>NC_137170.1:72070000-73495000 GCF_951804945.1 Podarcis cretensis | reverse complement strand
AAAACATACTTTCTGTATTGAGAAGGCTGAGTCTTCCCCATACCCAGTTAATCTTTGAATTACACAGTACCACATTAGATCGATGTGAAAAGTTCTCAGGGTTTCCTTTCAGCAGTTTCTGAGAACTTTGGATGAAGGACACATTTTTGGCTCTTTAACCTCAAATTGTGCCTATTAATATTCACAGTCTGAGAGCCAACAAAATTTTAAAAATGAAGGAGTGGGGGAGGAAGGAATTAAGACTGTTATCCTGCACACAGCTGCTGTTGCTTGTTGTTACAATGGGGGTTCCACATGCATGCCACAGGGAGTGAGATTGGGAGAAGGATAGGATTTGTCTGAGAGAGGTGGTTCAAATTTGAGATGAACATCCACTCTGAGGAGGATATCTATAGCTGGAGGAAGGAGCCTCATAGCTTAGAACCTGTGGGAATACAGACTACCTGGGTCTCAGTGTAGCCAGGAGGGGAGAGTGCTTCTAGGTAAAGAAGACTTCCAAACCAGTAACAAGGGGTGAGGTGATCCCTTGGGTCTGTTATACTAACTGGAATACCTCAGGGTGGGATTGTTAAGAGAGGGGGTAATTGACGGAAAGTGCCCCTCACTCATGAACCCAATAGTTAAATTGTGATGGAAGCTGTGCTGTGTTAAAAGCATTTAACTGTACTAAGAAAAGGAACAAGAGTGAAGTTTAAGAAAAGCTGTACATTCATTATTGTGTTTAAGCCTGAGACATCTTTATATTTAGTTTAAGCAATAAGTTAACTTCTACCCGACAGAACACATTTCCTGACCCAACTTTGTTTCCCCAATCTTTTCTTGTTTGATCAATTCCTGCCTGAGACTTGAAGTCACTGAGTTTTCCCTCACACAAGACCCCCACAAGATAGCCTGTGGTAAATTTAAGACATTCGTGTAAATAGCGTACCATAAGGTGTGGGCGCCAAATTTAATTGGGGATTAGCGATGGGTCCGCTACAGCCTCTCTCACAACTCAAGATCGTCCAGTGAAACTGAGTGTTTGCAGTTTAAGGACAGACAAAGAAATTTCACTCAGTGCCTTGTTAAACTATGAAACTCTCTCCCAAAAGAGGCAGTGAAAGCCACCAACATGGATGACTTTAAGAAGGGATTAGCCAAATTAATGGAGAGTGGAGCTATCAATGGCTACTAACCATGATGGTTATGTTCTACCCCCACTGTCAGAGGCAGCATGCTTGTGAAAACTAGTAGCTATAAACTGCAGGACAGGAGAGTGCTGTTGTACTCAGATCCTGCTTGCACACTTCCCATAGGCATCTGGTTGGCCACTGCTTGAACAGGATGCTTGTCCAGATGGACCATTGCCTGATCAAATTGGCTATCCTTATTTTCTTATGTGTATTATTGTAGAATGCTTATTTTCTTTGAACTGCTTTGAGCACAAATGTAATTTTGGGAAATGTGACATATAAATGAATTTACTATGACAGTTCTGCACCATTTGATGTTTTCCAACTGTCTTTAGAGGCAGCCCAACACAGAGCACATTGCATTAGATTGCATTAGAGTTCACATTAGAGCTTGGAGATCACGGCTGGATGGATAACTGAGGCCAGTTCTGTCATCTACAGATAGAGCCACATTTGGTGAACTAGTCTCATCTGGTAAAAAAGCATTCCTGCTCACTCCAGCTGAACTTCTCCACTTAGAGCTCCCAAAGTCCATACTTCATCCCCATCGAAGGCCAGTTGTAAACCTCCATCTAGAGCAGTTTAGTTCTCCGCTCATGGTACCTGTATCTTGTCCAGATTCAGTCTCTGCTTGTTCACCCTCATCTACCCCAAACCTTTTCCAGACACCAATTCAAGGTTTACATAGCCTTCCTGGAAGAACAAGATGGAAATGATAGGTAGAACGGAGTGTCATCTACATATTGGTGGCACTTCAGCCCAAACCTCTGGGTGGCTTTCCCAAGTGGTCTCATGTAGATGCTGAGAAACATGGAGAACCTTGCAGAACACCATAGTCCAATAGTCTACCTTTTGAGACTGCTTCTCCAGGAAACACCATGGCCACCATAACACCACGCCATGTGAGCCAACCCAGATAAATGATCCAGAAGGATACCACTGTTGGTGGTGTTGAAACCATAAGAAGTCCAGAAACATCAACAGGATTGCATTTCCCCCCATCCATCCCTTGTGCATGCCATCCATCAGTTATGCATAGGGGCAACAAATTGTTAAATAAATGTTAGTTGCTCACTGTTTATTAGATTCTAATAATTGGGGTAGATATGTGAGAACATATGGGACAGATAATTGGGGTAGATTTTTGGATACCTGTAATTAGCTGGATGGATCATTTGTCAAACAGGTAAGCAAAAACCAAAGGCTTAGAACAGTACAGCAATTGCTATGGGGAACACTGTGCTATATTGATACTTCCAGCAGCTAATATATCAAGTATGGAAGTAATACATCCATGTGCATGCACTTTTAAACATCTGTTTACATGTATCTAGGAAACTGCTCAATCAGATTTATGTGATGCTTGTACAAAGTTGTTCAATAATGCATTCACATGCATATATTACTTCCCTAGCTGGCACATTTGCTGCAGGAAATATTGTAGTTAAACTGGGCATTTTAATGAAAAAAAGACTGTATCTTCACACAAATGTGATTTTAAGTATTTAAAGAGAAATGTACTCTTTTTTCCTGACATCCACACATTAGACATTTGCTGTGTGACATTGCTTGTCACATGTAGGCACTGTACACACTGTAGTCTGTGGGTGAATGAGCTCCATTAAAAGTTATCTGTACTTGGCCCTAAACTTGTCCCATTTTTTTTCTGGCAATGGAGATAGAGATATTTAGCTAGGGGTGGATTTTGGAGTGAGCTAACAAGGTCCTGACCTAGGGCTCATGATTTTTATATGGTGCTTGTGCAGTCTACTAATTTCCCCTCACAACTTATCAGTTAAAAGGGCCTTTTTCAGCAGCCTGACCTAGGGCCCGTGGTGTTCATGAAACAGCACTCATTTGGGCGATGATGCCAGTGCTGAGGGAAAAGAAGTTGTTAAATGGTCCACGGAGATTCTGAGCAGTTTTCAAATGGTCTGCAAAAATCATGAAGATTGAGAAATGCTGCCATTGGAAACATATATTCAAAAGCAAGTCCTGATTATGATACTGAGAATTGTTTGTCCCCAACTATGGTCTAATCCAAGATACGGAGGAAAAAACATTCATATGTTACATGAATTCATATTGTGTATGTGTACTTATATTGAGTCATACTAATTGTCTGGTTTGCATTATTTGAACTATTCTAAACCTAGGACAGTGTTAAAATAAGAGTGTGAGGAGTTCAATGTTTTGTGACAAAATGCATCCCATTCCAAATACCCTTTCTTATTATGGTGATAATTGGAGGATGTTCTTCCATTCAGTGTGAGGGCGATGCCATCGCATAGCCAAGTTTGATTGGCTGCATGATCCTTGATTGGCAACATAAAGACTCTCTTTAAAAACCAAAATCACCAAAGCAGTTGCCAATAGAGGAAGCAAACAAAAATGAAATGATGTGAAAAAGACAAAATGAGGCCAAAAAGTTTTGCAGGGTATTTCAAGCCCTATGAAACTCTCTTTTGCACCTGATCATATCTAGTGCATAGTCCCCCACCCACTTCCCAGACATCTGCAGACAATGTGAGGATGTCAGGAAAAGGGCCAGCTGAGTGTGTGATGTTCAGACAAGGCCAGGAGGTGTGGACCCGTTTCCTAATCCTCCACATGAGCAAAGAGCTCATATAAAACAAATATCTGGGAGAACTGTGATACATGTGTTTTTGTTTTTATACTTTTTGCCACCTCTGTAGGGCTGGGGATCAGCTACAACCTAGTATATCAGATTGTGAATGTAAACAGCCCAATAATGGTAATAACTCCGTAAGCTGTGGATTTCCTCCCTCAAGTGTGCAACCTGTACAACTTGATACCAGAATATGATCACAGTCCACCAGATAGGTATTGTGGTGTACTGTGTTGATGGTTATGCTTTATTGATTTTGCATTTCTGATAGTTAGACTACATTATAGAAAACAATCCTATCTTTGAAAGGGTTGTTTGATCTAAATCTGGTTTAAAGAACCATAAGAAGGGAGAGCAGGGTCCTTGAAGTTGCTCTTCAACAGTTTGCACATGGGCAACAAATTGAGCAGGCACTAGCTCTGTGCCAAAAGTTTCTCATGCAATTAATGAGAAAAGAAATTGCATTTGAAAATTATCAAAAAGGGAAAAATTCTCATGGGCAAGGTGCAGAGTTTTTGTTGCATTTACATTTCCAAGGTGGCCGAGGGGTTTCCTTTGTGGTCCTTTGTGGTGTGGGTGTGGAAGAAAAGAGGAAGGAAAGGGCGGCTGTTTGACTTGCAACAATAACATTGCTGTAGTTACTACAACAGATGTTGCTAAAATACACTTCTTGCTTTTAAACAATTTAATCTTGGGGGTGGGCCGCAAAATTGGCTAAAAATATGTCCATAAATATAAATATTGATTATTACCTTGTAAGAAATGGTTTTAAATACAGGGTGAATTGAATGGGTGGAGGGGGGTGGAGGAGAGGTGGAACAAAGAGCTAATTTGTCCATGGCTAGGGGGTGCAGTCTGGATGGTTCTGCCAGGGGCTCAAGATCACCTAGCCACGACTCAATACAGCTGCATGCTTCCATTGCTGGGCTCTGTTGAAAACAGCTTCTCCATGCAAGCCAGGAAGTCACCCCTCCAGACAATGGAATGACTCTTCTATTCTTATCTCTGTGGCTCCTCAGTGATGCAGACGCTGTTAGGCAGTTGAACGTGCATGCATACTCTGTCCATTTCCCTCCTCCACGTGGCCCCAAGTGCTGGCAACCCACACTACGCCACTGGACTACTGCACAGTGGTACCTCAAGTTAAGTACTTAATTCATTCTGGCGGTCCGTACTTAACCTGAAACTGTTCTTAACCTGAAGCACCACTTTAGCTAATGGGGCCTCCTGCTGCTGCCGTGCTGCCGGAGCACAATTTCTGTTCTCATCCTGAAGCAAAGTTCTTAACCCGAGGTACTATTTCTGGGTTAGCGGAGTCTGTAACCTGAAGCGTATGTAACCTGAAGCATATGTAACCCAAGGTGCCACTGTAAATCTTAAATCTCTCTTAACCTTCACCACCCCTGCCATATGAAGCACCATCTCTGCTCTTGCATTAAAAGCAGTGTTGCCATCCTAAGATCAATTGATTCGTGATCTACAGTAACATAACACCTTAAGAAAATTGGGTTTGGAGGAGAGCAGGGCTTTTGTGCCTTTAATAGCTGTGTGGCAGGATAAATTCAACAGTTTAGGTTCCTAGTATGGAAACAGAACTATGTTCCAGCCCTGGACATTCTATCCTGTCAGACATCTTATTACTTGTGTGTTACCCATTATTTATTTTGGGGCCCTCTACACCACATGCAAGAGAGAATACAAATTTTCACACAACACAATGAATATACAAATATGGCGGAGGCAGATGGCAGAGGTATTGCTCACATAAATTGAGATATGGTTTTCAATGGCCTACTGAGAGGAAGGGCAGGAAAGTCACCTTCTAGTCCACCCCTTCTCTGGATCCAAAACATGAGCTGTTACAGCAGCCATAGCTTTCCCTCTTTACTCCAGTGCTCTGTGCAGCTTCATGGAGAAGGCTGAGAAAAGTCAGGAAACTTGGCCTGGGAACCCTCAGTGGAGTAGAAGCCTCTAAGACTGCATAAATCTTATTTAGCTGAATAATAAGAGTTTAATTCATACTTTGTAATGATTTAAATATTTGGGTTTGAGGGCCATTTGTTCATCTGCTGTTCGAATCAACCTCCACTTGATACTGAAAGGTGGTTTGGGCACTTGGGTATTAGCTACCTTTTCTACCTGTTTCCTCTGAAGAGGATATAGAAGGCAAGTTGGTAGTTAAGGGGCTGGTTATTTCATGCATATACATCTGCACAAAGTAGGTAGGAGTGCTAATTAAAATACGGCTTTCAGATTGCTACAGTTGCTAAATTAAAACTATTTCTAATATAATGGTCCATGTTTCAATTTTGTTAGCTTTTCAGTTGTGTATGCTATTTGTTGAGGGGTTAAAAAAAAAGATATGCCATAAATGAATTAATGTGTACTTCATTGCAGTTACAATGCCTGCCACACATACAGTGTGCAGATTCATGGGACTGCACAAATTTGAAATAACTGGAGCTATGGCAGTTATACGTGCATTCATTTCTGCTGTCCTCCTTTTTCATTATGAAACAATGTTGATATTAATGCTTATTTTTCATCACTAAAAGCATTATTCTTGGTGGTCCTTTTCAGATGCTGATGTAAATGTTCCCCAAAAATGTTACAGCATCCCAGTTTGTTCATGTAGATCAAAACTTAACCTCATTTGTCCTTCAATGCTTTCCTTTTAAAAAAATTGAATGGTTGGTCTTTAAAGACATAATCTAAGGAATACTGACTGTTCTGTAGTGTCTGGAGGTGATTGGAGGATGGATGGCGGCTAACGGATTGAGGTTAAATCCTGACAAGACAAAAGTACTGTTTTGGGGGGACAGGGGGCAGGTGGGTGTGGAGGACTTCCTGGTTCTGAACAGGGTAACTGTGCTCCTGAAGGATCAGGTGCGCAGCCTGGGAGTTTTTTTGGACTCACAGCTGTTCATGGAGGCACAGGTCAATTCTGTGTCCAGGGCAGCTGTCTAACAGCTCCATCTGGTATGCCGGCTGGGACCCTACCTGCTCACAGACTATCACATCAGAGTGGTGCATGCTCTAGTTGTCTCCCGCTTGGACTACTGCAATGCGTTCTATATGGGGCTACCTTTGAAGGTGACTTGGAAACTACAACTAATACAGAATGTGGCAGCTAGACTGGTGATTGGGAGCAGCTACCATGATCATATAACTGTGGTCCTAAAGGAACTTCACTGGATCCTAGTATGTTTCCAAGCACAATTCAAAGTGTTGGTGCTGACCTTAAAGCCCTAAACAGCCTCGGCTCAGTATACCTGAAGGAGCGTCTCCATCCCAATCTCTGAGCCCGGATACTAAGGTTCAGCTCCGAGGGTCTTCTGGCGGTTCCCTCACTGCAAGAAGTGAAGTAAAAGGGAACCAGGCACAGGGCCTTCTCAGCAGTGGGACCCTTCCTGTGAAATGCCCTCTCATCAGATGTCAAGGAGATAAAGAACTGTACAACAACATCTGAAGTCAGCCCTGTATTGGGAAGTTTTTAGTGTTTGATGTTTTACTATGGTTTGATATATGCTATAAGCCACGGGGTATAAATAAAACAATGATGATGATGATGATGTACGTTTAGCTGTATCTGGCTTGCAGTGATTAGTTTTAGTATGAAATCACCTTTGCTTGTTGTTCACAAAAATTGAAAAATCCAAATTCTACCCACTACTACTTTCTCCCCTCTCCCTGCATCAGCAGTTATAGCAGTCTTCCTTAATTTGGTACCCTCCATATGTTTTGGACTACAATTCCCATCTGCCCTAGCCAGCACTGCCATGCTGACTGAATGATTAGAGTTGTAGTCCAAAATATCTGGAGAGCACCAGCTTCAGGAAGGCTTAGTTACAGTAAAACCAGTGGGAGTACTTATGTGAGTGAGTTTAGTCAGCCATTTCTTTAAATAATAATTTAAATGAATCGCTGCTCTTTTCCCAGGAATGACCTTCTGTTTGGAATAATTAATTGTTCCACTAAGCAAGGCTGAATATTAGGGACAGATTATATATATGTATTATAACTCCTTATCAGGTTATGAAATTATTATTGGTATCAGTATAATTTTGTACACTTATATTTTCAATAATGCTTCGCACAATAGTAATTTATCAAATCTGTTTTTTTAAAATAAAAATGTGGTTTGCCAAGTTTTCATCGCTATTAACTGTTCACAGATAATTGAAATTGCCTGTGTCATGCATGTACAGTATTGGAGCCATCTGTTACCTGAAATTTAGTTTGGCTACTTGCCATTTGGTTGATAGCATGTGTGTGGACCAGAAAGAGCTTTTCATTTTTATTTTCTACTTGATACCATATGTTGTGTTCATATATATACAGCATTAGTTTAAACATGATGTCGATTAACACAGTTTATGTCAGATTACCACATGACACTTGTGAAACATAATACATTTCATTCAGATTTAGTAGACGCTGGACTAGTTTGTGTTCATTCATGCCAAATGCTAAATAATATAGCAGTAAATCAGAAAAGCCAAAAGCTTTCTCTGCTTTATCTTGAAAATATACGAAGCCTCCTTCTTCAGCTAATTAAAACAAACACTTTTTTCTCATTGTCTATATTTATATCCCTGCTCAAAATCCATTTAATTTTACTGTTTGTTTTTCTTGCTTTGGAACTTGTGTACAAATTGCTTATGTATTCTATTTATTTATTAAATTTCTATACCATCCTTCATCCAAGGAACACAGGGTAGTTTACAATATAAAAACAGGAAAGGTGAGGTTGGGGTCGAAGGGTGCATGGCTGTTGCATCCTTCTCACACTGCCCTGCCTGAGCGACTCTGCAAGACTGGGATCTGGGAAAGGCTTTGTGAGAAGGACATAACATCCATGTGCCCTTTGACTTGTCTCACAAAGTGGGGCAGGGCTGACTCAGGGAGGGCAGCAGGAGCAGTGCGACGACCCTGGTAGCCCCCCCGCCCCATGCTATGCCTCATGCATCATAGAGCCATTGGCTCTTGGCCTGTTATAGCAAATGGCAAAGGTCCTTTTAATTTCATTGGGAGCTATGTTGTTGTTTAGTCATTTAGTCGTGTCCATCTCTTCGTGACCCCAAGGACCAGAGCACCCCAGGCATTCCAGAGTCGGCCACGACTGGACCTAATGATCAGGGGTCCCTTTACCTTTACCTAACAGTAAATCATTTGTTGTTGATGTTGTTGTTGTTTAGTCGTGTCCGACTCTTCGTGACCCCATGGACCAGAGCACGCCAGGCACTCCTGTCTTCCACTGCCTTCCGCAGCTTGTCAAACTCATGCTGGTAGCTTCAAGAACACTATCCAACCATCTCGTCCTCTGTTGTCCCCTTCTCCTTGTGCCCTCCATCTTACCCAACATCAGGGTCTTTTCCAGGGAGCCTTCTCTTCTCATGAGATGGCCAAAGTATTGGAGCCTCAGCTTCAGGATCTGTCCTTCCAGTGAGCACTCAGGGCTGATTTCCTTAAGAATGGATAGGTTTGATCTTCTTGCAGTCCATGGGACTCTCAAGAGTCTCCTCCAGCACCATAATTCAAAAGCATCAATTCTTCGGCGACCAGCCTTCTTTATGGTCCAGCTATTTCACTCTAAATGCCCTGTACATAGCAAGTCATGTTTCCAGGTCATGAGCATATGAGGTTGTCCATAATTCTACAACCTAAAAATCAAGAAGCACTCTATTTAAATACTGCTGCCTTTAAAAAGTTCACCAAAAGTCCCTCTTCCCAATTTTAAGGATTGCCCTTCAGCCCATCCCCTTGTGAAAGTTCACCTGAATTCCTTGACCCTCAGTAGAGACTTTTAGGGAGATGGGAGTGGGGATAGTGCCAAAAACGGGGCTGGAAAAGTCGAAGTTCTGCCCATCCCCTTCCAGGGCTTTTCTCTAGCTGCACCCCAATGTGAACTTGCCTACTTCAGTCAGCCTCATAAGGTTTCCTAACAGTACTACAATCAGGTCTATGGGAATAAAATGTCCTAGGTTATCCTATCTACTATTTTCTTATGGTTCAACATCTCACCAATCATAGCCATTAGCAAATCACTACAGCCTCCCTCTTGGCATTTGATACTGTCATTCACTTTCCTCATCACCAGTCCCCAATATCTCTCTGTCTTGTCCAGCTAATGAAGAATGTAGCTCTTCAGGACATGGGCGTTTGTGTTCTGTACAGCATGTAGCACACCACTGGCACAAAATGAGTATTTAGTAGTAGATGCTGGGCTTTGGCTATAACAATAAACTTATGAACTATAGTACATACTGTATTGAAATAAATACTCACAAATATGTGTCAACATTCTTCCTTTAGGGTGATTGTATTAGTGTGAGTATAACTTCCATTAGTACTAGCATGTATTACACAGGGCTACCGATGGTTGAAATGTTTTATTGTTTTATTGCCTATAGATATTTTTG
Source organism: Podarcis cretensis (assembly GCF_951804945.1). Classification (NCBI taxonomy): domain Eukaryota; kingdom Metazoa; phylum Chordata; class Lepidosauria; order Squamata; family Lacertidae; genus Podarcis; species Podarcis cretensis. The sequence continues at coordinate 73,484,777 of NC_137170.1, read as the reverse complement.
TTTGATAAATGTGTTGGTTACTACACAAGTCATATGTATGTATTTAAGAATCTTATGTGAGCATGTGTGTAGATGGCTACTGTGATGTCAGTTTGACTGAAAATGCAGACAAAGCGTTTTTGAAGCCAAAATGAGTCAAGCTAATTTCCCCCACATAAGCTTAAGTCGGGCTTTTATTTATTAAAACCAGGGGGGAAAGTTTGAAAGAAGAGTGGGCTTCTAAATCTGTTATCCGACCAGAATGTGAAAGTAAGAATACTTTTCTTAAGGCTTATTTTATAGGAACCGTATGCATGACTTTCACTTTCTAGAAAGTGGTTTTCTCTTGAACACACATCAGAACCATTCATCATACCATAATTGCAAGTTGTCAGTCAGAGCCGCACCCTTCATGCAGTGGCAGACCGCCAACACATCTGTCAGAAGCACTCATAAGCTTCCGTGTGTTATTGTAATCCCCTACAAAAGGAACAAGTCTGTTCAGCCAGACCACGTTTTCCAAACCGAATAATGACTTATATAAGCACCAAGCCTGGCAAAGCAATTGCAACTTATTTTATGAACAATGAGCTTTGTAACAGAGGGAATGAATCTGAAGAAGAATACACAGTGACTGTCATCTGTAATACATACACACACACACACACACACACACACACACACACACACAAATAAATTCAAGGGTGTATTTTTGTAGACTATATATGCACTATATGACTAAAAACATACTTTTAAATATATAATAGTATTTAGCATTCTCTCTTGGATTGTGCATTCTTATGCTACCCATTGGAGTAAATAGAGTGGTGTTCATTTTTGTAACACTCTCTTACAGCTGTAAGTCTTTGAACTGGAGCTAGGTGTACTATCACTCTGTCCATTTCTAGACCCAGTTAAAAATGCTGGTTTTAACCTATAAAGCATTAAACAGGTTGCAGCCAGGTTACCTAAAACCACCTCTTGCATGTACCTATATCCAAACCTTGAGATCTTATTTGGCAGCCCAGAACAGACTGGGCCCATCGTGATTTAAGGTGGGTGGCTACTAAGGATAGGGCCGTTTCAGTGATGTCACCCTGGCTTTCAAATTGCCTCCCCATAGAGTCTTGCCTGGCACCTTCTCTGCAGACCTTTTGGGCCTGTTTGTGGAATACTCTCCCCAGGAAGGCTGACCTGGCATCTTCATTACATAGATAATGCCCGACAAAAACATTTAGCTGATTAACATTATATGGATTTTTATGTTTGTGGGAAGGGGCATATTGGCTTTCTTTTCTTTTTCTTTTATTATATATTTTGCGCTATCATTTTTTATTTTTATGTTTTGAACTGCCTTGTTATCTTCAGATGAAGGGCGGTATGCAGATAAATAATAAATAATGCTACAAGCATGTTTAAAATACTATTTACCTATTGCACTGTAAATTGCTAAAATATATGACATAAAGAGAGTGAAGTTCTACCACTGCTACTTATCTTTGTAGCCCCAGTTCAAGAGTGGGAGGATTTACAGAAATGATAACGTAAATGGAGTGAGACTCCACCCTCCCTTGATCAAAGGCTTTCACAATCTTTGTATGGCGGGAGTGGGGATTTCTAGTGGAGATTTGTATTGCTTGGCTTCTGGCTTCTTGGCTTCCACTACGACCCCATTAACGGGTTGCCCTGAATATGGCGCAGGTTGCTATCAGGGTATTGCACCAATTCACCCAACTTCTAATGACTAGGATTCTACCCAGTGCCCTAACCGCCAAAAGTTGTGACATTTTGCTATGGAGAAGGCAAAACCTGCAAACGGGGCCAATTTGTTTGCTGGGCAAATTTCTTCCTGTCTCCAAATATGGCAACCATTGGTAACCATAGCAAGGTGAGGCAATACAGAAAAGAAAAACATAGTTAAACAAAAGAAAACCTAGAGAACTAAACGAGGTTAAGCCAGCAACTTGGAAAGCAAAATACATTTGAGGTACACGATAAAGGATTGACCTAGAATGTTATGAGATGATAAGGGAGGAAGGGAGGGTTTGCTCTTCCACTGACCATGCTGAGGGGGTCAGGCACACCTGGCTTTTATACATCACTGGCTGGCTGGACACAGGAGCAGCCAATGCCCGGCCAGCCAGTGTGGTACTGCCCACTAGCTGGGGCCTCTGATTGGTCATTGCCTTTTGGGGAAATTCCCAAACTGCCACCCGTACATGTGTGTTCTGGCTGCAAGGGATGGCAGCAGAATGTGAGGGGGCCCAACTGCCCCCCACCCAGGAAAGGGAAAAGTGGCTATTAAGTTACATTTACTAGTGTTTAAAATGTTTGTGAAATGGACGTTACATAAATTGGTGATCTCTCTCTTTTGAAATTTTTACGGACACGTTAAAGAAGCATAACTCCCAAATAGCACAGCCATAAGTGAATTATCTGTTGTTTCCACAAAAGGAATATAAATATCCTAATATATCAATTAACACACACGCACGCACACGGGGGGGGGGTACAGTTACATGCTCTGAGTCTGATGTTCCCCATCCCTAGCTTATAATATCTATCATCTATCACAGGCAGCACAGTTAGTAAAGGCCCCTGACTGAGCAAGCAGGCAGAGAGGCAGGCAGCCCTGGCCATGACTCTGGCCATGTGTTGCTTGCATCCTGATGTTGCACTGAGCATTTGCTTGAATTGACAGTCAGGCAAGCGGCAGGCAGAGCAGAGTGTGAGTGGCAATGAAGTGCTGGTAGAGAGATCTGTGTACGTCATGTGGTCTACCTTGTGCACCCTGAGCTAGGCTGCTGCTCTTAGGTGCATACTAAGATGCAGTTTCAGCTGCCAGCCTGCTGGGTTTCTGCATTCTGGAATGATGCAGGGGGATGGCAATCCTGTCCTTTGCCTCAGGCAGCAAAATGTCATCCATAGGCATAGCATTTACTGAGCATAGTTCTCAAGCTCAGATTCCCACTCGTGACACATACATGTCTTGTCTTTATTAGAGTATGTGACAGTTTTGGCATTATCTTCATATGTATATGTTGTCATAATTCCTGAGAATTATGAAAGACACCTGTGCATTTCAATGTGAGAAGTAATCTTAAAAGGACCAAATTCTGGGTTTCTAAAAGGCAGTCATCCTTTTTTCCTTTTATACCTCAGGTTCTGTAATGATGCACCTCAAAGCCTGCAGCATTTACCTTAATAGCAAGCAGTGCTATAATAATGTCCTGGCACTTGAAACCATGTCTACTTTTCAGAAGAGGTGAAGGGATAATTTTGCCAGGGTGTTCTGGTAAGAACTCCACTTATGAGCTGACGAGACCTTGGAAAACTATAAACAAAGATGAGATTGTAGCTATTGTTTTCATTCTTTCTTATCCTCATTTGAAGTAATTTCAAATCAAGAGCTTATTATGTTGTCCTTTGTATATTTTAACATACAAAAGGAAACCTTTGGCAGGATCCCCGCTTTAGGCATTCTTTTTCATAGTAAGTGTTTTTATATTTTTAAGGTATTATTTGTGGGAGGTGGGAGATGGGTTTCTTGCAAACATTAAGAATTATATTTCCTGATACCTGGTTGTGTATTTTTATTTAGTGTGTTTCCTAGCCTTTTAAGTTTCCCTTTGTCAGAACCCTGGGGTGCACCATGATGATGATGTGTGTGATTCGTGCTCAGCTTTTAAAGATTTCGTGAATGTGCACTCCAAGAGGAAAAGGACTGCCACTCCAGCAGGATCATTCCACTGTAACTTTCAGCCAGTCACAGGATCCCCAACTTCTCTTGGGCAGCCAGTGTTGGAAATGTTTGACATAAGACCAATATATCTGTAGACCTGTGACTCTAGGATAATCACAGGGAGCACAGAGAACCCAGACCAATCATGAGTCACTTCTCTTGGGTAGTGTATTGAGAGGGTTGGTGGAATGAGTATACTCCACATATTTCTGAGCCTGTGCTGCTGAAATGAGCATGTTCTCCCCAGCTGTTGGCATGCCATAGGTAGCATGGTAACGTAAGATCTTAAAATATGTAAACATATTGGTTGTGCCACACATGCTAAAAAGGTGGAGGGAAGCTTAATATTTCTAGGGAAACCCTTATGATATGAGTTTTATTGTTTCAGAAGAAAAGAATAATCCACTGCTTGAATTATTTCAGCTATTTTAAATTTATCTTGTTAGAAAATAATTCCATGGTTGATTGCAACAATGCCTATATGTGAACACAATTTTGACTTCTTCTGTTTTTACATTGTAAGTTGCTTTGAGACATTTTGTGAAAAAGTGACAAATAATTGAAAGAGCATAAATCCTAGTGCAGAGCAGATGGCAATAAAAATAACATGAACCAGTTTATGTTGCCTTTCATAGACGTAAACTATAATGTGTCATCATGGAAGTTAATATCTATTTATTAAAAGAAAAATGGATATAGCTGAATCTTTAAGGACTCAGTAAGCATGCTGGCTTCTTAAAATAGGAGATACTATAAATTATTTTGGTTACTGTACCTTAAGAAATATGATATATGATAGGAAAGAACAATTAGATGCATAGTACTTGCTGAAAGTGTCAATTCATGTATTCATCTGCTCAAGAATTGCTAGTAAATTGTGCCCTCTTTTTATCCAAGTATCATTGATTGCTGTTTTGTGAATTCTGAGGCTACATTTCTCCAACATTACAGGTTACTCTGGAAATTAAATAATGGGAATTAAGTTTTCTCTTGGGTGGAAAATGGTGGTTATGTGAAATAGTGCTGCTTATCAACACTGTTAGGTAAATAGTTCAGGAGGATGCATTTAAGTAAATAAGGGCAATATAATATACAAATTCATTCCATAATGGAAGATAAAGGAGAAGAATGAAATGTACATTTTGTTTTGACAGGTTCAAAATATAATTTTGGCCTGTTAATGTGCCAAGACGGTGCATCTAAGCAGTTGTGCTGACATTTTGGAAAGCTCCCAAAGGATTTTGCCTGGTACAATGCTCATGGAATCAACATTTTATGGGAGCAAATCATATAATGTCCAAATAGTTCTGTGGCAATACAACTGTATTTTCTCAGGGAACTAAATGTATTTATTCACACTGATCCTGCATGTTTTAGTTGAGCAATCATTAGCATGTTTATAATGGTTCTAATTTAAAACGACATTTTCTGAATTTTATCCTTGAGTCATTTACAAATTGTTCATATTGAGTAAACAAAGGAAACAGATTGCATTTGATACTTAGTAATTTATCTGAAAGAAGAAGGGAGGGTTAATTGTCTCAAAGTTTTGCTCTGTTTGGGGAAGTATGTTCTTTTCTTTTCTTTTCTTTTCTTTTCTTTTCTTTTCTTTTCTTTTCTTTTCTTTTCTTTTCTTTCTTTCATTTGCTGCACAGTGCACCCCTTCCCCCTCTCTTCTTGAAGTGAAGAAGGGAAAAAAAGCCTGGAGGAGTGAGGAAAATGAAAAATTAGGAGCAGGACAAGACTGACCACTCCCAGAGGGGAGTGTGGAGCAGAATTTGAGCTGGCACAAGATTATCTAAAACAGTTGGTGCATTCCTTAATGATCAAGTGCCTGAGAAGCCCAGCTCTCTCTCACAGAGCATCTGTGTTGATGTTTATATCTGTGCCTTGCTGTATGGGAAAAGCATGCTTTCTCTTCTTTCTCTGCTAAAAATAAAGAGGAATATAGCATTGTATGAGCTATTTTAGGAGAACAAAAACATCTGAAAGGTGAAAGGTTTTGTTTTTTAATAAATAAATTAAAGTAATAAAGGTCAGGGCTGAATCTTAGGCTCTCCCTGTATGTGGAGATGGAAACAAGATGGGGGGAGGGAGGGCACATAGGCAGTGTGTGGTATTTTATCTATGTGCATTGAAGTTTCCACGAGAGATTCACTTTTTTTTTTTAAGCAAACCATTCTGGGATTTCTTGGTGTAGCCCGCAAGCTCTTTTTCTCAGTCAGGCTCAGCTTAGATTACAAGCCTGGCAACAGCCAGTATTTATATCTCAGCCTTTGGATTCGGAAAGACCAGAGTTTCAAGTGAGAGCTAGCAATAGTTTGGGAATATGTGTGGAATTCAGAGTAAAACGAATGCATTTTTAGTGCCTAATTATTTTTAGTGGGCTTACAGAGTTTTAATTAAAAGTCTAAGGCAACTCTCAAAGCTCTGAACGGTTCTAATTTTACCATTTTAAGAGAAAATATTTTTCGCCAACAAGGGAAAGATGTATTAGGACCTGCAGATTCAGACATAGCTGTCAAGTGTCCCTTATTTGAAGGGACAGTCCCTTATTCCAGCGCCATGTCCCGCTGCTGTCCCTTATTGATAGATGTCCCTTAAATGATGTCCCTTAAATTTCAAAGGAAGCAGCTCCTCTCCCTCCCTCCCTCCCTGCCGGCCAGGGAGGAGGGAGGCTCCAACTGTGTTGCTTGGCTGTGTTGCTCACCCAATAAGAAGTCTAAGAACGACTGGGGGGTGGAGCTTGCATGCCTTGTGTGTGGCTAGATAATGCAAGCTGAGGGGTTTTTTGAATGCTGGACGCCATTTTGTTGCACGTGCTGCTGCAAACTTTGCAGTGCAAAGCCAGACCGGGGAGCCATCTTAAGTTGAGGCTGCATAGGCCTTGTGGTGCATGTGATTCAGATTCTATTCAGTTGAACCTCTGGTTACAAAGTTGGTTGGACAGTGTTCTCGAAGCTACCAGCATGAGTTTGACCAGATGGCAGGAGGACAGGAAGACTGGAGTGCCTGGAACAGGTGAGGCTGCAGGTCTCTTATTTTGGCTGCTGGTCCCTTATTTTCAAGGCTGCTGGTCCCTTATTTTCAAATCTGTAAGTTGACAGCTATGGATTCAGAAGATTTCTTGTTTTAAGGCCTTGCCTTGGCTACATATGCTTACTGACAATAATTGCAGTTAGGAAAAACCACACTGATTTAGTTCCAGCTCCAGAACTCTTCTGTACCATGCACCCATGTACCTCACTACCCCCCTCTACTTTAGCCCCCACAGTCTCTGTTGCTGGTGCTACCACAGCTGTTTGGATCAGTTGCAGCAGCATCTAGTAGTGGGGAGCTGCAATATGTAAGATACATGGAGGTGAATTATATGACTACTCTTCATTATGTTTTTATAAAAACTGAAATAAAGCCTTTTATTAAAACAGTGCAAGTAGTTGATCCCACAGCAGGTAGACTAGGTGGGTCTGCAGACCCCCAGCTATGCTTGGCTGGCTGTGCTGCTGTAGGCAGTGGGGGAAATCACATCAATTCAGTGAGATATTTTGGTGGACCAACCTCTTCCTCCTCCTCCTCCTCCTCCTCCTCCTCCTCCTCTTCTTTTTCTTTCATCAGTACTTCCTAATAATGCATGACTTCATAGTTTTGCTAGAACAGGCAACACACTCCTTGATTAACTCAATTTTTTATATAAGGAAGCAAATTCACTGGAGCCATCATCTTTTGAACCTCAATTATTTGTCTCCTGTTTTGAAAATTCACCATGCATGCATCCTTCATATGTTTTGTGTCTATCAAAAAATACAGTTAATGTGACATTCGCCATTCTAATCTCTTGGATAGATATTAGTTTGGGATCCTGTACTACCCTCATAACGTCCTATTTTGTGGCCTTATGTTGCCTGTTGCTGGTGGCAACGCCACTGGCAGTAATGTTTCTCGCACAGCAATCTCTGCAGCGGTATTGGATGCATCCATGGCACTGAGTCCTCTCTCCCCTGTAGTACTGCACTTTAGGTGTGGTGCAAACCCCCCAAATGAACACAGGCAAACAGAAAGTGGTACCTCCAGATACTGTTGGACTACAACACCCAGATTTCCTAACATTAGCCGTGCCAGATGGTAATTTGAGTCCAACAACATCTGGAGGGTTCACATTGGCTATCTTTGTGGTAGGTAGTTTAGCTTAACTATACTGAGGACTGAGCTGATTTGAGAAGCCATGCATCCTAAGTATGAGTCAGATATGAGAAGCTATGCATCCTAAGTATGTATGGCAGAGCACTATGCACGTAGTATGGTCTAATGGTTGCTGCTGTTGGTGCTGCTTTGTTGCTGGCCAGTCACCTAAGTGATATCAATTTGTAATGTTTTGTGGGGGGTAAAGTTGCCCAGACCTGGTATGACCATGCTCCATTTTGCTGTGTTTCCGTTGAATGAAACCTAGTATTAATCATGTCTGGGGAAAATCTGCTAGAGTTCACTCCACTGTGGCAAATCAACACCTCCAGTCACGTAATGGTGCATTCACATAAAATATTCACCATATGAAATTGATGTGGCATAATTAATATGGGAATTGGGCCTTCAATGAGGGTCTCCTAAAAAGAAGGGAAACTGCAACAATCTCTGTCTGTTTGAAAATATAATGATTGTTCTGCATTCTGTTGTATTTTGTTGTATTATGACAGTTATCAGGTGATAAAAATAGGCAAGACTTCATTGTTTTTGTACTACAAATGTTAATATATTGAGGGTTATTCATGTTTTGAAATCATTGCTTGTGTTTTAGATCTAGTTAGAATTCCCTTCTCTCCCACCCAGACTTCTCCTGATACTCTAATATATTTTATATTTACTAAGACAAAAACAAATAAACAAGTCAATGTGATTGAAATGTTTTCCTGAATAATATCTATTTATTGCTTATAAATCTACCATACATTTGCCATCATTATTAATAAATAAATGTTCTTTTGTCTTCTGTCACTGTGTACCACCTGGATAAGGAAATGATTGTATGCAAAACAAGTCATGTTTTAGAACTCATATCAGCAATAATTATCAGTTTACAGTATTGTTACAACATGTTTTGAAAGAAGCTTATTATAAAAGAAAGAAAGAAAGTGGGCTTCTCAAAGCAGTGAGAGTAAGACAGTTGATCACACTTACCATTGATATGGATGTTATAAATATGCCACTGTGTACTATAGTGTTTTATTGAGTCTCAAAAAGTCAGAGCTGATTTGAAATAATAATGTCTGACAGTCAGGGCTTTGAAGTTTTGCTACGGCACACACACATTTAGGCTTTCTTTTATGTCTGACTTTTACCATAAAAAGCAAAACACACACATGGCATGAATGCATTCTTCATATCTGTATGTCAAAGAAAGTAATGTGAGGGCTACTTCAGTAAATTAAAAATAACCTGGGGGTGGATGAACCCTATGTAGATGGATGCAGGCCACTGGAAGGTCATAGTACTCAGGAAAGGTAGAACTGGGCTTCTTCACTTGTTGAAGGTCACAAGATTGGGATTGTAGTGGATGGGGGGGGGGTGGCGTGCGGGAGAAACCAACCCTTGATAGGATCAAGATGACTTTGATTTAGTCAGAAGAACTTAAGACCTTGATAGCCAGCACACTTGTTCTTCATTGGCAGTCAGAGATTCTTTCCATTCCAAAACTGATTGATTACTCAGTGGATAAATGTTAATTGTTTTCATCATGCCCTCTGATCACAGAGACATGCTTTTCATCTTTCTTTCTTTTTTTAAACCTGGAGCTCACATTATCTCTTAAAAAGCATTGTAGTGAATTTGGGGGTTTCTCATTTTTATTTTTTTATCACTTCCCCTTTCTCTTCCCAGTGATGCCGCCCTGAGACGGTGTTGTCTTAACACCTTAAAATCAGCAATTGCATAAAATTGTACCAGCACACATGGATGAGCTCAGCAATAAACCAGATGATCACATATACAAGCTTTCAGGGTTTTCTTCTGATGCTATTTATTTCTTACACTTCAAACCCGCTTCCCAACCAAAGTTTTCATAGCAACAAATCATTAGTCACTGTGGGTTTTCTTACATGTGCGCATGAACTGCAGATCAGTACCTTAAGCTAAGGTACTTAAGCTAGTGCTTCTCCAGCCTAGTGTTCATTTTAGTTACCTTTCAAAGTCCTTGTGAGGCTAGGATTTGACAACTTATTTAATCGCATGCTACTTCACACATTCATTAAGAGTTGAACCTTAGTACCATTATTTCCTGTTAAAGAGACATTCACAATTAGATTAAATAGGCCTGTGAAACAGTAATGAAGATGCCTTCTGAGTGTGTGCGATATGGGATTTCACTCAGGTTTTAAGGAAAATGTCCGAGGGCATGACCTCATTACCACAGAACCCTCCCTACCACGCTTTGCTTTCTAGCTTGGCACCTGGTCATCTGGTACTAAGAATATGTCCTGGGTCCTGTGTAGTTAGAGATAAAATTGAGTATTGGCAATAGGCATAGCTTTTCTTTGCCATAGTTTTCAGAGGTTTTGTTTGTTTGTTTTGGCTGTTTTGTTTCTGTTGTCACTAAAAAGGAAAACTTCAGTACACTTGTAATCATAAAAAGCTACTCAAAGAGGGCCAGAACTTACTAATAAAGGAGACATGATTTATCTCATTGTTCCACAGAAAGAATAATTTATAGACAATCATAAACACTCAGAAGAAACGTGGTGTACATGTGCGTGTCTAAACTCTGCTTTGTTAGGAATCTGAGCTCTGCTTCATTTGGAAGCTAAGACCGTCAGGGGCTACTAACCACAATAACTATGCAGTACTTCGACTGTTAGAGGAAGTTTGCCTCTGAATGCAAGTTGCTGGGAATCATAACTTGGGAAAGGACTGTTCCACTCAAGTCTTGCTTGCCGGCTTTCCATAGGCATTTGGCAAGTCACTGTGAGAACAGAGTGCTGGTGTAGATGGGTCATTGACCCAATCCAGCAAAGCTCTCCTTACAGTGGGTAGGATTTTTGATAGCAGATTTCCAAATTCAGATCAATTGCTTGATAATACTGCAGCTTATAGGTCAGCGCATGTTTTAAATAAACCCATGTTGTGGCACAGACAGGGACACGGGTGGCGCTGTGGTCTAAACCACTGAAACACTTGAGCTTGCCGATCGGAAAGTCGGCGGTTCGAATGTGTGTGATGGGGTGAGCTTTCATTGCTCTGTCCTAGCTTCTGCCAACCTAGCAGTGCAAGTAGATAAATAGGTACCGCTGTGGCGGGAAGGTAAATGGCATTTTCGTGCGCTCTGGTTTCTGTCATGGTGTTCCATTGTGCCAGAAGCAGTTTAGTCATGCTGGCCACATGATTTGGAAAGCTGTCTGTGGACAAATGCTGGCTTCCTCAGCCTGAAGTGAGATGGGCGCCATATCCCATAGTCGCCTTTGATTGGCCTTAACGGTCCAGGGGTCCTTTACCTTTACCATTTACTGGCACAGATGAGCTTGTTACACCAAGCACATACAAAAATGATACATTTGCCCATGGCATAGAATCAAGAAATATTTATAAACAGGAATCCATCAGGTTGGAGAGTGCATGGTTTTTGTAGTCACTTTGAAATGGGGTCATAATTCCAATTTTACCAGTACTGTTACACACCACCTTAATCTCCATGAGTGGTACAAGATTCCAGGGGTTCTAGGCACTTACCCAGGGTTTGTGTTTTCTTTTGGGAATAAGGCACAGCGACTGTGGTATCTTTATGATACGTGATTTTATTTATGCAGATATATAACCTGCACCTAGATGGAGGGACTGCAGAACATTCACATCCTGTGAGGATCTGGCTTCCCCCCTAAGGGCAGCATTGGATTCAAAGGAGGGGGAAAAGCCATCCTCTGTGCCTCTTTGTTTCAGCATGTCATCCCCAGCTCATTTGGAGTTCTGCCCCTTCTTCTCCTTCTGATTACTAACTGAGTCCAAGGACCTCCGCCAGGCTACATTATTTAGAGCTGAAACCCTCAACCTGGCCTTTGCTCACTAGCACCCAGTGATGAAGGGCCCCAACCCCATTTGCATGGCTGTGATGGTTTCCTTGATGGTCCATCACTGCCCTTTGTCCTCTGCTAATGTCCCATCCAGGGACGTGGGTGGTGCTGTGGGTTAAACCACAGAGCCTAGGACCTGCCGATCAGAAGGTCGGCGGTTCGAATCCCCGTGACGGGGTGAGCTCCTGTTGCTGGGTCCCTGCTCCTGCCAACTTAGCAGTTCAAAAGCACGTCAAAGTGCAAGTAGATAAATAGGTACCGCTCCGGCGGGAAGGTAAACGGCATTTCTGTGCGCTGCTCTGGTTCACCAGAAGTGGCTTAGTCATGCTGGCCACATGACCCGGAAGCTGTACGCCGGCTCCCTCGGCCAATAAAGCAAGATGAGTGCCGCAACCCCAGAGTCAGCTATGACTGGACCTAACGGTCACGGGTCCCTTTACCTTTAATGTCCCATCCAGTTAACTCTGCAGAGCTGGCTTGGCTCATTAGCATAGCTAAATCCAGCAGGTTTCCACATTTGGCAAAACTTAATCAAAGCTTAATCACTTCTCACTTTTACTAAATCATGACACATTTAGGAGGATCTAGCCCACCTCAACTCATAACAGTATTCTTCTTATTAATAATTTCATTTATAGACTGCCCTTTGTTAATGGCCACAAACAATTTACAATACATTAAAAAGTGATCAATGACCTGTACAGGTAGTAAAACCATACTACACAGCATTTAAAACTGTAGCCATTTTCAATTCATAGTAATCAGGATAACACTAAATTACTATAAATTATAAATAACTATAAATTACTAATTGTTATTAAGACAATGATAATTTCTATATAGATACCAACCCAGAGTTCTCTCAGCATTCCATGTTTTGCATACCACTAATGTATGAGGGCCTTTCCACATTTACTGCAATGGACCCCCCAGCTCCTTTTAAATAAATAGGGAAGCCCTTGTGGCCAGGGAAGCTGTGCCTAACCCTAACCCTGCAGGAAAGGACAGAACTGGTCGGCTGTAGGAACCCAGTTCTAAATATATCGGGCTTTATTTGTTTATTTTTGTGGAACTAATGCTCCCTCCATTGTGTCCAGCATCTTGAAAAAATGCTCACACATTCTTTAGAGATTATGTAAGGTGTAACTTTTGGTCGTTTGTGCTGAGCAGAAACTCGAAAATGTTCAGTCTGCCTGGAACATACTTTTTCCCAACTGTTTATCAAGTCCCATTGATTTAATTGGACCATCTGTTTTATTTCCTCTGGATTGCTCCCTTGACACTCATACTGGATTTTGTAATCTCTTCCCCTAATCAAACTATGGTGTATCCAGTGTTAGCCATACTCAGAGTAGACCCTTGAAATCCATAGACTTAATAAGTACCTTAAGACTCTTTATTCCAGTGCTCTATTAACATTGGATCTAACCTTCTGTGTACATATAGAAACTTACAAATTCAAACTGGAGAAGGACAGGTTCTTGATTTGTTTGACAACAGATAATCTTTGGGTTAGGCAACTATGCATTTTTCAGGCTGCTCCTTCCCAGCACTGCAGTTTTAGCAGAACCTGCACTTTCTTAATATTATTTCTATTTTCTGAGGTTTCAGATCTTGCCTAACCTCAAAGATTTGGACTGTGCTTTCATTGGCCACAACCTGATATAGGGAGATATATCACAGCTGAGCTGTCAAGATGTCTTCAGACAATTGCCATTTGTCGATAAAAGAAAAGAAAGCTTTGTTTTGTATATGTTATCAAGAGAAGAGAGGTAGCTAGATAGATAGATAAATAAATAAATAAATATTCATTGCCATTTGTGTGTGTGTTTAATGCTTCTCTATTTATATAAGTTTTAAAAATACAACTACATAAAAGGTGCCTTAAAAATCAGGCATATCTTTTTGTTCTTTGATTCATTTTGCTCTAATTCTGTATTGTCATAAACTGGGCAAAAGTATCCTACTTTAAATATTTTATTGTTAACTTTCTGTAAATATCAATATAAAGCCAGCGTTCTTCGTTTTTGGCAGGGCACAAGAGATGCAGCTTTTTAAACTGATGATATCACAGAAAAGGACAAATTATAATGTTCTATCGATAATTGGTGGTTATTTGTTGATTCTTCTATTATCTGGCCAAAACTCATAAAAATAATAAAGGCTTGTAATTGTTAAAATTAAATTATTTGTTTTATTGTGTATCAAGTATTTTAATGCTGTCTATTACAACTTAGTGCTTCTTAATTTTGCTCTTTTTTGAAAGGATATAATTAGTATATTGGCTTTCCCTACTAAAATATTACTTGGGGGTGCAGGGATGCATAAGCTGTGCTGTCCTTCCAAAGACACTTCTACAGTGTTGCAACCAAAACTTGTATAAAGGTTGTACTGTAACTTTTATTGTGATAAAATGGCAACACGTAACCCTTGGGATTTGTCCACACTGGAGCAAAATGTGGATTCACATCAGAGTGTCTGCCTGTTAACATAGGGGCATTCATATGACATCTTCCCCCATCACAGTGTTTTCCCAGACATCTCCTCCTTTATATGTGGGATTTATTGATCCTTCATTAGTTCAAATCGGGGTGGGGGGGATGCATTTTAAGTGGGTAAGGCCAGGTCCAGGGACAATACAGCTGTACCTCAGAAGTCTGTTTGACTTCCAAAACGTTTGGAAACCAAAGCATGCCTTCCGATTGGCTGCAAGTACAGCGGCAGCAGATGGTATGACGCGGGCGTTGTGCAGGAAGTTAGATTGTTCAATGCAAAATACTTATTTTATTGTGCAGCAGCTCAAAATACCTGCATGTTGATTTCACAAACTTTTAAGTTTTTATTAACGCTTTCTCTCCCCTCTTGCTTTCATAGATTCATCTTGCGTAGAAAAGTTACTTTCTAAAGACTGGAAGGAGAAAATGGAAAGATTAAACACAAGTGAACTCCTTGGAGAAATTAAAGGTAGAGTATAAATTAGACACCATATTGTATTTTGAAAAGCAGATTTTTTAAATAGTGCAAAAAGTCCTATTGATGTTTACCCCTGACTTTCCAAGAATACTAATAGGACTTCTCTGCTTGTGGTGAAGTAAATAGCTTTTTAGTGAGGAGCCTGCTCTGGAACTATGGATTTTGTGTTCAGGCGGGTTTCATTTTTTGGATCTGGTCTGTCTCAGATTCATTGAACTCTGCAAAGTTGAGTTATGTTCTTAAGCCTGCATTGGCTTTCTGGTTGGTACACATTGCATAGGAGTGTCCTATGATGTATAATATACACAGGTGGCCGCCTCCTATAGTCAACATGGAGGCAAGGGATTTCTGGAGAAGAAGTTCCTTGTATCCTAGGATAGAGTTCTCCAGTGTTCCCTTTTGTATACTATAGTTCACAACCACAAACATGGAACCATGCTTCCTAGTTGTTTCCTTGGGCTACCGCTCTCAATCAGTGTATGTATGTTTTAGTTATTAAGATATTTATACACCATCTGTTATGTGGACATTTCAAGGTGGTGTTCATCAGTACAATAAAATCCATATAGAAACACAATTAAATACAAGTCCAGTGAAGCAGCAAAATAATACTTAAATTTCTAACAGAGACTAGCATCAATAGATTGGAAAGGTCATGGAGAGCAATTAAGTTTTTAGCATGCGCCAGAATTGTAATCTGGATCTTCTGGATCAAGATTAAGGACAGCCCCACCTAGAATATACATATTATAGTAAATGAGTATTGAAGTTACCAAGCCATGAGTGCTGTGGCAATGCTAACTCTGTCCAGGAATGGCCATGCTATAGAATACATGTACTCCAGGACAGTCTGTTAGTGATTCTCAACAGTATTTCATCAAGAAAACATTGCTTAGTGTTTTGTTTGAAAATGTAGGGATTTGTCAGGTTTTACTACTTAATTGTGTTTGTGTTGTGTAGTTATTCTTTCCTCCTTCCCAGAATCACGGCAACATTGTAAGACAGAAACAAGTTAGGTGATTGTGGAGGGGGTATAGAGAATCTCAATAGCAAGAAACAAAGGTGTGGTTCTGTGAGGAAGAGCTGCTCTTTGCACTGACTGTTACTGGGGAGTACTCTGCTTTATCAGACAGAAGGCGTTGTTCTTAAGGATAAATGAAGCACATACTCTCGCTTTGAAAAAGTGGCCTGCAATACTGGCAGATCAGTTATGGGGAAGGATGCCAGGAAAAAAGGAAAAAGGCAGCCAAGCTCTTCCGTGCCTGCGTGTTTGCTATGCCAACCTTGTTTACCAAAACAAAGAGATGTGAAAATATTAGTCATAATACAAGACATATAGTGGAAGGTGCATTTTCTGGCCTTAAGGTAGATGTTTAATTGCCTTGATCTTATTTAAAATTTGATTCTCTATCTGTTTATAACAGACTTGATAAGACAAACATTGGATGGAAATTGCTTCTCTACTCCCTGGACACAATTAATTTTATGTTGCAGGTAGTACTTACAGGCAGTTCACCACAATGCTTTTCTGCATGCATCCTAGTGAAATTAGTTGAAGCTGCTTGCTGGCTTATTTATTTGAGTGCAATGTTTATCATCTTTTGGACATAAGCAACAATTCCTGAACTCTCTGGGTTATTTTCCAGTGAACAGAGCTGGTGATCCTTATGAGGCCCTGTCTCTCTGTAGGGCAGCAAGATGCAGAGGGCCATAGATATGATCACTCCCGAGCATCATCTACAAGACTGTGGAGCATATTCATCCTCCTGGTATACTGGGGAGGTATGTGCTATGAAGCAGGCTGGATGATGGCTAAAGTGTAAGTGGCAAAAGCCTTATTGGGAAGGCAACCAAGCACATGTTATAGCACATAATCATGCCTGCTGCATGGTGATGAATGCGGCAAAGAATCCCAACTTCTACTGCCATCATGTCAGCTCAACAGAACTTCTTAGGGGTGGTCCATAGACTGGTGTCATTCAGGGTTTTTTCACCAGAACTCAGTTCCAGCACCTCTCAAGTGAGCGCCAATGCCATTATAAGAGAACAAGGGACATGTTCATAGTGAGCTCTGGCAGCTCTTTTTCTAGACCAAAAGCACTTGTCTCACTTATATTAGTGGATGGAGCCTGGGACATCTCAGAGGGTTAAATGAGGTTTCCAATGCTCCATCAAGCCTTGTTTTGTGGGATCAGTTTCAGTTTTTGCAGCCTGAAGAGGTTAACAAGATGGTTGTGAGTATGCACCCACTGATGCTACCTCTTGGCTCTTTGCCCTTATGGCAGATTAAATCTAGGTGGGGCAGGAAGATAACTGGTTGAGTTCATATTTGCATGAAGAGGTGGTGCGTGCAACCTTGAAGGTATAGTAATGTAGCCACTCCTGAAAAAAAGCCCACCCTGGACCTGATTGTGTTTAACAGGGTACTCAATATGCACCCACACTGTGCTTATTCCTTGATCTGTATCAAGTTTCATGCTGAAGGCTTGTGATAGGTTGTTTGTGGGGGCAAATTACATGACATATAACTCCGTGTTTATAAGATTTGCTATGGCTGCCAATCTGCGACTGTGCTAAGTTCAAGGTTTTGGTATATAAGACCATATAGAGATCAGCTCTTCAAAGGTAAAAAGATCAAAATTTCATTGGGCTAGTGCTCCCAAATAGCTCCCATCCAATATTAATGAATGGAAAATGACTTATTTAGAAATATCTCCAGCAGTAATTTTACATGCAAAACCTTCCTTCCTTCCTTCCTTCCTTCCTTCCTTCCTTCCTTCCTTCCTTCTGTGGGTATACCTTATGTAAATAAAATATTGAGGTATACAATGACAGTGATTTAATGCCCCACCCCCATTTTCCAACTTTCCCAGTCAACTATCAGAAAGCATGGTGCCCCTTATTACCACAAATAGCCTGTTTTTAGTTTTGTTTCACATGTCAACATAAATCTCTTACTTAGCAGAGTCCTGCAAGCATCACACTATTGTTCCACTGAAATAGCCTCCAGTGGTTTCTCTCAAAATACAGGGTCTTTGAAGATCAAATAAAGGAGGCCAGTCCATACACAACATAGGCAGTTATGCTATCTCCAAGAGTCCTGATTGTTCTAGCAGCCTTGTAGATAGAAGGCTTCTGGGTCACAATCTAGTGGGTGAAGTGTTCTGGCTTCCATTTCTAGAGGAGTATACTACTGGAACATAATCTATATTTACACACATTGTGGCTTAAATGTCACATGCAGTCTTTCTTTGTACAGTATGCTCTATTTTTGGATGGACATTGACGGATGTGCATAGCTTTACCCACTACAGAAAAGCATTTGCATTGTATGACTCTTTGACTTGCACATAATTCTTTAATTCCCCGTGCAAAGATCTTCTTCTTTGATAAATTAAAGTGAATTCAAAGCTTTTGTTTGTAATTCCGGTGTCCTAAGAATAATTAGCAAACAGAGAGGCCTGTGCTAGTTTCAAGATTTTAAGAGCTGGATAAGAGTTGACCTGATGCATAAGAGATTTTCACTATAAAATATACTGTGCATATTCCTTTATCTGTATCAAGTTTCATGCTGATAGCTTGTGATAGAAATAGCTGTTACTCTCTTCAGAGAAGAGAATTGTGAGGAAAGATGGAGTATATGTTGTAATTGTGATAGGCGTAGGATTGGTATCCATTCTGTGAAGGTTGTGCTACTAAGTTGTTGCTAGAAGTGCTGCCTCTTGCTTTCAGATGAAGGCATAAAGTGGGATAATTGGTATTACAGTTGTATTAGGAATTCAGAAAGAGAAAAATGTAGGTTAGCTGTCAGAGGTTCAGCAAGCGTGATAACAAGAATACACAGGAACTCTGTGAGCAATAGAAGGCTGAAAAGATTACCGTATTAGTTTTCTTTACAGTTTATTTGAGATGCATTGAGATTATTTCTCTAATAGTGCCAAAATCCCTTTTGGCAAGTCACAAGTGTATACCGCAGCCTACTTTATAAATATATATGGCTTATATATCACAGGAGCACCCATAGGTTTTTAATTATGCCACTTTGTACGGTTGTAGACATTTCAAAGCTCCCCTTTGTGCTCTCTGTTATAAACGTCTTTTCCTTCTTTTGAAGTCTACATGATATACATATGAGCAATTAAAAACACAGCTCAGGGTTGGAGACACAAGGTCTTCTTAATTAAAACTCAAACAAAAGCTACAAGCAAAGGCCCCCCTCACTCTATGATTAAGGTCTAAAGTGTTACAATATATTAGAATCATTGTTAACTGCTAGGGTTTAAAAAATCAATATACAGGAAAAAGATCAGTTGGTTCCAATTAGAGAAATCAATGTAAATACGAAACAGAGGGGAGAAACCCTTAAACCCAGTAGCAGGTCCTGATTAGTAATATACTACAGGGCATAAAATTATTTTTAGTAATGAATTTATTAAAGTGACCACATGGAATAAAATGCTTAATTTTCCATAGTACTGATGTGCAGTGTAAGTGTGTTTTAAATATATTGTTTATTGGCTGTTTATTGTATATAGGAAGAAAATAAATGAGACTCCAATATTTCTACAACTAAGCATATTTAAGTGCATAACCGCCCCCATTGAAATCAGTAAAAGTGCTTAACTCTGGGTGGACCATGCATTGAACATGCAATGAAACTTTTTACTCATGGCTGGCACTAAGATTTCTGTTTCTCATGAGACTACTGTTTGTGTGAAGTGTCTCAAATGCATTACCCCCCCCCCAAAAAAAAAAGAGGTGTCAGGGTTGGAGCAGACACAAGTCAGCACTAAGTCACCAATGTCAGTGAAATTAAATCCTTATTCAAGTAAACTTAAATACAGTTCAGGCCTAGTGGTCTCAGGAATCCTTCCTAGTAGGTCTTGCCCCGATGACAAAGTTGTGAGGACTGAAAGTCCCTGTCTTCCCACCCCTCTCTAAGGCTCCTCAAGTGTTTTTCCCACACACAGTCTCATACTGCATCTGCACACAACTGATCTCTGTTCCGCTCTTTTCATTTTCTCTGCATGTTCTCAGAAACTGGGGGGGGGGGGGAGAGAGAGAGCTGGTAGCAGCAGGAGGGGAAAACTCCCTGAATTCTTCAGAAGCCTCTTGACCCCCTTCCTCTGCAGCCTCTGTTTCATCCTCAGAGTCTGAACTACACTCTGGCACAGACTCTTCCTGCTCACCAAACCCTGTTGCCCCTCCAGCTCCCCCCCCCCCAGTCTTCTCCCTCCGACCACCTATCATTTTCCCACCACCAATCCCCTTGCTATTGAGCCTTCTTCCCCTGGGGATTCAGCTGGGGATTCTCCAGCTGGTGCCTCCCAGCACTCCTCTGCACCCAGCCAGTCCACGGCATGAGGTAGGATGCCTTGTGCCCCTCCTGTAATTGCACCATGACAGTGACTATCTTGCATGCGAACAGATAAACCATATATTTTCACTCATAAAGTTATCCCAGGATTAGATATAAATAAATATTTGGTAGGTCTCTAATTTGAGAATTTTATATAACCCTCTTCAGAAACTATGGTGTTCAGATCCCCTCACCCCAAGACAACTCTAAATTCTAGCTCATTGAGTTGACAGTAATGAGCAAGCTTGCTCAGGCCAAACAAGTAAATTACTTCAAGTAACAAACAGCTTTGCAGAACGCACCTTTAGCAGAACAGTTGTCAGTATCTTGAATTGTAGCTACAAATTCCAGTCATAGCATGAGACTTACCTCATTCTGAAGTTCATTTATAGTAACAGAGTTAGCCAGGCCCAACAGGCCATAAAAACAGTAAGTACGAAATGGATTGCAAACAAAAGAAGCTGAAGAAGAGCATACATTTGCATGTGGACCACTCTATGTCTCATTGTTCAGTCTTTGTCCTGAACAATATAGTAAAAAGACATGTCCGGAAACTGATTTTCATAATATTGGTAAATTATGAGGCATTGGTTTTTTAAAAGAAATTATTCAGTGCTGTTATGCTCCAGATTTCTTTCTTTAAAAAAATGAGGTGGCAAAACTAGAGAAATTCTATGTCTGAGACCATAGAAACAGCAGAGGGATTTCAAACTTCCTAATCGAAATGGCTTTATATGCTAAGTCAGCGGTTCTCAAAGGGTGTAGTGTGCCACATTGGTGTGGCAGGAGAGGATGGCAAGTGTGGGAAGATTCAAGGATGATCAATATTATATTTTGGGAATGATTCATGTAGCTGCATTGTTTTAGAGTTTCTAGATGTCCCATGATCATATTATAAAGTAGTTGTGTTCTATGTTATAAATCAAGCACTGCTAGCAGTTGTTTCTTTTTGTTCTTCAATTTATTTCTTGAAGGACTTTACATAAAAGTTGCAGGGTCCGGAATGGTTCAAATGGGGAGAGGCAGGCCTTGAAGTATTGCGGTCCTGAGCTATTTAAGGCTTTAAAGCTATTTAATAGGGGTTTTTTTTAGCTATTTAAGGCTTGATAGGTCAAAACCAGCACTTTGAAATGGGCCTGAAAACTAATTGGCAGCCAGTGCCGTTGGGCCAGGATCAGTGCAATATGCTCAAACAGTCTTGCCTCGCTGAACAACCTGGCTGCTGAATTTTGCAGTTTCCAAACTGTCTCCAGAGGCAGCCCTACATAAAACCAGGATTGTCATACAGTGGTACCTCGGGTTAAGTACTTAATTCTTTCCGGAGGTCCATTCTTAACCTGAAACTGTTCTTAACCTGAAGCACCACTTTAGCTAATGGGGCCTCCTGCTGCCGCTCCATGTGGCTGAAGAGCACTCCCCAAGGATCACCCTCTGGGAACAACCATCCAAGAAAGACCAGAACCACTGCAAAGTGGTCCGACCAACCTGCAACTCAGACAGCCACTCCAGAAGGCTACCATGGTTGGTAATGAAAGCCACTGAGAGGTCGTGGAGAATTAACAGGGGCACATTTCCTCGGTCTCTCTCCCAATGGGAGGTGCAGTTTTGGTGCCAAAACCAGGCCTGAATCCCAATTGAAATGGATCTAGAAAATCAGTTTCTTCCAAGAGCTTCTGGATCTGGTCTGCAGCCACCCACTTTGAACATACCCAGTTCAAAGAAACTGAAGAAACCTCTTTTATTATCCCATCCAGGTCTCATGGCAGATCAGGGATTTGGATTGTGTCCTACAGTATCATATTTGTTTCGTGAGTAGGGCTCCACTGCTTTATATTCTTCATTTTCTTTGATGAACATTGTGGCAACTCAGGTAGGAGGGGAGGAAATTTGGCCACATTTTCAAGCAAACTGATCTAATTTTTACCTCCTGGACTAATGCACTGATTCTTCAGATTTCACACCTCCACATTTTGTGATACAGTTCTTGGCTCAAGAAATGTACCAAACTGTGTTTAAAAATACTTTAGAATGAAATACATACTTTAGAAATGCATATATTAGATAAAATAGTTATTTAAAAAAATTTGTATGAATATGCACACATAAGTAAATGACATGGCCAGAAACAACCAATCTTAGGAGACAAAACATAATTATTCAAATCAAACATAATAATAATAATAATAATAATACATCAAACAGAAAACATTATTATATTTATGTAATTATGTAATTAATTAAAAACAGTTTCATGCAAAATTCTATTTTAAAAAATTCAAGGCAGTTCACAGCAATCTAAAATACAAATTTATTAAAGTCAAATTCACAAACTTGGTTCATTCACTGATTCAAATATGAAATGGGTAGTAAAATGAGTGATAAGAAGCAGAACCTTCCCTTAGTTTGCAGGTCCGTTCTTGTTATGAAGACGTTTCAGAGCATAATCATTTATAAAATGCACAAAGTAATCTAATTCACAGATATATGACCTCAGCCCAGTGCAGGTTCCACCAGAGTTGGCATTTTATGAACGAGGTTCTCAAAAGAAGCAAATATAAAACATGATTGTATATATAGTTGTTTTTAAAAGCATT
Source organism: Podarcis cretensis (assembly GCF_951804945.1). Classification (NCBI taxonomy): domain Eukaryota; kingdom Metazoa; phylum Chordata; class Lepidosauria; order Squamata; family Lacertidae; genus Podarcis; species Podarcis cretensis. Next base: position 73,462,079 of record NC_137170.1, on the reverse strand, counting down.
GCTTTATGCCAGCTATTAATGCTGAATATGTGTACAGTATTCTGAGAAAATCAGGTCAATTTTTTATGTACCAAGTTATGATCTACATATTAAATTTTATTGGATGGAGGAGCTTGAAAATGGCTTGCCATGTGATGGATTCTCCATGCAGCTCTGTGACATGTAGCATGGTGACTCACATGATTGTTCTTGTTGGTAGGGAGAGTTTGCACACCAGTGTGAGTAGGTCAGGTGGAAAACTCCACTTCCCATCAATGATCCATATGGCAGTGCAGGCTACACGTTATATGGCTGCTGTAGCAAATCTTGTATGCAAAGGCTGCTGTCTTTGTCTGATGAACCTAAGATGTAAATTTACTCTGAATATTCAGGTTTTTATCCAGTCTGTCATACGTACATTTATATTAGGGAAGAGGCAATGCTAAAAATAACTATCTTTGTATAGTAAGCATAGGGAATTTTGTGGTTCTGGGATCCATTACACTAATTTGTGTTTGCATATAGGGCAATGGAAAGGCCTGTTGGACATGGAGAGGCAATGATGGATAACCTTCTAATATGAGTTACTATATGGCATCAGCGGTTTTTGATTTATCCTCATAATAATGTGCATAACAATTCTTGCAGAGGTATAGAGCAATCTGCCATCTGCTTTAAAATGTTGCATTATAGATTGAACTAAGTGATCAGCTAGCTTGCTTATGTTTAGAACAAATTGTAATGCCTATTAAGATTTGTTTAAATAGGTTTCCATCACAACAGGTGCACAATTATTTTATGAGTAAAATATTATAAGCTTTCTAAATTAGCCAGGGCAAAATGCAAGTTGCCTGATTAAATAATCAAATCTGATGCTTAAAATGCACCTGATTTCGACAGGAATTTTAAGATGTGAAGTTCCAATCTATTGGCAGGTTTTTTCTTCCACTCTGTAGAAACTGATTGTTTGTAGCAAGCAAGTGGCAGCTTGCAGAATAACTGGTTAGGTGTGTTTTACATAATTTGCCTTACATTATACCCGGTTGGCGGGGGGGGGGGGAGAACACTAAAAAGCTGCTAATAATAGGCTGTACCAGGGGAAGCGTTATAGTCTGTGTTAAACATACGAGTACATCATGCAAAATAGTGTTCCATATTCTGTTAGGAGAGATAACTGTATGAAACCTATGTAATTCAGTATTTGATTCTGCATTACTCTGTACATAACGGGATATGGAAACAAATTTCTAACTCATGCACACTCCATGCACGCTCCACCCATTATGTCTAGAACTTGCTACATAAGTGCACACATATATCCTTAGACTTATTTGGTCCACCCATTTGATCCCTGTACCCCTTTTGTGGTTGGTGGACTGTGTGGGTGGGATATACCTATTTAGGGACATATTGTATAAATGTGCATGCTCTATCAAGTAACACAGTGAATAAATGTGTACAGTGGTACCCCGCAAGACGAACGCCTCGCAAGACGGAAAACCCGCTAGATGAAAGGGTTTTCCATTTTGGAGGCGCTTCGCAAAATGAATTTCCCTATGGGCTTGCTTCGCAAGACGAAAATGTATTGCGAGTTCCTGCGGGGTTTTTTCCCTTGCCCCCCCTTTTCCTAAGCCCTAAGCCGCTTATCAGCTGATCCGCTGATAAGCCGCTTATCAGCTGATCCGCTAAAAGCCGCTAAACCGCTAATAGCGCTAATCCACTAAGCTGTCAATGGGCTTGCTTCGCAAGACAAAAAAAAACGCTATACGAAGAGCCTCACGGAACGGATTAATTTCGTCTTGCGAGGCACCACTGTACAAGTAACAAATTTGTTTCCATTTTCAGAAATGTCTGCAGCTTACATGCCAGGCAGGTGTGTGATGCAATCTGCAACATGTGTTAGGTGTTTCCTTCCTGTTGTTTTTGCATGGGAAAAGCCTTCTGAATGTAAAGTGCAATATACAATTGCACCAGATAATGTACAGTTGGAGGCAAATTTTCATCAGGCATATTTATTGTGTAGCTTGGTTGTACAAGGTGGCTATTCCACAGCTGGGCTGGTACCGTATTTTTCACTCTATAAGATGCACCAGACCACAAGACGCACCTAGGTTTTGGAGGAGGAAAACAAGAAAAAAAATATTCTGAATCTCAGAAGCCAGAACAGCAAGAGGGATCGCTGCGCAGTGAAAGCAGCAATCCCTCTTGCTGTTCTGGCTTCTGGGATAGCTGCGCAGCCTGCATTTGCTCCATAAGATGCACACACATTTCCCCATACTTTTTAGGAGGGAAAAAGTGAGTCTTATAGAGCAAAAAATACAGTAATTTATTTCTCAGATACAGTCCCCATGGATGGAAATTAAAAACTATCAAGGCACTTTCAGCTATCAGTTTGGACTGCTACTTGAACTGATGGTAGTACAAATTAGCATTATCTGAGAAAAGCAGCGCCAAATTTCAGAATCAGTTGTTGGGACTACTACTAATCAATAAGACTATATTCCACTGATGATACATTGCTAACAGGAAAAGAAAGTTTTGTGTGTGATGGCAATCACAGGTGCACAGAAAGCCATGTCATACTTGGTTAAAATATTTCTCCATCTAGCCCAGAGTTGTGGCTGCATTCGGATGTACAGTAATTCCAAAGCCTGATTTAGCACTACAAGAAGAAGTCTGTCAGCCTCAGGCTCACGTAGTCTCTCTTCCCCTCTCCTGACCCCTCCCCTCGCATGCCTGTGAGAAGATCAAAAGCTTTCACTTCATTTGCGACCTAACTGCAGTTTAGTATTTTTCTGAACTATAAATTTTGGTTAATCTTAACTATGGTTAATTGAAAAAAGACAGCTTCGTAAACTATGGTTTGAAGTTGGCTTGGCTCAGCTAAGCAAAACGAAGATAAACCACAGTTAGTCCAAGTTTGAGTGACATAACAAGCTGCATTTAATCTAAAATAGAAGTGAAATGTTCTGAATTAACTCTTGCAGCCCAGCGGAGAGAGTTGTATACACCCACAAGATTGATCAGACTTTACTGGTGGCAGCTCTCCAGGAGAGCAGCAAAGAGGTCTTTCGCATCATCTACTTGATCCTTTTAATGGAGATGCCAGAGATTGAACCTGGAAGCTTCTGCATGTAAAACATATTCTGTTGGCACTGAGCTATAGTCTCTTCCCTCTGTTTTGATAACTGCAAAATACTAAGCCTTCCTTAGTGTACGCTTGAAGTACATTCATGCACATTATCTGTACAGATTACATGGAGGTAACTGCTTGTTTTCAAATCCCTGCCTGTTTGTCAATCAGGAACTGCAAGTGAAACAAGATAGGAGATTTCACATTTTTTAAAACAAAAACAAAAACAACCCACAAAGTCAGAGACAGAATCTGGAAGAACTCCAAGCCACAAAAATTAGGGATCGAGCAAGGAGAGAACAAAAAAACTGTAAATGCTGGGTTCTGCCTCTGCATATGTTGAATTTAAATAATTGTGTTGATGCATCAGTAATAGTAATTACTCATAAAAATTAGGGTCCTTATTTTGGGCAGCAATATATTTAAGTAGAGGTGAAATTAGATGCAATTTATATTAATTAGGGATAATACGAACATTATGTGAGTGGTTGACATTTCCATTATTTTGAAAGCATGCCACAGTATCTGAAGATGCTTCTTTAACATGACTTTGAAAAGCTGTAGATTGACATGTGCCCCTAGAGTGTTCAATATCACAATAAAAGATCACACAGTTCTAACCTCTTTGAAAACCATTTATAGGCAAGTTTCACCTTACGATTCAATTAAGGGATTTTGAAGCTTATTTTACTCCTTATTGGGGGGGGGGGAGACTTTAGTTTTATCTGGACAATGGCTTGCATTCTTGAATAACTACAGAAAACAGCTTTCCCTGTTCTAAGAGAGACAGCAGTGGGAGTAACATGTTGTGGAATGTCAAAAAGGGATGTCAGGTCAGCCAATTGGTGTTTTCACATTTAGCTTGACAATATCAAGGAAACACAACATGTTATTAAAACTGTAATCTAAATACACTTACTTGGGAATAAGCCCCACTGAGCATGGTTGGTCTTATTTATTATTTGGTTGCTGTATTTATTATTTTGTTCACTTCATTTGGTAACTGTGCAATAACTATTGTGCATAAAAAAGTAATAATTCATCAACTTTCCTCTGGAACACAACTGGATTCTTCCCTGCCATGTTCCAAACTGGAACCCATTCTGGAAGTATGAAGTAAAATCTGGGGCAGAATCTTGCTGAAATATATTACATTACCATCCTTAAACAGGAGCTACTAACTGAGAAAAAGCCAGGAACCACACTTGGGTGTCTACACAAGTGTCTGCATGCCTCTGAATGAGCTGGATATTTAAATATTATTGAGCTGGAATTACCACACTGCCCTAAAGTCTACCCTTGAAGTACAACATTAATTTATTTATTTGCAGTGTCAGCTAGTTTATGTGCATAGGAAAGTATTGATGCTACAGCTGCTTGGTGATATACGGTGTTACTTTCAAAGCTACTATGTTTTGCGAAGACTTGCATCCAGAGACCACAAGTTTCTCCATCAAAACATACCATATATGTTGTAGAACAAGGGAATCTACAAGCAGGCATTGAGCTTCAAAAATCGATTGGAGGCTTCCGGAGGCGGCGCGAACGGCAATGGCGGTCCTCTTCCTTCGGTGAAGGGGAAGCTCCGTGGGAAACGGGTTGTCCGCTACGGCGAAGCGGAGACCCACTTCGGAAACCCACAGGCAGTAAAAGCCTGTGGTCTTGGGACCCGGCGGGCGCTGGAAGCAACCCCTGAAACGTTGAAGGAACCCCGTAAGGGGCTCCGGAACAGGGAGGGGGTAGCGGCGCTGTGGGTCGTTTCGCAAGCTACGGAGTGAAGCCGCGCTGCTGCTGCCGGTGAGCGCTGACCTTTTTTCCTGAAACTTTCTGATGTGGAAAAGCAACAACCCGTGAGTAAAGAAGGACTTTATTAAATTGGAGACTAAAATCTATTGAATTTGGCTGAAAGCGGAGCGACGAAAAACAGGAAGTCCGTCTTCCGCTGTCATTGAACTTCAAAGCAAAGAGCTGGAGGAGTGGAGGTAAAGAAAGAACTTTTAACCTAATTGATCTGAGCAACCACTGAACCTTTTCTGTAAGCGAATAAGGATTATAAGCATTTGATCTTATGTTCTATACTTGCATCGTGATACCTTTCTTCTATTTGGAAATATAATTTGAGTAAGAAACCCAGGTGCTGGAGCTGCCTGAGTAACTGAGCTGTCAGTTTGCAGATTTGGTTACTTTGAATCAAAAATTGCAACAATCTGAGGGAGTTTGGACTTGCTACTTTGAAGCATCATCTGAAATACCAGTATGCTCTGTTTGAAACAATGTGGCGCTAATACTAACTCTGCTTAAAACCTGTTATTGAAGGTTCCTGGACTTAAAACTTGATTTTAACAATTTTACTAGAATTGATCTCTTCCCAAAAGACATTTTAAGCTCCCCCTAGAGGATTTTGGATTTACAGCAGTGACATTATTTTACTTTCCTTTTCCCGGCCTCCTGCTTGACTGTTACCATCTGGGCTGTTGTTTTCTCATGGGAACAACTCAGCTTGACCTTGACTCTTAGATAACTCTGGAATGAGTGGCGCTAGAAAAAAGGGACCAAGAACCAGACAAACAACTTTAACAACTTTAACCGCAGCTTCCCAGGCACGTAGATCATCTGTACCTACTTTGCCTTCAGAGGAAAAAGCTGCTTCTCTGCCAAAAGCAGGGGAGGAAGAAATTGAGCAATTACAATTGGAAGATATGGCCTCAGGAGCAACTGCTTCTATTTTAGAGAAAATTTATGAAAAATTGGAATCTCTGGATAAGAGAGTGGAATCTTTGGATAAGAAAGCTGATGAGCAAACAGCTAAAATTGATCAAAACACAGAATGTTTAAATAGACTAACTGGACAAGTATCACAGAACGCACAAGCAATTGGAGAATTGACGGGGGCCATAGCAGAAAATCGGAAATTGGCTGAGGATACTAGTCAAAGACTTGGAATTTTGGAACAAGAGGTAAGACCACTCCGTAAACAAGGAGATGAACATCAGACTTATCTTTCTATTACAGAACTGCGGAATCGGGAGAGTAACTTAAGGATAAGGTCGATACCAGAAGTGGAAGAAGGCAACTTAGCTGAGTTTTTGACTAAAGAACTTTCCAAGTTTTGGAACTTAGAGGAAAAGGACTTTAAAATCGTATCAGCTTTTAGGCTTGGAAGACTTATAAAGAAAGAGAAACCCAGAGACTGTTTGATAATATTGAGATCAAAGGAGGAAAGGGACAAGATTTTGGGCCTACACTACGGAAAGTCACTGGACATTTTGGACAAAAGAATTGAAATTTACAAGGATATTCCTAAACAACTGCTGGACCTTAGATCTGGCTACCTCGAATTGGTTAGATTGTTGAGGAGCAATTCAATTATCTTCAGGTGGGAGTTCCCCCAAGGATTATCCTTCACTTTTAGAGGGAAGAAGGTCAAAATCAGAACATTGGAAGATAGAGATAAATTTTTGACTGCATACGGAGAGGACCTTCAAAAAGGAATTGAATCACCCTCTGGGCCTGGAGCACCAGCGGTACCTGCACCCTTGGAACCGGAAGATCCAGCGAATAAGACACCACCCCCAGGAAAATAACCAGATTTATTCAGCATGTCTCTGCAACTTTTGAGTTGGAATATAAATGGCTGTAATATTCCGGAAAAAAGGAGGAAAATTTTCCACATATTAAAAAAGGAACAATTGGATATTATTTGCCTACAAGAAACTCACGTGATTAGGCTCCACAGAAAAGTGTTAATAAATAAAAGACTTGGCCAGGAATTTATATCTTCGGATAGAGTAAAGAAGAGAGGGGTGGTGATATATGCAAAAGAGAGCCTGTCACCTAAACTTTTATTTAAAGATGAATATGGAAGAATTTTAGCAATTGAGATACAACATCAAGGAGAGAAGATCTTGATATTAGGAATTTATGCACCAAACGAGGGGAAATCGGAATTTTAGAAGAAGCTGCATGAGACTATGCTGGATTATCTGGACTATGATAACATCATTATGATGGGAGATATGAATGGGGTCGTATCAACTAACATGGATAAGTCACAAAGCCAAAATGTTACAAAAGATGGCAGACTACCAAAGACTTTTTTTGAAATGACTGACAATATGGACTTGATTGACATTTGGAGAACGAAGAACCCCTTGGGAAGAGAGGGAACATTCTTCTCTGAAGCCCAGCTGACTTGGACAAGAATCGACCAAATATGGATATCTAGAGGTCTGGCACCTAAGGTTAGAAAGGTGGAAATCTGCCCAAAGACCTGCTCCGACCATAATGCACTAAAGATGGACATGACACTACTACCAACCGGCTACCTTAAGATTGAAGATGAATGACAATTTGTTTAGAGATCAGGAGATTATTAAGAAGGCCCAAAAAGTTTTGAAAGATTATTTTGAGATAAATTTGAACACTACGGTGGAAAAAAGAATCATCTGGGATGCAAGTAAGGCTGTGATGAGGGGGTTCCTGATTCAACAGAATGCTGTAAAGAAAAGGATACAAAATGAGAGGAAAGACAAAATCTTGCAGAAAATTAAAGAATTAGAGAAGAAGTTAAGATCAAATCCGAAGTCACAGCCGACTTTGAAAGAAATTAAACTTCATCAAGCCCAATATTCTAAATTGATAAATCAGGAAATAGAGTGGAAGATTAAATTAATGAAACAAAAAACTTTTGAATCGGCGAATAAATGTGGAAAACTGCTAGCTTGGCAGCTGAAGAGGAGACAAAAACTAAATATAGTTACAAATTTAGAGCTTGAAGGAAGAAATATTCAGAACCCTGTGGACATTAGAAAGTGCTTCCAGAGATACTTCAAAAAATTATACACTCAAGGGCCGCAAGACGAGGTCGAGATTAAACAATTTCTGGAAAAAAATAGGCTACCAAAATTGTCACAAGAAAATAGATCAATCCTGAACTGCAAAATAACACGACAAGAGATTGAACAAGCCATTCAGAATATGCAAATGGGCAAATCTCCAGGGCCAGATGGGCTGACCTCCAAGTATTATAAGACATTAAAAGACGATTTGATACAACCACTGATGGAGGTTAGCAATGAAATTATGGAGGGGAAGAGGGCGCCGGAATCGTGGAAGGAAGCCTTTATCACATTGATACCAAAATCGGAAGCTGAAAAGACACAACTTAAGAACTATCGTCCCATCTCTCTTTTAAATGTGGATTACAAAATATTTGTAGACATTTTGGCAAGTAGACTTAAAAAAGTTTTAAATGAAGTAATTCACAAGGACCAGGCAGGTTTTCTCCCAGGTAGACACTTGTTTGCTAACACAAGGAACATTATTGACATCTTGGAACTTTTGCAAACAGATATAAATACAAAAGCCGTGTTAATTTTTATAGATGCGGAGAAGGCCTTTGACAATATTTCCTGGAAATTTATGAAGGGAAATTTAAAAGAAATGGGAGTGGGACGGGGTTTTGAGAATGGGATTGATGCAATATATTCAGAGCAAAAGGCTAAATTGATAGTCAACAATGTGGTTACAGAAGAGTTTAAAATCGAAAAAGGAACACGACAAGGCTGCCCTATTTCCCCTTTGCTATTTATTTCGGTTCTGGAGGTGCTCTTGAATATGATTAGAGGGGACCGGTTGGTGGAAGGAATTCAGGTTGGAGAGAAACAATATAAACTTAAAGCTTTCGCAGATGACCTAGTTTTGACCCTGCAGGAGCCAGAATCTAGTACGAAAAGAGTATTACAATTGATTCAAGATTTTGGTCGGGTGGCGGGATTTAAATTAAACAAACATTAAACTAAGGTATTGGGGAAAAACTGGACAGATACAGAGTCAGAACGGTTTCAGAAAGAGACAGAACTAAATGTGGTTAAAAAAGTAAAGTACCTAGGGGTAAACATAACAGCAAAAAATCTGAGTCTTTTTAAGGATAATTATGAAAAATGTTGGTCAGAAATTAAGAGAGACTTAGATAGTTGGACAAAATTGAAACTTTCTTTGCTAGGCCGAATTGCTGCTATCAAGATGAATGTATTGCCAAAAATGTTGTTTTTGTTCCAAACATTACAGATTGTGGACAAGACGGAGTGCTTCCGGAAGTGGCAGAGAGATATTTCTAAGTTTGTCTGGCAGGGCAAAAAGCCCAGAATTAAGTTTAAGATATTAACTGATGCGAAAGAAATAGGGGGCTTTGCCCTGCCAGACCTAAAGTTGTACTATGAGGCCGCAGCTTTCTGCTGGCTAAAAGATTGGCTACTTCTCGAAGACACTGATGTATTGGATCTGGAAGGTTTTAACAATGCTTTTGGTTGGCATGCATATTTATGGTATGACAAGGTTAAGATCAATAGGGCCTTTAAGAACCATATTGTCAGAAAAGCAGTGTTTAATGTCTGGACAAAATATAAAGACTTATTGGAAAATAAAACTCCAAGGTGGCTTTCACCGCTGGAAGCTAAGGCCCGAAAAAGACCCAATATGGAGGCCAAATGGCCAAAATATTGGGAAATATTAGAAAAAGATGGAGACAATTGGAAATTGCAGAGTTTGGAGAAAATTAAGGACAAAGTGCGAGACTGGTTACATTACGCTCAGATTAATGAAGTTTTTAAAAATGACAAAAAGTTAGGGTTCCAGGTGGAGAAATCGAAATTGGAAACAGAACTGTTAGAACCTAAGACTAAGATACTTTCAAGAATGTACAACTTGCTGTTAAAATGGAATACACAAGATGAAATGGTTAAATCGGCTATGATAAAGTGGGCACAGGATATAGGGCATAATATCATGTTTGAGGACTGGGAAAGGTTGTGGACCAATGGGCTGAACTTCACTGCATGTAATGCTTTGAAGGAAAATGTAATGAAAATGATATATAGATGGTACATGACCCCAGTTAAACTTGCCAAAATATACCATTTGTCTGATAACAAATGTTGGAAATGTAAAGAAAATGATGGAACATTCTTTCACCTCTGGTGGACTTGCCCGAGAGTGAAGGCCTTTTGGGAAATGATATATAATGAGTTGAAAAAGGTATTTAAGTATACCTTTACTAAGAAACCAGAGGCCTTCCTTTTGGGTATTGTCGACCAGAAGGTGTTAAAGAAGGACCGAACATTTTTTATGTATGCAACAACGGCAGCAAGGATACTCATCGCTAAGCACTGGAAAACTCAAGATCTACCCACACTGGAAGAATGGCAGATACAACTGATAGACTATATGGAACTAGCCGAGATGATCGGCAGAATCCGAGACCTGGGAGAAGAGAAGGTTGAAGAAGATTGGAAGAAATTTAAGATTTACTTAAAAAAGCATTGTAATTTGGTTGAATATTAAGATGGAGGCTAGATCATAAATAATTGACCACCACTAAATTAGATGCAATTAGGATGATAAGTGAGATTGAGGGAAAATCTTAAACCTTTGGGAGAACTATTAGATTATATTCTAAATGAATGGGACATAAGAATGTAAACAAGATGATAAATTGCGGGCAAGAATTGACAAAGATGCAAGTGGGAGCGGAAGACGTGAGGGAGTCCAAAGAAGTTAAGAAATTATGTTATGATATATGTTACATTGTTTATTATATTTGCATTTATGTTTTAAAATCTTAATAAAAATTGATTTAAAAAAAAAAATCGATTGGAGGAGGTTTCACAGGGATTAGTAGCTTATAGGCTGATGACACTACTGCTAAATTTCCCATAGAAATCTGCTTTATTTTTACAACAAAGAACTGGAACCACATGAGAGTAAAAGTAAAGGAGAAAGAGAGTGAGGCTGTGGGATGTTTCCTCAATAAACTCCCAAATAAGAGAAATAGGAGCTGCTAAAATGTGGTAAAAAACCACATTGTTCTGTTTTCTACCAGTATATAAACTCAGGTGTCTGCTTTATTCCATCATACTGTTGCAGAAACATTTTGATGTAAAATTAAGTTAAGGCTACATAATTCAAAAAGTGTATTACAGTGTGGCTGCTGAAACTTTGCTATAACTATTTAAGTTACTCTTAAATAGATTTGCTTTGGATATTCTTTAATTTACCTTGCTTGATTGAGAAAATGTAACTTGTAGGCCACGTGATTCACTCACCCTCAACCCTTAATGTTTGAAAATTCTTACAGAGCTGCCTTATATTGCATTATTGATCTATCTAAGACCCCTTCCTTGCATTAGTGGTGCTTACTGCCGTAAGTTCAAGGGTTTCTCAAAAGGAAGCAAAGCCTCTTATATTATCTCCTATTTCTTTGTGTGGTCTCTGCTTGCATTGGGGAGATGCTCTTGACATAAGGCCAATGTGGTCAAGAAGACCCAAGATGCCTTTTCCAGACCTTGCCAAATTTTAAACAACGTTGAATCTTTTCAATGACTCATACGTATATTTGGCTGTTGGGGATTGCATTTGTTGGATAGAATAAGACATCATGCTAATATAATGTGGTTTGAGACAAAGATATGTTTTATTCTGACTCTATATAAGTGGTTTGATTTCTGATCAGTTAAGGAGAGTAGAGAAAAACTTAAACTTTGTTGGTTACCAGCTGCTTAGAGACATCTGGCTAAGCATATTCATGCCTGTGGTTGAAAATATAATTAGACCAGAACCTAGTAGGAACATGGGTGGAACTATCGTCTGGAAAATGTAAGCCATCTCTTTTATGTGCCTGCTGATTGTGATTTTGGAATTTTTGCTACACGGTTAAGAACCTTGGTCTCTTTTCTTGCAACATGACATTCAAAGCACAAACAGACTAGCAAATGGTTGTGGCTTAAATTTCTGGTGTGTTTGTTCATTCCAGCTATATGATCTTTGTATGTTTCTATAATTCTTTCTAGAATTTCTTTCTCTTAGGAACTTGAGATGACACATAGCTGGTTAGGAGCATTTGGCTATGTTTTTAACTTGATGGTGATTGTGGCTTAGGACTGATTTATGTATGACCTTTCTTTTTGCCTGCCTACATCAAATATAAAACTCACACAGGGGGAGCAGTTCAAGTCAGTGGTCATCTGAGTGCTCTGTTATGTGTTTATTAATTAATATTTTTTGTTTGAACTAATCCAACAAGTTCTGTGCTTCTTATGACAAGTTCTTAGTTAAAATGAGAAAAAACTCATCAGTTCTAAAGTCTTTAGCTGTCAATGAAAGATCATTCCATTTAAGTAAAATTACACTCACAGAAGGGGTATGGGTGACTAGCCTTTAAGTCAATGTGGGCTGAACATTGGGATGAAATGAAAAAATGAACATATTGAGAGCCGCAGTTCTCAAAACTGCCTTCCAAAATATTTCCCTATCATTTCTTCTGCAATTTTTTTAATCATTTCCCAGCATTTCCATTTAATTTTTTAAAACAAACAAACAAACAAACAAACAAACAAACAAACATACTTAGGAGTCACAAAAAGCTTTTGGTGTCACTTAAATCACAGCAGGAGACCTGCAGGAATAAAAAGTAATTTTTTAAAAAATAAATAAAATGGAAATACTTCTACTGAAACCTGCAGGTATAGGGTGGTATACAAATTTGATAAATAATTAAATAATACTAATACTAATGGGAAATTTGGGGGGACCTGAGGGGAGGGGGGCAGCAAGAAATAAATAAAAATGGCATGACCGTGGAAAACCAATGGGATCAGTCCATACAATAATAATTATTCTTATTTTAAAAAGTTTTTTTCTTTAAAAAGGGGGCACATTTTGGGGGTTCTTGGAGGGCCTTGGTCTCTGGACTATATAAAATGTTCTTGTGCAGGACTTTGAAGTTCAGGATCAGAGAAGATGGGGAGAACTGCTAGTGCTTTAATGATCAATGCTATTTCTCATAGGCTGCATTGTGATTTCTGTTTTACATAGCACCTAATTCCTCCTATTAACAGTGTCATCCTGTAATGTCTACTCACTCTCAAGAAAATGTGTCTAGCAGCCTTTGTCAACCTTGTGTCCCCCAGGGGCCCATAGAGTTGTATTTCAAAATACCTGGAGGGTACCACATTGGGGATGGCCTGGTGTTTAGGACAGCAACTTTAATGGTTGTTTTCTTCTCACACATATAAAAAGATTTGGAATAAATTGTCTCCTCAAGTAAATAATGGGAAGTTTCCTCTGGACCATTTTTTATGATAGGCAGGGTATGCAAATCTCTTTCGTTTTGCAGTAAATTTCACCTCTTCATTACTTATAACCAGAGGCAATAAAAAACAGCAACCTTCAGAGGCAAATATAAGTTTTTCACTGATGTTCATATTTGTAAGACATGAAAGGTGGTCATGTAATTAGCATCAAAATTAATATTTATCATTAAAGTATATAAATCTTGCAGTACTATCGTATCGTACTCATATTTATATTTCAGACATTTCAAAGGAGTTAGAGACTAATAACGGATAACCGGGTAGACATGGAAGTGCCTTGCTTAATAAGGAACTTATAAGCCACTGTGAAAGATAAGCTACTCTATAAGGATATGTGTAATACTAGTATAAATGAATGGCTGAGGAAAGAACTGAGGTGGCAGGAGCTAGATTCATGTTGCACATGGATCTGTTGGAAGGTAATACATCTATAACAATGTGGCAGGCTTATGATGTCTCACTGTACTATATTTTTTAAAACCCAGTCCAATGAGTACACCAGATTAATATTCTAGTTATCCAACCTTCGTTGCAGGCATAGGTGACGCAGCTTATCTATAAAACAAACAACATTTGGATTAAACCGACCACTTTTGTGGGGAGAAATGCTGCTTCATCTTCTAGCAGTGATTGAAATCTCTCAAACTATTGCTAGTCAAGTATAAACTGTCCAGCAATAGGTGTACATCCAGCAGTAAACCAGTGGTAGACTGCCAATGCGTACTTTATTAGGCAGTTATTCACCAAAAAAACAGTAGCCACTATATTCCAACTTGTGAAAATAATGGCTAAGAATGGAAATGGAAAGAACAATGCATCACATTAAACCATAGCTAAAAATCAAACTGTGGTTTAATGTGAATGTGCAATGTGCTACTACTACAGACAACCTCCTGTGCTACTACTCCTGCTACACCACTGGAAACCAGCCAGTTTGTCTTGTTGTGACGTCTGAACCTGGGCTCCTGGTTGTTTCCTCAATCAAACCACAAGTAATAAGCTAAGAACATACTTTGGTTACCCCTTGTGGTTTGTTTAGAGAGGACCAAACCACATGCCTGGGTTCATGACAAGTCAGATTCCAGCTTACTCTCCAGTGGCAGAAGAGGAACTTTTCAGCAGCATGCACCAACACATTCCGTGTTGACATGTGAATCTGGCCAAAGATGACACTGGATTTTCATGCAGAACAATAAACATTGTTGGTCCATTGTCAAATAAGCAGAGGCTATATGGGCCCCCAGTTCTTTTGGCTACATCATTGGGAATTTTGACATGTAGAATATGCTTTTAGAATCCAGAATTTAGTGTAATCTGGTTTACAATATGTACAGTTCATTTGTTAGATGCACTTTTACCATGCTCTTTCTTCATGTAACCCAGAACATCTCGCAAGTATTCATGTATGTGGTATCCAGTTTGGTCTTACCCAAGACCAGATTGCATTATAAGTCTTTGAACCATCCCTTAATCTTCTTCTGAGAACGTATGCGAGAAAAGGTTGTTAACTTGGGGTGTTTGTGAGTGTGTTTTATTTCAGACGACAAACAATCTCTCCAGTGCTCTGTACTCTGCACCCTCCTCAGCTTCCCGTATTTCAGTTAAAGCCAACAGGAAACATGATATAACATCTCCCATGGGACTTTTTCAAACCACAAAGTGCAGGTAGCCAGGAAGGCTACAAAGCACTGAAGAAATGTTTAATGGAAATAAATCCAGACACATAACAAACCTTGCCCATCTCACAGTGATAAAGTAAGGTCCTTACCCATCAAAACAATTAAGAAATGCTAAAATGACCTAAAAATGAGGCTGAAAAACAATTTTGGCAGAGCACTGAACAAACATTGGCTATTGCAGCAGCTGCAGCCACATCCTAGACCTGCAGACAAGGCTTTGTAGGTTTTCATTGCATTTTGTAGCACATAAACTTAGTTGGGGCCCACCAGCTTCCTTTCTTATCTTCAGTGAGATGAAAGGTTTTAGAGTGCTAGTGAAGGACTGATGGTTGGCCTGTTTCTGCATCCATATTTTTTTTTTAAATTGCCTGGTGTGTTGGAATTGTCACTGTGGGCAGGATTCAACTAGCTCAGTGTACTAGTGGAAGCCAGTGCAAGGATTTCCACTAGCACAATGGATCTTTCCTGCAACTCTTTCAAAATTACTCTCGAGGGTCGGGAGAACCCTCTGGAGGAGAGGAGAGATTGTTGCAAGCAGAAATGCTTATGCTAATGGAACAATCGTATTATTAGTATGACACTGAGTTTTATCCTATATGTGTCTGCAGTTTTGTCATCTGGTTTTATTACTGGCTTTAACTTGAGGATTCTGTTTATTTGAAATACGGTTCAGCATTGTTTGCTGCCTTGTGTTTCTTGGAAAGTAGGTAGGATATATATAGATACATTTTTTTAAAAAAAAAGATTGGTAATGTCATACGAGTTTTCTTGTTCTTCAAGATGCAGGAGCAGCAGAAGGCAATTGTGTTTGGATACTTGGAGAAGTTTCACAGAGTGATGCTGTCATTTAGGTTTAGAGAGTACTCTGTCTCCGTTGTGAACTAACATGTATAGAGAGCAGGTGACTTGGTGTAGTCATGTGCAGTGCTTTTTTTTTAAGAAAAAAAGATGCCAGTACAGTGGTACCTCGGGTTAAGTACTTAATTCGTTTTGGAGGTCTGTTCTTAACCCGAGGTACCACTTTAGCTAATGGGGCCTCCCGCTGCCGCCGTGCCGCTGGAGCACAATTTCTGTTCTCATCCTGAAGCAAAGTTCTTAACCCGAGTTACTATTTCTGGGTTAGCGGAGTCTGTAACCTGAAGCATATGTAACCTGAAGCGTATGTAACCTGAGGTACCACTGTACTCACCATGATGTTGTTACAGTGTAAGTGCCACACTTTTAACGTTTGGGGGGAAAGTGCTGGCACTGTGTATCCTTGAAGTACCCCCAGAAGAAAAGCACTGATAATGTGTAATCTGCTCTCGGCTTCAGACTTCATGCCTGTAGAATTAAGGCTCTTAATATGCAAATAATGCTGAACTTGTTAGGTGGAAACAGCCAGCATGATGATGCATACACACATACACCCTGCCAACTACTCTTGGTGTACCAGAATAGATGCCTAAAGAGGGCTAGTTTCTTTAAGTCATGTATAGTTTTTGGATATTAATTTTGGAAAAAGTTGTGTTGAGAATAGTTTTGGAAGACCCTGCAAATTGTTGCTTTTTAAGCATGGTGTTTGTACATAATGCAACAGTATTTGTTTAAGATGCTATGTAAGTTATTTTTGTATTAGCCAACATATTTTCACCTACAATAATTTTACAGTACTCTGTAAAATTAGGACATTTTCCCTCTCCATGCCCTTTTGGGCTGTGTAAGTTAATTCACCAAGTGAGCCTTCTAGATGCTATGCATGCTTGCAGTGAATGTTGCAAAACACAATTGCAGCCTTTAGACAACTTTTAATTGACTCAGGAATGGACAGTAGCATATGGATGCATCAACAATTGCTAACTGATCATGGAATAAAGGAATTCCAGTATCCTTCCCTTCTCTCTCTCTCTTTTAAATGAAAAACAGAAAAAGTCATTCAGAACTTAGTCATATTGGTTCAGCTGTTGTAACCAAAGACTGATAAGATAATAGAAGTCTTTGTGGTTGTTCTGTACTGAAATCCTTTATCTTTATGATGCACTTGGGGGCTCTTCAGAGTGGAAAGCTTTTTAAACTGCTGTTGGAGTTAAAACTCAAATTAGATGCCTGTGTACAGGAGAAGGAAGCTCTACAGACAGACAGACAGACAGACAGCACAAAGTGACTTTTATCTTGGAAGCCCTTCCATTCGATTGTTACTTTCTTCTCTCTGTGTTTTTTATCCTCACTGTTTATTTTTGTTGCCTTTGTTGCCCTGTATTGTGGCATTTAAAAAGCGACCCAATCAAACAAGGTAAATGCTAAATGGCTGGCCGCAGCCTGTGAAGTAGAAACATCACAGTCTATCTGATGTTTGCTGCAGTCCACAATATTAGACAGAATGGTTTAACCAAGTTATATGTCTGGCAATCTAAGAGGAAATACCATCGCTTTTATGTCTGGCATTGTGTTTTGCTACACACACACACCACACACATACACACTGAAGCTGAAAGGGTAATTGATTTTATTGAAATACTAAATTTCTGCCCTGGTTATTATTATTTTCTCTTTAAAAAGTTTGAATGGTTGGTTTTGTTGCTTTCAATAGTTGGTGCTCTGCAACTCTGGGGATGTGCACTCTTTTTAATGTCTATGACCTAATCCTCTTACTTTGTATTTTGATTTACTTTGTCAGCATTTTCCTTAATGGATTAGAAATAAAATTTCAGAATAGTGTTTGCATGTTAGATGATAAAAAAAGAGGAAATACTGGTTCACTTTCTTTAAAATGCACAGGTGAAAATTTCATGTGTGTATGAAAATGTATTGGAAATGAGGAGAGATGATAATGCATGTATGAATGGTATTGAATAATATTAAGCTAAGCAAAGATAATTGGAGTAATCAATTAATTATTCTGTAGTCATTTGTTTCACTCATATCTATATTGATTAACAAAAAAGGCAGAAATTAATGCACATTCCACATCTGGGCTGCTCTACAGTATCTGTAATACTTATTTGTTACATTCATACTTTAAAGTAAAGCCAAACTGCAACTTAAAAATGGAATGTGTAAAGTGTCCCTGTTGGTTTCCTGTTACGAAGCTTGAGAGGGGTGAAACACTTTTAAAAGCCAAGAAAAATAAAGAGGAATAAGGGAGGAACTCTTATGGGATAGAATAATGGAATAGCTTCAGGTGTCGGGGCAGCATAAAATGCAGGTTGCCCACCTGTATGCTTTCCAGATTGCCCCCATTTTCCATGGGCACCTGTTTGATGTTTGCTGCTGAGTTTGCAGTTGATAAGGAACTGCAGGCAATCCTCTCAAGGGTAGCTGCACAATAAATGGCTGCTTTATGATCTGTGCATTTGCAAACACATGTTTACCTTCACATGTTTTTTGTGCATGCCTACTTAGAAATGCATCTTCTTGTATATGCAGTGGTGGCTGATGACCACAAGACCTGGTGGGTCTGCTAGGAGGTCACAGAGGTATGGCCATGTTGTTCTGGTTTTCTACCTATTTTCCTCTTGTGCAAAGATACTGTGGACACTTGATTGCAGTTGCACAAATAATTAGTACCTGAGTAAACTGAAAATTATCTTACTTTCTTTCTGAAGGGGCCCCTGCTGTCACAATTGCTTTTCTGCTGGGAGAAAAGTTGTGTGGTCTCCACCTTTTCTGGTTTTCTCTCTATCACCCCTCCTTTGCAAAGAAACACGTAAACATTGCAGTTTTATTAATACTTGATTTGTTTTTTTGTTTCTGTTTTTTGTTTACCTTTTGTTAAGGAAAAGTGTCATTATCTATCTCTCTATAAAGGTTTCCACGCATGCTATTGATTTTCCCTCTGAGACTTAAGATTTTGAATATAACTGGTAAAGGAGTCAATGGATCAAATTCAGTAAATCTGAAGTCACTAGAATAAAGGTCTCTTAGAAAAAATATATGTCAAATTTAAAGGTCCTTCCTAACTGAAGACCATTTTGTGATAGAGCCAAAGGTTAATAAAATCAGTAGTGAATGTGGCAATTTTACAGATAAGCTATTCACAACAAGTGTAGTTACTTGAATAAAAAGCTAATTCAGTTCTAAAATGCCACATGCAGGAGCTGTGAATAGCTGCTTTTAGGTGCTTTCTGGAGGAGGATAAAATACAGAATCACAGCACTCTTCTCTCCCAGCATCCCTGGCTGCCTGTAAATTGCTCTGAATGGGACTGTGGGCTGACAGGCTCTATTAAGACAAACTGCCTTTCTCATCGGAGAGATAAAATAAATCAGGTGTTTAGTCAAATTAAAATACTTCAGCTGGAGCAGGCCCTGGGGAGCACTGATCCACCTGACAAATCTGAGAGAAACTCAAGACAGATGTGATTTGGGGATAAGGAAGACCCTGCTGGAAAGCTGCAGGGAGGGGGTGATTGTAACAGTCAGTGTCTTTGGAGTTAGAGGATAGATACAGTTTAAAGACAGACACAGAGAGGTGAATCCATAATGTGTAACGTATTTCGAGATACTTTATGAAGAGTATTTTTCCAGCTTTACAGCAAGTGCATTTTGAAGATACGCTAGCAATGTTTTTTATTATTATTTTGTTTTAGATGCCATTTTCTGCTCAGCAGAAGAGTTTATTTACTGGTAATTTCTTAAGGGTATCGTGGCACTTGGATGGCAAACAAACTAAGACAGCACACAGTTAAATGATGAGAGACCTTGGCTGGCCCAGCCAGAGCCGCTCAATCTGGTCTGCATCCTTAGCAAGTTGCTTTTTATTTCTATCTCAACTATAGTAAAAGGAAAAGTGGGGGTGACAGGAGTGAAAGCATTTCCATTAGAATGAAAGCATTATGATGCTCTCCTAGTTCTCTAATCCTGCTTTTGATAGAATATATGGGAGCATCAAAAATTAGGTAGTTCTGCACAAGAGTGAGTTGTATCATTGGCCGTACAAGACTGCATTTGTCGAAATAGCTTAGGGGGTCCAAAACTTTCATATAAGTGCTATCATATAGCAGGCAGAACTGCTGTCACATGCAAGAGTGCTGCTCTATCCAGGGCTAGAAGTGATATCGAGCTCCATGAAGTGGATGCAGAAATTTGAATGAAAGAGTTGAGGAGTGTCTCCCCTAAATTACACAACAGCACAGTGTATTTAATGAACTGAAAACATACATATATTAATTTCTGTAGTATAATGGTTACTTCAGGTTCTTGAATGGAAGAAATTTTGTGTACCATTGTTTGTGCTACAAAAAAGGAGAAGCAATTCTGATGGATATTGGTATTTTATCATGCCTACAGAAAGCAGCTCCAGCTAATTACACAAAAATAATTCACAATTTAAATGATAATTAATACACTTTCTTTCAAAATGCATGTTTAAATATGTATTTTGGTACATTCGAAGTATCAAATTGCATTGCAACATTTGGAGAAGCGCATTATCTGGTGGATAGCTGAGTTCCATTCTGTACATTAGGCAGATAAGGCTGTCTTCTATAGGAAAATCGGTCTCTTGCCTATATGCTGCTCCCTTATATTTATCCTGATGTTCGATGGCAGCATAAGTGCTGTGCATCCTAAGCCACTCTCCCAGATGGAACAATGTTTCTTCTCTCCCCCTGCTTCTGTTCTGGGGATTCTGCAGACTTTCCTAATCAGAAGCGGGGGAAAAGTCCAGTTGCACAAATGAATAGAATAGAATAGAATTTATTATTTATACCCCACCCATCTGGCTGGGTTTCCCCAGCCACTCTGGGCGGCTTCCAACAAAGTACCGGTATTAAAATACAGTGGTCTGTTAAACATTAAAAGCTTCCCTTAAAAGGGCTGCCTTCAGACGTCTTCTAAAAGGCTGGTAGTTGTTCTTGACATCTGGTGGGAGGGTGTTCCACAGGGCAGGTGCCACTACCAAGAAGGCCCTCTGCCTGGTTCCCTGTAACTTGCCTTCTTGCTGTGAGGGAACCGCCAGAAAGCCCTCGGCGCTGGACCTCAGTGTCCGGGCAGAATGATGTCCTCTAGCACAACAACTTAATTGAAACCAGCTCTATGTATTTATCTGCCCTATTTGTGTAGAACCGGTTTGGGGAAGCTTTGTCCCTCCACATGTTGTTGAACTACAAATCCCATCAAGCATGGCCAATGGCCAGGGATGATGTGACTTGTAGTTCAGCTATATCTGGAGGGGAAAGGTTCCCCACACCTGGAATAGAGCCTTTAGCTCAGTTCTGATGCTACCAATGGCCAAACCACGGCTTGGCAATCTGAACTGCTCTATCTGTTGCACATATTCCTTCTTCCCCCTCCTCTGTGCAAATCCCGACTTGCTTTCTTGGTAATCAAAAACTATGGTTATAGTTTTAAGTGAACTGGCATAATGAGTTCCTGTGAACTATAGTTTGCTCTTAAACCAGATGTTTGAAATTCAGATTGGAATTTTATTTCATTATCTGGTTTAAGAATCAACTGTGTTTTGCAGAAACTCTAGCTACATTTGTTCAGATGTAACAGTAAATCAGGGATGCGGGTGGTGCCGTGGGTTAAACCACAGAGCCTAGGACTTGCCGATCAGAAGGTTGGCGGTTCGAATCCTCGTGACGGGATGAGCTCCCGTTGCTCGGTCCCTGCTCCTGCCAACCTAGCGGTTCGAAAGCACATCGAAGTGCAAGTAGATAAATAGGTATCACTCCGGCGGGAAGGTATACGGTGTTTCTGTGCACTGCTCTGGTTCACCAGAAGCAGCTTAGTCATCCTGGCCACATGACCTGGAAGCTGTACGGCCAATAAAGTGAGATGAGCTCCGCAACCCCAGAGTCGGTCACGACTGGACCTAACGGTCAGGGGTCTCTTTACCTTTACCTAACAGTAAATCATGCTTATTGCTAAATAGGAAAGGGACAGGAGAGAAGTATGTATGCTCACACAGGAATGTTGTGTGTGGATAAGTACAATGACTTGGCAAAACACTATGTATTAGCAAAGTTACAACTAAATCAGCCCATTCAGTTAAAATGATGATGATAGGGAATATCCTTATATGAAAGCGTTGCCATCTCTAGGATGTTTGCTCATACCTGATAACATTCAAGTCTCAAACTGCTGGGCCCTTGAAATCCTGCTACATAGATGCTGCTACATGTGACAAGCCCATGGAATTGTGAGAATTGTTACAATGTCAGTGCAGACTACCTCCTACCCATTTTTGGATGGGCACTGGAATTACATGATAACATTGCCAAGGTGGATAATTACAAAAAACACACGTTAAAGTTAATGATTTGTGAGAGCTGACCTTGTATTTCTAAAAGTTCAAGTTCTAATATCAATTGTGGTACATATGATATGATACTTGGAAGATGGTAGATCAGTGCTTGCTCTTTATCTTACCTATTTATTTACAATAAATGGTATATATGTACATTATATGAATATTGTTCACAATGGCTGTGTATAAGGATTTATTTATGCAACATTACACCATTAAGCTTTTTACCCAACTGTTTAATTTTATTTGGGATGCCAGGAACCCTTTGAAAATAAACCTTGGAGATGTTCTTTGTTTCACCTAGTGTAGATGCAGTAGTTGAATGGCAAGAGAAGAAGAGTTGCCCTGGGGATTACCTGCTAGTCTGTACCTATGTTTCCAATTACTTTACATTTATATCATTAGGAAGCTTAGCTTGAATTGGTTGACCTTACTCTAGCTTTGCTTTGTCTCTGTGAAGTCAGATAAGCTTAATGACAGTGGTTTTTCCCCAATCCACCCAGTGACCTGCCTGGCCAAGTTGAACTTTGAGAGTTGGGCTTGGAGTTCTCACATCCAGCTTCCACCCTCTAGCCACTGCAGCTCACCAGCACTCAGTTTTGAGGGTGCTTGGCACCATTTTGAAAGTCACAGTAAGATCTAGTAAGTGATCCTCTTGGAACAGATTGAATTCCCAGATCAGTCAGTCATACATGTATGCAAATCACTGCTTAGTCATTGGCTTACTTCATATTATAAGGTTAATCATGAATTTAGCTTCAGTTATCTTTGAAGAGAATCACAGGCATTCAGTTAACAGGAGTCAAGGTTGTGGTACAGCTGTTCTTATTACAAAAATCTAAAATGGGATGTGTCTAAATTAGCCTGTTAAGTGCTTGATCTCTCACACGCCCTTTTTGTGTTAGATATTCCAGGATAGAAGAGCATCTCTGATCATGTGTCAAAGTAGAATTTTGTTTTCCTTGCCCAGCAGATTTTCCATAGAAGATGCATGAGCTGAGTTTGATTTCTTCTAGTTACGTTTGCTGTTCTATTCCTTCAGTGCTTTTATCAATTGTTCACTTTAGTTCAAGGTCCCAGTATGAGTTTCAAGGCATGACTTTTCACTATTCATAATATATAAATTGGGCTTGTAGCCTTAAAGTTGTAAAATCATAGTTATTCTTGTATTTAGATTTTCTTCTGATATAGTAGTTGCAAGGCGTTATAGGTTTTTCAGTATGCATGGGTTGATGTATTATATATTCCACTGTGGCTTTTGCAGTCTGATAGCTTTGTAAACATTTGTATACATATTCTAGATTGCACTAGATATTACAGTGCTAAAATATTGCCAGAGTGATTTTTGTTAATGCATCTCTCTTTCCTCTTGGTTTTGATGTATCAATGAATGGTTCATTGGCTGTCTGTTTTGTTGTAAGTTGTTTTGGGTTGTCCTGGGCAAGATAAAGTGACAGACAGTTTTAATAAATAATAAATAATTTTGTGATATAAAGTGCTGATATTGCAGGAATATATAGATGTAAGCATGACAGTGAAAATATTCTGGTTCAAGGTGGACATGTGGCAGAATGATCAGGTATCTCAGCTGAATAAATTTAAATTTGCATTTATTTAAATAAGATTCAGCTACTCTTAGATTGTGGAATCTCACATGTGCATCATATGCTTGGTAACTCTAGACTGCAGGCAGTCACAATTAACATGTTAACAATTAACCCATAACCTTTAAAGCCAATGGAATATTTGTCACTGAGTTCTATACTTTGTATTAATTACCAGCTTCTGGCATACTTTCAACAAGCCTCTAAAATCTTTATCTGTGTTGTTATTTAATCTGGATATGAATTAGTTTTATGTATGTGTTGTTTTAAATTGTTTTTATATTTATATATGTTAAAAAATTGTTTTTATATTCAATTGTTTCAAACTGTTTTTAATATATGTAATTTGCATATATATCATTACATTTTAGATCACTTCCATATCTTTCATGGGAAGGGACTCATTAATAATAATAATAATACTAATTTCTGCCACTCCTTTGTTGATTCAGAGACTCATGCGGGTTCATGTCAGTATATGTTTACAAACACACACACAAAATTCTGTGGTATAGATTTCTTAAAGCTAGAACCAAAGTGTGTTTCTAATGCATTCTTTTGTAAAATCACAATTACAAAGTTGGACAGATTTAGATTTCTAGTTTGATACACTTAGCAAGGAAGCTGTGTGAAAGCATCCATCAATAAGGACCATTCATGTAAAGAAAACTGAATTTCCCACTAAGTTTAAATCTTGTAAAATGAATATTAATGTAAATAAGAAGGCTCATATTATGTTTCTTTTATTCTGAGCCCTATTTCAATACCTACAGGTTTAGTTGTGCCTATACACAGCCTTTATTAAGGCTTAACTTAGGCATGGCTTCTTAGTAACAAAAATGAGGCACCTCTTGTAGAACTCTGTGGCGTGCTCAGTTCTTGGTTAATACTGGAGATCTCTGAGAAATTAGCAGCAATAATTAAGTTGTTTTCCTTATTAAGCAGGATTTTTTTAGTCATCTTATATTTTGTTTGTTTAAAAATGTATAATGGAGGGAAAATTATGTTAATCTATTTGTGAATTTGGTAATCCATTAAGGAGTCATTACACTGGGATGGAAGGGAAAGAGGGATTTGATATTGCAGAGTACATAATTAATTACTCTTGTCAGAAGGGGGGTAAATTGTCTCTTTTCTGTTCACAGTATATAGTGACATTCCCTATCTTTCAGAATACAGCAAAAACACAAGCAGGATTTACTGGTACATATTCTAATAAAATAAATATTCAAACTGCCATTTGTCAGATACAAAAACTCAGGTTATTTCCTTTTTGTTTCATTGTTGCTCTCTACATGTTATTTATTCTGCATTTCCCTATCTCCTTCAGGTACACCTGAAAGCCTAGCGGAAAAAGAGCGACAGCTCTCTACCATGATCACCCAGCTCATCAGTTTACGGGAGCAGCTTCTGGCTGCCCACGATGAGCAGAAAAAGCTGGCAGCATCACAAATTGAAAAACAACGGCAGCAAATGGACCTTGCTCGCCAACAGCAAGAACAGGTGAGCAACAAAACAGCAACATATGAAAATGTTTTTTTCCCCCACACCCAGAAAAAAATTCTACTATTTCTTAAATCCACTCCCAACCAAAATGGGTCTGGTATATATTATTTGCAAACAAGAGACAAATAACTGTACTTTCCATGATATGCTGGCTTTTCATAGCCTGCTACTTGTAAACATTACCTTTGACAATACATGTATGTAAAATACTGCATTATGAATTTATATCCTCCAAAAAAGTTGTAAAGAAGGAATAAATTGTAGCAATCCTTGAAAAACTATCCATGTTAGAATTTCAATTCTCCATTTTCAAAATGTCCAAATGCAATGAGGATGTGTGATAAGGATACATTGTGAACGAGGTTTGTCCAGTATCGGAAGTGGGTGATAGAAAGGATTCATTTGTTTACTTAGGAAAGGGCAGACGGGAACTCGTAAGGGCTCAGTGAACCAGGAAATGTTCTCACAAACCTATTAATTTGAATAGAATTTGTGCCAGAATAATATCTGCTGGATTATGCCTATACAGTAGATTCCAACATACCTGTCAAATGGATATTTTCCTGTCTGTAAGGCTTGCTTTGTTACTAGTTCCTAAGTAGGTGATTTACAGCATCTTAATAAACTTTGGCAAAAGGATCAGTTAACTCTCTTTCTCTGAACATTATATCTTAAAAAGAAACGAAAAAAACAAAAACCCTACACACACCCCACCCCACCAGCCAAATATTGGTAAGGACTAGGAGATAAACAATATTCCATGCTGTCTGGTGGAAAACATTTAACAACAAAAGATTCCATTAGTTCCCTTATGCATTAGTTTCAAATTAATGTGCAGTTTTTAGAAATCTGACATTATAACTAGAATTATCTTTTCAGCTAAATATGTTTTATAGGGTATATACAGCAATGTATGCTCTGTTGATTTTAATGAGTTGTGACGTCTTGTATTTTATGTGCTTGAATATTTGCCCACATGTAAGGAATATGGACTCGTCCCTAATGGAAAATAACATAAAGGAATACTGTAAAAAATCAGAAGTTAGAATGTCATTTAGCCATCCAGAGATGACACAGTAATTAACTATTGACACTTGTGAATAAGCTAGCACAAATTAATCTTGACACATTTGCAGACGAGTGATATCTTACAGTGAACACTTTGTAATTATATTTCAAAATGAAAATTAAATGACACTTAAAACTAGGTTGTCATGCTCAATGAAGCGAGCATGTAGCTCAACCAATTGGCAAATAAAATTCAGAATTTGAGCCACATGGTGCTTCTGTACCAGCTTTTGCGGTGTCAAGCCCTATACATTGAAATTGTGCTATGGTAATTGCACTGTAGTGTTTTGGATGCCTTTTTCAATCACACCACCATCAATATTAAATGCCATGGTAGTACTTCACTGGTTTCCATAAGGAAATGAATATTCATTTGATCCTATATTGTACTTAGAACTGCAGTGAGCTGTGCACTAGCAAACTGATCTCAAACACTCCCCAAATTATACAAAGCCTTTGTCATTTCTCAGGTCCCAGATGCAAACATTTCTCAGGTCCTAGATACAAAGAGGCTTGTATCTGCATGATGTATGGATTTGCTCCTTTCACTAAATGACGAAATGAATCTCACACCTATTTTTATTTTTACAAAAATAAATCTCTCTCTACATCTTCAAGATGCCTTTCCATGGTAAAATTCAACAGTAAGAGTAGAAATCTTACAATTTCCAAACACATCAATTTCGAAAGCAGGGTAAGAACAGTAAACTAAAACAAAACAAAAATCACTGCCAGTAACTTTTTTGAAAATTCACAGTCTGCTGATACACAACTCTTTAAGAAGGAATTCCCTGGCCGCAGGGCAGTTGAAGAGAAGGGCATACTGTGTCACCACAGTTTCAGCTTCCTTTTACGTGAGACCTTAAGCAAGGCCTTGGTCTGTGGAGCTGCTTCAGACTCAGCAGAGTCCGTTTTTAATTCCTCTCTCATATATGTAAAATAAGGCCCTGCTTGTAGAAAACTAACATGTCAATGAGAAAAATTCTAGTTTAGCTTAGGGTTTTCCCCTCATGCTTTAGTTTTCTATGCATATTTACAACCACAATCATTCAGACAGGCAGTCCCCCCACTTGCATTCTGAATTGGTTTCACTCCAACAGGTTGAGCTACTTTATTATTCTGAAAGTGTAACTCTGTTCTACCTATCATCTTTCCCAACCTATTCTATTTATACTGGAGAAGGAAGCAAGAGCATATAGCTAAAGCACAATATTGTGCATTAAAATTTCTGAGGGTCCTGGGAGAGATGTGCATTGTGCTCTTATTATATCGAGAGTTGATTTTGATGTGCTCTTATTATGTCATTAAAATGCTTTCCCCCTGGTGACTTGAGCATTTTCATTGCTCTCTCGTGGCCATGGCATTTGTGGAAATTTTGTGGAAAAGTAATTGCTTTAAGTAGGGATGTTGCTGAAACACATGTTTAAGTTCTCAGCTCAATGGTGAAATATATCCATAAAGCTAAAGACAACGTTAAATTCTCCTCCTGCCCCATTAGTCATGCTACCGCAGCAACTTGGATTTGGTAGCATGTGTTTGATGATGGAAGGCATAGTCTTATTCAGACAGTTTTGCATGAACCTAATAATAGCTGAGAAGAACTAGAGAAAGGGCTTCTTACAACCCCTTCAGTAATCATTGGATGGTTTGTCAGGAGCAGGCTTCTTCAACCTCGGCCCTCCAGATGTTTGGAGACTACAATTCCCATCATCCCTGACCACTGGTCCTGCTGACTAGGGATCATGGGAGTTGTAGGCCAAAAACATCTGGAGGGCTGAGGTTTAGGAAACCTGATCAGGAGAGTTGCTCTCAGGCTGAGCATAGTACTTTGGTAATATGGTGTCTGAGCGAGAACAAAATTGAGTGCCCCCACCACCACCTTGCATATTTCTTAATTTCACAATAATTCATTTTGGTACAGTTGCTTTTTAAATGGATCTTCTCAGTAAGTATCAACAACAACAACAACAACAACAACAATGTTCCCCTTGACTCAGTGCCCTGTGTGGAGGAACCACACTGGTACAAAGTTGTGGAAGGCTGATCTAGCTACTCCTAAGGGAAGCACTTTGGTACAGTAAAGGTGCAAGTTAATGAAAAATGGAGAATAAAGAAGTTGTGACGTGTGCTTCCCTGAGCAGAAAGTTCCAAAGTGTTGATGTGATTACTGGAGAGGTTGTGCTCTGATTTCCCACAAATTTCACCTGCAAATAGGAGATGTCCTAATGGTAGGGCCTCCCCTGCTGGCTCAGAAGCCAGGAGAAACATAGGGAAGAAAGCCCTCTGTCATGTATGCAAGGCCCAGCTGAAGCTGAGGCTTTGAGAATGAATGCATGTAGACTTACCGTAACTAACTTCAAGCTCTGTGTTTCAATTACTTCAATAGTCTCTAAAGATAGGTTAGTAAACAATATATTTAAACCTTCTTCCAATCTTTTAGTTAACTCCACAACAAATGTGGTTCGGTGAAACAAAGAAGAAAAATCTTTGAAATTATCATGAGGAATAAGTAGGAACTTGTTTTCACTCAATAATATTGAAGCCTCAACATCACTGTTTTAATTTAATGGAAAATTTATTTCTAATAGATTGCAAGACAACAGCAGCAACTTCTGCAACAGCAGCACAAAATCAATCTACTGCAGCAGCAAATTCAGGTCAGTGTGTTTTATTGCTCTCTTCTGATTATGCTTAAATTCCATTTAGTAAAAGGGGAAGCTTTACAACAAAATTGCTTTTACCCTCCTAGACAAGCAAAGCTTCAAATCCAAGGAGGATTGTCCACATTAAAAAAAAAATTAAATTGTGATAAATATTTTGGTGTAGCCTGCCTTTTGTTAATAAACAGGTTTTGTTTGAAAGATACGCATTACTTTTAAATCTTCCTATTTAGCTGTAAGATAAACAGGCATTTTAACTTCTGTGCTACGGAGGAAAAGCAGTGATTCAATTGTTGGTTATGGATTGCTTTATTACAACCAAGACTGAACTGCTTTATATTGAGACAATTACTATGGAAAACATCTGAACCTATTGCTGTGTAGCTATATAAGTACCAAACCCTTTGTAGGCAGCAATGTTTATCTGCCAGGGGCACCAATTCAAGTTTTAGTGGTGTGTGTGTGAGAGAGCAGGAGCATTCAGTATGGTCCAAGGACCCACTCTTGGATATATTCAAAAACAGATTGTGAAGAAGTGTTATATTTTGAAAGCATTCGTTGTGGTTATTTTCTTTTCTTTTAATGCCTCATCATAACTATAGCAATGTTATTACCACAGGTCAAACAGTCACCTATAAAAAGCCAAAAGGGAATTGTATTTGTACCTTTACAATACATATCTAGCAGAGGCTCCTTTCACTATTTATACAAATAGTTTGATTCATAGAACCAGTGAGATGGTCAGAGACAGTGTTTTCTCAGAAATAAATCACACTGATATGAAACATGGGAGGACTTCACCTCTGTGTGGCATCTGTTAGCAATAGCTCTTCTGTTAAACACAGGAAAGTACTTCTGAAATGTAGGTTGCAATCCTAACTTAACTTGATTTCCATGGTACTAACTTTCAGCTGCCTAGAGTGGCTGGGGCAACCCAGATGGGTGTGGTAAAAGGTAAAGGTAAAGGGACCCCTGACCATCAGGTTCAGTCATGACCAATTCTGGGGTTGCAGCGCTCATCTCGCTTTATTGGCCGAGGGACCCAGCGTACAGCTTCCGGGTCATGTGGCCAGCATGGCTAAGCCGCTTCTGGTGAACCAGAGCAGCGCGCGGAAACGCCGTTTACCTTCCCGCCAGAGCAGTACCTATTTATCTACTTGTACTTTGATGTGCTTTCGAACTGCTAGATTGGCAGGAGCAGGGACTGAGCAACGGGAGCTCACCCCGTCACAGGGATTCGAACCGCCGACCTTCTGATCGGCAAGTCCTAGGCTCTGTGGTTTAACCCACAGCGCCACCCGCGTATGGGTGTGGTACAAATAATAAAATCATTATTATGCAAATATATTTCAAAATAGGGTGTTAGATACCAAGATCAGAATCCAGTGTATTGGAAAAGGGCTCCCTCCATTCTAACATGAATTTTATTGCTTGCCTTAACTATGGTTAAGCATAATATAAACACAGCAGTTGTGGCATCCCCGTCCCATTCCCTTAAAAACACACACATTTTAAACACTTTTTCTTGTTGTTTTGGACACCACTGCAAGTGGCTGCAATAGCCACCTCTCAAGAACCAGTTCCCAAAGGCATATTAAAATATTCTGTAGCATTATTCTGGGTAAAAAATTGATTCTGCCCCATTCATTCATTTCCTGACAAAAAGCAGTTTGGAATTACAGAATTGTAACTTGGAAGGGATCCAAAGGATAATCCAAATGACAAAATGGGCTGGGTCCAGCTAAATAGTTGTGCTAGAGGGACCCAGCACAATGACTCCCCATCCAATCAGCTCTGGAGGGATCAGGTGAACCCCCAGAATGGAGCACAGGGGGAGGAGAAAGGGGGTTTTTCCATTAGGAAAGCAGAAATGCTTACACTGATGGAACAACTGTAGTAGTGTAACACTGAATTCTAGTAGTATTTTTCCAAAGGAACTTGGAGGATGGGAATGGTACAGAAACAAGTTAGGATTTTTTAAAGACAAAGAAAAGAAAAGAAAAAGTGATGCTGTTGCCTTTCCAAATTTCTGCATAATTTCCCCCACATCACCCTTACCTAGTCATGCCCCCTCTGTTTGTGCTTTAATTTTGACCTGAATGTTTGCAAATTCAAATAAAATAATAGTAGTCAACGTCACCACCACCACCACCTTGCATATTTGAACATCTCCCACATAAAAGGCAGCATGCATATAGAACAATTTTCATGTCAGACTAGTTTTAAATTAGCAGTCTGTTTTCATATGTGATAACCTCACCTGCTCTTCAAGTGCTACAGTCCAGCAAGGATGGTACTGCATAATATTTCAGAATATTTGTACAGCTTTAAATCCTGGCTTATCACAGGGAGATGGTTTCTCCTCTTGTAGAATGGGATGGCATGAGACAAGAAGCTTATCAACAATTTGCATGGTTGCTATTAATTCTTGCTATTAATGGTTGCTACCTCAGGTTAGTCAAATATATTGGAGAGGGAGTTTCAAGGAGGAAAGTGTAGAGCGAGTGACTGGCAATGCTGACGAACTGAGGATGTGGCTGGCTGTGGGGGAGGTAATGTGCATATGGAAGATGCAGAAGGAAATACAATGGTCTTCTCTGTTCTAAGATATTTCAACAACTTGTCACAGTCTGTGGAGGAAATGTCTGCACTGACTACTACACAAGTGACTCAAGGTTCTCTGCAGATGCAGAATGAGTATGCAGTGTAGATGATGAAGCAGAAAGACCAGGCTGGTCAAATTTGTTCAGGGATGCAACTCTTGCAAGTGGAATGGGAGAAAATTCAAGAGTCACAAAAGGGGCTTAAATTCAGCTTGAGGAGAAGGCTAATGCAAATTTGAGGAAAGTTTGAGTAGGAGCTGACCATAACTAAAAGCTCCTCAACTGCATCAAGCAGTATCGAGAAAGAGAAACTGAGGCAGAAAATAAGCTTCAAGTACAAATTGAAATTAACAGATCCAGTTGGAAGAACACAGAGTCTCTGAATTAGAAGTTGCAGGAGAAGGAAGCGAGCTGGCTGAAGCTAATGAAACAATTAGTGTGCTGAACGGAAATATATCAGAGTTGCAGCGGAACTTAATAAATCAGGAAATGCAAATGAAGAGCCACGAATCACAGAAGCAGGAACTGACTGAACAGCTGAATGCATTACACTGAAAGAGAGAGGGAGAGACCAGTCAGCAAATTCAGTCTCTACAAGCAAAGGTAGCCCTAACGACTGGGAGCAAGCAGAAGGTTCAGGATCTGGAGCAGAAGGTCTCCTTGTAAGAACAAGATGTTATAATGGAGAAGAACTTGGAAGACCAACTTTCCAAAATGGAGCAGGAGCTGTAGCTCCTCCCATACTGTCCACATCACCATGCACAGACTTTGTATTGCTCTGATGCTGCTTGAGTATTTTCTCCCCCTTTTGCTCCATGGCTTCTCAGACTGTATCTGAAATTCAAGAACTGTGGGTAGTTGTGCCAATTTTGCTCTCTAGCTGGACTGCAGTAGGAGGCAGGGATTTGCACCTTTATTCTGTGCCTGATGTCTCCTCCTTGCCTTCTGTTAATTACGGTACTTATCCTATCTTCACTTTTGAGGTACCTGAAGCAAAATGTGTGTTTAAGCTCTGAAACAGTTTACTGTGTCAAGGCAGGGGTTTGGCAAGTGGAGTGTCACTTAATGCAAAATGATGATGATGGAGTTGGTCTTGAGCTCCCTTCCATCTACTGTTCATTCATAATTCTAGCTGATTCCTTGCCTTGCTGCTTTCTATTCTGGTTTTTTGTTGGTTTTTTTTTCAGCAAAGGTTAACAGGCATGTCACTGAGATCAAGTGACAGTTGCTCTTCCTAGGAACAACTAATCTGCCTCCAATCCATCTTGTTCTAAACATGTTTTTCCACTAAGTTATGGAGTTTAGACACTGCCTAACATTTTGTCATTTTGTGCCAATCCAGTTATTTGGGCCTGTTTAGTGTGAGAGACTTCTGTGGATTACTTCTCTCTCTTGTGTGCATTGGGAAAACTCATTAAAGTATTCCAGGCAGGTTAAGTATTTCTCTTCCACAGCATGTTTGCAGGATTCTGGTGGGCTTTTCATCTTCTCCTGGAGCATCTTGTAAGGAATTGCTTTGGCTGCTATTGGAGCTGCTGAACCAGTGCCATATCAGGCATGCAAACGAATATGAAGGAAATGCTACTGTAAGGCAGAGAGAGTGGGATTATTTTAGAAGTTTCCAGCTTTTAGCTTGCTTATAGTTATTGAACAGCCTGCCCTATCCAAGAGGTTTAAGGTGGATTTTAAGTCCTTTCCTTTTACCAAAGAGCCTGCTTCTTCCAATCTTCCTCAGAGGACGATCAGGACTCAGGAGACCCTCCTGGAAAGTGTGGGCTGGGCGAAATTGGCTAAAATTGAATGGGAGAAGCACGTTACACGCGAGGAGACACCATTCATATAAGATGAAGGGGCTATAGCTAGGATCCAAAGAGTTTATACACAAACTCGGTGTTTTGTTTTTACTTTTGAATGGCTAAAGATCTCCCCAGTCATATTAAATTGCTTTCGAAATTCCAATCAATTTCATAAGATATTTTGTGTGTAGCATGGGATGTGCTCTTTGAGAAATACAAATGCAAAGCTCCCCTGGGCATGTAGGGCTAGTCATGTGGTTCCTTGGATCAAGGCCTGCAGCATTAATTAGTTGTGTTTCTAGTCTTCCTGGACAATAGCCTGAAGCTGCACCAGTACTTCACAGTTTTATGATGTGCTGTTGTGCTGCAGTTCATAGGCAAAGAACTGCTGCCAAAAGTCTGTTGACACAAGTCATACATTTGTCAGTTCACAAAATGAGTAGGTCCTTTTAAAACAATAATAGAAACAAGTGAAGCCGATACTGATTATTTAGCCCTCTAAAACTTAGGACAATTTAAATATGGTTTTGGTAAATGAAATGGAGCATGAGCAAAAGGCAAAACAGCACATCTTAAATATGTGCCCCTCTCTCTTCTCTTGTGTGTGTGTGTGTGTGTGTGTGTGCGTGCATGTGAGAGAGAATTAGTAGATGATGGATGATGGATTGATTGAATAAATAGAAGACAAAAAAGGGAGAAGGGAAAAACAGAGGGATGTCTGGTATGGGATCTGTGTGAGAATGAAACATGGGTGAATAAACATAAGAGAGGAGGAAGACAGAAAAAAATGAATGGATGAGTGATGAATAATTTAGAACCCTGCATGATCAGAGTTCATGAGGGGTGAGGGAGTCCAACACTTCTTTACAGAGAAGGGCCTTCAATACAGATTTTGAAACTTCAGACAGGTTCATAAAGGAGAAGACAGCCCTTCAAGTACCATGGTCACAAGTTGTTTAATGGTTTAGACCAGGCACCCCCAAACTCAGCCCTCCAGCTGTTTTGGGACTACAGTTCCCATCATCCTTGACCACTGGTCCTGTTAGCTAGGTATGATGGGAGTTGTAGTCCCAAAACAGCTGGAGGGCTGAGTTTGGGGATGCCTGGTTTAGACTGATCAGCACTTTGAATCACGTGTGGAAGCTTTTAAGGTTAGTGTTACCTGAATGATAGCACCCCATCAATAGTCTGGTTCCCATGTTCTGAACCACATGTCATTTCTAAACTGTATTTTAAGGACAACTGGATTATGTTCCTCTAGTTTAAAACAGAATTGCAGCTAATACTAATGGCAGCCCTATAAGCTCTTGTGGTGTTCACATTAGGGCTGTCAGCCAGTATGTTCCACTCCAGAGTTGCCACAACCCTGTACAACACAATATCTGACTCATTTGGAAAACGTTTATATCCCTCTGTCACTGGAAGTTACTGTGTCAATTCTGAATGGAATATTTTTCTAATTGTGGCTTAAAGGTTCATTTCTCATCACATTCCCTTCCTACCATAGTGAACCCTGCAGTTATTTCCTTCAAATAGCTAGTTAGATTGCCATTTAATCCGTGAAGTTATCTTTGCACATTGAAGGTTCAGTTCCTCTTCCATTTTTATTGTCACTAGAGTTCATTTTCACGAATACATTTTCCTCCTGTTCTTGAAAGTAACGTTCATGCTGTGCAGTTTAATATCAACAAACTTGCCTGGTCTTACTTTATTAAAATGAGTGAGCATGACGGTAAACAAAGGGGTAGTAATATGAAAAATGACAACTGTTTAACTGTCCTTGAGTGTGAATAATTTTTGTTGTACTTAAAACTTGAGAGGCTGAACCAACAAATCCCTTTCCTTATCCATGATTAACTACTGACAATTGAGGTACCTGGTGAGCTGAATAAGGACTATCTCTTTATGTGAAGTGCATGTCTAAAGATCAGGAATAATTACATTCTACATTAGCCTTCATGGCCCCCACAACCTGGTTAATTAATTTTTTTTTTTGGCTAGGATAATAATGCTAAGATATTGGTCATTATTAAGTATCTAATTGACCTCCTGTTTCAGAGGTGGACCCTTCATTTATTGCCTTCTAGAAATAGGTTAAAGCTATTTGCTATATGTTTGCTGAAGGGGCACTGTCTGGAATTTAGCTCAAACTGGGCTGCAACTGTTCATTCATAGGTCTCTTTCTCTGTAAACTGTATTTAGCACTGACAAGCAAAAAGCAATTATAGCACTACTGTTCTGGCACAGGGGAATACCCCCTCCCACCTTTTGTTATCGATCAGGGAACTGATCTCCTTCCAGTAAGCTCAGAACAGAACCAAATAAAGTTGCTGAAAGCAATTTGATACATCTGTTGGCATGTTACATGGATCAGAGGCTCTGTTGAAAGTAGAAAAACAAGGCTTGTAAGCAAAACTCAAATTCTAAGAATAGCCCTCAACTTTAGTAAGTCCTTAAAATATTTTTAATTGTATATTCAATCATGAATTAGCCAGGAAAAAAGAGACCCAAGCCCATCTCATCCCTTTATATTTTCACTGCACTGTGCGGTTTTTAATTGCCCATGGGCATGCTGCTGTGATCTTCTTCAGAACTAAAAAAAGAGGGATAAAAATGCAAATCTAATTATTTCTTTTATCTAATTTAATTAGCTTCTAAAAGTTATGATAAATGTACTTAGAGCTTTCTTTAAATGTTTAACTTGATTTTCTGGATTAAAAAGAATGGGCACACCTACTGTGCTCACCACAGAACGCAGCTGAGTGTGTATATAATTGTTCTTGCTCAGTAAACAGACTCTCTTGGAGATAGTGGACTCTCCTCCATTGGAGACTTTCAATCTGATGGGTGGCCATCTGTCATGGATGCTTTAGACATGATTCCTGCACTGCTGGGGGTTGGACTACAGGACCCTTGGAGTCCCTTCCCACTCTGCAATTCTATGATTATATGAAATCCATCCATAGCTCATTAATATTATTCTAGATTGCTCCACAATTAGTCATAGTCAAAGTCAGGACTGGCCTCTTTTCAAAACAGTGCTCTGATGGAAGTGCTGCATTTTTGCTTAATCTGCAGCCTGGTTCACCTGTCTTGGTAAACTGAATTATGATTTATGGAGACTGTGCTGGAGAGGAGCTCAGCAAGGTTTAGCTTTAGTGTGATGTCTGCACCTGTACTCGTGGTTAGGCTCTGTCTTTAGCTGTGGCTCAGAACAAACCTGGGCTACAGATCATGGATAAGGAGGAGAGAGCTTAACCATGAACCCAGGCAGATCCCTAAACCTTGGCTTAGCTGCTGTGCCACACTGAACCGAAAGGTGAGCAAAGTAGGTGTAAGCTCCCCTCTGTGAGTTAGTGTGTCCGTGCTAACCCATGGTTTGGCTTCCTTTTTGGAGAAAACATGGCCTCCCGTGTATCTTCACATAAGTGGCCTGTAGTTTTTAGAAACGGGAAAGCTTAGGCTTCTAAGATCACAATGTGATCCTATGAAAATTGGTGAAAGTGGGACTACACAGAATTGGATAAGATGACAGGAAGGATTCAAAACCTGTGGGACCAGAGATTCACAGAAGATTGGAATAAATATGAGAACTATTTGAAGAGCAACTGTAATCAACAAATTACACTAGCAGGACTACAATAAGTTTTGTAAGGAGGGATATATGAAATATTACAAAGAAGATAAAGAAGAGAGACATTAGTTATGCTATTTAAAGGTAATAGTGAAATAGTGTAAATTAAGTGGAAAAAATGGGAAAATTTTCAAATGTGGTTGACGGTCAAAGATGTGGTTTATACAGTCAAAAAAAACTGTCTAAGATATAAAATTATGTTTTATAATTGTTGAAAATTATATATATATATATATATATATATATATATATATATATATTGGTGAAAGTGACACATCCTAGTACTGTCAAGGCTAGAGTCAGGCATAGGTCAGCAGCAAAATAAAAAAAAAAAATCACTTAAATCTTTATTCAAAGAAACAAACCATAGCTCTGGCCTAGTGGTTTCAGCAACGCTTTCTCGGAGGTCCCGCCCCAGTGAAGCAGTTGCAAGGACTAAAGGTCCCTGCCTTCCCAGTGTCCACCAAGATTCCTCCTCACCATTTCCCACGCAGCCTCTGGCTGTGTCGGTTCAGCACATTTCCTTTCTCTGTGAGCTCTAGGAGACCAGTGAGTAGGGGAATCTGGTCACAGCAGGAGGGAGAGACTCCTTGGATTCTTCAGCAGCCTGTCTCCATTCTGCCTCTTAGCCAGCCTCCCCTCTGGCTTCCACTTCAGCCTCAGAGTCAGAGTCTGATCTGCTCTCTGCCACAGCCTCTTCCTGTTCACCAAACTCTGCCACCTTTCCTGCTGCTGACACCTCCTCTTCCCTGTCTGCTCCTTCTCCTTCTGACCAATCATCATTGCCCCATCACAAATCCCCTGGCTGAGAGCCTTCTTCCCTTGGGGCTTCCCGCCTGGTGCCTCCCACCACTCCTCTGCATCCAACCAGCCAATGACACATATATTGGAACCAACCAATGCCCCATATCTTGCTGCATATTTAGATGAATGAATAAATTTGGATATGCTTTTCAAAGCAGGCACATACTCCGCTTACAAATCTGATCTGCAAGCTGATGGTGTTGTATAAAAGTTTATTAATAATGATAATGACAATGGTAATAATGTGTGCAACACTCTCGGGGTGGTGGTTATGGAACCCCCAGAACTTCATGCAGGGGAATATGTTTGCAGAGATTCAGGCTCAATTCAGGCACACTACATCAAACTATGAAATTTAACTATGGTTTTGTATATCAGGCTTGACAAACCATGGTTTGTTATTACCTAGCAAATCAGAATCCAAAACTGTCTTGGTGTGATATCCGAACTGACAGGCTATAATTGCTGCAGCTGCTTCCCCTCTGATTGCCCCTGCAACAAAAGCAATCAACCATGTTTTAGGGTGATGCCTGAATCCAGCCATAGACATAGTTGAAGTATTATTTACTTACTTATTTATTTACTTATACTGCTCTTCATTTAAAAAAACCCCTGAGTCATTAATAAATAATAATACAAAATACACAAGTACAACCACTAATAAAACAATACCCTAATAAATTACTGATCACCACCATGATATGAATGAGCTTGGCATAACCATTGCATCCCTCTTTGCAAATAACAATTCTCTCCCTCCATTTCTGGTTTGAGATTAGTAAATTTTCTTTTAATCTGAATTGACAAACTATTGTTTACCCTTGGCCTGGTTTCAAATAGTTTCCAGCTTTAGATGGAATAGAAAACAGTGCTTTGCCCATAGCCAGGCAACAAAGGAGAAATTTCCATGTGTGAGGGGAGAAGGGAGCATGCAAGCGAGAGGCTCAGGCATGTAATACTAAACCATGGTTTGGCATTAACTACTGTACATCTCACAATTACATTCCAAGTTTTGTAGAATGTTGTCTCCTTAGGAAAACTACTAAATGCTTATCTATTTGGACCATGTGCTTTATTTAAATTGATCTAAAAAATAATTATGACTGTAGAGTTGTCTTATTTCTTATTGTAAGATCCAAACAGGATATTGAATTCAAAAAAGGAGAAAAAATGATTAGGCCTTCAGTATCTCTTTCATATGACTCTTCTAATTATAGAGCAGTAAATGGTAGGCGAGCATATGTTAGCAACATGAGCAGCAGTCTATGAAATGAGCTACAAGTTAATAAAATCATCTTGTGGTACTGTTGGCCAAATGTTAGCACACATGTTTCAGAAAGTGATATTTCAACAGGCTTGAAGAATAGGACTCTGGCGCATTGAACCTGAACATGATCTGATGTGTGGAAAAGAGCTAAATCTGCAGCAAAAGCTGAGGTTTAGGATGAGAGGGGAAACAGGAATTTGGAAATGAAGGTTGATCACGCTTGTTTCTTTATTTCTCTTTTTATTTTTGAAAGTGATGACATCATTAGTTATTTTGTTCACTCCCAAGTTCTGTTGGACATCCCCTCCCCTAATTCCTATAAGTACTATAGCAGTGTATCTAATAATCAATAGCCATTTTTCTCATTTCAATCAGTGCAGCAGAACACTTGCTTGATAGAGAAATGGAGGAATAAACCAGGGACAATTGATAAGAAGGCTGTGCCCTTGCTGCTGAAAAACTAGCCAAAATCCAATTGTGTGATGTATTCAATAGCTAGTCATTACTTTGCAGCAAAGTCTAATGTGGATTAAGGGTGGACAAATGTGTCAATTTTAGGTTCTCTCAGTTTCTCATTTTTCCAAAGAAGTTCAGTTCACCTTACCACAACAGTTTGCAATTGTATAAAAACGAAATACACACACACACACATACAGTTATGCATTCTTGTGTGCATTTTTGTCTGATGTGTGCATTTTTGCAAGCATATATTTTGTACTATTTTCATTAATAGACATAGTTTAGTGTACACATTTCTCTAAAAATATTTTTGCATTTTCGGGTTGAATAAATTTAGCACAAAAATTGGAAAAAAACAACTTATAGCTGCATTTAGGTCCCTGTATTGGTTTGGGAAGTGCAAATTAGTTGGATTTGCATTAAATTGTGAACTGAGCTAATTTCTGTTTCATCCTATTGCATGCATGTAGAACAGAGTGGGGGACAGGGGTGGCGCTGTGGGTTAAACCACAGAGCCTAGGACTTGCCGATCAGAAGGTTGGCGGTTCGAATTCCCGCAACGGGGTGAGCTCCCGTTGCTCGGTCCCTGCTCCTGCCAACCTAGCAGTTCGAAAGCGCGTCAAAGTGCAAGTAGATAATAAGGTACCGCTCCGGCAGGTAGGTAAACGGCGTTTCCGTGCGCTGCTCTGGTTTGCCAGAAGCGGCTTAGTCATGCTGGCCACATGACCCAGAAGCTGTACGCCGGCTTCCTCGGCCAATAAAGCGAGATGAGCGCCGCAACCCCAGAGTCGGTCACGACTGGACCTAATGGTCAGGGGTCCCTTTACCTTCACCTAGAACACAGTGGGGGAAGCTCAGGGTCCAAGCAAGCAGGCAGCTTGGCTGAGTGAGCAAACAAATGGGCAGGTGGTCCAGCAGAGTGGGCAGGCAGATGGTCCAAGGCAGGCATTCCAGACAGGACTTCACATACTCCCCAGTGATGAAGGAGCTGTGAGCAGTACAGGCGTTGTGTAAGGTTTAAAGGGAGTGGGTTGGAGTTGGCAAGGAAGGTGGAGGATGTGGTGGGGGCTGGGTAGGCAAGGTTTGTTAGCAGTGTGATTAGGAGTGGCAACCCACAGTTAATAGTATTTTTGTATAGCATCCTGGAATCCTTTTGATGAATGACAGTTAAGAGACATCTTTAATAAATACATAAATAGCATTCTATTTAATCATGCAAAGTCCTGCATTTACAGGTAATTAATACATGATCAGTGAACAGCTATTTTATGTTATGTATCAGGTATTATTAATAGAAATGGTTTTCTAATATACTTGGGTAAATTGCAGGTTCTCCTGCTAGGATTCAATGTATTTATAGGTGACAAACTAGGTTGGGTTTTTGGGCCATGTGTGTTATATTTGAAGAATTAAGAAGAAGTAGAAGTTGGGCTGGTACCTACAGCGATAGACTGTTGTGGATAGTCTCTAAGGATTGCATTGAAACACATCCCTTAATAAGATGTAATAACACTGTCAGTTCTGGATTTTTTGCTTGCTGTAACTTTTATGGACATGGAATATTTCTTTGATGGTTAATTGTGAGCTATTTGAGCTTAAGTAATAATATATTGTCTGCAGTGTGTGCTTTCCTGGATATAGTGAATAAAGGGAATAGTTAATAAAATGTTAGTGCGTTGTTTAAAGAACCTGATTTATGGTGATGGCCGTGTATACAAGCAGTGCTGGAATGTGATGATATCAAAGGTCAGAGTTTTCTTTCAGATATTCAGGTATTTGGACAAAAACGATAAAACAGCTCTGTTTTAAAAAGGGAGCATAAAACAGCTCTGTTTTAAAATGTCAGCTAAAGCATTAGAGAATAATTGTAGTATACTTTCTGTATTGTGACAATAAGCCATTTTTTTTTCATTAAACAGGGCAGACTTTGGCAGGTGGGGGGGAGTTAAGGTGGTTTTTAGTTGTTATAATGAATAGTACATAACAATTACAGAAATTTGTGGAAGTGGGGGTGATGCCCTTGTGTGTTTCTTTGATCAACTATTAGAACAAAGTTGTTAATTCAGTACATAGGGAATGCCCTCTTCAATAAAGTTTGCATGACCCTCTGTCTGTTGGCCTTTGGGGAAATCCTATTTAAAAAAAATCTGGTCTGCATTTGGATGGTTTAATGGTTATTATAGTTTAGAAAGGTGTGATCTGCTGCTGTATTTCAATATTTTTATTTGTTTTTACTCCTTTTCAAAATTATGTTGAATGTTGTAACCTGCCCTAGAAAGGTAAAAGCAGACCTGAAATCCATTAAATTAATAGTAATTAATTTTAATAATAATATAAATTAAGAAAGAGAAGTTCAGGTGAGATACTGGAATTTCAGCAGGAACTTGAAATTGTATACAATTGTATAGTATTGTATACAATTAGAAGCCTCTACTGTTGGATTGGTTCACATTTATGTGCATATTAATTTATCTCTTTACACTCAGTGACTGGCAGTTGAATGTATGAACTGAATTAACTGATTTTGAGTTGACTTACTTATCTGTGGTGAATCTCTGATGACTTATTTACCCATTCAAGGGAACACTCGATTCTACATTCAACAGCTGCTTTTGGATGAGATATAAATGGACCATGCTTTCCTGATACAAATTCCCCTCTTTGTGTGTTTGTGAGTGAAGAAGCCCAGAAGTTTCCTGTTAACTATACTACCCAATTCTGTCTAACTGGGAAACTGTGGTTAATTGTTTTGGAACAAACCAGGATATGAAACCAGTTTTACACTATAGTTAACCAAAGGCTTCCTGGCTTGTTTGATGGCCCATGAAAAAGTAATAGTAAAGCAGCTGCATTTGGAAGCTAACATTTGTTTGCGTGAAGCTGAGATGTTGTCTGAACATAGGCCATGAGCAATGAACACATGGAGCAGTTCAGCTCTCCTCATACCATCTAGAGATGGAAATCAAGTCAAATTGTTGTATGCTTCATTTCCCTCAGTATATTTTAAAAATAATTTTTAACCAACTCTACATAGGACTGTGAAAGGATCGTAAAGGAGAAAAATCAGAAGAAAAGGGCTGATTTATTTAACTGCCCTAAATTAAAAACAGGCCTTCTTTGCACATTAACAAGTCTTGGAAACAATATAATTCTTTCTGTACTGGCACTTTTTGATTCTTTAAGCATTGGGAAGATGTGTTTTCCTTCAAAATATTCAAGGTGTGCACAAGGCCTATGTATGCACACCTATGTTTTGGTTTTGTGAAGACTTTCCGAAACTATTTCTGTGTTGAATTTTATGTTTTGGCTCCTGCATCACAACTCGTCAACTGCCTCATATTCTTTTGGACACGGTGTCTATTAACCTGGAATGAATGAACAATTGACAAGTAATGAAGTTTTTGTTTTTTGTAAACTGTCTCTTTCGTAAGCATTTAATGCAGTACTGTAAAAAAATCACTATGAGTAGTTTCTAATTATATTAGAGAACTGGTTGCTTCAAAAAGAGAAAGCTGTGTTTTCTATTTAGGCACAATATTTCTCACTACATGGTAGAGTAGGGTTGTTGGCTCTGTTGTACTTAGAAGTCCTGCTTGTTTAAAAGAACTAAGTCTTTCCTATAAATCTTGTATAGACCATCTTCTGTAAATCAGGCATTTGCACAGCTTGTGTAAATTATGTCTACATTGAGATTTTAAGAAGTTAAACAGTGTGCATACCATACTTGAGGGATGGGGAATAAAAAGTGATATATTGTGCGACACTTGATATAACACAGCAGAATATCTTTTCAGTTCCACAGGGAAGCATTGACATCACCATGCTTAAATTCCTATGCTATAGGAACTTCCATAAAATGCTACACTGAAGTTTGTAGCCATTCAATGAAAGAAAACAAATCATGAGCATGGTACACAGTGGCTTACTATGGTGCACCATGTTTATCTTGTGTTGCCCAAAATGACAATATGCAAAAAAAGTATGTACACTATAACACACTAAATGATGAAATAAAAAAACTCATTATAAACTGCTCATTCCCCAAAATAATAATTTTTAAAAGTAAAAACATAGACCGTGTGTGTGTGTACACACACACACACACATACACAGCCACACACATATACATACACACAGATATACACATACACATGTGGGCATAATGAGTGTGGGCATAATGAGTGGGCATAATGAGTTTTGATCACATTAAAAATATAGGCAGCTGAATAAAATACTAGTACAGTTGTACCTTGGAAGTCAAACAGAATCCGTTCCGGCAGTCCGTTTGACTTCCAAAACGTTCGGAAACCAAAGCACGGCTTCTGATTTGCTGCAGGAAGATCCTGCAGCCAATCGGAAACCACGGAAGCTCCGTCAGATGTCAGGCTTCCGAAAATAGTTTGCAAACTGGAACAGTCACTTCCGGGTTTGCGGTGTTCAGGAGCCAAAACGTTCAAGGACTAAGCTGTTCAACAACCAAGGCATGACTGTATTAGTAAACATCATATGTACAT
Source organism: Podarcis cretensis (assembly GCF_951804945.1). Classification (NCBI taxonomy): domain Eukaryota; kingdom Metazoa; phylum Chordata; class Lepidosauria; order Squamata; family Lacertidae; genus Podarcis; species Podarcis cretensis. Next base: position 73,417,995 of record NC_137170.1, on the reverse strand, counting down.
ACATCATGTTGTTTGTTGTTTAGTCGTGTCCGATTCTTCGTGACCCCATGGACCAGAGCACACCAAGCACTCCTGTTTTCCACTGCCTCCCGCAGTTTGGTCAAACTCATGTTAGTAGCTTCGAGAACACTGTCCAACCATCTCGTCCTCTGTCGTCCCCTTCTCCTTGTGCTCTCCATCTTTCCCAACATTAGGGTCTGTTCCAGGGAGTCTTCTCTTCTCATGAGGTAGCCAAAGTATTGGAGCCTCAGCTGCACGATCTGTCCTTCCAAAGAGCACTCAGGGCTGATTTCCTTAAGAATGGATAGGTTTGATCTTCATGGGACTCTCAAGAGTCTCCTCCAACAGCATAATTCAAAAGCATCAATAGACTGAAAGTGCTAATTACTCTCATAGACTATGGTTTGTGATTATAGTAAAAAAGGGAGGGTGAGGGAGAAGCTTATATGATCCAGTTAAAGTAAAGCTAATACATAACCACATTCCTACTGAAATCAGTGGGACTTAAAGGTTCTTCATCTTGGCTGAATTGGGTCCACAAAGCTTATAACTCTAAAAGGAAATAGTGAAGATGATTTTATAAATCACATTGCTATTTTTCTGTTATTAGCTCAGTAAAGCTTTCTTAGGAATGTGTGTTTGTGTAGTTTAATTTATAATCAATCATATTGTGAAAAATGTTATTTTTTATTGTTTCATGTGATGTACTTAATTGCAAATCTAGCCATGAGTAAAATCCATAGTAAAGAATAGTTGCTGCATGGTGAAAGTTTATTCATTTAAGCAATAGTATACATTTAGCCTTAGAGGGCTCACTTTGTATTAAAGTTTTCAAGTTATTACTGAGAGCTTTGGGCCTGTTTGTACAATACCTCAGCCCATAATTGAATCTCAGGTGAACATAACAGTTGTAAGAAGAACTCCATTTTATTCTTGCAACATCTCTGTGAGATTTTGTCTAGGTTGATATAGAGTGACCAGCCTAAGATTACCCTTCAGTTTCAGGGCTGAGGGTGGATTTGAACTCTGATTTCCGCCATGCTGTTCCAACACTTGAAACCATTATGCCTACACTGACTTGCTTGTTTCCCAGCACACTGCCTTTGATACTGGAGTTAGTACATTGTCATCATGACTAGCTGTGGATAGTCATTGAGGCTCAGCCTCCATAAATTGTCTAATACAGTACTTCTAAAAGCCATCCAATGTAGTCTTAATTACTTAGTCTTAGCTATGTTCTCTATGATGAAGTAATTCCTTTTCTGTATCTTGAATCCATCACCATTTAGCTTTGTTGGATAACCATGGGTTCTAGTGTAATGAGGTGGGGGGGGCTCTATATCCATATTTTTCACACCAATGCATTTTATATACCCCTTCTCATGTCCTCCACCCGCTTAATTCACCTTTCTAGACAAACATTGTAACCTTTCCTAATAGGGCACTTTCCCCCCTTGAATGTTTTGATTGCTCCTTTCTGCACTTTTTCAAACTTTACAATTTTTTTTTTTTGTGAGCTATTATGGCCAGAATTGTACACAGTATTCGAAGTGTGATCACTCCATAAATCTGTATGAAGGCTTTGCAATACTAGTAAATTATATTTCACAACGATTCCGAACATGGAATTCACCTTGTTTACAGCTGCTGCACCCTGGATGAAAGCAGATATAATCCATTCATTCAGATTGTGGGGCTTTGGCTTGCATTTCTCCCATGTTCCGCCAGTCCTATGCCGCTTTTTCATTTGTTTGTAGGCACAACCTCCTGGTTTACTTGTTTACTTTACTCTTCATGATGTCCAACAAAATAAAATCCGGGGGTGAAGTATTGGCTCATCAGGCCATATCATGGACTTGTCTTTTTAACCACTCTCTCTAATCTTTGTTTGCGGTATAAAGATGGCATTCTGCCCAAAAGTCACGTTACTGCATCTGCCTTAAGAATACTTTTGCAATGTGAAGCTCCAAATAAAGTTGGTAACAATTCCTCATTTCTGCTGCTCACTCCATTTGCAACGTTTTACGCATTTTGTAGGGTGCTGAAATTACCCCACAGTAATTGTTTTATCAATGGAGTTGTTTTTTAAGTATAATTTAATCATAATATCTGCTTAAGCTAGTATCAAGCATGCCTTTTTTTTTAAGGCTGTAATGAATTTTATAGCCAAGTTATATAAAAACATGGAAAAAAGGCACTAATAATGGAAAGGTTGACACAACATTAATTTTCACATTGCATGTATTTTAGAATTTGGGAAGAAAAAAGACCTTTATAGCTTTGCTAAGGTATTAATTGCAGGAAATTACAGCATATCCTATTAAAGAATTATGTCAGTGGCATATGTAGCCTGTGACACCTTCACATGTTCTCCCTTGTTTTCATGGCAGAAGTATTCTTGCATTTTATTCTTGCAAAAGGAGGGAGTGGGTGAAGTGAATGGGACATTTGATTCTTACCAGACAAGCTATATTAGTCAATTTGAAAAGCTAAGAACAAAACTTAAGTATCATGATTTATTCAAAAAGAGTATGCCCAACATTTTATGCTTGACATATAGAAAAGCATTTTCAAACAAACTCCCAGTGAATGCGGTTATCTGCAAGGCTGCCTGAGCTATAGAACATCTCAAAATTCTACCATATATATCCACATTTCGATTCTAGAATTTTAAAATAATACAATGTATTGTTATTCAGAGAGCTGAGTTATTCTAGAAATCCAGCTTACCCTGGGTAAGAGCAAGCAAGCAAGCAAGCCCAAATCTGTAATAAGATCTGTAAATCCATAAATGGATTGCAAGATGGGCTGTAGTTTAAATAGCCTTGCATATAATTATAAAGGAAGATATCCGATGGTATCCCACTGCTGATAGAAGGCTTTTTGATCCAGCTGAGGTTTCTGTCAGTGGAATGAGAGGGTAGGCTATGGCGGACCCAGGAGCAGTGAGTCTGCAGTGGTCGGGGTCAAAGCATGGGAAAAAGTAATAAAGACAAAACGAACAGCCTGAGATCAAATAGGCCACAACTTTATTGATTACAGATGTCAGTTGGCTTTGACATAGGCATTGGGTGTGTATCCTGAATCAACCAGCCTGTTTGCTGGCTGATTATTCCTTCAAGGTCACTTTGGGGTCACCTATGATGTACATCAAATCTGTGTAGTCCCTCCAGGATGCCATTTGGGAGAGGGGTTCTATGGTTCACTCACCCTCCTCTGGGCATTTAGATGGAAGCACCCCCAACCCTTTTACCAGGGTATCCTAATTCTGTGGAGTGGGATAGGGCTCCATCCCACCCCCTCTGTCTAGACTAAAGATTCAACCTCAGTGCCTTACCTGCCAGCAGGTTGTGACAGTTGCTATGAGTTAGGCAAAACCTCCAGGCCGGCCCAGTTTGTTTCCAGGCAAATTCCTTCCTGCCCCTGATTATGGTGACTGAATAATTCCACAACAAGGTGTTAAGCATACCCTGCCTACTCAGCTCTGAGTAGGCCCAATATGTTGTTTAGGGTGGGAGGATAGGAAGTCCATCCCAACTGAATGCAGGCACATCTGGCTTTTATATGTTGGAGGCGGACCTGAGCGAAGCCAGGCAGGGGTAAGCTTCACTCAAGTCAGCCTGAAGTTCCGCCCTCAAGCTGGTGCACAATCGACTAATTTGCCAGCAAGTCCCAACTGCCCTTGTGGCCAATGGAGGGGATCATGTCATTCATCAGCCACATGGGAACCGGAAATCTCCCCCCCCCCCCCGGCAACTTACCCATGACCACACCAGGCTGCAACACTCGTTCACTTCCAGATGCCAATACATGGACTTTTTTGCTGATTTCCTTTCCCTGATTTCCTTTCCCTTGGTTAAATAGAAGGTCAATTCTGAAACCTTATTTTGAATTAATCTCTTTCCTGGGATACTATGGCTGCCTATACTATCATATACTAGGTACATTTTATTTTTGTAGTTGCATGGATTATGGTTAGAGCCAATGCATATTATGATTTTAAATAATTGAAGTGTGCTTTGAGTAACATTTTAGTGTAAAATAAGCAGCATAGAAGTATAGAATGAATTAAATGAATATGTTTGGGAGATTTTTAATCTAGATACCCTGGTTCTACAGTGGCATTTTTTATTTTTTGCCTTGCTGTTTCTGCTAAATCCTTTCCTAATTTTTTGTAAACAAGGAAGGTGAGTTTTTGTTAATTTTTAATTTGTCTGTAGTGCTTAGATCCTGTCTCGTCACCACTATTTGCCTTGGTTCTGTAGACCTCCTTTCTGAAAATTTAAAACGGTTCAGGAATGGGTGTGAGCCCAACATCTGCAGTGAGGACAGATGCAAAGAATTCATTTCTACAATCTCCTTATCCTCTCTTAGCACACCAGGCACCAAAGGTCTTTTTATTTCCCAGGCTTTTAATCCCTGATGTATTTCCCTCCCCTGCTGTGATTGTTTTTATCACTGCCTTTTGGTGTTTTTATTAGTTACTGTAAACTGCACTGGAAATTTTGAACCGTAGCACTGTATAGAAGTGTTATAATTATATATATTTTCAGTGGGAAAATGGCAAAAGGGGTTAATCATCCCTTTCCCATGTCATAGTCCCAATCTGAATTCCACACCCCCATTGTTCTTTGTAAGGAAAAAAGACACGGGGAATCCTGAACTAGGTGTCAAACACATTTTAAGTAATGTCTAGTTTGGTCCTTCATTGATTCCTGTGCAACTTGAGCATATGTCAATTTGACGTGTGCTGCTTCGTAATTCTCTTCAGTCATATTTTCAGATTAATCTGCTAAATGAATCTTAATATGCATCTTATAAAAATCTTATTTAATTGTACATTTTATTTCACTGTACACATTTTATGACATGTTTTATCCTAAAATATTGTTTTTAATGCATCTTGATATAGTTTAGAGTCTTGAGCTGAATTAAATTTTTTTGGAAAAGTGCAAAATCCAAAGGTCCAGATTCATCCAGAAGGAGCAGATGAGGTCACTTTGCATCATAATTCTGAGAAATCAAATTCTCCAAGCATCCCTACTTAAGGTTCTATTCATGGGGTATCATGGAAGCCAATATATGGTTCCTAGTTCCCCCCCCCCCCCAATCATCCTGAGTTCACATTAAGCTTCATTAGCAGAAACCCTGTTAACATAAATCTCCTGATTGGCTTTTCCAAGCTCTCTCCTACAATATTGATTGGACCATGATCTTGATTGGGCAAGTGTGCCATTTGCCCTCCTATGTGTGTGACATCATACTGGTTTCATAGGGAAAGGGTTAACTAATTGTAAAATGACTAACCAATGGGAACCCAGGGGGCAGAGTTAACTGTGTATAAGGTTTAAGCACAGAGGTTTTTTAGTCAGAGTTGTTGAGAAGACAGCCTGGAGTTAGAAGAGACAGAGAAGATAAAGTCTGTGGGTTGGGCTAGTCTGGTGTGAGAGAGTGAGAGAATTTGTTAAGAGAAGTCAGTCAAACAGTTGAGATAATCAGTCAGAAGGTATTAGGAAGGTATAGGCCGGTAAAGAAACTAAAGTTAAGATACTGACAGGAATATTATCTGAGAAACCATAAACCTGTTAATGTTCGTTAAATAAACTTGGGTTTTTTTTTAAACTTTTAACAACTGACTGGACTCAGTGTTTTACCAGAGAGTAACTGGTTGGTGGCAGCGCGGAAGCAAGCACAGTAGTGGCACAGGGATCAATAGACCGTTAAACGTCTGGGGACCCTGTGTGATTGCCACAGCAAGGCCTGCTTTGCAAGAAGAAGGTCCCAGCATTATTCTCCAGCATCTTGTATTTGAAACTTTGAAGAGCTGCCTCTAGTGAGTGTAGACAATACTGAACTAGATGGTCTGATTCTGTATAAGATGGCTTCCTTCACAGCCTATGTACCAGGGAGATGGACAGCTTCTCAACCACAAATATTTTCCCTATTAATAGGTATGCCTCAGGAGAAGTTCTTGTTTGTTTATTTAAACACTTTTCTCTCCTGCCTTTTCCTGTTAATGCTAGTGAAAGGGTGTTTGGATGGAGGTGTTCTAGGCCAAGGGTGCTTGATGGCATCTAAAAGCTATTCGTATACCTCAAAGGAGGACTTGTAAGCTGACATACAATGCTGTCTGTCCATCAGCACAATGGACTTCCTCTCACTCAACGGGACTTCCGCTTCTTCCTCCTTCGGCATAACCACCAAATCTATTCTGGAGGGTAGGAAGGAAATACCTTCTTCTTTTGCTTTGATGTTTGTATGTTGCATGATTTTTATTTCCTAATAATAAACCCGCCTTCCTATTTTGCTGCATTCCTGTGCTTATGCCCTGTTTTGTACACTTTGTAACTGACAAATAAGATCGTTTGGTGTGTGTGGTTTTTTTAGATGGTAAGTCAAGCACTTCAGGTGTGTAAAATACAGATAGAAAAGAATTAATTTTAAAATATGAGTTATTAAGCACTCATTTGGAGTGTGGCATTCATTGCTACCATTTGTGGGGATTTGTTAATGCTTTTTAGCTGAAAACTGTCTGAGGGGGCAAGTACAAGGTTTCCCACATACCATAGGCACAATAATATTAGTATTTAATAGTGAAACCATTGCCACATTATTTATTATCTTTTAAAATCCCTCCGCTGGACACCTCTTAGAAAACTGACAGGGAATGTTGCAATGAGAAGAGAAAACACTTTGAAGAAAGGAATGAGTTCATGTGCATATTAACCAGAGCAGATGAAATGATTTATTGGGTTTTATACACAGTCTGTAAAGGGTAAGCATTGCTAACAGAATGAGTGGCAGCCTCGGGGAGCTGAGTAGCCCTGAGGGACCAGCCTTTGTTACTCTGGTCTTGACAGGCATGTGTCTCTGTTAAATGAGGGCTTAATTTCTCTCATATGTGCACCATTTCCGAGCTCAACAAAGGCAGTCAGAACTGAAGCCATTTAAAAGCACCAGCCCAGGAGGAATCATTCCTGAAGAAAGGGAGATGCTAAAGGGCTAATTACTCCCCCCACCCATGGAGGTTATTAACATGGAACTGCCACTTTTGTTCTATGCAAACATGCTTTAAATGAGAGAGAGAGAGAGAGAGAGAACACACCACTGTTTTACTTCACATTGCAAGCTTTTTAAGGGTTCTCTTGATGCTTTTCTCTCCAGGTCTGGAGTAACATACACAGTCATTCATCAGTAGGCAATGAAGAACTAATATTAATGGGCTTGCACCTTCTCTGCTGTGGGGGATAGAATTTAACTTTTCAAACCTATTTGTCAGCACAAATATCATGAGGAATGCTTCATTTATACCTGCTCCAGTGGTTATGCTGAATAACATTCAGGATTGGGGTGCAGGCAGTTGAAGATATGTATGTGTGTGTGTGTGTGTGTGAGAGAGAGAGAGAGAGAGAGAGAGAGAGGGAGAGCATGCACTATACAATGCAGTATATTTTGGCTGCAGTAGAGCTCTTCTAATATTTGTACCAGTTGGGCCATGATTTCATAAAAATGTGCTCTGTAGGTATAGGAAGAAATGAATTAATTTATTTATTGCAAAAGTCAGGATTTGCTCAACTATTCTAGGAGCCATGCCCAGAATGGAGGAAGAAATATCCTTCTCCAGAAGCAATGCAAGTGATAAAAGGAGTTCTGGGTTGCAGCAAAAAAAAGGTAGTTGTTTTCTTCTTAACACACTCCCAGTATAGCACTCTTGGCAAATCTAATTGTGTAGGTGGGGGATAAGTTTTTTGCCACACTGAACGTTTGGTAGGATAATAGCAGATTAAACAAATTTTAATCCCCTTATATTGAAAATTAAGAGATCATTAAACGACTTAAACTTCAGTTTGTGGCTTGATTAACACTAGCCCACCCCATCCGCCATAACTTAATCAGATTTTGGAATGTTTCCAAAGATTCAGTCCTTGTGACTTTCCAACGAGAAGGTGTTCTGCTTGTTGACATTGTTGCATGCCACCCAATCTCTGAGCTATGCAAGATTCCAGGGGTTCCAGGTGCTTAGTTTCCTCAGAATGAGGGAGAGTGGAGAGTCTGGTGTCTTTATGATACAGTATATGGTTTGTTTACACTTGTATAAATACATGTGAAATCAACGTAAGAGCCTCAGCTTACCTTTTGTATTTATAAAAATATGAATTTGGACTAGTATGGCCTTTTCCAGCTTGGTGTCTTCTAAATGTGTCTGGCTGGGGCTGATGGGAGTTGTACGTAATTAGAAACATCTGGAGGACCCAAAGTTGGTGAAGCCTGCTCTAATATCTTAAAACATATAAGAAGCTCCTTTCACATTGAGTTATTTCATTGGTACATATAGCAAAATAACATCATCTGACTAGAAGCAGCTTCCCAAGGCTTCAAGCCCAACTCACAATGCTGTGAATGTTTTGCTGCATACTCTTGCTGAATTACTGCAGTCTGTGGGTCTGTGGGTCTGTAGTCTGTTAAGGGGATAATTTATGTTAGTGATGGAGATCGTATTGGATCATAACAGGGGCAACAATCTATAAAGCATATGGATTTTAAATGTCTTTTTGAAAAATCCTTCTTTCCTTCTATCAGCAGAGACTTTTGTGCCACATCCAAGAGAATAGTCTCTTCTGTGTGCCACCTTCTTCAGTAGCAGAACGTCCTTTGATTACACAAGTTATGTTTGTTGTCTTCAGGGGAATGTAAATCTGCCCCACTCCTTCATAATCTGTACAAGTTTTGTGCAATGTGTTTATGCTGGTGTTCATCTGAAAATGTTTTGATGAACTGTTGCCACATAGATATCTTCATAGCTGGTTATTCTGAGGACAGTTTTCTTTTTAAAGCCTTGGCACTGGACAAGATAAAGGTTTCATAGTGAAATTTGACAGTAATGACCTTTATTGTTGACTGTTTGGAAGAATGTTTATAGGAGGCTCAATTTCACCATGTTTTCAAGCTTTCGTAAGGAACAGATCCTCTTTTAGTGAAAGCTGGGTGAAAAATATCAACCCATCTTACTAGCACAAGCCGAGTTATTGATGTTTTTCAAGAGGAGTGTTCTACATGAGCAAAGCTCGTGTACAGCCTACTGTGACTGTAAACATGTATGAGTGGCTTGAGACTGAAATGCATATTTAGCTAGAAAAAGGAAATTTTATCAAATTTCTCTTGGAGAACAGAAAGACTGCAAAACTCAGAAATACTTGGAATAATTTTATTCAGCCTACCTTTGACTGTGGGAGAAAGCTTTCCCCAATATTTGCAATGGCATGGTGAAAACAAGCCATTGGTAAACTTTATTTACAAATAAATCAAAAGAATTTCCACAAATGGGACCTTCTTCCTCATCCATAGGTTTAGAATTTAGATGTTGCATATGAATTTGGGGGGCAAAATAGCTCCACCAAACAGAAATTTACCTATGACCTATAGTGTAATCTAACAGAGTCACAGTTTTGAGTCTCAGATTCACATAGTAATCCTTAAACTTTCTCTGTATGACAAAGCCCATAATGTTTGATGAAGTACAGATTCCAGAAACATTCAGATAAAGTTACAAAGAGAGATAATGGAGGATGAAATCTTGTTTGGATTTAAATGAGCTTTGGATAAGGTTAAAGAGTCTCATGTCCTGCAAGGGCATTTGGTGCTGAAACAAGACCCAGGAAAAACGGTTTAACCTGGATTTCTCAAAGACTCTCTGATTAAGCCTCCCTCTGAAGATTTGTTTCCATTCTCTGGAAGAAAACGGACTTCTTACCTTTCTCATCATCTGATTAGGAGACAACTCTCTCCCTTGTAATGGAAGGTCCCACACAGGATTATTTCCTCATACCATAAGAAAGCCTAGATTTTGTTGAGGCATATTGCAAGCTGTATACATTCATTATTTGGACTGTTGCAAATAAAAGTTAAAATAAACAAACAATTCCAGCTAAAATTAATAGGTTAATCTTTACTACATACTTTATTTTCAGGGGATACAAAAGCTTAATTTTGTAAGTGCAGTACTATAAACTATTCTTGATATGTTGGAGGCGTGGATAATTACTTCTCTGTAATTCAGAACCCAATGCTTACTCTGGTTTCTACATGTTAAAAAACAAAGCAGAGGATCCTGCACATTACAAATGCTTCCTACTTTCTCACTGGCATTCTAATGAATACCCTTACTTTAGCTCACTTTCCACACTGTGTTGATGTTCACTGTGTGTGTTCATTCCTACATAGATGTGGATTCTATAGGATTGTAGCCTTAGCACCAGAATGTAGTAAAGTATTTGTCACCCTCAATACAACTCAGCCATGTATCATCTTTTAATAAGTGCAATTTATTATTTAGATTTTAAAATGTTATTTATTTCACTTTCTTAATGTTTGAGGAGCAGCAGGAAAGGCAATCATGTTGACGCTTGTGCATCTCCAGTGAGACATTAGACTTTCATTTGAACAGTAAACCCTCTTGGACCATATCACAGGGGCATGTTCCACCTCAAGCACATGCCTTCAAAATTTCCAGTGTGGAAGAAACATTTTTCAGACAAAGGGGATAAGAGTCTGGAAGTCCTGCTGTGGACCAAGTAGTAGCCATGCTTTAAAGATATGCTTTGGATATTAAAGGTTTAGTTCTGTTGTTTCTTTGTAAAAAGCAAGAAAGAAAGACTACTATGGGATATGGGAAACCACTATTCAAAAATAAGAGTCCAGACACAACTTGAGAATTATTTTACTCCTCTCTTGCTCGTGGGTTTCCAATAGCCTTCTGGTTGACCACTTTGGAAAGAGAATGCTGGATTAGATGGGCCTTTGGTTTCATCAAGTATAGCTCTGCTCACGTTCTTCTGAGTTAGCTGAATGTTTCTTCCCTCTCCAGAATTATGGAAGAAGTCATACAGAATAGATGAACATTTTTGTCTACTTGTTGCCAACATCACTTAGTTATTTTTAGCTCTCCTAGCATAAACTTCTGCCTTTCCATTGATAGAAAACTGCAACAACTCAAACCACCTTTAAAATTCAGGAAAAATGAGAAGAAGGAAGAAGGAAAGAATGAAGGAACTCGGATGGGGGCAGTGGTGGACCTTGGAGTCTCAAATTTCAGCAGTGCCCTGTGTGATGCCAAAATTCAGCACCCCCTTGCTTCTCACACTCCATTCTAAATCATAGTTCCGCTGCCTCCGAGGCTCCATGCTCATTGCGACAGAACCGGTTGCACGCCCCTAAATCTGCCTCTGATGGCGGGGCAGAGAGAACAGGGCAGCTTCAGGAGGGGCTAGGTGTAGGGCCCACATGTGGAAAAATGAACATTTCATTAGTAACCCCTGTTCTTCCTATTTCCCTTGCTGCTTACATTCTCTGACCTTCATCTGGCTCATGGGGCAGGACTTAAGGATTGTAAAAGGATGGTTGAGCATTTTCTGTATAAATTTTGCATATTTGTACCATGTGGGTGCATTGTAATAATAATATAATAATTTATTATTTCTACCCTGCCCATCTGGCTGGGTTTCCACAGCCACTCTAGGCGGTTTCAACAAAACATTAAAAACAGAATAAAACTTCAAACATTAAGAACTTCCCTAAACAGGGCTGCCTCCTGAAAGTCGGATAGATGTTTATTTCCTTGATATCTGATGGGAGGGCGTTCCACAGGGCAGGTGCTACTACTGAGAAGGCCTTCTGCCTGGTTCCCTGTAACCTCACTTCTTGCAGTGAGGGAACTGCTAGAAGGCCCTCGGTGTTGGACCTCAGTGTCTGGATTGAATGATGTGGGTGGAGACGCTCCTTCAGGTATACTGGGCCGAGGCTGTTTAGAGCTTTAAAGGTCAGCACCAACACTTCAAATTGTGCTCGGAAACGTAATGGGAGCCAATGTAGGTCTTTCAGGACCAGTGTTATATGGTCTTGACAGCCACTCCCAGTCACCAGTCTAGCTGCCACATTCTGGATTAGTTGTAGTTTCCAGGTCACCTTCAAAGGTAGCCCCACATAGAGTGTGTTGCAGTAGTCCAAGTGGGAGATAACTGGTGCATGCACCCCTGGCGAGACAGTCTGCAGGCAGGTAGGGTCTCAGCCTGCGTACCGGATGGAGCTGGTAGACAGCTGCCCTGGACACAGAATTGACCTGCACCTCCATGGACAGCTGTGAGTCCAAAATGATTCCCAGGCTGCGCACCTGGTCCTTCAGGGGCACAGTTGCCCCATTCAGGACCAGGGAGTCCCCCACACCCACCCACTCCCTGTCCCCCTAAAACAGTGCTTCTGTCTTGTCAGGATTCAACCTCAATCTTTTAGCCACCATCCACCTTCCAGCTGCCTCCAGGCACTCACACAGGACCTTCACCACCTTCACTGGTTCTGATTCAAAAGAGAGGTAGAGCTGGGTATCATCTCCATACTGATGAACACCCAGCCCAAACTCCCATCTCTCCCAGCAGTTTCATGTAGACATTAAAAAGCATGGGGGAGAGGACGGAATCCTGAGGGACCCCACAAGTGAGAGCCCAGGGGTCTGAACACTCATCCCCCAACACCACTTTCTGGACACAGCCCTGGGTTGCTGTGTGTAAGAGAAACCTGGTGGACAAGCAGCGGCAAGGACAGGCCCATCTGCTTTTTCCAACCAAGACTCTGTCACACATGCCAGGTCAAGTCCCCCATCCATGATCAAGTCATGGATGGCAGTGATCTTATTAATCATAGACTTGGCATTGCCCAGCAGCACCTTCAGGTCATGTGGGTCTCCCTTGCTGATTCCAATATCCTTCTGGTCAAGACCAGACCTGGAGGCAGGGATAGTCTTCAAGCAACAACTAAACCTGCCTCCTCGGTAATGACATGGTGAAATGTGTGCATTGGGGGTTGTTTTACGCGTGCAGTGTGTGAAACAAGCACATGTACCCATGGTGCCTGTATAACTCTGATCTGTGGATCTAGCTTTAACATGGTTTATCCTGGTCATTCTTGGAAATAATTGTGGAACCGGCAGTTCTGTAACAGAACCCTTTGGTTAGGAATAACAAAAGGCAGTTCTTGTGAGTCCAGGAGTTTCTGTCCTTGTCAGCTTTCAGGTTCCTTGCCCAAAGCCTCAAAATGCCAAAGCTGTTAAATGGAAAAATGGCAGTGCAAACAGATTATTTTTAATTAATGATTTTATCCCCAAAATAAGAAAAATAGACTTTATTTTTGTAGTACAATCGCCTTCCCTCCACCCCCCAAAAACCCACATCCATGTGGGAGAAACCAAGCATAGAAAATTTCAGAGAGAGCAGTTAAATATTGGCAAAAACCGTAAGAATGGTTATAATTTGGCGAAGCTTATATGTAATTTAAAGCAGGGATATTGAAGCATTAGGCAAACTCAATACAAAAGTCTGCCTGTAATTTAAATTGTGGGGTACAGAGAGATAGACGTGATTTAAATGCGCTCAAGACATTGTGTTTATATGAATATATGTTCTTTTGTTTTTAATGAGATGTGCTACATTTTTACTAGGAAAGTAAGAAAGAAGCACAAAATGATAATGGAGGCTTGCAAATGAAATATAGTAAGGCACATGCTTTTTAAATTGATTCCCTCCCCTCCTTATTATCCTTTTAATATGTGACAAAATCCAATTTACAATAGCAAAAAGTCCTTTCAACACTTTGGTTCTTCTGCATACTACAAGTTCCTGGGTGGTATAACTATACTGTACATTATGTCATGTTTTATTGCTTCCAAGCACTCGCATGCATTGCGTAAACTATGCCCAGCTGCACAGTATCAAATCATACTTTTTATCAATGATAGTTTATGACAATGCAAACCACTAGAGTGTGTGTGTTTAAAGCATTTTTATAATGTGCTTCAATTCAAAATTTTCAGGGTTGTTTACATATATAATTGTGTATTGGCATATATATGTCAATGCTTATACATGTAAAACTGATGAAAATAGCGGGCCTCAGTGGCAAGGTTTTAAACGTTAGCAAAACTGTTCTTTTAATTCTTAGATTTCCCCACAGATTAATGTTTATTTTAATTTTAAACTTTAGAATATTTTTCTCAATTACACAAAGACCTTTGTTTATAGACTATTTAAAATCCAGTGAAAAGAACTTTAAGATAAATTGCAAATTAGGCACCTTACATTTAGTCAGATGCTTTCCATGGACTGAGGTGTTGCAAAACTGCATGGACATCAGTTGATGGTTTGCATCAGTAAATTGATCATCACTGAAGACAGGAGTCTCATATTTGCCCAGATAAACCTCATACACAAAAGTTTTTCAGTTCACACATTCACTGTCAGTCATCAACTGTCAAGTAATAGGTACTGTTCTCAATGAAGAACATGTTCCTGTCACAATAATTAATTTGCAAGCACACCAAAACGTCTGAAGGGTGTGGCAGCATGTGCAGAAATTCCATGGTAACTAGGTGACATACTAGCTGTGAGTCCTGGAAGAGTCCTGCTCTCTGCCTCTCAGGCCTTTTTCTACCTGGCTTGGGATAGCTGGGCCCTGACTGACTCCAGCTACAAAAGCTGAGGCTGCTGAACAGACTCTTGGGCAGCTGTGTTGTTTGGGCGGAGGATTGTTGTTGTTGTTATTGCTGTTGTTTTTGGTTTTTTGTATCTTTATTTTAGATCTTGTGATTTATGTGGAAATTCTTCAGTTTGGTTGTACATTGTTTTTGACTATTTTTATTATGTTGCAGTTTTGTAGTTTTTATGTTGTAAGCTGCCTTGGGCATGGTTTCAACCATGGATAGGTGGCATATAAATAAAATTATGTATGTATATATGTATGTATATGAGGAGATTTGTGGTGGCAGAGAAGGGGACTTGTTAGCCATTTGTTAGCCATTGCTAGACTTGTTAGCCATTTGACATCGATAATTTCCACCTGTGTTATTGATTTGAGGGTCTGTTGTGGTTTTATCTTCATTTCACAGTGGCCTTGGGGAGAGCTTTGAGGCACAGTGGAAATACGACTTTTTCAAGAGTGTGTCTTAAAATGCATATATTTGTATATTTATGCCATCAAAAATCTAAGTGTTGTTTCTGTTTTAGGTTAATATTACTTACTAGGTGTGTCTTTGCACTGAACACATGCTGCAAAGCATTACAGAAATAATTACTAATTATTTCCTTTTAAGGAACGTGTGAGTAAGGCTGAGAGGATTTGTTTCTAAAACCACTCACTAAAAGTCTTTGAAAATTCTGTGGCCATTTATTCACACATAGGAAATACCTAGTTGCCTTATACTCTGAAAGCTTCTTTCAACAGACAACTCCAAAGCCTGAAAGCAGGGATGATGTTTTGTTATGCCTTTTTCTCCAGCTAATTTCTTGAATAAGCAGAATAATTATTGCCAGTCGTGTTTCTAAATAGGCATAGTTGTCCCTTGTCTCCTTTGCATTTCATTGTGATCTGTGTAATATAAATGATAATATCCCAAATCCAAAGAAAGTTACACTGAAGTTCCATTGAAATGAGTAGGACATGGATTAGTCACAACTAACTTGCTCTGTTGATTTCTGTAGAACTATGGCATAAATAAGTTTCTCTGGGCTTGTGGTGGTATTTATCTTTGATTCTTTAAGTCTTGCAGAGCTATTTCCCTTTAAAAGCATTAAATTTACTTAGGGAGTGTCTTAGAACATAGAATCATAGAATTTAGAGTTGGGTCATTTAGTCCAGCCCCCTGTAATGCATAAATCTCAACAAAAGCATCCATGGCAGATGGCCACCCAACCTCTGCTTAAGTACCTCCAAGGAAGAAGAGTCCACCAGAGCTTCTTTCTTGTAGCTTGATTCCATTGGTACGGATCCTACCATCCAGAACTTGCTCCATCTTCCATGTGACAGTCCTTTAGATATTTGAAGAGGACTCTGTCTCCTCTTTACCAGGCCAGACATACCCAGTTTCCCCAACCGTTCCTCATAAGGCTTGGTTTCCAGACCCTTGATCACTTTGGTCATTCCACTGCATACGTTCCAGCTTGAAAAGTCACTTGAAAAGGAAAGCCTGCCACCAGAAAATTGATGGAAGTTAGAGCAGCTAATTGCTACAGGTTCTATTTAGCTTAACAGAAGACCTTAGGATCAGCAGTACATTACTTTGCAATGCGAGCATAGACTGGGAAGTATTTTAGTGTTTTGTTGGAAGCCACCCAGAGTGGCTGGGGAAACCCAGCCAGATGGGTGGGGTATAAATAATTTATTATTATTATTATTATTATTATTATTATTATTATTATTATTATTACATTTCGAACAAATGCAAGTTTGCACAAGCTTTTCATGGTTTATTGATTACTGTCTAACTTCCTAGATTACTAACTAGATGGGACAGTCTTCTAAGTATTCTGATCAACCTATTTGGCCTAGTAAAAGGTAAAGGTAAAGGGACCCCTGACCATTAGGTCCACTCGTGGACAACTCTGGGGTGGCGTGCTCATCTCGCTTTATTGGCCGAGGGAGCCGGCGTACAGCCAGCATGACTAAGCCGCTTCTAGCGAACCAGAGCAGTGCACGGAAACTCCGTTTACCTTCCCGCCAGAGCGGTACCTATTTATCTACTTGCACTTTGATGTGCTTCCAAACTACTAGGTTGGCAGGAGCAGGGACCGAGCAATGGGAGCTCACCCCATCACGGGGATTCGAACCGCTGACCTTCTGATCGGCAAGCCCTAGGCTCTGTAGTTTAACCCACAGTGCCACCTGCGTCCCTATTTGGCCTAGTAATGTTATATAATTCTTGCAATTCTAAGAGATCTAACCCTAGCAATTATAACAAATCTAACACCATCATTCATTCATTCATTCATTCATTCATTCATTTCACTTGATTAAAAAAAACAACCCCCCAAAAACCCTCAGAGCTGAATTTTTGCTGCAATGGAATAATTCAAGACAGGGATGCAATGAAAAATATAATCACCTGGTGACTGACAGCAGAGCAGGCTCACTCTCCTGTCAAAGTGGCTCACAGGGAGTGGGCCAGTTCTGGATCTAGCCCTCTGGCTATATCTTAAGTCCACACGTCTGCTTTAAAAAGAAATTGATGTGCTATTAGTAAACCCCAATTTAATATTTGAGGAAATGTGCATCTCACAATTGGCTGCATACTCACACACTAGTGGTTCTTGTGGTTCTTTTGATATTGTCAAAGTTATCAAACTTTGTAATCAAACTTGTAATGGAATGGGATAGAACAGACACCTTATTTTTAAACTAAATATAAAGTATCAAAATAGTGACATTTTATTCAAGCTCACAAATCTTGAAAAGCTGTACAGAGCTCCCCTCCTGCTCCACACCCCTATTTTCCCCAGAGTTAAAAAAATTAAGCCTCCATTATACAGGTGTTCTAGTCCCTAGAATTCCTTAAAAACTTTTAATTAATAGGAATCAAATATTTGGGTATTGTCTGGTATGTGTGTGTCATAGTACTGAATAGACATAGCTTGAAAAATCCAAGGCACAATTGAAGCTTAAGGGGAATTTAAACCAAAAAGTCAAGAAATGTTTCTAAAAGTAGTGAAAAGCATAAACAGTATAAAAAGAGCAGATTCCTTTGGCAAATGCTTTTCTGTGTTGACAGGAACTGCATGATATGGCAGCCAGGTTCCCCAAAACATATACAGTGGTACCTCAAGTTACATATGCTTCAGGTTACATATGTTTCAGGTTACATACGCTTCAGGTTACAGACTCCGCTAACCCAGAAATATTACCTCGGGTTAAGAACTTTGCTTCAGGATGAGAACAGAAATCGTGCAGCAGCGGCGCAGCAGCAGCAGGAGGCCCCATTAGCTAAAGTGGTGCTTCAGGTTAAGAACAGTTTCAGGTTAAGTACGGACCTCCGGAACGAATTAAGTACTTAACCCGAGCTAGCATTGTAGTTTCTTCTGTTTCAAGCCATTTCAGAAAAGAGGCAATCAAATGTTACCTGGGCTTTAGGCAGCTCCAGGCATTCATGTGCTGCATCTGGTATAAGGAAGAACAACAAGAATGATGTGGATGGGGACAAACTCTTGGCATTGCCAAGAAATTCCTTTTGAGTCTTTTGGGTCCTTTCCTTTTCTGCCCATGGTCTGAGAAGGAGCCAGTAACTGAAAGGTAGGCACTGCATTCCAAGGTATTTAGAAGCTGTAAATGTTCAACTCTGCTAGCACTCTAAAGAGTGACCACCAGTGAATGTATGTGCATGTGGGTGGGTATGTGTGTTCTGTGCTTGGAGCCACACCAGTATTATTTGTAAGTGCAAATATTTAACTAAGGGATAAGAAAGGAGGAAATATGTCATTATTTCCATAGAATACTGTACCCTGCTGTGTAGATGTGGCTCAAGTGGGAAGACGGCTGGTCTTCCCTCTCCAAGGACTGTATGAATGTAAGCTTTGTTTAATCGCCAGTTACTTTTCTTAAACGTTATTTTGGAGAAATCTTAGGTGAATTAAAAAGCCCACGAATTGTTCATCCATGTACTAGTATGTGCACTTCAATAAGTTATAGGAAGTGGAAATTTGCCTGAAGCGTAAGGTTCGCCATTAACATTTTCCTTGGGGGTGCGGAAATTTTGGGATAGTTTTGTGGTTTTTTAAAGGTCAAAGGAAATGGTCACTTGAATGCCAGTTGATTAACTGAAGACAAGTTAAAAAATGATAGCTTTTTCTCTGTACCATGTAAAGACGTTTGGTTAAAGGAAGCTCAGCTGTGACTAATACAGCAAGTGGTCTGAATTATTAGGTGATGAATTTTAAAAGAAGTGTCCAGATGTAAATAGTGAAAGCATCCAAAATATTACTCAGCAGCTGCAAGAACCATAGGAAAAGCTGACATGACAAATTTAGTCATTTCTTAATCGCTTTCGTTAGGCGGTATTGTCAGTTCCAAGAGGCAAATGTTTTTCTTGATTTACACCCATAATGGAAATGGTTGTGAACGCAAAAAGTCTTCAAAGCCATTTACTTACAAAACACCTTTTAGATCACTGTAGACATTCCTAAGAACTAGCAGGAACATTATTGCCATAAGGGAACAGGAGACTTACACTCTTGGACAGTGTGTTTATCAACAGGGCATTTTCCTTGTGCTTAATATAAACTTAGGATTTATACAACTTCTAAAACATACTTAGTATGTATTATTTACTGCTAGATCTAAATTTATTAATTAGATGCCTTTTTGGTTGAGATAAAATTGATTGTTAAAGCAGAAAATAGAAGATGATATGAATCCCATTCTTCTATTGCCTTCAGATAAAAGAAGCAGTGACCCAACTCATTAGCCCTTTGATTTAATATATTGACACTTGGGTACGAATAATTCCGTTTAGTGGCTTTTGCTTCCCAGGGATCAATTTAATTAGTTATAAAATGTGACTTCTTGTCAGGAGCCAGAAGAAATGCTGACGTTAAATAAAGTCATACGCAATTTAAACAATAAAGCTATCGATGCCTGGTTAAAAGTTAATGATGCACAAAAAATGGCTTAATAGAGACAACCTCAGCAATGAAAGTGATGGTAGGAAAATTAAGCTAAGTGGATGAATGAGAAATGGTGATGTTGTTGGATTGTTAAAACAAATTCATGCCTAGTTGGATGGCTCAGTGCTTCTTCGATCTGAGAACAGCCCTGAATTTTCTAACTGGTTGGAAACATGTTTGTAAATCTCCTGAAAATGTCTCTCATTTGGATTTGAAGAGGGGGAGATATAAAATCCTAGATCACAATCCACAAAAATTTCTTAGGTTTATATGCTTGCACTTAGCTTGGTGCAGAATAAACAGAAGGATTCTGATTTCAGTGGTTCATATTTTTATTGTTACTCTCTGTGATTCAGCCAAGTTAGATAATGGTAATGTGTGCTAACAATGTGTACGAAGTTTCTCTTTATCGACAAAAATATCTGCAGTAAGATCTTCTTCTTTGCAGGGCATACAACTTAGTAGCTAAAGATAATGTGGCTGTTCTGGTTAATTATATTGTGCAATGTGCAGCTATTACAAGACTAAATAGGGTAAATTGATTGGTTTATATTTAACAGACATAGTTGTGGCTGTGGTTACAGTGAAAGTGGCTTGGTTCACCTGCAGCAGTGGAAATGCAAATTACCAGAGTTCATGATAGATGTCTTGTGACGTAAGAAGAACTTGCTGGATCAAACCAGTGACCTATCTTGTCCAGCATCCTGTTCTCACAGCAGCCAACCCAGGGTCTGCCTACCCAGGAGGCAAAGTGAAGTGACTGCCTCAGATGCCAGGACCCATAGGAGCAGCAGATCCAGATGCCAATCTTTTTTCCTCCCACCCCTTTGTTCTTGGTGTATATCGTTCCTCACCTCTTCTTCCTTGTCAAGGAGCAGGGCACCATTTTGGCATCTCTCTTAGCCCTTATCTGTACCCTTCTGTTGGAAGGCAGAGCTACCCAATGTCTCCTGTACAGTGGTACCTCAAGTTAAGTACTTAATTCGTTCTGGAGGTCCATTCTTAACCTGAAACTGTTCGTAACCTGAAGCACCACTTTAGCTAATGGGGCCTCCTGCTGTTGCCGCGCCGCCGGAGCACGATTTCTGTTCTCATCCTGAAGCAAAGTTCTTAACCTGAAGCACTATTTCTAGGTTAGCGGAGTCTGTAACTGAGGCGTATGTAACCCAAGGTACCACTGTACTACCATAAATAGTCTGCTGCCCTCAGGTGCACCAAATAACTATTGCCAGTTTTGACATAAAGTTCAACTCTCAGTCCAGTCAGCTTCTGTATGTGGAATGTGGTTGAGGTAAAGTGCCCTGTTGTCCATTGCTTCAGGCAGGAAAATGTTTTGGGATGCTCCTGCACAAGGACTGCAGATCCTGTATACTGCATGAGTCCTTCATATTGAAATTTGTATCTGAAAACAGGAAGCAGGCTCAAGCCTCACAACAGAAGGTAAGAGAAGAAGGGTAGTTACAGCAGAACTTTTACTTGGGCTTTTAGTTGAGCTAAGGTTATCCAGACTCAGTGTCTTGCAGGGAGTGTTGAACTGGCACTGAAAGGAATAAAGGCCTTTCTCAAAACGGAGCAGAAGATTGCTGCTATTGAAAGCCTCCCATGTACTCTTTCTGGAGGTTTGTATGCATGGATATGGCTGCCGTAACTGTCAGAAGCAAGATAGTAACCAGAACAGAAAGGATGCATTTCACCCTTTAAACGTAGCCTAAGGCAATGGCAGCATTAGCTCTTTAGTGGAAGACAATGTTGATTTCAATCTATGTTGAACCCACCCGCCAGCATGCAACATGCAGTCGAAGGTATCTGTTGTACTAGGAGAGCAGGGCAGGCACAGACGGCTATGTGATCATTGACGACTTCTCTTTCTTCCATTATAACAAAAATCAGATCCAACCGTGGGTGACACTGAAAGTCATTGCCCATGAGTCTATTATTTCCATTTTGATGCACAAAGATCCCACTTATTTCTTTTAAAAAGAAATGGTTTAAAGATGCTTAAATATTTGCTCAGGAAC
Source organism: Podarcis cretensis (assembly GCF_951804945.1). Classification (NCBI taxonomy): domain Eukaryota; kingdom Metazoa; phylum Chordata; class Lepidosauria; order Squamata; family Lacertidae; genus Podarcis; species Podarcis cretensis. Next base: position 73,396,505 of record NC_137170.1, on the reverse strand, counting down.
AGTCCAGGTGCCCCAGGAATATCCCAGTCATGTTGTGTAGATGCACTGTATGATCGGAGGCAGTGATGCTTCTGAATACCAAGTGCTGGACACCACAGGATGGGAGAGTGTACCTTCGCTTGGGTCCTGCTTGTAGGCTTTCCACAGACATCTGGTTGGCCAGTGGAGAAACAAGTTGCTAGACTACGTGGGCCACTGGCGTGATCCACCGAGATATCTATCTATCATCTATCTATCATCTATCTATCTATCTCTATCTATCTATCTATCATCTATCTATCTCTATCTATCTATCTATCTATCTATCTATCTATCTATATCTATCTATCTATCTATCTATCTATATCTATCTATCATCTATCTATCATCTATCTATCATCTATCTATCTATCTATCATCTATCTATCATCTATCTATCTATCTATCTATCTATCTATCTATCTATCGTCATCATCTATCATCTATCTATCTATCTATCTATCTATCTATCTATCTATCATCTATCTATCTATATCTATCATCATCATCTATCTCTATCTATCTATCTATCTATCTATCTATCTATCTATCTATCTATCATCTATCATCTATCTATCTATCTATCTATCTATCTATCTATCTATCTATCATCAATCTGTCATCTAATATACTGCCTTTCATCCAAAGATCACAGGATGGTTTAAAGTATAAAACCATAAAAAATTGAAAAAAACAATACCCCCATACAGACAGTTTAAAAGGCCATAGATTGTTTAAATAGCCAAAGACCTAGGAGAAGAGGAATGTTTTTGCCAGGCCCCTAAAGATATGCAATGAAAGTCCTAGCTGAGCCTCCCTGGGGGAGAGAATCCCACAAATGGGGAGCCAGCACAGAAAAAGCCCATTCTCATGTTGCCACACTACAGAACATTCTTCTTATGTCGTGAGACATCTCTCATGACTTCTGGTGCTTTGAATTGGCTCTGCTGCAGGTGAACCAAGCCACCTCCAGTGCAAATTATAAATTATCACAGCCACAACTATGTCCATATGTACAGCTGATCTCTGGCCTTACCTAGCATTCTTATTGAGTGGCTGCTTCCTCCCAGCATTTGCCACTTGAGGTTGTAACTTGAGGTTGTCCCCTATTGGTAGTGCTAGTCCTCCCCAAGTGCGTGCTTATTCCCCACCCCCACCCCCAAGTTGGAGAGAGATAGATAGACAGACTGACCGACTGACTTACAGTACAAACATTTGTTTATTCACATTTTAATCTAGAGAGTTTACCACCATGTCTTTCAGATCTTATTGAAACCTATCATATCCACTTTTCAATCGATCATATGAAGCATTGTTGATGCACTTGCTTATTTACATAAGCACTTTGATCTGAATTGAATAGCACCTTGTTCTGGGCTTCTGAAATAACTTTTAAACTGTCAGTAAAAGCTTAAGATACTTAAGAACAGCAGCAGCCCTGGTGAAAGTTTGTCTTCTCGCAGTCCAACTAAAGCAATATATTTAATTATTTATGTATTTTGTGGGTCCTCAAAATCCTGCTGTTGGAGTTGTGGGAAGGGCAGGAAGTAAAATAAGATCAGATAGGAGGGGTGATAGGTATTTTGTGCACATGTGTGCTTGAGCACAAGGGGAACCTGAGCAGATCCTCTTGCACATGACAGAGAGGCATGCAGTAGTACTTAGAAGCTTTGAGATTTGAAAATGAGAGAGTAATGAATTGGGCTTTTCTATGAAGTAGATAATGACCTTTAACAACTGCACACATTCCTACTCTTTGGTAGCTTCTTATACATCCTTGAGAATCTCAAGTGTAGCAGCAGGCAGCTGTTATTACCTGCTAAAAGCATTAACAGCAGCTACAGGAAAATACACAAGGAGATCTGCCTTAGAATAAAATCTCTGTGTCGGAGAGATTTTCAGACTGTGCTGGAATGGTAGGTTGTTCTTTCTTTCCTTTTTTTTAAAAAGCAACAACATGAGCGTTAGGCAAACTGTTTTGTCTTTGCATTGACTTTACATTGGCTGCCGCCTATAGAGAAGGTGCTGCTGGGAAAAGGGGGGTATTAATACATTTTACTGTGTGCAAGCCAGCCAGTATTTAGAGAGGGGGCCCATGTTTTCTTAGGGCTCAGATGGCAAAGCTAAGCATTCAGCCTACAGCAGAAAAAAGTGCCTTTTTTGTTTTCTGGCTGGAGAGTTTGACTATTCCCAAAGGGACACAATGAATGGCCCATTTTGTCTGACAGTGTTTCATAGACATAGAATTCTTGTTTTTTCATAATTATTCTTGCCCGTCACTGGGTGTGCACATGACATTTGAGCGTGTTTTAAAGTCTTAACACACTCATGCGCCTGCAATAAAGTTACTCATAACAATCCAGGCTTTCTGCAGACAACAGAGCTGGGTCTGTTGTTTTTGCAAGTCACAGCAGCTGGGAGGCAATTGTGAAGACAACAGCTTAATCTAGCTGGAAAACGCAGAAAAACGTGAATATGCCCTAAATTTGCTTCCAGATTATTGCAAACAATGTAGGATTTTTCCTTTTTGTTTTGGTTTGGGTGGTCTGACTGAAAGAACTTGATTGCCATAAAACACACCACCAAATATATATTTAAACAGTCAACAAGTTGAATTGTTTCCTTTTCTCTGATGTTCCAGAACATTGACATAGTATTGCATATTTATGTTTACAAGCTCAGCTACATATGTGTGTTTGTGTATACACACTGACTTACATGTATACATATGTTCCTTAGAAATGATGCTATTGAAATGATAAAATTGTACAAAGATAGTTCAGCTTCATCTTGCCTGAAAGGTGTGTGTCTGTGAGATCACTTTAAGCATCTAAATTAGATTAAATCTATCTATATCCTATCAGGAGTGTGAAAGCCCTAGAGCTAATGTAGCTTTTTGTGTCTTAATTTAGTGAGATATTTTGAAAGAAGTAGTATGCATTCTGATCGCTGAAACAAGGTTATCAGTGCATCATCACACACTTGTGTAAATTGAAATGATATGAATGAGTAGCCTTTGTGAGTGCATTTAAAAAGAAGAAACATAAGAGTGTGAATTCATGTAGATTTCATCACGAACAGAAACTATTCTGAAAATGATATCAAAGGTAATTTAATTAAGATAATGTGGCCTATACATGGGCCAAAATTGTGCTATTCCTACTTGTTGAAAAGGCACCTTCCATTATAGCTCACTGGGGTGTATAGGTCTTGTACACCCCAGATTTCCTCTTGTAGTATAACAGGTTTGTATTTATAACAAAGTTGGCAGGTGGAAAGATTTTGGTTGAGTTTATACAGCCCTATTTTCCACATGGTGCTTTCCGTGACCGTGTTAATTTAATAGGTGCATTGTTTGGCACCTTCCATTGTGCAGCTTAAGTTTTTGCATATACTTCAAGCCTGCATGCACAATTTTTTCATAGACTTCAAACCACTGCTGGCTCCCCCTTCCCTGTCTCCAAGGGCTTCCCAAATTTACCAAGGCCTGGAAAAGCAGGGGCTGTGACAGTGGTGGGGTCATTTTAGCTGCTCAACAGAGTGCCATTTCCCATCACAGAGAGGACTGGAACTAGAAATCCCAACATCCTTCTGACTGGAAATTTTTGTCAATTTTCTGCCTCCAACTCTGCAAGTTCTCCTATTTGATTATTTGAAATAACCCTTAAACATATGGAAATGGAAAACTTCATCTGAAAAACAACTTGTTTGTAATGGTCTTGTGGATGGTAATCTCGGACGCACTCACTCATTACTTTGAAATTATCAGTGCCATAGGATGGTACTGGTATAGATCGTGATTTGGATCCTAAGCGAGGGAAGGATGGGACAGGAAACCTTCCCCCACAAACCTCCTTTTCATTCACCTTTTGGATTCAGGCAAAAGGTCAGAGATAAATATTGCATAGAATTTGTTTAATAAATCAATACGGAAATACGGGGGAAGCCAAAGAGCGGGGAGGAGAGAAATATAAATTGTTCAGTTAATATTTGTGGAAAATTTGTTGTTGTAATTTGAAAATTCAATATATATATATATATATATTTTAAAGAGATAAATATTGCAAAGGTGTAGATATCATGGTTAAAAGTCCACAAATTAAAGTTCCACTTCTAGTGGTTGATATAAATAATTCTGGGGTGTTTATAAATTGGGATAGTGATTTATTTTTTAGTTATTTTAAAAATTGATACCCCATTTATATGTCTTAAAGTGATCCAAGGTTGCAGGTATTTCTGAAAATTCATTTGATTTGGGTAGGGAGTTTTCCATTTAGTTTTTTAGGCTATTGCATCTATACCTATAGCTATAGAGAAATCTAAGCTGATAATTCAACCTAGTAGCCTCAAGCGTTTACCTTCAGCAGGCAAATCCAAGCACCAAATGATGTTTTCTTTCCCTTTCTATGCCAGAAATTAACGTTTATAAAAATTGTAATATCACAATGTGACTTTTGTTAGTTTTTGTTACATCAGTGTATGTGTATGCTTGGTGAGATTATTTTATGTGTATATGGCAAAACAGCGTTTCTCAAATTGTAAAAGCAAATTTGAATATTGATTTACATGGATGAGCTGATCTCTTAACCTCCTGCTGTTTGGCCATACGGTGGACTCGCTGAGGGCATTGTGAGGATGTGTCTTGTGAAGCTGGAATATGGCTAAAAGCTGATAGGAATTGGATTGTCCAAAGCAACAACTGAAGCATTGACTTCATGGGAATGCGACAAGGAGGCAGTGCAGCTGGATGTATAGCACAGCTTTGAAGGAGCCCCAGCAGTGATCTATGTCACCAGCACTCAACAATCTTGACATGCACTGAAGTGAAAAGGAGAAATTATGACACAGCCCTGAGGAGCTAAATTTGGATGGATAATAAAGTTTTAGCATATCTTCCCCGAATACGATTAAGCTGTTCATTTTGTCTTGTTTGCTTTTCAAAATACTGCATCTCCTTGCTTGTTTTTTGCAAGATCACATTTTGATATCCCCTAGAAGAGAACATTTCAGCAGAACACAGAGGCACTAAAGTTGAAAAGGGGTTACAGCTTAAACAAAGTTCCTATTGGTTGAGTTGTGGGTTTTTAAAACCTTTTTTTTAAAAAAAAAAAAGCCAATTGTTGGATGTTACTGTGAATGTAGAGTGGCAGGAGGTTTCATCTCCTTTGAAATTTCTGGTGACTGTGCTTAGATGTGTAAGCCCTACACCTAACTTTTTCCTCCCTCCCTCAGTTCTCCTCACCCATCCTTTCTTTCCCCCTTTTCTCATTACACACACTTTCTTGCTTGTGTAATTGTCCCATTCTTTGGGATATGACTGAGTTTACTTGAAGAACTGCCTTACCATTTGTGCCCACTCGCCTGCTTTAGTCTGCAGACCTTGTACTTTTACAAGGGCTGTATAATGTTCATGAAACATTTGCGATGGGCCAGTCTTTTAGTGTGGCAAAGAACTACACTTTGGAACAACCTGCCCATTGATGCTTGGCAGGTGATCTGATTTGATTTTGGATGCCTGCTGAAAACTTTCATTTCAACATGCCTATTGAGACGTAAAATTTAGCTATCTATATTTGTATGAAAATAAAATAAAAAAATTCCTTCCAGTAGCACCTTAAAGACCAACTAAGTTAGTTCTTGGTATGAGCTTTCGTGTGCATGCACACTTCTTCAGATACACTGAAACAGAAGTCACCAGACCCTTCTATATAGTGAGAAGGTGGGGAGGGGTATTACTCAGCAGGGTGGTGGGATTGTATGTTAAAGTTTTACAGCTTTTTATCTGTTTTATTGAACATTATTTCACACGTCTTTTAACGGATTTGCTGGTTTTACCTGTGTTGTATTATGTATAAATTAATCCAAATCTCTTGCCTAGATACTTTCTTTTGCTGTTGTTTTCAATTTATTATTGTTTCAAATTATTATTGTGTTAGCTCAGTTGCTTAGAGCCTGGTAAGGATAACGTCAAGGTCATGGGTTCAATCTCCTTACAGGCCAGCTGTATAGTCCTGCAATGCAGGGGGTTGGATTACATCATCCTCGCGGGTCCCTTCCAACTCTACAATTCTATGATTGCCCCTCTTCACTCACTTAGCTATGTTAATCTGCATGACATTATTCTTAGTCAACAACCTAACCACACTCTGTTTAGCAGAAGGTAGACCTGGGCAGTGAAGTGGTTAGGGTTGATCTTTAATTGTGGAGTCTTTGGTTCAAAATCTCAACTGAGCCGAGAAACTCAATTTATTTATATATTTTTAAAAAACAATACTTATAGTCTGCTCCTCACATAAAATATCAAGGCAGTATCCAACAACATTTACAAGTACAAGAAAACATTAAATGATTACTTCATGGAGGCACAAACTAGTCCCCTCCAGGTATTTGGGGGCTTGTCATAAGGTACCACTCTATTTATTATGGTGAAACTAGCAAGGCCACTACTGGAGATTTTAGCAATTAGCCAGAGATGTATAAGGGAAGGCTGTCTGCGAGATTTCCAGTCCCAAATTGCTTAGGGCTTTATATGCCAGGAGCAAAAGCTTGGTAACTAATTGACAGCCGGTGTAGCTTGTTCAACACAGATGTAATAGTATGTTGTATACCTGGGGACAACAATGAGTTCAAATTCAGAACCAAACTCAAGGGAAGGCTCGCAAACAGTGTGTTACAGTAGTCTACCTGTGAGGTTAGCAGTGCATGAACTACAGTAACCAAGTTCTTCCACTTACAGGTAGGCAGCCGTGTTGCTCTGCCATTGTTGAAACAAAATAAAAAAATTCTTCCAGTAGCACCTTAGAGACCAACTAAGTTTGTTATTGGTATGAGCTTTTGTGCAAGCACACAAAAGCTCATACCAATAACAAACTTAGTTGGTCTCTAAGGTGCTACTGGAAGGAATTTTTTTAAATTTTGTTTTAAGTTCTTCCAGGAACATCTTAGAGAGATGCAAGGAGCACAGAAAAGATGAGTCTTGGTAGAAGAAGCTATTGAGTTTTGAAAGTGGAGAGAGTAGTGCAAGAAAGGAAGCTCTTTAATGTGCAGTAGGGCACATCACAGTAAAAGTTATGATTCTAGAGCATGGGAAGAAAGAAACCCTCCTTTTCTCCCATCCATAGTTCTTGTGGGATTCCCAGGCATATCTGGCAGACCACAGTGGAGAGGAGTGTTGAACAAGATGGACTTCTGGTTTTTAAAAAAGAGAGAGAGATTGACCTATGGGTTGATTTGGCATGGCAATGGCATTAGTTTATCCCGTCATACTGTCCTGATTATTTTTTCAGTCTTCTCAAATTCCTGTCAAACGTGGTTTCCTTACCATCAGAGTAAACACTGGGCTCCACATGGCTCACCGCTAGGATTTGTATTTTTCATTTCAAGGTAGTTCCCTTTTGGCAAAGGGAAATGCTGAAGTGGAGTCACTCAGTGCTCTTCTGCCCTCATTGACTGTGAAGTTGAACCCGACAAGCAAATGCTCCAGATTTAGTGCAGAAGGGAAGATATTTATTTATTCACTCATTTATAGTTGGGATTATATCCTGCCTTTGTAACAAATGCTCAGGGTGGCTTATAATTACATTAAAAGCAATACAGAAGAAGAAGAAGAAGAAGAAGAAGAAGAAGAAGAAGAAGAAGAAGAAGACGACTATGAGTAAAACTGCAGAGCAATTCAGCTGACAGGCTGTAAGTCCCAGACTCTTGAGTAATAGAAATATTTGGGTTTTTTTGTCTTACCAAGATGGAGAATAGGCACCTCTAGATATGTCTGGCATCTCACGCTACAGCTTGTGGGCATGAATGTAGTAGTTGGCTCAGGATTTCCTTCAACTGCAGGCTGAACATCACGCCTGTTTTCATCCCTTTCTAGCCTAGGGAACCCAGGACTAGAACAGTGATTTGCAACCTGACAGCCCGCTCCACTGAACATACCTCCAGGCTAGCCCTTCTTGTTCTCTTAATTAACTTTCCCCCTTTATTTTCTTTCTTTATGTCTTGTTAATATCTCTACACAAATATAAGTAAAACCTGCCAGTACTAACTAGCTTCTGGTCTGGAGACAAGAAGGGGGAGCGTATAGCACTTCAGCTGTTCCTGCAGATTCTTTTACTTTCTGAGCAGTGATTAATATCCGGGCTTAAGTAGAATTTTTAAACAAAACCTGGGGAACCAGGGGAAAAAATGGAAAGAGCAAATACACAGGCTAATGCTGTGCCCTGAGGTGAACAAAATACATTTTTAACAAGCCAAGCATAGCAATGAAATCTATTCTACAGTGAAATTAATAATTACCAAAAAGATTTACTAGTGTTATTGTTGTATTCTTGGAGAAGATATGAGTATCATGCTTGAAAAACATGGGAAGGTGTGCATCAAAGCCCTTGAACTAAAACTGGTCTCTAATTCTTAATACGAAATCTTCCCAAGTGTCCGTTGTGTGTAGAACTGGAATGCAGCTTTGAGATGACAGCAGCTTTAAAGGTTGCAATACTGAGGCTGGGAAGTGTGGGTCAGGGAATATCTGTTTTCAGGTAAGGATGGGCACCTGTTTTTTCCATGTAGTCCTGCTGTAATGAAGTGCTAACAGTAAAACTTGCATTGCCTTCTCACAAGACTTAAGTGATTGGTGCATCATGCTCAGTTCTCTCTCAGTTCTCTCTCTCTCTCTCTCTCTCTCTCTCTCTCTCTCTCTCTCTCTTTCTCTCTCTCCAAAGGCAAGGTTTGTTTGAATCCCACACTGTGATTGAATCAATGTAATAGACACCGAGTTTGAAGCTGTACATTCAAATACATGCTGATATATCTTACATAATGATGCTGGCCACAGACATCGTTCTGCATTTGTTTATGTCTGTTATGGATTCCCCTCATTATCCATGCTTTTTGAGGGATTCCCCATGGATTCAACCCATTTATTGCATACTATATACCGTGTATATATATATATATATATGCCAAATGCAGCATTGTGAGTGGCAGTTCCTGGGTTAGCTTTCAAATCCAACAGTGATTATTACAAATAAGATTAAATTAAAAAAATAATTATTTTGTAAAAAGTTTCATGGGAAACAGGGCAATATGGGAGGAAAGTGAATGATGATTGATGCATTTGGATGCTAATTCAGTTTCAGTCCCTCCCAATTATGCATTGCTCTTTCTGTTAAAATTGTTCTGGTAACTTGTGCTGTTGTTCCAGTACCTAGGAAACACACACATGATTTCCTGGTTTGAAAGAGAAGGTGAAGTTTTTGTTAGTGAATGCTACTCTATGCACATATGCACACAACTTACAGTAGAGTTAATTTGGGTTGGAATGTTTACACCACACAAGCATGAGTGAAGTATATAGAGACCTCAAATATGGTTAGGAGCATGGGTTACACTATTCAGATTGTCACAGAGGAGCCTGCTCTAGATCACAGTATTTGCAGCAATGTGTGTAGAATCTTCTGCTACCCTCTCAGTTTCCTGGATCTAAGAAGGATATATAAATGTATGCAACAGCATGCCATCTGTATTGAGAGATATTTAAAAAAATAAATTCATGCAAAAAGCATGATGGTTTTTTATTTTAAAAAGTTATGGTTTTTAAAATCACCAGTTATTAAGATAATGGTTAACTTTTTCTGTTGCCTGGTACAAAACAAATAAATCTTACAGCCTGAGAACATAAGTATCATTGAACCTCATAGCTTTAAAAAATGCAATGGATATTTTCCAGGAGGGAGCATGCTTTGCTGTGTAAAGGGAGCTAGTGTAACAAGAAGTCATCTATTCTTGATTTCTTTAGACAGCTAGAGCTTTGTGCCTTCACTAGTTTCTATGTTTTAAGAGCTTGCTCTGTGTAGCAGAAATAATACAATAAATGGGTTTAACCACATTTGTCTCAGCTAGACATTCTGCTTTGTCAAAGATTGCTGGTACAACATAAACAAATTATGTGTTTGTAGTGCTTTTCAATGAAAGCCTATCTAACAGTGGAGATTGTGTTTCAGCAGCTGTAGATTTAATCTCCTACCTGTCAGTTAAAACAGGCATTTCCTGAGCAGATAAGGCCTGGCTGTAGTAGTGGGGAAATAGTCACAGCTGGACAAAGGTTCATTGTTACTGACAAATAATTCTAAATAGATGTGACTGCATATTTCATCATGGAAACCTACAGTCAGAAATTGTTGCATAGGAACTGAGTCGTTATTACTGTTTGGGCAAGCCAGAGAATGTGTATAGGAGAAGAGTACCATGGTTTCCATTCTGGAATGATTGATGGGAAAAGCAGTCAGTCACTTTGTAAACAATGGCACAGCAACATAGGTGTCACTGCATATCTAACTCCTAAACAGAATATTACTGATTGTGTAGGCACAATTGTCTGCATCCACAAGCTGATGCAGGAAGTGCAACATGTCAGCAGACAGGTTGTACTATTCCAGCCAGAACTGATGTAGGGAAGAAAGTACTTGCACTTCTGTTGCAATATTGCAGACAGAGACATGAATGTCACAGTTCAGATAACAATATTTCTGAACAAAAAAAATTCCTTCCAGTAGCACCTTAAAGACCAACTAAGTTAGTTCTTGGTATGAGCTTTCGTGTGCATGCACACTTCTTCTTTCTGAAGTTTTTGCAGTGACACACTTGAGATCAGTGTCTGGGTTTCTAGTGGAGTACTGATTCCTTGCAGCCATGCTTAAGCTATGTTGACCTCAATGATGCTACGGTGGAAAAGAAGTGATGTGTGGATTAGCCCTAGATGTGTGGATTAGCCCTAGATCTGGAGCCATCCTATATTCTCTTATGTAGAACGTGGGACCACTTGTAATCTTACTTCCTGTTTAACTTTTCACACATCCACACACCCCTTCAAAGATCTTGTAGATCTGCTTTATATAATAATATAATAATTTATTATTTATACCCCACCCATCTGGCTGGGTTTCCCCAGCCACTCTGGGCGACTTCCAACCGAATATTAAAAACAATACAGCCTTGGGATGTAAGTTCTTTTGTATGTCATTCCCAAGTTTTCATTGCTGGCTTCCACATTCCCCTTCTTGCACTTAATTTAATGGTTTCTACCATGGTCATTATGCCTATGAATATTATAGGAACCACTCTGGAAAACTGAGTTCTCATAGGTGTTGACCACTTTGTGTGATGCAAGAGAGTGCATGGCAACAAATGATGGGGGGAAAATAGTATTCACATGAGAGCTGTGAAAATAATTGTTTGTTATTTTCATAGCTCTATATTGTAGTAAAGGCTTCATGGTAATGTTGTTACACTGTTCTCCTTGAAGAATACTGTATTGAATTTTATTGAAAAAGATATTGGCACCCTGTTCTTAAATACATTTACTTGGCAGTTAGTCACAGTGATTTCAGAGGAAACATTTTTTTAACCAACTTTTATTTTTATTTGAAAATTCTAAAAACCTTAAAGTGGTATACAAATGATTTTTTAAAAATCATACAATACAAAACAATATACAACAGCATAAAATACAATCCTACGGCTTCACTCTGAAAATACTTGGTTGAACAAGAAAGTTTTCAGCATATGCCAAACCCATAAAATGGTCAGAGTGTGCTTTATTTCCAAGGGGAGAATAGTGTGGGAGAATCCATGTGGAGCAAAGACTCTGGGTAGCCACAAGATGGATTTCAGGAGCATCTTGCAGCACTAGGAGAGCCTCTTCAGATGATCTCAGTGACCAGACAGGTCTATAAGGAATAAGGTGGCCTCTTCATTTGTAGAATATTGTAGTGGATGACAAGTGCAACACTCCAGTTACTTCCAGGTTAGTCACCCAGTGTGGTGTAGTGGTTAAGAGCGGTAGTCTCGTAATCTGGGGAACCGGGTTCGCGTCTCCGCTCCTCCACATGCAGCTGCTGAGTGACCTTGGGCCAGTCACACTTCTTTGAAGTCTCTCAGCCTCACTCACCTCACAGAGTGTTTGTTGTGGGGGAGGAAGGGAAAGGAGAATGTTAGCCGCTTTGAGACTCCTTAGGGTAGTGATAAAGCGGGATATCAAATCCAAACTCTTCTTCTACTTATGTGTGGGCTGCTCTTGAAGATAATATTGGAAACTTCAATTGGCTGAGAACATTGTGGCCAGATTTGTGCCTGGAGTCAGCAGGATGGATCATATTAGGCCAAGTCTGTTCCACTTTCAGTTTGCTTCTGGGCTCAATTCATGGTATTGGCTTTGTCCTGCAAAGCCTCTAAGTGACCTGAGAACAGCATATCTCAGCAACCACTTCTGCCTTTATGAACCAGCTCAAGCCAAGCACTCAGGTTCTCAGACTCTCCTTGTCTTCCCTTGGCCTATGGAAGTAGAGCTGGCGGAGAACAAGAGAGTGGCCTTTTCCATTGTGCCTAAACTATGGAATAGGCTCATTAGGGAGACCTGCTCTTGCCAGCTTTTAAGTAGGCTTTTATCTTATTCCATTAGGCTTTGTTGTGGTTAGAGCCTCTGCTGATGTTTTTGGCTTGCTGTTGCTGGTATAATTTTATGATGCTATTTTAACTGCTGGTATTATTTATTTATTTATTTATTTATTTATTTATTTATTTATTTTTGAATACTTTAAGCTGAGATTTCTATAACAACTAAATCGTATTTTTCTAGTACAAAAACAAAGAAGAAACATAAAAAGCAAGTTGTACCATAGAGTATGTACAAAGTGACTAGATGACCCTTGTGGTCTCTTCCAACAGTTCTATGATTCTGTGATTCTATAGCAACACTTCTGAGGTTACAGACACTTGTGTGCCCACCAGTATTTCCTATGGCACCTGCAAAAGGTCTCCATAAATATCCCCTAAAAATCTACATTGCATGGGCAATTGTTTGCTTTTGATGCTCAGCTTGTGTTTGCACTGGCTCAGCCTCTCCTACATTGACCTCGCCCCTTAAACATGAACACATTGGATGCCAGAACTCAGTGCTCACCCTCTTTCTCCATTTGAACAAAGGAGAGGTGCAAAGAACTTATGTGTGAGTGTGGTGATGGATGTAGGGGTCTTTTTTCCAGTTGTTGGGGGGCAGGGGGTGGGGCATGTCCTCACAATATTGTGGTCCTGTCTCTTTTCTGCTCTTTTAGATCTGGCAGCCATTTTGTGTTATGCCGTACCCTCATAGCGACTATTATGTTACTGGCATTTGGCATACTTTATCAGAATCCCAAATGTTCCCAGTGACCCAAAAAGGTTGGCAGCTTCTCAACTTGATGTTCCAACAAAAGATGCTACTATTTTGTCTATCCTATGTCAGAACTAAGAGCAGTTTAGAAGTACTGTTGTATAGTTGAAATTGAAAAATCCAATATATAATAAAATATTGAACTGCATATTCACAGTGGGTGGCGGCATGCTTCCAGTCGCACTGCACTCATTGGGAAAGGAAGGTGGTGAGATGGCAAAATTAGGAGTGCTCCAAGGTGGTTGCGGGACGCGGGTGGCGCTGTGGGTAAAAGCCTCAGCGCCTAGGGCTTGCCGATCGAAAGGTCGGCGGTTCGAATCCCCGCGGCGGGGTGCGCTCCCGCTGCTCGGTCCCAGCGCCTGCCAACCTAGCAGTTCGAAAGCACCCCCGGGTGCAAGTAGATAAATAGGGACCACTTACTGGTGGGAAGGTAAACGGCGTTTCCGTGTGCTGCGCTGGCTCGCCAGATGCAGCTTTGTCACGCTGGCCATGTGACCCGGAAGTGTCTGCGGACAGCGCTGGCCCCCAGCCTCTTGAGTGAGATGGGCGCACAACCCCAGAGTCTGTCAAGACTGGCCCGTACGGGCAGGGGTACCTTTACCTTTTAAGGTAACCTGCTCTCAACTTGTTTAGGACTTTGTATACTAATAAAGTTAAACTTCTTCCAATCGCATATTGGCAGCCAGTGCAGCCTCTTTAACCCCAATGCTACCTGTTGGTCCACTAACATCCACACTGGTTGATGATCTCCGGCGGGCTAGGGACAAAGGTGAGAGCTGTTTCCTAGTTCTGCTGGATCTCTCAGCGGCGTTTGATACCATCGACCATAACATCCTTCTGGACCGTCTTGAGGGGCTGGGAGCTGGGGGCACTGGCATACAGTGGTTCCGCTCCTTCCTCCTGGGCCGTGTTCAGAAAGTGGTGTGGGGGATGAGTGTTCAGACCCCTGGGCTCTCACTTGTGGGGTGCCTCAGGGTTCTGTCCTCTCCCCCATGCTTTTCAACATTTACATGCAGCCACTGGGAGAGATCATCAGGAGGTTTGGGCTGGTTGTTCATCAGTATGCAGATGATACCCAGCTCTACCTCTCTTTTAAATCAGAACCAGTGAAGGCGGTGAAGGTCCTGTGTGAGTGTCTGGAAGCGGTTGGAGGATGGATGGCGGCTAACAGATTGAGGTTGAATCCTGACAAGACAAGACAGAAGTACTGTTTTTGGGGGACAGGAGGCGGGCAGGTGTGGAGGATTCCCTGGTCCTGAATGGGGTAACTGTGCCCCTGAAGGACCAGGTGCGCAGCCTGGGAGTCATTTTGGACTCACAGCTGTCCATGGAGGCACAGGTCAAATCTGTATCCAGGGCAGCTGTTTACCAGCTCCATCTGGTACGTAGGCTGAGACCCTATCTGCCTGCAGACTGTCTCGCCAGAGTGGTACATGCTCTGGTTATCTCCCGCTTGGACTACTGCAATGCGCTCTACGTGGGGCTACCTTTGAAGGTGACCCGGAAACTACAACTAATCCAGAATGCGGCAGCTAGACTGGTGACTGGGACCGGCCGCCGAGACCATATAACACCGGTCTTGAAAGATCTACATTGGCTCCCAGTACGTTTCCGAGCACAATTCAAAGTGTTGGTGCTGACCTTTAAAGCCCTAAATGGCCTCGGTCCAGTATACCTGAAGGAGCGTCTCCTCCCCCATCGTTCTGCCCGGACACTGAGGTCCAGTTCCGAGGGCCTTCTGGCGGTTCCCTCACTGCGAGAGGCCAAGTTACAGGGAACCAGGCAGAGGGCCTTCTCGGTAGTGGCGCCCACCCTGTGGAATGCCCTCCCATCAGATGTCAAAGCGATAAACAACTACCTGACATTCAGAAGACATCTGAAGGCAGCCCTGTTCAGGGAAGTTTTTAATATGTGACATTTTAGTGTATTTTTCATCTTTGTTGGAAGCCGCCCAGAGTGGCTGGGGAAACCCAGCCAGATGGGCGGGGTACAAATAATAAATTATTATTATTATTATTATTATTATTATTAGCAGCTTAGCTGCTACATTCTGCACCAGCAGTAGCTTCCATAAGAAGGAAACAGTGTGGATGACAACAGCATCACATGCCCAAGACAGGAGTTGCACTGGGGTTGCAAGGAAGTGTGCAATTTGTTTAGCCCATGTGTCTCTGTTGTCCAGAATCTAGATGTTACTGGAAATAGGAAACCATAGATGCATACATTACCAAATTAGCATAGGAATTGTATCAGTTAAGAATTTTGTTACACACCACCCCAATCTCAGAGTGGTGCAAGATTTTAGGGGTACCAGGCACTTACCAGGGTATGTGTTTCCTTTGGGACAATGAGGCACAGCAGAGACTGTGGTGTCTTTGTGATATATGGTTTATTTGCACATACAACCTGAGCATGGATGAAGATGAGTACAGAGCATTCACATCCCAAGAGGGTCCTGTTCCTTCCATTGCTGCAGACACTGATTCAAAGAGACCCCAAACAATGTGTCTGACTCTCTCTGCAGCATAAAACAGACAGCCCTCATTGTGCTCTGCAGCTTGCAAAACCGTCCTTTTCATTGCCCACTGCAATTCTGCCCCTCCCTCCTGAAACTCTGGCCTTTTGTCTCTGCTCTTACCTCAGGGAGGGGATTTCCCCATTTTCTGTCCAGCCCAGAGAGTCTTTGTTAACGGCGTTCTTAATGGGTCATCACTCATTTTTGGTGCTCTTTAATGGTCCATCTCTCCAGGAGATTACTTTATCTGCCAGACTGTCTTTTTTTTTTTTAGCATGGCTTATATTTTAACATTTTAACATTATGGCACATTCTCTTAATACTCCAATATTGGTTAACTTCAAACATTTTCTAGGAAGTGTGAGTACCTTGCACCCACAAACTCTGGCACCCAAAACCTATAACAATATGCAGGTTTGGATACTAAATGTGTATATTTAGATATGTTTTGTTACAATCAGGATTTGATAAATATGTTTAGGGCTGAAGTATTTGTTTAGGACTGACTTCTCTCTCTCTGATATATGGGGAATTTTCCTTTACATTAACAAAATATAATTAGATTTACCCTCTCATTTACCTCAGAGCTATTGGCAGAGGTTCAAGGCAAGATCTTGGGGTGGGATGGAGCAACCCACGTAAACTTAGATAATATGTAATGCTATAAAATAGAAACCTTGTGTTTTGTGTGAGTACACCATACATGACCATTGTTTAAAAAAAACAAATGTCAGTAAGAATTTAAAGAAAACAGAGAGAGAGAGAGAGAGGGAGAGATTTGTTGTTTGGTTGTGTGGGATGGGGTAAAGAGGACATATGAACTGCAGGTTTTAGTGTTATCCCAAAGTTAGGCCAGTCATTACCTAAATTGACCTTATTAACATGTAGAACTAATGTGCTTGAATAGGAACACTGAATGAAAATACAGGTATGTGTCCTTAGTATTTTTACTTACTTCCGATGAACAAGGCAGAGTGGAAACATGAAACATATACCTCTTCACTAGTCTTATGGGATATTTGAATTAATGGACTTGTTCTGTCTTCTGTCATGGCAGAGTGACCACTGACTGTGAAAATTTGCATAATAGTCAACTTTTCTCTCTTGTAGCCATAAACTGTTTCGTTCTGCTTAAAAAGTGAGACTCTTTTAGCACTCCTGACTTTTTCAGAAGTTGTAGTAACCGAGATTTGCTGTTATGCTTTAACCAAACAAATGCACACATGGGGATAACAATATGCTGAGTTTATGCAGATTTTACAACACAAATCTGAATAAAATGCCCACTAATAGACCCATAAGGAGTAATAAACACACATGAATTTTCCTTAGTTGCACTTTAAAGTGATTTTAACATACTACTAGACCTTAACAATAATATTTAATTGACAAGATTATGCATTTGTATGGATTGAGAAGGTGGTAGATCTCTAATTCCAAATGAGCCATAAATTCACTTTTGCATAACATGTTTTATTAATTTTTTTATAGCTGAGACATCTTCCTTCCCTCCTAGTGACTCTTTCTTGAAAGCGTAGACAGTTTAAAGTTATTTAATTAGTCATTTTTCATTCTTTTAGCATTATAAAATAGGATTTAGATGTCTTTTTGTTCCTATATTATACTATATGACTAAATGTATAGCTACAAACTGATCACAACAGTAGACAGGCAGTAAAAATATGGATTTACATCAAGTATAAGTGAAGAAAGAAGCAAAGGGGATACATATTGATGAACCAGCTCCACACTACTCATCTCATTATAGGCTTGTTGGTAATCTAGGTGCATAATTTAGCCTGACACAATCAGATGACCATTTCATCATAAATTTGTCATAAACTATGAGCGCAGTAATGTAACACACCCTAATTGGATTGTAGACTGGAACTAATAACACTATATGTAGATTGTATTTTAAAGTGTGCAGGGCTTTCCCAACATTTAGGGAATTTGTTGGCTGTACATTTGCTGTATGTGTGTATACTAACATCTAACTATCTATAGCTGGCTTTGCTCTATATATACACACAAGGAGCTCCTGAATCGAACTAGCGCTGCATATCTGTGTATACTTCTTTTTATTCTTTTACAGACAAAGAATAAGGTTCTCATATTAGAATGTCAAATATACAGCAATAAAGTGCAATAATGTTTGGTAGAGTTTTGTAAAGCTGTAGTAAGACATCCCTTATGTCTTTATAGAGTGGCTCTGGCCTTTAGTAGGGAACTTTTGACAGTTTTATGAATCATAGCTAGTACAAACTATAATATTGTTCACTCAGTTGTTTAAATTATCCAAAGTAAATTACCTTTTAACATACTTCCTTGCAAAAATAGGAAATATTACCCAGAGATATAAAATTAGAACTGACATTTTAGAATAGCTATTTCCTTGTCTGTCATGTGCACATCATTTATTTATTTATTTATTTATTTTAAATTACAGCATGTATAACAAATTTGTGTATCAACAAATAAACATGAACCATAAATCAATACACATCTGTGCACATCTTTAAAGATGGATATACAGTGCATTCGGAATATTAAAGCATATGTTACTAATGTGATGTTCACTTGCCAGTTCTTTAGTGCTGTTAAAAGTGCCTGAATCTAAGTAGACTGAATCTGCTGCTTGGTGATGGAATGATATAAAACTTTTTTCCTTTTTGATGGATGCAAAGCCACTCCAAGGTGTTGGAGGGTTATACCATTATTACAAAATGTCGTATGATTTTAGCCATAACTGTTTGTGGCACTTGCAAAGACCACAGCTAAATACACAAAGCAGTAACAGAAACCTAAATTTAGCAATCCCCTGAAACTAAAATCTGAGGCAACAACAGAATTAGACAAAGCCTTTAAAAATCCTTTGTTTTCAACAGTCTTCAACTGTGGTTACTTTAACTGACAATTTGTTTTGTGAATTGGGAGACATCAAGAATTACTTTTCAATGGATCTCTATTTTACAGGGAATGAAATCAGAACTTCTTGTAGTTTCTCTTCTGTAGCTGAGTGACAGGCATTAAACAAAGAGGATTGTTCAGATTTCAGTAGTTATTTTCAATCATGTTAGAAAAAAGAAAGTTAAATCTTCATGAAAGAGAAAATGAGTCCCCTTGAGTGTCACTCTGTTTGCACATTAGCACATAGCAAGGTCTTTGCCAAGTTGCTCTCTGACTGACTGCTGCAGATGCTCTTTCTCAAGTATTCAGAGTCAGATCTTTAGTGCAAGTCTTCAGGGACAAACAATAGCACCTGTTCCTCACAAGATATCAGGCTAGTTAGTCCATTCATGTATCTTTAATGAAGCTCCAGGGCAGATGGCAAAAATAAAAAGGCACCATCATCAAGTTAGCAAAGGAGACAGAAAGAAAGAGGTGTTGGTGCAACAATATATTGCTTTTCTGAAGAGGAAGAAAAGAGAGTCCTGAGTTTTTCTTTGGCATCTGCTGGTGTCATGATTTTTCAGAAAGACTCAAGGAACAGAGAAGCAATTAACCTTTTTGAGAATTTATATGACTTAATGAAGCTGGCTATCCTCACCCTGCTAGATTAACTAGCATAAAACACTAAGGGCTACATCTTCAATGTTTGCTTCCAGCATACCCAGAGAGAATGCCAGTGGCTTAGTTCAAATTATCATCACTGTGTATGCTATTTTATTTTATTTTTTAAAAAAGGGAGGGCACATTTTACTCCATAGTGCATACCTTATGCCTTTTGTCCTGTGTAGGGATTCGTGTTCTCACTACACACCTTATACATCTGTCCTGGTGCTCCAATATACACTTGTTTCTGGTTAACTCAGAAAAAAGGGGACACTAAGTCTTGTCTAGAGATAGGGATGCGGGTGGCGCTGTGGGTTAAACCACAGAGCCTAGGACTTGCCGATCAGAAGGTCGGCGGTTCAAATCCCCGTGACGGGGTGAGCTCCCGTTGCTCAGTCCCTGCTCCTGCCAGCCTAGCAGTTCAAAAGCACGTCAAAGATAAATAGGTACCGCTCCGGTGGGAAGGTAAACGGCGTTTCTGTGTGCTACTCTGGTTCTCCAGAAGCGACTTAGTCATGCTGGCCACATGACCCGGAAGCTGTACACCGGCTCCCTCGGCCAATAAAGCGAGATGAGCGCCGCAACCCCAGAGTTGGTCACAACTGGACCTAATGGTCAGGGGTCCCTTTACCTTTACCTTTAAGTCTTGTCTGCTTCTACTGTGCCACATTATCTGGATATTAGAGGATTTAAGAACATCCCCACTTAAAGTATGAAGGTTTGTGGAAGCTTCATTCCTATAATCTGTTTGTAAGCTTCAAGCCTTGTGACTGCAAATCAGAAAAGCACATGGCGGTTTCACTTTCCTTGCCCTCCACCTTGTTTTTTACCATATTATGGGCCCCCCATCAAAGGTATTCTTCTCACTGTGCTTCCAGTCCTACTTGAATAGTCGTTTCCAGAGGGTGTTGCTTGAGGAGTGCTGTTCAGCCCTGTGGAGCCCTCAATGTGGAGTTGCTCAGGGTTCAGTTTTATCCCCATGCTGTTTAACTTCTACATGAAACCACTGAGTGGAGTCATATGGAGTCTTACAGTATGTTGGCAGCAATATGCTGAGGACACACAGCTCTATTTTCCCTTTACATCTGCAGGTGTAGCAGTAGATGTGATGGACCGTTGTTTTGCTTCAGTAATGGATTGGATGAGAGCCAACAATCTAAAGCTCAATCCCAATAAGACTAAGGCACTGTTAGTTGGTGATTACCTAGACTGGATGGGTGCAAGGTTGCCTGCTTTTGATGGGATTACACTCCCTCTGAAGGAGCAGGTACACAGTTTGTGGGTACTTGTGGATCTTTCCTATCACTTGAGGCTCAGGTGCACCCCTATCTGGACAGGGATAACCTAACTTCTGTTGTCTATGCTCTGGTAAACTCTAGGTTAGATTGCTGCAACATATTATACATGGGGGTGCCTCTGAAGGCAGTTTGGAAACTTCAGCTGGTGCAGAATTCAGTGGCCAGGTGGCTCACCGGGGCAAGATGGTTTGAGCATATTGTACCAATCCTGGCCCAACTGCACTGGCTGACAATTAGTTTCCAGGCCCAATTCAGAGTGCTGGTTTAAAGCCTTAAAAAGCTCGGAATTGCAATGCTTCAAGCACTACCAGTCCCCATATGGAGTGACCCAGACCCTGTGATCATCATCTGAAGTCCTTCTTTGTGTGCCTTCTCCATGAGAGGCCTGGAGGGCAGCAACACGAGAATGGGTCTTTTCTGTGGTGGCTCCCCATTTGTGGAATGCTCTCCCCAGGGATGCTTGCCTGGCGGCTTTGTAGCATATCTTTAGGTGCCAGACAAACACATTCCTCTTCTCCCAGGCCTTTGGCTAATTAATCAATATGTCCTTTTAAACTATTGGGGGGGTATTGTCTACATTTGTATGTACAGTGGTACCTTGGGTTACAGACACTTCAGGTTACAGACTCCGCTAACCCAGATATAGTACCTCGGGTTAAGAACTTTGCTTCAGGATGAGAAGAGAAATCGTGCAGCAGCAGCACAGCGGTAGCAGGAGGCCCCATTAGCTAAAGTGGTACCTCAGGTTAAGAACTGTTCCAGGTTAAGAATGGACCTCCAGAACGAATTAAGTTCTTAACCCGAGGTACCACTGTAGTATGTATTTTTTTGTTTTTATATTGTGAACGGCCCTGTAATCTTTGGACGAAGGGCAGTATGGATGAATGGATGGATACATAGATAGATAGGCCACCATACGTATAGCTATCACATTGGTAAGGGCTAGTCCCTTATTGCCCTGAGAGATCCTAGTTTTCCATTTTTTAGAGTGAATATAAATTAATAAATAAAAAATACCAGATCTACACATGAATAGATCTTCTCTGAAATTTTAGCATAAATAAACTACCATATATTCCAATGTGCAGTAGCAGTCAGTGATCTGAAATAGTAATGAGGGGGGGGGGGCACTCACAGTATGACTACCATGCCACACAGTATGTTTCACTGGATGATATTATAGACAGAGGGGGGGAAATCAAATATATTTGAGTAGTAACCCAGCCCCTTCTATAACATCTAATTTTGCTTTTAATGTACAGTTGTCATAAATCATGCACACCAGAGGAACAAACTTCAGTCACTTCCAGAAATGGCCACTGCTTCTTCCTTCTTAAGTAAATGTGGTTGTCTTTTGGCTTTTGTCTGCACCATCTGGCCATAGTCTACACGGCTATTGTGATAGATGACTTCAAGTTTACTCTTTACTACTTCGATTCCAGGAGTTGTGGATGACTCTGGATCAGTTTGATTCAACATCCACTCTAAAAGCACTCAAAATTATTGTGAAACTCATTTTATTCAGTTCCTAACTGATGGTGTACCGCCGCCATTAGACACTGACATTGTTTTTGCTTGTTTATTCAACGGCCTATAGGAACAATTATCATGCAACCAACTTGGTAGTGTATAAAAAGTTGATACTGGACACAGGGGGATCGACTTCAATTTAACCATGTTAAATTTGTCGCTAACATGGAGAAACTGGGCTTACGTCAGCTAAAATAAAAGAAATGGCTGCTCATAGCTAGTTTCTTTCACGCCCCAGTGCCATGGCAGTAATTGCACAAAGACCTTTTTATTATAAGTTGATTTTCCTGAGAAATGGATTCCGAAAAATACTGTAAAGTGTTTATGTTTTGCTTGACCTTTATTAACCTACATCTTAGGGCTTTTCCCCCAGAGAAGAGTTGTTGGTAAATTAGCTCTCTTAGAAGCGCACACACAGTAGCCTTTCTGGTCTGCATCAGATGTTGGAAGAGGAACATGGATATGACAAGAAAATTTGGCACTATTTAAACAGTGTCATAGGTCAACATATGGATTTTTACCACTAAAAAAGTTTTGTAGGAATTAAATCCCAACAAAAAGCCATTGAAGTTTATTTTTAATAGAATTTGAAACCACTCATTTGCAACAAGAGAAGGGGCTGGAATTATTTTCTGATTATAAAACAATTCATTTTTATACTTTTTTGTAATCATCGGCAAAATCCTTGCATTAGTTCTGAGTAAGCCAAAAGAAAAAAGAAACACGGCATTTCATTGGATCCAGCCATCTTTTGGCATAGTTGTCATGATCCAGGTATCTGGAGAAATAAAGCTGAATATTAAAATCTCCTGATTCCCACCTCTCTAGTTCTGTTTGCCCAAATATAAAGCCTGATGAGTATCTGAATAATTTTCTGCTTCTGTATTTTTTTTTTTATTTCAACGTTTTGGCTTTTGATACATTTATGAAGGTCATATGAAATTTGATGCAGTGGGATTAATTCTAAAATGGTCAATACCACACAATAAATATCAGGCTTTATGATAGTGTTTAAAGCTGTAAACTGGATAGACAAGCAAAATATTAGTTTAATTGAAAGCCAAGAATTTTGGTTTCATTTAAAGAGGTACTGAAATTTTGCTAGTCTTTTGAAAACATTGAATTATTTGCCGTATAGATTCAGTAGGTTGAATTTTTAAAAAGTGCTTGAATTTTGCACTTGAACGTGACATCATTTTAGAAACAAATGAAACTATAAAGTACAGAAGCAGGATAAAAAACAAAAAGGAGAGTGAGAGAAATCTTCTTTTAGAGCAGGCCCAGATTTAAGCAAAACTTAGTAGAACAAAAAAAAGTACAGGTTGTTGCACCTTTGACATTGAGGGAGAACAAAGCTACTATGGCTTTGATGTGACAATGTGAAATTGGCAAGGATTATGGTTAGTAGAAGGTTTGGTTGGACTCTGTGAATGCAGGCACACTATCAGTGCTGGAGAGTTATCTGTCAGGACAAATTTGTGCTATTTCTGATCAGAGACTGTCTTCTGTTTAGCAGGTTCAGGGTCACATGCCTCCGCTCATGATCCCAATTTTTCCACACGACCAGCGGACATTGGCAGCGGCTGCTGCAGCCCAGCAGGGATTCCTTTTCCCCCCAGGAATAACTTACAAGCCAGGTAAGTTGACAGGGTTGTGAAACTATTTAACATGTTAAGATATTAGCCATGGCTACTCCTTGTAATCTGCCTGGTATAGACAGTGATATGTAAAAGCTGGGGGAAGGGGTGGGGAGGAAAGGAAATATGTGGATTTCTTTTGCAAGTCTAGATGAAAACTTCTTCCAGAGAGAACCAGGGAATTGAATTCTCAGGGCCATATTTATTTTACTTCTGTATACCACAAAATTATTTCTTTTGAATTTATTGACTTTCTTCTCTGCCAATTTGTGAGAGTAGCCTGACTCTTTATGAGGTTACATATATATCTTTTTAAGGCCCTTTTATCATCATAATATATATATACACATACTAGTGTTTTGTGCAAGCCATCTTTATAATTAGAGATAAAAAGTAAAGGTAGGTATGATTTAATTTGTGTATTTCAATTGGGCAGCAATTTATACGATTTCCATCTAAATAACAGAGGTTTCAGCAGTTCAGCTACAATCATCAATTCAGGCTTGTAACAGGTCATGCAACTTCGCAGTGAGAGATGTTTGGAGATGATTCAGCAAATATTATGATTTCTTTCTTTATTCCTTTGAGTTTACTGTGCTCCTGGGGAATTCAATTAGGGATATAATGGTTTGAAGCTACTTTCAGAGTCTCCTTGTAAACAGGACTTTAAATGTTTAAAGCCACATTAGCAAAGAAACTCAGGGTAAGGAGATATTTAAGTAAATAAAAATCAACCTTATTTTCATGTGTATATTCCTTGTAAACCTACATCTCAGCCAGAAGCAGCATCTTTATTTTTTCTAATTAATCTCACCCCCTCTAATTAATATTAAACAACAAAATGGTTACAGCATTTCCTTTGAATGTTAGATGCAAAATTTTCATTTGGAATCTGCTACTGCTGTTAATGGGAATATTGCAGTGGCTTTCAGAAAAAGGTGGGATCGGTTCTGAAACCAAACCGTATGTTTTAGAATGTAAACTGCATATTAAATGTAATCCAAGTTAAATATAAACTCTTTTCAAGTAAGTTTAGTAAGATATTGTGCCAAATAACACTGCAGAAATTATTTCCATTTGTTGCGCTTTGCTCTGTCTTGGTAGTTTCTTAAAAATACATTTACGGAAAATTGATTTTTAAATGCTAAGTGTCAGAATTGGACTGGAATGGCTAGAATCTAGCCCTCCACTTAGTCATTGACTGATTTGTGATCTGGGATGCATACTTTGCCTTAACTTCCCCCAATTAATCTGTGAAATGATGATGTCCTCATGTGAGTGAGAAACATTGTCCTTTTATGTACTAAACATGTTGAAACCAGTCTAACTATTGGCAATGTGAACAACCAAGCTATATAAGAAGATAAGAAAACTGGCATAGTCCCTGCTTGTAGGTGTCATTTTAAGGGAAGTTTTAGATGTAGTTTTCTCCCCTCCAGGTTTGCACATCAGGCATCATGCAAGGGCATTACAGGGAGTCGTAGGTTTGTGCATGCCTCTCATATTTCCTTCTATCCTTGACTTTTTTGGACAATGCAAGTTGAGTCACCTACATGGGACACAAGAAGTGGCCTTTTGCTGGGTCACACTCCTTATCTCTAGGGGCTAAAGGAGGCATTCAGCTAACAGGTCCCATTACTGTCCTGAGCAAAGACTACACTTGCACAACAGGACTTGCCTTCCTCCCCTCCCCCATGTCCCAGAAATTGATTCAGGAGGGGTCAGGAGAACACCAGGAACAGCAAGGGGCAGAAGAGGGGAGCTCATTCTGTCCTGCAAGCCAAAATTCTTGCGCTGATGGAATGATCAGAAGAACGCAACGCTATATACTCCCTCAGGAAGGAATATTTCATGTCTCATGTATCTGAGCCTTAAAAAAACAAAAATGGGAGAGATCAGGGACTGAAGCTGGGCCCTTCTGCATGCCAACAATGTCTTCTACCTCCTCCCTTGTGTCACAGCTATTAGAGATTACAGGGTCCCAAGCTAGCAAATATCAGTCATGAATGTGATAACAGATTTCTTAAAATTAGCTAGCATACTTCTCAAGATTGTATAATACAATTTTCCAGCATAGCAAGTACTAATTGAAAAATCTGGGCTGCATAGATCACCTAATTAATTTTTATAGGTACTCCTTTTGGTATATATAGCATATACCAGATTAATTAAAACTTTAAGATGCTGTGTAACTCAAATTACTGTTGTCTGCTGACCCACATACACTTGACAATTCTCTCAGGACACCCTACTATAGAAGTTGGACCATATTTAAATTAGATACATAAAGTAGAGCTATTACAAAGCCAACAATTATTTGCATGGATCGAGCAATTACTCTTGATTACTTTGACTCCTTCATATCATGAAAAAAGTACTATGAATGGTTTGAGATCTTTGGCAAATATGAAGACATGCTAGTTGACTGTTAATTTAGTCAAGCATAGAGGAAATGTTACTGGGTAGGAAATATGAAAGCTGGTCTAAATGTTGTGGCTAAGAAAGTGAGCAGTGAGCCAGCAAGTCCCTGATTCAAATCTCATCTAATTTATGAGCTCACTAGTTTCCTTAGGCAAACCACTATTTCTCACTGTGAACTGTTTTCTCTGCTATATGCAGATAATAACATTGATCTACTTTACATAATTGTTGTGAGGATTTCTTAGGTAATGCAGGTGATGTCCTATAGCTATGTTGTTTTTGTGAATTTATACTCGTAGTGTTCAAGATCCAGAAGTGGCTAATATCATGATTTAGGGTCCTCCCTACTCCCATAGCCTCTTTCTTTTGTGCCATGCGGTGACTAAGGGAAAGTAGCAGGAGAATGTTGTTGTGCTCATATTCTGCTTATGGGCTTCCCATTTGTATCTGGCTAGCTGCTGTGGAAACAGGATACAGGACTAGACAGAACTTTGGTACGATCCTGCAGGGTTCTTGACACACACAGTCTTAACATTCTTAATAGTTTCAGTTGTTCAGATTATATGTCAAAAGCAAAACAAAAACCAAGGTGTTTTGTGCTGCCATACTTTTTATTTTGAGGCCTTGTTTTGCTTAGTTTAGAAAAGGTGTTCTTCACTTCCTGATTAAAGGATGTGCCTAAGAATTAACTACAAAAATGGTTAAATCAGAACATCTGCATAACTCAGATTTGCCATCTTGGCTGTTCTTTTTGCAAGACTAGATCTGAGCTAACAACTCTATTATACTGTTATTTTTATTATGTCAGAAGCAAGCTATAAAGCACCGAGAGCTATAGATCAAATCCCTTGCTTTTTATTCTAGGAAGGGTTGTGCAATTCTTTAGCAATTTACATTAATTAGCATTAACATTGTTTTGTCAAATACACTGGAAGGGAAACTGATCAGTTTTCAAAGTGGTTGAGCATGTAGCGAACAGCTGTGGTCAATTGGACTTCTTGACCTGCGCACACAGAGCAACAAACATTTGTGTAGAATCATCGGAAGTCATGGTCTATACACGAATTTCCAACTGTTTCAGAGAATGAAAGGTGCCTTCCATGTAGGAAAAAGTAAATGTACGGAGCAGCCCTTAATGTTCAAAACCAGGAAACACTGCTTTGCTCTGGATCTAGAACAATATGTTTCTAGTATGTGCTGTGGCTGCCCACAATTGTTTAAAGAGCACTGGCCAGTTTGAAATCTGAAACAGAAGTTGGTAAATCATTCTGGGACTTAATAAGCACCTATGTATATATAAACAATAGAAGCACCAATATAAATAGACATTCAGCAAAGCCGGGGAGCTGAGAAGGGTAGTTTTCAAAACAAGGATGACTGGGGATTTGTTCCCCCCACCCCGTTCCTTGAGCCATTCTTCCAGTAATCAAGACTAGTACACACCTATGCCTTCAAAGGACCTGTTCTGACTTGTTTTGTCTACCTTCATAAAATTAAAGAAGAATAGGTCCTCACGCAAGCATTCCAAATCCAGAAACAAATTTGAAAAAAATTGCTACAACATGTTGAGTGATAGATTGCCAAGACAGCTACCAATAAGATCCTTTATCTATTTTGCATGTGTCTCTCTCTCTCTCTCTGTGTGTGTGTGTGTGTGTGGTGTGCGTGCTTGGAAAATTAAAAGTGGAAATATGCATCTTCTGCAATTAAAAATGTAAAACTTCCACCATCTCTCTCCTTTGTCCCCAGCTCCTGGCCCCTGCCTCTCCCCACAAGGAACCTGTCCCTGCTTTAGTTCTACTCCTGTCAGCAAAACATTCCATTCGTATGAAGTGTCATGCTTTGTTCTCTGGATAATGCTATTATATAATGCAGTAGGATTACGTTAACCATATACAGTTCACTTTAAAATGCTTCCATTTAATCCTAGAAGGGACACTTCATGATTTGGGGGGTCGGGGAGAGAGAAACATAGAAATGGGGGGGGGGATGTCATAAGTAAAAGGGAAAGCCATAGCCACCAGGTGATCCAGAGAACACTATAGGGTGTGGTATAGACACTAATAAATTAACTTTAAGGTGTGTGTGTGTGTGTGTGTGTGTGTGTGTATCCATGGAAGCATGACAGCTGTGAAAAAGGAGTGCTACAGGGAATTCTTTTAGGGTTTGATATTATTTTTTCAAAAAAAATGTTTGACATGGAAAATGTTTTAGTACAAATAAAGCAACTACTCTTGAATTTACAAAAGGGGGAAACAGTGGCAGGGTTGCTGCATGGAACGGGGATAAATAATTCATAATATTTAAAGAAAGAATGCCTTGGAAATGTTCAGCAATGCAGTCCATGCTTGTGCTTGAATGCTTATTTCTCTCCTATTTAAAGCATCATTTATTCAATATCTTTGTGATGACTTCTTTTTTTTAAAGTCTGTTTACCAAAGAAACATTATTTAACTTTTTGATGAGGATACTCTGTATTCAGATAATTTTGTTTAGCCTTCAAAGAAGATAAGCAGAATTATCTAACCATAGAGAGGCAAGAGTTTTATACTTTAAGAAAGCAATTTAGTTATTTAAAAAACAACATCAGCCCTCTGCAAACTAAAATCAACTCATAGAAAGGGGGAAAATAAGATCAGATTTTATGAATGTTACTCCATAGGACACCAGCACAATGTAGGTTAGCAAAGGCATTGTAGCAGTGCTCCGTATGCAATCAGAAGCCAATTGTTAGTGGACTGTGTACAAGCACATACTGTGCTCAATGGTCTGATGAGGTATTATGGATATGATGCAGAGAGACATTGTGGATTAGAACTTCACAATTTGTTTAAAAAGTGAAAGCAACTTAACATTTACACTGAGCTTATCTGAGTCCTGTGGCGCTTTGGGTGGTAAGCAGAGGGAGGGTGCTTTATGAGGATTTCAGAGGCTTGGGAATTGAGGTGTTATGTGTGTAGGAGAAAACTTGCCATTCCCTGACTGCATTGTTTTGTATCCCTTCTACACCGCACCTACCTTATTACATTCTAAATGTAATATAGAGTTGATGCAAAGCAGCTTGGTTATTATAAATGTAAAAAATGTACAGAGGAGCAGTTTATTAAAACATAGCCTAGAGATAGTACATAACACTGACTTTAAATAAGAAGCTGAAGTGATACTCTATTAAAGCATGGTTATTGTGTAATTTATCAATCACTGTCTTTTTTTTTTTTTAAATTGCAAGTTCATTTTTTAACCTCCCTTCCTCCCCCTCTCCCATTCTGCTTTCTACTTTGCAAAAGCGTGCTAAAATGGCATGGGGGTGGGGTGGCTACAGACACTGCCTAGTTGTGGTGATAATCTGAAAAGGTACCATATATAGGTAACCATATTCACATAGGCAGCAAGCAGCCTCTTTTTTTCTGTGCTTCTTATTTTAGCAGTAATTTTCTAAATACCCTGGAATTGCAGTAGTACCTATGATTGTATTCTTATAAACATTAGGGATTCTGTAGGTTTGTGTCTTGTGCTTACTGTTTATATAAGATGTAAAATGCTGATAGATGTATTCCAACCCATATTCCATCATCAATATGCATGGTACTTTACAGAGTCTCGTGACAAAAATGACAGTTCCCTGGCCCAGTGACCTCATAATCTAAATTTCAACAGTGGAGGTGGAAACAAAGGGAGTGTAGAGGATAGGGAGCAAGGCTGGAAATGCGTGTTGACAAATATCAATGTGAACAAACCCATCTATGCAATTAAAGTATGATTATCCAAACAGCTTATTTTCAATGCTCAGTAGGGACTTGTGAATGTATTCTGTTGCCAATATGTGGAGTAGATAATGACTTTGGGGCTAATTCAGTGTTTGATCAGAGCACTGACCCATCTTAGAGGTGAAGTAGGGAACCCAGGCTGAGATGAAATTTCTCAGAAACATTTTTTTCCTGAATGTTTGGCACCTTCTTTTCATGTCAACCACCATGTCTTCCCCACTGTGCCCTGGAACGATACTAGGTCCATAGAATTGTGCAGAATGATGGCTAGGCTGCCCATGAAGTTGCTGCTGCATTTACATCGGCACAAACAAAGGGAAAAGGCTGTGCTACCACCACTACTTCTTGTGAGCAACTCCCCTAAAACACGGTTGGAGAACTTCTCCCCGCCCCTGGGAGAAATTCAGTGAACCAGTCTTCTCAATTCCCCCACCTACAAATAGACTGGTGAATTTTGAGAAGCCGTTTATGCACAGCTCTTAAAAAACCCCAAAGCCCAACCCTTACCTAGGAGAAGATGGAGGCAGCTGAATCAATACATGTTCCAACCAATATGTAGAGCATTTTTATCCACTGGGGATCCTGGGATTTGAAGTTGAATCCCAGGTGGGAAAAGACACTTTTGTATAGTGAGAGCATGCTCTTCCTTTACCTACCTTCTGTTCTCCTGCTTGTGGAGTAGGAGAGGAGATAGAGAACCAAGGGTAGGGGGCTTGCTGAGGGAATGCTGTGGTCTTAGTCATTTGAGCCTCCCCCCCCCCCCCCCGCTTCAAAAATTCATTCCCTCCATAATGCATGAGTAGTCACAAAATTAATTCACAGTGTTCTGTATGTTCCTTGATTTCATGGGAGATGGTTACTTTAAGAACAGTAAGCAGATAATTAGGTCTTGCTTTCATTTTGTTGAGAAATGATCTAGGGTTCTTCTGCACATTGCTGGGCACATCTTTTCCCTTTTGCCCTGAAGGATACATGAAGATCACAAATTAATGATAAAGGAAGACTGGTAACAGGGGTGCTCTTGAAATAGTCCTACCTGAGTGTGAGACACCAGGAATGGGATTGCAGTGGTCTTGGGAGAGACAATCCTGAAAGAGATTATGCTTTCTTTGCTGTGAGCTGAGTTCTGGGTCAAATTCAGTGCCACCTTGCAGAGTCCAATCCGTAATCCACACTGAATATGTGTGTCTGATCACATTCTCACTGCCCCAGTGATATGGGAGGAAAAGAGCTCAGGATCTGCTGCTGTTTTGTTCTTGTTTCTCTGTGCATGGGATGTCCATCAAGGTTACTTCAGAGCAATTTATTGAAATCAGACCATGTCCATTAATTTACCTGTTACCCCAAAGAAGTGCAGCAATTATTTATTTTAAATCTAGAGAAATAGATGCACAGCATCTGACAAGACTGGGCACATAGCACTTTGTGTCGCTTATCAATTGAAACCTATCTTAAATGAACAATTATTTTCCAAGGCAGCTATGCTTTGTGATCCGTAATAAGAGCCGGCATGCTTGGGTCTAAGCATTGCATTTTATGTTTTGCCAGTTTGCCTACTAGCAATCTGCTGAGCAGAAGTTCCAAGTTAGAGTTGCAAGTCTGTGCCCAGCAACCCCCTTTTGTTTTTGCAGATGTTTAGGCTTAGAGCAGTGTTGTGGAGCACAGGCCCTGTTCATACTTGTCTGCTGCTATTCTCTGCTCATTGTCTAAACCTGTATGCATTGTTCTTCTCGACAGGTGATAACTATCCTGTGCAGTTCATTCCATCAACAATGGCAGCTGCTGCTGCTTCTGGACTCAGCCCTTTACAGCTCCAGGTATGTGCCAGAACAAAAATATGTGGGCTTGAAGCCAATGCTTTAGTGGAAAACTGCTAACCAGCTGTATGCTAAGTAATGGCTTGAATGTTAAATAATTTTTTAAGCACAGCCCCAGAAGGATTAACACCTTATGTACTTAACATGCTGCAAACAGAACAGCATGCTGTCAGCCTTGATGCTGGGAAATACAGCCAACTTCGTATTTTATAACAATGAAGTTAATACATTTTGGGCAGGATCCTGCTTAAATTAAGCACTTTTTAATCCAATTGATTTTGGTCAAATAAGTATTATTTGATTCTTCTATTAAAACCAAAGTGATTTTTAAAAGTGCTTAACTTGTGCTAAGCTCTGTACTCTGTACATGTTCTCTGCTTTGAGACTGGGGAAGAAAAAGTATGTAACTATTTACTGGAAGATATATTAATAGCATTTATGTTTCTTAAGCTGCTTCTAAGTGTGCCCTGTTTAGCTGTTTTTGCTCATAGTGGGTGTCTGAATAAATGCATTATATTTTTTCTTTGGGGCTTGGTGATGACTGTTTCATAAACTGAACACTTGCAGCTTCTGTATTTATGGAATCTCAGCCTTTCCATGCGTTAAGTTGGTTGGATGCCAGCAGCCATCAGGAGTCTGAGTTTGGTCCCTTGCTAGGTCATTTATTTATTTTTGTCATAGGGGGAACTAAATGTTGTGTGAAAATGATTTACACTCCAATTTATTATATAGCTTTTTAATATTCCCCAAGAAAAGGCACAATAGTGTCAAATAATGAAGCAACAGTCAAAAGCTTACAAGGGGGTGTGTTTAGTCATCGTGCTAGAGGTTTACCTCTTGGACATTTAAATGATGTGGCAAATATATCTTATACCTATTACCAGCCAAAAGAGTAGTAGTGTTAAGTCTCTAGCAGCAAAAGATTGCTGTGGTACCTCAGAGGCACATAGGCTTATTCAGATATTAGTTTTTGCAGGCAACAGGGTAATTTATGCCACAATGAAAGAGTCATTCTGTGGGGTGCAAGGGGATTTTAAAATCCTGTTAATAGTCAGCTGTTCTTCTTCAGGTGATGTCACATAAGGCTATATATGTGGATGGCCAGCCAAATAGGCCACATAGCAGGAAACTCTTCAACAACAGTGCCTAGAACTTGCCCCCCTCACCCCACTTGGCCACAGTATATGGTAAATAAGAGCTGAAAAGAAGAAGCAGGCTGCCTATGTCGGGGTAACTATGTGCTGCCCTCCAGCTGTTGTTGGTCTACAACTTCCAACAGCTTCAATCCACATGGACAGTTGTCAGCGATGATGGGGACTGTGGCTCTCCCAATAGAGACTGCCCACCTATGTTGAGGAGATGCCACTGAAGAAATTGGATAACTTGTTAACTTAAGTTGAGATAGTGGTGTTTGAGATAGGGGAGCTTGTTGCAGCTAGAGGTAGAGACACCTGTGCCTCTTTACCAGCCTGACTCATCCCTGCCTCTTGGCCTCCTCCATCCTACTCTCCTGATGCAGCTTCAACCTCTGCTCTCTGCCATAGACTCCCCTTGCTCACTGAGCCCTGTTTCCTCTTCAGCTGCCAACACCTCCTCTTAGTCTTCTCCCTCCAACCACTCATCCTCGTCCCACCACAAATCCCCTGGCTCTGAGCCGCCTTCTGCTGGGGGTTCCCCAGCTGGTTTCTCCCACCATTTCTCTGTGTCCAACCAATCCATGATGCACAATTACTTTCATGTTCTCATAGTAGTAAAGTGGATGAGAGTATATATATTAAGATTTGCCCCCACATTTCAGTTTTTTTGTTGAAAGATTTTTTTATCACAGTGCTTGCGAAGTTTCTGTTTAAATTTTACATTTCCATTGACAGACAGATGACACTACCAATAAACAAATCACTTACATGGTGTGTTGGCTTACTCATGAGGCAGTGTCCTACATATTTCAGAGATAATCTAATTGCTTTTTTAGAAGCTAAAGAGATCAGATAAAAACTAAAGGCTTGCACTTCAACAAGTACTTCAGAACACTATTATCTGGACCATTTTCTAGAAGTTCTACCAAACCCAATAGTGAAATTCCTGATTGAGACTCTTACGTAATCTGTCTCTCAAACCTTAGAGATGGCAAAATATCAGCTTTTTAAAAACACCATTTTATAAGTGTTCCTGAACCATTGATAGTTGTTTTCACATTCACTCTCAGAATCAAAGAGCTTAAGAACATAAGAAGAAGCTGATAAGTCAGGCCAATAGCCATCTGGTCTAGTGTCCTCACTGTGGCCAACCAGATGCTTGGTTGTGGGGAAACCTGCAAGCAGGACATGACTGCAAGAACAGTCTTTCCTTGTGCTGTATTCAAAACATACTGCCTCCGACTGTGGAGGCAGCAAACAGGCATCATGGCTAGTAGCCATTGAGATCCTTGTCCTTCATGAATTTGTCCAGTCTTCTTTTAGCCCATCACTGGCTTTTGTGTGTGAGAGTTGCATACGAAAGGTACTTGTCTCTCCTGAATCTTCTAACATTCAGCTTAATTGGATCCCCACGAGTTCTAATGTTATGAGCGGGGGAGAAAAACTTCCTCCATGCCTTGCATAATTTAAAAATTTCTATCGCGCCGCCTCATACTCTTCTTTCCCCTATACTAAGAGTTCCAAGTGCTGCAACCCAGGTGAGTGGTTCTATCCCCTTCATCAATTTGGTTGCCATTTTCTTAACCTTTTACACTCTACAATATTCATTTTGATGTGATGTGATGTGAACTGTACACAGTATGTGGTCACCCCACAGATTTGTATAATGGCACTAAGATATTCATTTACTAGTGATCCCTAGCATGGAATTTGTCTTTTACACAGCTGCCACACACTGGGTCAACACTTTCATTGAGCTATTCACTAGGATCCCAAGGTCTCTTTCCTGGTCAGTCACTGCCAGTTCAGACCCATGAGTGTATATATGAACATGCATCACTTTACACTTGTCTACATTGAATTGCCCGTGCCATTTTACTCAGTTTGGAGAGGTCCTTTTGGAGCTGTTTTCAATCTCTTTTTGTTTTAACAATGCTGAACAATTTAGCATCATCAGCAGTCTTGGCTACCTCACTGTACATCCCAGTGTGGTGTAGTGGTTAAGAGCGGTAGTCACGTAATCTGGGGAACCGGGTTCGCGTCTCCGCTCCTCCACATGCAGCTGCTGGGTGACCTTGGGCCAGTCACACTTCTTTGAAGTCTCTCAGCCCCACTCACCTCACAGAGTGTTTGTTGTGGGGGAGGAAGGGAAAGGAGATTGTTAGCCGCTTTGAGACTCCTGAAGGGGAGTGAAAGGCGGGATATCAAATCCAAACTCTTCTTCTTCTTCTTCTTCATTTATGAACAAGTTTCAAAGCCCAGGTCCCAATACCAATCCTTGGGGAATTCCACTTTTCTACATCCCTCCATTTGGAGACCTCTGCATTTAGTCCTACTCTCTGCTTAACCAATTCCTGAGCCACTTCTCATATTCCATGACTGTTAAGCTTACTCAGGCGTATTAGGTGAAATATTTTTGAAAGTCCAAGTCCATTTGTTAGACATGGCTTGTCCTTGCAGAAGCCATGTTTATCTATATGAATTGTGTGGAAAAATCATGGTATGTGTACAACTTTGCACGATTCCATTCTAGCTACCTTTCTGACATGAGATACTTTCCCAGATGCAGCAGTGCATTTTTATAAGAGGTTATGAAAGGACCATACCATGCTTACAAATAATGGTTTAAATCAACCATCCTTAATACATATTGGCAGTTTTTTATGAGGGTGATAGAGAAGGAGCAGTGATACAGCTTGTGCTATTATTCAGTATTTCCTCTCTTCTTTTCGTCCTCCTCCTATACTGGTCCCTCTTATTTTTTTACCACTCTGTATTTTTTTTATATAAAAAACAAACTTTTTAAATTTGTAGAATTTATATTATTTTTACTCTGGGTACATGTGTGCAGCTGAATGAAAGTCTTCAGGGATTGTTTCCCAGCCTTTCAGTGGACTTATAGCAACCCTGTTCCTGGGAAATCCCATGGCAGCTCAGTAGACACACATCTGTCCTAGAAGGCTTCACTGTGTGAAATCTTTTGTGAAGCCTTCCTATCATTTCTCCTTCCATTCCCCATAGCAAAACCAGTAAGGCAGCCCTGTATTGGAAAATTTTTATGCCTGATGTTTTACAATTTTTAATATATTCTGTAAGCTGCCCAGAGTGGCTGGGGAAGCCCAGCCAGATGGGCGGGGTATAAATAATAACATTATTATTATTAGTAGTAGTAGTAGTAGTAGTAGTAGTAGTAGTAATGTTCCAGAATACACACACACACAAAATTTGTTAATAAAGAAATGGTACAGTTGTATGACAACCACTGGTAAATTATTGAAAGTGATAATGCATTGCAATTATGTTAGCTGGAGTTATTCCTAGACAATGTGATCTTCTGAAGAGAGAGAGGGAGGGAGAGAGGGAGAGAGAGAAAGTGTAACAGAAGTGAGAGCAAGCAAGCAAACCTATGGTTCCTACCTTTCCCCTGATGTTTCTTGTATAGTTTGTCCTTCAAAGTTTATCGCGTATAACATTAATGAGGCTTGGCAAGTCTTAGCTATGGTTGCAGCTGTGTGCTGGAAGACTGAAGTTTTTATCATCAACTAAATTAAACAACAACAACAAAATACCCATGCAGTATGCTTCTTTAGTCTGTTGCTCTTCTCCTCCCCCAGCCCCCCTTTTCTTACACAAAGTAATGACCTTTTGTTATACCACTGGGTGAAGATCCAAAGTACTGCTGAAGCATTGCAGAGCCTGCCTCAGGGGTGCAGTATTAGCAGAATGAAGGCCAAAGAATGCTATTTTTAGTTGAACAGTTTGGCAGATGGAGGCATGAATACTCATATATCTGAAGGTTGAGGGGGTTTGAACCATTAATTCTGATAATGTATTTAACCCTGGGAACAATCAGAAACTGTAACTCTAAGGTTACAATGCTTTTGACCTTTAGAGAACAGAGGGCACTCAGTACAGTAAACAATATATTACATTTCTACTTATTCTAATTCTCTCACACATATAAATTTCAGGACTGGGGTTGACATTTGCTTTCCTCAGCTATTTTTGTGCTGGCCCTTACAGTAAAGTCAAGAAGAATGTGCAAGAAAGAGGCTCTTGTGATGTGACAGTCATGTAAATATGTCCCTGAAATAGCTAAGATGTTAAGTGTTGCCTTTTATGAAGAAATAGTATTCTCAGGAATTGGCATGTCTGAGACATATTCTTTGCTTCTTTCCCTCCCATCCCCCATCCTGTCTCCAATGAAAAAGTTAGTTTTGTGGCCTGCCTTAGTTTATGGAGTTCTTTGTATTCTTCTGTAAGCTTAAAACAGTTTACGTTTGGGAGGATGCTGCGCAGTGGGCTTACTTTCGAAAATGAGAGCTATTTGGTCCCGCTTCAGCCCTTCACCGTGTAAAGTGCTCTGCCGGCTTCTTGCCTTATGAAATTATGCCTGCTCCTCTTCAGCAAATACAGCAGTTAAATATCACACAGCTTAAGTATTCCTAATTAAAATATCTCCATGTGTCAGCATATTGGTAATGTATTATTTTAATCCATTTATTTTGTTTATGAAACAGTGACATATGTTTAGATTGTGAAATATATGAGCCTTAAAAATCACTTTATTGAAGAAAATTAATTCCTACAATGCTGTCTGGGTAATGTGTTCACTCACCCAGTCAGTCACTGGCGGGCCTGCCACTCTTAATGTTGCTTAGACACACTTTAACAGTTTTATCTGACATAACATTTCTCTGATGCAGCCAGCAATAATAATTTCCCCCACAAATGCTAAACAGGAGTTTCCTTTATTTTCATTTTCAGCCTAGTAAAGAATGGGGATTTTGAGAGAGGGGAGAGGGTGGGTGGATGAGGAAAAGGGAAGAATGCACAAGAGATTCAAGTAAGACCAATCAAAATTAAAACCAGCTAGTTACCTTTTCAAAGTTTGACACTGCAATTTGTTTGTCAGCAGGTAGATGTTTAGGTCAGCGCTGTGAGTGACTGACTGTCAGCAGGAATTCCAACAAGACAAGTAATTTAACTCAGTGTATTAGTGACAGATTGCTCACTTCTTCGAATCACTAGAGAAAATAAACTTAATATTGTTACAGGCAGAGATTCTGTCTTCATTAGCCTCATAGAATCTTTCCAGCTAGCACTCAAAAGACTACTAAGCTCTCAATGGCCTTATTTTTCTTGTAGTGTTGTTTTGTTATTTTAGCCAAATGCATTTGCTTATCATGGATCTGTTACAGTGAATTTTTTCATCAAAATTAACTCTGCAAAATGCAATCATGAATCAGTCTGCCAAATTCAATGACTATTACAGATAGATATGGGGTGCAATTTACATACTTTTGGGTATTTTGGAGAGGCAGTATGCCACTATAGAGTCCCTAGCCTCAATCCAAAGCCAATGAGTTGTGCTTAAATCCCAGCGAAATCCATGGGATTATTTAACTGTGAGTACTTTAGGTCTCATTAATATTAGTGGGAATTAGGCGAGACTAACTTTGGGTCAGAACATTGGTTTCAGCTTCCTGGAAGAGTGGGAGAAGAAAGTACATCAGTATAATGTGCATCAGGCATCCCCAAACTCGGCCCTCCAGCTGTTTTGGGACTACAATTCCCATCATCCCTGACCACTGGTCCTGTTAGCTAGGGATAATGGGAGTTGTAGTCCCAAAACAGCTGGAGGGCTGAGTTTGGGGATGCCTGATGTGCATGATATGCAAGCTTCCAGAGAGGGTCACCTAAAGGCAACCTGTGTTTTGCCCAGGACCATTCTCTGCCTACAATAAACCCAAAGAAGAAGGATATGGCGAGGAAAAAGGTAAGGGCCAAAGGGATGGTGAGGAATAGAAGCATGAGCAAGAAATAGCAATTGATGCTGCATATACACTACAGTTACCAGGATTATGTGGGGAAGTAATATAGTTTAAATGTGTAAACTTTTTTCTTTAATCAGCTTCTGGAATGAGGGTGCAGTAATTTAGTTAGTGTTGACTCCTGTTTTGAGTTTTCTTTAATTAATGGTGCTTAATAGGTGCCTGCAATACATTTTATTCTGTCTCAATGCCATGAAATTTCATTATTAAAATGATCAGGAAAAAATCACATTCATGTAATTATTTATGCAAAAGGCTTATATTTGTTTAGGTATCCATGTTCATTTTTCTTTTATTTCCTGTTTTAACAATTGTTAATGCCACAGATTGTGGCATCGAAGCTAATTTTGGTGGCTCCCTCTGGTGGCTTCTCCCCCCCCCCCGCCCCGAAAGTCCCAGACATTGCATCCCAGGGTATTCTGGGGAGGAAATCACTACTACTTGGGGGGAGAAGGAACTACACTGGTTCTGGTTCTGGCATGTTCATGGAATGTACAAGAACAAAGTGGTGAGCACAGGTACTCTGGAGGGGAAATGGTTGCCTCTAAAAGTGAACACTGAAGTGAATTCAGCTGCCACAACTGCAAGAAATTTGGAGGGGGGTGCTATGAAAAGGGGGGGGGGGAGAAAGAAAAACACGAATGAGAATGTCAATTCTGCCATTGCCATACCCACAAAGATGCTCATTTTTGCCATTATTAAATTCCATATAAGAGATTTTGTTCCCTTTGAAATATCTGCCTCAATCCACTTAAATATGATCAACGTAGGACTTTATCCCAACGTTACCCCTGTGCTTTCCATTATGATATCTGTGATATGTCTCCGGAAGTCTTTTGGTAATTCCAATTTTATATGTTTTTAATGTGCTTAGAAGTTTTTTTTAAACCTATTTTACTTATTTAATAAAATTTATACAGTGCTTAATTGTAACAAACAAACAAACAGGTACTAATAGCAGGGTACAACTTTCAACTTACAACTCTCCCTGAAATGAATGTTTAAGCAGAGAAAGTCCCTAGAAGCAGATTTCGCCACTTGTATCTATACTCCGTCATTGATGGTTGAAATTCATTGAGGTTGCTAATAAGCAGAAGTGAAAATTTTAACCTAAAAAGCTTAGACAATGTTTAGGTGTGACTTTTACTGTTTTTGAAAATATCTAACAGTTCTGTTGCTGCAATCCTGTGTAAGCTTATCTAGGAGTAAGCCCCATTGAACTTTGTGGGGTTTACTTCTGACTAGGCAAGCATATACTGTGTATGTTCTATAGGCAAAGTCTGTTAAATAACTTGCACGTTGGAATTATTTGAAAGCTTTGATGCAGCTGAAGACTACAGTGGTACCTCGGGTTATAGACACCTCAGGTTACAGACTCCGCTAACCCAGAAATAGTACCTCAGGTTAAGAACTTTGCTTCAGGATGAGAACAGAAATCGCACGATGGCAGCACAGCGGCAGCAGGTGGCCGCATTAGCTAAAGTGGTACCTCAGGTTAAGAACAGTTTCAGGTTAAGAACAGACCTCCAGAACGAATTAATTTCTTAACCCGAGGTACCACTGTATAGCTATAATATTCAATTTTCTAGTTTCCAAGCAAAGTGTTTCAGGGTTTTTCTTCTTGTTTTATACACAGACTCTTTTACACTTACAATCTATACATACATAGTATACACTTTACATATAATATGTTTACTTATCAGGTAACACAGCAACCTCAGTGGGGAAAAGCTATTTTTAATGATATGTTAATTGAATGGGATGCTAGAATGGCTCTTTTCCCCAGAAGTGCCCCAGCTGAGTGATAAAGCTTCTCCTGATCAGTAGAGCCAGCATATATTTATAATATCCCTATCTGTCCTTCAGTTCCTGCAAATGGAAAATAACCCAATAATTTCAAACCATATTATGAACTAGGATTGGACACTGGCACACACGCGTACAGATTTCTCTTTTGGATTTTGTATGCGTTATAATTTTAAAAGCATTAATCCCTTTCCCCCTGCCCCCTTTTTCTGCTTTGAAATTTCCCTTTTATTCTACTTTGAAACTAAAATAAAAATAAAAATCAAGGCTGGGTTAAGATCATGGGTGTTATGACCTGAGATCTGAGCTCATAACTGGGAAGTGGATTGGGGCCTCAACAGCATGGCTGGAAAATCAGCAGCAGGCAGAGAAGCAGTCAAGGACTGCTAAGGTTGAATCCATCCAAGAACATGTAAAGTCTGCAGGGTTATAATGAGGATGGGGATATACAAGAGGGTTATCCCCCTCTCCCCAGCTACAACCCTCCCAAGTACTTCCCCTACACGCACCTTCTCTTTTTTAAAGTTTATGTTGGAAAATAAAGTTGGAGTCTGCTTTTTACAGAGTTGCCTAAGTATAAAAAGCATTTATGCCCTAAGGAACTTAATGATTGGAATGATCTCAGCTCAGAAGGGGGGGGGGAATGCAGGGAGGAGAAAGAAGGCAGAGGCAACAATAACAAGGTGTGGATATAAGCAAGCACTTGGTATGAGGCTGTGTTTATTTTAATCTTCAAGAAGAATTTTGTTAAAATGTCAAGGCTCGTGTGAAAAAGCAAAGGACAAGATTACAAACTTTAACAGGATTTATGATACAAATACAAATAATGATAACTTCCTACTCATTTATGGTAGCAACTCTCATCCAGCCCTTTTCGAGCGCGGTATTAGGCCTCGTTGCAACTCCTATGCAAGGTGCATAAGTATTGTTATTACTGTGCCCATTTTATAAAAGATTTGTGGAAATTGGTGGCTTGTCTAAGGTCACTAACTGAGCCAGTGTAAAGAATGGTTGACTTCCTACCCAGATATATTTTAGACCCCTCCTTTTCTCATGCCATTACAGACTTTTCTTTTTTTTTCTTTGTTCCTTTAGGGGATGAAAAGGTGCTTAGCAATTTTAAAGCTCTTAAGATAGCTCGCAAACTAAGACACATATGTTCAGCATAGTTTTAATGTTTATCATCTACAGAACACCATCTTAAGAGCTTTGCAAACTCTATGTGCTGTGTATTCTTTTCCGTTTTTGCAGTCCTCCATCTCTTTGTGTAACTCAAGCAAAGGAAGTTTGCCATGCTTGATTAACAAGATAACATGCTGAGAGTTGGTGAAAATGGATTCCTTTTAATTAAAAGCAATGTTGATGGGTAATATTGCTGGAGATTCTGCATGTTTGCTGGTCAGTCTGTCAGCCTCCACATCATATCCTTGCAACAGGATCGCTTTCCTAAGTAGGCAGGCCAAGCAATCAGACCTAAGGATTAAAAATACAGAATATATATGAAGGAATGGAAGTTAGTAAGCATTTTGCATAGAATGTTTTGGTGTTTTCGTGCTACCCACATGAAATGGGGCAGTGTCAGTATTTCAGTTCCACCCTATTTCTATTCCCTAGTCTGCCACGGTCTCGGTGTATCCAGCAGGTTGAATGCCAGCAGCTGAAACAGCTGTTAGGCCATACTGGAATGGAGCGGCATGCTGCATCAGGACCTGGGTATTTCTCTTGACATCTGGATGCTGCTGGGTTGTGAAGCCTGCCTTAGGCCAGGAGACTGTAGTAGCCTTGTGGCTGTGAGCAATAGGGTCTTTGCTGCTCTTTAAGCGATTAGGGCACTGAAGCAGCAATAATGCTGAATTATCGCTTGGTTGCTTTCTTCAAGGAAACTTGGGACAAAGGGATAGTCAAGGTGGAGTATTTACAGTAAAGTCATGTTCATGGAGACAGGGCTAATTGCTGTGCATTTAAAATAAAACCTTTCAGCTTACCTTAATCTTCAGATAGCTATGGACAATTATAAAAACAAAAAAACCCACCCCCATTTTATTTAATTTTTTTAACAGAGCGCTAAACAAATATTCATTCCGAAAAGCCAACAATACTCATTTGAAATCATTAGGAAGAGAAAGAAAGACAATTTCAGTTAGTTTTCAGCCGTGGCGTTGAGTCCAAGTGTATGGAACAGACAGCTAATTCTAATTATGTACAGTTGAAGGTATATGAAAGTCTATGCTGACTAGAGACCAAAACAAATGAAATACGTAAAATGTAAACTTCTAACAACTGCAGGGAGGAATACTGTATAAGGAAAGAAAAGTGTCAGTCTGGTGCATTGATTTTCTTTTTTTACAGTTTCACTTTATCAAATTGGAATGGTGCTGCTGTAGTTGCAAAACTATCTGCTGCAGCACTTTTCTTTTATGGTGTGTATTTTTTTAAAGACAAATCATATGCAAAGCAGGAAATATGTTTTAATGCTTTTACCAGTTCAAACTGAAAAGAAATAATCCTTTGTTCTCCCCCTTATATATTTAATGCATTAAGGACAAT
Organism: Podarcis cretensis; assembly: GCF_951804945.1. NCBI lineage: Eukaryota > Metazoa > Chordata > Lepidosauria > Squamata > Lacertidae > Podarcis > Podarcis cretensis. The sequence goes on along the minus strand of NC_137170.1, from coordinate 73,353,423 downwards.
ATAAGCAAAGAAGGCCTCTCACACAAATCTCTTTTGTTTGAATAGTGCTAGATTCTGTATTGAAGACCAATTTGTTGCTCTCGGTTAACCTCTAGTATTCTAAAGGGGTTATATTTAATTAACACTGGCTAAAGGCCTGACCTGAGAGGCAGCTGAAAGTGATTGAACTGCAGTTTTGAAGCCAGAATCTAGTCAGCTGGGAGAAGAGTTGGGGGGGGGGGATTAGAAACCACCATTTACTGAAAAATTCCTTCAAGCTAAGCTGTATTTCAATGGGCCATTTAATGCTCAGATGGACAAAGGTATTACTTCAGTCATTGAGTTGTATCAAACCCTTTCTCAGAGGCCCTGTTTAAAAAACTCGACAGGAAAAGTGGTTTAGCATCATATTCTCAGCAGAGCAACACTCAGTCTGTTGAAAAAAATATGAGTGAAATGAGGTGAGGCGCAGCCACAGAGTCAGTGTGAGTTTTTGCCTTACCCTCAAGATGGTTTCATGAGGGAGCTGCACTTCTGAGTTTAGGAGCTCCATTTTCAATATAGCAAAATTCTCTCTCCTTTCTACTCCCTATGTACTGTTTTGACTCGGACACAGAATAAATATTGCTTTCTGGACATCAGGAGTGATATATATATATATATATATATATATATATATATATATATATATATATATATATGGAGAGGGAATGTTGCTATATATATTGTTCTGTATTTATATTACAGAAGAGGTCAGCCTCTTTCCATGTGTAACTGCATGCTGCTCAGACTTCAGAAACTTTGAGCTCCGTGTGAACTCTAAGTTCATCTCTCTTTTTTGAGTGGCTTCACACAATTTCTTCTTTTCCATGGAACCCTTGGCTTACACCCACACCCACACACCACTATATCATAATACTGTTTCACACCATCCCAGTCTTTGAGCAGTAGAAGATTCCAACGGTTCCAGATGCTTACCTGGGTTTCCTTTTTCTTTTTGAAATGGGGCACAGTAGAGACTGTGTTGTCTTTAGGAGACTTATTTACACATCTATAACAACCTGAGCCTACAATGGAGGGCTTCGTAGCATTAACATCCCAAAAGAGTCTTGTTTCTTCCATAGCTGCAGCCTTGGATCAGGGGTGAAGGAAGAAGAACTGGCCCCCGGTGTGTGGGGCGGGGCAAACTTCCTGGTGATGCATGCACGCACACCATATGTATGGCACATGTGTGCACGCCGCTATGTACCATGCATGCATGTGCCGTACATACGGTGGGATACTCTGCTTGTGGCTGCAGTGGCAGTGGAGGGATCCCACTGCCATCCGTATGGTGCTCAAGCAGCAGCGCGCATGCATGTACGTAGCGGCGGTGCGCATGCGCCGTACGTACAGCGCATGCGCCGCTGGGTGGTTTGCCAACAGCACCACTCAAGCGCTGTACGGATGGCTGCAGAAGGTGCAGCCATGAGCGGAGGATCATCCGCTTGTGGCTGCGGTGGTATGATGGCAGTGGCTTGCACCGCCATGCCCAGAAACGGCGAGGTGAGCCCCCCATGGGGTGCCTTCTTGTCATCCCCCTCAGAGATGGCACCCGGAGTGGGCCGCCCCCTGCCCCCTTCCTCCGCCACTGCCTTGGATTCAAATAGAAATCAAGCATTGCTCTCAAAGGTTGCTCTGGCAAGCTCTGAAGCTCGCTGCTTTACTTCTGGGTCACAAAACAGCCCCTTTGAACTCTAAACTCAGGGTTTGTTCTAACTATCTCTGGATTGAGGGAGGGGCTCCACCAATTTGCCAACTTGCACAGAACCCCTTTTTCTTCGTTCTCTTAATTGCCCATCACCCAGGTGATCACCTCAACACAGGAAGCTAGTCTGTCTTATATTTTAACATTGCATACAGGGATTAGAAGGATCTTGCATATAGCCTGCTACTTAATCCCCCTCAGCTCAATACTTCCCTGCTAGGAAGGTGTTCCACAGCATGGGATCTGCAACATTAAATGTCCAACCTCTAGTTGAGGCCAGTTGGGTGTCTGTAACATGTGGGACAACTAACAGCACTCCTCTGGATCCTCTCAGTAATTAAGATGGGATATAAGAGTGCAGTCAGTGCTGGGCCCAAGAACCCTGAAAATGACCTAGTAGCATATGTACAGCCAGTGCAGATATTTTAGGAGAGGTGTCAAATGCTGTTTGCCATCAACTCCAATCAGCAGTCTAACTGCTGCATTTTGCACCAGCTGGTCTATCCAGACTAGGCCCAAGGGAAACTCCTCATAGATCACACTGTGGTAATCTAGTTGGTAATCTAACCAAGGTTACCAATGTTTGGGACCACATTGGCCAAGTGATCTCAATCCAGGTGCAGCCATAGCTGGTGTACCAGTTGAAGCTGGTAAAAGGCACTCCTAGTCACAGAGATCACTTGGACCTTTAGGGACAAAGCTATGTCCCTGCTCCTTTAGAGGGAGTGGAAACCTGTCCATAACAGGGAGGTTCCTATCTTCCAGACAGTGATCAACAAAGAAGGCCCTCTTGGTGTGCCTGTCTTTTAGGTCAGTGTAGGTGACTATAAGGGAGAGAGCTTTCTCCGTGGTGACTCTGGAACTCCTTGCCCATTGTTGTCCATAAAGATGACCTAGAAATATTTTAAAATAAATAAATAACAATGGACAAGCCTACATATTTAAGGACCTCTGAAAGGAATACGTTTTCTTCCCTGTGTGCTCTGCTCAGAATGGGGGGTCCTTGCCTGACCCCCAATCTCTTGAGTGAGAAGCAGGTTGATCAGTTTCTCAAATGTGGCAAAAGCTGCAGCCCATTTACTATGTTCTGTAAAGCACAACATGGAGTGGAGCCAGCTCCAGGTTACATGCCTCTAACTGCTATCCATGTAACCCTTTAAGGCTTCTGTTCTTTGGTCTCTTCAGAGTGCTGATAAAATCTTAGAAACTGCCTACTCTCTCTCTCTCTCTCTCTCTCTCTCTCACACACACACACACACACACACATATTTCAAATTTATGTAAATTCCCATTTTGTAAACTTTTTGTCAGCTCTGATGCTGTTACGGTAAATATATGCCATTATAGCGTGATGGGTTACATTATACTTAGAAATTTGCTGAAATTTAATAACACTAATAAAACAATTGCTTTATTTCAGATGGGAAGCAAATGCTAGTATGTAGAGGCAACGGCCAAGTGCCAAATTCTTTCAATTGCCGCAGCGGCTGGCAGCTATTTGTGGTTTATCCAAGTGTACTTTTGTGGCTTTGCTTTCGATTTTATGGTAAACTAGTTGTGAACAGGTAATTCAAGGAAGTTATATTTAAACATCATAATTGAATCTGCCCTATGTAATTTGGCTGTTCTCAGGGAGCACAATACCCCCCAATTTACTATGTCAAAGTTGCAGTTTAGAAAAATAAGTGTCAAGCCCTCTGTTGAAGAGCACCCTATGTATGTAAACCACAAAGGGGATTTTCTTGTCACTCCTACAGGGGCTGTGGGTGCAGAGGTCCTGATGCACATACATGCTTCTCTACCACATGCTCCTCCACCCACAAGCCCACTTTAGTTTCAACTGAGGGATCAGCTCCAGGCACATAAAACCCATTGTACAAGAACAACTGCCCTCCACTGAAATGAATGAGGAAAACCAATTATGCAGGACTGCCTATGTAACCCTGTCAAGTGCTATATGTTATGAAGGGTCCTAATAATAATAATAATAATAATAATAATAATAATAATAATAATAATTTCTTTTCTTTGTATCATACAATCTGCAGGGCTTTGTATCAAGGCAATAGTTTCTATATATTTTTCATGCCGTGAAGCTCATTTCAGTCATATTAAAACAAATTCAATAACAGATAATCCTATACCAATCCTTAAACATAAAAATAAAATCCCTCTGTTGTCCTTTGCTCACTGGACTCTCGCACTCTGGTCTCTGAACTAGGCACTTCTTAAGCTATGTAGTCCCCATCTTTATGTTGTTATTGCTTGTACCACTGTTGTGTTTTGAGATGAAATACATTCAGAAATGCATATTTTGAGAGAAAATCTAAGAAAAATCACAGATTTATGTAGAAACAGAACAGAGTTATGAGTGAACCTATGCATTAGGTGGCTTAGTCCTGATTCCCCTTCTCCAGCTTAGATAATGAAGTGACTGACTTGTATGAAGGGGCTCCATGCAGACATCTGACTTGTCTGATTTTGCAAAAAGAGAATGAAAGAAAGAGATCGTGCTAACCAGTCGTCTGCATGAATGGGTGCTCCCAGAAAATGCCAACTTCATTCCAGTCATAATTGACACGGTAGAAGGGAGGGGCCCGTACCCATATCTACACATTCTGAATGGACCGCATTACATGGGTAGAAGGACAAAAAAAATGTGAATGGCAAAAGACAGTTCCAGAGGTGAAGTGGCTTAGTAGCACACTTTTGCCTAATGTCCGGAGCAAAAGAATTTACATGTTTGTAAAAACTGTTTTTCATGTGATTTTTTTTTTTAAAAAAATGGCCAGAGAAATCATTATTAGTTTTTTTTACAGGTTTTTTTTACAGTTTTCTTTTAAAGGCAGCAACCAAAAAACAAAATTTTCAGACCTGGAACAGTCAGAGATTGTTTGATGTTTAAATGCAAGAATGTTAAAAGAACTGTTAGCAACATTTAAAGAAAATGTTGCGTTTCCCACCATGCTAATTTTTTTAAAAAACGGAAACACTATGACTGGCATTGTGAATTAGCACTGCCTTTTCAATACCGCTAGCACATACTGCAACAATTAACACTGCATTGTTGATACTCCAGCATTCAAGAAGCCAGCAAAGAGAAGCAGTTGCACCATCTCTTTGGAGTCCATGACAAATTATCTGTGGCTACTAATATTTGCACCAGAGTGCATTATCTGTTCCCTATAGCAACAACTGACCGTCTGTTTCTTTTGAAAGCTGAGGCAAGAAATCAGAATCCATAAAGCACTGATATGGTTCCTCTAATTGTTAATGCTTTTCCATGCAATTATGTCCTTTTCCGGAATAATAAAAAAAATTCCCCAGCAGAGGTCAGGATCTTTGTCACTGACTTATTTTACAGATCCTTTTAACATCTGTCCCGCAGACTGCCGACTTCATTAGCAGATAAGAGACCTTAGTGTGCTCGGAGCCTGCTAAGTTCTTGTTCATCTTTACAGCTGTGGATTAACTCAGGCTTTCCAGAAGAGGACAACCAGATGGGATAATAGATGTTATTGGGTTGTGACAACAAAAGAAGCCAGAAATGAAGAAATAAATGTCCAAGTTCCAAGACAATTCAGGAGAGTTGTTTGGAGCTTTTTTTCTGAACAGTTACAATTGCCAGTCTGTTCTTAAGAAATAAGAAAAGCGGCATTGCACTAAAAAAAGGAAAGTCTATTCATATCTGTGTGGGAACCTAATCAGGCTCTTGTTTCCAGTGACGATGGCTCCCAGTTGCACCAGGTCTGCGACAAGAATACTCCTTTTGTGTGCCGATTAATGTGGAAGCGATAAAATTTCCTATAAGAGACATATGTGTTTACATCTTGAGATGTGTTGTTTGACAAAAAGCTTTGTTCTCTGCATATTTTCCTTGTAGAGTTTCATGCTGAGTTGTTTTGCTGGAAAGCTTTGATTAGCTAGAATTAGTTTGCCAAAGTAAAATAGGCACTTGTTTCATGAGTCTTCTTGCTGGGCTGTAAATTATAGTCAAATGTAGGAGTGATGGAAAGAAGCATTGATTTGTAGTGCTCTGACCAACTATAGACATAAAAATGTAAGGACATAACTCGTTAAAGAACTACAGAGAGATATAAATATTCCATGGTCCAGTTCAAGTTCAGTTCTTTTAACAACTCTTATTTTTACATCAAGTGGCTGTAGATTAACATGCTAACAATGGAAGCAACAGCATTTAACATATTTAGTCATGCTTTCTTCCATTTAACTATTGGTTAATTATTAGTAAAATGAGAAATAACTGAGAGACCTACTGAATGTGCTTGTTCTAACTTGTCAGACAGCTAATGGTAGCAAAACTGTCAGACAGGTAATTACCCTTTGGGAATAAGGATTGTTACCTTAATAATTACTGTTACCATTAATATTATTTAATGTTAATAAGGATTATACACTATTTGTATTGCATATTGACTTGAATAAGATACAGATTTAATAGCCCCCACTCTATAAAGGTGATGGCCACCTCATTTCCTTTCTATATTACTGGCAAAAGAATTAAGACTGCAATACGGTGCACACTTACTTGGCAGTAAAACCCCCACTAACACTTAGTTTTCAAGTGGTTGGCATAGAACTGTGCCATAAGTCTACCTTCCATACAATAAATATACTAGTTAAAAATGGGTTTTTTAAAATGCTATAATGGCAAAATGTTTATAGAGGGCAAAGTTGAGAGCAGATAGATATGGCTGTGAAACATGGAAATCAACACTCTTGAGTGCAAGGGGTTTATGAGGGTTGCGGGGGGGGGGGGGGTTGAGTGGGAAAAACTCCACGGGGAAGGTACAGGGGGAAAGAAACCGATTTCAGTAGTGGGTGCCACCAGATAGGTTAGAGCCTGGTGCTGATAATGCCAAGGTTATAGGTTTGATCCCTGCGTATATGGGTTGGACTAGATGATGCTCAGGGTCCCTTCCAACTCTATGATTCTATGAATCTATGAACTCCTGAGAAGAAGTATCTGTATCTATTAGAACTTAGCGCAAGCTCATCCTTGGATAACATTGCATGGAGAGAGAAAATTAACTGCGAAAACCTGTCCATTAAAATGTTAACATGTTTAGCAAATATTACTTGCTATAGTCTAGAAATATTTTAACTACTGTAATAGCCTCCCATCCACTCTGTATATAGGCTGCCTTATTCAGATTCAGTTTCATTCCATGACACTCATTAATATTTGAGCTAAGTTAAAGTTGAATACTATAAACGATCAGGATATTAAGTCTTTTAGATTAATTGAGTAGGGCATGTGTTAATGAGCTGGGGGTTTGGCCAATAACATTTCTATTCTTTAAAAGGTATATTAACTTTTCAATTTATTAAGATAATATTTATATTTAACCAAGAAAATCCTTCTGAGACCTAAAAAGTTGGTTGTGGTTTTGTTGCAGTATGGTTTTCAATATAGAAACACTGGCATTTATAATATACACATTTGTAACAGGTAACATCTGTGCAAATGAGCTGTTAAATGAAAGAAAATGTGTACTTAAAACCCCCTAACCTAAAACTTGCTACATCATATTCGCACCCCACTTCATATCATATTCATTTTGAAACAGTGAATGTGTAATTTAATTCAATTATGAACTTTAAAAAGTGTGTGTTGTGCTTTAATACATGTATACAATTGTGAATGCAATTTATCCTGTTCTTCCTCAAAAGATCCAGATGCCGAGCCATGGAAGATATTTTTTCTAGTAAGAGCATCTGGTCCCTTGGCAGATTCCATAGGCAGTGGCATAGCAGCTTTGGAGTTGCCTCTGGGTTTATCACATGGTTAAGTTGCTGATGGCTCACTTGGCATCCCTTCTATTTCCTTTTAAGTCACCTAAGCTTTTGTGGACTCTGCTTTCTGCCCTGTTAATTCTCAGAGAGTTCAGTAGTATAGAGACCAGTATGATGCAGTTATGCATCTGATAAAGCTAGGCTCAAAAGAGCTGCTCAGGCTCACATGGGAAGAGCCCTTGAATAGCTGACCAACATTCTATATCACAGTAGAAATATATATAACAAATAATAAAATTGTCCAGTAGCACCTTAGAAGTGTGAAAGCTCATACCAAGAACAAACTTAGTTGGTCTCTAAGTTGCTACTGGACTACACACACACACACACACACACACATTTTCCTACTGCATCAGACCAACACGACTACCTACCTGATTCTATATCACAGACTGCTTTTGATCCACCCATTGGTTTTAAAAGCAGTTTAGCAATGGATTGCTGCAGTTCAGAAAAAGCAAGTCCAAATCATCTATTTTATGAAAGTAGTTCAATGACTGTTTTAATCCCGGCCTTACAACATTCTTGATATTTCCAGTATCATCAACGGTAGTAGTATGTCCAGCGAAATTCTGGTTGAAAAACATATGAAGCATAGAAAAAACCTTGCCTCCTACCCAAATACTGACTTAACTGTAGAAAATGAAAACCAATGCAAAGGCTTTGCAAAGGCTACTTTGATATGTCTTTTCTCAGACATAGCAGCAGAGGACATGAGGGAGAAACAAGTACAAGTCTCATGTCAAAACAAGTACATTATTCCTGAAGATTAAATGGAGCCACTGCAAAGGTTAGATAATTGGTATAAGGTTCCAACAGTCAACTCATCAATGTGTCCACCATCAAACTCTAGGCAATGATTATCAGTGAAGATCATAAAAGGAATGTCTTTGCCATAATTGGGTTGTTAGCCAAAATGAGAATAGCCTATGTTGCATTCAAGCAGGGAGGGGTCCACCCATAAGGCAAGGTGAGGCGACCACCTTGGATGGCAGAATCCGCAGGGGCAACAAATTTGGCCTCCAAGGATTGCATTGCCCACTGTTGCTGCTGTGGTGGCAGCAGTGGTGAATCTCTTTTGCTGTTGTTTTGAGCTACAGCCTGGTTGCATTTGAAAAATCTTGCTTTTTATTTTTCCTCGTATTGATGATTTGATGTCAGCCATATTGATCAGCATCTCCCAGTTTCTCATTTTATTTTTCTGCTACTTCTTCTTCTGAGTTCTGTATCTCAGATTCTTCCTTTGCACCCCCACCCCACCCCATCTTCCCCCTTGTACCTGACCATTGGAACTTTGACCTGGCTTTCATTCATTACTAGCATCAACATTAAATTCAAATTTCCCATCCTCAGCTATAGTGATGGAACTCAGTCCCATCCTTTCCTTTCTCTCTCACTTTCTTAGCTTTAACCTTAATTTTTTTCTGCATACCGCTTGTACCCTATGTCTGCCGGCTCAATGTAGTAGATCCAAGTTTGGTTTAGGATGCTGTCTTCCATTTCATTCTCCGTGCAGCTGATTTGGCTTCAGTTTCTGGAGCAACAAAGGAAGCAGAGTCATGTTTTCGTTTTGAACTAGTCTTAAAACATTATTGATTCAACCGTATCCTTTTGTGAGCCAGCGTAAAAATGTGGCAGTAACATTTAGAGCTACAGTGGTACCTCAGGTTAAGTACTTAATTTGTTCTGGAGGTCTGTACTTAACCTGAAACTGTTCTTAACCTGAAGCACCACTTTAGCTAATGGGGCCTCCTGCTACTGCCGCACCGCCAGAGCACGATTTCTGTTCTCATCCTGAAGCAAAGTTCTTAACCTGAGGTAATATTTCTGGGTTAGCGGAGTGTGTAACCTGAAGCGTATGTAACCTGAAGCGTATGTAACCCGAGGTACCACTGTATTTTAAATTTATAACTAGACTGAAAAGAGCTGTTGTGATGCATGGATTTCTGTGGTGACTGAATAACGCATGATTTTGGACTCTGTTAATATTTTATTAAAAATATATTATTTAAAAATATATTATTATTATTTTTTGTCATTAGTCAAGAGCTACAAAGCTAGCATTTCAAATATTCCTGTTAAAGTATCCACTTTCCAAAGTTTGGGGTAAACAAGTTTTTAAAATTATTGTTTCCCATTCAAATTTATTTCCAGCTCATCACTGGCAATAGCGTGGGAGGTGGCAGGGGGCCCGCTGCCCCAGGCGCACAGTGGGGAGGGACACATGAACCAGGTGCCCCCCCGTAGAGATCCCCATTGCACAACTGGGTGTGGAGGTTTAAGAGCAGCACCCTCCATGCCCTGTCCCTGCCCAGCACGCAAGCGCCCGCCTGTTGGTGCAAGGGCGGGGTGAGCAGAGCGTGAAGAGCATCTGTGCCTCACCCCCGGTGAGCAGGCACTCTTGTACGGGCAGGGGCTGGCAAAATGCAGAGGGTGCTCTTCCCCCTTCAGCTGCCCAGCCCTTGCTCCCTGATGAGCGGCCAGGCCGCAGCCGGCAGCTCCACTCCTGAGTCAAGCCTGCCAGGGCAGGGCAGAGAAAGGAGAGTCAGCAACAGCACTGCCACCCCTCTCCTCAGCTGGGTGATACCGTGTCAGGATGCCGCCAAGGCAGCATTTTCGCAACCAGCCAGGAGCAGTGGGCTCTCTCTATGCCCCACACGGTTGGATCATACGCCACGCTGCTGTTGCCCATGGCTTCAACGGTTTTCTAAATGTGTTACAGGTTTTTAAATGAGCAGTTAAAGTAATATTCTCAGAACTGGATTTAATAAGCTGGGACCAGTACTTTAGCAGTGGTATAGTGGAGGTGAAGCACAGGGAAGTACTGTTGTAGGACATTTTTTTGGCAGGAGCAAAGATATCACCTGGTGGAGCAAGTTGAGTTCAGGGTGGGATGCGAGTACCCCACTTTATTTCAATAATAATAACCCTGTGAGATATGCTAGTCTTCAGCCAGGTGAACTCACCAGAGACCTTTGTGGCTGATTAGGGATGCGAACCAAGATTTCAGCTAACGTCCAGTGTGCTCACCTGTGCACCACTGTTTGCTAGTATCCTATTCTATGACTGTCAGCTGATCCTAATAATTTTTTACTATGTATTATTAAATGTATATACCACCCTTCAGCTGAAGATCACAGGGCTGTTCACAGTACATATATTGTGTATGCTCCTGTTTGAGAGGGAGTGCCTATAAGCGGGAAAAATTATAATAAATCAATTTTTTTTAATTCACCTTTAAAGTGTGGTTATGAAGGTTGTCATGGTAAACTCCTGAACTTCAATATGTACCACTATAACACAGTTTCAGGCTCTGAAACTAGGTTTAGAGGCAGTGGCCAACATGATCACATTCTTTAATAACTGCAGCAACATATATAAATTGAGTCATCTTTATACAATAGCAGGATACCCCTTTTGGTAAGGTTATGAAATGTCAGAGAAATTATGGGATGCTTTAGTGCTTCAGTGTTTGCCTGATGTTAGTTATAGGAAAACTGGGTCACATGAATGTAAGCTGCTTCTAAGTGGAGAATCCACACAGTACTATTCTAGACTTGTACCCATTGGAGTGTCTATGCTCAGTATGATTGATGTACTTTCTTACATTGTGGATGTATTACCTCTGAAAAGTAATGCCTTTGGACTAAGAATGTCCCAGTTGCCTTGCTGACATCCTTGAATGAATTTGCCTGGAGCTGGAATAGGGATAATTGAATACTCGGTAGTGTACATTCTCTTCTCTGTCTATCCTAACTGTGTCTCTGGACTTGAAAATGTCAGGTCTTCCAAATGGGCTATCTGTTGCAGAGTACAAGTTGAAGAAACTGGACCCACCATTGGGGGGGGGGATTCTGATCTGTTTCCTGGGACATAGTAAGAAGTCCCAAGTTGAAATTGGACAAATTGATGGACAAATACAGTAATGTGAACTATGTGAAGAAAGTTGGGGTATAAATGTTCAGATAGACCTTGCTAACTAACAAACAAAACCCTAGATTCCTTTTCTTCCCCAGTTGTTTTGTTCTGTTGTCATCACTCTGCTTTAATAATCTAATCAAATTTGCACAGGAAATGCATCTATCATATACAAAAACTTTTGCAACAGTTCCCAACTGCTAGTGCACAATTAAATAGCCCACTAAAAGGAATGATCCTAAGAATGAGCATGTTAGTTTATGTACCATAGCCAAGGGGTGTTGATAAGATACCAGCTCCAGCAGCAGAACAAGTAATTACTCAGTACATAAAGAAGAGTTGTGAAATCAAGAGTTCAAACAGAGGAGCAAAAACCACAGCATTCATCCTAAATATTTAATTTCAGCAGAATCTTAAAGCTTGTGTCCTGTTTGTTTAGGGATTGTGTGACATAGCAGTGGAGTGGAATAGGTTGGTCTTGCCCTTCAGGTGATATATGGAAGTCATACCTATGGATGTGAATGGGTTTCCCCCCACAGTCCAGTGGGTTGAGTACTATAGACTTAGCAAAACAAACAGGAAACTATTATTTTTTCTCTGTTGAAAAACTAAAGTACTGACTCTGCATGCATTTGTCTAGCCACTGAGTCATAGAGCATGTGCAGTATTGTGTAACTTTCATTTCTTTGGAGGCTTGTTATATTAGAAAAAGTGCTCCAAAGAAAGCAACAATTATGACATAAGCACATCTGGCTCTTGCAAATTATTCTTTATTAAGCTTTCATTTAATTACATGTGCTGAAAGGTCTGCTTTTGATTACTGTAATTTTTTTTATTTGTCCATCTGAATGATAGTCATGTTGGAAATTACATACAAACCACCTGGTTTTTTTCCATTAATAAGGCAAATTTTATACAGATTTACTTGTTAAAGAGGGAATAGGATCTTCCCTGTTTATAGTGGTAGAACTATTGCTACTGCTAATTCAAGGTGAGGTTTTAAGGTTGGTTGCTAGAGAGAAATTGAACTTACCTAAGATTTGTTCAGAAAATACCATATAATGTTTTAGGAAGAGTTATACTCACCTTTACAAGTAGGAATTTACGCTTCTATTCAAATTAGCACTAAAATATATTTGACATGTAAATTGTACTTACAGGTAAAATATAAAATCTGTTGACTGCCTCATATCAATGAAAAACAACAGGGTGTTAAACAAAAGAAATATATGCAGATTACTATAATATTGCATGATAGTTACTTGCACTCCAATTTTAAATATATTTGATGGGGTTTTGAGATGTGCTTTATATTCAAGACAGCTAACCACTTTCTCCATTAAGCTGCCATTTAGGCCTTAACCTAGAAGTCTTGCCTCTTGAATGACGTTGTCCAGTGCCTGCCAGGAAGATGGGAGATTCTCTGTTACCACACCCCTAGGGCCTCAGAATATTTCAGCTATCGTTTATAAAGTGCTGAAGCAGATAATCCTAAGGAGAAGAGTTATTCTTGTTTTGCAGCAACTCTATGCCGCTCAATTGGCCAGCATGCAGGTTTCGCCTGGAGCAAAGATGCCCTCCACCCCTCAGCCGCCAAACACAACAGGGGCACTTTCACCTACTGGGATGAAAAATGAAAAGAGAGGGACCAGCCCTATAACTCAAGTTAAGGTATTTCTTTAAGTTTCCTTTCGTGAATACTCCCACTGATACAATGCAATATAATAATTTCAAACAAGCAAATCTGGTGGTATTTCAGCTCTCCAGGGTCAGACCTTTTGACCCTGTGAACTCTGCCCGCCGCATATAACAATCATGCTGCTATGTACTTGTTTACAAGGTATATGGCGAGTCTGGAGACCCCAGTCTTGCCAAGGGCCTTTGGTTGTGACTCTTTTCCAGTTCACTGTTATTTTGAGTGTCAAGATTCACCAGCCGTTCATGTGACTGGAGATACTGTTATTTCAGGATAAGTTATAACCTAGTTTTTAAATATATTCTACACTGCTTTCAACTATTAAAATTTATCACTTGCCAGTTCCAGAGTTTCTTATTTTATATTTATATTGGTGTTCTCAAGTAAGCATGCATGAGACGAGACAGTGAAAATCCAATGTGGATTCACCTTTTTCATTCCTAGGCATGAGTAGCATGAAAAATCCCTGTGATTGAGGAGGTGTATGAGCCAGGGGTGTATCTGCTCTGTTAAGTCCTATGTTTGACATAACTTGGGCAGGGCATCTGGAACATGTGATGTGTAATACGATAGTGATTGCGTAAATCTTACTAGTATTGCATGAAAAGACTGGCAGTCATGCCAAATGGTTTAACAAGAACTAGCCTTAACTATGTAAAATGGCAAGCAAAATAAGGGGAGTGGTTACTCCCCTTATTTTACAAATTGGATCGTTTCATTTAAAGAAGCCCCAGATAAAAATTAAAATTAAAGGAGGATGGCTGGGGGGGGGGGGGGAGACCATCACTGCCAATTGATTGGGAGAGAAAAAAAGCCATGACTTCAGATTGATTGGACCCTTGTTGATAGCACACTGTTGCTGGTATTTGGCGTGCTTCTATTTGGTTTTGATGTATTGTCAAAAGCTCATGCATACTTAATTGTCACTTGCTTAGAGAACTAGGAAGCTGCAGTGTGGTACTTGGCAGCAGCATGCAATGACTAAACTGCCTCCTTTCCAGCTTTCTGTAGGCAGCTGGAAATTATTTGTTTGTTTGCTTTAAGCCTATTTCCCACACCAGCCATCCTTCCTTAAGAAATATAGCAAAAAGATTTTTAACAAAGTGAAACGGAGATAATAATATGCTTATACAATTAAAAGTATAAAATATTATTGGCTGAAAGTGCAGTATGCCCCCTTTAACCTCAGACACTAATAACCGGCCTTAATTCAGAAATGGAATTCCCCATTGTTTGTGATGCATGATTCCCAGCATAAAAGAAAACAAGGCAGCCGCTCTGTGCTGCACGGATCCTCTGTGCGTGAGTGGCACTGAGGATGCTGGTTCACAGCAGATGAGTTGTCTGAATGATCTGCAGGTTCCGTTCATTCCTTCATTTCTATGATTTGATACTGCTATTTCGAACATGTTGGGATTGTATGAATAGAGCCACCCCTACCATTGAGCAGAGTGAGGCAGTAGGTGCTAGACATGGTGATGGCAACCTCCTGGCTGTTCCTACCCTCCTGAGCCGGTTCTCCTGAAGCAGCAATGCTTGCTTGCTCTTGAACACTGCAGTCTGTCTGTCTTGCCTCACCTCATTTTCTTTTTCCAATGTGCCAGAGGTGGCACTCATCCTTTGCTTTGCTGATTTGACACATGCTGTTGCCACTACAATTGCATTGCTATAGTTGTTTAAATGGGCAACAAGCAAGCAGCAGGCAGACAGTGACCAAACAGTGTCAAGGTGTTGTAGGCCAGAGCTGAGTGTGCCACATAACCAGCCTTGCACCCCAAAACTTCCTTCGGGTGCAGTGGAGGACATTATTCCACCCCTAGCGGATTCAGCTGCCAGTCCAGTTAGCTAGCTTCTGTTGCGAGAATGGAGGTGGGATCTTATCCTTTGTTCGAAAAAGCAAAGTATGTTGGACTGCAGAACGTCCCAGGTTCTATCCCTGGTGAGGCTGGGAATGACCCCACCTGAAAACCTGGACAGCTACAGCCAATACTGATTAGATGGGCCAATGGCCTGACTCAGTATAAGGCAGCATCCTGTGCCCCTATCACTGTAAATTTTTAACAGGAACATATGCAAATTCCACATGACCAGATAGCAGATACCACAACTTCCAGGCTAGTTCTTCAAGGGGAGATGAGAACACTTTCACACTGTTCTTGAACACAGTTGCAGGGAGCCCACAGTTCTGGGTGAATGTGATAGTGCATCAGCAGGACAGTAGCCAGGGTCCTGGGAAATGGTGGATACCTGTTTCACATCACATTATCAATTCCACATTCAGCATGGGAAGCTTAGATTTTAATTCCACCATCACCTCCTTATCCATGTGGACAAGGATGAGATCCATGATGGGCTTGAGATCTTTGTATGTGTGGACTTTGAGGACTGAGTGGCTGGGGCAACCCAGCAAGATGGGCTAGATATAAATTTAAAAAAATATATTATTATTATTATTATTATTATTATTATTATTATTATTATTATTAATGACACAGCCAACCCCCCAAAACATCAGTGATAAGGATATGTTTAATAGGTTCTTAATGTCATTGTCCTCAAAGCTTTCTCATATTACTGTCTCCTTCAGACTAACTGAGGAAAAACCTATATTTTGTGTGACTTCTACAAATAAAGAGGGTGCCTATATAGCAATGGCCTAGAAATAACATAAACTGTAGAGTAAGTGCAGTATTATAAATAGTTACTTATTTGTTGCATTGGGCGATTTAATACATTATATATGACAAGTTGTACCATGCAGAATCTCTACTTGACAGCAAGAAGAATGGCAATGATAAGATAATGGACTGCATTATTGTATCCTTTCATATATTTCTAAGCTTTGAAGTGTTCAGTGCTGTCTGCTAAAATATAGATGATGCACCCTTATATCTAGCATATCTCAGCTTTGGGCATATTTTAAATGAGAGAGCCATGTTACCAGGCTCTTTTCATTTTAATTACAGAAAATCAGTATTCTGCTATTCCAAAAATGCTGTGCCTGGCTGATTGCTAACAAGTTCAACACAGGGTACAAACTCTCCAATGAACAGGGTGAGGTTGTATTGTAAAGGGGAGTGCTAGATCAAAAGAACAAGTTTCTTAGATTTTTCTTTTTCCAGAAGTTAGATGTTTCATAAGAGTAGATGTGCACAGATTTTTGCTATGTGAGTTCCTCCAGCCCCATCTCCCCTCATTTCACTTGTACAAAAGACACCACAAAGCGAGTGAATACCTGATAGTTATAATTATATGACTATGGATCTGCTTGTATCAGTACCAAATTTATATTTTCCTTGTCTAGATTTATATGTATGCCATAAATTAGAGACTGACATATTATTGCTTTTTTAAAAGTGCTGTAAAACACATCCCCAAAGTATAGTCTGACCTTTGTAATATTTAACAATAATATAATACAGTCGTACCTTGGAAGTTGAATGGAATCCTTTCCGGAAGTCCGTTTGACTTCCAAAACATTTGGAAACCAAAGCACAACTTCTGATTGGCTGCAGGAAGCTCCTGCAGCCAATAGGAAGCCACGGAAGGTCCGTCGGACATTCGGCTTCCAAAAATAGTTTGCAAACCGGAACACTCACTTCTGGGTTTGTGGCGTTCGGGAGCCAAAACATTCAAGAACTATGCTGTTCGAAAAACAAGGCACGACTGTATCTAGTTCCACTTGAACTACGTCAAACTGTATGATGCACAAGATAAGAATGGGAGGTTTAATGAAAACTGTAAACATATTGATAAGCCTTGCTCTGCATAGCCTGTTGAATTCTAAGATCACAAGACAGTATATCTTCTTTTTCATTCATCATGTTGTCTAGCTATAGACAATACTGCAGATTGTAACAGAATTCCTTAAAACTTTCCAATCTGATCCACATAATAGCTTGATCTTGCACTCTATTGCTGTAAGACATACCACATAGATTCTGGCATTAAAATCCATTTGCCCTACAGTGGGGCAAATGCTTCAGTAGTGCTATCGTGGCAGTAATTGCTATTGCCTTTTTTTTTTTTTAAGCCTTTGCATCGTACAGCAGTGTCATGCATGATTTTTGAAGGTTGTATCTCTGGTGGCTCAGAGTACTGCATTCAAAAGGCCCTGGCCTGAGCTCTTGAGGCCGGGTGAAAAAAATCACAGTCAAGTACCAATAATACTAGATGTGTTCAGATGGCAAGCAAGATACAGTATGTTGCTTAGATCCTATTTTAATTTAAATAACAATCAAATTCCATCCAATAGTAGTAACAGGGTGCTTGCTTTAGCTTTGTGAATTCTACTGCCTGCTACTGCTGTAGGATCAGGGTGTGAGAATTTCATCATGTTAGGGTTATGCTGGAAAATAAACTGCTGTTACAACCTCTCTCTCCCCTCTCTCCAGATTTTTAGGGGGGGATGCAGAAATGTTTCACAAAGATATTGTGACCAAAAAGTCTTGTACAAAAACAAAAAAACAAAGTCAAGGATATCTAGGGGTAAACAAATATAAATGTTTAAGGTATTAAGTATATTTTCCTGTTTAATTTTACCAATAACCCCACCATGCACACACATATATACAGTCTGTTTTGTAGTTCCAATAACTTTTCAAATAGGCCCAGTAAAGCAACACAACTGAGCTGCTAGAATTTTTCTTAAATAATTCTTTGTAAATGCCCTGGGTTAATTTAGATCTCAGAAAACACATTAGGAAATTAGGCAGTAATGCGAGCTAATTCAAATTTTAATTTGCCAAAAAGAATGATCCAGCTCCATAGTTAATGTAAATAGAGGCATAGCACAGAGAAATTAATGAGGTTTTCCTTTCATTGAATCTTCAAGGAGTGTAGATAATTAGCTTCTTTTGTTATTATTGCAAGGAAATGCAGCATTGTCTAGGAGGTGTAAAATAGCTGTGGCTTCCAAAGTGATAATGTGTTTCATTTGTCTTTTTCTAATAATTATTTACATTAAACTCTTTTAGGATGATGCCGCACAGCCACTGAATCTTTCAGCCAGACCTAAGACAGCGGAACCTGTCAAATCCCCGACGTCACCAACACAGAACCTCTTCCCTACTAGTAAAACCAGCCCCGTGAATGCAGCCAATAAAAGTGGAATCCCCAGCCCTATTGGTGGAACTCTGGGAAGAGGATCTTCTCTAGGTACTCAGAAGGGGAGAAATGCTGGGGATCTAGCATAGGAATGGGCTGGCAGGCTTTGTATGGTCTACATAGTTAACTACTTGAGTGCATGCTCACACTATATTAGCATTTATGAGATAATGCAACTCCATAATAACTTATGCTGTGATAAATTTGTTAGTGTTTAAAGTGCCCACAAGACTTTTTTTTTTTTTTTTTGCTTTTCCTGCCGCAGGTGAACAAGATTATCCTCCTTGAAATTATCTATGTTAGCTGAGCCTGGGTATGCAGCTTTGCTTTAGAACTTAGAATGCCATGCTGGAATGGACCAATGTCTATCTAGCCCAATATGCTTTGCAGTATGAAGTCAGCAGATGCTAGATCCAGGTGTTATTGGATGCCAGTGGCCATTAGCCCCCAACTATCATTGACAGTGGTCGGGGATAATGAGAGTTGTAATCAAGGAGTAACTGGAAGCCCACATGTTCCCCAACCCTGAGCTTTGTACTCCAGCAGCATCAACCAGTGTTTCTAGCTTCTTCCCACTCCTGATTTGGGAAAGAAACAAATTACTGTCCTTTGAGGCCATTGATTTCTAAAGCTTCACTAAAACAAACAAACACTTTTTATTGATTTAGCACATCCCTCATGTGCAAGCGCACACCCTTATGAACAGCTCCTGCTTGTTTCTGAAAATCTGTTGTGGTGGAAATGTGATTGGTGGTACAGTTCACACAAGGACAGGACACCCCAAAACCCACACAGCACAGTACTTTTCCTCATGTAGGGACAGTTTCCTCCGGTACTAGGTTTTGGTGTCTCTACAGGAGTGACCTAAAAGTAGGGTTTCTATAGTGCAAAAGAAAACACATTTATGGTTTCAGCAAGACAGAAAAATTACTTTCTGTAGGTATTTTATTTTTAGGTGCTTGCACTATTTTTCAAAATGATGATATAGCAAGTTTGTATTATAGAATTTATACCATCCTATTGGGACATGGAAGAAGAGGATATAAGCATTCTGTACAGTATGCAAAGAACAGCTGTTTGCATTTTGTTCTATATCATTACCTTATTTTTATCGTCATCATTACACACACACACACACACACACACACACACACAAATCCCTATTCTCAATTTTCCTGTATGCAGTAGCCAACAGAGGTAGTCATAACCTGCAGAGCCTTTCTATCTCTTTAAAGAGCTCCAAAGTTTCAGAAATGATGCTTCTTTTGCCGTTTTCTCCTTCCCTACCCCCTCTCTTTTGTTGGGTCATGGCTGGCATCAGGAGTCATCATTGTTGGGACTCTAACAAGGCTCACACTTTAGAGGAAGCCAACTGTTGATCCCTGGAGCCAGCTCCTCCCCCTGCTTCTTGCTATTGCTGATTGTTCATCTACCCTCTCCAGATGAGAAAGCAGTAGCAGGAGGAAGGAAGAGTAGCAACTGCCACAGTTTCCCTCTGGACAGTGGACTGGGCTGGAACCCCCCCCCCCAAAAAAAAAAAAAAAAATCTGGAACCAACTGTAAATCGGGCGGGCAGACTTCTGGCTTGTGAGATTTACATTGTGTTTTTGTCTAGGTCCATCAATGAGAGCCAGGTGCTAGTCTTAGGTGGTAGAGCGAATGGCTTACTATGTCCCCTAAGCCAGACACAGGCCAGACATGATATATCCAAGTACAAATCTACATTCATGTTGGGGATTTGAAACACAACTCTAAAACTGTCTAGCTGACATGGCCAAAGGAAGGCAATTAATATTCATATTTCACAGAACAGGAGCACTGAGACTGATGAGTGATTAGTACAAAGCCAACCACAGCAGAGAGAATATATATATTACTTTCAGTTTCATCTGCTGTTGTTGGGAGTCAGAAACTATTGCTCCTTTGTTGCTAACCAGGGAAAGTTCTGCTAGTAGATGTGAGTGCACAATAGGAATCAGGTTAAGAAGCAGATAAGAGTTTTTAAAGAAACAGGATACTTTTCTGGGTAATGACCTGGAACTATTAAACACTGGAGAAATATGGAAACAAGTTTATGAACCTGAAAATACTCGTATCATTTTGTTTGGGGTTCTCCAACATTGCAGGATCATTTGGAACATGAGCAGTCATCTATGTAAGAGAGGGTTGTGATGAGACCCCTTTCAGGAGGGAGTTCCAGAGTCTGCACAGCCACTGAAAAGTCCCACTCCTGGTCCCCAAATAGGCATAATGGGGGTGGGGGGCAGTAGGCAGGTAGGTTCATGTGAGAGAAGGTAGTCCTACAAATATCCTAGTCCTGAAACATAATGTGCTTTAAAGCCCATGGCCAGCATTTACAAATGGACTTGGAAACAAATTGGAAACCAATGATTGTATTATAGAAAGGAAGTCCCTGAATATGATCCCTGCAAATAGCCTAGCCAAGTCATTCTGTGCCAGTTTTTCCAAGCACACTTCACAAGCAGCTCTCCATAAAGCACATTGCAGTAATTCAGACTTTGTCCTTGCCAAATGGGCAGTCTACAGAAATAGGCGTTGGTTGCCCCTACCCTCCTCCACAAGCCCAAGCTGGGCAAGAGCACAGTGACTTCAAGTTTCCAAACACTGAATGATTTTTGTCCTTTGGTATAAACATAGAAAACCCTTCCAGAAGGCTATTCTTTTCTACACTCAAATTCATCTGCAACAGCAATGAGAGTTTATTTAATTCCTACCCTGACTTGTTTCTCAATCAGAACTGAATCAAAATGTATTGTCTCAGTGTATTTACAGCTCTGGACTTTTATTTAAGTGCTATCTCACATACACTCACACACATGCTGTAACATGCCATTCCATGACTAGAGTGCCTTGAATCCAGAATTATACAATCACAACAGAAGACTAATTAAAATTCACATAGTATTTACCTGGACACCTGGTATTTTGGTTGCTTTTCTCATGCCCTAACCCAAATGCTGCTTCATTGGGCAGAGTTTTTTTGTTAAGCGCTTTGTGTGATGGCAAGTCACTGTTACCTTGTTGGGTAAAATTGTCCCCTCCCTGCTTCCTTCAGTAAAAAACTCTCAAATCTTTTATTTAACAACATGATAAAATCTGAAGTAGTGAGTGTAGTGGCCACAGGCAAAGTGATCTTTAGGCTAGCTCACATGATGGTTGTGAGGAGAAAATAAAAGAGGAGCCACTCCATTATTTGTCCTACCCACATGAATTCATGGAGGGCTATTAAAAATAAATACAGACAGTTGTAGTATTATGCAAGCATAATGTCATGATGTAAGTATATATTCATAAAATAGATATAAAAACAAAAAAATACATGTGTTCGTCTTTATAAATGCATTGTAAGAATTTATGGCAAGCCATTCTAGGTTATGAAATAGTTTCAGTAAGCCATTTAGTACTGGCTGTGCTATACTGACAGCTCTAAGAGGACTAGTTGCAGCTAAGTAGACATTCATCTGGGCAGAAAACAAATCTGGATTTATGCCCATGTCTTAATTATTGGTGCATGTATTTAATGAACAGTAGACAGGGTGATACCCAAATTTGTGGGAGTGTTCATCACCTGCAGTCCTCCACCTCTTTAAAATTTGCCCTGGAGGATCCCCAAACCCTCCAGAGCAGATCTGGGAAGCTCACACGGAGCTTCAGTAGGTGCTCTTCACAGTCTTCATGGTATTCCATTGACAGATGAAAACAGTAGAATATTTTTAAGTTTGCATTACCTGGAATAAGTAGGTGGTCTGCAACGATTAGTTGGCTGTGTTCAGTCTTTCATGCAAAGAGGAAGTTTTTTTTAATGGACTGCTTTCAAAAATATCCTTAAATAAAGATTATCTTTGTTGTTTCCAGACATCCTTTCCAGTCTTAACTCACCTGCCCTGTTCGGGGACCAGGATACAGTCATGAAAGCCATTCAGGAGGCTCGAAAGATGAGAGAACAGATCCAGCGGGAGCAGCAGCAACATCATCATGGCCTTGATGGAAAACTTCCTGCCATGAATAACATGGGTCTAAACAACTGCAGGACTGAAAAGGTACTGTATTCCTCTTCTGTCATTTCTTCTGCTCATTTTTATTTGCAATTCTATCCAGCCAGTGGTCTCTGAACCTCATGTTGCAGCTTCTGCATTTCTAGTTTTAATCATCTTTGATACTGACAAAATAGTTATTCACTATGTCATATAGTTCTATTTTAAAAAAGACAAAACTTCCTCCTCTTACAGGACAAAGGAAATTTAGACTCCCAAACATAAAATCATCATCATCATCATCAACGTCATCATCATCGTTATAGGGCATATATACTAGCATTCGGGTTGGGGGAGTTATGTCTGATGAAATGAGTGGACAGAAGAGGCTTGGTGGAGCAGCAAAAAGTTAATCTAGTCCAGCATCCTTCTTTCCACAGTGGCCAACTAATGCCTATGGAAATTCTATGCACTTTCTCCATGTCATGCATAATTTTTATAAGCCTCTGTTATGTCACCACTTCTTATTTTTCTGCATTAAAGAGCTCCAAATGCACTAGCCTACCTAAAAGGGAAATATCTGGTCTTAAGTAGCCATGACAGAAGCAGAGGAGGGTGAGCACATGGACACGATGCTTGTTCCCAACTTAGCAATCCTCAGCCAGAATCATTGCATATGAACTGGGCTATATTTTTTCAAACTGCTGTCCAAAGCTGCCTTGCATGAAATCCATTAGCTCAGCATTGTGTGCAGTGATTGGTAAGAGTTCTTCAGGATATTCCCAGGCCTACCTGCAAATGCTGTAGATTGAAGCAGGGACCTTCTGCATACAAAGGAGGTGCTTTACCATTGAGCTGTGCCCATTTTCTCATGGCCTTTTAATGAGTAATCGGTTTCCAGTACTGATTTTTAAAAATGTGTTCTGGGAAAGTTACATAGGAATAGTAACTAATATGGTGCTGTTGATAGGTTGTTTGGTTTGTGGCTTGGTACAAGTGTGATGATTACGGGACAATTTACTCTACTTTATCCTCTCTCAAAGGGTTTATGAGAAGTTAAAGTGAGATAAGTATGTACTGCAGTCATTTGGTATGAAAACAAAGATGAAAAGAAACCAAAAATCTGTCTGCAGAGCACCTTGATGACTGCAGCCTTATAAGAAATAACTTCAGATCAGCAGCCATTGCTTTCTTGCAGTGATCTGTTCCAGTCTCATCACAACAAAAGCTTATAGATTTTTAAATTTTAGTTGTATTGATGCTTCCTCTTAATCCAAACAATATCCAAACAATATTCGTCAGCATCCAAGAGTTTGTGACACTGGCAGCTGCCTTCAAACTGTTTCCTCGAGAGGAGAGTAGGGTTCTGAGGTTCATTGCCTATAGTTGCATGCACAAAGGGAAAATAACCCTGCAAGTAGAACTCTCAAAGACAAGATGCCTTTTCATTTGCATTTTATATGTTGCCTTATTACATTTCTCAGAACAACAAGGGGAAAAGGGTCTGTGTCTGTAAAAGGGATTTGCTTAGCCCCTTGCCCCTAGAGGATTAACAGTGGTTTGCAAAACAAATTCATAACCTAATAAATATTTATTTGCACAAGCTTTAGTTTAAATGATAGCATTTTAAAACTCATTTAATACAGATTATCGCTGTGAAAGAATTCTTTGTAACATGAAAGAACTGAAGGTTTGATGTGTGACGAAGGTCAACAGGATCTCTGGAAGTCCAGACTTCAGATTCCAAACTGACCCCAAATCAGAATGGGGAGCTTTTAGGGCTTGTTTATAAACCTATGTTTGTGAAAAGCACTGAAAACTGTGAGCTAATTCCACTGGCCTCTAGAATTATATAGACACCTATAGTATTACAAAAAACAGTGCTTATATTAACAGAATTTCACAGGACAAGCTGCTAAATCTTTTTTTTTTAAAAAAAAAATATTTACCTTTTCCAACAATTTAAACACTACAAAAAATAAAAACCATACAATACAATACAATACAATACAATACAATACAAAAAACAAAAAAACCTATACATTACACTAACAAAACACTAACATTAAACTAACAAAACAAAACAAACACAATTTAAAACACATCAAATAATTTCAATATCTTATCTTTCATTCCCTTATTTCCGCGACCTCCTCACACCTCCCTTTTTGTATTCCACTTCTATTAATTTTTTCAGCAATTTCTTTCCATCTTCCTCTATTTTTAATCCTGTAATTATCTTAACACATTCCAACCTTATTTTCCCTTTAATACTCTATTAATCTATTTATCCTTAATTCCTTATAACATTTCTACTAAAGCCATATAACTTCATTCCAACATTTTTCTAACATTCATTAATTTTACAGTATTTCCGTAAATAGTCTTTAAACTTTTTCCAGTCTTCTTCCACCGACTCTTCTCCCTGGACTCGGATTCTGCCAGTCATTTCCGCCAATTCCATGTAGTCCATCAACTTCATCTGCCATTCTTCTCGGGTGGGTAGATCTTGTGTCTTCCAATATTTTGAGATGAGTATTCTTGCTGCTGTTGTTGCATACATAAAAAATGTTCTATCCTTCTTTGGCACCAGTTGGCCGACCATGCCCAGGAGAAAGGCCTCTGGTTTCTTCAGGAAGGTATATTTGCATACCTTTTTCATTTCGTTATAAATCATCTCCCAGAATGTCTTAATCCTTGGGCATGTCCACCAAAGGTGAAAGAATGTACCTTCAGTCTCATTACATTTCCAACATTTATTATCGGGCAAATGGTAAGTTTTTGCAAGCTGGACTGGTGTCATGTACCACCTGTAAATCATTTTCATGAAGTTTTCTCTTACATGCCGTAAATTTCATACCTGTGGTCCATAACTGTTCCCAGTCAGCCATCATTATGTTATGTCCAACATCTTGTGCCCATTTAATCATAACTGATTTCACCATTTCATCCTGAGTGTTCCATCTCAGCAACAAGTTATACATTCTTGACAAATGCTTAATTTTTGGATCAAACAATTCTGTTTCCAATTTTGATTTTTCCACCTGGAAGCCAACTTTTTAATCCAAATTATATGCCTCCATTATTTGGTAATAATGAAGCCAATCTCGCACTTTATTTTTCAATTTTTCAAAGCTCTGCAATTTTATTCTGTCTCCATCTTGTTCCAAAATTTCCCAATATCTCGGCCATTTGGCCTCCATATTGAGTTTTTCTGTGCCTTCGCTTCCATTGGTGACAACCATCTTGGGTTTTCTTTTCTAACAAATCCTTATATCTTATCTAAACATTAAACAATGCCAAGCTGCTAAATCATGGGCAGACTGATCCACACACTACATGAATAGTGATAATCTGGCTACAAACTTCTATGTAAAATGTGCTGTATACCAGTGCATCAAAAATCAAGTAATACATCTTTGAAATAGTTGTCTTTTGCCTAGACCAATTTTCAGTACTTCTTTTCAAAAGGGGTTTCTGAAGATGCACATCTAAATCATTAGGTTTGCTTCTTCAAATACCAGCTAATGATAAATCATTTTAAAAAACAAACAAACAAAAACCACCATCTGTTTGCCTGACAAGCAGAATTCAATTGGTGGCGAAGTTCGACTGACCATTTGCAGGATTTTTTTTAGTTCAAATAAACTTGAAACTGTTGTGCAAAGGAATATTCTCCCAAGCTCAGCCACATAATTTTGAAGTCTGTAAATTGCCTTTGAATCGTCACATTTAATCCATTTTTCTTTGCAATAATTATATTAATTTTAAAAGCATCTTATAGTTTTATGAAGATTTATACAAAAGTAAAGGTATATTTTTAAAAACGTAAAAGTTGACAATTAGGTGATGTGATTTTGATTGTGTGGGGAAACTGCCACAAAATGTCATGCTGTATAGAGCCTTAAAGGCTAGAATAAGCACTTTGAGAACCCAGAAGCAAATCGGAAGCTAATGGAGCTACCATGAGATTGAAGATATATAGTTAGACTTGCAAACATTTGGATGAATGGAAGCTTCTGGGCTCTCTTAAAGGCAGCCCCATGTAGAGAACATTACCATAATCCAAAGTGAGATATATATATATATCATTCTCCTTTCTGTCCTCTCTGGCAATGCATTCTTTGCTTTTTTCTTAGTTTTAATAGCCTTTTCTAAATGGTATCTTCATATTTTTGCTCTTGATGCTTTTCAATTTCTAGCTTCAGTTTTAAACACCAGAATTTCAAGCTATATTTCAGGGATAATGCTTTAAGCAAAATATTTGTTCCAACAATAAACCCATGTCCAAGAAATAACAATTACAATTCTGTAAAACACTCAAATCCTTTTGATTCTTCATCAGCTCTCTTAACAAATATTTGGGCAGTTTGAAACATCACTGGTGTAATACTGCCCCCTTTTATTAGAAATGAAAAGCATGCTGGACACTTGCAATCTGTTTGAGTCACATGGTTAATTCAAATATATGTGGCTGTATGACAGTATTTAAATTAGGCATAGGATTAATAATATTGAGCCATGAGAACCAAAGCACATTGTTCAGCTGCAGTGTGTGAGGCTTTGTCTTAAGTTTGCTTTTATATCATGGCATGGGAGTTTCTTGCTCTCTTTTGTATGCAAACACAGTTTTGAGAGAAAAGGTTTGGCTTCTTCATATGCATTTAATTACCATGTTTGCTTGGAATATATATATATATAATATTTCTAAATCAGTTTCGCTCCCCCCCATATAGAACAATGGGCCACACTGCTGTTTTTGGCGGCCTGATCACGAATTAAATTTTCTTTTGAATAGCTAAATGATTACAATACCGCTCACACACGCTGAAGTGCTGTGCCGAATGTATCTGATGCAATTAGAATTTGATCATGTAGAAATGCAGAATGGAGCATCTTATGGAAAGGTGAGCCCTGTGACTTTAGCAGTGTCTTTTAAAAGAGATATTGTAGTCATGGAGACTTTCAACAAACAGGTTTACATTTGTGGTTCCATTTAAAAATATTGTGGTGATAGCACTGCTAGAAATAGCCTAATTTCAGATGCTTTCATGAAAGTTATCCTTTATATAAATCCATAATCCTGAAGAAATAAGAGCAGTCTTAAGGCCTAATGTCCTGCTTAGTGGTGGACTCTGGTCTGGGAACCTGGGTGGGTGTTGAACAAGGTGGCAAGGGGAAGGCAGAATTTGCAGTGAAGAAACAGAAGGTATGAGAAGGGTGCTTAACCCTTTCCTGCCTACCACTTTCTCCATGCAGCTTCCACCACCCCACCAGCTACTTTCCCCTAGCAGGATCTCAGCGTGTTTCTTTGCTGCATGGCAGGCTTCTACAGGGACCAGATCTTGGTGGTTGGCTATGCATTAAAAATAGAGAAGTGGTCAAGGTTGAGTGTTTTGTTTCTGAAGTTGTCTGGTGACACAGTTACATACACACTCTCATTCACCCTCCCAGGCACTTCATTCTCTAGCCACCACATCCAATCTCCCCATCCCTCACCCGCTGACACACAACCTCCCTCCCTCTGAAACACATGATTAGGAGCGTCGCAACAGCAATAACAGCTAGACCAGCCACACGGGGAAGGAGACAGGTTGAAGTCACACACCCATGTTTTTGATGTACAAAAGATTGCTCGTCCGTCAGAGTTATTAACAGAGCCTTGGTCATGATGTCTTTGGTGGAACCCCATCCTCAGTCCACCATCCCTTTTAGCGCACTCCATTCCTCTCCACCATCACTACTGCTTTCCTTGCCTCAGTCTCGCCCACTGTATGGAGACTTAGGTCCATCCAGTCCCTGCTGACACCTAGAGGAAGAGGGAAGGTGGAATCACCTGCGGTGCCTTCCCTCCCTCTTTCTTTGGAGAAGCAGCAGCAAAGGACAGGGGCTTTGGTGGTTGCCAACGAGCCTCTTGTGGGGCAGGGCCCTTGACAGGTACCGGGCTATCCCAGCCCTGAGAAATAGGAAGCCACAGCCAGATGGGGTCCCCTACCCCCCAAATCTTACTCAGACTCCACACCAGGCATACTTGAAGTGGTATAAATATTGCTAATCTCCAGTGTGATCTTTTCTTGTAAGGAAAAGAGCTGGTTGAAGTATGTGTGAATTTTTTGTCATGCACATTCCTTTATTCCGGGCTTGATGTAACTTTGCATACAATAATGCTGCTTTTCTGACACTAGCAGCAAGCAGCACTTGTTTTCTTCCTTGAGGCAGAATTAATCACAGGAAAACACAGCAGTTATTGTAAATACAAGGGAAGAACATGGCATAGTGATGTTAGCATCATTATTCCATTGTCATCCACCCTGAGTCTTTAGAGGCGTCTTAGTCTTCCTTCTGAGCATTTCCAAAGATTCCTGCATATAAACAAAGTGTTGCTAAAACATGCTTCAAACAGACAGCAAATAGCACAGAACTGGGCAAATAAATGCCTAAGCAATTCCCACTCCCTCTCTGCACCTAGGCTAAATGCATATTGCCATTGCAGCAACAAAAAGCGCATGTACACTGTATAATTTTTCCTTGGGGTGGCATTAAAAGTGGTAAAGATAGTTCTGTAACTGACAACTTGATATTATAAGAAGCACAGAGGTGCTGCCACTCAGTCTCTCTCTCTTTCTCCTTTCCTGTTGTGTGTGGGTCATAGATAGATAACCAACGGTCCTGCAAGTAATTTTTGCTAGGCCAAGCTAGGAGGCAGGGCTGGAAGCAGAGGACTGCTGTAGGTAGTTATTTAATAAAACAATTTCTTCTTCTCATTAAGCAGAGAACATTCAGCTTGCTCATTTATGGAATGCTGAGGTTCCTCATATGAGTTCAGGTCCTACCTCTTGAAGTTTTCTAACCAAATCATTGAATTTCCCAGCCTTAAAATGGAATATTACACCCAAATCCTCTCTGGAGGAGAATCCCCAGGACAGTGAGGTGGGGAAGAGAGTGGAATTGGCAAACAGAAACGCTTGCACTGATGAAATAATTGGAAGGGTGCGGCAGTGAATTCCTCCCTGTTGCTTGGATTCTTTGAAGTACACACATAAGGGGGCTGTGGAGAATAATTTTCTCACTCGCTTCCCCCCTCCTGCACCCCACCAATATGCCTTTCATGATCGTTCAGGAGCCTTTCAGAGTGGGGTGGGTTATGGCTGACAGGGGAGGTGGGAACTACTCAGAATTGGTTTCAGGCAACTTTTGTGAAGAGGGGGCTGGAAAGTATGATGTGATGCAGCCCCGTTGTTTGTTGTTTCATCCCTGCAGCTGACAGCAAATGGTGTGAAGTGAGGCACAGGACAACACACAGTGCAGTGACTTAATATCGCTCATTGTATTCATAGAGACATTATGAGAAAGGAAGGAGACCAGGAGCAACAGGAGCTCTGTCTGTAACATCTGGTTAAGTTCTGAAACACAGAGAGATTGCTTTTGCAAACACTTTACAATATCACTCTTAGTGAAGGTAGAATATATGAATCTGCAAATCAATATTTTTAGTTATAAGCATGCATCAGCTCCTACTTCCATCTCAGGTTTCAGACTGCACAGATTATTTGGAGCATCTGTATTGCCAGTCAGCTTAACTGCTGGTGTAACTATTATTAACAATGGAATGGGGCAATCAGTTAAGCATTCCTGATTTTTGAGAGAGAGAGAGAGAGAGAGAGAGAGAGAGAGAGAGAGAGTAGTCCTAACGATTTTTTAATCAGAAGTAAGCCTGTTTGATTTAACTGAAACTTAATTTATGGGTGTGAATTTCAGAACTCAGAGGCTTAGAATATGAACCCCGTTTTAAAACTGGGTTTCATTGCAAACTAGGTCCACACCTATTTCATACCTCAGGCCTAACTTGGAGTAGGTTCTCAACTCTTTGAACCAGCTCTTCTTGCCACTTCACCATCCTTCTCAAGCAAAGCTATTCTTGAAAAGTTAGGAAATGGCTGTAGGGAGAGCTCACTTGAGATAGGAGGGGACTTTTCGAGTGCATCATTAAGGCCTGATGGGTGCATCCTTTCCTGCTGTAGTATATAGCTGATGCAATTCCACCTGCCTCTCAACCTAATTTATTGAATTGGGAGCCACAGGAGATTTAAATCCCATGCACACTGGCAGGAAATAATGCTCAATAACATGTGCAGGAGCATCCAGACCTTAAGGATGAAGCCTTCAAAGGCTTTTCTGTCTCCAGTGAGTCTTCACGCTGCCAGTTTCTCCTTCATAAGGGTGAGTTTTTGGGGGAGTAGGACACTAAGAAAGAAGACTGGGATACACACATCTGAAAGCAAGAGACATTAACAGAATTCAAAAACACATTCTAGCTAGATAAAAGCACTTGGTGGTTGGATAGCATGGCTGGTGTGGCCTAGAGAAGGGGTGAGACCTAAGAACAGTTAGCCATATTTGGCCCCTGGGCATGGGATTCTGTCTATTATGTAGTTTTACTGCCAAAGTGAAGCCGTGTTAGTACCTGTAAACTGCATATATTTGAAACTGCCTGGGAAATTGCTGAAAACACTTTGGAGTATCTAGGGCAGTGATGGCCAAACTTGGCCCTCCAGATGTTTTGGCCTACAACTCCCATCATCCCTAGGTAACAGGACCGGTGGTCAGGGATGATGGGAATTGTAGTCCCAACACAGCTGGAGGGCCAAGTTTGGCCATCACTAATCTAGGGTATGGGTGTTAGAAATTACTATTAAAATAACAGCTGCAGAAGTCAGTAATTACCCATGCCTTGTCAGGATGGTATTAAATGGAAAGGTCTCCTCTAAAGTAATACATTTCCAGATCCTAATGCATGGTAATAATATAAAGTTTGTCCAATATAAGGTTTGTCCCACATAATTCATCATCAGCCTATTAAATCCTAGTATCCTGACATTGGCAGTGGCCCAGATGCAACCAAGTGAAACAGTCCTATAATATGTGCTGATAATGAAAGGAAAGGAACAGCTCAGGAAGGATGGGAGGCCATTGTGTCCATAAGGTGAACAGCTTATACTATGAAATAATGTTTCATCAAACCTTTGCTGCTTCTAAATTTATTTACCAATATAAAATCTTTGAAAGTGCTTACTTATAGTTTAGGCTTCAGATTGGCAGCCTCTGTTTAGCTTACAATGCAGCATGTCAAAAACTCCCATTTTCTCTTTCCTTTCACTTGCTAAGGGGCTATTTCAGTTGGCTCAAACCTTTCACTCTCAAGACCAGTAGAACTAGATTAATTTCAGCAGAATTAATGTGTTACCCTTTTGTGAGAATTAGTCTACGTGAAGTTTTGGCTGAACTATAGAAAATGATATACTTCTCTTATTTGAAACAAAGGGTTAATCCCAAAGTGTTTGGCTACCGCTATGGATCAAGCTTTTGTGCATAAATAAAACTATGGGAACCACATGAAAGCAGTGGTTGGGTTACCACACAACTGGATATGCTTAAAACTGAATGCTTCATAAGTCTAACTACTGGGGAGCTGCAAACTTTATAAATAACTTTGCAATTGGTTAAAACTATATTAAAACCAGATGAACAAAGACACGAGTTCTATTTAAAGCGGGGGGGGGGGGCGCAGTTCAGTGAGTGCAATAATCTTGATGAAAGTAATCTAACTGGAATAGGTCTATAATTTAGAGGTGATGGCAAGTGTGGCAGTAGTTCAGGATTTGTGACTATATGCTCAGAGGTGTGGAGGACTTAAATCAAAAAGTCTTCCTTAACAGAGAAGCATATGAGGTTTTCCACTCCCAAACAATGTAACTTGGGGGGGAAATACCGTTATTGTCAATTCACCCGCTCTTCCTCCCACCTGCAGCTTCAGTCTTCATCAAGTAAAGTGCTTTCCAAATTCTTTGGTTTAAAATAATTAACATTTGTTCTGTTCTGAACCTTGCACAGTACTTTTGCTAAATATGGGGTTGAATCCAGAGAGCCATTAACAATGTGGGAGGCTGTGGGGGAAGGAGGATACATGTATTTATGGGAATGCTGTTACTCTCTTTGGACATCTGAAGAAAGAATGCCCAATTCTCTTAAAAAACCCCAAGGCAGTGCAAGAAGGCAAGTGACAGGTGGGGAGGCTGAAGCAGCCACACTGGTTGCACAGCCCTAAAGCCACTGCTGTACTCCTTTTCCCTGTTTTGGGTGAATTGAGAAGAATACACACCTGGCCCAACCAGGTGAATATCTACATCCTTTGTTCAACTGATACAGCATTTGGATTGTGAGGGCCATACATGAATCCACTTAATTATTGGAGTCATGTATCACAAGCCAAACTTTGGATGTCCCACACCTAGGGCTGTATCCAATGTTGCAGCTCTGCTGGCACAAGTGTGCAACAGAACTTCTCAGACTCTTCTTCCCTCCAACCCCCTAGGTGTCTACAAAATTAGCTACACGGGATTTAGGGACCCTACAAATTTGGGAGGGGAAGGAAACAGAAGCCCTTTTGTGCCAATGGACACTGCATTGAAACACATCATTTTGTGTTTCTCTTTCCCATTTTTGTGAAAAATGAGCCCACCTCTTATAATCCTGATACTTATATACAGTCATACCAAGGTTACAGTTTGTAACCTTGGGTTACAAACGCTTCAGGTTACAAACTCTGCTAACCTGAAAGAGTTACATCGAGTTGAGAACTTTACCCTAGGATGAGAACGGAAATTGTGTGCCGGCGGCACAGCGGCAAGAGACCCCATTAGCGAAAGAACGTCTCTAGTTAAGAACAGTTTCAGGTTAAGAATGGACCTCCGGAACGAATTAAGATCATAACTAGAGGTACCACTAGCTGCATGGAGGGTGCAGCTGATGATTTTGTGTTGAGGCCTATTACATTGCTTGCAAAAACAAAAACAAATCAATTAATAGACAACAATTTCCACGGCACTTACCTTGGTCTGATAAGAATCCTCACATGTCCATTTTTAATGACTCTTGCTGTGCCTAGAATATTGTCTGAGATTCCAAGCATAGGGTGATTTAATTTGCTAATAGCCACTGCCACAAAGTAATGGAATGTCTTTGGACAATGCACAAGTTGGCCTTGCAGAGAAAAACGGAGGTATTTGTAAGTTTTTCCAGAGCACTGTTATTTGTGCACTAGTTTGGAAAGCAAATCTATATGCCTAAACCAAGTACAACTATGTTGCCATGGCTACCTTTAAGCCACTTGCTTAAAAGTCTGGAGTTTTGTCCTCCATTGTTTTGGGTTTTAATGCCCCCAGAATTCTGCTGTGAGTGTAGAAATGACAAGCACTTTTTCTAGAAAAATATCTAAATAGGTTTTGAAACCATTCCCGTTCTGTTCATTTATTATATCTGTACTTGAACAGAGGAACACACATACTTTTATTTGTATGCTGTCAAGGTGGCTCACAACATGAAAAAATGTACATAATTACAAATATAACAAAGTAGTTGTAAACAAATAAAACACACAAAAAGTACACAACCAAACTGAAAAAATTTCACATAAATCATAGCAACTAAAAATGTAGATACAAAATATGAATATCAGTAACAGCCACAACTGTCCCCCCAACAGCCCCCTTAAACAATTCCCTAACCAAAAAGTCTGTTCGGCAGCCTAGGCTTTTGTAGCTGGAGTCAGTAAGGGCCCTGCCTTCACAGGCCAGTTGGGAAGCTCTTCCAGGACGCAGCCAATAT
Source organism: Podarcis cretensis (assembly GCF_951804945.1). Lineage (NCBI taxonomy): Eukaryota > Metazoa > Chordata > Lepidosauria > Squamata > Lacertidae > Podarcis > Podarcis cretensis. The sequence goes on along the minus strand of NC_137170.1, from coordinate 73,319,501 downwards.
GGTTTAGGGAAGGAACAAGCGGGAAACAAGACACTGGTGTTATTGTTTCTTGAGTGGGCTTAATATGGAATAACTTAACTTTAATGTATCGTGCATGTAAAGACAACATCCTGGAATTGTCTGCACACTTTGCAACTGGAATACTGTCCGCAGAGTGTGTAACGGTCCCAAAGGCATTTACTCTGTGGCTTCTGTAAATGACCCACATTAACAAAGAGTCTCAAAATTGGCTCTTGAAATAAATGTTGGTAACTACTAAGTTAGACTCTTGAAATAAAAGGTATTACATCACTGTCCAACTATGTATGCCATTTTCCACTTCAGCGTCTGCATACATAGCAAGGGGAACGACATGTTGAAATAATTTGAGGAATGGTTATAGTCTGATCAGTCTTGGTAATCCAAAAGGGAGGGGGCCTGGTGTATTATTACATTTCATATATTGTTTTTCAAAAGATGAATGCAATCAGTCATCTTCTTTCATATGGTTTAAAAACACACACACAAACCCTTGCCTTGCTGGCAAATAAACTGTTATTTAAGTACACAATCCACTGCTGTACTGAAACAGTTTTGCCAAACTTGTCCAAGTATTCTCACATGCTTAAAGATGGTATAAATATCATTTATAGCAAGCCATTTACTTCAGACTATATGGAATGGTTTCCTGCTCCCCTGATCTAAGTGTCCCAGTTTACATTATGGCCTTTATGGCTTCTGTTTGATGGAGTGATCAGTAAAAATTTAATGACACTATAAAATAATAAAAATGTCATTAATTTACCACGGATCTTGGATGCAGTGGTTGTAAAGTTACATTAATAAACAGAATATTTTTTACAACAAAAAGCATTGTTACGTGGGAAAGAATAAATAACACACATAAATTTGGGAGCAATTTTACTGTTAGCGCACACATTATTATGGAATAGCCAATAAGTGTATAAAACATAGTATATAAAATTTTATGAAAATATATTGTGCACATCAAAAATTCAGCTTTTACCTAAGTGCAGAGAAAAGCCATTATTATGTGCTTACTGTTATCATTACTTTTCTTCCCCGAGATCACAATTTTATATTTATTCTACTTAGCTGAAGTTTCCAGCAGCCTTCTCTTTCTCTCTCTCCGCCCCCCCCCCCGCCACCCACTCCGATTTTTCCAGTGGATGAGCAGGCTTCTTTCCCTACTTCCTTCAGTTGACTACACTAGTCCATTTCCCTTTTACACCCAGGAGGAAAGCATTGATCATTCCCACCACAGAAGTGTGGAGGAAGTTATTAATTTAATGCAAAGTTAAAAATAATGCTTGAGTAGGAGACTGGTTTGGTGACTCTGGAAATAAGGGGATAATAATCTCACAGTCCATCTGTCATCACTGGGGTTGCTCCATCATTGACTGTGATAACATGTGAATATGACGGATGGCTCAGCTTTGTGGCTTGGAACATTTAACATTCATCAGTGCTCACTAAAGGGGGCTTTATCATTTAAATATCTTTATTTAATATGCAACATCTACCTCATAGATCATCATTTCAAAGCACTTAACCAACGGTCCTGCAACACAGCGAAGCAGGCTTTAATTTTTTTTCAATAACTTTTATGCTGCCTGCATGTTTGTGCCTGACAATGCATAAATAAGTGCCTAATCGTGTCACTGAATGGAAAATGAAGGTTTGGTTGTTAGTAAAATGAATCCCGTCCCAATGTGTTCTCATCCCAAAACCACGTCTCTATATCTCCAAGTAGCCAAGAGTCCATTTTGTACTTAGACACAGACTGTGCTCTTTAAAAGCATTAGCCCTCTTGGTTTTCCAGGAATCATGATCTGAGTTAGAATTCTGTTCTGTGTTCATTATGCCCCATGGCGTTATGCACTTACTTTACTCAAGATATAGGCTCAGGGCCTTATGCCTACAAGAAGCAGTTTAGTTTGAAATAAACAAAAAATGAGCTCAGGGTTTCCTGAGGATAAATAAGCTATCTCTATGATCTGTAAGACAGGTGTGTGGTTTTTAAGTAAGTAATTTGTGTGTGTGTGTGTAAATTTTCACAAGTATGTGCTATTTTCAGACATGAATATCATTAAATGAATATGGACATGCATGCTTATAAATAGGAATTTAAATAGAATTTGGGTAGGTGCATGAGAACAGCGTACACAACTGAACGTATTCTAAATTATACTGACCATTTCCTATTAATGAATTTGCAATTTGTACTCCTTTATAATTTGCTTAGTTTAGTTCAATTACAGATGTATTTATTTACCTGACTGTGATCCCTATGTATGTTTAAAGGTAAAGGTAAAGGTACCCCTGCCCGTACGGGCCAGTCTTGACAGACTCTGGGGTTGGTGTGCCCATCTCACTCAAGAGGCCGGGGGCCATGTATGTATGTTTACTTGGAAATAATTCCCTATGTTCAACTGGGCTTTCTCTCAGGGAGTCCAGTCTAAATTGTTCTTGTCTTCAGAAATACACTTAGGTTTATATTTACCAATTATGTTGTAATAGGGTTTTTTTTTTATTTACAGCTTTCCTGAAAATTAGTTACTATTGCTATGAGGTATACTTTTAAGTGGAAAAATGAAACCATACATACAGAATTGTAGCAGTCAATATATTTCAAAAGAATGAGACATTGAAGGTTATTACAGAATCATAGATTCACCTCAATTCTTTTAGGTATTATTACCATGTACGCTTCTCTTCGTCCCAGTTCCTAAGACTTATCATGTAATTTTCCCTTTTCTCTTTCAGTGTCAAAATATTGATATTCTTTCAGAAACTTTCTTTTTAACACAGAATATTTTCTGGAGAAAATCAAAGGGAATGAATGACTAGAAGGATACTTCAAATGTGCATATTGATACATAGAAGGTTCTGTTGATTTTTTTTTTAAGTGGAGTGCTATTTTCCCTCCCCCCCCACCCCCCGAAAGCACACACTTAGGTTTTTGCCATGAAAATTGCAGGTGTCACATTAACACTCCTTATAGAAATATTTTAAATGCAAATATTAGAAAAAAGAAAGAAAAGAAACACAGTGTACAAAATGCCAATTACTTCCCAACTGCAGGAACTTAAAGAAAGGTCTAATCCAACTCTTCTATTTTAAATGTGGGTCCCCGGGGGTAGAATCATTCCTTTGCACCAGCAAAGCAAGATCCGTTCTGATAGTGAGGTATTACTATTGGACCTTATAGCATTCTTCAACTGAATGTTGTGCCTGCCTACCTAGAATCATAGAATCATAGAGTTGGAAGAGACCACAAGGGCCATCGAGTCCAACCCCCTGCCAAGCAGGAAACACCATCAGAGCACTCCTGACATATGGTTGTCAAGCCTCTGCATAAAGACCTCCAAAGAAGGAGACTCCACCACACTCCTTGGCAGCAAATTCCACTGTCAAACAGCTCTTACTGTCAGGAAGTTCTTCCTAATGTTTAGGTGGAATCTTCTTTCTTGTAGTTTGAAACCATTGCTCCGTGTCCGCTTCTCTGGAGCAGCAGAAAACAACCTTTCTCCCTCCTCTATGTGACATCCTTTTATATATTTGAACATGGCTACCATATCACCCCTTAACCTCCTCTTCTCCAGGCTAAACATGCCCAGCTCCCTTAGCCGTTCCTCATAAGGCATCGTTTCCAGGCCTTTGACCATTTTGGTTGCCCTCCTCTGGACACGTTCCAGTTTGTCAGTGTCCTTCTTGAACTGTGGTGCCCAGAACTGGACACAGTACTCCAGGTGAGGTCTGACCAGAGCAGAATACAATGGCACTATTACTTCCCTTGATCTAGATGCAATACTCCTATTGATGCAGCCCAGAATTGCATTGGCTTTTTTAGCTGCCGCGTCACACTGTTGGCTCATGTCAAGTTTGTGGTCAACCAAGACTCCTAGATCCTTTTCACATGTACTGCTCTCAAGCCAGGTGTCACCCATCTTGTATTTGTGCCTCTCATTTTTTTTGCCCAAGTGCAATACTTTACATTTCTCCCTGTTAAAATTCATCTTGTTTGTTTTGGCCCAGTTCTCTAATCTGTCAAGGTCGTTTTGAAGTGTGATCCTGTCCTCTGGGGTGTTAGCCGCCCCTCCCAGTTTGGTGTCATCTGCAATTTTGATCAGGATGCCCTTGAGTCCATCATCCAAGTCGTTGATAAAGATGTTGAATAAGACCGGGCCCAAGACAGAACCCTGTGGCACCCCACTAGTCACTCTTCTCCAGGATGAAGAGGAACCATTGATGAGCACCCTTTGGGTTCGGTCAGTCAGCCAGTTACAAATCCACAGAGTGGTAGCATAGTCAAGTCCGCATTTTACCAGCTTCTTTACAAGAATATCATGGGGCACCTTGTCAAATGCCTTGCTGAAATCAAGGTAGGCTACATCCACTGCGTTCCCTTCATCTACCAGGCTTGTAATTCTGTCAAAAAACGAGATCAGGTTAGTCTGACATGACTTATTTTTCAGAAATCCATGCTGACTATTGGTGATCACAGCATTCCTTTCTAGGTGCTCACAGACTGTTTGCTTAATGATCTGCTCCAGAATCTTCCCTGGCATTGATGTCAGACTGACTGGGCGGTAATTATTTGGGTCCTCTCTTTTCCCCTTTTTGAAAATAGGGACAACATTTGCCCTCCAGTCTGCCGGGACTTCGCCTGTTCTCTAGGAATCACATCTGCCAGTTCTTTTAATACTCTTGGATGCAGTTCATCTGGCCCTGGAGACTTGAATACATCTAAACTAGCCAAGTATTCTTGTACTATCTCCTTAGTTATTTTGGGCTGTGTTTCCTCTGCTGAATCATTTGCTCCAAATTCTTCAGGTCGGGCATTGTTTTCTTTCTCGGAGAAGACTGAGGCAAAGAAGGCAGACTGAAGCAAAGAAGGCAAGACTGAGGCAAAACGTAACCAATAGTTACGTTTCTTCTCAGTGCTCTTTGTTTCAGTATTTTTGCATATCACAACAGCATTATCTCAATACACCTTATAAAAAGGTAAAGGTACCCCTGCCCGTACGGGCCAGTCTTGCCAGACTCTAGGGTTGTGCGCTCATCTCACTCTATAGGCCGGGAGCCAGCGCTGTCCGCAGACACTTCCGGGTCACGTGGCCAGCGTGACAAGCTGCATCTGGTGAGCCAGCGCAGCACACGGAACGCCGTATACCTTCCCGCTGGTAAGCGGTCCCTATTTATCTACTTGCACTCGGAGGTGCTTTCGAACTGCTAGGTTGGCAGGCGCTGGAACCGAATGACGGGAGTGCACACCGCCACAGGGATTCAAACCGCCGACCATGCAATTGGCAAGTCCTAGGCGCTGAGGTTTTACCCACAGCGCCACCCGCGTCCTGTTCAATACACCTTATAGTGGGAAATTAATAATGACAATATAGTTTTTCAGCAAATGGGAGACTTCAAGGAACATTGAAAATGGTTGAATGTTAAGGTTATGCAAGCAGAGTGATGCAGTAAACACCTGTACTTCAATTTAGTGTAATGTTGGTTCCCACCCCCTGGCCCACCTGTTATTATTTAAACATTTTAATATTACTGCACGTCACCCCAATGTCTGCCCAGCGGTGCAAGATTCTTGATAAACCAGGGGTTGTGTTTCCGTTGGAAAATTAAGGCACAGAAGAGAGGCTGTAGTGTCTTAGAAAATATGGTTTATTTATACATATTCACAACCTGCATCTAGATAGAGTTCCCAACACTAGCATCACAAGAGAGTCCTTTGTTGCCCTCCGAAGCAGCCAGCACAAATCTACAAGTAGATGAATCAGCCATGCTGTCTGTTCCTGTGGCAATGGCTTCTTCTTCAGCCCCATATGGCATTCTACCCACTTCTTGCTTCTTCTTCCCGGAAACTCCTTGCAAGATACCCCCCCCCCTTAACATCATTGCCCACTGCCACCCTGGAAACCTCCGTTTGCCCAGACTCGAAAACCTTGCTTTGATGATAACTAGATATCAGCACCTTAACAACTTCCCCCCACATGATGACCTGGCCTGGAAAAGAAGCTTAGTCTGCATTTTTACACAGTGCCTGGCATCTTTCCTTAATACTCCAAATATTAGCTAAACAATATTTTAAGAATCTAAACATTTTCTTGGTTACAGAGAACTAATTAGTAAGCAATTGTTTTCTGAAAACGATCTGACTAGAACAGCAAATCCCTCCTGGGATAGCTCAGTCGGTAGAGCATGAGATTCTTAATCTCAGGGTATTGGGTTTAAGCCTTGCACTAGGCAAAAAGAGGGGGTTGCAGGGGGTTAGACTAGATGACCCTCAAGTCCCATTTCAGTGCTACAGTTCTATTATTCTAACCACGCAGAGAGATTTGAGCAAACGAGTGAGAGCCACTTTGCTTGTTAAGACCAATACCAGGTTCCTTAGCAATTCTTCAGGGAATAAACTTGGTACTGTTTTCCTTCTAATGTGTAAAATGCTCAGTACAGAACTAGGTCATTGAACAATAGAGTGAACAGCAATCAGCAATCTTCTTCTGCATAATGCATCAAGTATAACGTACAGAAAACTGTTCACAAAACTGAAAGCTGGCATTTCATGTCTGTAAATTCAAGATGACATGACATTTAATAGTTTCATAATAATGAACAACAGTGTTTTGTTCATTCTCAACACAATGCCAAGTTCAGTCTTAAGAAGTATCAACAAGACAAGAGAGAGAACACATTGGTTTTTTTCCACGAGAACAATACATTAATGATAACTATTTAGCACGTTGCTGCAGACAGAGTACCACTGAGGCTACCACTGTCAGAAGATATGTGCTGCCATATTGTTTCAAGGCTCTTGTCCTCTCATATTTTGAGGACATAAATTGTCTCTTGATCTAGTTTTACAGCAGAAGTTTACAGCACACAGAAATGTTGTTTATTCTGGGAACAAACACAGCCCTTTCTTTTTCTTGCTCTCTCTTTTAAAATTCCCATTGAGTTTCAGTTCAAATTTCTAGACAAAATAATAGTACCATTTCTGTCATCTAGTATTCCTTCTTTGAAATACTTGTCTTTGAAAGCCTCTTGCATAAAATTCAGACTTGTGTTTTCTCAAGGGTTCCAATGCAAACGCATATCTCGATGAGAGGAGTGGTGGTTGTGCTGGTGGTGATTTTTCCATTAAATTAGCGAGTTTTAGTAGAAAGTGCTTTTTAAGTTTTGAATTTTAGCGTTTTTTTTCAAATGCCAACATCTTTCTCCCAAGGTCATTTAAGAAATATAGGACTGTGCATTGTTATTGGGCATTGCCCACTGTGGGAACAGGATGGTGGACTAGATGGACCATTGACCTTGTCCAGCAGGATCTCCTTCTTGTGTTCTTAGTACCGTATTTTTCGCTCTATAACACGCACCCGACCATAACACGCACGTAGTTTTTAGAGGAGGAAAATCCGTAGGCATGCCACCCGTAGGCATTTCCTCCATAACATGCACAGACATTTCCCCTTACTTTCTAGGAGGAAAAAAGTGAGTGTTATGGTGCAAAAAAATACGGTAATTTCTAGAGCTTCTGCTACAATCCCTCATTTCTACACCACAGTAATGCTACCTGCCCTACTTTATACTTACCTGAACTGTAATGGGTTATTTATTGTTGTTAACTGCCCTGAGCCTGGCTTTGGCTGGGGAGGGTGGGATATAAATAATTTATTATTACGATTATTACGATTATTATTATTATTATTATTATTATTAAAGCTATTGCCTAGCAATACTCAATTTAATTTTTCACACAATTATTTGTTTCATTGTGTAGTAAAATCCACAGTGGTTGTGGGTTTTCTGTTATTAAGAGATTTAGTGAGTCAAAGGTGTTAATAAGCTAACTTCCAAAAGCCAGTTGGTACATTACCAAAGTGGTGGGGCTGCTACGTCCACATATCTTTGCCCTTATATGAGAGGAATGTAGGATAGGATAACTTTCCACACTGGCATCACCCTTTCCCTGTTGCTATGGTAAATAATCATCTTGTAGACACCTTCAACATGGGCTCCTCATTACTTTAAATTTAGCAGCACAGGAAGCAAGCACCACAGAAGAGTCAACCATGGTGCTAAGATAACTTAGGAACTGGCTTGAATATTAATTCATCATACATTTAATCAGTACTGGAGGGGTATTGCATATTTGAAAACTAGATTTTGGACACTAAATTCTAAACTGATACCTGCAGTTAAACAACATCTGTGTTCTTTCTAAAAAAAAAGCATAGCCTGTATCTGTTACTAGTACTAGCTCATGCTTAGGTACCAACTGTGGGATTGGGCAATGTAAGGAACAAAGATTTACCTGCCAATATGACTTGCAACCTCTGTTGGACAAGAAAATGTGGAAGTGGAAATCAAGAAAGGACTGACATATTAGTACGGAGGGCAGGGGAAGTGCAGGTGGTAGCCAGAGGGGCAGGGAAGTATAATAGAAAATGAATACACTCAAGATATTCAGACATGAACAGACTGGAAATCTTAATGTTCCTTTCTCTTCGGCAGGAAAGAACACGCTATGAGAATTTAGGCCCACAGCTATCAGGGAAGCCCAGTGAAGATGGAAAACTAGGCCCAGGAGTCATTGATCTTACAAGGCCAGAAGATGCAGAGGGTGAGTTGCTGTAACAAATCTATTGAGCCACTGAGCATTGCTTTCCTTGAGCTTCTTAAAGTTGGATGTCTTAAATGAGCATTGTGCAGCTAAATCCCCATACACAGCTTTGAGGCATTTTGCATGGATTCTAGTGACATGTGCAAGTATAAGTTCTAGTTGTAAAATGGTTCCATACAATATGCATTCTCTGCTCTCATTATTTACACTCTGGTTCAACTCTTCTCAGAAAGCTCTCTTGAGTGAGTTTGTATGTCACCTCAGATGGATGGCATGTGCATTTAAGTGTTCACACAAATAGTGTAATGTTTATATGGTGGCCCACAGATCATATATCAGATTCCTTGAGTAGGGACTTCTGGTTTTGGAGCAACCTACACTCATGGAAGCTGACTGGCCACATTCTTAATGTTTTGCTGGATATATTGGGTAAACCTCATATGAGCAGTGAAATGTGCATATGGGTTGGCTCAGGTAATGCAGAAATGGTCACCTGTCACCTTCAGACATATGATTAATCCCAGCATTACTATCCTATGCTGCCCCAGATCCAAACAGCTGTAGAAAAGTGGAGGCAGTGATGCTGAATTCAGTCAGAGACTACAGATGATCACTTCCTCACATATTCATAGGCAATATTCAGTAATCAGCAAGTATGGCCCCTGGTCATCTTAAGAGACCCTGCAGAACTTTTAAGCATATGTTATCATTACGATAATGAAGAAAAGAGCAAGGAAGTGGATTATCCAATTAATTGATCAATTGTTGAATTAATTACAGTGAAATTTTAATTGGAGATGCCCAGTATGAAAGGATGTGGAGTGCTGGTAGTTGTGCCAATTAGTTCAAAGAACATGCTATCTTTGCGAAAATATACTTGCACTGAGATCTGAAGGGTTGTAGTTATGATTCTGTTCAAGCCTATGGAAGAATTCCCATTGATTTCAATGGTCAAGGACTGCACACTGTAATGTTTATTTTAATTAGTTACTTGGATTGATCAGTTAAAAACAATGCCATTAATCAACTAAAAGCCTTTAATAGGTTGACGGCTCTGTTGGAAATTACGTTGCTAATTGGTCATATTTCAGGTTAGCTTTTTCTCCTTGTATGCATATTATTTCCAATATTAATTGTTTAAACTTTTTATTTCATTTGATTTTTAAATACAAAATAAAACTGTAATAAAAGAAAAGAAATTAATCAAACAAACAGCATAGCAATATAGTCCCACCTCACATATTCCTTTTGGGATAGAATAATAACTTTATAATCTTTGGATAGGCTTGTACATTATCTGCATAATATGAAATGAAGAGAATAAAACATATTTGTACTTGCTTTTCTGGCAGGAAGTTACCTCAGGGCTTCCCTAAATTAACTCATTTCCCTCTCACATCCTTTCACTTTCTACATTTGCATAACACATTATGTTATTTAGATGATTGTAGTGACAGGACAGCCTTTCAAATAGTTCCACTTGGTTTAGCTAGCTTCATCAGGAAGAAGTGTTTAAAATAGCCTACCTCAATCTGGTGTCCTCCAAATATTGTTGGGCTCCTACTCTCATCAGCCCTAACCATCATGGCCCATGGTCGGAAAAGATGGAAGCTATAGTCCAAAGCATCTGGAAGGCACCCAATTGGGGAAGACTGGTTTAAAACAAATCCTTGTGACCTTAGAAATCATATACTGCGGTGGGTCCTGAAAGAATGCTCTTAGGACAGAGCTCCATGGATCATAAAAAATCTAATAGCTCAAGGTTGTATTTTTGTTTCATTTTCAGCATGCCAGCAATGCTTTGGCCATTGACCGGAATTTGGCTTTTAAGTATTTCTTTTATAGAGAAAAATTATATGATTATAAGTAATGTAAAACCATTTATTTGGCTCTAATGTGACTCTAAGTCTGGATGGCTTCATACACATTTGCAGCAGATTTAAAAGTGTAGTCATTGGTCAATATATGCCATGTCCATTAAAACAAATTAAACTTAAATGTTCTTATACATATGGTTTAGAGGTGACCTAACATGAGAAAATGTTGTTTGGAGCTCTTATAATTATTATCCTGTAATCTTTTGCCTAAAAGGCTGTAAAAGAAGCTCCAAAAATTAGTATTATTAACATCTACTGCGGTGAAATTACATTATGTTCTAATAAGAACTTTTATACAGCTACATTCAAACTTGATGTGTGTATCATATCCTGCAACTGTCCTTCCTAATATAAACTGTGTAAAAGGCAAGTGGAAATAGCAATTGAGCTTTAATTTTTAAAATGTGGAAATTTTCTTAAAGATCTGAACTAATCTGAATTTTCAGGACTAGTTAGTTGGCTGTCTTTAAGTGTGTGTGTGTGTGTGTGTGTGAGAGAGAGAGAGAGAGAGAGAGAGAATTTGCACATAACACCTAATTTTGCCCATTTCCTATCTATATAATGATTCTACCTGCAAAATTTTTGTATAGTGGTACAGTGAGCTGGGAAAGGGGGAGATTTGGATTGGATACAACCCGTTATCTATGTGTCTATGCTCTGCTTCTGGTTCCTCCCCAAACTGCTATTGGGGGGGGGAGAGACTTATGTGTGCAATTTTATAATTGGGACTGGATAATTTTTGGGATTCATGGGGGAAATCTGCTTCTTAAGAATGAATGAATCATGGAACTATCAGGTACAGTGGTACCTCGGGTTACATACGCTTCAGGTTACATACGCCTCAGGTTACAGACTCCGCTAACCCAGAAATAGTGCTTCAGGTTAAGAACTTTGCTTCAGGATAAGAACAGAAATCGTGCTCCGGCAGCAGCAGGAGGCCCCATTAGCTAAAGTGGTGCTTCAGGTTAAGAACAGTTTCAGGTTAAGTACGGACCTCCGGAACGAATTAAGTACTTAACCCGAGGTACCACTGTAATGTCTAATTTGGTCCTTACCTGGAAGAACTTCCTTGCAAATGCAAATGGTGAGATTCCCACCTTCAAACATTTAGCATCAGCAGGTTATTTCTCAAAGTCTAACCATACATAAAAACTGTGGAACAAATGAGATGGGAGTGGGGATTAGACTAAAAGCTAATGTCACAGAGGCACTGCCTTCACTCTGCAGGTGAAGTCCTATACTTCAGGTATAGATTCAGAATGTAAGAAAAAAGGTTGCTTTAAACAGCAGACACCTTTAAAATATGCAATTCAAATGGCCAGAACAACCCTACTGTAGACATGCTCACTTTGTTATCTATAATGTATAATTTTATTAATACTTTAGGTAAAATTTAAAAAGGTGATTGTCAATTTAACAAATGAACTGTGGCTTTATAAGCCAATTCCCAATTAACTGTTCTAGTTATTAAATTTAACTTAATTTATATATTGGAAAAAAATAATCAACCTTTTGTGGAACCCGAAGAAAAGGCAGCAGTTTCCTGTAGATGTGAGTAAATTTATAATATTCCAAAAAAAGGAAAGAAAAGATACTATCCCCACTCAGTTATAAGAAAAAGCTCTCTAACATCTGTGTGTTTACATCATATTTAGTAATATATTTCCTATTGCAGAAATACATGAAAGCCAAAATCGCTTAAAGTAATTTTGAGGCTCATCAGTATTGGTAGAAGGTCTAGTTTTAAAAATGTGTTGGCATTGATTTGAGCTGAGCACTGTCAAGTTCATTTTGCTATTTTTAGGACAGCCATAATTTACTTTCAGGGTAAAACTAGTACCTGTTAGTTTCTTCTTCAGTTTGCATCCAAAACTTATCTTTTTATGTTTTCTTTTCATGAAAGGTAGGCCATGGAGGAAGCAACAGTTGGCATATTTTGAAGGATATGCAGGGCTGGCCCATCCATGAGGCGACATAGGGCACATGTACCACAGCCGCTACCTCCACACCCAGCTTCCTCCTATGCCCCCTACGCATGCCTGCCTCCATCACCTCCAAGTGCACTGGCTGAGGAGGTGGCTGAGCGTGGAGGAGACAGCCATGGCAGTGCAAGTGCAGAGGACGCAGCAGCGGCAAACAGCCACTAGAAAGAAAGGCCATTGTGAAGCTGAATATATATATATATATATATATATATATATAGAGAGAGAGAGAGAGAGAGAGAGAATAATAAGCACAACTTGGCCACTTGTTAAATATTTTAAGGTAAAAATTCATATTCTTGAAACTGTGAAGCAAGATCAGGTATAGTGTATGACCTGAGGAGGCCTGAGGTTTCCTACTGAAGTGCTAATAGTTTTCAACCTGTGGTGACCAGGATCATGTTGATGGCTCCTTTCTTCATTGACTGGGAAGTTCTGAAGAGGCTCCTAAGTTAAACGCCTCCCTGCAACCAAGACGCCTTTCTTATCAGAATTCCTGACTGTGTGGAGACTTCTTAGCATGCTGAATGAAATGCACTCGGGAACTTCAAAACCTCCCACTCAATGCAAAAATGTTTGTGGGTGCACAGCCTCACATCCCCTGTTAATGTTCACATTCCCTGTTCAGGCATAACACCTAACATCAAGGTGGGGAAAATTAATTGTTCTTGAGCGTTCTTTTCTCCCCCTCCCAAAGATATCAGAACAGATGGTGCCGTTCTTTTTAAGGTTTAGAAGGTCTAAAAACTATAGATTATCTCCTACCAAAGAAATGACTTTTAAATTCACATCTATATTGTCAGGTAGACTTGTAAAAATGCTGTGGGCTTGTAGCTTTTCTGGACTACTTGCAAGGCTATGCTTTTGAGTCATAGCTACCACCTGCTGACTCCCCATCACTTCAGGGTGCCTTGGGGCTTTCAGAAGCACTTGACAGGAAAAAGTCACATGCATTATAACAAGTGTCAAACTTTTCAAAAGGGGAACAGATAAGCCTCTTTTCAGATGGTAACTGTATATACCCAGATGCCCACAATGCTTATCACTGGCTCCTAATAAGTTAGACATAAGTAAGGAAAGAAGAAGTTACTAGCTCTTCTTGTTCAGCTTCCATGTAACAGTTGAACTGGCTCTCAGAACAAGGAGTGCCACATAACTCAAGTGGTAGCAAAATTCCACTTGCAAAAACAATTCCCCTTGAAAGACAATGAAAAAAGGTCAGTTTTTTACCTGTCAAGGGAAGGAGAGAAAGAAAAAGAGTGAAACAGACACTGTGTCCTGTGCAAGCCGATCAATCATGGCAGCCTGCCAACAGAATCCAAAACTGTGAGGTAACTTGTTTAACACCCTACTACGCTGAGGTGTAAACAGCGGGAAGTACATGCATGACAAAGCATCGTCCGCTTTTGTGACAGTTTTTCATAAAATATAGGGAGGGAAATGACTCCTGTAGCCAGTATCTGTCGCATATAAATATTTGGGAGAGTTGCTATGACAGTTGAGAGTGGAAAGGGGGTATACCACGAAACAGAAAAAGCCAACTGAAGACAAGGAAATGTTTCCAGAAGGAATGCTGAAAAACCAGGCCCTGTCTGCTTTGTTCTCCATGCACTCTTTACCTGTCTTTTGATAACTGAACAGCTAAACATTTGTTAAAGAAGAAACCACATTTAAGTATTTAGGCCTCACATATGTAAACAACTCAAAACTGCTTCTTCCTACTTAACACCACACTTAAAATATGCTACACTTTGGAAAGCATAGCAGTTGCATTCCTTTCACTAGTCAGGATACTGACTTTGGTATTCAAAAACACATGCCACCATGTGATGAAGTTCCCATTTTCAGATATAATATTAAAGGAGTACAGTGCAGGATAAGCAGAACTTTTCAGTATCAGGTATTTGCAGATAATAACACCATAGAGGCCCTCTGTTATAGCATACTTAGTATTATGATTTATCCAGCCCTGAGGCTGCAGTCTGCAGCCAGCTCTATAGGAAGTACTTTTCCACAGGCTATGCAACACTATATTTCAATGTATTGGCAAGAATATATACATTTGCCAGTATCACTGGCATCAATAAATATTCACAGTGCAACTAATCACTTCATACATGAGCATGTGTGTGCTTTTCCCAATATGGGAATTATTTACGTATGGGCAAAATTTAACACAGAATGTCAGTGTACCCATAAAAGGCAGCTTGGCATACATGCAGAGGATCTCCCTGTGATTAGGAATCCTGTACAATCAGAGTTTCCAATGATAGGTTGGGGTGGGGGGAAAGGTAGGATCTTACAGGAAACATGGAAATTTCTTTAACACACATTTTAGTATGTTATTTTCCCTAATGCATGCATATTTATGCACACTTTACCCTAGTATATGCATTTTTGTATATGTTACTTGGCTGGAGAACGGCTTTGCAGGTTTTTTACAGGTGACATCAACTTGCACATGGAAATCTTTACATATTGCATTTGCAAACAGAAGACAATGTGAGCAATGTTATAACATTTGGGGTAGTCACCATGAGAATGAGGTCGTTGGGTTGTATCCAGTGCTACACAAGTAGAATTCTGATCACACAATGGAACTTTACTTTCTTCCTCATACCTCTTACCCACTCCAAAAATAAATCTGGAGCAGATTTTAAGAATGTGGGGGAAGTTCTGTTGCTCAAATGGAAGTCTATTCTATTAGCAGAAGAGCAGATTTCGATACACTTCATGGTATTTGCAAGGTAGATCAAATTTGCCCCTGGAAAAAAGTGAGGAGTGCGGCTCAAAATATTTCAGAGTAATTTATGATAATCTAGGCATGTAAAAGCACCCCACTGCCTATACTTGCAACAAACCTTGCTTCATTTACGACAATGTTTTATACCATTGTTTTGAATGAAGGTTGCTTTTTCCTATTAATTTAATTCAAACAAATCTAAACTTAATAAAGACAAATGGGTACTGATAGCCCATTCAAGATTCCTTGGGGTTTTATGAAATTTAACATGTCTAGCTGGCTTTGGGGAGCTAAAAATAGCCCATTCAAAATAGTTTCAGATATATATATGTCATCATCCGTCACTAATAAAAGCTGGAGGATGTGACAGATGTTTAACATGCTTTAATTTTTCTTTGTTACAGTGGAAAGTCAATTGCTTTTGACTTCTGCATTCCAAATGGTCAAGAGCAACATAATTCTGTAGGTGTAATGTTTCTCATTGTGAAAGAACCTATTCTCAAGATTGGGGTGGGGGAATGGGCAACCATATTTGCTAGGGTAAAACAAATGTAATTTTGTGACAACAATAAACACTTTGCCATCAAAACTGAGCTCAAAGAACAGTGGAAAATATATGCTGAAATCTAAGTGGCTAGAATTTCCTTCATTTTGCAAAGCCACGAGCCACATGCATCAGCTCACCGCAAAGTCATTAGGTCTTTTTAAGCTCAGATGAAAAACATTAACAAATACCACAAAAGGCTTTAGTATGGCCCCTTTGTTCATTCACATATGGCAGTTTATAACTCCTGCACCACTTGGGCCGTGTGTTTGTTTAAGCTGCCTTCATCAGAGCAGCTTTGGAAGAACAAAAGCCATTTTGAGAGATCCTAAGCAGGAAATGGTCTAATCTAAACATGGTTTGTGACACTATAAGTAGAATAGAAAGGGGAGGGATTGATTAGTCATTAATGTCCAATTGACTCCATATGGATGTTGCAATAATAAGGCCTTTTTCAGTGCAGTAGCAGAGTTTATTGAATTAGAGGTTTATGTTTCCTCAGAGTTGACCTTAGGGAATTCCCTTCAGTTCTTCTTGTTGATATTACGAAAGAATGGAGTCTGGAATAGGAAAAATAGATGACTTCTCTGCAATAATGCTGCTTTACAGTATTGCAACCAAGTGCTGATTTTTTTGAAAAAAATACACAGTTTCACCTCTGCTATATTATATATTCCAGTGTTTGGATTTAGTTTGCATATTTTAGCATCTAAGGAAGTGCAATGTTTTACAGTTTGCTTAAATATTAAAATGGATTCTGGATCTCAGTCATAGTTTTTTTCCAGGTTTAAACTAAGGTGCTCTTCACACAGAAAGATTTGAGTTTGTATCCCACCTTAATAATACCTTGTTTAAAAGGCTAGGGTGAAGGCTATCCTGTTACCAAATATGGTATAGTATCTGGCAGTAGGGCTGCATGTAGCTTACTCTTGTGCAGCCAGAAGCCCACTCTCTGGGCTGGTTTTTCATTCCTTTTATTAATACTTGGAGCACGAACATATTTATTATATGTAAATATAATATATAATAAATACACACTGTCTTGGCTGTGACTTCTGGAAGACCTGCTCCCTGCCTTGAAGGCTTTTCTCAACCAGCCTGGGAGGGTGAGGCCCTGAATGACTCCACCTACAAAACCGGAGACAGCTGGACAGACAATTGGGTTGGGGTATTTAGGGATTTTGGTTTTGGTGTGGAGGGGGGGTAATGTTGTTGTTATTGTTGCCCTAATTGTTTGAAATGTTTTAATTGTTTTTAACTGCTTTTTAACTTCTGCATTTAAAACTTTGGCTTTTTTTTAAGGGCTGTAAGATGAACATGGGGAGAGCAGGAACAACCCCAATCACAGTGGTTCTGGGCAAGTAGAAGTATGGAGTGGGGGGGGCGCAGACTGGGGAAGGGGCACATGACACAAGCAGTTAGTGACTGTACCATGTGCCAGCCCCTCCTTCAACCTTGGGAAAGTGTGTTCTCCTTCATGGAGAGCACGTGTTGCGGTGGGGGCCGCCAGGACATTCCAAAGTTGGGGGGCGGGCTAATTGATCGTTGGCCACTGATGCGATTGGGGCTTCCCTTGTTGTTGGGAAGAAGTTAATGTTGCCATTTATTGATTGACAGCCAGAAATAGTAAAACTCCTTGCATGAGGCTAGGGCTTCCTCTTTTCGCCCGTGCATTGGATTGCCCGTCCCTCCCTCCCTAGAATAGGGTTGTTCGCTTTGACCTTGCTATGCCTGTCATGGGGTTGTCTGCTTTGGAGCGGGGACCTAGTAGGAATTTTGTCCATCTGGCTGATTGGCTGGGGCCATTTGGTTTTTGCTTACTGCGTAGCAAATCGTCACAACTTGTAAGGTTCGCGGTTAGGCATTGGTTTATGGTTTGGTTGGTTGAGGGGCATGGATTGGCTGTGCCTGCCCCTCTAATGCTGCTGCTGCAAGGGATTCCGTTAAAGGAATTGGGAGCTAACTATTGCTTGTCCACTCTGTCAAGGGGGCTCGGGCCATAGCAATGAGCTCCTGGTTGCATTTGGGGTGAGGGCAGGTTCCCTGCTCCGCGTAACCCCCAAGTGTATTCCCCCATTCTGACTTTCGCATCGTGCCGAATGTCAGTCTGTCCCCCATGGTGGGGGCAGATAGTCGCAAGCAATGCCTACGCAACCACTCACAAATTTGTATTTTAATAAAGTTGTGGCCAAAATTATGCCAAAAATCTTAAACAAAAATTTCTGTGTGATGTGTGAGTTATTGGGGTGGACCTGGGGACCTCGACACGCAATTGCAGTTCTCCTATCAGCAAGCCATTGGGGCTGTGGCTGCTGCTGCTGAATGCCAGATAGGTTCTGAGTAAGACCTCCCTCATCCATGATCTGATTATGGACAGGGAGGCTGATTTGGTCAGTACCACTGAGACCTGGGTGGGTGAGCAGGGTGGAGTTGGTCTCACCCAGCTGTGCCAATCTGGGTACCCGGTGCAGCATCAGGGCATACTTGAGGGTTGATAACAGGGAGTGGTTGTAGTCTATGGGAATTCTCTCTCTCTCTCTCCAGGCTCTGTCCAGTAAAGCGAGATGAGTGCCGCAACCCCAGAGTCGTCCACGACTGGACCTAACGGTCAGGGGTCCCTTTACCTTTTTACCAGGCACTAGGAGGAGATTTACCTGCAAGGAGATTTCAAGCCCTCCTCTTCAGCCTCTTGGTTTCTGTTCTTTGTTTTAACAATTCAATTGAAACAAGCTTTCATTAGCCACACACAGACATATATGTCAGTTGGCTATTTTAACCTAGGGAGGATGATTCCCCACCCCAGAAATTGGGTATTCAGCAAGTAATTTCCTCACTTTCCACTAATAGAGGCTGTTTGAGAAATCTCTTTTTGAAGTCAGTTTACTTTTAGGTTTTGTCCTTCCCACACTGAATATTTCCACTCTTTTGGGTAAAGGGAATTTTGATAAGGTCTACTTGTTCCTTTGCTTTTGATGGAAGATTGTTTAACCCATCCCCTCCCTGAAACACACTTTATTTTGACAAAAGATGCTTGGGGTCCTCTCCTTCTTTGTTTTGGATTAAAGTTGCAAGTTTGCTTGTGAGCAGTTCTCAGGGTGGGGATCAATCTCAGGTTTTCCTCAGCATGGGATTGTAAGGGAGGGGCTTTGGTAATGGGAAAGTGAGGCAAGTGAATAGAGGGCAGCTGTTTGAAATTCTTAGAGCATAAGGAATACTGTCAGATCGAGTGGAGCCAACTTGGTTTATGAAACTGGATTGAGCAGTTGATTAAACTTGGGGTCAGATGCCATGACGTTGTGTGGACCTGCCCTGTGTCTCAAATACGAGGTAAATAGTTTGAAGCTTTAGGTCTGATCCTTGGTACATTGTGACACAGTTGTAAGTTCTGGTGAAGCCACTGAATTTTGGGGATGTGTTTCAGACCAAGGTGTCAGGAACATATCCCAAGTACTCTTACTTGGAAGTAAGTTTCACTTAAAATAATGGGAGTTTGAAGTGGAGGTCTTAGGAGTGAGTTATTAGTATCTACCTAAATTGTAATACGTTTGTGCCAAAGCACTGTGACATCAGTGAAACCAGAATAAAAAGATAACCTAGTTCTTAGTTTTATTGAGCTGTGAAGCAGAGTTCCAAGTCATTTGCATAGGCAAATCTTACTCCTTCTGCAGTGATTTCAAATCCTTCCTAACCAGATTTTGAATTCCGGAAGTCAAAGTCCGCTTCAGTGACCACATTATAAACAGTACACTTGCAAATGGCCTGTTAGTCATTAAACACAAACAAGTGTTTTTATTTTGTCTCCAGTGAGTGCATTTTCTGCATACTGTTTGGATTTTTTCTTTCTTTTTAACACAGCAGCTGTGGTCCTCTAAGCATCATTGGGAGGCCCATAAAAATCTGTTGGGTTCGTACTGGAATGCCTCCTGTTTCTTGAGCCAATACTAAATGTTTGCCTCCTTATATACAACATTCCATTGTTGTTTTTCCGCCTGTAGCTAGTTCACATTTCCCTCCTAATAGTTTTGTTTTGTTTTCTAGCTAGTCTGTTGTAACTGGCAGATCAAAATAAGATAATAGATTGCAAAACCTAATGAAATTCCATAAGCAGATAAAGATACATGTTTTTCTACTATTTGACTTGTGTTAAAGTGGCTTAGCAATGATTTGTAGTCCAAAGCCACTCTTATTGTATGGGTTTCAGCTTGAAAGAAGCACATGTTGTGTGTGTGTGTGTGTGTGTGTGTGTGTGTGTGTGTGTCCACACTTACCCTGGTCACTAGGCTGAGCGCAAAGTGCTTAAGTTTTCATCTCAAGCATAGTAAAGGTTATAAACAGAAGCAATTTTTGAAAATCACAATACTGTATGTTGAACAGCTTCCTAAACTACTAAGATGCTTAGCACAGGTACATTACGTGACTGTTACTTATTTACAGAAGTTCATTTAATACAAATTCTTTTGTGGCAGCCTTTGGGTCGAGGCAAAAATATTCACTCAGAGATCAAGTAGAGAAGTTCAAGGTTTTACTGGCTTCATTTTTAAATCCTTCAAGTGTAGGCTTGTTTAAGGCAGATGGAGATAGAAGTTTCATGACTTTTTTGGTCTGTTTATAATTTATGACTCTAATTAAGAATGGCTTTTTAACAAAAGAGCACTGATTTAATTTTTTTTTAATGCTTTTTGGGAGGAAGGGGGGTCATCTCTTTTTGCTTTAACAAATGTGCCTCAGGGTTTGGTCCCTCCAAAATAATTTCAGGTTTTTATTACAACGCTTAGAGAGAGAGAAACCTTATTCACCTGCATTTAACAAGATTAGGCCAATATTATTTTAAAGACCTGATAAGAAACTCTCTTTTTTTAAAGTTTCTTTCCACCCAATCAGATGATCTGGGTGTGCCTGATAAATTGATTAAGTCTTCCTCACAAGGGATTGTACCACTTCCCACATTGATCTCTCCTGATCCAAACTAGACAGTGGTAGTCACCAAAAGATTGACTGCCAAACAACACCCCTTACCTTCTGTGACACCTGTTTTTGGTTGTCCTTTCTCACCCATGCCCAGTAGAGAATTACAGCACAGAACAAGTCGTGAAAGATGCTGGCTAGATAAGCAATTGAGTGACCCAAGATAACATTTTTAAACAATTTTAATACAAGCAGCACTTTATTTTGCATTAAAATCATTATTGAGTAAATTCTTTTGATTGGAGCTACAAATAGAGAGCCACTTGTTCAACAGGGCTTCCTCCTCCCTCTGCAGCCCCATGTGTTGCCTCTTCATAGGGTCATAGGATTGTAGAGTTGGGAGGTACTCTGAGGGTCCTATAGTCCAACCCTGTGCAGTGCAGGAATCTCAACTAAAGCATCCATGACAGATGACCAGCCAACTTCTGCTTTAAACCCTCCAAAGAAGGAAAGTCCACCAGCTTCCTAGGGAGTCCATTCCACTGTTGAACAGCTCTTACTGTCAGGTGAGGGGGCACTCTTGAACAGTGTGGGCTTTGTTGCCCTGGGAAGAGAAGATGACCCAAAGCTGGATTGAGGGAACTTTGCCCAATTAACGTTTCTGGCCATTAAGCAGATAGAAGTGAATATGGGCAGAGTGGGGTGGGGTGGGGAGATGTGAAATTTGGTCAACTTTTAAGGGCTGTTCTCCATATCCCTTTAGGTCCTGTTTTAAACCTTTAGTTGCTATGATTTATGTGAAAATTTTTCAGTTTGGTTGTGTACTTTTTGTGTGTTTTTTTATTGTTTATGACTAAGGCCAGTGAAGTGATGGTATTCCAGCTGAACTATTTAAAATTTTAAAAGATGATGCTGTTAAGGTGCTACACTCAATATGCCAGCAAATTTGGAAAACTCAACAGTGGCCAGAGGATTGGAGAAGATCAGTCTACATCCCAATCCCAAAGAAGGGACTCCAACTACCGCACAATTGCACTCATTTCACATGCTAGCAAGGTTATGCTTAAAATTCTACAAGGCAGGCTTAAGCAGTATGTGGACCGAGAACTCCCAGAAGTGCAAGTTGGATTTCGAAGGGGTAGAGGAACCAGAGACCAAATTGCAAATATGCGCTGGATTATGGAGAAAGCTAGAGAGTCCCAGAAAGACATCTACTTCTGCTTCATTGACTATGCAAAAGCCTTTGACTGTGTCTACCACAGCAAACTAGGGCAAGTTCTTAAAGAAATGGGAGTGCCTGATCACCTCATCTGTCTCCTGAGAAATCTCTATGTGGGACAAGAAGCTACAGTTAGAACTAGATATGGAACAACTGATTGGTTCAAAATTGGGAAAGGAGTACGACAAGGCTGTCTCCCTGCTTATTTAAATTATATGCAGAATTCATCATGCGAAAGGCTGCGCTGGATGAATCCCAAGCTGGAATTAAGATTGCCAGAAGAAATATCAACAACCTCAGATATGCAGAAGACACAACCTTGATGGCAGAAAGCAAGGAGGAATTAAAGAGCCTTTTAATGAGTGTGAAAGAGGAGAGTGCAAAATATGGTTTGAAGCTCAACATCAAAAAAACTAAGATCATGGACACTGGTCCCATCACCCCCTGGCAAACAGAAGGGGAAGAAATGGAGGCAGTGAGAGATTTTACTTTCTTGGGCTCCATGATTACTGCAGATGGTGACAGCAGTCATGAAATTAAAAGACGCCTGCTTCTTGGGAGAAAAGCAATGACAAACCTAGACAGCATCTTAAAAAGCAGAGACATCACCTTGCCAGCAAAGGTCCATATAGTTAAAGCTATGGTTTTCCCAGTAGTGATGTATGGAAGTGAAAGCTGGACCATAAAGAAGGCTGATCGCCGATGAATTGATGCTTTTGAATTATGGTGCTGGAGGAGACTCTTGAGAGTCCCATGGACTGCAAGAAGATCAAACCTATCCATTCTTAAGGAAATCAACCCTGATGTTGGGAAAGACTGAGGGCACAAGGAGAAGGGGACGACAGAGGATAAGATGGTGGGACAGTGTTCTTGAAGCTACGAACATGAGTTTGACCATGCTGTGGGAGGCAGTGGAAGACAGGAGTACCTGGCATGCTCTGGTCCATGGGGTCACGAAGAGTCGGACACGACTAAATGACCAAACAAAAACAATTCTAGGCTGCATTAACAGAAGTATAGTGTCCAGATCAAGGGAACTAATAGTTCCACTTTATTCTGCCTTGGTCAAACCACACCTGGAATACTTTGTCCAGTTTTGGGTGCCACAATTTTAGAAGGATGTTGACAAACTGGAACATGTGCAGAGGAGGGCAACCAAGATTATCAAGGGTCTCGAATCCATGCCTTACGAGGAGCACTTGAAGGAGCTAGGTATGTTTAGCCTTAGCCATCTTCAAATTTCATAAAGGCTGTCACATGGAAGAGGCAACAAGCTTGTTGTCTCCTGCTCTGGAGGGTAGGACTTGAAGCAATGGCTTCAAGTTACAAGAAAAGAGATTCCGACTAAACATACAGAAAAAACTTTCTGACAGTAAGAGCTGTACTACAGTGGAACGATCTCCCTGGGGAGGTTGTGGACTCTCCTTCCTTGGGGGTTTTTAAGCAGAGGCTGGATAGCCATCTGTCATGGATGCCTTAGCTGAGATTTTTGCATTGCACGGGGTTGGACAAGATGGCCTTCAGGGTCCCTTTCAACTCTACAATTCTATGATGAATCTTTCCCCACCCATCTTTTTCTGTGTTATAATAAAGATAATACTATTCTTGTTATTAATACATTTGTGCTGCTTGTTCTTAAAAACCACCAAGCTGGTCTACACTAAAATAATAACAATGAATATATGAAATCTTCACAAAATAGTAGAAACAGCAATTAAAATAAACCATAACTTTCAGCAGACAGAAAAAAAACCAATCAAATGCTGGGATGCCTGAACATGTAAAAGGTTCTTTGCCTGGCACGGAAACAACTTAAAAGTCTGTGCCAGGTGAGCTTCCTTGCGATGGGCATTCCACAGATGAGGCACAATTTAAAAAGCCCTCTTCTCAGTCACCACCAGCCTAACTTCAGGTGGAGAGAAAGAGAAAGAGAGAGAGCGCATGCAAAGCATCAGAGGATGACTGGTAAGTTTGGATAGGCTTCTATAGTAAATGGCGTTTCTTCAAGTACATGGGTTCCAAGCCTGTTAGAGTTTTGTAGGTACCGTAATCCACAGCACTTAGACTTGAGCCCAGAAAGAGACCGGTGGCCAACAGGCAGCCGGCAAAGCTCTCTAAGTTACAGCACTGGTACCTTGCCCCCCTTTCATAGGCCCATTTGCAGACTGCAAAATTGGAGAGGTGGCATTTTTATTATTCATTTTGGATAGGCAAGGAAATAGGTTTTTTTAAAGTAATTTTCAGGATCTGGCATTTACTGGGGAAAACTTCTTTCTTTCACAATGCAGATTTGCTTCTACAATTGAAAATTTGCTAGATTTCTTCCTTGCCCTTAAAGACTTGCAAAGGAAGATCATGTGCTCCAAGCACGTGACTCTCATAACAACTCACAATATTAGTGACCTGCCAAATGCATTTTGTAATAATTGAACTTTCCAATAATTCAAAGGCCCTTGTGCTTGGTAGTTAAGGACCCACTTAAATCCTTACGTGCGCGCGCGCACACACACTCACACATCCATTACAAGGAAACCCAGCTACAGGTGTAGAAGGTCACAGGTATATCAGCTGTACATACTTTAATTATTCAGCCATTCTTATTGCAGAATTAAGAATGTAAAAGTGCACCAGCATTTCTGTGGCTTCACAACCATAAAGTAACAAAAAACATAGTAAGAGGACAATCCCCATTAGAACTGCGATATTTTGAAATAAACTATGCTAAGCTCAGTCTAAAACCTACTGAACCTTGTAGCAAGACTCCAGTTTGACCCTATTGATTTTGGATTAGGTGCCAAATACACTTCAATCTACTTGGTTTTATGATGGAGATGCTGCAGTAATAGTTACAGCTAGTAAATGCTGAACAGCCATGGCAGAGTAGTTAAACTTAGACCACTATTAAAGTACTTTTACATGTGACATTCACAGCAGACCTGTCATCTTTTATCTGCGTGCAATTGCAGAACTGGTGTCAGTTCTAAAGTAATGATATTGAGGGCTTCATAAATTACCCTGGTGATGCTCAGGAGAAGACAGTGTCACATCTAAATAAGTGTTTTGCTTCCAGGGTAATGTATGTCTTCATCTGGCCCAGCAGTCAGCATATTGCCCTATGTTGATGGATATTGTCAGCTTGAAGCTCTACTACATTTCACTGCATAATAAACATGGCTGTCAACACCCTATAAAGTGAAATCAATTTATCTTGTATGGTCAGTGCATTTTAAATGAAATTAATGTACTGTGGGCATAGTGGCAAAAAGGTAGCGTATTAGTTATGCACCCTAAGAATTTATCCATAAAAATGAATTGCCTACACAAAACAACAAAAATAATTATTGTGCACCTTAACGTACAGGGGCTTTTTTTACACCAATTTAGGAGAGTTAGGATTCTACATAATTTAAAATATAGATTCAGATCTTGAGCTGATGTAAATCATCTGTCCACTGTGAAGTAAACAGAGCTTTACTGATTTATAGCAGTTTAGATTTCATCAAGCTTTGTCATTTCATAGGCATTGAGGATTTGTCATATATGTATTTGAATTGGAGGGGAGAGATCTGAAAGGCTGTTGTATGTGAGGGATATGCTTTGTTGTTTTGACACACATCAAATTTAAAAATTATTCATGCCATTTTTTTATTGTGCAAATGTAGCCATCTTTCAAAAGCATATCAAGAATGATTCCAAATATTCCAATTGAGGATCACAAAGCCACCAGCCTCAGAGCTTGGATGCATGCCATAGCTCCAGTTATTACATGTATCTATCATGTAAACCTGCATGAATTCTTTGGCTACATGTGATAGGTACTTGATGAAAAGCATACGACCTTGATGTCCACTATAGTGGAAAACAATTGAGTTCATGTTGTATCATAAACTTGATCAGACAGCTTGAAGCACAAGGACTGGTGTTAATTCTTTGAACTTGGAACACCTCAAAGACATTTATTCAGTGAAGGATACCTGAATTAAGAATTGTGTTCGCCTTGACGGAATAGGCTTCTGTGCACTATAGTTTTAGTTATTCAAATATCCTGGGTGACTTCAAAACCATTTGGGCAAAGATTAATTTAGATGAACTACACATGGAAAAATAAGATAGGAGAGCTTTGGTCAGCTGGTCATTTTTATTATGGGCATATTAAAACATGGCTTTGCCCTACTTCCCATACATTTAACAGTTTATTTTCTTTCCTGTTAAGAGGTATATCTGAGGCAGGAGTGAGGCATCTTTTTCAGATCAAGAATCAGTGCTTTTTTTCCCTAGAAGAAAAGCACTGCCAAGAGCTACATTCTCTTCTGGGCAACTTTTCCAGGGCGACATACCACTAGTGGGCAGGACCAGTGCTTTTTATCTAAAAAAAATGTTTAGGGGTACTCTCATTTTCCTACTCACATTGAAATACTGCCCCTCAATGAGGCCAAACCTAGATTCATAAAATGTTTAGGGGTATACATACCCCCAGAAGAAATGCACTGGGCAGGGCAAGAGGTAAAAGTGGATAGAACAATGAAGGCAAATTTATTATAGACCAGTTCTTAACACATTCACATGCTTCATTTTATTGTCCATCTAGATGAGCAAGAGGCATTATCAAAATCCAATTACACATTCCATCTGGGCAAAACACTGGAGTACAAAGTATGGCCAGTGATGGGGTGATCTGGGGAAAGTTCTAAGAACTAGGCAGAGAGACCTGGCAGGCCACATTTGGTCCAAGGACCTCAGGGTTCCCCACACTTGATCTAGGGCATAGAAATTAAAGGCTCAAAATTTAATATGTCTTTGAAGTTTCTCATTGGCTCCTACAAGAATGAATAATGAATAGCATGAATGAACTCAAATAAATGAATTCATAAGTTCTTTGTGTCATAGATCTGAAAGCAGAAAACGAGAACTTGAAATGGACAGGGCATCATAGGTGGCAGCCCCACCATCCAGACAATGTAATAATATTTGCATCCATCTTGTTTCTTCCTGCTCTGATATTACAGGAAGTAAAGCAATGAATGGCTCTGCAGCTAAACTACAGCAGTATTATTGTTGGCCAACAGGAGGTGCCACTGTGGCTGAAGCTCGAGTCTACAGGGACGCCCGGGGCCGAAGTAGCAGTGAGCCACATATCAAACGACCAATGAACGCTTTCATGGTTTGGGCAAAGGATGAACGCAGAAAAATCCTTCAGGCTTTTCCTGACATGCACAACTCCAATATTAGCAAAATCCTTGGTAAGTACAAAACCATTAATAATAGCACAATCAAAACTGGTAATTGCTTTGCAATTTTATATGCAGATTATGAATGGTGAGAGGGAATAATTTCTTAGATTTGTTGATTGAATCAAGTTACTGAACTCCAGAACACTGCAAATATGGGAGGGAACACTAGTAGTTGGGAGGGAACACTAGTAGCAAATAACTCCTATATGCCCTTTGCTGTTAGAATGTTTTGCCTTTCCGTAGATTTGCAATGTTCATTGTCCTGATTAATTAAAAACTACACTGATTAATTTAAAACTAAGGCTGCAAGTCTATGCACGCTTACAGGAAATAAGTCCCATTGAACTCAATGGAGCTTAGTTCTGAGCAGATATATATATAGGATTGCACAGAGAGGTACTCAAGCTTAAGACTACTACAGCAACTTATGAAGATGAGATTTATTTAAATAAAAAACATTGGATTTCGATACGAGTTAAAGAACTCAGTTCATACATGGACTATGCCAGTATTATATTGCAAGCCTTTATTAGAATTCATGGTGTATTAGGAAATTCTGCAAGACAAAGTTGGTAACTTTGTTATGTAGGGAAAATTTCTAACCTCATGCAAATGTAAGTCTTCGTGGCAGGGAGTAAAATGTTCAAACTGTGTAGTCAATACGTTTAATAGAATTTAAATGTTCATTAGGTACTCATTGAACTAATTGTAAAAAAATAAACAAAAGTGTATTGACAAAAAAAGGTTAACATCAAGTTTATTTTAATTAATTCTCTAGAAAAGTAAAATTTAGCCAGTGCTCAGGCTTTGTCTCCCAATAATAAAACTGTTGGTTTTTCAAAGAATTGGAGGCCCCAAAAGAGGAATTAAAAACATACATGAGAATGAGGGAAAAAATTAAACTGATATTTGTCTATAAATGTAATTCAGAAAGAGAACAGTAACGATCAGGTCTCACCTGCAATACTTTGTGCATTATCTTGCAACATAACAAAGCTATTTCTCTTACTAGCTTTTTTCCCCTTTCAGAGGTTAAAAAAAAAATCTAGAAATAAATATAACTCTGTTCTTAAACTTTCAGTGTTTTACATAGAAGCTCTCATATTTGTCTACTATTTTAGTAAGTTATATGAATAGCCTCTCAGTTTTGTATAAAACCTGCACTGTTCCAGTCTTGGCAACTCTATGGAATCTATATTATTTGTGTGTATTCTTTGACAACCCCCCCCCCCCCATTACAAGTATAGTAACAGTATTCATTAAAATGTAAACATTCACTATAAATATTTCAGAAGTGCCAGCAATCGTATGTTTTTTAAAGAGGAGTAAAACCTGCCAGGATTTCCCCTACTACTACTACCACACACACACACACACACACACACACACACACACAGAGAGAGAGAGAGAGAGAGAGAGAGAGAGTCAATTTACATATAATATCTCCGCACATTTTCCAGGACAATGACAAAAAAGAAGCCTGAAATATTAGAACTGACAACAGAGTATTGCTGACTCTGGATAATATTTATACAACTTTTCCATTTGTTGATGTATAAAAGCTCGTGGTAAAAGAATAGCTTCCACCCACGTTTACCACAGCTGTAATCATTTTAACCATCTGAAAGCTCCTTTTTAATCCCCCCCAACACAAAACCACCCTTCTTTCTTCACTGTTTAGGTAGCTCTCTATAAACAATACAACAGACCTGAATACTTTTCTTCTTTCTATGTAAACTGTTATATATATTTTTGTCTTTTATTAGTGCAGTTTGTGCTGAATGTTTATATTAATTAAAGTAGTGAAGAGCATTGCGAATGTACTTTCCACTTTCTTTCAAATACAGCTCAGTGTATGTATTGCATCTGGCTGGATAATTATAATGTTTAATAGGATTTGCAAGGGTCAAGGAGCTGATAATAAACTAAAGTTATAGTAAAGGGCATCAAAATTAAGGACACTAAGATGGTTAGAGGGTCATTTCCAGTTTTGTGAATAAGCTAGTTTTGCTAAATTTCAGTTCATGGTTTCATTATAATGAATTTACAAGCTAAATTCTTGCTGGGGAAATTATGCATGAGCAAGGTAATTTTTTTTTTAAGATCAGTAGAAAGGTTATGACGAAACACGATTCTAGTAATATAACTGAGATTCAAGGATCCACTTTCAGGGTGCCCAAGAGCTTGAGTGTGTCCAGTGGGATTTGTGCCAGTTTTTTCTTTTTAAGCCACAGACTTATCATATCTCAAACTGCTGTTTAAAGTTCCCTTTGTTTCAAAATCAGTTTGCCATATGGTGTTTGAGAAAGGCACAGAATCCATTGGGAGTATGCTAGTAATTCAGTTTTTTTTAAAAAAAAATCTGGTAGTGTTTCTTAATGAAATAACTACCAATGTATACATGAATCAATGATTTTTGTTCAAATAATAGGTGAAGAACTCACTATAGTTTCAAATACAGAATCCTGGATTGATTGAAAGAGTGAACAAAAAAAATAATACAAAAAACAGTGAAACCTTAATGTGAATGGGGCCAGTTCTCCAACAGTACACTTACAAACGTTTGTCAAGCAAAATTTCTTTCTAGAATATTAGGGAAATGTCTGAAGACTAAGAATACTGCAGAACTAAGCATACCACTCACTTTAAAAGTAGATTTCAAATTGTGAGTCGAGGACCCACTGCCCACTTAGAGAAAAGTAAGACACAGGTTAATGGGCTAAAGAAGGCCACAACTTTATTGGTTACAGCATGTGAGTGGTATTGGCTAAAGCATTGGATCAAACAATCTATACATGACTCCACCCCGTACGGCAAGGAGTCATTCGAGAGTTAACAACCAGTGGGAGGAGCTTGTTGATGCAAATACAACTGAAAGCTTCCTCTGATGTCACTGGAGGTATCCACCAGCAGGGCAGCTGACAGGATCCATGACCGCCGGATTCCTTTAACGGAATACCCAACAAGGGGAGGGGTACGTGATGGCCACAACCTGCCATCCAACACACCACACTTATTCCAATGCCTAACAGCCAATACCTGAAAAGTTGTGACGATTTGCTACGAGGTAGGCGAAAAACCAAGAGGCTGGTGTCAATTTGCCAAATGGATAAAAATTCCTACCAGGCCCCCTGGGCAACCAACCAAAGTCCATAGCAAGGTCAAAAGCATAGAAATGACTTAAAGGGAGGTGGGCGGGTGATCCCACGAATTCAGGAAGCGGCCGTTCAAATGTGACTAAACCCCACCCCCAAGCCAGCCCAATTAACTTAATAACTGACGCAGGAGGCCGAATACAGGAACCGGCTCCCGCTCACAACTCCTCCCCTCTAGTAGGAGGAGAGGCTCTCTTAATGTCAACTGAGATGGCTTGCTTGATGCATTGAAAGGTGAACTGTGGCAGAAATGAGCATTAAGTGGAATTATCTGACAAATAAACTTAGAGCTCACTAATACCTTTTTCTGTGCAGGCTCCCGCTGGAAATCTATGTCAAACCAAGAGAAACAACCTTACTATGAAGAGCAAGCACGGCTAAGTAAAATCCACCTAGAGAAGTATCCTAATTACAAATATAAACCCAGACCAAAACGCACCTGCATTGTCGACGGCAAGAAACTGCGTATTGGAGAATATAAACAACTGATGAGATCTCGAAGGCAGGAGATGAGACAATTTTTTACTGTAGGGTAGGTGGAAGGTTTACGTGTCAAATCCAGCAGTTGCTGTATAGTTTTACTTCCTGTGAGATTGGGACTCTTGTTTAAGATTCACTTATTAATCATAGCCCGTGACCCAAATATTTAAACTCTTTTTAGTCTATGGTGGTTCCCTGTCTTTGACAGCCATCTGGTAACCTACCCACAAGACTCCTACAAATCCATTAGCTGGGAACTATTGGCTTTTTCTTTGCTTTTAAACAGGTATCAACCCCACCCCCGACCTTCTCCCTAAAGCTGATAAAGCAAATAGTGTGAAAATGTCCTTGGAAAAAGTGTAAAACAAACCCCTTCCCTTTAAATTTATTCCATTACCCACTTTTACAAGTAGTTTGCTGCTGCTGAAGCTGGGACTTACTGCAGCAAAGTTAAATCTTCCCCTTACAAAGAAGGACGTCCATTATTAACATTTCCTGGAATCCAGACTCAGTACATGCACATCATTTTCTCTTTTGCCTGTGGAGTGAGGGCAGAAGCAGTAGTGGCCATATGAGTAGTCAGTTACTGAACAGAAGCACCAACATGACACTGGAAATTCATTTAATAGTTGTACTACACCATTAAAATGAGTAAAGAATATACAATTATCCCCCGCCCCAAGTTTTCCACATTGCAGCCTTTTCTCCCATAACCCCATGCAAATCTAGGATGCCCACTGTTTGCATATGGAGTGAAAAAGGGCTGCAATCTGCTTAAGCTTTGTGGGAGAGGGGGATGCACTTGATACAGAGTGTTGAGTCTCTGGGTATGCAGCTGGGGGCAAGTATGACATACTCCTCATGTATTTTTTAGTTTGTAGCACCATGTTTTTGACTCTGCTGTATTCAGCACTGTCTTTGAATTTCTCGGGCTGCAGGGTGGGCGGATCTAACATCTGAGTCCCAGGAATGAAACCATATATATGCATTCGATATATGCATCAATGAATCTCTTATGTGCCATCTTGGACTTTTAAGCAGCATGCAGTGCTGTGATATATCTTCAGTCTCAGGCCAGACATTCACTAGAACAATTGTCACTCAATAGGTTTATCTCTGCCAGTGTCTTATAAACACACAAACAAAATTGCTGGATGCTTGGTGCCACACACGGGGGTTTCTGGCAATTTAAGAAAGCAGCTTCTCTTGCCAGCCCTTCTAAATTCACAATGTTCTGTTCAGTCCTCTAATCATAATACTATTCTTTTCTTGTGGGCTTCGCAACCAGATAATTGACTTGACTGCTTGGTTCTGTGCCTTGTTTCTGGGTTGGCATGCAAGACACACGTTGCAGTCAATTATTTTGTGGTATAGCCTGCAGCAGTGCGGGTTTCTGCCCAAATCAGTTTTTGATATCCATAAATATGACGAGGGTTAGATATCTTGAAATATGATGAGGCAATAGGCCTATGTACCTTATCCTGAAACATAGTTGGCTGACTTTAGGCAGCCAAGAAACTATTTGGGAATTGAGTTTCAGATATTCAACCCATCAGCCACACGCCCTATTTTACTTAAGGGCATTGCTACTGTAGCCAGATTATCCAGTGAAAAAGTAAAGCTTATTGAGGGTGAAGAAGGGAATAAGAATGGTTCTGACTAGTGCAGGACAAGGGCAGCAGTGCTTGCACATGGAAATGTTTATGTGTGCATGTGTGATGATCTGGTATAAGGAGGTGAGGCTTTCTGCAGTTAAAGGAGCTAGTACACAAGAACTGAAAGGTAAATGGATCTGATAGGAAATGATGTGGGAGAGGCAAGGAAGTTGAGTAAGAGCTGGATAAGTGAACATCCAGATTTATGAATCACCATTCTGCACATCTTTTCGCATCAGTGTTTGAAAAGCATGTTCCAGTGGCAACTTCCTGCTCTCCTAATCAGCCACCACCCAACTATGGCATTTGACCTGGAACTTCTAGACCCGATGAATCAAATTCATTGTGATTTGCCCTGGCCCAGTTCAGGAAAGGCACGCTTTCTAGCTGGTGCTTCATGAGTAGAGATGGGCTGAGCAGCTCAGACATAGCCTGGGAGTTGTGCCCAACAATGTCATTGCATAAATGGGAAAGTTTTCAATTCTACAACAGAACTTCCCCTCTCTCCCCCAAATCTACTTTGGGGGTTCCCCTCCAAAACAGACTCAGGGGTGCGTGTTCAGGAGGCACACAAGGTGATGGGAGGAAGGAGAGAGTTTTCTTTACAGTCATTATGCGTGCACAAGGACTTTGCTGGAGTCAGTAGACTTTCTCCCTGCAGGTGCCCACCCTCAAGCTCATTCACACTGGTGGGCGGGGCAGGTGATAAAGTTGTGTGTTGTTGGCAGAGCCCTGCTCCCTGTGTGAGGGGCTCTTGAGATTTTTCATTTTGTATTTTTTAAGATACTGTGGAAAACTGTATTATTTGTATCTTAAAAGCCTTCCCAATATTTATGCTTACCAAAAATGCACACGTGTTCTAAATGCTTTTGAACTACTATTTTGAATTAGGCAATAAAACCACACCACTGTGTCAGAAATATATGCAGTAAGCACTTTTATGAGATCTGATGTTAATGTTATTCTATTTGGCTTCTATGTTTCAAAGGATGTAGCATGTAAGAGATTTTCTCAAATGCAGCTGAATTAAGACTCAGTAATTGTGTGCTGTTCCCTGATCCAAATTACTATTTCCAAATTAAACATTTAAGTGGTTTTGTTTTTTAAAAAAGACAGCTATGAATACCACCCCCCACCCCACGGGTCACTTATATGGTGCTTAGACAAACCTGAAATACTGTGTAGGCAATTTCCCCCCTGTACTGTACTAGGAAACTACCCTGCACGTATTCCAGTGTGTTATATGCCAGCTATGCCCTTCTCCTGTTTGCACAGGATAAGTGGTTCATTTCTTGCAAGAGAATAAATAGATATAAATCCAATATTGAAAACAGCAGCATTCACAAACCACCAAGAGAACATTTCTGTCTCTCAGCACTCTACTGCTAACTATGCCAGTTACCATACCTCAACGAAAAGGCTCCTGTGTGAAACTACAGAACTAGAACTTATTCACAAACTACAGAACTAGAATTTATTCACAAAGTCAGTTTGATTGTGACTTGGCTTATCTTTCCCTTTTTGAAATTATTTATCACTAGATGAGGGTGTATTAATTATGTCTCTCCACTGTAATATTGGCTGTTTCAATTGTCTTGTTTATTGATAGTTACTTTTATACATTTTATAAGTTTTTAACATATTGTCAGGCATGTAGAAAGGCTTGACTTTATTGCTTTGGGAAGCAGTATAGAAATAATCATCAGTTTTTATTCAGTACTTTGAAGGTTTCCATTTGGAGAGGAAATTTATTATAAATAACTTATAATCAATAAAATATATACTTAATTATTATCCAGCTTTTTGTTTATTGTTAATTATAATGTGCAAGGAAGCATGTCCTCAATGAAATCAGTATGATTCAGTGTTTAAGGGTTGGGACACAAGAGTCAGAAGCATGGAAGACACTACCAAATTCACTTCCCACAAGATGTAATGCCGGCCACCAACTTGGGGGACTTTAAAAGATTAGACAAATTCAAGGAGCATATTGGGTATTAGTGATTATATTTAACTCCACTGCAAAGGCATTATGCATCTGGCTATCAGTTGCTGGGAAGCACAAGTAGGGAGAGTATTGTTGCGCACGGGTCCTGCTTAAAGACTTGGTGTAGGCATCTGGTTCGACCACTGTGAGAACAGCATGCAGGATTAGATGGGCCTTTAGCCTGAACCAGCAGGGTTCTCCTTCTGAAAGGTGACTGCTGCACCTTCTGTCAAAATGACAGACACTCACTTCTTATGCAAACTCAAGGAAATCTTTCCCATGTTTGTCTTTTGTTGCAGGCAACAGCCTCAGATTCCAATCACCACAGGGACGGGTGTGGTTTATCCTGGTGCTATTACTATGGCAACTACTACACCATCACCTCAGATGACATCTGATTGCTCCAGCACCTCGGCTAGCCCTGAGCCCAGCATCCCTGTCATTCAGAGCACTTACAGCATGAAGACGGACAGCGGGAGCCTTGCTGGAAACGAAATGATTAATGGGGAAGACGAGATGGAAATGTATGAGGACTTTGAGGATGACCCCAAATCAGACTATAGCAGTGAAAATGAAGCCCATGAGGCTGTCACTACCAACTGAGGATGTCTGCTGAATTAAAGTACTCTGACTTTTTTTTGTTTTTGTTTTGAACAAAAAGTTCTTAAATGAGCCTGCATGCATGTGTGGCTCCTACAGTTACATCTGCAGAATGGTCTTAAATGTTTCTTAATGTGTGACACAGATTGTTCCCTAATTTTCATGAACTTTTTTTAAAATTTAGGTGAAGACATTAAGTATCAGACATTGGGACTTGAAAACTTATACAAATCAATAGCTGTCTTACAAGTCTTTCCTTTTTTGTCTATTTTTTTCCTCCTCCTGGATGCTGAGAAAAAGGTTTTAAGTTACTGTTTTAAATGGGGGTTTTACATTCTCACTCAGGTATGCTGTGCCAGCCTACAGGTTGTGAATGTGTTTTTATTCTGAATTATTTTAGAAAACAAAAACGAAACAAAAAAAGTGCAAATTTCCTATCATGAAACAGAACAAGTCCTCATGTGCATCAGTGTGTCTTTGCTCATCTTTTTTAAACAAGGTCTCTAAATTCCATTTTTTTTCTCCACATGTATAGCTGACCTTCTGATGTGCCAAACTTTCATAACTTTTTAATCTTAACATTTAAAAAAGTCTTAAGGGAGACACTGTAAAGTCTTAGACAATCCTTTGGCATCTTAAAATATCTATATATCTTTTTAAAAAAGCCTAATTTTTCCAGAAAATGGTAAAGTACTCAGGAATCTGGAGACAGGATATTCTTAAAATAGTGAACATGATTTCCACAATGCACTTGCCCAGTTGCTTCTGCCTCTTGATGTACCATCAGTATAAAATATTACGTAAGCACAAAAGAGCGATCACCAGCTACAGACAGGCCTGTCTTAAGAATGTACGGCCAACTCCAAATCCTTTCACTGCCCCTTTGCTTTTAACCCTTACATTCAGTCTTAACTACATTTTATCTTAACAATGTATTCATTCCAGAATGTCAGGGGTCCACATACTGAAAAAAAGAAGAAGAAATTTTAAAGTACTGTTGCGTTTGCATTATTTTCAGTTTGTTGTTGACTTCTTTATAAAATGCCCCTTTCCCCCTAAAAACCTGTGGTTTTCTTAAAATAGCAGGAAACTTAATACTGAAAGGTATATGCTTAAATGGGAGATCATGTTTATATGTGTCGAAAACATTTGGGAAAACACTATGATACAAAGGGATGCAGATGCTTTCAGTATTTGCGTAGTATGCATGTGCTATGTGTCTGTTTTATACTTTTAGGCCAGGAGCCAAAGAAGCACCCAGTTAGTTCCATAAAGCATCAGGGCTTATGTTTTCTGAACCAAAATTCACCACCTCTTCGCATGAACCAAATTTGAAACTGAGGGAAGTTGTTTCAGAAGCAATTTGTGATGTGACATTGTTATCATAGTGGTTCAAAGGGGAGAAAGTAACAAAAATCCAACTGGGTCTGCATAAGCCCTGAAGCTCCCCTACAGCAGTTCTAAATTATCCCTTTCAGGTTCTCTTTACTTTGCATAGTATACAACATCTCACCTAGTCTTTCTCACGAGTTTCTGAATTAAATGCTGTCATAGTTTTGAATACTGTACTACATGTTGCCATATCAATAGCCGACCTAAAGGATCCATTTACTATACCCATCTATGATTTTTATACAGGAAAAGCCACACAAATCTTACTATCTCATATATAAACTGTGTCAAATGCTAGTTTCACAAAACTAAAAAGAGTTCCAAGCTCATTCTATTATTTTGTCATTCACTGACATGGTTTTACTATACATGTGTAGGTTTCATATTGTTGCACAAATACATGCCTAACATGCAGAAAACTATCTGGAGGGCTCCAAGTCTTGCCTGACAAACAAGACAAAAAAAATAGCTATTTTCCAAGCATAGTATCAATATCAGATCAATATTTGCGAAGTTGTCTCAAGCCTTCAGGTCAAAGATGCTGTAGAAATTATACCGTATTTTTCGCTCTATAAGACGCACCAGACCACAAGACGCACCTAGTTTTTGGAGGAGGAAAACAAGAAAAAAAAAATATTCTGAATCTCAGAAGCCAGAACGGCAAGAGGAATCGGTGCGCAGTGAAAGCAGCAATCCCTCTTGCTGTTCTGGCTTCTGGGATAGCTGTGCAGCCTGCATTCACCCCATAAGACGCACACAGATTTCCCCTTACTTTTTTTTTGGGGGGGGAGTGAATCTTATAGAGCAAAAAGTACGGTAATTATTTATTTCATTTCTGATATATAATTTTGTTAAATATATAAAGAAGCAAGGGGAGGTGGGAACAAAACATTCCCAAGTTAATAATCTAGGTCTTAATGGAAGTCAGTTTGCCCCCAAATTTTGAATTTGATCAATTTTATGCCCCATGGTCTACTGTTTCAGCTACTTATTCTCCTCATCAGTACTTTCTACCGAAAACTACACCATCTCATAAATATGTATGTTTAGAATCAGGCCACTAATATTGAATCAGACTCTTTCGGAATATTTTGTTTACTTCATTATATCTTTAATATACTCCAGAAATATGGCAATTTTATAGGGGCAAAATATTTGTGTCCTAAGAATAAAGCCAACCATACATATAGTTCATGATGCGGAAGCCACGCTTCCATTACATCTGTGTGGTGACCGCTCCAGGAACTGAACTAGTTGTGTGCAATTTTCTCTATGCCAGCAAAAACTCAACATGAATGGTCTGTGGTGTTGGACACACAGATATCATTTACTAATCCAGCTGGAGCACTACCATGCAAATGCAATCTAAGCAGCCTATTCCATGCTGCCTATTAATTCTGTGAAGCAGGGTTGTGTTGAGAGTTCCACTTTGTGTAAAGATGCCATGTTTAAGGCTGGAAGAGTAGCCTCATCTCTTACTAGCTTTGCTCAGGGGAAAGAGTGCCAGGATTTCTAAAAACATTTCTGCACTTTCTTTGATGGCCAAACCTGCATGTAATAAATGTGTGGACATGAACCCATTCTTCTAAAAACATGGGTTGCAACCCAAACTACAACCTTGCTTATGGAGCAGGGGGTTGGACTGAATGACCCTCAGGATCCCTTCCAACTCTATGACTAGGGCAGATGGGGTTCTTTCCTTTTCCATAGCCAGCAATGTCTAGCATCTAGTTTACATACAATTAGATTTTTCATTAGATTATGATCATTATATATATTTTTCAGTTCCTTGACTCAAAGGCTTTTCATTAATAGAACCAACATAATGGCCATGGCTTACAATGCGTGAGCAAATCATTTGTACTTTGCTCCCCCCTGCTAGCACTGAGAGGAAACAAACCATAATCTCTGGCTCGAAACAGAAGCCTTTTTTTGGCATTAAGCAGTATATAAATTTAATCATCAATGTTCCTTTGCTTGTGTAGCTGAACTACAGATTTTGTTTTGTTGTGCTTGGAACAAACCAAGAAGTGAAGCCAGTTTGTTGTTGGCTTTCCTATCATGGTTTTTTTTTGAGCTTGGATGTTATTCTAAGGCAGAGATAGTCAGTTTTTCCCATGCAGCACTAGACAGGAGGAAGCCCAGCATGGTTCATTTGTGTACAGTAAACCATGGTTTGTGGCTTACCATGACATACAAACATAACCAATATCAGTGCAGAGTGTTGGCATGCTATCATACAACCTTGCACGACTAGTAAAGAAAACTAATGCCCTGACAGCTTTCAGAAGCAACTGCTGGAGGTAGTCAGCTTTTGCAATATTAAAATAGACAATTTAACCCAGACAAGCAAATAGGGACTGCTATGTTTACAAGATCAAATACTATTCTGACATATAATACTCTCATCAAGCTTTGGCAGCCATTTTTAAATCCAAAATAAACTTATCTTTCTTTACTATTTATTTGAAAAGTGTTCCCATGTCTACAGCTGAAGCAATAAAACTGTTCTAGCCGAGATGTTAAAAGCACTTGCTGTGTCATTAGCTGGTGAGCGTCCTCTTTACCTAATTAAGGTACTAAAAGAAAATCATTTCTTATTAAAATTGTTTGGAAATTTGAAGTGTTCTAATATGTGTAGTTTGGAGCGGAGGTACTCATTTTCCCTAAAGAATGACTATTTATTAATTTTCTACAGGTTTCTCCTGTTATAAATCTCTCTCCACCCTACAATTCATTTCTTTTCTCTGCATTTCTTCATGGTTTTTTTGTTGCATAGGTAGAATGCTGTATTGCTAACATTGTATTTTCTGTAATTATTTTTGCACAAAGGCAAACATTTAGTTTAGTGGGTTAATTTCTTTTTATAAATTTTATTACCATGCCAAAATAATATTCTGCAGGCTGGCGGAGAACAAAGGACTGTTCTTTAGGACTGAAACTTGATTTTGCTCATAGTACAAAAACACACACTCACAGATGTTATTTCGTAAGTGTTATAAGCACTGGATATAAATGGTATTTTTTATCACTTCTAACTAATGTGAAACTGTTGTACAAAAACGACATGAACAAAAGTCATCTGTTTCGACTCGTGTGGGCCTGCCTCACAGTTGCAGGATTTGAGTCATTTTTATGTCTTTGTTATTTCATTTATTTATGCAAAATTCTTATATGTATGAATACTTTGTTTTAGCTCCAGCCCTGCATCTGTGTTGATGCTCCAAAACTTAAAGGTGCATTCTTGACAATGAATGGCTCTTCATGAATCAGCAGAGGGTAGAAAGCTACTTTGTTGGTCAGTTTGGGTAAAAAAAATGTATTTGACTCTGAATAGTGCAGAAACAGTGTATTATATTTATTAGCCAAAATCGGCTCTAAAGTGTCAGTATAAAATCAAGGAAGGACAATCATATGGAAACAAACATTTATCCCCATTCTTAATTGGAGCTCAAAACAAAGTTTTTGATTAGTCACCATCTCATCTTCGTTTTTTCTTAAAGTGTAAATATAACATAGGAAGTAGAATTTTATTTTTTGTTCATGGATACCTAGTGAAGTATAAGTTATGTATTTACTTTGTTCTGTATCAGTGTACATTGGTCCATATTAAATGCTGACAAATCACTGTACCTCATGTAGATGCTGAATTTACACCTGCAGTGCGAGAGCAGTGTTGTGGACCTGTAGCAAGGATGGCAAGTTGCCTCACTTGTGCCCTCCTTCAAATTGGAATCCTGTATTTCATAAACACTTAACCTTTCAAACTATTTCACCTGCTTATAGAACAGGGGTGAGGAACCCCTGTGGTCCCTCAAAATTTTGCCAGACTACAACTCCCATGAGCCCCAGCCCTGATGGGAGTTGGATTGCAGTCTCCAGAGGGTCAGAGGTTGCCCACCCCTGCTATGGAATAACAATCCTCATTGTCTTCACTCTCTGGTAGTAGCATCATAGTTAATGGGACTAATAAAATACTAGTCAGAGAGATACAGCCTAATAGTCTGCTCTTCAGGATTACTGCATCAGCAAATTAGTACATAGGATGTGGAATGTCTATTCCTCTTGGGCAGCACTACAGCCTATTACTTCAGCCAAGTGAAAGGATGTAAATGACATTTACATTCCCATTTAAATAAATGGGGCAAGTTGGTTATAACTAACAAGTCCCACTGAATTTATTAAATGAAACATAACTTTCTCTTGATTGGAGCCATGATGTGACACTGTTGTTGCAGGCTGAAGCAACAGCTAATTCTCTGACACTTTTGCCAATGCAGTTCTATAAAATTCCTCAGAAGTAAACGAAATAGTATAATTCATCACTGAATGGCTTATCTCCTCAAAATATACCACCCAGATATATTTCATTCCCTCCTCCCACGTAATTAGAATTACTGCAAAAAGCAACTGGCTTAAGAACTGGTTTACTTAAGTGCCAGATTTCTAGTTTAGTTTGGGCTCAATTTGCTTCATAATTTGCAGCTTGATTCCAAGCGAATCTGATGGAAGTTCTTAGATTTTGTCTGAAAGCAACAAATGTGAATAGTAAAAAATGTGTCAATGTGAATGACAAACTAAGTAAATAAATACACACATGAACAAATGATGCTCTGGAAGGCCTCTGTAAGCGATGCCAGTTATTAAATACAACACTAAACCGCTTCGGATCTGTGTTTGGTGTGGAATAATATTGGCATGTTTGAAAAACTAAATAGTTAAATTGACTTGATATTTAACCAATACAAACTAAAGTCTTAATAAAACACAATGTCACAGGGTTTATGTTTATAGAGAGGAAAATAGCTCTGATCAAAAGGCCCATTTCTAAGAAAATAAGTTGTAGCCTTAAACATCTATCCTTATGCTGTGGACAGCAGCTCTCTAGGGGAACAGACAGTCTTCTGCCTTTCCTGCTAACTGACACTTTTTAACTGGAGATGCTAGGGTTTGAACCTGGGACCTTATACATGCAATACATGTGCTTTGTCACTGAGCTGAACCTCCTCCCCCTCCCACATAAATGTATGAGGGTACCCAGATATGTAGTTTGGGGGAAGCTGTGGGATTGCCAACTGATCCAGAATCAGTGTGCAAGAGGCAGCGTAAAGAGGGGGATGCTATTACAGCAAGGGAACAACTCGATAGGTGGGTGCATGTTATGTACAGCAGTAACTTGAAAACAGTGATTGTTTAAACGACTGTGTAAATGAAACAATGATTGTGTAAATGCAAGCATCCCCTAATACAAAGTTAAAGCATGATATCCTACTGTACCTAATGTTGCTCTTCGTCTTATTAAAACTTGACATTTTTTTCTACTTCACTGAAAATAACTTCCCAGTAAGAAAACGCTACAACGCTCCAATTCAGGAAAGCACTTAATGCTGGAATCTTCAAGCCACACATTCTGGAGTAGTCCCAATGGAAGCCCATGGTGCTACTTTAGAGAAGGTGGTTTGAAGATCTTAGCCTCAGGCACCAGTTTAGCGTAAAGCAACCGAGCCATTCTACCGAAGTCCAAAAGAGTTAGGTATATGTTTAAAGCTGAGCAGAATTTTATGTGTCTATCTGGACTGGATCTTCAGTACCAACAACTGCTCTAGAATGCAGCTGGTAGAATGTAATAATAGAGTATTTCATATTTTCAATTTTAAAAAATAGTCTCAGATCCTAGACGTTTGCATGTGTGTTTAAAGACTGAAGTTGGCACTTAAGCATGTCCTGTTTAAAGACTAACATGTGACCTCATTTGATTTTCTTTTACAAAAGGCACTTACTCTTTTTCTCAAACTCTTACTTTCCGCCTCCTCCCCCCACTGGCCCCCCATTTCCTTTTATTATCAACCATTGTTCTCTGCAGTTCTTGGACAACATGTTTGATATACTGTAATGCCACAATTCCATGTTAGAATGCAAAACGCAAAACAGAAAATATTTACATAAGTGGGTTGGTATCTTTTTTCTTTATATCCAGATTTATGCTATTAGACTACATACCTTCCCTCTAAATAACTTGTCCAAGATTTAAGTTTTAAGAGCTGACAAAATGATATTCTGAGATAGTTCACTCATTGTTTTCAAAGAGGAGGGTGGGTCTGGGGCATATGTGTGAAAGGAAAATGTTTCCAATTGGTATTTATGGCAATATGAAAGTTATAAAGCAGCTTAGTGACACAGTTTGCTTTATAACTTCTGCTTTCTTCAAAAACCACAAGTGAGGTCCTTGGTGCTCTCAAAAAAGTTTGGGGAATGTGCAAATATTTAACTGTTTCTATGCTGCACATTGCAGACCTGCTCGTGTGCATTCTCCGTATTGTCTTCCTTTGTCATTTGTGTTTTGCTTTCTCAAAAGCACAGGGTTGTTTTTCCTGCCCCCGCCTCCCTTGTACCCTTCATCAGCCTGTAGCAAAGTTCCGAATGTTTTAGTATTTCTGTTCCTTCATTATTGTATTTGCCATGTACAAATGTTTTTATTACGTTAAGACAAGCTTATAAGCTGTTACTACATAACTTATCTTACTGTAACTCTTTTCTTTCCTGACATTGTAATTTGTTTGTGATGTATATTGTGAGATTGTATTCTATGTTAATTTAATCAGCACAATTCACTGACATGCTGGACTGACATGCTAGCTGCTGTTTCAAAGTGTAAAGTTTTTGTGTAGAGTTGTTGGGGGACAACTGAGACTCCCTTTGTCAAGGTACTATGCTTTGGTTCCTATAGCAACACTGTGGGTGTGGCTCTTATGATGCTAGGGCTGCTGATTCTACACCCACAAGCATTTTTTTTTTTTACTGGCAAGTTTTCCGTGTAGAAATTCTATATACAGTGCAGGTACCTATCTGGGCCCAGGGCTGGTAATTATTTGGGCATGTAGAGAAAAAACAAACAAACCCTAGTGTCGATTGCTGCTTTGAATATGTTTTAAAAGTCTGAAAATGTAAATAGTTTATCAAAATAAATCTTGTACAGTCCAGTGTAAAGTTTTTAAATGAACTTAAAAGGTTGCCATTACATCTCTCTCACACTCTCCTCTTGAAGCAGTTTAAAAAGAAAAGAAAAAAGTTTGCTAAGGATGTTGATTTTTTTAAAGTATCTGTGCTCTTAATTTAAGCGGGGGGTGGGGGGAACGAATCATTCTTAGCTTGGCTTCATAGCATAAACTGATTTCTTGGATTTTGTTGTGCAGTATTGACGTGAGGTAAATTAAATATTAAATAATTTTTCAGTGGTACTTTTAAGAGTCTTCTCCTCTCCTCAGAAATTAATGGAAAAGACAAAACTGAAAAAAGACTGTCTTTATATCGTATATTCTGGTGTATGTTGGCACCTTACCATATTTGAGAGGATTTTTTTTCCTTTTTCCTTCCTTTTTTTTTTTTGCACAAGGTGCTTTCCTGATATGTTAAACATGTCATCATTGGGTGATACCATATGCCATGATAAGGGGTTCTGACCCCTCAGGGGAGTGTCTATAAGACTGCCTATTTATGCTCATTTACCTCAAGACTGTCCTCTCTACCCTTAATCTATTCACCATCACTCCATCTTTTGTACTGCTGTTGACACTTACAGATTAAAGATAAATTTTGTTTTATGATATGTGTGTGGCTTTTTCTGTGCAGCCTATTCTGTTCTTTCTATACGTAACAGTCCGCTTCAGATCCCAAGGAGCTGCTCGTGAGAAAAGGCCCTGCAGATCAAGTGACCAATTCCTTCTGAGCAGGCTCACCTCCCTCCATGCTCATTGTCAGTCTACTTATTGCTTTCTCGTGTCACATCAGCAGTTTGGTTTTTGAACTTTGGCTCGATAAGCTCAAGTCGTAGTGTGTGATGTGTAAGCAGGAAAGGCTTGTAAAGTAACCCTGTATGAGATGGGTATTTCGAAATACCAAATAGGAATGGAACAGAATAAAAGTTATCTCTTTGTCACCCCCTTCATTTTCATTTCTCTTACAGCCTCACTAGACAAACGAACTGAACCAGAAAATATGAGCACAGTAACACCATATTGCCTTTGGCCCAAACAGTATAACCCCTATATAATATTTTTATTAGCAGTTCTTAGTGTCCTCGTGGGAAAACATTGAAGTACATTCAGGTGTCCCATAATAATAGTAGACGATTCTGACAGGAGATTTTAGCTCACTTCCTCCAGTTATTTTCTGAGACCAAGTGTAGGAGGGACAATCATGACGATTGTCTAAAATGATATAGCACAACTGACACACCT
The DNA here is from genome assembly GCF_951804945.1 of Podarcis cretensis. Classification (NCBI taxonomy): domain Eukaryota; kingdom Metazoa; phylum Chordata; class Lepidosauria; order Squamata; family Lacertidae; genus Podarcis; species Podarcis cretensis. The sequence continues at coordinate 73,274,862 of NC_137170.1, read as the reverse complement.
ACTTAAATAAAAAGCCCAAGGTCAAAACACAGTTATTACATGGTTAATCGTTATCCTTTGTTTATTTATTTAATTTATACCAGTCAAAGATGCCCCCGAAGCAGTTTGCAACCATCTGATCAACCATATTTTAAGCAACTACTAACACCCAAACTAAAAAGCTCAAAACCATGAAGGCATCCGAAAAATAACCACTCCATTCTAAAAAAGAAAAACTGCATGCAGTAGCAAGGCAAAGCAAAACAAAAATAGGCAAAGCAGCATCATACTTGGAAACCAAGCAAACACAGGAATACTAAATCACTATCATCAAATGCTTTATAAAGGGGGGCGGGGAGAGAGAACAAGAGAGCAAACGGCTTGTTCCATGGGGCAAGTTCACATGCTTATCATTTTAAAAAATGTAAAGGATCTCTTTCCCTTGCTCTCTACTTTTTAACTGAAAAGATCTTCTAATTGCTTTCAGGGACTATCAAGTTTAGAGGACTTTCCCACTGCTTGTAGGTAGGGTTTTCAGTGAATCTTTCCTTATGAGTTTGGGATTCATGTCTCATCTTGAAAGTCCAATGGGGAAAATAGCTAAGAAAATTGCCACTATGATTAGCACAACAGCTCACCCCCTGATTATTTAGTTTAGTGCTAGCACTGGGCGATACCTTGTTTTCAACATCATGATATATCAGCCCTACACGGTGAGTTAGCCCCAATGCCTCACAGGTTCACGTGCGAGCCAAGGAGCATCGGGGCTTCGCTGATCTGCTCAGCTGGGGGGTGGAAGAGGCCTTCTGTCGCCGCCACCCCCCAGCTGAATAACTCCAACACCTCAGAAGGCATCCTGCCCCCCAGCTGAGGAAGCCCCACTGCTTCTCTGGCTTGCATGCAAGCCAGAGAAGCATCAGATGCCCCTATAGGCAGGGGAGTAGGAGTATTTTAATGGAGCCCTCATCCCATCACTGGCTCTCACGAGCCAACAGCAGGTTGGGGGCTCTCTTAACTGCTTGATTGAGGGGAGTGGCAATCACACACCCCTCAGCAGAGCAGTTTCACGGAGCCCCCACCCCACCACTGGCTTGTGCGCTCCTCAGCCAAGCAGTTTAAAGAAGCGGAGCAAGGAAAAAGCTGTATCAGCGTCTCACCGATGCAGCTTTTTTATCCCTCTGCCAGTAAGAGGGCAGAGTGAGATGGTGGCTTCACGCAGCAGTATATCACTGGTGAAACCACTGCCGCTCCCGAGTCCCTCTGCCTCCAGAGCCACCTGGAGGGTGTCAAGTGCGGTGGCGGTTTCACTGCTGAGTAAAGCCGCCATTGTGGTCTGCCCCTCATACTGGTCCAGGGCGATGTATCAATCCATACCCAGGCCTATTTACAGTGGTACCTCGGGTTACAGATGCTTCAGGTTACAGACTCCGCTAACCCAGAAATAGTACTACTCGGGTTAAGAACTTTGCTTCAAGATGAGAACAGAAATTGAGCAGCGGCGCAGCAGCAGCAGCAGCGGGAGGCCCCATTAGCTAAAGTGGTACCTAAGGTTAAGAACAGTTTCAGGTTAAGAAAGGACCTTCAGAATGGATTAAGTTCTTAACCCAAGGTAGTGCAAAAGGCTTTTCTGTGGGAAGCCATGTCGCTACATTTTGGGGTGGGAGAAAACAGATGTGCGTTAGAATCCTAATTAAGTCAAAAGCTGGTTGTTCCTATTGGATCATCAGCAAGAATAAAACATTCAGTCCAAATAAGTACTGTATTTAACTAATTAATCTCTTTAAGCCAGAGATGAAACTTGGACACACGAGGACTAAATAATTAAAAAATACTACTACTACTAATACTACTATTACCAACATTACAAAATTCTAGCTGTTTTCTACTCAGTCTTCACCAATACTTTTATCAAGCCCTGACCAAGCCTTTACCTATGTCTTGAAGTTGCAAGATCCCTCAGTCAGCAGAACCATATGCTGCAAAGTTTTGCTAAGATGTACCATCTCAGATTACAAGTAAGGAATAGCGTGTCTGAATACTCTCTCAGATAAAAAGCCTTCTGCATATAGAGCACTTGGAAGTTAGGGACACAATTGCTTTTAAAAAAATCAGCTGTAGTGGAGCAATGGAGACAAGTTTTTCCTACTGTCTGGGGATTGGCAATTTGTTGTAATATCACAAATTTTATGGTCCCCCTGCCTGATCTAAATCATTTGTTTATTAGGGGCCACCCCACATTTTCTTCAAAAAATTGCTTTGCACAGGTAACTACCATAGAGTTATCAAAATTTTCAAAAGTAGGGGGTCCTCAGTAATTAGCTAATTACTAATTGGTGCTACTTCTGAAAAGGCCCTGCCTCCAAGTGGATGTTCACTTGAGCCTAATTCAGCAATGGTATCTACATTCTACATACAGGAGCAGGCAATCCTTAAGTGTCCCAAGTCATTTTAAGTTCCTTTGTCTAATGTTCCACTGTCACTACTATGGTTCATTTACACATATATTCAACCTGAACCCGCAATGGAGGGGTTCATAACATTAACACTCTCTCCCATGGCTGCGGCCTTGGATCCAAACAGAAATCTGCCATGGCTCTCTGACCCTCTGTTCAGCTTGTTGTGCTTTATGGAGTACAACATTTTTTCCTCCAGCCTACATCATCGCCAACTGCAGCCCTAAACTCAATGCTGCTTTGTCTCTGCTAACTAACTCAGAGCTCAGGGCAGGTTTCCACCTATTTGCTGGATGCCTTGCTGATGCCTCACCCCCCTCTCTTATTCTGTTAATGGCCCATCTCTCCTGAACACAGGAAGCTAACTCTCCAAGCGTTGATTAAATTCTGACACTTTCTAAATCCAGGAATTTAAGGAAATCGGGCACCCAGAACTCACAACAATATATAATACCTCTGAGATGACTGACAATATAAAAAATAATTCCTGTCAGGAAATTTTTATAGTCAGTTGTATTAAGAACTGCTTAAGTACATTTTTATTCACTTGGACAAGACAAAGTGTAAAAGCCTCTAGAATGGTGTTTAAGCTTGCTTGCAAAACCCAAGATGAGTGTGAAAGAAGCCTCAGTAGGATTGCCAGAAGCACATCTAGAGAATGCCTTTCCTTTGGCACTAGAGTTGGGTTGATTTGCTCCTGTCCATTTTGAGGCTGGAGTGAATGTCACATGACACAGAACACTCAGAAATCTCACGCATCTCTGAATCATGCAACTAATCAAAGACGGCTGGTGCAGGTCTATATAAGACAGTGCCATTATCCTTCTGGCCTCTTCAGAAGTTTGTGCATTGGGTCAATTTCCCAACACCCTACATGTTGCCAGCAAACTTGAGAGGATTTAGGTAGGAAACTGTCATTGGGCATTTCAAGCTTTACTCAACAAGTTGCGGCCCAGTGTAGGTGCATAGCTGTCAACGTTTCTCTTTTTTAAAGGGAAATTCCCTTATTCCGAATAGGATTCCTCGCAAGAAAAGGGAAAAGTTGACAGCTATGTGTAGGTGGTGTGGACCCCACAAATGCCCCCTTGACACGTATTTCGCAATGCAGATTATACTAGGCATGGAACAATGGGTGCACTGATTGAGAGCAAGGCATCAGGATAGATTTGGCTTTCAAGGAGGCAGAAGAAACCATTCCCTACAGCTGGATGCACTTGGTTTTAATCTTAAACTGTCCACTGCTTGTTGCAGAAACCTGAACAACAGCGATCCTAATCCCAATTTGTATATATTGTGTCTTCATGAGGGGAGGGAGGGGGATGGCCATTTTAACTTTAGAGAAAAGAACATGTGGAGTCATGGTATTTCTCATCCTGCTGCTTCTGTGTATTTTGAATTAAAAAGGGCTCACTGACAACACACCTCATCTTGGGACCAAGCAAGCTTTGGTCCCAAGCTTTGTCCTTTGCAAGCTGGATCTGCTGGTTCAACAGTCTCACTCATCAGCTTATACTCCTGGCTCCCCCCCCCCCCCCCAGTTTCAAGGAATGACTCCTAGTAAAGGGCCAAACTTTCCCTAATCTCCTGGCAGTTGTCACTGATGAATCTTAAAGCCTGAAGCCTTTCAGTCACATACATTTTTCTGAAGTCATCCTAAGAAGGCTGCCAAACTCAGACAGCTGCTATATTCTGCAAATGTTTGCAAAGCTGTAGAGTTTCGGAATGCACAAGTCCTTGAGCAAAGTTTCCAGTGACTCCAGTTTGTGCAGGTCTGCACTTGCTTGCCTCTAAAATATGAATCTTTGGCGTTACATCAAAGTGTTAACTAATCGGCATATATGTTTGGGTGGGAGGGCAGTATTTCTAGCAATGCTATAATTTATGAAACATGATGTAATGATTAAACAGGTGGATAGGAAGGGTGAGTTAATTACATAATGTGTGAAAAGGAAGAATATCTGGGCAGCAGGCCAGCTATGCCATTGGTTCTTTGCTGCTTCCCTTGAACAATTAGACAATTTAACACTATATTCCAGGAGTTCTGGTAAAATATATCAAAATAATCAAAGCCTGTTTGTTTCAAATATCCAAGTATTGAAAGCATACATCAAATATGCAGGTCTTTTGTGTTGTGATGTATTTGCCCAGTTGGTGAGTGGAAAAAACGGATCCCTGACTAAGCACTACAGATTTTACAGAAATGTACAACCCTAAGTGCTAATTCATATGAGGAAATTGGCATGTTGAAAATTTGGAGTGATTCCACACAGCATTCAGTATGACCTAAAGCAGTACTTGCTTCTCCATCTGCTCACCTTGTGTTTCCCTGCCATAGATGTCTCAGGATTACCAAAAGTGGGTTTACTGGAGATACAGAGAATGGATTGAGTCAAGAACCCTCAGGTCAAGACGTGAAAATGAGTCTGTTCTTCAAGAGGGCATTCAAGCCCATACTGGGACAGTGAAAGAATCATCTCCCTGGATCCACAGGTGCAGATAACGGCCTTGACCTTAAAGATGAGGCCTTAGTTTTGAAGCAGATGTGGTCTGAATGAAGGTCCTATTTCAGCCATACCCCCAGGGTGGGCCCCTAGCCATTCCAACAATTCCATGTTATTTCAAGAGCTTCTACAGAGAACAAACGAAAGATTGTGCTCAGTATTAGAATTCACTTCCTTAACTCCAGGGGTTTTTTAGAATAGACTTTAGCTTGTTCTGAGGCCTTTGGAGTCCATTTTGGAGGAGAAGGGTATTTTGCTTTGAACCTGCTTTTTCAGTATGGAAGCAGTTTGTGACCATTCTTCTCTAAGCCAGTGTGATGGACGGGCAGGAGTTCGAGTGGTGGGTAGGGTGGAAAATGGAAGATGTACAGGGAGGTTCAGTGCAATCTGTAAGGGAAGAGGTGGGGTGGTGGTCGTAGAGGAGAACCAAGATGAAGAGTCCGGGCAGTCAAAGGCAGGGGAGGTGCTGTAGGAAGTCTCTGAGGTGGAAAAAAAGGTCCCAGAGAGTCCTGCCATTTTGCTCTCCTCCATGCCTTCCCCCACTGTCTCCATTGACAATGAGGGGCATAAAGCAACAGGAACAAGGATCGCCTGTTGCCATATGAACCTACTCGGACACTGAGGTCATCTTCTGAAGCCCTTCTTCATGTGCCTTCTTCCACAAGAGGTCTGGAGCATGGCAACATGAGAACGGGGCTTTTCTGCGGTGGCTCCTCATTTGTGGAATGCTCTCCCCAGGGAGATTCACCTAGTGCCTTCATTATACAACTTTAGGTGCCAGGCAAAAACATTCCTCTTTAACCAGGCATTTGGTTGAGTGCTGGGGGGGTGTATTATTGGGTTGTTTTGAATATGTATTTTGTGATTTTATATTGTGATTTTATACTATAAACCATCCTGAGAGCTGCAGGTATAGGGCAGTATACAAATTTAATAAATAATAATAATAATTTCAAAACCTACCACTGGCCACTGACACTGGTTCTGTCAGGCATGTCTCATCCACCAACTGGTCCCAAGATATCTTGCATTTGCATGAGAAGATGTCTTGTAAAAACTAATGCCTTGCAGGAGGTGTAGGAGCTAGTCTTCTTTGTGGGAAAACAAACAGTGAAACAAAGAAGACTTTGACTCTGGCAGAATAGAGTTGCTTTGCTGACGCTCCTGTGCAGGTCCTGTTTTTGCTAATAAAGAGTTAACTCCAACTCGCTTGGTGTGATTTACTGCTGGCTCGCTCCACACAGGAGCAGATTTCTCCAGCTGTGGACCATTTCAAGCCATAGGTCAGAGGTTCCTCACCCCTGGTATATAAGAGTGCTATTTTAACCAAGTACTATACTACATTTACCTACGTTATGTTTTCATTTATTTCTGAACACAATCTTTTCTACCAAAATTGTGGAAAAATCATGTTTAAGGTTCCTGGGTCTCTATTCATGTTTAAATTTCTGGAATGTTTCAGACTTCCAAACTTGCAAGGTGCTTCTCTGCCAGGCGCTGTGCTGTTTGCACATCTTGTGTTTCACACTGAGTATCAGAGTATACCGGGAGGGAAGGGGCAATGCTTCTGGGTTTTTTTAACCAGGAAACTTTTGTCTCACTAGGGCCTTGGAAACCTTCTCTCTAGATGAGCCTGAATTCATAATTACTTTTGCAGTCATTGTGAGTACTAGATTTTCCTAAGATCTCTTTTCAGACATCCTAAGCTCTGGTTAGTGTACGAACTTACTTGCAGAACATTTTGTAGTAAATTCTGACCTGTATTATTTCAAAAGAGATTTCACATTGTGCTACGAGTGACACAAGTTTAGTTTTCCGCAATCTGATCTATAGAAATGACAGGAACAGGATTACTTCTCTGTTACTGCAACCCAGGTTGCCTTGTCACCCTCCCCAAAGGAGAAAATTTATCATGTAGTTGCCCACATGGGTCAAGGGAAGGAAGCCTCTGGGCATACACTGATTGCAATATAACTAACTATGCTTGCACTGTCTGTACTACTGGACTTCCAGTATATCAGTGAAGAAGCAGGATTTTTTTATTTTGAAGTGAGTGCGGTGGGAGCAAATAAACTTATGTCTAGTCATGAAGAAACTAGTCGCAGAAGACAGATCCTCCATGTGTACAGATAGCAACAACTTCACAACTATTCATGCGGTCTGCATAGTGTGCAGGTATGGACACTTGCAAAGCAATGTCTGCAAAAGTGCTTTTAGAAAACACCAAAGGGCAGCACTTCAAAGACACAGCCTAAGTTCTACTAGCACCAAGGTCTTGAGGCTCCTAGTCTTTTGCTTAATTTTGTTGAAAGGTTTAAGAACAATGATCATTTTGAAGGAGAGGTTTGGATCCTCAGTTGAAACATCAACTGAAAAACCGTGTGTGTGCTGTGCAGGCCGGGGGGGGGGGTAGGGGAAGTATTGCTTTTTCCTTCACTCTCCTCCCTGTCCCACTGCCAGCATGGAGAGTAAGCTCCCATCCCAGAAAGTTTACACCAAAACCACACTTTGAATCATGCTGCACATAATAGAGTGTCTGTCAGTTCCTACCAATTGAAGTTTCCTAGTGACAGACAAGAAATTTCTCTGTCTCTAACACACACACACACACACACACACACACACACACACACACACGAGACACTGGCCTGTAATTTGCTCAGTTCAGCACCACTAGACAGCAGAGCTTGGTAAAACGTGTGGCATGTTCCTGAACTCATACTTCTGCCTGCTGTTAAAGAACGAACAAGAGAGAATGAGAGAGAGAGAGAAGTCCTCATAAAAAGTTCAATTTACTTTTTTTTAGTTATAAGATACTTTTTACTGGTGCCAGCTGGAAGGAAAATGATTCCGTTAGATCTCAAAATTATGATGTAGCTTTAAGTGCTATGTTTAGATTTACTGCCAAAATGTTAGTACAAAGTGGTAGGTGTTTGCGCTGCAGATAATAACTAATGTGCCGTTGGTCAAGATAGGCCACTGTTCTGTTATTATTGTATGACTCTTATGACTAAACATTGGAGTGAGCCTGGTGGAACAACAATATTTTACTGGGCCTGGAACACTGGCTTGTCAGAACTTAATTGGAGTGCCAAGAATCTAATGAATCAGACAGGGTGATGTGGTTTTTCTTCTGCCGTCGATATTTATCTGCTCCTTTCAGTGAAGGGAGCTGCTATTGTCAGGAAGGATTTGCTAGCTTGCATTGTGATCAGAATACAATCAGACTCCTCTGATTGTCCAATGATTATGGTATTTTCAGATACACAGAAACATTTTTGCCAGCTTTCTTGGAAGGAAATAGGTTAACTACATTGTATATTTTAAAAGCATTGGATTATAGTGAACAGTCAAGGTTAAAAGCACTTCAGATATGGTAATTTATGTGACCTTTGTGCCCAGAACGAACTGCCCCCCCCTTCGTTTTAAAACACTGACCTTTTGTATATGGGTTCCAGCTACGGAAGGAAAACAAAACTGATATATTTCAACACACAGTATAGTTGCACCTGTAGCAAAAGTCTTATAAAAAGTGGTCTCTGCTGCTAAGCACTTTGATAATGGCTGTGATAGAAAAATATCCTGTTACAAATGCTTGCTTGGCCGTATTCTTGTCAGGAAAAATAATTTTAATGGCTAGTGGATAGTTCCTTAACAGAGTTAGGTGCCAGAATGTTCTCAGTGGAGAAACCAGAATTGAGAGAAGATGAGGGTGGGTCCTACTGAGATGTCTGTGTGAGGGAACTACAGAAGAAACTGTGGGTGCACAGAGACCGAAGAAGAAAGGCAGAGAGTGAGCTGAAAGCACCGGAGGGTGCTGGGCGGACTCTCTTGACACTGAGGGGCACCAGATCTTCTACTTGTATGAGTGCTTAAGCCAAGTGTGGTGAACCTGTGGCTCTCCAGATGTTGTTGGACTGCAACTTCCATTATCCCTAACCACTGGACATGCTGGCTGGGATGATGGGAGTTGGAATGTAACAAATGCGGGGGCCACAGGTTCCCAACCTTGCCTTATGTTATTTGGCTCTGCATATGTTCTACTTGCATAACCATAAATAAATCAAATTTTACAGAGCACCATAAGTTTCCAGTGATCTCGCCTCCTAAAGGAAACCAAATCCAGGCAAGTGCTGCAGCCAGAACTTCTCGCAGCTCAAGGAAATGGGAACACACAACAGTCTTTTGAAAAACAAAGGGTGGGCTTTTTCAAATAACATTCTACAACATGCTCCTCTCCGCCCCTCTATCACGAGAGTCGCCAGAGCTGGACCTTGCCTGGGAAGATTGCTTATGATTTTATAACCCTTCCCTTAATTCCAGTGCCACCTGGCTATTCTATGAAGAATTTATATCATCCCTAAGAAGTAGTGATAAGTAGAACATTAGACAAAGGAACTTAAAATATAAATCAGATATATGCAGCAGTATTCTTTCAGTGGCAGTAAAGACTGCAAAATACTGTACTTTGCACTCTGTAAACACTGCTGAAGAGGTAAGCCGCTTTTTCAATATAATGGGAACTGCTGTGGCAACAATGGAAAATAAATTTCAGACTGCATATGTTCTCCCTAACATACATGCAATACCTTTGTATTGGAGCCATAGTTAGGTTGGTGTCATGCTCTCTACTCTTACCACAGAAACATCACAAATGTTATTGCTTGAAGTAGTACAGTTTAGGGAACAACGTGGGGATTTGACTGTAATAATTGCACATTTTGATTGGCATTTCTTCGCAGTCCAGTTGCATGTGTTGGTGGAAGTTCATGCATTGCATATTTGCTTCATGCAGGTGCATGTGAAGTTAATAGTTTTGGCTTCTGGTCTGTAGTAAGGGAGGGATTAGGTGGTATATATTGTCATTTGATTAAATGTGCTGATTAAATTGTGCACTTCAGTAATCAAGCTGCAAAGTTAAGTAGCTAAAATGTAACACACTCTACTAATCAAGGTGCATTCATTGTTGAGCAAGCTAAATATTTTATAGGTGAGCTTCTAGTGTGACTTGGATGCATTCTCATGATGAAAGCAAATCATTGGACAGGAACAGGGGAAGATGGGTGGAACTATGGTACTAGGCCAGGATATTTGAGAGTGAAGGGTTCAAGGCAAAAGACGCCAAATTTAATACTCAGCAAACTACAGTATCTCTAGCATTTTTGGTATCCAATGAAGTAGGACTATGATCACAACATACAAGTCAGCAAGCTGGGTGAGTTAGAGCCAAACTTTATGCAACTATGCCAGCACTTTGTTGTTGTTGTTGTTGTTGTTGTTGTTGTTGTTGTTGTTGTTTAGTCGTGTCCGACTCTTCGTGACCCCATGGACCAGAGAACGCCAGGCACTCCTGTCCTCCACTGCCCCCCGCAGCTTGGTCAGACTCATGCTGGTAACCTCGAAAACACTATCCAACCATCTCGTCCTCTATCGCCCCCTTCTCCTTGTGCCCTCCATCTTTCCCAACATCAGGGTCTTCTCCAGGGAGTCTTCTCTTCTCATGAGGTGGCCAAAGTACTGGAGCCTCAGCTTCACAATCTGTCCTTCCAGTGAGCACTCAGGGCTGATTTCCTTCAGAATGGAGAGGTTTGATCTTCTTGCAGTCCATGGGACTCTCAAGAGTCTCCTCCAGCACCATAATTCAAAAGCATCAATTCTTCGGCGATCAGCCTTCTTTATGGTCCAGCTCTCACTTCCATACATCACTACCGGGAAAACCATAGCTTTAACTATATGGACCTTTGTTGGCAAGGTGATGTCTCTACTTCTCAAGATGCTGTCTAGGCCTGTCATTGCCCTTCTCCCAAGAAGCAGGCGTCTTTTAATTTCGTGGCTGCTGTCACCATCTGCAGTGATCATGGAGCCCAAGAAGGTAAAATCTCTCACTGCCTCCATTTCTTCCCCTTCTATTTGCCAGGAGGTGATGGGACCAGTAGCCATGATCTTCGTTTTTTTTGATGTTGAGCTTCAGACCATATTTTGCACTCTCCTCTTTCACCCTCAATAAAAGGTTCTTTAATTCCTCCTCACTTTCTGCCATCAAGGTTGTGTCATCTGCATATCTGAGGTTGTTGATATTTCTTCCGGCAATCTTAATTCCGGCTAGGGATTCATCCAGCCCAGCCTTTCGCATGATGAATTCTGCATATAAGTTAAATAAGCAGGGAGACAAAATGCAGCCTTGTCGTACTCCTTTCCCAATTTTGAACCAGTCAGTTGTTCCATATCCAGTTCTAACTGTAGCTTCTTGTCCCACATAGAGATTTCTCAGGAGACAGATGAGGTGATCAGGCACTCCCATTTCTTTAAGAACTTGCCATAGTTTGCCATGGTCGACACAGTCAAAGGCTTTTGCATAGTCAATGAAGCAGAAGTAAATGTCTTTCTGGAACTCTCTAGCTTTCTCCATAATCCAGCGCATGTTTGCAATTTGGTCTCTGCTTCCTCTGCCTCTTCTAAATCCAGCTTGCACTTCTGGGAGTTCTCGGTCCACATACTGCTTGAGCCTTCCTTGTAGAATTTTAAGCATGACCTTGCTAGCGTGAGAAATTAGTGCAATTGTGTGATAGTTGGAGCATTCTTTGGCACTGCCCTTCTTTGGGATTGGGATGTAGACTGATCTTCTCCAATCTTCTGGCCACTGCTGAGTTTTATTATAAGTTTAGCTCTCCTGTTTCCCTCTACAGGTTCTGGTTCAGCAGTAGGCAGTAGGGTATCCTTCATGTTCTATGGACTACAACTCCCATCAGGCCCAGTCAGTGATAAGGGATCATAGAACTGTACAGCTCGAAGGGACCACAGGGTCATCTATTCCAACACCCCACAAGACATTAATCTTTTGCTCAAGTTTGTAGGCTGCAACATGTGGAAAGCATCATGTTGGCTACCACAGATCTAGTAGAATCAATCTGATGTTATATTGTCGCAATTATCTACTTTTCTCTTCCCTGTGAAGAGGGTCTCAGGTTCAATCCTTCGCATCTCCAGGTAGCGCTAGGAATGCCCCATCTCAAACCCTGAAAAATGGCTGCCAGTCGGGGTAGGCAACACTGAGCTAGATCAACCAGTATGTCAGCTTCCTGTGCTTTTCTTTGATGCCTAGGAATGCAGCCCAACGCTTCTCTATCAGATGGCATCAGCAAATGCAGTAAGGATATAGCTAAGGAGGCCTAAATTCTGTTTACCTAGCATCCTATCAGTCACTCTTTTACATACGGAGCTCCTTACATGATAGAATGGGATGGACCACAAGTCTGATCCCAGTAGGCCTTGGAAGTGCTGAATATAGTCTCTCTCTCTCTCTCTCTCTCTCTCTCTCTCTCTCTCTCTCTCTCTGTGTGTGTGTGTGTGTGTGTGAGTGTGTGAGAGAGAGAGAGAGAGAGAGAGAGGTCTCTTATAATGGATGTTTCTCTCAGTATAGACTGTGGTATATCTTTTGTAAGCATAATGAAGAAGTGTAAATAATAAAATTAACTGGCTCTCTACAGAATAAAATAAACATCTTTGCGTGGTGATGCTTTGTCTTTTCTTTCTACAAGTAATTAGTGGAAATTAGCAAGATTTTATTGTAATTAAAAGTTTCTGTACTAGAACTAATAATTTCTAAGTTCAAAAGAGACTCTTGTTCTCATTCATGTCTCCCCCCCCATGCTTTAAAGCCTAAATTATACATTTTTCCACTTACTGATGTGATTTGATCCACTGTGTGTGATTACTCTTAATTTGTTTCAACTTTATAGAAATAACATGAGTGACTCAAACTCACCTGTGCTGTGACCTGAAGCCAAGTAAGTGTGTTCATTTTTTTATTTTACCATAGTCTGATCTGAAATTAGAATTTTTACTGGTAGTAAATCTTTTAAAAATAAGAAAAACTTCACAAGATGTAAATTGCACACAGAATCGTGTTCCACTTGATTACTACTCAACATTTACATAGGGCTGCTAATTAAGAGTAAAGGTCAATAGGTTAAATAAGTCAGTTAATCAGGCAATTATGCAGAAGTGCCACAAGTGAAACACATTAGAAAACCCTTGGGATCGATACGGTATGCAAATCGATCAGCAAAGTATATACTATATGAATTCAAGTACTAAAACACGTTGCGCGATATTGCAAAACACAGTAGATGGAATACTGTGCATGGTATCTCTATTGCTAAATAAGCATGGTTTCCTTCTGCTAATATATTCAATAACTGAGTACCAAAAAAATGCTTCTATCCTTTTTTTGTGCTGACCCCCCCCAAAAAAAAATCTTGTTCATATTTATTTATTTTTAAATGAGGGCTAGTAAAGTATATTTGTGAAGAACGGTACTGAAGTATATAAACTGCTACAAAACTACTTGCCCACACATCCAATATGTAGGTCAAGCCTTCTTTAACTCTGTGTTTTTGTATATGAAATTCTCAGTGAGACGGCAGTCTTCCTAAATAAGATTTATGTAAATGTTATGTTTGATATTAGGAAGGATGGAATCAACAGTTGTCTTGCACATGGTAAATAGTTTTAGCTAACAACACTGTCACATCATCTAGTGACACATATATGCTAGGCTTGTTTAGTGACCACCAGATTTACCATGTACCTGTAGTATTTTAAGGCAGTCTCATCTGTTTCAGACCCACTCTCACTGGTTTGATTCATTATTTGGGTCCAAAGTCAGTCTGTTCAGTCCAATGTTATGCTTTGCCACATATAATGTAGTGTCTAAAAATGGCTAAAATTTCTGTCCTTCTTGCATAAGTGGGTGAAATTTACAGGCAAAGGAACTGGTCCACAGTGAATTAAGCATGGCACATTTTGGGAAGATCCACTAAGGAGTTTTCATGCAGGGAAGCTTTAAAAATAAATGAAAGGTCTCTAACTTTTTATTTATTAGAAAATCATAGTCAACCCTTCTGAAGGAATGAAGGTTGCCAAATTTTAGAAAGATAGGTGTAGCAGGTTTTTCTTGCTACCCCTCACTCTCCAGAAAGACTATTCTGTGAAGAAGAGAGTGTCCATGAGCTATGGTTTGTGATCCCTCTTCCTTCATTAAATGAAGGATCCCACACACAGCCCTCCCATCTCAAAATCTGGTCATTGCTATACTCACAGCTTGGTTTCATTTCTCTGAAAAGAAATGGGGGTGAGGAGAATATGCTGTGCATTTAACTTTATGAAAAAAACCGAGGAAAGCATTTTCCTTGGAAGATAGTCACTGATCTGCTCTGCATACCTTATTAATGGTGCACTCTAATTTAGAAATGTGAAAGAATACTCCAAAACACCCCAATTTTCCCCTACTAATTCGGGGTACAAAAAAGCCATTGCAGATTTCTTACCTATTCATTTAACTCATTAAGCAAACAAATGCAATCAGAATATTCATTCACAATGAAAAGGAGGTAAATGTTTCCAGTTCTGTGATAAAAGGAATGTGTGTGTGTGCGCACGCGCAAACAAATAATCTTAAATGCAAAGCTGAGAGAAGTTTCACTGAAAATAACTATTCCCGACTTTGTTTAGAGGAATTTTAAATCTCTTGGATGTAAATAAAAGTGATCAAAATCCCAAATGTCATACAATAAAGAAAACACCCCCACAGCATCTACCTTACAACAATAGCATCTGCAATAACTTAAGCATATACAAAGCTTTAAGGATCAAAACTCTGCAACTCAAAACATTGCAACAGAGCTGGACTGAGTTACACCAGATGCAGATAATGTGCTCTCCTTTTTTTGGACTCAGTTAATAATGAATTCTGACGTTCAGAAAAATCCCCAAAAGCAACCTAAATAGGTGTAGACACAGCCTTTGAAGGACAGCACTACACCCTGTGGAAGGAAGCAGAAGTTACTGGTCCCGTGAGATGATAAATAATAGGAATGAGTCTGACGAGGAAGGCAGCTGTAAGCTGAAAGAAAATGAGGCTCTGGAATAGGTCGGCTGCTGATATTTTGGAGCCCAGCCAATTTGAAAGGCAGAGGTAATCCAGGAGTGTGAGAAACTCTGGCCAAGGGACCAAATGTGGTCCTCCAGACCTTTCTATGTGGCTCTTGGAACGCTTCCCAGGCCATGCCTGCCTTTTGCCTGGAGGAACAATGTCCACAAACTTGCTGGTTTCGAAGAAAGGTGGAACATCTGTGTGTGCCATGTTTAAGTGCCTAGAAACCCAGGACTTTTGCATGGCTGTCACTTACTGTACATTCATATTCACTGCTCTACCCAGTTTTGCATCTGGCCCTGCCTATCACTGCCATGTGGCCCCTGAAAGTCTGCCTATGATATACAGTGGTACCTCGGGTTAAGAACTTAATTCGTTCCAGAGGTCCGTTCTTAACCTGAAACTGTTCTTAACCTAAAGCACCACTTTAGCTAATGGGGCCTCCCACTGCTGCCACGCCGCCGCTGCGGAATTTCTGTTCTCATCCTGCAGCAAAGTTCTTAACCCGAGGTGCTATTTCTGGGTTAGCAGAATCTGTAACCTGAAGCGTCTGTAACCCAAGGTACCACTGTAATGTGGTATCTGGGACTCAAAAAGGTCACTACGCAATAGTCTTTGAGAACCTGGACTCCCTCTGCACATGCAGAATGCTGCTCGCCCCTGTTCCAGATGTGGGGGGGGGCACACACGCTCCTCAAACTGCAACTGGGACCCTGGCAGGGGCCATTACACTAATGCCTGTCCCAATCCTGGGCCAGGAAGGACTGGGCTTGTCACCATTTTGTTTTCCTTTCAATGCCCTGGACACTGTGTCATTTCCCCTCCATTGTGGATGCTACCATGCATAGCCTCATCAACATTCGTATTTAATAAAAGCTGCAGCACAAACCCCACTGCTGCCAGCTAAGGCCAGCAAAAGGAATGGGTTAGGGGCTTATGGTGTGGTGGAGGGGGCAGTATGTTTCTAGGCCCCATCATTCTCCTCATTACATCATTCTCTAATTATGAAAAATCAAGCGATGCTGAATTGTTTTGCCTACAATACGTCCATCCTTAATAGGGTTCTGGGAGGCAGAGGTTGTTTCCTCATCAACAGATCAGCCCCAGCCAGTGTGGAAATGGCCAGGGATAGCGAGAGTTGTAAGGTAACAACATGTGGAAAGTCACAGATTACCCATTCCTGTCCAACAGTAAATTGTGGGCCACACATGTTCTGCTTAAACAATTTCAAAAAAATTCACACATTTCTTTATATTTCATCTGATCTCATAGCATTAATGTTGCACATTTGTTTTGCAACAGTAGTGGGGACAGGGCACTGATTTCTCTTTGTAGTACTCTAAAAGCATCATGCTCACTGCTGGCACTACGTAAGTAAATAATTTCTCTCTCTATATATATATTTACTTTCATTCACACACACACACACACGCACACACACACACACACACACACACACACAAATGAAAGTAAATTTGTTAAAGCAGTTGGTCACCACCACCTTTATGACAAAGGAGTTTGATTTGGGGGTTCTGCATTCACACTGTGCAACGTTCAACAGCAGTGCGATTTGAAGCTGCTTGGAGTCGTTTGAATGTAGTGTTATGGGAACTGGACAAATGGCAATTCATTTTCCTTCTTATCCAAGTGATGGACTCATTGGCAAAGGCATCAGGATTTCCTGCCGATAAGCACAAATACAAAAGGCATTGGTGTTTAGAGCTGGAAGTGATGGATACTGCGGTGCCAAGTGGCATTCTTTTGTGTCTGCTTTACTTTCTTTCTTGTCAAAGCAGTGACAGAGTGACTGCCTTGTTACTAAAAGCCCATTGTGTAAGGGCAAGGCTCTAGCTCACCCTTACAATCTTCCTGGGGCAAAGGAGAAGAAAGCAGCATGTTTTTTTAGAAAAGGGGATAGTATTTCACAGTATTGTGTTTTGCCTGACGCAGCTTTGCTGTGCTACCTCTTTTGTATTTTACATTTCACATCTATTTTTCATTTCCTCTCCTGACAAATTCAGGTTCTGAAGCAATCCCTTTGCATACCTAGAAGACATACAAAGCTGAAAATCTGTGAAGCTTCTCATTAAAAACATTCCTCTTAAGAATTTCCATGGAGGTGTGACTGGCAATAGCATGAGATCCGTAAAGGGGAGTATCTGCCTAAGCATTTACATGGGGGACACATTGCTTGATATACATTTGACCTCTTTAATCCACATTCTCTCACCCCCCCACCCCCTCCTTTGCTGTAACACCAAACAAAAGGCACTTTTCACTGCCATTAGCCAGAATCAAAAGGTGTGTGTGTGTGTGTGTGTGTGTGTGTGTGTGTGTGTGTCTGACAGCAGCAAGATGGAGGATGGTTCAGCCAGGCAGCAGAGGAGCCCCCTTCATAAAGGGGGCTTTGTCCTACCTGCAGAGGGGGGAAGGTGCATGCCCCATTGTCCTGTACCCTCCCCCACCTCTGCAGGCTTGGCGATGGCTACATAGGTTGCTGTTGGCAGTTCCCTGGGGTGAGAGCCAAGGGGTGTGGCAGCATCATGGCTCGGGAAAGGGAGAGTGCCCTCGTCACTCCTCCCAGGCCCAGCCAATGAACCAAGAGGGGTCATTCCACACCAAATCACCTGATGCCATGTGCTCTCACGACTCAGATTTTCTTCAAATTTTTTTTTTTATGTGTAGATACCTATGAGATAACCTCAAATGAATTTTTGGTCCAAAATTGGGCGAAGGAGAATTTTTTTTAAAAATTCAATTTTCGTGCCATTTAGGCTAATGCAATTTCTGCGTCAGTTTAGAAAAAACTTCCTGTTTCATTTATTTTTCAACCAATTGGGCTTATTTTGGTATCAAAATAAAGCTAATTGTGGTCTCTTTTAAAATAAGGTATTAAAATGGTATTAAGTGCCACAGAAAAGAGTCACCAACCATTCAAAGTGAATTTTTGTCATTTTATTCCCGGTAGGTTCGATAAGCCATAGCACACAAACCACAACTAACACATGTATCTTTTTTTTATTTTTAGAATAATTCATGAGCGATTGCCAGTATCTGGGCATGTGCAGAAGCGATTTCCGGCACCACAGACATGCACAGATGCGATTTCTGGCGTGACACTGCGCCGGCCCGGCCCATGGAGGATCTCTGTGGGAGTGATCCGGCCCATGCCTGGTAAGCCTTGCCGACCCCTGCCGTAAACCCTAGAAATTAATAAATGATAGGGTTTAGATTATCTGGGAGTGACTTTACAGATTGTGGATAAAATGGAGTGTTTCGGGAGGTGGCAAAGAGATATCTCTAAATTTGTCTGGCAGGGCAAAAAGCCCAGAATTAAGTTTAAAATATTAACTGATGCTAAAGAAAGAGGGGGGTTTGCCCTGCCAGACTTAAGGTTGTATTATGAATCAGCAGCTTTTTGCTGGTTGAAAGATTGGCTGCTTCTTGAAAACACTGGTGTTTTAGATTTGGAAGGATTTAACAATGCTTTTGGATGGCATGCGTATCTGTGGTATGACAAGGTTAAGATTCACAAGAATTTTAAGAACCATATTATAAGGAAAGCAGTGTTTAATGTCTGGATAAAATATAAAGACTTATTAGAAAACAAGACCCCAAGGTGGTTATCACCTATGGAAGCTAAGGCTGTGAAAAGACCCAATATGGAGGTCAAATGGCCGAAATATTGGGAAATATTAGAAAGAGACGGAGACAGTTGGAGATTGCAGAGTATGGAGAAACTTAAAGATAAAGTGCGAGATTGGTTACATTACGCTCAGACTAAAGAGGCTTTTAAATTGGATAAAAAGTTAGGATTCCAAGTGGAAAAATCGAAATTGGAAACAGAACTGTTAGAACCTAAGACTAAATTACTTTCAAGAATGTATAACTTGCTGCTGAGGTGGAATACACAGGATGAAATGGTTAAATCAGCTATGATAAAATGGGCACAGGACATTGGGTATAATATTATGTTTGCTGACTGGGAAAAGTTATGGACTACCGGTATGACGTTTACGGCATGCAATGCCTTGAAAGAAAATATTATGAAAATGATATATAGGTGGTACATGACCCCAGTCAAGCTAGCTAAAATATATCACCTGCCAGATAACAAGTGTTGGAAATGTAAGGAAACTGAAGGAACATTCTTTCACCTCTGGTGGACTTGCCCTAGGGTTAAGGCCTTCTGGGAAATGATATATAATGAGTTGAAAAAGGTATTTAAGTATACCTTTCCTAAGAAACCAGAGGCCTTCCTTTTGGGCATTGTTGGCCAGAGGGTGTTAAAGAAGGACCAAACATTATTTATGTATGCAACAACAGCAGCAAGGATACTTGTCGCCAAACATTGGAAAACTCAAGATTTGCCCACGCTGGAAGAATGGCAGATGCAACTGATGGACTACATGGAGTTAGCAGAAATGACCGGCAGAATCCGAGATCTGGGAGAAGAAGCAGTGGAGGAGGATTGGAAGAAATTTAAGGACTATCTTCAAAAACACTGTAAATTATATGAGTGTTAAGAAGGATGAGAGATTTGAAAACAATAGGGCACCATAAAGTTAGCTGAAAAGATTATGAGAATGAGTGAATTTCATGAGAAAGATAAATTTTAAATGAATATCATGTTAAAACTAGGTATTTAGGATTTTGACAAAAATATTCAAAGTTATGGATAAAATATTGGAATTCTGTACAATAAGAATGAAAATAAGGTGATAAGTTGCTGGCTAACGTTTTATTAACTTGGAAAGTAGGAGCGAGAGACGTGAGGAAGTCCAAAAGGAAAAAAATGAAGAAAAGATGGTTATTACAAGATGTATAACTTTATGTTTGTTTTATTCTTTGTTCTTTGTTTATTCTGTCTTTCTTTTCTTTATTGTATTAACAAAATTCTTAATAAAAAATTTATATATATATAAAAAATAGATTATCTGGGAGTACTGAAGGGAAGGTTGCTGGCCCGTGGAAAAATACAGGCTAAACTTCCTTTCCAAGGCAGGGCCTCACATGAGATAGAGGCATTAACATGACGAAAGGTGTTGATGGCCCATCCAAGAGAAATATTGGGCCTAGGCAGACAGAATGTTGCCAGGGTAACTGGGTATGAAGCAACAGGAAAGTTTTTAGCAAGGTGTGCTGGGAAGAAGACTAGGAGGGAAAAAAAGACTGAGATCCATCTTGGGCAGAATGGCTGAAGGCTGGCTGAGAGAGATGCCTTTGTCTCCAGTGCTGTACTGCTGTGGGGAACAAGCCTCTCTTGGAATGACCATGCTGTAAGCTCTGGGCTCCCTCCATGCAGATTGAAGGTGTAAATATGTGGGGGGGGGGGTTTATAAAAAATCTACAACAGTCTCTGCCATGTCTTCAATTCTCCAAAGAAGCACAGACCCGAGGTGTGCACCTGGAACCCCTTGTAATCTTGCTACCACTTTTGTATCAGTACCTTTATCTGTCACAGTGTTGCAAGTGGGGGGAGAAAGAGCCTTCTTTAAGTTTGGACACAGTCCGCAGCTGCTATCTTGGTCATTGCAGCTACAGCTTGCTTTGCTTTACCTTTCTCGCTATCTCAGAACACTTAGCCAGCAAACAGGGCATCAACTTCTAGTTGAGCCCTCAGATTCCTTTGATGAGGTGTTGTGGAAAAGCAACAAAAAGTGCCCCACCAAGGAGCATCATCAGAAGCAGCACTGGAAGTTAGGTAGTGATTATGATTCTTGTGAGTCCAGCTCTTCAGTTACTGATAGTGTAGCATCCCGCGGTGACTACTGGCTGACTGCTGCCAGGGTGATTGGCCTGCCAGGGTGGAGTTGGTGCTAGTGCATCTGTGCTCACAAGGAAAGCCAAGGGACAAGGGTTGAGAGAGGAGGGTTCTTCAAGTGAGGACCCATGGTAATCTAATTATATGGATTAGGAGGACCCTCCTGGGCTTCATCTTACCAGCAAAGCAAGGCATTGGATTGGATTCTTAACCCCTGCCATGGAATTGGGGTACCCCATTAAAGGGGTCCAAAGGGGGTGTTTCTGTCCAGATAGGGGCTGCCGGGCCATGAAATGTGGTGCTCCTGGAGGGTTCACCCCAATTTGATGTATGTGATGGAGCAATCCTTATCCAAGGATTAACCCCAACAGTAATCAGCCAGCTGCTGGGTTGTTTGATTCAGGATACACATGAATCTTCCAAAGTTTACCTATGCCAAAACCTACTGACATTTGTAGTCAATAAAGTTGTAGTAGCCTATTTAATCCCAAAATGTTGTTCTGTGTTTATTACCTCTTCCCATGTCCCCACCACTGGCAATCGCAGGCTCGCTGTGCCTGGGCCCGCAACTGCAACCTTTCAGGCATCTGACCACATCCAGACTGTCACCTAGCTTTAATTGCACCCCATGTTCCACATCAAATCAACATAGAGTTGTTTCATGCACATTGGCATGAAATGAAGAAACAAGCTTGTGACAAAAGCTAATCAAGCTACAGTTGTCAATGTGAAGTAGACACAAGTCCAAGTAGTTACATATATTTTTGCAAGACTACGAAACTTTTGCAAATTGATGGTTTGCATGTTTTAGAATCTTTCCCCAAACTGAATTTCCAGTGTTCCCCAAATGTGTTCTATTTTTAAAAGCGTTCATTGGGCCAGGAGTGATTTTTCAAGTTCTCTATCCCTACACACACCAATTCCTAACTGTTTCTAATCTTCCATCCCTTCATATGTTGGCCTCTGCTTTTCATTAGCAGGTGAAGGTGGCATGAATAAGCTTGATGATGCTCCTTTGCCTTGATGCCTTCTGGGTCACATGCAGTTTTAATTAAAGAAGGGGCTCTTTGGGGTGAGTTGAGTTTCAGGGTCAAAAATGTTCTGTTTAAAAGTTTGCATTGAGACAATGAGTAAAGCTAATATTATAATGTATGACATCTATATTGTTTAAACAGCCAAGCTCATGTTACTGGTGGCTAATCTAAATCCTGGAACGGAACGTAAGAAAGCAAATGTGTTACATTATGTGATTTACGTGTAGGGTTCCTGTTGATGAAAAGAGGAAACCGAAATGGATACTGAGCCCTTAACCCCAAGGCAAACTTTGCCAGCTGTCACCTAATTCCATAAAGAATCTACAAACAGGGGCAATTCTCGAGGAGTCTTGCTGCTGGTAGTCATTGATAGTTTCTCTCCACTCTTTAATCGAGTTGAATTAAAAGCACAAGAGTGTCATGTTCTGTGTATTTTTAAAGGAAAGGGGGCAGATTTTATTATTTATTAAGCCCTTTGATTTTTGTAATTCATTATCCCAACATACCCTAGGTTATTTGGCCAGATTAGTAATTGAGACGTGCAACAGGAACTTGAATTTGCCATCAGAACCGATCTTGCAGTCTTTCAAAATGAGCAAAATATGGCATAGTTCAATACTGCTAGCTTTGATAGATCATGATGCAGATGCTGTTGAAGGTTAGATCACTATAAACTAAGATATAATGAATCACTGTTAGGCTGAAGCACTATGCCTCCATAAAAGTCTTAATCTTCCAAAGTGTGCTGCATATAAGGTGGCTTAAAACAGAGTGTTGTCAAGTCCACTTGAATGTATTTATTTATTTCCAATAATTTATCACCTACTTCTCTGTATAAAGCAAATTGGTTGCCCGTTTCCAAACCTTTTCCAACTCTATAGCATCTTTTCTGAGGTGAAGAGACCAGAACTGCATACAGTATATAGATTTATATACCATAGATTTATAGAATGACATTACGATACTGGCAGTTTTACTTTCAATTCCTTTCCTAATGATCCCCAGCATAGAATGTTCCTTCACGGTCACCGCACACTGTGTCGACATGTCTGGATAGGCTTGCTTAAACAAAAATGTTTAAAGTAGGTCTGAAAAGAGTACAGTGAAGGTGCCTGCCTGGTATCAATAGGCAAGGAGTTCCAAAGTGTAGCTGATGCCACCCTAAAGAGCAATTTCCAACAAATGTGGAGCAAACATTAAGTAGCACCCCTTACTATCTCTGTCTACTCCTATGTTAGAAAAAGTGTTGGTGTATCCAAGTAACTGCATTTTCTAGATGGCCCTTCCCTCCCCCACCCTCAATATACATATAAACATGCATTTCACATTGAATATTAGCAGTTATAGTTGTTTGGCCATCAATATTTTTGTAAGAATGAGATTGGTGAGGAAGGTGCCAGTGGTTTGAATAGCCACAATATGGGCAATGGAGCTGAATTGTCTCCTTTCTCCCAAGGTCTTATTGGTAGCAAATGCTTGGTGGTGATTGTTTAACAATGAGGCTGAGTTCCTTTTGTGAATGAGTGACTGCTGTCTACTTCACATAATCAGGATGTCTGTAATCAGGACACCTGCGTTCCTGGGACGTTGCCCAGGGAACCAATTTACCCTAATGACAGTGGAAGATACAGACTACTGCACAGATGCTGGCTTCATCAGAACAATGGTGCATTAGCAAAAATAAATAAACCACATACACCCTTAACAGTTGTGCATTGGATTAAAGCCAGTGGGTTAAGTGGTGTTTAATCAGGTGCTAAATAGATAATAATGTAATAATACTTTTCATTACATCATGCTAATAGTTTCTTACTTGTAATCCCAAAGTGCTTAAAAAATTCCTAAACCCCATCTCACTCTTATAAAGGCAGGGTGGAGGGAGGTATCAGCCAGAGGGAAAAGATACAGCAAGGAAGTGAAGTAACTCATGCAGAGTTACTCACTGAAAATATATTTGACTTGATGAAATTGGGATGAGCAGAAAGTATAATTTTATGTAGCCCAACGTCTAGAGAATTAGGCTGTACTAGCACAGCACAGGTGAGACATATAGGTTTTAAAGCCTATGGGTATTTATTTATTTGTTTATAAAAATATTTGTGACCCACCTTTCCTTGCACAGTTTACAAGGAAAGAAAACAACAGAAATAATAAAATGCAATGGAACTCTATGAAACGTAACATGCATAACCCAACATAATGCAAATAAGATGAGAGATGGAAGTGGGCTGTGCAGCTGGCAGTGAAATCCCTTTGAAGGAATACAAGAAAATGATAAACTATCATGAGCATATTTATTTATTTTGGTTACATTTGACCAGTTGGAACTGAAAAAAAACTATTTGCCTACTTCAGTATGTCTCCACTCCCCAAAACACAGTCATACAGCTTTTACATTCGGTTACAGACTGCAACATGAGAGCAAGTCTTCTCTGCTACGAAAATCAAGTATCATGTTTGACCTCTGCCTCCTAGGGGCACCACTTCATAAAATGTCAGCATTTTTAAAATGCCAGAACTGTGTATACTGCTCTTGTACTCTTTTTCATAGAATCAGATCTGGGAGAAATTCTACTCAAAGTCAGGATCATCTACCTACCAAACCTTCCCAGATCAATCTACACCTGTGGTGGATTCTGGGAAACTGGGGTTCCTTGGTAGTTCCTTGAAGGGTTCCTCAATGAGAAGTTCTCTTTATAGAAGCCAGTCTTCTCCAGGGCTTATCCAAATGACAATTTTCTCACTGCTCCTGAATTCTGCACCCAAAGGGGGGGGGGTGTTGCGTGTGTTGTAGAATGTTTACATGGTAAAAGGGCTGCAATGTTTTTTGGTTAAAGGGCTGCAATGAGGGCCGGCGACTTCTTCAAGGGCCACATGGCAATGGAGGGCAACAACAAAGTGGCCAAATCATGCTCACTTGTGCATATGTGCAGACGGGGTGGAGGACTGTTATCTGCATCACAGCATTTTCTAGAATGTATTAAGAGAGAGGAAACAGGAAGGAGTGTTGGCCTCTCCAAGACTTTCTAACAATTGTCTGTTCCAGCAAATATCACAAATAAGAAGAGAAACTCGATTCTGAAGGAGGATGGCAGGCTACTAAAATGGTGCCGGCCATGGGTTTGCTACTCCTGATGTAGGGAAATAGTGATACCAAATAAGCATGTGACCAGTGCTGTGTGTGAACTGATTTTTAAGCTCCAAAATCTCTATACAACTCATTTAAATGTCTGCTGTCCCACCACTAGCAGATGAAATGGGTGGATTGTTAGTATTTTATGTATCCAATGGTTCCTTGGGCATGGTGCCAGAGCAGCAGTGGTGAAGTCTTTGGTTTTTAATGTATACATATCGTGACATTCTAAAGATATGGGTTGCTACACATCAGAATAATATAAAATTTAATGCTACGCATCAGATTAACAGAAGTATTTAGCATAATGATATGCATCCTTTAGAAGTCTATACTTAAGGTCAGAGGCCAGTATTCCAGAAAATATCTATAGTGGCAAAGGAGGTATGCGGTCACAAGTTGTGTTGGGAACATGAAAGAGAAAGTTGTGGAAGGGATGATTAAGTATCCAAGTTATCTGAGATGAGTAGAGCTTACTCTTGGCAGGCAAGAGGAATATGAAGCCAATCCTTTCCCAATCCCATTAGAGCCCCACCCTGCCACAAAGAAACGTTTAGGGCAGGCAGATGTTTCCCCTACTGGCACTCAGAAATAAATGTTTAAATAAAAGTAAAATGCCAACCTTGGAAACACCTCCATTCAAACAGTTCGTTAGCAGAAATGGTGAAGAACAATTTAAATACTGGTGTTTGCCTATCTTCTCATTAACTACCATGAAAACATCAAAACCTGAGGAAGATAAGCCACCTGCCTTAAAGTCCAAAGTTTGTTTCTATAGCTTTCAAGTACAAGGTAACATTTTGTTGTCCATTGCTCCCCAGATTTCCAGTTAACATAATACACTTTGGTTGGAAATATCAAGCTTGCACATTGGAATAAATTTCCTCTTGTTAAGGGCTTGTCAAATTGTTTAAAATGTATAATGGAAAGGCAAAATGTCCACACAATAGAGTTTTAATTCTGCCTCCATTTTCTTGACTTTAACAATAAATTGCAGAGTCAAAGCCTTTAAAGCTTCCATAGTAACAAAGCAAACCTAATTTGTATGGATCACTTTCTGGGATGGAAACCTACCACATACTAACTCACAAATAAAACAAAGTATTAAGCTGACAATATATTTTGAATGCATTCTGCAATAATGTATGAAAAAGTAATTGTAGAATTGACATGTGCACATATAGGAACAGTTTGTGCAATAAAATGTTTCAAGGTTTTTTTTTCTCTTTTCCATTCCAGAGCAATAATCTATTTCATGTTTGGAAATTATTAAACATGGGGGGGGGAATCCTATTCTGCTGAGAATTGTTTGAAGAGTAGTAACACTAGTCTATAAACTGTAGCTACATCAGCTCCTGCTTTACTGGTGGTGGTGATGCTATGGATCAGATGTGTATTACGGTGGAAATAACCATGTGTCATATATGCATTAATGACAGAATCCTCAAATGTACAAGCTTTTGGGGTAAACATTTATGCAGGGCAGCATTTCACTGTGTTGATAAAGTATCCAAATATATGTATATTCTAGGATATTTTAGCTTGCCACTCTATATGACTGTTGGTGAGTACAGCAAACCTCGGCTCCCAAATGCCTCCATTTTGATAAGTTTTGGCTCCTGAACGCCGAAAACCTGGAAGTAAATGCTCCAGTTTTTGAATGTTTTTCGGAAGCCGAACATCCAATGCAGCTTCCGCTTGAGTGCAGAAAGCTCCTGCAACCAATCGGACGCCGCGCCTTAGTTGTTGGACATTTTGGAAGCCGAACGGGCTTCTGGAATGGATTACGTTCGAGAACCGAAGTTTGACTGTACCTGTTTTGTTAAGATGGAATATGTATGTTTCATATGGGGACAGAAGGCTAGCCTCCTACTCATTAGTCTACTTTTATACAACTACAGAGGAATGAAGAAACTGCTTACCCTAATTGGTTTGCTTAATGTGAATGCTCATAGAAAATGATGTCCTTGCTGACAGATATGTTCACAATGCCCTAGACCCACATGGCTACCCCCTCTAACTCCCTTTAAACATCCAGGAAGATAAAAGAGGGTGTTATACATATGATCTGTTTCTTTAAGAGCAGACCTAGGTTGTAACAGCAGTGCCCTTTTCCTCTTTGAATAGGTGTGGTTTCTCCCTTAAGCCAACTGGAACTGGTTACAGTCAGTAAACCTGCATAGGAAAGCCAAGCTGGCTAGCTTTATTTCTCTCTGTGTGTTTGTTGTTTATTAATAAAAAGGGTTTTCAAAGTTACCTCTACTCCTGATTCTTCTTGTGCTTAGGACTCACATTGTGCTGTCACAGAATTAAGGTTGGTGTGAGCATGTCTGACATTCTACAATTTTGGTAGAATTTGACGGTTTTACTTTTCTGTTTGTAAGTGGCAATGGATGCTATCCATCTAGATTTAAGCACTTCACACTGGTGATAGTGGAGGAAAATATGTTTAAATCCAACTGTTATCCCTAAGTTAATACAGTGATGATTTCACTGAGGTGTACAACTGGGTAATGGCAAATGGTTTTCTCACTGCTGGGGTCTGGGATTTGAAGCAGAAACTGGTACCTGTGCATCAGTGGCTCTGCAAAGCAAATCTTTCTTATTTAGAATCTGAAGCATTAGTGTTTTTGGATCTTTTGAAGAAATAAAACTGAGGTCTTGACAACTGTCTTGATCTCAAGCTGAGCATACAATGAGTATCATGGAGTTCAGAAGCTCAGTGCATTCAAGTGTAGCGCCTTAATGCTCTCAGCCCTTTCACTCATACACAGACACAAGTATGTGTGTGTTTTTAAACTCTGTTGGTAATAAGAGCAAAAAACAACAACAACCCACAACCCTCTAGATATTCTATTCTTAATGCAATTAAGTGGGACATTGTTCCAAAATGAGACTCTGGAAATAGTAAGAGAGAACTATGCATTATTTGTTTTATATTTTTGTAACAAATTGACTTTAGGGTATGAATTATCATAGTATCTATCTTTAGTCCTTAATAAACTGACCTCATAGATATAGAGAGAATGATATATATTATACAGTAAATCGACCTACAGTACAACTCCAAAAGAGACCAGCTCCTGATCGATTGCTGAAGGCTCCAACAATTTTTACTTTTTGCAGATGTTTAAGCTGTACTACAAAGTTGATTAAAAGATACTATCAATTTTGAAATTTGCAGGGATTTTTCTATTGTGCTGGGCCCCAACACATTAGTATCCAGATCCTACTGGGTGGATACTTGCTGGTGCCTGATTGTCTACTAAGTTTCCAGGTTGCTGGAACCCATGATGCTAAAATATATAAAAGAGTAACCAGTAATATTTGTGGGGTTTCATTTTTAGAAATTAAGGAAACCAAAATACCGCCTTGATTTTCCATGCAGCATCCTATAATTCATTGCTCCCGCAATTCTACACATGAACGATATAACTCATCACAAATGATCAAGGGCAACATCATCAAACACACACATGTACAAACATGTTCATCATCATCTACATTTATCTCTGTTTTAGAAATCTGAGTGCTGCCTGACATATATGACAAAGAATCACAAAGTTGGAAGGGATCTCAAAGGTTATGTTGCCCAAATGACTTCTTAAAAGGGTGACAGACATACACATTCAACTGAGCACATCCACCAGTGCAGTTAAACCCACAGGAAGGATGTTTAGGGATGCAACATCACTATGTCTACTGCAGTCCACCTGGCTAATAATTCCACATGCAGTCTAAAAGCCATCACTGGGTAGCACTGAAAGGCCAGAGAGAGAAAGGAACCAGAGAGCACATGAATTTGAGCTTCTCTAAAGGATAGTGTATCATTGGTTTTGGCTAGTTATTACATGGAAAACCTTACTGACTGTTTAACAGGCAGATAGAAATGTAGGAGCCATTCACAGAAACCCAGTTTGCAGAAGGAGGGAAGAAACCCTTCTTACAGAATAAGAAATGAATGGTTATGGGAGGAAAAATAGCACCAAAGTTAGACGTATTTGTTACACAGAAGGGAACTTGCAGCTAGTAGTTGCAGATGAGGAAATTTTGGTTGAAAAGATTGACATTTTAATAAACTGATCTTAATTAATAGCACTTTGAAATTCTGAGTTGTGCACTGCCTATCTGAAAACACTAGAACCAGTGGCTTTTAAAATAATTTGCTGCTTGTGGGTGATCTCTTTTTGAAACAAACCCGGACCCTCCAGTCACAATTTATTTTTTATTTCAAAAATGATTTTTACGAGCAAATTTTGCTTTGGTTCAAGAGAATTATAAATCATTATTACACAGCCAGACACTTCAAACATTTTGTAAGAGCTTTGTGCCCAATGAGGCATCAAAGGCAATACTGAAATTCATGATTACAGTGTGAGTGTATGTCCATTCATTAATATATTACAGTTCAGGACTCTCTATATTAATAGGAGATCTTGGATTTGTTGTGGGTTTCTCCATTAGAGAAAGGTATCTCTTGCTCCCCTACAAAGCAAAGAGACTACTGTAAAGGAAATTATAGACTCTCAGTAGCATAAGATGTGCTTAAAAATCTACTAAATGCAAGAAGGGCACAGCAGATGTGACTTTAGCTATGTCTTAAATTCTATTCCCTCATCTCCTTTTTAAAAACAATTAATAGTAGTCACCAGGGGCAGCAATCAGGATCAGGACTGTGCTGCAGGGGACTAGACCCTCCTCTGCTCTGCCATTTTGCTCCCTCAGCTGCTTGTTGCTGCAATTAGGATGGTTGAGGAATGAGATCTTTATGAATTCCAATAAAAGTTTACATGATCCACACCACTCATACCAATGCATGCATTGGAACTTGGTTATCCACCAGCTTTTACACCTCCCACATCTTCTGATGCAGTTCTAGGTTGAAATAATATCAACATCTTATTCTGAGAGAAAACATAGATTTTTAAATGATGTGTTTAAACTGCAAATTTTCATGCAGATGGTTTTGTAGAAAAAGGTTCACAGATTAATGAGGAAGCAGCTGTAACAGATTTAAGGATGAACACATGCAAAAGTGGAACAGAATGGAAAAAGGCATGGATCATTTTTTTCATATCCTGGGTAACTAGTTGCTGGAGCGACTCAGTGAGTTGAGAAGAACACTAACACCCACTTCCTGGCAGGTGAGTCCGTGGAAGGAGGGTATAAGGCAGCAAAAGCAACTCACCTGCTTGGAAGCCAGCAAAGCAGATCCACCCCACCCAAGTACCTGCTTTTCAGCTGAAGAGATCTTCAACTGCAAAACTTTATGATAAAAATGTGCATTGTTTTCTTGTCATTATGAACATTTTACTGGACCAACATTTAAGTATTTTTATTTTTTTCCTGGTTTTAAATTGCTTTTATTTGTTGTATCTTGTCAAGTCACTTTGAGACTTTTTCTTTTGTGTAAAGCAGCTGATAAATGTAATAAATAATAATAATAATAATAATAATAATAATAATAATAATAATAATAATAATTTATTATTTGTACCCCGCCCATCTGGCTGGGTTTCCCCAGCCACTCTGGGCGGCTTCCATAGAAACCAAAAATACACTGAAATATCACACATTAAAAACTTCCCTGAACAGGGCTGCCTTCAGATGTCTTCTGAATGTCAGGTAGTTATTTATTGTTTTGACATCTGATGGGAGGGCGTTCCACAGGGCGGGCGCCACTACCGAAAAGGCCCTCTGCCTGGTTCCCTGTAGCTTTGCTTCTCGCAATGAGAGAACCACCAGAAGGCCCTCGGCACTGGACCTCAGCGTCCGGGCAGAACGATGGGGGTGGAGACGCTCCTTCAGGTATACTGGGCCGAGGCCGTTTAGGGCTTTAAAGGTCAACACCAGCACTTTGAATTGTGCTCGGAAACGTACTGGGAGCCAATGTAGGTCTTTCAAGACCGGTGTTATATGGTCTCGGCGGCCGCCCCCAGTCACCAGTCTAGCTGCCGCATTCTGGATTAGTTGTACTTTCTGAGTCACCTTCAAAGGTAGCCCCTCGTAGAGCGCATTGCAGTAGTCCAAGCGAGAGATAACTAGAGCATGCACCACTCTGGTGAGACAGTCTGCGGGCAGGTAGGGTCTCAGCCTGCGTACCAGATGGAGTTGGTAGACAGCTGCCCTGGATACAGAATTGACCTGCGCCTCCATGGACAGCTGTGAGTCCAAAATGACTCCCAGGCTGCGCACCTGGTCCTTCAGGGGCACAGTTACCCTATTCAGGACCAGGGAGTCCTCCACACCAGCCCGCCCCCTGTCCCCCAAAAACAGTACTTCTGTCTTGTTAGGATTCAACTTCAATCCATTAGCCGCCATCCATCCTCCAACCGCCTCCAGGCACTCACGCAGGACCTTCACCGCCTTCACTGGTTCTGATTTGAAAGAGAGGTAGAGCTGGGTATCATCTGCATATTAATGGACACCCAGTCCAAACCCCGTGATGATCTCTCTCAGCGGCTTCATATAGATGTTAAAAAGCATGGGGGAGAGGACGGAACCCTGAGGCACCCCACAAGTGAGGGCCCAGGGGTCTGAACACTCATCCCCCACACCACTTTCTGAACACGGCCCAGGAGGAAGGAGCGAAACCACTGTATAACAGTGCCCCCAGCTCCCAGCCCCTCTAGACGGTCCAGAAGGATGTTATGGTCGATTGTATCAAAGGCCGCTGAGAGATCCAGCAGAACTAGGAAACAACTCTCACCTTTGTCCCTAGCTCGCCGGAGATCATCAACCAGCACGACCAAGGCAGTTTCAGTCCCATGATGAGGCCTGAATCCCGATTGGAAGGCATCCAAATGGTCCGCATCCTCCAGGCGTGCCTGGAGTTGTTCAGCAACCACGCGCTCAATCACCTTGCCCAAGAATGGAAGATTTGAGACTGGGCAATAGTTGGCCATGCTGGCCGGGTCTAAAGATGGTTTTTTAAGAAGTGGTTTAATGACCGCCTCTTTCAGTGGATCTGGGAATGTTCCCTCACAGAGGGAAGCATTCACCACCCTGCAGAGCCCATCGCCCAGCCCTTCCCGGCTTGCTTTTATTAGCCAGGATGGGCAAGGATCAAGGAGACAGGTGGTTGGTTTCACGTGTCCAAGCAGCCTGTCCACATCCTCGGGGGTAACGGATTGAAATTGATTCCATGCAACTTGACCAGACAGAGCTCTAGCACTCTCCCGCCCCAGCCCTGCTCCCACGATGGTGTCTAGCTCCTTCCAAATATGAGTGATTTTATCTGCAAAAAACTTTGCAAAATCGTTGCAGGAGATCTTGGGGTCTTTACAAGGCCCCAGTGGTAAAGGTGGTTCCGTTAAATTGCGAACCACCTGAAAGAGTCTCCTGCTACTATTTTCTGCAGATGCAATAGAGGCGGTGAAGAAAGTCTTCTTCGCCGTCGCTATCGCCACTTGGTAGGCTCAACGTTGAGCTCTAACCTGTCCGGTCAGATTCGGAGTGAGTTTTCTGCTACCGACGCTCTAGCCATCTCAGCAATAGAGCTGGCATCCCGTCTGTCTCGCGAGACAGTGGAAGAGGGTCCCTTTGGGGGTGAAGTCAAACTGCTGCAAGGTTACAGCACCTCCTGTGACTATAGAGACTGATATGGGAGAGACATGCTTTGTTGCAGCTGGGGCAGATGAAAGCATCTGGTTGTGCTGTTCCAGATGAACCATGGCATCTCCATGTAATAAATAAATAGATAATATTTGGGTAGTAGGGAAGGTCACCTAGAAATAGCTACTGCAAGAAGCTGTGTTGCTTCTGTCTAAGAAGACACCCCTCTCTACAAAAAACAGTAAAGTCCTATTCTGGTAGTGGGAGTCCTTGTGCTGTCTTCTGCCCTAGGCCCTGATTTTACTGCATATACGGTTCAAGACTGCAATATCTGAAGAACTGCCTCTATCTATATGAACCTATCTAGACCCTGAGATCATCCTGAGACCCTTCTTTGTGTGTTTCCTCCATGAAAGATCTGGAGGGTGGCAACATGAGAATGGGCCTTTTCTGCAGTGGCTCCCCATTTGTGGAATGGTCTCCCAGGGAGATTCGGCTGGCACCTTCATTATACAACATTAGGCGCCAGGTGAAAACATTCTTCTTTAACCAGGCTTTTGGCTGATTGACATCCAATGGCCTTTTAATGTGTTGTAGAAGCAGGGATTGTTGGGCTGTCTCTGTTTTTATTTTTATGATGTGTTTTGTATTTGTTATATTGTAATTTTATGTTGTGAACCGCCCTGAGATATACAGGTATAGGGCAGTATACAAATGTAATTTAAAAATAAAATATATAAATAAAGAAGAATAGAGTGTCATGCTTTCGGAGCTTGGTTTTATGGTTATGCCTCTCAGGAAGAGAGGTACTATACGCCCATATGCCATGTATGCCTATCCCAGTGCAAGGTACCAGGATTAACCCCCCCAGCACATTAGCAGCGGTAATTTTTTTTAAAAAATGCCTCTGCTATGCCTGACACATTGTGAGTATGTATGTATATATATATATATTCCCCGCATATATAGTGTTTATTAGCTACATTTCTTTCTAGTGCAACAGAATAGTAGATGTTTTTTGTTTGTTGTGCTCTCTTTTTGTTCATGCTTAAATCAATAAAATATTTAGTTGCAATCAAAATGTTTATTATAGGCAAACACCAAAGAATTCAGTAAAAAAACACACCAATATAAGAAAACAAAAGCGGAGGAACACAAAGCAGCCCCCTACAGTGAGCAAATCTTACTCCCAGGTGCCTTCTTGACGCTAACCATAAAAGCTACGGAAATATTCATTATAAACTAGCAGATCTGTCAAGATCAAGCCAGGATTCCTGGAGTGAACAGCACAAAAGGCAAAATGAAAAGATATCTTTTTCTCTTTTTATATAGTTCTGGATATGCATATGGATAGTCTGCATTGCATAAAAATTCAGGCTTTTGTGACTGTGCGGTTGCGGCTGTGTTTGTGTTTAAGCTAGGTGTAGATATGTGTTTCTAATAACAATATTCAAAAAAGCACACTGAATTATGCATATCAAAATAACTCCTCTCCCCTACAATGGAGTTGACATTAGGGAGAATTTGGGTCAGTCCACCTGGGTTAATAATGCTGCTCTGACACAAAGACTTAAATTTATACTGTTAACACTAATTGTTGCACTTATGTCTAGTCCACATGCAGGCTCAATTGGCTATTCTCTCACCGTTTTTAACCTGCCGGGGGGGGGGGGGACCACTCCTTTTAAGATCAGTTTGTATATGTGAATGAACGTCCTATACATCTTCACGCTATAGTTGTATCAAACAGTTTTGCAAGTTCACCTTTTCATGCTGTGACCAGTTAAAAATTAGGGTTGAGCTGAAAAGAAGAGCAGGGCTGGGTTGGTTTTTGCCAAGTTCTCGCACCGCTTATAAAATTTCCCCTTCTGGCGAAAGAAGTCCTCCCTGTTTGTCATCCTGTGCTGCAATGGAGCTGCCACAAGGAAAGAGAAGCAAAGTCCACCTTGTCAAGGCAGATGGGCTGACATTCCCTGTCATCGCAATGTACAGTGGTGTACCTCAGATTAAGAACTTAATTCGTTCTGGAGGTCTGTTCTTAACCTGAAACTGTTCTTAACCAGAAGCACCACTTTAGCTAATGGGGCCTCCCACTGCCGCCGCACGATTTCTGTTCTCATCCTGAAGCAAAGTTCTTAACCCGAGGTACTATTTCTGGGTTAGCGGAATCTGTAACCTGAAGCGTCTGTAACCTGAAGTGTCTGCAACCTGAAGTACCACTGTACAAGGTAAGGAGTTATTAATACCTGACTGCATTGGGAAGTTTTATTATATATCTGACTCTGTTTTATATATTTCAGCATAAATAACATAAATTCATATGTATTTTAATTATTGATATTGCCTATTTTGTAAGTTATATTGTTTGTATTAAAAAGAATATTTTTTTGGATCATCATAATACGTTTTGAGATGAATTGGTATTGGATTGTTCAGTGTAATGATGCATTTTTGCTGTTGTATTGCTACTGCATTACAAAAAGTTTTGGGCATATTTATGCACAAAAGCAGCATACGTATTGATATAATATAAACAACAACAACAAGAACTTTTTTATGACAATTAATTCCAGTGCTTCTGAACACTGCCCACTCATCCGATGAGACTCTCCACACCTCATGAAAGAGGTAATTGTTTTATGCCTCCTTGTGAAAGTTGATAAAGATCTTTGGTTAAATCTGGAGAGGGAATGGCACTTACACCTTAATAACTAATGTTGCTAGGTGGCTGAGGGGCATAGGGATATTAGCTCCTTCAACTTCAAAAATTTCCCACACGTTCTCTGATCCTTTTTAAGCAGTCTCCACAGTCAGCATGCATCCTGGATTTTCCACGAGATTGTGGAGAGCAGCAAGAGGGTTGCTCTTTAAACAACTGCAAGGAATAACATCCACACCTCTATACAACTTGCTCCTGGAAATTTAAGTAAAATCTCTGTCACCTTTCTCTTACTTTGGGGTGGGGAGAATTTCTTTTCACCTATTTCTCTGTCAGTGGCTAGAAAAATGGACAAATTATCGCAGCAACTTTACTAATCTTAGTTGGATAGGCGCCACCGAGTTTTCAGTTTCTGATTAACTTTCCTTTCAAATATTGGGGAAAAAATTGAAATTACTGGAACAATGCCTAGGATATGGGACAATTACAAATGAGATGTCTATTTGCAAGACACCATCAGGTCACAACCAATGCATGTGCCAAAAATCCTGAATGCTGCTCATCATGGAACGTTTTAGATTCCAGAATAGTATACCTGACAGTCAGTAAACAGAAATGTTACTCCCTAATCAATATCTGAGGGGGGAGAAAAATACTTAAGAACATCAAATACAAACGACCATCAAAAGAACTGTAGCATCAGTACACTAAACACGAAAACTAGTTCTGTGATGTCAATTCACAAAATGAATAAGATGAGCCAAAGACTCAGGAGGAAGCCAATCAATTTGCCAATTTCATGTACAACCTCTTCCAGGTGTATGCCAGCTTAAATATATATCATACCATGTGTAGAAGCATATTTTCCTCAACTCATACATTTCTTTTCACATATATCCATAAATTGCTAATCTGATTGTGTTTGCACATTCTGCTGGTTATTTGATGCATGGAATTAGTTTTCCTGGGTCATTTGTACTTTCCAGGTTCCATTGGCTTAAGTGCTCACCTTGGTCCCTTATATTAATTTCTAATCTTCTTCCCTGTACACCAACTCTTGTTCAGGCTACTTGACCATGAGAGTTATTAGGACATTTCTAAGCAAATTCAACTGACTAAATTCTGCTAATTTCTGCTCATTGATCAGACTCTTTATCACATGTTATTGAACTGTAACTCAAATCAGTCCAAGCCAGCATGCCCAGTGGTCAGGGATAATGGAAGCTGTGGTCTAAAAACAGGCTCCCCACCCGTTTTACAATAAATACCCCAGTAAGAATGCTTCTCCCAAGCAGTAACGGGAGTGGATTTTCATAAAGTCTCGTTTAGAAAAACCTGTCATTGTTTCATTATCATCTATGACTGGGGCTGTTGTATCTCTCAGTGGGGTCTGCCATGTTAATGATATAACTGTGTATTCCTCAGCAGGAGGCCACACCTCATGGAGACAGATTAAAATGAAGAGCTTCTTAGATGACATTACAATGAAGCAGTTTCTACCACTATTTTGGTGAATTTCATTGTAGTTTACAAGCCAGAATTTAAAAGCTAACTTACAAAGCCCTTAAATTAGTAAGCAGCATTAAGGGCACGCTATTCTTAGCTGGTTTTGGTTAGTAAGAAATAAGAAACTGCCAGGTTAATAAGAAATATAAAATCAGTTAAGTCGTATCTTCTCTCAGATGTATGTACTGTATGTGACAGTTTGCATACACCACCGGAGAGTGATCGTTCCTATATATCAGGCTTACTTGTGTGTGGCTTACCAAGCCCACCATCTAGGAAGCCCATCAGAGGCTTGATAAATCTGTTGGCTTTGCTGCTTGCCTGTGACTGTAAAACGGTGATGGGTATCAGGTACAATATATAGCTGGTGGGTTGCATGCTACATTGGGTAGAATTCAACATCATGCTATTACAAGTATTCCATCCACACAAGCATTCCAGCTTGCCACTTGAAATTACCCCCCTCCTCCCCTCCCCTGCATGTTCTTCTAGGAGTTCTCCCTACTCACCCCCCCACCAGATCCAAGGCCCAGGAGCGGCAGGCTATATGGGGCAGAACCCCATTGTGCAAACAGGGCTTCCACTAATGGGGCTCCTTAAGTGAATCCCACCTTTGATTCTTGGTAGGCCACAAGTTGTATGGTACTTGGTAGTGCATGTTATAGTTAAGACCAGGGGTAGGGATCTCCTGTGAAGCTAATCCCAGTGGGGCTCACTGTCACTACCCATCCACTGATAGGTGCTCACAGTAAGCTCTAACTGTTTCTTTGAAGCAGCATCCTTACTTGCCCCACACCTGACATCACATATGACTTCAGTGAGCATGGTTGGGTTTTGTGGTTCAAACCTGGGCCTGTGGCAGGCCTAATTAGATTCATGAGTCAGAAGTTTCACAAGCCTGCTGTAGACTCTCACTGGATGTTTCAGATGAAATCAGCACAGGACATTGGTAAAGCATTTTACTCTCCAGTGAGGTTAGGGTATTCTATTTGGAGTTACCTCATTTAATCCTCACAACTACCCAGCAAGCTTCGTGGAAAAGCAACTACAAGATGAAACAAATCTGCCTATAGGTTTTGAACAATGACTTAGGTTTCTCTGCAAAGGCAACTCTCTTTCAGTCCAGATAAGCTTACTGACAGTATGGAGTGCATTAGTAGCATGTGGCACAGCACTATTCAGGTTTATTGTCACAATTTAAGCACACAGACAGCATCTGTGAAAATGTGACTGAGCCATCAAGTAAGGTGCAGAATTGAAGTGAACCGTTAGGCTAGCAACAAGAGATCAGCGATCATTTACAAAACAAAAATAAACAGTATGGACACTGATAGCCATTCGCAAGCACTCTAGTTACAAATAGGAGTGTCCCTGTTTACACTGTTGCTGTCTCTATGGCTGAATGTGCAGTAGATGGAATACTCCTAGGTATGTTGGCACAATGTCTGGGACAGTTTGCAAATTTTCTTCTGCTGTGAATCTTGTCACCTTGCTTGACAAGATCTTCTTGCATTCTCATAATCTAACATAAATGCTCTTTGAGTGGTTTCTGCATCTGAGTAAATGTGCCTCAAGCAGAATGTAAGTCAAGACTCAGGGGCTGGGGGATGGGAATGAAAGCGGCAGCAACTCTGTGCAACTTTTCTGTACAATATTTTGACATAGCTGTCAACGTTTCCCTTTTTTAAAAAGGGAAATTCCCTTATTTAAAAGGGAAATTCCCTTATTCCGAACAGGATTCCTTGCAAGAAAAGGGAATAGTTGACAGCTATGTAATTTTGGTGGAAGGTGATTCTATGAATTAACAAAAAACCCCAAAACAAACAGCAAATGTATTATTTCTGTGACAGCAAATCTGTTGAAATGATTTCAGATGAGAGATGGTGTTGTCCGTCTTGTACAGGGCAAATTAAAAGAGGCTTTATGTGAGGTCCTTGAATGAGGAAAATGCTTGACTTCCTAAGCCTAGAATCTGAATTTTATAGAAATAAAAATTTAAATCCAGTTTGCCAGCTGGGTCTTTCTGAGTGCAGATAAAAGAAGCAAAGGGGCTGGATGGGTCAAGAAAGTGTCTTTACCATAGAAAAGAGACTCTGTCCTTGTAGAACTAGTGAAACTTCTAAATCTTCTACAAACCTACAAACAGCAAGTGCTTACTGCCTATGGACTCTATGAGGTGGTTTGCATGTAGAGAAGTTAGCAGCTACTGCATCCCCCCCCCCCCCCCGGTTTCTGTTGCTGCTGTAAGCTAAGCCCTGGTTTGGCTGTGTTTCATCTATACCCAGGCTCATGGCTTTAATCCTCCTGACAATCCTTCAGCTACAATCCCAAGAACAAACCTTGGTTACAGTCTGTGTGTTTGGAGTCAGACAAATCACAAGCCTGTGTTCAGACAACACACCATGCCATGGCTTAGATCGCAGTAGCAACAGGACCAGAGAAAGAATAATACAGCTACAATCTCCTCTCCAGAAACCCACACACTTGTGTGTTCACGCTCAGTCATAGCATGGCTTAGTATTACGTGCAAACCAGCTTGGTGTCTTGATGGCTATGTGCACATCGAGGAATGGAGGCAGCATGGCTCTGAAAACCAGTTGCTTGTGCACAACAATGAAGGGGAGTGTTACTTTTATGACTTGTTTGTGGGATTCCCAGACGCATTTAGATGAACCACTGTGGGTGACCTTTGGCTCTTCTGTCTGTTCCTACTCACATTTTGTGTTTCCCTCTTCCATAGGTCTCACTGCCACTTGAGGAGTGAGTGGCGGAGGCACTCAAAGCAGCAAGTAAAGAATATGGCACTATTTCAGGGGCCAGGTTTGTCCCATTGCACAGTCAGTTGCCAGTTTCTACCCCCCACTGAACATCATTCAGATGAAACGTTTTCTTTAAAAGACAGAAAGGAGCTTCTTGCTGTCTTCCTCCTCCCCTCTTTTAAGTGACACAGACCTTAACTTTTCCCCATTGGATTAAGTTAAATTACTTTTCCATTGATACTCACAGAATGAGGATAGAGGTTCTTCTGTTTAGTAAGTACAAGTAAGTAAGTACAAGATTTCAAAGTTCCAGAGCTATGCAAGTGAGCACTTGCATTGAAATGATCCATTCATAATAACAGAGAAGGAATATGTATTTTCCCCCTCCCATATGTCAACAATTGTGTGTACTTTTCATGAGACTCAGAAAAAAAGGGGGGGGGGAGAAAACTAGTGGACAGATTATTTGTTGGCTTAGTAGATTAGAATCGAGAGCTTCTGTAAATTAAAAACAAAAGCAGCTTTGGAATGTACTTTACTGTTTCTGGAAACAAAGATCATTCTTCTCTTCTTTAGAATAATCAAAAATAAGAGTGTTTTTAGTCCCAATGCTTAGATTTATACTGCTCTGCACAATCTCTTCTATGAGCTGTCAGAAATCACTATTTTTCATTTTTCTAGGAAATATTTATTAAGGTTTTGGTTGATTTGTGGTTCTTCTGGAAATTGCTTATGTTAACAAGGAAACTATCTCATTACAATCTTTTAAAAATTGTGCTTAATGTGAAAGTGAATTCATAACCCTGTAAACATTGTACAATAGCACCCATGTGGTTGTTTTTTTTTAATGGTTTGCTTACAGGTCTAACTTCATTAAAGTTTATGTTCTAATTATGCAAGATTTTCCTTGTAATTTATTACAAAAAGTGTGAACGCATTCTTAAGAGGTAACGTCTGTTCTTTTGAACTGATTAAACCCCTTGGGCTATAATACATCTCATTAAGCTGGTGACATAAAAAAGAGGATAATCTTTAGTAAAGAGTGGATTCAGGAAACAGTGCACTGTTGATAAGACAGTTGTAGGGCAAAAGTGAAGGTGCATGACTGCGGGATATCTGATGACAGTCCTGATTATGTCACAATATGTTTTTCAATTCCTTCTTCTACACAATTAAAAAAAATGTACAACTTATCATGGCTCTCACACAAGAATGTAGCTTGTATGTAACTCGACTAGTGTGCTACAAATAATGGGTTGGGAACTACTGGTGCAGGGTTAATTTTGTCATTACAGTTTTAAGTAGTGGGATTACATACCAATTCAGACTACAGCATAGACTTTTCTCTCACATCCCTAGAATTTAATTTGATTGTAACAAAACAAACCTACCTTAATCATTTCTTTCTTCCATCTGCTTGACCCTTATCATGGTGAGTGGTGAAGACAGCGCAGAACCACGGATGAGAGATTGGATATCATGAGATTTTCCCAGGGGCAGAATCTGTAACAATGATGAAAACCATGTAGCCACAGAATTGACTTTCTGATAACCATTCCCCCCCATAAATTAAGCTAAGAAAATCTTGTTGACTCTAAGGTTTTGATTTTTTAAAAGTGCTTTGCCAAAACCTGTATTCCACTTTATTGAAAGTTTCCTTCTCCCATGTAAGAGGCCTTTGATTTTCTACATCATTCATAGGAACTTAAGGTTTTATTGCTGTGAGGAGATTGAGGGAACGGTATGTATTTTTGTTTCTGTTAAACCTTTTTCCAGCTCTCTGTAGTCTCTTTGGCTGTCTACACTCCCTGATCTGAAATGCTCAATGCGGAGAGTTACTTCATGTCATCTTTCCCTAGGCTGTAATTGAAGTATAGGGCACTGGCAAGGCTGGCTATCAAGGGCCTATGATTGGTGCGCTTGCTGGTTGGGTTTTTAAGGGAAGTCCTTTCTTTTTTAAAAAAGGTCAAAGGAAACAAACACTTTCTGCAAGGTTTACTTTAAAAGCAAAAAAAGGGGGGGATGAAATGATGATGATGATGATGATGATGATGATTTGCTGTTATGCACATGGTGGGTAGCACTCCCAGCTTCCAGGAAAACCCACTCCAAAACCTGGGGTTTCCAGAAAGTGTGGATGCCTGGGAAGGCGAACAAAAGCAGACCACTGGTAAAATAATTTGTAGAACAAACACAAGCACTTCTCAGTCACCTCAAAAATGAGGTAAATGCAGCATAAATCATGTATTCCCACCTGTGAGAATTCTACTGGTATTTTCTCTCCCCTTTGGTAATTTTTGAATGTGATTCTTTTGCTTATTAATTGACAGATAAAAGTAAAAAAGAAAACAACCCACAAACTTTTCAACAATTTTTTTTTAATGCACTCAACTGTATACTCAAGTTTCAACTCTAAGTAAAGCAATTGTGAAAGGTTGCATCAAAGTTATAAATCCCAAAAACAATTTAATCCAGTCTGTGACTCCCTGGAAAAGACCCTGATGTTGGGAAAGATTGAGGGCACAAGGAGAAGGGGACGACAGAGGACGAGATGGTTGGATAGTGTTCTCGAAGCTACCAGCATGAGTTTGACCAAGCTGCGGGAGGCAGTGGAAGACAGGAGTGCCTGGTGTGCTCTGGTGCAAGGGGTCACGAAGAGTCGGACACGACTAAATGACAGTTGGATTAACAGCTGAACAATAGGCTAGGATCAAACAAGAAACCTATTGCTTCTGTTAAAATGTTTATACGAAGAAAAGCTATGCCTGTTGAACATCTGCCCGTTACACTGCTGTATACGAGCCTCACCAGAGCTATAAAAAGTTGGTCCATCCGCTGTTCACTATTTGCTTTCCTTCTATGATGTCCCATTATATGTAACTGCATTTTCTACCTGCTAATGCAGCATGTAATACTGGTCTTGTCCATGCTGTTGGATAACTATTTGGTAACAGCTGTAGTGACAGTGGGAGAAACTGACCGTGCTTTATTCTTGCCAGCAAATTTCAAATAATGGTTGTGGTTCTTATATCAAAAAGTGCAACTTTGAAAAAGTGGCCCTTAAATGGGAGCTGAATCAAATTTATCCACTATCCTTAGTCTCTACACGTACAAACTATTTAAATGCCTTTAAATATCAGAACAGGCACTATTTCAAGAAGTCTTTTAAGTTGCGCTCTTCCCCAGTCTGCATCTGCAATAGAATTGTTTTTAATGTTTTAATAAAGTTTTATCAGAAATTGCTTACCGTCCCTGGCTCTTTTGGGCTGAAGGGCAGGATATAAATTAAATAAAATTGCAGAGGTTCTTAATCTTTTTACTTTCAAGGCCTGCTTGAGAGGTGGCCTAAACAATACTTAGGCCCACCAGTCACAAAATGGTGGAGCAAAGACAGCTGGTCACAAAATGGTGGCAGTCATCAGCATTTTAATGGGTATCAGAAGAAAGTGGTGTCAGTTAATCTTTGGAAATGGCTAAATTCTTTACTACAGCCTATTTCTTGTAGCAAGGAGTTCTGCATCTCAGCTCTCCTCACACTAAGTACAGTGGTAGTGAAGGGACAGGATACCCAAATCCTGTCTGAAATCACCCCAGGCCTCAAAACTGTCCAAAACTCCTTTTGTCTTCTAAAAATCCAAAACAGCTTTTCTCTGCTCTATCACAAGATGCTGTGCATAGGCAAAATGTTACTTTTTATCAGTACAAGAATGCTTCAAAAAGCTAATGAATAGACTCTGTCAGAGCAGGCCTGAGACTGACTTTTATCTCACTCTAGTTGCAACATCTTTGGACATGCTGAACTACTCTCATTCCCCCTTTCCTGGGAAGGGTGCCAAGAGTCCACAATAGTCCCAAGACAGCTTTCTGTACATGCTCAGGAACCTCAACATGGGGCAGGACTCTGGAAAAGGAGGAGGGATCTGGAAGGGGAATATATGCTTGTGCACATGATTGTGAACTCGTGCATGCTTTTTGTGACTTATCACACTTGCTCCTTCTACCAGTTCATGGATGGTAGAAATAAAACCTTTTTCTCCGAAACTATTCCTTGAGTGTCTGTTGACTCCCACTTCCCTTTCCCAGGCGCAATATTTTTTCCCACCCGAGGGCAAAGCCTCATAAGGCTACAGTAGTACTTAATTCGTTCCGGAGGTCCGTTCTTAACCTGAAACTGTTCTTAACCTGAAGCACCACTTTAGCTAATGGGGCCTCCTGCTGCCACCACACCGCCACCACACGATTTCTGTTCTCACCCTGAAGCAAAGTTCTTAACCTGAAGCACTGTTTCTGGGTTAGCGGAGTCTGTAACCTGAAGCGTATGTAACCTGAGGTACCACTGTACAGGCATTTGCTCTGGAGGTATTGTGATTCAGCCTCCCCATTTTAGGCAGAATTTGCTGATCTAGAGGCTCTAATAGGAAAATACTTTTTCTTTTAATATTTTTCACTTCCCACCCCCACATGCCCTTCAAAGTATTTTTACCCATGTCCTGTAATTTCTGATCCCATTCTCCTGTCACACTCATATTGTAATTTATTCCCCACTGACCAGCCCGCCCCCCCCCAAAAAAAATTTCAGGTTCTCTTTTCATTCCTCCTTTCCGGTCCTTTTACAACCACTTCTTCCTATTTTAAGAACTTTTCTCTCTTACCCCCTTCCTTACCATTACCAGTTTATTAAGCAAGTTAGTAAATACTGACCTTTTCTTGCTTGTTCCAATTTCCTTCAGTGCATCCTCTGGTCCTTTCTCTTCAGAGGAAGGAGACATTCTCTTCCCCCGCCCCTTTTACTCAGCTCACAAACCCTTGCAGGTGCTTCTGTTGATCCAGCCAAAAGCCTATGTCATAGCTAGGAGGTGGGGCACTGAGGAGGCAATGGTCAGGGTATGGCCCCCAGATCCCCCTAAAAGTGCCCCATGATCCAAGGGCCACCGATTGAGAAGCATTGCACCCAGTGCCGGATTTACGTATAAGCTAAACAAGCTATAGTTTAGGGCCCCACTATCTTGCCCCCCCCCCAATAAAGAAAAAACCCCTGGGTGTACATTTCCAAAATATAAGATAAAAAAAACCACCTACATACAGCAACCGTGTTTTGTGTGGTGTAGGCTCCTATGGTGTAAGTAATGGGCCCCGCCTGCTAGCCTGCTCCCTAAAATATCACTGGTTAGATACCTATTAGGTCCATAAATTACCATATAGCATATATTCAACACAAAAAACAGCAACAATTTGTTGCTGACAAAGGACAGCTGGACATATAAAGGGCCCCATTACCTTCAGTAGCTTAGGGCCTCATCAAACCTAAATACGGCCCTGACTGCTCTGTTGCATACACAAATCCTTGCTAGAAATATTGAATACCCTCCTGTTAACACACACTCTTTCTGCACAATAAACTCTGCAG
Organism: Podarcis cretensis; assembly: GCF_951804945.1. NCBI lineage: Eukaryota > Metazoa > Chordata > Lepidosauria > Squamata > Lacertidae > Podarcis > Podarcis cretensis. The sequence goes on along the minus strand of NC_137170.1, from coordinate 73,230,179 downwards.
ATTCAATTCCCAACCCCTTTGTAAAATCATACCTCAACAGGATAGCACTGTTGTTCCCTTGGGGGGCTCCAAAAGACTGCTTGCTCAAAAAAGTGGGGAAGGATCAGTGCAGAACAGGCCTTCCAGTAACAGGCATCTGATTGGCTCCGATGAAAATGCATGCACCTGATGGTCAGACAGGCAGATAATTCAGAAGGGCAGCCAAAATCCTAAATTACTTAATTGGCTCATAAGGAGGACTCCTATTGGCTAGTGGTACTGATCAGAGTCAGATAACCGAAGGACAAAAGAATCCCCCAGCCTTGCTTAACCCTTTCCTATCAATATGTGAGAGTTGTTACTTTCACCTAGGTGAGAGGGAAGGAAACGGCTATCTGTAGTGAGATTTTGTGATTAGCTGTGATGTGAAGACAGCAGAGTGGCCACCACAGGAGACGGGCAGAAACAACTCCAGGAAGTTAGACATCTTAGTAAGTGGAAATTTAAGGATATGAGTTTAGGGTGACAGGATAGAGGCTGAGCTATGGTTTGGGATGCTGGTTTTTATTGGGGTGGGGGCAGATTACGAATCTGCTGATCAGACAAAGTATCTGCATGAAGTCTGAGCTCAAAGGGCTGGAGCAGGCAAGCAAATTTGTAAGTAGTGCATGAGTGTTACTATATCTGAAAAAACTGCTAGTGAGAAAAATAGGGTAAAATGATAAAGGCGAGAGCCATTGTTTGTAACCACCTGGTTCTGTTCTGTGTTATGAATAGAGTGCTTGGAAAATAATATGAACTGCACATGCAGGTGTAGGTGTTATTCAGCAGACGAGACTGCCATAGCCAGTTGCTACTTACTTGCATAAGGGACTAAGTAAGAGGGTTAGGACAGCAGTCAGGAAGAGAAACTTAACGACACAGAGGGAAGTCACACGTTAAGGGAACAGCTACCAGGAAGTGATTCCACACAGAAAGTACAGAGGAAGAGTACGAGGGAGTTAGAAGTTATAGAAAGCTTGTTTAAATAAAGTATTTTGTTTTATAGTACTCCTACCTGATCCTTAGTGATAATTGACACCACTTGAAACATGCACAGGGTTATTTAATATGAACTCCAAGCTGTTGTGAACTACAAGACCAAAACATGTAACCTTCTCGATTTGGTAAATTTTCTCTCTTGTTTCTTGCAAATGTTTAATGTAGTTATCTCCTTTCCAGATCTAATATACTTTGTTACTGGGTGTGCATGCTTTGGGCTGAGTACACACATTTTATTTTAGCACCAACAGTCTGAGTATTTCTACTTTCTATGTACTCCAGATGCACTTCAAATCTGCACCTAGTAAGAACTGGTTTCATTCTGCAGAATTTGTTCGAGTGCAAGCTAGAATCTCTTCTTCGGCAAGTCCATATATGTCCTAGATCAGGCATGGCCAAAGTTCATTTTGGGGGCCTAATCAGGCCTGCCTGTCGTTTTAATCCGGCCCCTGTGGCAGTTTATTACCTAGGGTAAAATCCTAAAAAAACCTCAACAATTCCAACCCTTAAAAAAGCTCATTAACTTCAATCCTTAAAAAAAGCTGGCCCTCTTTGAAAAAAGTTTGGACACCACTGTCCTAGATGAATGTTTTGGACATATAGGAAATAGTTGATTTCTTTTCTATACTATTTCAGCCAGTCCAGGATATGCAGCTGTCCATTCCTGAACAAGGAGGGGGGCATTATTCCCAGCTGCTGTACTTAAGACAGTTGAGTTACCAAGGCCACCAAGTTAGGTTTCAGTTTGCCTTTTTATTTAGAGTGATTTTAATTCTATTCTGGGGTTGCTGTGGGTTTTGTATGTCTTGGCACTGCAATATGTTCTAGGGGAAATCCTACAAGCCTCGTTAAGAAGCCTGACCACATCATACCCTCTCTTTGGCACAATATACACTACTAGTTTTCTTGGCTCTAGTATGTAAATCTCTTTTGATAGAAGGATTTCCATTTCCACATGTCAGCGAAATGAGCCCATGGACACCCAGATCTTTCGGTATGTTTCTTGTAGCTTATTCAGAACTTGAATGCTGGAAGCTAAACTTATCAGTTGTGCTCTCTCAATACAAATGGAATGACACTCAAAATAAATGTTAAGAAGTTCTCAGAACTGATGGGCTGGTGTTTCCTCATAGTTCCTCATAGTATATTGCTCTTGATAATATCTCTACCTTTCTTCCAGGTACCATCAGCCAAAGCCAGCTTGGCCAGTGGTCAGGGATGATGGCAGCCTAACATCTAGAAGACAGCATGTTGGTTACCTCATTTCTATGACTTAGAAATATGGTGGGCACAATCCAGAAAAAAAGTTAGTAGGGAGTAAGTCCCTTTAAAAAAAAAAGGTATTGACTATTCTCAATTAATGTTGCTGGGTTGTGCCCAGTGCCTCTGATATCCTAGAACTAAGTTGAACTGAAGGGTCTGAGTGTCACAAACATCTTCCCCCACCTTCTTTTGGGTGGTTGAAAAGAGGGGTCACTTTTTTAGAAAAAGGTTTACAGCTGAGGTATCTTGAATGTTTTAAAAAACTCGAGACAGTTATGTGCATTAGTGCACAGCAACAGATCTTTAAGTATTCTAATATGAACTAGCATACGCATTAGTGTACAGCAACAGGCTTAAAGAAAAGAGGCCATTAATGAGCATTAGCGCACAGGGCAGGATTTTAAAAGAGCCTTTTACGTTCTGCAATTGTTTTTAAAGCCAGGCATTAATCAGTACATCAGTGCACAGCAAGGGTGTTTAAAAATTTTCTGCTAATGTGCAGCAGCATGTGCAACAGCACACAACAACAAGGCTGCAATAAAAATGTGGGCCATGTTCTCTTATAGATACTGCTACTACCAAACATAGGCAACAGACGCAAATGCAGTGGCTGCAAACAGGAACAAGTTATGAAAAACCAGAGGATTTTCACAAACCTTTTCAAGTCCTGGAAAAGACTGTTTTCACACTAAGCCATTGTCAAATCTGCCCCCTGTTAATTGACCCATCCACAGTTCTCACAACCTCAGCCTCTGGTTCAATTTTTATTTTTACTAACTTAAGATGGGTACATAACAATGTTAATTGTGGGAAAACATTATTTTTGTTACCCTTTGAACTCAGTGCTTCTTTTTAACCTATTCTCAATTAATACATTTTCTCTCTCATTGCATTCCATAGCACACACTGAATTCAATCTCCACTCTACCACACACCTGTCTGTTACGCTTCTCTCTGCTCCCTATTTGTTTTGTCTTCTGCCAAAAAGCAGATTATAGACTGCTTTTCTGTTTTAATTACGGCGCACTCTAAAACAGTTTGTACTGGATTGGAGCTAAAATTTCTCAGAAGACATTACTCTAAGAAATGTCCATAGGAAAAGAAAGGTTATGTTGCAGAATTTTCTCTTAATAGTCTCTCCCCACCCACCCCAGTTATGGCTGCAATTCCCGCCCCCTGAAATGATGCTGAGTTGAGGGCATTGTGAAGGCTGTAAATTGGCAGCCAGTTGCTGTTCTTGCCATTTTCGGATACAGCAGCTAAGAGGGAATAAGAAAGATCCTTCGCTCCTGCAAATGGTGGTGGCTACTCCCCTCCCCTCTTGAGAAACTGGAGAAATTCTCCTCCCCAGGCTAGGAAAATTAGGTGAAATTCTCTCTTCCCTTCCACTATCCCCAATACCTCTTCCCATAAATAAGGCATAGGATTTTGAGCAGCCATTTGTGCACAGCTCCAGCACGTGTTCCAGGTGATGTTAAGAACCAATCAGGAGCAATATAAAACAAATAACTTTATTCAACTCCAAACTCGCTCTGTCTCTCATGCTCTCTCTCTGTACTCTCACTTCCTGGTAGATGTATGCTTAATCTGTGCCTTTCCCCCCTTTGGGTCACTAGCTTTCTCTCCTAGGTCTGCTCTGGTCAGACCTCACCTGGAGTACTGTGTCCAGTTCTGGGCACCACAGTTCAAGAAGGACACTGACAAACTGGAACGTGTCCAGAGGAGGGCAACCAAAATGGTCAAAGGCCTGGAAACGATGCCTTATGAGGAACGGCTAAGGGAGCTGGGCATGTTTAGCCTGGAGAAGAGGAGGTTAAGGGGTGATATGATAGTCATGTTCAAATATATAAAAGGATGTCACATAGAGGAGGGAGAAAGGTTGTTTTCTGCTGCTCCAGAGAAGCGGACACGGAGCAATGGTTCCAAACTACAAGAAAGAAGATTCCACCTAAACATTAGGAAGAACTTCCTGACAGTAAGAGCCGTTCGACAGTGGAATTTGCTGCCAAGGCGTGTGGTGGAGTCTCCTTCTTTGGAGGTCTTTAAGCAGAGGCTTGACAACCATATGTCAGGAGTGCTCTGATGGTGTTTCCTGCTTGGCAGGGGGTTGGACTCCATGGCCCTTGTGGTCTCTTCCAACTCTATGATTCTATGAGGAGGAACCTGCAACTGGAGCTGCACCGGCCCCAACCATGAGGATGTCTCGTTTGTAGGTAGGTCTCAGGGTGCCCCCTCAGCTCAGCACCCTGTGCGGGGAAACCACCTGTAACTGCCCTAAATCTGGTGCTGAATTAGTTCCACATACAATGGTGCAATATATTCAGGAATGGTTCCATATCAATAAATAATAATGATAACTTACTGCACTTTGTGTTATCTTTGACATATAATGTAAGACCTCTCAGAATATAACTTATTCAATCCTTTCTATATATTTTATAGACGACAACAACAGTATTCCATTCATCATTTTGTCACTAACTTTCGGATATGCGTGTTGTCCATATTTTACAATTGGGTGTTTGAACCCCTGTAGATATAAAAAGAGGAGGGCCAAAGATGTCACATTCTGCCATCCTCTTTCTGCATACACTTATTATTATTACAGCAGATAGTACAGAGGAGGCACCCCCAAATTCGACCCTCCAGATGTTTTGGGACTACAACTCCCATCATCCTTAGCTAACAGGATAGTGGTCAGGGATGATGGGCGTTCTAGTCCCAAAACATATGGAGTTTGGGGATGCCTGGTATAGAGCTATTTAAATTAAGCTATTTTGGATTGAACCAACCATAGAACCCTGATAATTCCCCTCCTTTTCAGAATCTGAAACCATTTTAAGGGTTGTAGTCATAAAACTTCCTGGCGTACAGATCCTGCTGCTCATGAACGTATGGAAAAGATACTGAAAAAACAAGACATCTCTATTCTCTAGTGTTGTGAAGACTTACATGAATACGCGAAGACTTACAATGAATACCAGAACAGGTTTAACTGCCAGGATAAAAGTTCATTATTAAAAGACCCTGCATCCTTTTCACTAGGAACGCGGGTGGCACTGTGGTCTAAACCACAGAGCCTAGGGCTTGCCGATCAGAAGGTCGGTGGTTCGAATCCCTGTGATGGGGTGAGCTCCTGTTGCTCTGTCCCTGCTCCTGCCAACCTAGCAGTTCAAAAGCACATCAAAGTGCAAGTAGATAAATAGGTATCACTCCGGCGGGAAGGTAAACGGCGTTTCCGTGCGCTGCTCTGATTCACCAGAAGCTGCATAGTCATGCTGGCCACATGACCCGGAAGCTGTACACTGGCACCCTCGGCCAGTAAAGCGAGATGAGCGCCGCAACCCCAGAGTCGTTCGCGAATGGTCCTAATGGTCAGGGGTCCCTTTACCTTTTTATCCTTTTCACTATAACGGAATCATTTCATGGAACTATTTGTGATCGACCTGTAAGACTCATTGCAGAATTACTGCCTTGCCTTTTGAAGTCAGATTGCTGTTCGTAGTTAAGGGCAGCTCTACTTGTAAAAATCCATGCTTCCTAGTCTAGGCCCAGTAAGTTACTTAGTGCTATCAATTATTATCACATCCTATATGTATAATTTCTGTGTCTATCAGAATTAATCTCACTTTTCCTCTTAATAGGGAGAGATTTTTTTTCTTTTCCAAATCTCTCTGCGTGTTTTGAATTGTAGGATAAGCGAAGCACTGTGATATAGAAAATAAGTTACCTAACTTGAGACAGCATAGGTTAAAAATTAATACAGCAAACACTCAGCATTACAAGCACCAGATTGCCATAACATATCTCATTTGTGTAGTTCTGGTCTTGGTTCCAGTTATTTTTCAGAATTTTGCAAAATTAATATATAATTCACACCACCATTGATTCCGCAGTCCTAGGCGCATTTAACATAGGGGTAAATTACCTCAAAATCGGAGGGATTTACTCTTGAGTAAACATGCACAGGACTCAGCTATGTTTGACTGTCTTTTGGTTTCAAGCAGTTAAAGAGAAAGAAAAAAGAAACTTACTGCTTCAGGTAAAATATTACTTCCTAAATCAAACCATAGCCAAGTGCACTGTTAAGACATTTAGAAAGTTCCTAAACGATTTCCATGTTCAGAAATATTTTATGTAGTCTATTCAGTTACATTCTTGGAATAGTACATAATTGCTTTCCTGGGCTGATGTTGATGCAAATACTCCACCCCACACAACCCGCTTTTCTACCGGCGAGGTAATTCTGATATTAAGAACAGATACTGCTTTTGAATAGGACATTGTTTTGTGGCCAGATCAGTAGCAGCTACCTCCTGTTTCCTCCTTGCAGTTTCCATTCAAGATTTGAACAACATAACAGGACAAAAGGGAGACAGAATTTTGAGTGCTAGCAGACCTGTGTGGATTGTGTTTTGCTTTACTCTCAGCAATGTTCATTAATTCTTCTACTACCATCAGATGTGTGTGTGTATTTCACAGTAACTAGCAAAGAATTACCATTTGTTGATGTCAGCCTCTGTCCTTTATTTTAATGAGAATGCCAGCTCTAAATCCCCTCTGATCACTTTTATTTCTTACTGGGACTAAATAAGGATATTCCCAGTGGTGTATTAATCTCGGTTGGCACGGTTTTAATCAACTGATCTCAAAGAGGCTATGGACTCACAAGCAGCTTGCCACCCACTTGGGCTCTTTCTACACTAATAGGGTTGACTATGTTACATAGAATGTCTGCTGCTCACACTGTAATTTAAGCCAAGCTGTGTTTTAAAAAAACAAAAATCACGCTCTCTCTGCAGGCACAGAGAAAGTTGTCTTTTTGTTTTGTTTCATAGCATCGAGGCTGAAGAACAGAACCAGCAGTAGCACACCAAGGGCTTTAAAAACACATTTCGTACCAGTTGAAAAATTGCATAGCAATTAAGTCTATCCCCCCACCCCACTTCAATCCTTTCGGAGAGAAAGTCTTTATGTTTTGCCATAGGTTTTCAAATCTTCGTTGAAATTGCCAGGGTGAAGGAGGAAACAATTACAGGATGCTGGCTTTCAAAGTGTCTGGGATTGCCAAATAAGTTTATCTTTTTTTTCTCATCGTGGATAAAAACATGCTAAACCTTAAACCAAATTGTTAAACTGAAACGCATGGGAGTTGCCAACCTCTCCCTCTGCTTTTTTGTTTTATGCTGGGTTTGTTTGGATGGGTTTTCCATAGCCCTCTTTTTGCCAGTGATGACTTTTGAAGATAGTATGTTTTGAATTTGCTGAGAGATCTACTGCTCTGTGCTCAGTTTTCGGGGCTTTTAGAAAGCATTCAGTAATGCCCATTTGGTTATAAGAAAAAATTATGAGCTGACAGGTTAAATATAATTATAGTGGGTATTCCGTACAAGAAGAAAGAGGTGCCTTTTAAAGCCATCTCGGCAATCTGTTTGCACTCGTTTCATTCATAGAAATAGGTTTTCTGAGGGGGTGGGTAGTGGTAGCAAGGGGGCATGTGTTCTAAAAAAAAAAGTTTCTTAAGGCTTAATGCAAATTTGAAAAAGTTGCAGAGATTTTATATGATGAAGGCAATGACATTTGCATTAGTATTTGGTTGTTACAACTTTCACGGTGTATGTGTAACAGCCTGAAATCCAGAAAAGCTGGAAATCCGGAAAAGCCAGATTTTGAGAAGGGATCAGAGGAAGTCATACATAGCCATAGTGGCCTCTGTTCAAACTCTTCCAAGCCCAGGTCTGGTTAAATTTACTTGTGGCTAGATCCCAGTGAAAGGAATGGAGCAAGTTAGCCATGACTGGCTTAGGTGACATTGCTTTCAATGGGATTCACTGCACTATCTTATAATGTGTTTACTTGGGGCTTCCTTGCAGGTAATGTACAGACAAATTTCTCATGTTGCAATGATATTGAGTAAAATGCAGTCCAATTCTATGAATGTTTACTCAGAAGTATGTCCCACGTTGCTCAATGGGATAAATGTGCATATAATTTCCACCAAGAGTCATAGGCTTGTAACAAGTGGTGGTTTTGCACAATTTGTGGAAGGCATTTAAGATTTCTGAGGTGGTGGTTTAGAACTTTGGTTCAGATGCACATTAAGTGGTATAAGGGAGGGAATATGAATCTCTTCTGATTATTTTTAACTGTTCATAGTAATAAAGGGACCCCAGACCATTAAGTCCAATTGTGACCGACTCTGGGGCTGCGGCGCTCATCTCGCTTTATTGGCTGAGGGAGCTGGTGTACAGCTTCTGGGTCATGTGGTCAGCATGACTAAGCCACTTCTGGCGAACCAGATCAGTGCACGGAAACACTGTTTACCTTCCCACCGGAGCAGTACCTATTTATCTACTTGCACTTTGACATGCTATCGAACTGCTAGGTGGGCAGGAGCAGGGACCGAGCAACGGGAGCTCACCCCGTCGCAGGGATTTGAACCTTCTGATTGGCAAGCCCTAGGCTCTGTGGTTTAACCCACAGCGCCACCCGCGTCTCTTGTTCATAGTAATATGTACACACAAAACATATGGAATAGACAGTAATTGGTGTTTTTTTTTTGGGGGGGGGGGAATCCAGTACTTCTGGCATTCCAGAAATGAAATGGAAGGGTTCCACAAGGAAGGCTTACTTTGGCACTGGCCACAGCACCAACCTCACCAGCCATTTACAAGGGGTTGAACTAGTTGACCCTTAGGAATCCCTTCCAATTTTTCGATTTCTCAAAGCCAGGTGGCCTCCCTCTCCCTCTCCTTGTATTACCTGGGGCACTTGCCGCACTGGCTCCAGGGACTTCAGTGCTTCCTGCACCTGCCCTGCCACAACCATCATGAATGCCACAAGTGAGGTGACCAGGGCGCACATAGCCAGCAGCAGAGCGCAGCACTTGGCAGGGAAAGCATGTCACATGCTGTGGCAGCCAGGCTCTGGTGGGGCTTTGCTCATGTCATGGCTCCCCATGAGGTTGAGTGTCTCCGGGGGGGGGGGGGGGAGGTGCTGGTACTGCGTATTGCTGAATACCACCAGAAAAAAAGCACTGGGGATAATCATTGTTGCACACATCAAGGGAATTCCCTTTTTCTTTTAAAATGCTATTTCATGCTTCTTGCCATTGATGAAAATAACTACTACACACAGTCCATTTGTAGGGAACAGACTAATGACCTTATTAATTCCTGGGTGGTAGATAATTTATATATTATGTGTGAAATATATTTTTCATTAAATCGGGCCTAAAGATGCTTATATGGATTTGACTGGAGATTAGTAAGCAGCACATGTTTGGAATGATATAAATGTTTTAACTATTGCTTTAAAAAAACCAACAAAAAACCAATGAAGCAATGTGGAAGACTCTGAAAGTTATACCAGACATCTGAGTTTGTGTTTAATTTTTCTTTTAAAAACAGCTGGAAAAAATCAAAATGTCTCCTGACTTGTACCCCAGGCATATGCCATTATCAAAACTGATATCAGTTCTGCATATGAAAGCTATATGTTAGAGACTACATGAAAACTTTCAGATATCTCTTTTGCCATATGTTGAAGTAGTGCATACAAACTTGGAGCTTAGCTAGTCATTACTCATGAGTATACCTATGTGATCTGCAAGTGGAATATCTGCACGCTGTGTCTTTTAAAAAAATGACTTCCTAGTCAATGAGTCTCGTGAATGGTTGACAAAGAGTTGCTATTTTAATGAAGTCATTAGTCTCTTAAGTAATAGAATTGCATGGAACAGTTCTGGTCTGTTTGCCAAGGTGACAGCTTTCAACTGTATATATAGTTGCAAACTACAAAGCTCATCTTGCAGTACAACATGGAATGAAACTTGTATGCAAAAACATCCATTGCCTCACTGATAATTTCATTTCCAAGAAGGTGGAAGAAGCAAAAGGGGATCATCGATCTTGAACCTGGTCCTCACCAATAGGGAGGAACTGATCGACTAAGTGGAAGTACTTGGAAACTTGGGAGAAAGTGATCATGTTCTCCTGGGTTTCAGGATAACAGAGGCAAGGAAAAACTGAGCGTAGTTGAACTTTTAAGAAGGCCAGTTTCAAAAAGCTGAAGTAGCTACTGGGTGTCATCCCATGGTCAGAAATACTCAAAAAAGATGGGAGTCCAAGAAGGATGGGAGTTTCTAAAAGAAGAAATATTGAAGGCCCAAATGCAGGCAATTCCAACAAGAAAGAAAAGTGGGAGGCATATAAGGAAACCGGTATGGCTGCATAAGGAGCTTACAGATGAGCTGAGAGTTAAGAAGGGCATGTATTAGAAATGGAAGAAAGGGGAAATCGCAAAGGAGGAGTATACACGAGTAGCCAACAGTTGCAGGGGGAAAGTCAGGCTGGCTAAAGCTCAGAATGAGCTCGGGCTTGCAAGAGAGGTGAGAAATAATAAAAAAGGCTTCTTTGGCTATGTCCGAAGTAAGAGGAAGAACAAGGAAGTGGTGGGTCCTCTGTGTGGAGAAGGCGGGGAAATACTATTGGGTGACAGAGAGAAGGCAGAACTATTCAACACCTACTTTGCCTCTGTCTTCACCCAAAAGGAAAGTGATGCCCAACCTGGTGATAACAGAATAATGGATGTAAGGAGGGAGCTGCGGCCCAAGATAGGAAAAGTGGTAGTAAGAGAACACCTAGCTACTTTAAATGAATTCAAATCTCCAGGATCTGATGAGCTGCAGCCAAGGGTATTAAAGGAGCTTCCTGGTGTAATTTGAGAAATCTTGGAGAACAGGTGAGGTCTCTACAGACTGGAGGCAGGCAAATGTCCCCATCTTCAAAAAGGAGACAATGGAAGACCCAAGTTATTATCGACTGGTGAGCTTGACATTGATACCAGGGAAGGTCCTAGAATAGATAATTCAACAGGCTGTCTGTGAGCATTTAGAAAAGGATGCTGTGATTACCTAAGACCCAGCATGGGTCTCAAAAAGAAGTCATGTCAGACTGATCTGATTTTTTTTTTTAATGGATTTACAAACTTGGTGGATCAGGGAAATTCTGTGTCCTGGGCCTGTTGTTTGTTCAACATCTTTATAAATGACTTGGATGAAGGAATTAAGGGGATGCTCATCAAATTTGCAGATGACACACCAAACTGGGAGGGGTAGCTGAGGCTGCAGAAGACAGAATCAAAATTCAAAATTACCTTAATAGATTGGAGAAATAGGCGCAAGCTAACAAAATGAATTTCAATAGGGACGCATGTAAGGTTCTGCACTTAGGTAGGAAGAACCAGATCCACAAATATAGGATGGAGGACACCTGACTTACTAGCAGTACATGTGAAAAGGATCTAGGGGTCTTGGTGGACCGCAAGCTTAACATGAGTCAACAGTGTGATGCAGCAGCATAAAAGGTGAATGCCATTCTAGGCTGCATCAGGAGAAGTATAGTGTTCAGATCAAGGGGAGTAATAGTTCCACTCTATTCTGCCTTGGTCAGACCACACCTGAAATACCTTTTCCAGTTTTGGGTGCCACAATTTAAGAAGGATGTTGACAAGCTGGAACGTGTGCAGAGGAGGGCAACCAAGATGATCAAGGATCTTGAAACCAATCCTTATGAGGAACAGTTGAAGGCGCTGGGTATGTTTAACCTGAAAAAGAGGAGACTGAGAGGAGAGATGTTAGCCATCTTCAAATATCAAAAGGGCTGTTGCATGGAAGATAGAGCAAGCTTGGTTTCTCTTGCTCTGGAGGGTAGAACTTGAACCAATGGCTTCAAATTACAAGAAAATAGATTCTGACTGAACATGCAGAAAAACTTTCTGTCAGTAAGAGCTGTTCAGCAGTGGAACAGACTCCCCCGAGAAGTAGTGGACTCTCCTTCCTTGGAGGTTTTTAAGCAGAGGTTGGCTGGCCATCTGTCATGGATGATTTATCTGAGATTCCTGCCTTGCAGGGGGTTGGACTAGATGGCCTTTAGGTACCTTCCAATTCTGTGATTCTAAGTAAAGTGCAATATTAGATACAGGATGTATGGCAGCACAAAGGCAACCCACCAGAATCCAGGAGGGGTTTAACCTGGAAATTAACAGACTGACACAGTGCTAAGTTGATTACACAGCTGCAAACCTCTTTAGGGTTTTGCACCCCTTAAAATGCTATGCAACTAGGTTGTTGTTTACAGAGATCCAGTTTTGGCTATTCAGACCATTGAAATCAATGGGTCATTAGTTAATAATGATGACTAATTTCCATTGATTTACGTATACACAGTGATGTGTTCATTCTTGTTTCAAGACCCATATTTGTAACTCTTTTAAGAAAAATTAATAATAATAGCTTCATTAGAAATACATACTGGCATGCAAAATTCTTTCAAAGAGAGAGAGATTCTCACTGTGTGCGTCTGTCAGTTACACATGCACACCCCTTCCCATGTTTTCTGTGGTCCTGAAATGTGTTCTGGGACTACATTTAAAACATACCTCTTTCCTTAGGTAGTGCTTGCCTACATGAATGCTTAACTATGACTCCCCCACCCCCACCCCACAACTTTAAACAATTTCTGAATAATGTTTCTATGCTAACCCTAATGATAAGACAAAGAAGCATACATTGAATTTAAATGAAAATTGAAAACAGATGTCAGGAAGTATTTTTTCATCTTGAATGTGCAGAATGATCGGCCAGGTACGGCAAGTGCTTTTTCTCATTTAGGAAATAATTAGATGGCCCATCATAGACAAAAATGACTTTCCCAATTTCCCTTTTCTCTAATTTTGGTACATTTTTCTTACATCTCAGTAGCAACTCACTTTTCCCCAACTGGAAGGTTCATCATCTGCACGTGGACTTAAAAGAACAAATGAACTACTAACTGCTAAGTGAATTTCTAGCTTTAGCATGTATTATGTGTCACATCAGCAGCCATTATTTTTAAAGGAGAGAATAAGGTTCCCATTGTTACCTTGATATCCTAGGCTGTGTAACCAAAATCAGACTAAGAAAATGTACACTGGCTAATTTTACTTTGCATTTTGAAAAAGAAACATAACCACTTTTTACTTTCTAAATATATATATTTAAAATCCAGATATGGTTACGTCAAGAAACGAGTTGACAACTGAAAAGTGATTAGAACTTACTCGCGCAGTCTAATCTACAAGTTTGGTAAACCGGTTACTCAGAATTAAGTGGAATAGTGCCCCATTTCTGAACATCACCCTATTGAGATGCCAGTTTATGTCAGCATAAGGCTCATAAGCAGTTGTGCAAGGAAAAGAGTTAATAATATACTTACATTGAAATGTGGATCTAGCCTCCATCTAATGACTGGATGTAATTTCTGTACTGATACCTGTCTCCTCCCCTCTAGTTTCAGAGTCATATTCAGAGTCCATATTCAGAGGCAATACTGTATAGTATTACCCTGAATACTAGGTAATGAGGTGCAAAGTCAGAATTCCATGGGCGGTCAGTTGTGGAGGCTGCAATGTTCCACTGAAGAACTACAGGGGTGGGGAGGGTTTGCTTAAAACTACCCCTCAGGTGTTTGTTGTCTCACTTACCCCTGCTGGGAAAAGCTCTGGGCAAAACTGAATGTGACTTAGTATTGCATGTCACTTGGCCCCTTCACCCAGAGAAGCTGATAACCATCAATTAGGCAGGAATTCTAATTTGGCCTATATGACCAATTTCCCCAAGCCATGCCCACCTGCCCCTTTTCTGATATCACACATGGCAGCTGATCCCTGCTTAAGGAGACATTTGCCGTCACCACTTATCAGCTGACAGGCAGTGACTTCAAACCTCCAGGTACAGTGGTACCTCAGGTTACATATGCTTCAGGTTACATACGCTTCAGGTTACAGACTGCGCTGACCCAGAAATACTACCTTGGGTTAAGAACTTTGCTTCAGGATGAGAACAGAAATCATGCTCCGGCGGCACGGCAGCAGCGGGAGGCCCCATTAGCTAAAGTGGTGCTTCAGGTTAAGAACAGTTTTAGGTTAAGAACGGACCTCCGGAACGAATTAAGTACTGTACTTAACCCAAGGTACCACTGTACCTTTGCAGATGCAGTTTAAATTTGGCCCATGCCTGCAAAGGAACAATTTTCTTTTTCAGTTCAGCTTGGGTTCAAGCTGGACTGGAAATGAAAATTAGGTCACTTAATGTTGAAATGGCTTGCGGAGGATGGGGAAGCTCAGGATTTGACTTGCTGTCTGGATCCTGTTCCCTACATGTGCATTTTGTGTTTTTTGCTTTAAAAAAAAACCCCAAAACAGTTTCCTGGAGTCATTATTCCCTTCCAAGCATATTGTTATCAACAGACAGTAATGCAACTAAGTGCAGCTGGTGAAAAAAGAAAGCATAGTGATTATTGTTTTCTCCCACTATGTAAAGGAAAATTTCAGGTTCACTTATGGAGGTGAAGGAGAAACACAGCTCAGCACTACAAAACTTAGGTAGCCATAAGCATATTCTGTTATACGTATATAGTGAAACCTGAAATATTTTGATTTTAAGGTTTGGGCTTTTTATTTACTCATTCTTAATTGCAAGGAGCCCTAATTAAGTAGTGACCTTGGCATGCATGTTTCTCAAATCCCTAGGCTGCTAGAGGCTGCAAGTGTAATGGAATAATAACTATACAATTAAGCCCTATTAGTACTGTAATTAATGCAATATCCTGCATTAGGAGCACTACCAAAATCAAGAGCCTGTGAAATCAAGCACCATCAAACCCAAAGATGCCAAATGCATTGCCTTTATTTTTGATGAATCTAGTAAAATCTGTAAAGATCTAACAAAGTGCTTGGTACTATCAATACACAGGCTAGTGTGGCTAAAATATGCATCTTTTAAAGGGACACATTGAATTTGGGTTGGGATGGGATGGAATGACAGTCCCTGGTAACTGCTTGCAACCCTATGCATACTTCTCTGGGAGTAAGTTATTGAATTTGATTCTCTCTCTCTTTCCCTCCCTCCCTCCCTCCCTCCCTCCCTCCCTCTCTCCATATAAGACAACTTCCCAATGCCCCCCATGTCTTTACCCCTGCATGAGGATGATTTGCATGCTGAGCACTAAGTGGTTGGCTAAATTGATATTTGGTGTAGACTGCAGTTACCTTGCGGCATGCTGGGAACATGGGTGCTTTGCTGTAGGTTTCCATGCACAATTCACATTTGGTTGGGGTGGTAAACTCAGCTGTGACTAGCACCTAAAATGGAGCCTTCTTTCATCCTGCTTATCAGTAGTAAACTGCAAAAAGAGGGAAAGTTAAGGGGAAAGATACCAACTGAGATGAACAAGACCTCCTACTTTCCCAGTCACCACCTACTTTAGAGCAGCCTTTGCCAACCTGGTGCTCTCCAGATGTTTTGGACTCCCACCAGCCCTGGTCATTATTACTCATCACATAAATGAATAATTTCCATCTGTTTATTTTTGCAACAATAACCCTGTGGATTCCAGTATCTGGTATTCAGAAGCATTGCTGCCTCCAACTGTGGAGGGAGAGGACTCTCCTCCATGAAGTTGTCTAACTTTCTTTTACAGGCATCTAGCCATCACTGCTACCTGTAGGAGCAAGTTCCATAGTTTAACTATGCACTGTGTGCAGAAGTAATTTCTTTTATCTGTTCTGAATCTTCCAACATTCAGCTTCATTCAAGGTCTACGAATTCTAGCATTATGAGAGAGGGGAAATAGCTTTTTTCTAGCCACTTTCTCCATGCCATGCATAATTTTACACACTTCTCTCATGTCACTCCTTATTTGCCTTTTCTCTAAACTAAGATGTCCCAAGCACTGCAACCTTCTTCATAGGAGAGTTGCTCATTTTGTTTGCCCTTTTCTGAACCTCTTCCAACTCAACAATACTCTTTATGAGGTGAGGTTTGGTGAGCAGTTCAGAATATTCCAAATGTGGTCACACTGCAGTACAATGGCATTAAGCTATTGCCACTTTTATATTCAATTCCATTCCTAATGATCCTTAGCAATGAATTTGCTTTTTCCCACAACCACTGCACACTGGATTGACATCTTCATCGAGCTAGCCATAGGACCCCAAGATACCGTTCCTGGTCTGTCACCACCAGTTCAGACCCCATGAGAGTATACGTGAATTAAGATTTTTAATCTCTAAGGTTTCTTTGAAGTTAGCCTTGTGATGAAGGAACAGCTAGGAAATCAGGAAGAGAAATTGGATTAGAATAATCATGTCCCTTCAGCAAATGTTTGCATAGCAGTTGGACAGGAATTTACAATGTGATCAAAATAGAAGCTTTCACATCTGGGATTAATCCAGGTGGGGTTTGAAATACCTGGTGATTAATTCTAATTCAAAGGTGGGTCAGATTTGGAGATGTAGCCTGTTAATGTGGCCATACTACTGCTATCACCTGAAGCAGGTTCTCTCTATAAATTTCATGTTCTCTCTATAAACAAACAGCACAATGCGCTGTTCTTACATATTGTATTTGCCTGTGATCAACAGGTCTGGGAGCACTGCTTAGAGAGAGATGGTAAATATGATAAACTGCTTAGCACGTGCTAGCATTTTCTATCACATGGTTACATGAGCACTGGTATTACTACGCATGGGGAGTTTTGTTTCCTTTCTGCCATGAGAGTCCAAGCATAATGGCTCATTGCCATGTGAAGGATTTTCCCATTTATTTCCATTTGATTGGATGGCTATATTTATTAGCAACCCAGAGCTGGGGACACTGAGAAAATATCATCCCAAACCTCAGAGTAGGCTTTTCAGAAATGGCTGCATTTATGGCATGGCAACAACAGCAATAATAGTGGGATTTGTGTGACTAAGGGGACTTATCAATATATTTGTCCTCCCATGAAAGTAATCCTCAAAGTATATTCACTACTTGACCTTTCCCAAGACAAAATGTTCAAGTACGTTATTGCAGATGGATTTCTCATTAGCACATTTTCTCCTTATCCACACACCAGAATGTTCAGTGGAAATGGCTGACCCACTTGAATCATAAAACATGATCTCTACTTCTGTTTTATGATATTTCCAGCAAATACATATTCACTGGATGCAGGTCCATGGTGGTGAAAAATTATTCTATGTGGATCAGTCTTGCTTTCATTTTTGCAGCTTATGGGTATAGCAATAAAGGCTTTCGGAAACATTCTCCGATGTTGTGAAGTGGGGTAGGGAAAGTGGTGAGGAAAAGCTTCATTCAGTTTGAGATGGCTGAAGAATAACAGACTGAAAATGCTCCTGTTTAATCAATGGCCATATAAAGATTTTAAACATTCTGGCTAAATATGTCTGTGTGAAATGGACTTAAATGGTTAATTGTTACAAGAGAGCCTTTTGCATTAATGCAAACAGGTCAACTTTTAAAAATGACACTGTCATTTAAATGCAGTGTGAAGGTTTCTGCGCAAATCACTTGAAGGTACATTTCTCTTTCTTTTTTTCTTTTTTTAAGAGCAGGCTAATGCAGTATTATGTTTTATGGTGCAATAAAATTATGTGCTAAAATTATGCTCATAAATGTAGGCAAATGTAAACCAAGCTATTAGTTATGTTTTCTCAGATAAAAGTGATTAGCATAGCTATCAAACTCTTCTCCCATTTGAATAACAGAATTATGTCTGAAATCTAACGCTTGTTTGCCAAGGCTGATTCTTTAAAAGAACAAATGTAAATCGGGCCATCAATTCTGAATTTGAAAAAATAAATGCAATGGCCTATCCCCCTTTCTGATAGTATTCCAGTTATTGCTGCTGAAGGAGAAGGGGGATGTGACCAAAATAGTGTCAATAAGAAACATACTTTGAACAATATTTCAGGCATTATTCCTTACACAGCTCATTGCATAAAATCCTTCCTTATCAGACACTTTCTAAAGCGCCTGGAGATGAAAGGTGTGATATGGCACCTTTTGCGAGGAAGAGCTTTTCATGTAACTCCCATTCATTTGGGTGGGGCCTAGGGCGGGAGGCTGCTCTGGTGGATTGGGCCCACGCTTGCTTACTGTGGCATGAGCTTCCATGGGCAGCAGGCTGTCTTGTCAGATCCCTCAATGCTTTTTTTTAAATATAGGGATCGTTGAGCTGCGGTCACATGCAAGGACACCCTATGAATAATTTATGAAGGAGACGGTCATCCTGCTGGCAAATTAATTTGCATTTGACAGCAATTGCTATGGCGGTGTCCTGTCAGGAAGGACCAAGGTATATAATTTAAACCTGAACAGAACAAATTAATGCTGATTACTTTATAAACAATTCCAAAGCTGGACTCGTGTTGCCTGTCTTAGAAGATCAAAACAGATATTTCTGGGATATATATATCTCTTTTCCCCATCCAGTCTAATAGCTATCATAATAAGCAGAGTTCATAGTTACAGCTTCTTCTTTACTGACGTGATACGGTGAAGCACAATAACATCTGTAGGTAGCGTAAGCCCCACTCTCCCTGTTTACGCGTGGTTTTCTTAATTTAATAAGTTTTTCTCAAGAAATTTGCCAGACAGGACATAATTACAATCAGAGAGACAAACCACACCTGAACATGAACCCAGCAACTTGTTCAGAGGGTGGTAAATTCACACACACACCCCAACACACAAGTGAACTGGAACAGAAGCTGAAGCTAAAATCTCTCAGGTACATTAAATCCAAACCAGAATTGGACAAGTAAATTGGTAACTAGTAATGTACAGGGTTTTTCTCTTAAAAACAAACAAATACTGCAAACAAATTCTCCAAATTCCCTCTGTTTTTGTGAGTGCTCCTGTCCTGGTCCCCAAGCCCCACGTAATGCTTTCTTCCTTCCTACTTCAGTGTGAACTGCAGAAATTCTTGGAGGAAAATGATGTAAAGACAGAAGAGAGTATGCCCTTCCTTTTCCTCACATTACCTATCACACTTCCTGGAAACTGAAGGAGAAGGAAGGTTGACGTCCTTCACTTCCTGTTGTGCTTTTGCAAAAGTTGGTGGCAGCAGTGAGAGGCTGAGGGTATTTTCTGCAAAAAGCCTAGGGTACATAGTTAAGAAAACACACTTCATGTGGAGAACTTGGGGGAGAAAGGAAGGGCAGTCTATCTCACGCTGCAGGACTTCTCCAGGAACAGCAACAATGAAGCCCAGCTTGTCCCTTCTGCATAACCCCTGCAGAAGGGCAGTACAGTGGTACCTCAGGTTAAGTACTTAATTCGTTCTGGCGGTCCGTACTTAACCTGAAACTGTTCTTAACCTGAAGCACCACTTTAGCTAATGGGGCCTCCTGCTGCTGCCACGCCGTCGGAGCATGATTTCTGTTCTCACCCTGAAGCAAAGTTCTTAACCTGAAGCACTATTTCTGGGTTAGCGGAGTCTGTAACCTGAAGCGTATGTAACCTGAGGTACCACTGTAGAAACAGTGGAGGCTGGTCCATTAGGGTGAAAGAGCTCCGCACCGTTAACCTCAGTCTGCCTGCCCTTCTTACCAGATTTCTCCTCATTCTTGGTCTTCTTTTTGTACAACTCCTCAGGGTGGAGGGTGGAAGTAAAACTAGAATCAGTTGGCTTTGCATGTTATTTGCTCTGGCTCCACCTACAGTTGGTCTTCCTGCCTTCTGTCCTACCAGTCTCAATGGGCACCAATCACTACTAGGAAACATCACACTTTCCCATCAAGTTCTCTCTATTATCAAAGTCAATATAAAGTCTGTAGATTCCCATAGAGTCCAGCACAGTCACCTCTGACTTTTTAAAAATGCAATTTTAAAAAATGAATGAGGTAAGTTTTTTTTAAAATAAAATAATTTTAAAGAGACAGAGCATTGCCACCATAACTGCACTAGGGCCCCCTGACAGAAGACAGCACCCCCCCCCCAGATGACACTTTGCTCAGGACCCTGCTCAGGACCCCCTCAAACTTGCAGCCAGTGTGTTGTTTTTTGTTTTATGGAACTTAAGAAGAGCCTGCTGGACCAGGCCAATGGACAGCATCCTGTTCTCACAGTGGCCAACCAGGTGCCTGTGGGAAACCTGTAAGCAGGATCTGACCACCAGAACGCTTTCCCATCTTGAGGTCTCCAATCACTGGTATTCAGAAGCATACTTCCTCAATCCTCAAGGCAGATGGTCAAGAGCATGGTAGCCATGGCTAGCAGCCATTGATAGACTTTTCGCCATGAATTTTTCATGGCCATTCAGGTTGGTGGGAGTGAGCTCTGTGTGAGAAGCTAAAAAATGTTGTGAACAACAAATGTATTACTGAGTTTTCATACGACAGGCCTCCGTCATGATTAACCTTCTAGCTCAAGCTGTACCACTTTCTCCCTCTGCTTCTGGCCCACACCCCCTGTTCCTTCCAGCTCAGCTCTTAAAGGAGCTTGGCTGTCACAGTTGGCTTTGCTGACCAGAACACAAGCAAAGTCAGGAGATGAGATTACGGTGTGTGAGGGAAGTTGGGCACCTTCCATTTAATTGATGGAGATTTGGAAGACCCAATTAGTATACAACTGCAAATAATGGCATAGCGGGATGAACGTTTCCCAATTCTCTGGCAATAATGTTGGTGGAAGTTCTTTCGTTTCTTCCTTTTTCCCCACCAATGACCCTAAGGTCTAATCCAGGGTGCTTGTCTTTTTGTATGCACAAGACCCTGGCATTTGTGTTTTCGATAGCAAGCTAATGAATGGCATGAGTAATGGTGTTTGCTTTTCCAACTATATACAGTACTTAGATGTGAAATGTCTCTTCTAAACTGCACTCTGCTGTCAGAGACATCTGAAAAACTTCTGAAGCCCTGAATTCCTCTGATGATTAACAATCATACAACAGTCTAAATGTCTGGAAAGAGAACCGACTTGTTCTCCCCGCACTTTTCTCTCTAATAAAATGGCAGCTAATAGATGGAAAGTCTGAGAACATGCGACTCTTGCCAATATGAGGTTGGGCTCCTGCTGATGGTTAACTTGCTAAACACCATCACAGCAAGTGCTAGGACTATTTCCTCCCTTTTACTACATAATAAAACAGCATCAATTTTTTCTTCCACGAAACACCTTTAAAATACTTAGAATGTTTGTGATCAGTAGCTTGCCTTAGAAGCACATGAGGGCTTTTCAAGCTTGGAGACCATACTGCCAAAACCTGGTTAAAAATAGATCTCTATGGTAATACTACCCTCCATATATGATTTTTAAGTACTTTGGAGAACACTATACTAAGTGTAGGGTCAATACTTTTGGCACTTGCTAAACTAGACTGGTAATTTATTGACTCAGCTTCAGCATGTTACCGTACTTTTGAGTAGCCTCACTTGCAGTTCAAAATGGATTCCACACGATGCCCTCCCTTGCAAAAGGCAGGCTGCTGTCCTAACATCTCTCTTTTTCTAAAAAAGTAAAAATCAGTTGAATTCCCAGTTAAAGGATTCTGAGCAATGAAGCCCCACAATAAACACTTGCATATATGGGAGTTACTTAATGGACTTGCCAGTTAAGGAGCCAGCTCAATAATGGATTGTTGTAAAGATAACTGTTCCCTTGCCCAGTCCCAAATGAAGCCCTTGAGTTCTAAAATTGCTGCAGAAGAAACGCAGTTGCCTACTGGCACAGGTTTGTCAGACTAATGCTACAGTTAGATCCTTAGCAAATTGAAATCATCTGGATGCATTGGCAGAAGTCAAAAAGCTGACTTTATAACTTTTTTTCAACAGAGCAACCAGGCCACAACAGTGGGCTATGTGGGTGGCCTCGCCCAGCACCACATATGACACTGCTGGAAATGGAGGGCTCATGAAATCACCTAATGATGACCTTGACTGTGCTCATTCCAACTATGGCTTCATTGTGAAAAAAAGACAGGCAGCGGCCTGTAAGAGATGTGGGTGGAGAGACGACTGACAGACTGGTTTCTTCTTCTTCTTCTTCTTCTTCTTCTTCTTCTTCTTCTTCTTCTTCTTCAACCATCTTTTTGCAAGCAGAGTTGACAATCCAGTGAGATCATTTTTATTTTTAAATGGGATGGCCAGTTCTTGCATGAACTTGCATGCATTTCGAAACCTGTCCTTCAAGCAACCATATCAAAAGAAGGAAGGCTGCACCCCACATATCTGGGAGTAAGCCCCAGTGAATTCAGTAGGTCTTCATTCTGAGTAAGCATAGTTAGCATTGTGCTGCAAATTCTTAAGCTATATTTAGAAATATCTATTTCTACAATGAGTAAAAGCCTATCTTGACCAGGCACACCATTTTTTTACATTTTGTAAAAAAGCCTTTCACCTGAGATAAGGAACTGGAAAGAAGATGCCAAGCTATGACCTTCTGAAATACTTGACCTAATAAATCCACTGCTACCCTTCAGTTCTAGCCACAGCACCATGTGCCAAGGATGCTACACAAAAAAGGCAATTTGCTCCTTTGCATGTTAGACCACAAGTCTCCCCCAAAGAGCACTTGTATCTCTGAAGGTTATAAGAAAAGAGTTTTTAAAAAACCAATAAACAAAAAACACAGCCATTGCTTTTTAAAAATACAGGGATTTTAATCTAATTTAATTTAATTTTAAATTTATCCAAGAGCAAGCTTTTGAACAATGCTGTGAATTTTGCCACTACTCACAATCTGAAATGATGCCATCAATAGAAATATTTTGTGGGGAGCCATTGCACACAATTATGTGCTTCAGCTACATGGCAAACTTGCGTTGCAATGTAGTATATGCCATTTATTAGACATTAAAGCAAAGTCATGAGATGAGAGGTACTAGCTGGGCAAAGTCTTGATGACTCATCATGCATTCAGTGCCACAGATTGCTGTGCATGGGTGTTACACCGCATAAAACATGAGGGCTGTACTGTGAAGTTCTGTACCCAGTTTCATAACCCTGATAGACATAAAAATCATGAAGGGATTAGAAAAGAAAAGGAAAGAAATTGCACTTCTCTTTAAATTTTGTGCACCTCCACAGGGAGGCCACATTGAGACTCCTGGATATAAGTGAAAAATATGTGTTGCATTTACACTGTATTGTCTGCTGTATTAAGAACAGCGGCAAAAAGGAAATCAATCCTAAATCAGTCATAATGGCTTCTTATAGCTATTAGCATTCATGCAGTTTGGAGCCAGCTTTTTCAATCAGCTGCATTGTTTTACCTTGGCTAACCGCAATCTTGCCATTTGCCTGCCCCGTATCTCATGGCAATATAGTGACACTCATCTCACACATTTTTTTTTATTTGTACTGCCGCTAGCAACATGAAATCATGAAAAAAAGAAAAAGAAAAGAATTCTGAGTGCCAGCAAAAAACACAGCAGTTTACACATGGCCCCAAGTGTACATTGGCTGAGAGGGAAAGCTGGCTAAAAATGAAGTTGTCAGCCCTAGTAGGAGAATGAAATCTAATTTGCCTCGGGAGAGGAATGATTCCTCCTTCTTCAGTAGCAGCCTAAATTCCTGATCAGAGTGCAGCCAAGACATACCCCCAGAAATCTAAAGCGTTTGAGCCTTCCTAATTTTATTTGGATGTTTCAACGGGACTTCATTTCTTTTCTCTGAAAAAAGCTTACACAAACAAGAAGTGCATATGTTCAGCTGAACAATGTTCTTTGGCTCCCTTGCCATATTTGTTTACCCTTTTTAGGCCTTTCTGTGATGCTTTAACTCTCACAAGGCCCACAAAAATGAAACTTCCCTCAAGGTTTCCTGCCATATTTTAGCGTGTTTTTAGTTTTAGGTACTGTCCTCCTTCCAGTGTTTTTACAGAGCCATTATTTCTAGCAAGTCAGCTGCAACACACAGTGGGGTCTACAACATCTTCCCTTGTAGGACATAACCTATAATACCTTCCATCAGCTGGGAATTTAGCAATAATTCCATACAGTCTGTCTACAAATTGCTCTTGTGGCTGTAGCAGGGAACCTGGCTACCTATGGCTGATCTGAGCACAAGCACACATGGGTAGACCCGAATTAATACAACCTGGCCTTTCTGAAGGCCCCTTAAGCAAGGAAATCTGTATTTCTCAGTTCCCCACATATCAAAGAATGCAAACATGCCCAGGAAGCTGATGACTCCCGTGGACTCTTTGAGGAAGGTGAAATCCCCCCATCCCCCCGCTTGACCCACACCTTGAATTCTTTAATCAGCAATAGCAAGTGCTTAATTTCTCAAATGAAAGGTGACAGGGCTCAGATTTGCCTGGCAGCCATGGATTTTGACCCGGAAGACATTTTGCCTCATACCAGATGTGGGGCGACTAAGTGGTTATCCAGTGAGGGAAAGCTCTATGCCATTTTGCATCTACAAATAAGTTCCAAGGCTTTACTTTTTTGATCCCTGGCCAAAGCACTTCAGAGTCTGCCCATTTTGGCTCAAGGTCTGAAGCTGAATCTAGAGCTAAATCCTTTCAAAATGATAGCACACAACAGGCCAAGGAGACCTTGAGAGAAATACCTCTATACAGTGAATAATCAACACCTGGGCAAAGCTTCCAGAGACAGCAAAGGAGGCATAACCATTGGCACTTTAACAAACATTACATAAGCTTGTGAAGGAAAAGGCTTTAGGCAATGCAACTGCAAGAAGTATTCATGCCTAGAACACAATATACATTTGAATGTGACTACGGCTGTGTTACTATATTAAGGAACATTATATGTTCTCTCTCTCTCTCTCTCTCTCTCTCTCTCTGTGTGTGTGTGTGTGTGTGAGAGAGAGAGAGAGAGAGAGAGAGAGAGAGAGAGAGAGAATGTATGCAATTTGTTGATGGCAGACTGAGATATACATTTATTTGTAGGTAGTTTTTTTAAAAAAAACAAAACCCCACATATTCTTAAAGACCAGAGTAGTTATTTTTGTCCTCTTTGTAAATGCATATTTTGGCACCTATACTATACTCTTTATAAAACGAAATACTTGACAATATGTACATTAATATATTCCTTGCTGGATGTTTTCCCCACTAAAGGCATTGCTGAATTTAAAGGAGGTTTTGCGTAATTCAGCACAATTTTCTCTTCTGAGTATGTGTGCATTCAGCACCCTGACCACAATAATTTCTTCATGTCCACATTTCTTTGCACTGATTGCTTCACTTTGTAAAAATATATTGTGTGCATTTTTTCAGCATATACATATTTGTGATGGTGCCCAAACTCTTCTGTTGTTGTATCCTTATGTGGGCAAGTAGGGCACTTGTTTAGTAATGGCATTCGGAACTTGCTTCAGGCAGCATGTAGATGTTGGAAGTCTCTATTGCAATCAAAATACCTATAGAAAAACATGCACAAAACCAAATACATTTTCCTCTGTCCTACTTGGAGTGGGAAAAGGCTTACCTTGGAGAATAGGAGAACCAAAACCAAGGATATCTGGATTTTGCTGATTCTAGTTAATTCCATCAGCTACACAAATGTGCCAGTAAGGAGGACATTTAGGCTATTCATATACTGTAAAACTAATTAGCAGAATGATGATCATTCAGAAACCTCACTATTCAGCCTATGAAACTGCCTCTTAGTATTATTTGGGACCACTGTACATCTTTATCCATATATATTCAATAATCCAAAAGCTTTATTCCCCTTCCTCCTACCTCGCATTTAGGAAAACATAGATTGTATTAAAGTAGTTGTCTTTTCATTATCCTCTTATGATAAAATCAATAGCACCCCTCATTCAACATGTGAAGGCACTGATCCCACAAAGTTGGGCCTGCCAGTCTCCTCAGTGCAGTGCCACTTTCTGGCTCAGTTCTCCAGAAGCATCAATATGGTGGAAGGAGTGGTGGACCACAAACATACTGACACAATCACCTACTTTGGACTTGAGTTTTGGCACAGGGGAGTGTCTTGCTGGTTCAGCTGTATCAACTAGTTTCTGCTGCACTGGGGTTTATGTCGTTTGCTCCCCTGCAATAGCAGGGTACAGCACCAACATACACTGATTTCTATATGTAACTGCAGTGGCCCAGTAGCTCATAGTACCTGCTTAAGGATTTAGATGAAAATATAATAGAAGGCACTCCTGCTGTTTTCACGTGTTGCTTTAAGCTTCAGCGTGGAATAAAAACCTGTCTGTTGAATTGCATGACCTCATGGGCTATATTTCATGGTTCTAATTGAAATGTGGTTAAAATAATTTTGTATTTAAGCAATCCCAAACCTTCAAAAAAAAAAGGGCAAAAATTAACATCGGCTTGAAATAGGGCTTATGTGTATATATATGTGTGTGTGTGTGTGTGTGTGTGTGTGTGTGTGTTTCTTTGGCTGTTTTCCTCAAATACATACACAAAACATTCATCATTAATTAATACTAACACTGTAACTTATATAAAACAATTAGAGCATTTAGAATTCTTAAAGGAGCTATTATTGCTGCCTTGGCCCTTTTAAAAAATATACTCCCCAAAGGACAAAAAGTGATCCATTAATATGTATGTATTATTTCTTTTCTTTTTTTTTTTGTAAGTGTAAGAGTGCTGATGCCTGTGAATATGGAAGCATTTATGGGTTATAGACGATCTGTTAGTTGACTTGCAGTTCTAAGTGCAGTATTTTCTAAAGCCTAAGAAGCAATATTAATTGCCTCTCTGTATACAGTATAGCGAGTGCAATATATATATGTATGTACATTTTCCTTGTCTGGAGATTTCGCATTTCTTGCAATCCTTCACCGGTAACATTTTCAGTTGTTAGGGAATTTAATATAATTGGCAAACTTGGGGCGGGGGAGGGACACCCTGCTTTGCTGTTTATTGCACAAATTAATAAAACAAGTTGCTTCCCATCCATTGAGCCTTTAAGGAGATTTCCCAACCCCCTACCCTTGCTTAAACAACAACACAGCAATTCTGGATGGGGTGATAAATTCCACGCAAAGCAGTAGAGCTCTTGGCTGCATTAAGTAAATGGAACAAACGGTATTAACTACCCAGCACTGCTGTTTCCATACTGTCTATTCATTGCAATAGATCTTGTGAAGGTCTAAATCATACTCAGAGTAGACTCCCTGAAACCACTGGACACTATTAATTGGAAGTCCATCCGTTTTAATAAGTCTACTCCCTGAGTATGACGGAATCGGATACAATCTGTCGCTTATGGAACATTGCTCGTAGGAACAACTGAGCTCACTTCACAATGCGTCTAAAGGAAATGTCTTGCTTTTTGTGTGTGTTTCAGCTTATACTGCTTATTCCGAAAGATCTTCCATCCATCCTTCTGATTTAATGAGGCTGATATAAAAAGACTTGGTGCGCAGGTCTGGAACCACAAGGAAATGACTGGCTCCTTTAGAAATGTATTAAGTGTAGTCAGTTTGCTTTCTATAAATGAAATAAAAGAAGTACTTAAAAAATTTCCATTCTTCTCCATGATCAGTCTATTGTCACATGCATTTGGCATTCATTATATGTTAGCCCCAGGCGCCTCGAGTCTTGTACTCAGGCCAGCAGTAATTTGGTTTATAGAGATCATATGGCAAGGAAACAGACCTTGAAAGACAGAACTCTAAGAAGCATATTTGATGAATTTCCTATGATTTGAGCCTGAGTTTATTCTTTCCTGTTGTGGAGCAGACACTCCGCAGCACACGCGCTGAGGCCCGATGCGCCTGAGTGAGGGCCAATTAAATGACAATGTGTGCACTGTTTTTTCGCACATCTCGGGTTGCATATCCTATCAGGGAAAAGCAGGACGGTGGGGTTGGGGAGAAAAGAAGCCTTGTAAAGGATCCAAATACAGGCAGGAAACCACACAGAGTGAAGGTTGCCTTTGTCATTAACAATTAATGTAACCACGAAAGCTGGAAAAATACACTGCTTGTATGAATGGCAAGCAGTACAGCTGCAGCAGTTTGTCTCCTCTCTTCCTTTGCCTGTGCAGCACTACAGCTCTGGCAGAGGTGGTTCTCTGGCCCCTGCTAATAAGTATTCCAGAAGCCCCTGATCATTTTAACACAGATTTAAGAGTGATGAGTCAAAGCCCAGTCCTGTTATAAACTTTGTTTCTAGTTTTCGGAAAACATAAAGCCTTTTATTACATGTGGCGTTTTGTGAGTCACTTGTAAGTTTCTAGCTCTCATGAGCCACAATCCAAAGAATTGTAGAAGTAATAATACTGCATGCCCTGTGAGGCTTTTGACTTCTGAAAATGCTAGTTTTCCTCCCACACTTCCTGGCGACTCCTTTCTGAAACATGCGGCATTTGAATCTAGCTAAGTTCTCCTCAGAGAAACCTGCTTAAATCAGTAAGCTCAAGTTGTTGTTGTTGCTGTTATTATTCAAGTATGACTAAACTGCACTTTCATAATGAATAAAACAAGGCAATGTACAACATAAAAGTTAATAATGTTCATTAATTTCCGCGTGCCTACTCAGAGTATGACTCAACACCCAATATGGACTGTTGGTGTTTTGTAAGCATTTTGAGTCAGATACAGAATATGGAAGGCTGGCAGCGGGAGGCTGCTATTCAGAGGAAAATGTGGATGTTCTCCTAGGTATGGACAATCCCTTAAGGACTTTTATTTGTTTCAGTTTATGTCATCTAATGTAAAAGAATCTCTAGGCCAAAGACATAGTAAAGCTGACAAAATTAAACCCTGCAACTCAGCTAACCCATAAATTTATAAAAACAACCTAGCAATAGATAATTCCAGCCCTAAAATCCAACATAGACAGACACAATAGAAAACCTAAGCAAACAATTCAACCAAAATCAATCTGGCCACAGAAGCTAAAACCTGGCCAAATTGCCGGCGATCAGCACAGATTAGAATTAAGTAATACCAATAATATTAAAGGATATTTAAAAATGATAAATGACCTGGGAGAAAAAAAATATTTGCTGCAGCTGAGAATACATTAAAGGAGGTGCTAGGCAAGCCTGTCTAGGGAGAGCATTTTACAGACAAGGAGGGCACATGTTTCAAATAACTACCTGGACAATAAAAGGTAAAAGTAAAGGGACCCCTGACTATTAGGTCCAGTCGTGACCGACTCTGGGGTTGCAGCGCTCATCTCGCTTTATTGGCCAAGGGAGCCGGTGTACAGCTTCCGGGTCATGTGGCCAGCATGACTAAGCCGCTTCTGGCGAACCAGAGCAGCGCATGGAAACGCTGTTTACCTTCCCACCGGAGCGGTACCTATTTATCTACTTGCACTTTTGACGTGCTTTCGAACTGCTAAGTTGGCAGGAGCTGGGACTGAGCAAAGGGAGCTCTCCCTGTCATGGGGATTCGAACCACCGGCCTTCTGATCGGCAAGTCCTAGGCTCTGTGGTTTAACCCAGGATGCCAACACTCAGACCTGTCTGTAAAACACCCTCATTACCAGGTGTGTGGCAGCAGGTTGTGTCTACTCAGAGGTGAAGAGAGCACTCTGTGCATGATCAGAAGCACTCACCATTATTCTTTCTTCAAATATTTCAATGTCTTGGCATAAAAAAGTTCCATAATTAAACCTTGGCTCAAATCCAATCTTAATGATAACCCAGATTACATCTGTGACATCCTTTGAAAATGTTTTCAAAACAATGTTTACAAGGTATATATCTATCTACAGTGGTACCTCAGGTTACATATGCTTCATGGTTACAGACGCTTCAGGTAACAGACTCCGCTAACCCAGAAATATTACCTCGGGTTAAGAACTTTGCTTCAGGATGAGAACAGAAATTGTGCTCCGGCGGTGTGGTGGCAGCGGGAAACCCCATTAGCTAAAGTGGTGCTTCAAGTTAAGAACAGTTTCCGGTTAAGAATGGACCTCCAGAAAGAATTAAGTACTTAACCTGAGGTACCACTGTATATGCTCATTGTGCTGTCCCACTCTTGCCTTATTCATTCTTAAAACAAGCTGGTGATGGCTGAGAGATGGTGACTTGCCAAAAGCCCTCCAATGAGTCTTTTAGCTTAGCTGCATTTGAGGTTAGTTTCCCCTATCCGAATCCAATTTTCTATTTGCTGGACCACAGTGGATCTCTTAAACCAACTGAAGAATCAAAGGCATTGTGTGAAATTCTGTATGCTTGGACATCTGAGGGCCGATTGTATTTATACTGGGCTGGCTCCAGAGTTGCCATTCTGCACACCGCAGGTCTTATTCTATTCATAAATGGGACTTGGAGCCAGCAGTGGCATGCTGTTTTTGCCAATTCCACCTTCAGCTGCTAGCATCACCTCCCATGGTATTCCGGACAGACCCCCAACCTTCTGCAGCAGCTTTTTTTGGGATACATTGAGAAGGAAGAATCTGTGAAAATCACCCTTCATTGGTATAGCATGTGGACAGAACTCTGCTGTGTGCAAATTGGGCCAAGTAGTTATTATCTACTGATAATGCCGAGACCATATAACACCAGTCCGTTTCCGAGCACAATTCAAAGTGTTGGTGCTGACCTTTAAAGCCCTAAATAGTCTCGGTCCAGTATACATGAAGAAACATCTCCATACCCATCATTCAGCCCGGACACTGAGGTCCAACGCTGAGGGCCTTCTGGCGGTTCCCTCCCTGCAAGAAGTGAGGTTACAGGGAACTAGGTAGAGGGCCTTCTTGGCAGTGGTGCCCGCCCCGTGGAACGCCCTCCCATCAGATGTCAAGGAAATAATATGACTTTTAGAAGACATCTTAAGGCAGCCCTGTTTATGGAAGTTTTTAATGTTTGATGTTTTATCACATTTTTAATATTCTGTTGGGAGCTGCCCAGAGTGGCTGGGGAAACCCAGCCATATGGGCGGGGTATAAATATATTATTATTATTATTATTATTATTATTATTATTATTATTATTATTATTATGTTTCCAAGACTGCTTACACTTTCTTGAACCAGACAGTCATTCTAAATAAACGACATCTTGAAATAGAGATCTGTCCTTTGTAATGTATGGTTACCCAACAGCTTTTTAAAGGGCTGGACCTAAGAGGGGAGGGGGCACCATTTGGGCTCCACTTTCAGCAGCACAATAAGTAGTAGACGACTAAGTTAACTCAGAGTAGACCCATTGAAATTAATGAACCTACATTAAAGGACCTTATTTAATGTGTCAGTTCTGCTTAGGGCTTACACTGGATGCCAGCAGCCATCAGGGTCAGCACTGATTTAACTTTGACAAGACTGTAGCATCCCACCCACTTCTGCATACATCCCAATCACCCAGGGGGGAAAACACACAATTGTAACATTGTTCTCCACTGCCTGTGTGTGAGAACCAATGACCCCTAGCACCTCTATTTCGGAAACAGAACTCCTGAGCCAGTAATGACTCAGTAAATGCTATCTGATTAATCAGTGTACATTTTACAAGACATCAAAAATGTTGCACGTTATTAAAATGTAAGAAAATGGAGCAAAACTACAGTTTAACTATGTTGACAAAATATAATGCATAATTAAATAGTGATTGACAGTTATCACAGATGGAAGATACTATTATTTACAGACTTTTGATAAATTTGTTAGTCTACAAATTGAAAAAGGTGTCAGGGGGGTTTTCTGCTGAAGAAAAGCAGATTTCTGCACAGTCAGATACAATATTTCCTCTAAAATGTGTTAGATGTTCCTTGGTTGTTTCATTCAGTTGTTATAAGTGAAGAACATATGTAATACAAATACATACAATTCCAAAAAGAGATTGTTTGGATCTCTGTTAATTTTTGACAGTTGTAGGGCAGATATATGATTAGACTGAAGGCAAAGAAGCCACAAAATTGAGAAAAAGTATTTTAATACAATTCTATGATTCTATAAGTTTCTCACATTATATTTAAATATTGTACAAGGGAAGATAAACATGTATCAGGGGCATCTTCCCAGCGTCAAGTAGGCTTGCTCTAGGTATGTTCCAGATCAAATTGCAAGAAAACTGCAACAGTGTACTTTAAAAACTACATTTACTCTGGTTACTGTTCATGCTTCAAAAAACTAGAGATACAGTTTCGAACTGCAAACTGTTACTCACATAGCTACACCCTTAAGTGCAGCCCCCCCCCCCCCCAAATAGTTAATGCTCAAACCCATATCTGGATTGGAACTTAAAAATTGTAACTCGTTGCCACCTTCAGCTGCAATTCAACTTGAATTACTTAAAAAGGCAAATGGGATTGTTTAAGAGCATTGCAAAATGCAGACACACTCACCTCTTGCCCCAAGCCAGGCCAACAGCAGGGAGAAAATGGCTTAAAAAAAATAAAATCCTCTAGCAGGACACACTCATCAGGGTTCCCATCTGGATTCCCTGGTCCTGCCTCACTGCTGGCAATTTGTATTTATTATTATTATTATTGCTCAAAAAATGCACCCTGCACTTAAGGATACAGCTCTGTGACCAGCATCATAGTCACAGAAGATAAAGGATAACATATTGCATGAAATTACCCTCCTACTCCCTGTTGCCCTTCCTAAAATCTACCATGACCTAACTCTTATCTTAATAATAATAATAATAATAATAATAATAATAATAATAATAATAATATTTTTTTATTTGTACCCCACCCATCTGGCTGGGTTTCCCCAGCCACTCTGGGCGGCTTCCATAGAAACCAAAAAACACTAAAATATCACACATTAAAAACTTCCCTGAACAGGGCTGCCTTAAGATGTCTTCTGAATGTCAGGTAGTTGTTTATCACTTTGACATCTGATGGGAGGGCGTTCCACAGGGCGGGTGCCACTACCGAGAAGGCCCTCTGCCTGGTTCCCTGTAGCTTTGCTTCTCGCAATGAGGGAACCGCCAGAAGGCCCTCAGTGCTGGACCTCAGCGTCCGGGCAGAACGATGGGGGTGGAGATGCTCCTTCAGGTATACTGGGCCGAGGCCGTTTAGGGCTTTAAAGGTCAACACCAGCACTTTGAATTGTGCTCGGAAACGTACTGAGAGCCAATGTAGGTCTTTCAAGACCAGTGTTATGTGGTCTCGGTGGCCGCCCCCAGTCACCAGTCTAGCTGCCGCATTCTGGATTAGTTGTAGTTTCCGAGTCACCTTCAAAGGAAGCCCCACGTAGAGCGCATTGCAGTAGTCCAAGCGGGAGATAACTAGAGCATGCACCACTCTGGCGAGACAATCTGTGGGCAGGTAGGGTCTCAGCCTGCGTACCAGGTGGAGTTGGTAGACAGCTGCCCTGGATACAGAATTGACCTGTGCCTCCATGGACAGCTGTGAGTCCAAAATGACTCTCAGACTGTGCATCTGGTCCTTCAGGGGCACAGTTACCCTATTCAGGACCAGGGAGTCCCCCACACCTGCCTGCCCCCTGTCCCCTCAAAACAGTACTTCTGTCTTGTCAGGATTCAACTTCAATCCATTAGCCGCCATCCCCATAATGGGGTATATATCTCGGGAACAAATGTCTAAAGTCTCACAGCTCTTTGAGCCATACTATCGAGAAAGTTGTGTTACTCGACATGGGAGAAGGGGCCTGTGATGGAAAAGTTTGTTTTGCTGGACAGGTTGGGTCAACAAGTGTTTTCTTTTTCTTTTTTCCTCCCAGCAAACAGTTAATGAATGGCAGCCTCTGAATGGCCAGGGTTCCAGAAGGGGGAGTTGAAAAGGAGAGGATTTGGAGGGACAGTGGAGGAGTAGGCTGGATTGAGGTTGAGAGAATAGGTTGGAAGATAGGGAATGGGAGGAGAGAGAGTTGGTTCTGGGTAGAAACATCCACTCTGAGGAATATATCACAAGGTAGAGAAAGGAGTGATTGAGCTTAGTGTGAAGGGCAGTGTGTGGTGTCCTGTGAGAGTAATAGGCCAGGAATTAACTGGGAGGCTGAGCCTGAGCCAGGAGAAGTAGAAGCAGTGAGAATACAGTCTACTTAGGACTCATTCCAGTCAGGAGAGGAGATATTCTTCTACAAAAAGAGAAGACTCCCAAACCAGTGATCCCTTGGGCCTGTTACTTGGAGTATCTCAGGAGTAGGGTTGTCTAAGGGCTGTGCAACTGACAGGAAGTACCACCTTGTTTAAGAACCAAAATATTAAGCGGCAACAGCTGTGCAACAACTGAGAAAGAACTGAAGTGAAATAACATTATAATCTGAAGTATCCTATGTTTTATCCACTTGTATCATAAACTTCCTTTGTTAAATAAAATCTTTATTGTTTATTTGATCAAATCCTGCCTGAGACTCCAAATTATTAAATTTGCCCCCACACAAGTCCCCCACAAGATAATCTGGGGTAGTTTGTGGGAATTCGTGGAAGTGGTGTTCTGTGAGGTGGGTGCATTATATTTAAGTGAGGGCGGGCCCAAGGGTGCTAGGGGGAAAAGTGCCGCCACGCTGTCACAGGGCCTGCCATGAAGCCTTGTCTCTTAACCTTTGCACAAACAGTATCTATTTGGAAGTAGCCATGAAGGCTTCCACGTGGCCTGGAGCAAGGCGTGATCCACATGTTGGGCCATGTAGAGACCTTCGTGTGTTCAGCTTAACATGTCAAAGTTGCCTCAGTGGAAACAGTTGTGCTCTTTGTGTGAAAGCTAGCAGACAGGGCTGCTCAGCCTGTCCCCATACCCACGCTGGAGTATTAATGCCAGAAGGACACTGGTGTTGACTGAGGGAAGCAAGCTCAGGCAACACAAAGGAAAGCACATTTCCCCTCACTTCTAGTCACCTCAGCAGCAAAAGGGATCCAAGTCTTCCCCTTCCCTCTAAACAACCACAGGGGTGGGGTATACCCAGTGGCGCCACACTGCAACAATAATGTGTGACTCAGGCTTAGTAATAATAAAAATAATAAAAATAATTAATAAAAATAATTAATAAAAAAAATAAAAAAAATTATTTATATCCCGTCCTCCCCAGCCGAAGCCGGGCTCAGGGCGGCTAACAACACTAAAACAGTGCAACATAGTTATGTGGCGAAGGGAGTTCATTTACAATTGTGGCAAAAGTCTTCCTTTCATACAAAGCTCTTTAAGTCACGTGTGTATGGGTTGGAGACATGCTATGAAGACAATCAGAATTATCCCAATGTTATGCAAAACAGAAAAAAATCAAGTCCTTGGGGTATGGCGTGTCTGCTTGTAGCCTAAATATGCTGCTTAGAATGTCCTTTTCAGTTGGCTTCTATGCTACAAATTAAAAGTGCCTCCTGGAGAGTAAAAAAAAATCAAATCATAAAAATGTGATTACTAATGAATGAGTCAGATGGCCTGGTGGCGAATCTGCATAGCCATGTGATGAAAAAAATGTGATTGTAAAGGTAACTTGGCATCATGCAAGAGAAAGAGCTTGCTTTTTTCCCGTTTCTCCAACTGACTCATTTCTCTTTTTTAAATTTTATTTCTGCTTCACACTTTTCCTGGGGCCTGTGGGCTCCTGTCCAGGCCAAGATATTCTGTGATTGACTTTGATTTTCTAAGGTAAGTGATCTGTCGCTCTTAGACCAGTGAAAGGAGCAAGGAAGGAAGCAGCTCACTGCAGCCCAGCTTTGACTCCTGCCTGCCTGACATTGTACACGCTAATGCAATGTGAAGTAGCACGTCTAAATAGCCTGTCAAACTTTTTTGATGTCAGGGAACCCACAGATGGGATTCATTTCCACACTGTTCAAAAAACGTAAACGATACAAGGACATTAAAGAGCATTAAACTACTTGATGACATTCTGGTCACATTAATGAAAAGTGGCATTTATAAACTACTAGAGAGAGGAACAAAATAAGGAGCGATTAAAGGAGGGAACACAAGTGTGTGATAATATGCATAAGACATACACACACATGCATAAGACATACATACATACACATACACACACACACACACACAGAGAGAGAGAGAGAGAGAGAGAGAGAGAGAGAGAATTCAAATAAGTGAAATAATAAAGATGAGTCCAGCAGTCCTGGGACATTGTCTGTAGAAATTAATGCCTTAGGAATTGCACATTAAAACACACACGGAATAAGAAAATGTGGAAAAGGACGTACTTGTTTGTTGGTGTCCAACCCCCTGATTTAAGGCTTGATATGACTCCCAGTGAAGTCAAAGGAGGGGGCTGTAGCTCATGGTAGAATTCATGCTTTGTATGTACAGCATCCCAAGATTCAATCCCCTGCATTGCTAGTTAAAATGATCTCAGGGTAGCAGAACTAGAAGAGATCAAGACCTGACCGGGGTGCCAATCTGAATAAAATATTGGGTAGCCCCAGGTAGGCCCTGCATAATCGATCACAAGACAAGCGCACACACACCATTTGAATGGCAATGCTCATGAAGTGTGTGTGTGTGGGGGGGGGAGGGCTCATATATTTTAAGAGTTGATTCCTATGCCTGAGACTATGGAAAACCATTGCCAATCAGAGCAGACAAACCAGTGATCAGACCAATGATAACTCAGCATCAATTGGACAAATCCCCAACTACCAAAAGCAAGAGTTTCCTGACCTGAAGGCAAAGAGCTGCCTTCCCACCCACCCCCTCTCATCCTCTATCCAAAGCATTGCTTAAAAAAAAAAAAAGCTCTGTATGCCTAGTATAATTGGGTTTACCCATTTAGTGCTGACACATTACTGGATCTTTTCTGTGATGGTTCCCTGGTTATGGAATACTCTTCCATGTGAGGTGTATCAGTCTCCATCACTATTAGCTTTCAGGACAACTTGGAAAGCATTCCTGTTCACCCAGGCGTTTGGTGGTAGAAGAATACTGTTCCTGGCAATCCCATGATCATTAGAGGGAAGTATGTTTTTAATTCTAATTGCTTTTAGAATGTTTTTAATTGTAACTGCTTTTAGATGTTTTTCATTATAATCGTTTTCAGAATGTTTTATCTGTTTCTGCTTTGCTTTTGTTTTTTTAAATTGTGTGTCTGTTTACCTCCCTGGGCTCCTAGGGAATAGAAAGAGCAATAAAAATTAGATAAACAATATAAAGCCTTCAGGAGTGTGCAGTCGGTCTTAGGAGGTAGCTACAGAGGCAGCTTCCTATAAATGGGGCATACCTCCCATCCTTTCAGTTCAGAGCAGTGTTATACAGCTAGAAGAAATACAGGGTATCTCTTAGGAAACAGCATGTACCACAGGACAACAGTGTCCCCACTGTTGGAAGCCAGCCATGCAAATTGCATAGCTCACACCAGCCTGTCGTCTACAATGCAGAATGAAGTTAGGTGGTATGCTGGAAACCTGCACATCTGAACTGTAGAGGTTTGAAGTGCTGAATATAGTGCATAGTTAAACTGGATACTTAATGCTTCAAACGAGAGCAGCCAGGACGTGCTGGTATGAAATCAAGTACATGGTTTCACTCCTGTTTTTCAAAACCAGTTGCCCAGGGCAACTCTGTGGTTAGTGGGAAGGTGGACACATAACAAACATAAAGATGGCTGGAGTTAACCCACTCACTGAAAGAGATACTTTGAAAAATCTGGTGTCTGAAGGTGTCTTAAGGGGAATTTATGTTGACATTGAAAGATAGCTTTAAAATCTTTTTAAACACAGGAGCCTTTTTGAATTATATATGCTAATAAAGCTGTCAACATTTTGGCTACTTGGCTCAGCTAGATTTTAAGAATCCCCGGGAACCAATTAGGAGTTAATATTGGGCTGAAACTTCTCTCTTCCAGTTCCTGCAGGGCTGCTACAAAATGAATCACAACAGTGGAATCTCCCATTCCTATTTGGACTTGTCATGGTTTTTTAAATTTTTATTTTTTTTACCTGGATAGGTTATAATCCTTTCCTGTAAAATAGTGCATAAACTGACTTGATTTACTCAGGTTTTTTCACCAAGTTCCATGGTTGGTTTTAAATTTCCTTTCTAAATACTGAGTGCGGTTGTAAAAGCTTCTATCGTATAAATCAATTCCTGTAAACAGAAACATTTGGGACAGTGGAGAAGTGAAAAACATCCAAAAATACATCGTGGAATTAAATTGCATTTATAATTGAAGCTAGGTTGTATAACTGTATCATTATTGTCACTTTCGTGACTAAGAGTGGGGTCCATCTTCTTTTGTTGTCAATGGCAAAGTGTTTCAATATCCATACTGATGACTGGCAAAAATTACCTCTCCTGTGGCATCAGCTGGATCAAAAACACTTCTGTGAGTGCGGGGGCATCAACTGAATTCTCTCCCTTCACCTGCAAAAAAATATTCAAGTATCTTAGTAAAATTAATGGCATATTCACCGCTCCTTAGCCACGACAAAACCAGTATCTATTGGAACAAGTCCAAAGTAGTCTGATGCCAATGAGAAGTACTGTATTTGCCCAAATCTAATGCTCACCTTTTTTGGCCAAATTACATTGTCAAAATTAAGATCCGCATTAGATTTGCTGGCACATTAGATTCAAGTAAATACGGTAATTCCAAATAGGTAATTGTATTAGCGTCTTGCAGCAAGTACAGCAATAAATAGTCCTGCAAATATGCCAATTTCGGTTTTGCTCGGTGTTGCATTTTTCCAGTTTTAAGTTCAATTCACATTTCCACATCAGTTTGTGATTACTACTGTTAATTTGAAAAAGGTATCATAAAAACTAATAATAATTTTAGCAGTCATTTCTCTAATTATACACATACAGTGGTACCTCTGGTTAAGAACTTAATTCATTCCGGAGGTCTGTACTTAACCTGAAACTGTTCTTAACCTGAAGCACCACTTTAGCTGATGGGGCCTCCTGCTGCTGCTGCGCCACTGCTGTGCAATTTCTGTTCTCATCTTGAAGCAAAGTTCTTAACCCGAGGTACTATTTCTGGGTTAGCGGAGTCTGTAACCTGAAGCGTCTGTAACTCGAGGTACCACTGTATATGTATGCGATTTTGCCTAATATACATGTTTGTAAGGCAATTTTACCTAATGCATTTTGTATGTTATTATGACCGATGCATGCACTTTACCCTAATGTACACATTTTTCTACATATTACTTAGCTGATGAAATGCATTACAAAATTCAGATTTTGAAGGATGGTTGTGTTTCAATTTGCACATTGTTTTGGGAAGTTTGAATTAGGTAGGCTCACCTTTAAATGTGAACTTAATCAAAATGCTACTTGTTGCTTCTTAAAATACTTTATTATCATTATCATTATCATTATTATTATTTCACCAGATGCACAGGAAAGTAGTGATGACTGGAGAAAGCAAGGGAGGTTACTGGTCAACCAACTCAGTGAAGGAAGGACAGAGCTGCAATGGAGGTAAGAAAATGAAATGACAAATAAGGTCCAGATAGGTCACATGACTTGGCTCTAAGCTATTGCCTTTTTTTCAGATACAGGAGTTGTTACTGCATCTGCCTAGTGCATGAGTTGACAACCTATGGGTAAATTTTACCAATAAATGCATTAATTTCTACACCCACTGGATGAATTTCATGAGAATGAATCAGACAATATGCAGGCAATTCAGTCACTGATTCTTCCTATATGCAGTTAAGCGAACATCAACTGAATAGTTAGGAAGTTATTACCAAGTACTAATATTTGAGGTAGATGACCCTTACAGCCCCTTCCAAGACTACAATTCTGCGATGATTATATGATTTTATGATGTTGAGGAAAAATTACTCAATCATCTGATCATTTGTTTTTAGATCCACTCTTGTAGAATGTGATTTGCTTGCAGCAATAGGTTTGGATTAACTTACCTTCAGGAATTCCACTCACAGAAGGTGTCCTGGCCCAATTTTGTGTGATCCCACTTTCCCCTAATTCTCCTAAACCACAGCCCACCCTATTCAGGAGGGTCCTTCATTCCTATGTGTCTCATTTCAGTCTAGTAGGCTCTGTTGTTCCTGAAAAGCTGAAGTTTTCAGCTCTCACAGTCATTTACCAATAATTTTGTTTAAAAATAATGGCAGTTGCCTAATCTATTCCACAAGACACAATTTCTAGCTCACAAAACAGCAGTGTTAATGCCATTTTTTTTAATGTACCCAAACTATGTTTGCATCTCAATTAACTGCTCAGAAAATGTTGGAATACATTTGGCATGGTGTTTTTTCCCCTTAAAAGATCATAATGTGAGCACTATTACAGTACCCGTTTATTTAAAGACAAACCCTGTACTGTAGGCCTTTGGTACTTGAAAGGTAAATTACATTCATGCAAAGCCAAACTGATGAACTACTGAAAGCCATAGCTGCTGAAAGAAATACCTGTGTTCTAAAGTTATAAGAACTATTGCCCATGAACACCACAGTACATTTACTCAAAGATTTAATTTCCAAATAACTTTCCTTCACTCAAGCAATGGCAACATTGGGCAGGTTTTCTATCCGTGATGTGAGGAAAAAAATGCATAATTTTGTTGGTGTTGGAAAATACTGACACTCTGCAAAGCTGCACATTAAGCGTTGTGAAGGAATTAGGCATTCTGACTTTTCTACTTATTTCTCTTACAAATCATTCGAGTGCACTTTTGATTACAGGAACTGTGGAGTGTTTGGGTCACACAACTTAACACTGAGTTTGATGGGACATGCAATGTCTCTTAAAATCAGCTCCTACAGACTCACCTGAAGAAGCATGAATTACAATATTAATGTCATAGGTCCCAATCTAGCAGTTTCTTCGTGTGGAAGGGGCTATGTCATGAGGTTCAGCTCCCTTGCACACCCAAGCTACAAACATGTTCCAGAGACCCACTATCCATGCATATTATAGGCTTGCAACTGTGCCCAGCTGAGCTGACCTGTACATGCAGATGTTGATCAGCTTGTATGGAATGTAAAGTGGCTGATATTTTCTCCAACACCTGGCATACTGCAGATGGAAGGTACACATTCTCATTCAGAAAGATTATCTGTTTTTAATAATGACACATATATAGGCTGGGTTACGATCCTAAGGTGACAAGTGAGGACCTGCAACAAAATGTTGCAGTAGGTAGTGCTGTCGTTCAGGATTCCAATCTCTCCTTTCCATTCCCTTCCTTCCTGTTTGCTACTCCTCCCTAGCCAGTCAGCATTCTACATCTGACCTCATTTTTCTTAATATTATTTTGGTTCACCTACAATCTTTGGGGTTTTCTCAAGACTGCTAATACTTTTATGATTAGGGAGGTGTGGGGAATAGTGAAATTTTGTTCCCAAAGTACTCACAATATGATTGACCGCCTGCACAAAGGAATGGAGCACAGGCTTAAGAGTCCTGGGGAAAGGCCTAACCTCTCATCCGTCACTCTTAATCTTCCACTCACATGACCTAATTCCACTCACAGACTAGATTGGCCTTTGGTCTGATCCAGCACAGCAATCCTTATATTTTTATGACTCCATCTATTCTGTATCATCGTAACTCACAATGACAATTCTCAGTGGCCGAGAGATTATTTTCCAGGTAGATTTCACGGTGTAGACAGGAGAGGTTATTTTCCCAACCTAATCTAGAGAATTGATAAGAAATATAGTAAAGGAAAGATCTATTGAAAATTCAGTAGGAAATCCTATTTAAAAGGTACTTGATTCACTTCTCAGATCACGATAGATTGATTCACCCTCATATAATAATACCCAGTGACAAGGATTAGGTGGATATTTGAAGAAGGGGAGACTTTCCAGTTCACTAACTAGTAATGTCTTCAAATATTGTTGTTATCAAAATGTAAGAATGGGAGAGTCCACAACAACCAGGCTGCTCAACATTGCCCCAGACTAAATGCAGCTTATACCGGTAAGTACTGCCAGGACGACAAGTAACACAGATATATTGTTGCTTCTGTTTGTGTTTGGATCCCCATAAACCATAAAATGGTTTTGGAAAGGTTTTGATTTTGACACCCACAAAAACAAATGTCTACTGAGCCCTGAAGGAGCATACACTGTTGGTAAGTGAGCACAGTCATGTGCCAAACCTACAAAAACATGGAGGGTGGGTTGGTTTTTTTTAAAGATTACTTTTAAACTTTAATGGCAAATCGTTGCTTTCTTCACATAAAAAATAAGAGCTGTGCTGAGTCCCATTAGAGAACTGCTTTAGAATCTGATTCTCTGAGCAACTTAAAATAGTTTAAATTTTAATTTGTAGCTTCTTTTTAAAAAATCTAAACACATTTCTTCTAAATAATGAAATTCTTTACCTTCTTTAGTTTCTCTGTTTTTGTATTCAATTTTTAAATATTTTTTAACTTTTATCTATTCTTGCTTACTTTTGCCTAATCTCTCTCTAACTGCTTTGCCTTCTTACTGCATGGAACAGGGGAATGGGCCACACAGTTTATAGGACTCTCTCCAACTCTGATTCTATGGTCCCAAGCCATGCCTATTAATATAACTAATATTTCCTGTAGCAACCCCAGTTTGTTTGTTGCAACCCCATCCTTTCCTCTATGGAGCCCCAGGTAGCAAACATGGATGTATCCCATTTCTCTCTCACAATGACTCTTAGACTGAAATTGATGCAAAGTACCCTGTGATTTTTTTAACCCATTTCCCAGTCCAAGTCTGATATACACTGACTTTTGCTAATGAGCAGTGGTCTCCAATATGGCATCCACATGTTGTTGGACTACAATTCTCATAACCCCCAAACAATAGGCAGTAGTCAGGAACAATGGAAGCTGTAGTCCAGCAACAACTGGAGGGAACCGCATTGGCTCAAGTATTACATTTTGGCTGATGAAATATATAAAAAAAATAAAAAATTGCCCAGTATCAGCT
Source organism: Podarcis cretensis (assembly GCF_951804945.1). Taxonomy (NCBI): domain Eukaryota; kingdom Metazoa; phylum Chordata; class Lepidosauria; order Squamata; family Lacertidae; genus Podarcis; species Podarcis cretensis. The sequence goes on along the minus strand of NC_137170.1, from coordinate 73,187,355 downwards.
TAGAGACCAACTAAGTTTGTTCTTGGTATAAGCTTTCGTGTGCATGCACACTTCTTCAGATACTGCGTCAGACCAACACGACTACCTACCTGAACCTAGACGTTTGGCTGATGTTAGATATATTTGACCACTAAATGCAATATGAACATACTCATGAGAGTTATCATGAACACTATGCCACTTTATATTTCTTAAATTGCTATAGCTTGACTAAAGGTAAAGGGACCCTTGACCATTAGGTCCAGTCGTGACCGACTCTGGGGTTGCGGTGCTCATCTCACTTTATTGGCCGAGGGAGCCAGCGTACAGCTTCTGGGTCATGTGGCCAGCATGACTAAGCCGCTTCTGGTGAACCAGAGCAGCACACGGAAACGCCATTTACCTTCCCACCGGAGCGGTACCTATTTATCTACTTGCACTTTGACGTGCTTTCGAACTGCTAGGCTAGGTTGGCAGGAGCAGGGACCGAGCAACGGGAGCTCACCCCATTGCGGGGATTCGAACTGCCGACCTTCTGATCGGCAAGTCCTAGGCTCTGTGGTTTAACCCACAGCTCCACCTGCATCCCTGATAGCCTGACTATCCTTAGGCAATATATGGGACATACTTTCCATCTCCTGGTTATGTCAGTTGAAATTTTGCCTGGAAAAGAATGGTAGGATCACTAAAGGAAAACTAGGTCTTATGGTTTTTGAATGTGATTATCACATTGGTGACATGCTGCGATTTTCACATCCATCATCACATTGTGCTACTGAATACAACTCACACTCTGTGACATCTTATCACTTCACATGCATAATGGGGCATAGTGAAATTAACAAAGTGTATTATTTTGAGATTACTTTCTCTAAATCTTCTTGTCTCTGATGTAAAGAAGAAAGCTGCCATTTTAATACCAGGAAACATGGGACATGTATTTTTAAGGCAAAATTAGCACAGGACTTGTCAACATGCCATTATGTACTAATGCACAGAATACCATCATAGTGAATAATATTAGCCTATGAAGATGGTGGTACTTTAGATACAGATTCTTCCATTAGTTTGGGAGATTTAATCCAGCGTCTGGAAAGCACCACACTGGCTAAATGATATCAATAGATAAAACTCTACCTTATTCTTTCAATACAAGATAAGGTGGTGAACTGTTTCCCCAGAAATCCTATCACAATCACACCCTTATGTGAAAACAGCAAATAGTTTTGTGGCACCTTAAAGACTATGCAGTTTATTACAGCATATTAATTCTTTGTGCGTTAGTGTCCATTTCATCAGAAAGTCCTTTAGATATTTTCAAAAGGCACGTATGCTTTATGTAGGTAGGAGTGGGTGGGATCCTGCCCACTCTCTACACATCTGACCTGCTTGTGTTGATCCAGAATTAGAACAGAGTCTATGGAATATATCATGTAAATGCTTAGGCTCTCTTCACATGACTGAAGACCCTGCATTTGGCAGGGTGGAGCCCTGCTTTCTAGGAGAGACTCCATGTCCATTTCAAACAATAAGCTGGAAGCCTTCCCACCTGCTGATTTTCTCCAGAAGTGGGCAATCGCCTTTGATACAATTGGATCATCTCAGTTGGTTTAATCGTCAAGTGAAACACTGCAGAAAAGTTTCCTACAATAACATTTGAACTTGGAGCACCAGCCACCAGGATCTGACATGAACTACACCAGGTATTTCCAAATCTCAGGGAATGTTTTGGCAGCAGTAATAATAATAGCAATAGTAACCACAACAAGAAGCAGTACTTAGGCAATGATTTAGAGTATACAGACTGCTTCACATACTGTCAAGTCCTGGCAAGGATGAGCCCACAGTAGTCTGAATGAAGTGGGCAAGGCAGTAGTCCAGAACAGGAAGTCAGGGAAGGGACTGACAGCTAGGGATAGTTACTCAAAAGTCTGAAAATTAGAAAGCAAGGGTAATCAGAACATTAATCCTTCAGAACCCTGGACAGGTCCCAGGGAAGGAATGACCTTTCCCAACAAGTGCTGGGTGCTAACTAAACCCTAATGTCTCTCAGACTAAGTACCTCTCCTAGGCACTGGCTCCTTGCTAGAGAATGGAATTGTTAAAGAGGCACGCCTTTGCCTGGAACGGGTCCTCACTCACCTCTCCAGCATCTCTTCCTAGGCACACTCCTGGCAGCAGTGGCAGTTGGTGACCTTTGGGACTGGTAGGGTGGAAGACAGACATAGGTACCGGTAATTAATTCTAGTTTTGTCTTCCTTCTCTTGCTCATCTCTACAAGGGCAAACCTGAGGTTAAGCACTCATCCACACTGCTGCTTATTCCATGCTTTCTAAGCACAGGTCTGAGAGGTTTTTCATTTGCCCCACTGCTTTCCCTGGGAAAACTGCTGAATCGGAGCAAATGTCAATCTGCAGAAAGACTCAACTGTATGGACCAGACTTAAGAAGGAAGAAGCCAACAACATGGGACATCCTCAGAGCTCGTTCTAAGTAAGGAAGCAGAGAGGTGACTGATGACAGACATGAAGTGGGAGGCAGTTTCCCATTCACTCTAATGGTGCAAACGGGAGCATTTTTCTAAGTCAAATTGCCACACCAGTGGATTTTATTTTTCAAGTTCACAGCAGGGGATGGTAGGGTTAAACTCCTGCTCCCCAGGACAGACAAAATATACTCCACACAGAAAGTTACAAGATATAAACCACTCTGGCAAATTAACAGATATGGAACAGTTAAATACGAACGAAAGTCATTACATCAGTGGCTGTTAAGATAAAGGATTAACATCGGAACTGTATTATTTGGATTAAGTAAGAATGGAAGCAGGAAAAGGAATAACAACAGCACTCCCAAAATCAGAACATGGGAAGTCACCCAAAAATGTTTAATTTGGAATGGAATAATTGGCTTTTTATATTGTATTATGATTTGGTATTGTATCAATGTGGCTCATATTGGTTTATTATTGTGCTGGTCCCGGGGGAAAGGTACCATGAACGTAGTCAGAGTTCACGAGATGAGAGGCGAGGTCCGAAACAGGGAGCCGGGCGGGGAACAGGAACACTGGAAGATCAGAAGCAGGAGGCCGGGCAGGGAACAGGAACGCTGGAAGGTCAGGAACAGGAGGCCGAGCAGGGAACAGGAACACTGGAAGGTCTGAAGCCAACAACGACGTTGCTCCCACAACCTGGGACCGGGCTGACTGACCTTTATCTTCTTCTAAGGCCAGGGGCGGTCCCGGCCCCCAGGAGCCCCGCCTCCTCTGGCCTTAAGGCGAGCACTCCTCCTGGGAGCAACCAGTTCCCTTCGCCTCTCTGCCCTAAGCCTCTGTAGTTCAGGAGAGGCCGAAGGGTTACTGGGCCCCGGAGGAGGCTCACCTGTAGCCACTGAGTCCTCAAGCACCTCTGGGGCCAGAAGGGTTTCACCTGGTGCCTGCTCTTGAGGATCTGACACAGGTGCAGGCTCCTCAGAATCTAGGCCTTGCCCCAGTTCAGCCGGCCCTGGAGGCGGGGACTCCTGTGCAGGCTGGGATTCCTCTGGTTCAGCCTCTGAATCGGAATCCCAGGCCATCACAATTATTAATGAAAAATTAATAAAAAATATTATTAGAAGAGACCATGGAAACAAAACTCCCACTCCCCATGCATTGTGGTCCTGATGAAAATTGCCCCCATATCTGGAATGAAATTTTAAATCCTCTGGTTGCTAACCATGTGATTAATAAAATGTCTAGGCTAGCTCTAAGGTTGCTTGGTGAGTTTGTGGCTGAGGTGAGATTTGAATGAGAGACTTCCTGATCTGTTGTTCACAAAAAAACCCCCAGGATGTATTATAGCAATTTCCCCCCCTCAGAAAATGATGGTCCCACAGTTGGAACAGCAGCCCCACCAAAACTTGTAACGAAAGATAAATTCTGATTAAATTATTGTGCCAAGATGCAGTATCCACTTTTATTTTGTGTGACAAATATCTTTAAAGAAGGGACTAGATTCCTGCCTGCTTCTGTCCACCTTATGCACCTTTACACATATTTTTCATGGGGGAGAAGAAACGGAACCAGACCATAGCAGATCCAGCCAACATCCTATGAACCCTTCATCACTATGATCACTGGATTTACACCAAATGTACATCTGGCCTAAAGTGTGTGGGGGTTTCTTTTTCTTTCTTTCTTTGTTACATTCTAGATGTGCTTTGCATGAAGTGTTTTCAGACTGTCATTAACTTTGCTGCTCATTTCCTAAGTCTAAACCACAGTGCTGAAATAAAGCACAGCAGCTCATGTAAATATGGAGTGTTCGAAGAGGGAGGGGAGATGGGGGGGGGGGATCAAAATCTGAATAAAGTAAATGCCAGAACAAAGGAAGACAGTAAGGCTGCAGAACTGCTTGGCTCATCCTGTAAGTAGCATGACGTATATGTTGATTCAGAATAATAGCCTCGTGGCTACCTGGAAGTCCAGCAGCCTAAGCAGTAGGTTACTGTTATAAAATAATACAACTGCCAAGAAATTAGATAGCCACATCTCCCTCAGACAAAAAGGTTTGAATAAAAAGGGAAAGGGTATGCTTCATTTTGGTTAACAATTAGCATGGAGTATATTTTTTCAGCCGTGTTCGGTAGACAAAGCCCTGTTGTCATAATATCTTTACTCCATTACACTTAAGAGATTGTCAGGTTTTCCATTATAAACCTCAGTGTTTTGAGCTTAGCAGCTTGGCTGAAAAACCAGACTTCTGCCTTAAACTTGCCAGGAAAAAGTTTGATCTTTGTGCAGACTATGTATATATCTTTATTTTCATCCCAAATTACATTGTTACATGCTCCCCACTTGGGCAAGTGGTGAGGATTTTCTAGGGCAGCGTTGCCAACCACTGGCTTCTTTTGTGAAGGGACTTACAAAACTTAGATATTTTTTTAAAAAATCCAATACAAGAAGTACACAAATGGAGGCAAACAGCACTCATTCCTTGTGGTAGGCAGTATGCTTCTCCATACCAGTTTCTGGAAGCCACAGGAGAGCAGAGTGCTCTTGTCTTGCACTCAGGTTCTGCTTACAGACTTCTCATTGGGATATCTGGTTGGCGACTGTGAGGCAGGGCTGTTCTTATGTTCTTAATAACAGAATGCGGCAGCAATTGGTACCCATTTACCAGGGAGTAGGCTTCATGGAGCTATGTGGAGCTGACTTCTGAACAGACATATATAGAGACGCATTAAGTTCAAGACAATTTAATGGCTTCAGCAAGTACCAGAATGGGGGGGGGGGGGAGGGCGGCGGCTTCTAATACTCTCTCTCTCTCTATATATATAGTAGATGGTCCAGCATATGTAATGGAAAAAGAAAAGTACAAAGTTGTCCTATGTAGAGAGATTATAAAGAAAGTTAAGCCTTGCTTTTTCCCCACTGTGAAATTAACTTCATGAGCAATATTTTTCCTGGTGTTAAACCAATAGTTTCAATTAATGAAGACACCTCCGGGCTTGAGCACATTCTTGAAATCACAGTATAAAAAATTTAATATATGTATATAATATATGCATGATTTTCACAGAAATTTGAAAAATAAACCTATGGAATAGAAGTGAATATATTATATGTGATTATTAAAAAAAAAAAGAAAAATTGTGGCTAGCCAGTTCAAAAAGGCAAGCACGCTTGCACTTGCTTGGAAAAGGAAATTCTTGAAAATTGATTCAAGGCTTTCATTTGTAGCTGCTTCTCTCTTCTGTTCAACTATGACCAGAATCAGACTTGCCAATGAAACATTTGTTTAAAGTTCTTCCCTTCAGTAGCCAATAAAACAGATAAAATAGATACATTCCCAGTTTGCTGTTTGCTAACATCTAACTTTCTGTTGTTTTGTGCTAGGTGCAATTCTATTGCATTTCATCAAGGGCTTTTGTGTCTCCCTAGTCTCAACTGATAACAGTTTATCAGATTCTGGAATCTCTCCTTAGATTTGCATCTAGGATGCATGGTAGATTTCTACTGTGGTTTGACAACAGTAATTCCTAAAGATTATATATCCTTGCTATGGATATTCAGAATCAGTTCCAGAACCCCTCTGTATTCTGTTCCAAGTGGACATCTCTAAATAATACTGGAGAAATAGGTATTTGCAACTGGATTTTGCTTTCTTAAGATTCTGTTTGGTGAATGATAAGATAAACTAGGTAACACTTCGGAAGTTCACGCTTGTGCCAAAAATATCTTGGATTTTATTTTCAGATAATGTGACAGGTGTTTTAGGCAAAAAGTAGAACTCAATTACATACACCTTCTTCTCTCCTGCCTGTGTGTGCACTCACATAGTTAATGTTTTCTGATGCTGTTGCATATAATTCAGTATTGGTATTTGTAGTCTAAAGATTCTTTAATGGAAATTATTATTTTAAGAGAGATGTCATAACAAGTAACTAGTGCACGTGTTTCAAGACCTGAAGATGTGAGGTTATAATCAACCATATTTCTTTATACAGTGAGTAAAAAAAAGTAATATTTTAGCATATAATATAGTAGATATTAGTTGAACTGTTGCTAGGAAATACTAGACAGATACGCTCAAAAAAACTTGGGCTGAGATTGTTTAATGCCTGGAAACCAGTGAAAGACTTTTCATTTGAATCTGAACCTTAACAATTCTCAGACTACACAACAGGAATATTTTACAGTGGCAAAGGGCATTTCAGCTGGGTTGGCCTTAGCCTTTCACTACTTGAGAAATCATCAAAAATAAACAAGAAGTTATGGTATGCAGGTCTTCAGTATAGACTTTAAAAGTGTTGGGCACAATGGGGAGAAGTCTGGGAACAGTGGAAACAAAGCAGTACATAAAATAATCAGACCAAGGTAACAGTAGAAAAGGAAAATGGAGCACAATGAGCAAAGATGAATGGGATGTTAACTAAAAAGTAGCATAGGCAAGAAGAAGAATGTATTTCTTTGTACCAAAATCTATGCAAGTTATTTTGAAGCAGCAATGATGAGTATGCATGGCTAAGATCCCATCTGCACTGTGCATTTAAAGCAGTAGCATACCATTTTAAACAGTCCTGTCTCCCCCCAAAGAATCTTGGGAACTGTAGTTTGTTAAGGATGTTGAGCATTATTAAGAGACTCCTATTCTCCATATGGGATGCAGGTGGCGATGTGGTCTAAACCACTGAGCCTAGGGCTTGCTGATCAGAAGGTTGGTGGTTCGAATCCCTGCAACGGGGTGAGCTCCCATTGCTCAGTCCCAGCTCCTGCCAACCTAGCAGTTCGAAAGCACGTCAAAGTGCAAGTAGATAAATAGGTACCGCTCCGGCGGGAAGGTAAACGGTGTTTCCGTGCGCTGCTCTGGTTCGCCGGAAGTGGCTTAGTCATGCTGGCCACATGACCCGGAAGCTGTATGCCGGCTCCCTTGGCCAGTAAAGCGAGATGAGCACCGCAACCCCAGAATCGGCCACGACTGGAACTAATGGTCAAGGGACCCTTTACCTTTACTTTATTCTCCATACAGAGCTACAGATCCCCAAGGCCTCCTGGAAAGGGGGACTGATTGTTAAACCGCCCTGGGAATTCCACCTCTCTGAGGCATCTGGCTTGGCCACCATGCTGGAGTAGATGGACCTTGGAATCATAGAATGGTAGAATTGGAAGGGTCATCTAGTTCAACTCCCTGCAAGGCAGGAATCTCAACTGAAGCATGCATGACAGATGGTTATCCAACTTCTGCTTAAAAACCTCCAGTGAATGAGAGGGGGACCGTTCCATTGTAAAACAGAACAGCTCTTACTGTCAGAAAAGTTTTGCTGATGTTTCATAGGAATCTCCTTTCTTTGGTTTGATCCCAAGGGTTCTGCTTGTATTCTTATGTGAGTTGGACTCGGGGGGCTACGGATTCCACATCTCTGTTCTACGTGCAGAGATGTATGCACATTACTGATGTGTGATAGAACTCACATAGCATGAGGGCAGGGCAGGGCAGTTACTTCTTTGTGGGTTTAGAGCGCCTTTAAATGTCTAAAAAAAAAGAGGTTTGGGGCACTGTACAGAACCAGAGAAGGTTTGGAAAGATTTCATAAGTCTGTTACCTGCTGAACATTTTGTGTGCACAGAAACAGAGGATAAATGGAACATTTGTCTTGCTGAGGATCATATATGGTGCTGGTAGCAGACCTGTTTTGTTTGTTTTTGACCCCACAACTTCCAAGCCCCAACTCCATTCCTCAGCTTACTAGACTTTCTCCCTGTCATTAAGCAAAGGAATTATGTGGCAGGGCTTCCGGAGCTTCACATGTCTCAAATTAGAATTATTCCAACAGGAAGATGCTTATTAGGTTCATAATGAGATTCTTGCATCACTATTTATGTTTCTCTCAGTACATGTTCTCTACTAATATAGCCTGCATATGTAGCTAACAATGGTGATAGTTGTGGCTGGGACTCAAGGGGGGGGGGCATGGAAATAACGCTGCAGATTCCAGTGGTAGGAATGATATCTATAGCCCTTTAATCTAATTTTTGCCTCACATTTCCAAATCTGTTCATAATTAGAGCCTACAATATGACTCTGATTTATATTCACCACGGTATCTTATGCCTTCATTTGCTCCATAGTTTCATTTTTACTGGTAATAAACAAAAGAGCCTGGTGTTAGATCAGCTAAAGCTTAGCAACTGCTACTATGTATTATAGAAGAAGAAAACTTTCCCCACAGTTTATATTATGTAAAGCTAGATTGTTTGAATAGAGAGTTACATTATAAAGAACGAAACCTGGGGTTGGTAGAGGATCCCCCCCTGTCTGCGGAACACTTTGCAGTAAATTCAGAACAGAAGGGCACTTTTCTGGAATAAAAAAAAATGTACGCTTTGTTGGCTACCAGAGTACATTTGCTGCTTCCCAATTTCAGAATGAGATGATGGATATTTAGTAGATATTGGACAGCCTGAAGTAAAACCTCATAATTTAAAACATTCCACTTTAGTGCATTCCAAGAAAAACATGGAACAGTGAACAAAAGGAGCCGTATTGTAATAAGAAAACAACTAGGTACATTTCCCTATTTTTTTTTTAAAAAAAACCTGGGAATCTAAATGTGAGCTACTAGCCAAAAATGCCATTGTATGTTTTAGGTTTTTTTTTTAAGAACAACCAAACCTAGGTTTGTTTAAATATAAAGTTTCCATTTGCAGACCAGGGCTTAAATGCAATTGTGTATCAATTTTCACTCGTAAGTACATCCTATTGAGCTCAATGGAGCTTACTCCCAGGTAAATGTGGTTATAGGATGGCAGCCTTTATCTCAGCTGCCTGGTGACACCCTGTTCCAGAGGAACTAATATTTATGCATACTTTCCACACATGAATTGATTCTACCTTTCTGCAAATGGTTGTAGTGATGGAAAGAACTCAACCTCAGCATCCTTGACTGTACAAGCAATGCTCTTGTACTATCACATAAATGCCACAGAACATTTCTGATTATCTGTAGGGCAGGAGAAATGTCTCCCAGACTCTGGCTCCTTGCAGCTAAGCTGAACAGATGAAGAACAGTGACAGTTTGGAGAGTATTGAACACATATTGGAACGGGGTCTCTAAATGCAGACATAGCAGCAGATTGGAGTGGTTGTGTTTATAAAAATCATGGTGGCTTTCAAAATGACATATAGTTGCCCCATGGTCAATAACAACTGCCTACAACTGCCACATACTGTGTGATGAATTGAATCTCTGTACTTAGTTTTACTTAATTTGTTTTTCATTGTCTTAAGATGTGGTTTACTTTTGTAGACTGCTTTGGATATTTGGAGCAAATATTTGGAACAAATAAATGAAATAAACAGCAACTTAAAATAGTTAAAATAACGTGTATTTTATTTTTAAGAGCTTAATGTTAAAGCTGTTGCCAATTGCTTAGGAGAAAAGGGTTACTTTTAAAAACCAACAGCACAAATTTGAAGAATAATACACCAGTCCACAGAGATTTGCACTAAAATTCAAACTTGTGTCAAAATTCCACAGGCAGAAAGGGGTTAAGAGCATCTTCCTATGTTTTGGGAGAGGCTCCTAGCAGACTTCAGCTCTCAACTTGCAGGAAACAGAGCAGGATAGAAACTAAATTTCCATTCCTCTTCCCATGTTTTGTGGAGCCATAAAAGAGATCAGGAGCTTGGATCTGTAGGTCTATGCCACTATTCTCCAATTTTGATGTTTGCCTTGAAGAAAGTAAATCTGATACAGCCAAGCAATTATGGAGCATAGTTATGTGATCAAATCCTCCTTGTGGGTTTCCTGCAGGCATCTGGTTGGCCACTGTGAGAACAGGATGCTGGACTAGATAGGTCTGATCCAACAGGCTGCTTCTTATGAAAATACACTCTTATTCTGAAAATACACTCACTGAATCAGTTTAGTACAGTCTGGTGCCCTTTTGCCCCTAATGGCGCTGCTTCTCAGCACTATCCTCCTCCACCTCTTGCTTATCTACACTGCTGTTTAATCCAATTAGCTGTGGTATCCCCACAGGACTTTGCTTATGGTTGTCTGTGACATTATTAACATCAGATTTGGTTTCATTACATTATTTACAAAATCACAGGGACTGCCACAGCCGGTAGGATTAGATGGGTATGAGGCCAAAAAGGCATGGAAAAATGGCACCACCTAAGCAATATTAAGAGATGTTCATAGAGGCTTTGATGCTGACAGCGGCTTCTTATTGGCCTTCCATTTCTGCAGTGGCATTGGGACAAACCACATGATAGTGGGGAGCCACTGCTGTTGGACAAACAGACTGCAGAGGGCATTTGGCAAAGAATTTTTAAGTGGCATTTTGTGCTGTGGCACAGTTTGTATTTGCCAAATGGATAGTTTTATTTAATATGTGTACTATTGAAATTTGATCAGAAAGGCACTGTGCAATTCTCTCTCTCTCTCTCTCTCTCTCTCTCTCTCTCACACACACACACACACACACACCAATCTTGGTGGACTTTGGGGGCTAGTTGCAGGGCAGCTTCACATCAGACTAGCAAATAGAACCAAAACATGGTGTGTCAAATGTGTCTCCCTGAGGAAATTCAGTGTGACAACTCCAGTATGTGCCCTGACCTTCATTGCCTGAAGGACATTTGCTTTGTTCCTGTTTTTCAAGCTTGGCATTCTGTTTCCAGGCTACTCAGGAGCTAAGTCCTTTTCTTTGTATTTTACTATTCTGAATTATTTGGAGTCATCTGCAGACTTGACCACTATTTACCACAGTATGCAGCACAAAGTTCAGGCTTCCAGGTGGATCACTGAATGTCATTGCTTTGTTTTGTTTCCCCCAGCTCTTGTGTGTTTAATTGGTCCTAACCTGAACTATGTTTGCTTTAACTGCTTAATTTGTGTTCATAGACACAGTATGTAATTAAAAGCTAAGAAACTCTGTCCCATGTAAGACTGTCCCCTCCTAGTGGCGTTGTGCTGCTTTGCCCTAGCTTTTCTCTTGTTGTGAGACTTTACTTCTCACAATGCCCTGGTATAGCAGTCCCCCTGTTTTGTATAGGTTTCATTGGTGACACAAGGTGAAACCAAGGTGAAACCAATGACACCAATGTTATTGGTGACATAGGAGAAACCAAGCAATTCTTTTGTATTCCCATTTGATTGCAGGGTGTTTAAGGCAGAATTAAACTCAGCCTCTAGAGTCAATCATGCATTATTTTGAGGTTGGTGGCTCTGCCCAATTTGGGGCATTTCCCTAGCACTTCCCTGTGCCCCCATCCCACACTGTTGCGGATCCCCCTTGCCATTCCAAAAAAATATCTTCAAGGGTTCATGGGGCTGGAGGGGGAGTTGGGGGTGGGAACGTTGTAAGTTTGTTGTAGCACTGGGGCCTAATTTGAATAGTAGAGTGCTTGGTATCTGGTGGGCGGAGCTTGTGTGTTTTCCTCCCGAATCAGCCTCTCCCTTCAGTATGTTCAGTTAAGAATGTCTGTTAAGAGGGACCGACTTCCTCTTCTTTTTTCTTGCCTCAGACTTGCCTCACGTTGCATTTAGCTTCTCTCATCATGTTATTTTGTTACAATTTTCTTTATTATTAAAGCTTAGTTACTTTTCTCAAAGAAAAAGAAACTCTGCCGAGGAAAGGTGTGGAATATCCTAAACTTGGGTGAGTTAGGGGATATTCCCAGTTTGCCAGGAGAATTGATTTTGTTAATCGTCCTCCCATCTCCACAACAAAAGGTTCCTTGCATGAGCTTCCTTCTGCTGGCAGTAAGGTAAAGGTAAAGGTACCCCTGCCCGTACGGGCCAGTCTTGACAGACTCTGGGGTTGTGCGCCCATCTCACTTAAGAGGCCAAGGGCCAGCGCTGTCCGGAGACACTTCCGGGTCACGTGGCCAGCGTGACATCTCTGCTCTGGCTAGCCAGAGCCGCACACGGAAACGCCGTTTACCTTCCCGCTGGTAAGCGGTCCCTATTTATCTACTTGCACCCGGAGGTGCTTTCGAACTGCTAGGTTGGCAGGCGCTGGGACCGAGCAGCGGGAGCGCACCCCGCCGCAGGGATTCGAACCGCCGACCTTTCGATCGGCAAGTCCTAGGCGCTGAGGCTTTAACCCACAGCGCCACCTGCGTCCCCTCTGCTGGCAGTACTTTGGATCTAAGTCATAACCCATTGAAAAATTGCTAGATGTTTTATTCTTTTTCTTTTAAAAAATCCACATTTGACTGCAGCAGGTTGCATGTGTTTAAACACTGCAGAAGCAGGCAGGGATGGTTCAAGATGTTTTGCTGCCTGAGGCAAAAGGCAAGATGGCAGCCCCATTCCACATACAGAAGCCAACAGAAGTGGCAGTTGGCTCTCTTCAACACTGGGGATTGGCAGCAACCATCACCACACCTATGGAAAGTGGGCTACCTTGGGGGCATGGGTACACCACATAGCATACACAGCCACCACTTTCTGCCTAATGTAGGGCCAGCCCAATCTACCACCTGAGGTGGCCATCTCTATCTAATGGTAGGGCTGGCTCTAGAAGCTGGAGAGGTATCTGGTTTTTACAACAAAGAGAGTCATATGGATGAGGCTTGCCTTCATGTATGTAGCCTCTGTTCTTAGCTGAGCTCCAATGAAATACTTTTTCTATTAAAACTGGACCAACTTTATGTGGTTTTGATAGATCCATGTTTAAACACACAACCGTTGCTGTCACATCTAGCTTGATGCCAAGTGCTTTAAATAGCTCTTTCCTCCATTTTTTATTTCATATTCATGTTTGATTGGACCTGCTGCAGAGAAAGTGAGTTGCTTATTTAGTTGCACTGAACAGTGTTCTTGTTTTAATTGCTTAGTTCTGCAACAACAGAATTGAAAGAAGCTGAATGAGAACATTGCCTTTATTCTTGAAGTTTATATTTAACTGGTGAATCTGTGGGTTGCATAGATACAAGCACAGACTAATTGTTCTGTACACCAGTCTTTTATCCTCTCTCCCCTCCCCACCCCGTGCCATTTTAAGTGCTTATATTATCATATCTAAAATGACAACTTGGTCCTATTAGGGTGTGAACATCCCAAACTGATTCATCCCAAAATTCAGAACTGATTTATATATAATTATTTTCTACCCTTCATAAAGACTGGGCTCTCTCTCTCTCTCTTTGTGTGTGTGTGTGTGTGTGTGTGTGTGTGTGTGTATCTGTGTATGAGAGAGAGAATATATTTTATGTAAACTGCTTATGGATTTTAGTGTTTAAGCTCCCAGGAAATTTGGGAACAAAGAATAAATGAGCAGAAATAATATGGAGAAGTCACAAGTGTCCCTGTCCCAGAATTAAACTGTTGTTCACATAGGAATTAAAGGTGATCTTGAATGTATAGAGTGGTATTCAGCTAAGTTTTACTCAAAGTAGACTCACTGAAATTAATGGACATAGCTGATCCATGTTCATTTATTTCAATGGGTCTGCCCTAAGTAAAACTTGGTTGAATACCACTCATAGATAGTGTCACTGAGGATGAACTACTGAGCATACAAACAAGTAGAATGGAACTTGTTAAACATTATCTTTCAAAACAAGACATTCATAAGATCTTCTTTCAGATGAAGTCATGAAAACCCAAGGAGATGGTCATTGATTCAAGAGACTAGCAAGTCCCCTTATCACAGATACACAAGCATTCACTTTAGGTACAAAGCATTCAAACCGTTCTGCTGAAATCAGTAGTTTCCAATTTGAGCACATACTTAAATTTCTAAATAATCACCATTTGAGTTCAGTTTCACTTCATTCCTCTGAAGCTGATGACAGTTTCATATGTTTAAACTGGCAATTAAAGGATTCAGAATTATTAATGAGAGGCTTAACAGTGGGATCTACTTTATATGTGATACCATACATTGGTCACATACAAACAAATTCAAACCCACACAACTGCATTATCAGATTGTTAAAAAGATTGATGTGTGTGTAACTGACCCAACTGAAAACCTGACTGAGCCACCTCCTTTTTATACATTGCTGGCTGTACTAATTTCTTTTCCTTAAATCCTAAAACAGGTTAAGGTTGATGGGTCCAAAAAAGGATATTTAAATATATAGCCAGATAATGTTAGAAGTCCCAATGAAATCAGTGGGTCTTAAATGCTTAACTTGTGATTAGGCCCTATTGATTTCAATGAAAACTAAACATGCTGCTTCGCTTCTACTTTATGTATCTGTCAAAATAATAAAGCTGGAGTTTGCATTTTGTAATCTGGGCTCCATGACCAACTTTGAATGCCTATGAAATAGTGCAAATGTTTTCCTCCTAGACATCACTGAAGACAAAACACTGCACTGTCTGCAAGGAATAACTCAAGCAGAGAAAACTGACATCTCTAACTTAGAAAGCACTTTTACAGCATGCCTTACAAAAGGCCCTTGGGCCCTGGTTAAACAACAGCTGCTCAGACCCTATATATTCAGCTCAGCACAACCACAACCCATTTCATTAGCTGACCATTACTCAACCATTAAATCATAACATATAGCTTTCCTCTTAAACTTGAAATGTTTTGTATGTGAGGTGGGCAAGATACTCTCAGGTTAAGATGTAAAGATTTAGGAGAGAAATGAGGTACTGCCTATGCACTCGTGTTCACAAAATGCCATTTCTTTTCATGGGACCACCTCATGGCATACAAGGTCACTGGCAGTCTGGCAATAGCAGCGGTTCTGTTGTTCCTCCTTGCTCTCACCACAATTCCAGGGTGAAAATTGATTCCAAAGGGAGAGCAAAAGGAAGAACAGCACCAGGCACTGCTTGGCCTGTCCACTTGGGTTCAATTCCCACTATGAGAAAAATTTGGACAGGCAAGTATGAAGAGGAAAACACCAGGAGCTCACATTAGCCACTGCTACCCCACTGCATCAGACGCAGAGGAAGAGGGAAGACTGGCCAACTTTCAGGAGTGCTGTTTGTCTTCCATACCAACACTACCTATCCCCAAACCAAAAGCTGCAAGCCTGATGTCAGAGGTCAATGGTGTTTCAACTGCTGGTGTGTGAACAATGTCAGATGCCCAGTGACGCCAACTGCTGATGTTGTGTTGCCTAATGTTGCGTTGCTTTGGGTAGCCCAGCGAGTTCATTGTCAGCTTCCTGCTATCGCTCTCCATTCAGACAATGCTCAGCTTGGGAAGCAGAAGCAGAAATCTGTCCTGGCCGGGTCATGTTCCACACACTGAAATAGCTCCATGTGTTAAGATCTGAAATGGCACAAATCCCTTTTCTTCAAACAAAAGTACATGTCTGTTCAGTGAGGATGACATTCGTGTTATGAAGTACACAAAACAAACTAAATACAAGTGCTCTTAAGATGTACTTTATTTTTATTTAAAAAAATTAAGCTCAAATATACTCAAGGTTGTGCCTTGCTGAATCTTGGCCCCTTCCCTCTGCTGAAACTGTAGAAACGTACAAAAAATCCCAAGATTGGTATGACCCTTACAGGTCTCTGTTCAGTTACTGAGCTGAAGAAATGTCATAACATTCTCCAGTTCACAATTAAACAAATTCCTTTATTTCTCATTCCAACACCCCTTGTATTTTGAATTTGCCTATATGCCTTTGTGGTCCTAATTCTTCTGCTCAGTGTCTTGGTTTAACCAAATCTCTGCCATTCCAAGTCTATCTCACTTTTCCTTCAACACATGTGTTTCTAATTTAACAATCTTGTTATATATTGTCATGAAACAACCCAGCTTCCCCCTCCTGGGTGCTTTGTGGGAATCCTAAGTAGCAGCCGTAGACAGGAACTCTCTTTTCTTTGGGGGGTTTTGTTTTAAAGAACAGTCAAGGCAAACAGATTTAAGTAAACAAATAATCCTAGAGAACCCACAAGAGGTCCCAAGGCCGAGGCTACTGTTTTATGTCTCTCAAGAGAGTTGGGCCTGTTGCCAGCATAAATCTATTCCATATTAAGAAACTTAAACCCCCTCAAATGTATTAGGCATAATACCAATATTCAGCCATTTGGTACTGGAATTTAACTTAATTCTGTTACAGTCGTCCTTATATACTTTCCCAATGAGGAATCAAAATCAAAACCAGAGACTTTTGCTTGACAAACAGTAATGGCTGACTGTTGTTTGCCTGACTACAATATAGTCCTTAATTAAGGCTGACAGAAGAGCAACTCAGAGAATCATTTGGGGTATTCACACATTGCATTCAATGAGCGAACAATCTCTGTACTTGTGTACACAAACAGCTGAACTATATGCTTGTGCAGTTGCTCATGTCTGTGTAACTGTATGCACAATAGTTGAGCTTCACAAATCAATGTGTATAATCATTCACACAACAGCTTGTTCATGGGTAGAAACAGCTTGTACCTGTGTTCAGTGAAACTTCTGAATAAGCCTATAGTGACTTTAATTCAGACACAGTCAAAGTACTGAGTGGGAGCCAGATACTTTTCTGCTACCTGTGATAGTGAAAAAGTCGAACAAGGGGCCCTTTTCTTTTCCAGCACATGTGAAACTTGAGATTTTAAGTCACTTCAGAAAGGCATCCTGGAGACAGGCGAATTTTAGGGAGTTCAACTGATTCAGTCTCTCAAGGCAAATCTAAAACAATGTAGTATAAACACCGACAACTGGGAAACACTGGCCTGTGAGCGCTTCAATTGGAAAATAGCCTTTACCAAAGGTGTCATGGGCTTTGAAGACGCTCAAACTCAGGACGAAAGGGAGAAACATGCTAAGAAGAAGGCATGCTTGGCAAACCCTCACCGTGATCAACTCCCACCTGGAAACCTATGTCCCCACCATGAAAGGACATGTGGATTCAGAATTGGCCTCTACAGTCACTTACAGACTCACTGCTAAAACCATGGGTATGGAAGACAATGTTACGAGTGATCACCAAAGAAGAAGAAGAAGACTAAGCATGTAGCCTTGGGTGTGCCACAGGGGGCGCTGCAACAATGGTGCAGGTGAGAATTTTGGCATCATGCAGGGTGCAACTGAAATTTAAGACCCCAACTTCCACCACTGCTGGAGATACGGAATACCACTAAACAACCAGGGATAAACATCACATTTCCCTCCTCACTTCCTCCACCCAAAACACTGCTTTAAAATAAGCTAAATATTGTTTAATTCCCTAAAAGATCAAGTAAATGCAAAGTAAAGTAAAGATCAAGACAAAGACAAAGAAGACATTTGAGAGAGTAAGTAAGACAGAAGAAGTAGAGACAAGGATTCTAAAGGATTACATTACTGTAATCTGTCTTTCTATGGTACAATGTATATCTCTTAGAATTACTGGGAAATATTCTTGGAGTAGGAATATTGGAGGGCTTAGTTCTGAAAACACTGAAGAAAACAATAGCCTGTTATGTTGTCAATGCTTTTCAAGAATTTTCAGAAAATTCTCCTTATAATTGCTAAGAAACTGGATAACCTCTCCACACTCTTTATATGCGTGAGAGTACTGTTGTTTTAAGAAAATCCATCTTCAAAGTTGTACAGAACTTTGGTTTTTTGGAATCAAAAGCTGCAATGTTTTTTAGATCATTGGAACTTAAAAGCTGTAATGTCAAGCTGCAATGAAATTTGCATAAAGCATATCTAGAAGTCTAAAATATATTCAGCCAAGGGTGAGATATTTCCCAAAACACTTGGAGGTCGTTTACAGCCATAGTAATAGAAGTTCAGGTAAAACGTATGCAACAGATCAAGAAAGGTACCAACAAGTCCAACAGATTCTGGTATGCTTAATTAGCACAATCCAAGACCAGAACCTTTCATTTTTTAAAAAGTAAGTTCTGCAGAAATGGAGAACAAAATGGAGCACAAAACCAGATCAAAACAAATATAAGTCGACATGCAAAAGCATAATTTTGGGAACACATTTCTAAAAACATTAAGGTTAATAGCAAGGCTTGTGTAAATACATTAGAAGCAAGAAACCACCAAGGGGGAGACTAGGCCATCAGACGACATAGTGAAAGACGTGCTAAAGGAAGACAGGGAGATTGGCAGAAGCTATGAATATGCTTTCTGCTTATCTTCGCTCTCTCGTTCTAATGCAACATTGTGCAGATCTATCCAGATATATTTAAAGAACGCAGAACAAAGGAGGTAAACATCAGCACAGATATCTTCCCTGCAGCAAAGCTCTGCAATCTGTTGTGTGCAGATGGATTTTTCACTATTGCCACTGATGAGTGACTTGTGGAGATTCCAGAGTAGCATGGAAAAAAAACTAGAATATGTTTGGGGCATGCTGTGGTGCAGAAATGTCCAATATATTAGATGTGATAATAAATAATTATTATTATTATTATTATTATTATTATTATTATTATTATTATTTACTACTACAATTACCACCTAATAATTTGGCTCCTAAGCACCTTGCTTCACTTATATATATTTAAATATATTGCTCTCTTTATTCCATTAATTAGTAGCTCTCTTGGCAATTTAATATGGTAGCATTGCTGTTGCCATTTCAGTACACACAGAAATGGAATTACTCTTCTGCTAATGCTAAGCTCATATTTAATATCTTCACTGGGTCAAAATCATGTGTTTAGCACCTTGTCATTTCAGACCCTTGATATGCGTCATTATAGGCAACTGCCAGTCATTTCACCTGCTAATGGTCTGATATAAAAGTAGAGATCAAAATTAATGACAGCATAAGAAAGCTCTAGGTTAATTTCTCTGAGCGACAATACTTGATATTTCCTCACATTCAGTATGCTATTAAAAGTTTATTTTTTTATAGAAATCAATTCAATATAAATGAGAGAAAAGGACATTCAGGTCAATATTATTTAAGAATTCATTGGTATGCATTGATTTTTATGACTGCGACTGCTAATTGAACAGAAAACGCTGAACAAAAAACATATTTTGAAGCCCATAAGGTGTTTGCATGAAATATGTCATTTCTTGCAATGTCTGAAAGTTTCTTCCAGGCAGAAACTATAGAAGCTCCAGTATAGCTGAACATCTGTCTTGTCATGTAGGCAGATATTAAGATTAAATTAACTAGAAATGAATAGAATGATACATGACAGGGTGCAGATGTCCCAGCCACAGTGTGATAATTTCATTGCAAAACTGTGTAATGAATTCCATACATTACAGAAATACAAATGTACCACTTTAGGTAATTGTGATGAAAAGGTATAATATGCAGTGCATAAACAGACTGCAGACCCAAGGGCGTTTCTCCCCCCTGTACACTATTTCTCTTCAGTCATTTCAAAATGATTTTATTTAGTTTAATGTAAGCCTATTATTGAATCCTTTCTGGGTATTTTCTCCCCTTCTTTCAACATTTCAGAATCTGGATTTCATAGTGGCATTAGAAAACTTCTTGCATGCCTGCTTTTTCCAATAGATTGGTTTGCTCCCTTTTCCCTCTGTCTATATTGTACCTTACTGTGGCACAATGAAATTCACCGGGACTGGAAATACTTAAAAAGCTTTTGGGCTTTGGGTAGTTTACAAATTGGTGTCTGTTGCCTATGCGCAACTTAGATTAGCAGCAATTGTTCACATACTGTTGCAGATTATTAGCTAATTTTCCTTTATTACTTGCAAATGGACGATTTGTGGACCGTCTAAGTTTAGGCGTGTTTTTTTAAACATAGGTTTGGAAGCATGCAACCGTTTGGTAATCCATAGTGGGCCTCGTTGTGCTTTGGCGTGTGAGAGGAAGGGAGATAACTGGGCTCCAGGGTTGGCACTGCAGGACCTTGGATTGGTTGCCTGGTGGCAGCCAATCAGGCCTCACACCAGGGATAAGGGGTATTGCCCAGGAGCGGACCAGAAAAACTCCTCTCCTCTGGTCTGCTCAGTGGGTATAATAACAGATGAACACATCAGGGCTCTCAAAGACTCCCTCCAATTGGCCGGGAAACCCTCTGCAGTGAGTGTTCCTTCTCAAGTGGTGCTGGGGGAGGTGGTGCCAGCCTGTAATGCCGCTGAACCATCAAGAGTAAGTGGACATGGCAGGTAGACGCCACAGATGGCAACTAAGCTTGGCTTACATTCAAAAGGTGCACTGCTGCCCACTACTGCTAAAATGGCTACCCAGGGCCCTACTAAGGAGGGCAGGCAGTGGCAACTCAGCTAGGTCATGCTGCTGAGAGGCCCTTTTGCGCCCCTGGGAACCAAACTGCCCAACAGCTGGTGCCATCCGGCGTTTGACAGGAGAGAAAAACTCCATGTAGTACACTGATACTGAACGAGCAAGCACATCACAAAGTCTGGATAGCTCTGCTGCCTCTCGTTTTATGTTGAATAAAATGTTCATTTCAAAAGTTGCATGATCTAATAAACAAGTCTAATAAACAAACAAATCTCACTATTTTGCTATCGGGATCTCATTCTCTAAATGCAATAATTTTGAAAACTGGGCATGCATACTTATTTTGTGATTCATTGGTTCCAAACAACAAGCAGAAGGTGGAAAGCAAACGTCCCAGGCAATGAGCAATAGCAATTTGAGTATGCAAGGAATTCAAAGTCACACTCTGTGTGCCCAGCATTGAAATCAACAGCACCTTGTTAAAGCATCGACTCTACTAAGCTAAGCTGATAGTTGTAGGGAGTAAGCAGAAATAGGTCATTTGTGAGACTAATAATCTGCCCTTATAAAAAGAAAGAAAGAAAGAAAGAAAGAAAGAAAGAAAGAAAGAAAGAAAGAAAGACATAGAGTGGCAATTTCTTCACATGGTGATTTTTATATGACTTATTTTTTAAATGGATACAAATTTAAGATTGTTTCTTATGCCAGCTCCACAAAACTCAGTATGCTAGACACTAACATTATTTATTTTGATCTGGTGTATCTTTTCCAAGGTGTGCAATTATGTCTTCTGTGTTTTGGGCCAGAATGGTTTAACAGTCAGCCCCTCTTTCTATGGAACTCTGGGAATTGTAGTTCTGTGAGGGGAGTAGGGTTCTCCTAACAATTATTAGCACCCATAACAAACTACATTTCCCAGGATTCTTTGGTGGAAGCCATTACTGTTTAAAGGGGTGTGATACTGCTTTAAATGTATAGTGCCGATCAGACCCCAGTGTTGATCCAGGACATTGATAGGGCCTGGGGTTGGAAAGGTTCAGAGATGGTGACCATCACAAAATGGTGAATAATAATGAAGAAACAATTGTGATATAGTCTTCTTTTTCTAGTGGCTAAGAAAAAGAAAGACTTCAGAAATTTTCTCAGAAAAAGATATCTGCTGGGAAATGTTGGCTCATTTAGCACAGCGCTGGGTGCTCAGGGTATTACATCTTTTAAGTCAGTTTTTTATTGCATACAAACTTCCCTGTTCATAGAGAAACACAAACATGCACTTTAAGTGGCATATGTTTTAAAATGTGGAGAGAGAACATTTCATTTCCTCCTGGTGAAGGGAGACTTTGGGTAATCAGGGTCCCCCCCCCCAACAGATGCCCAGTTTAACTCACTTAAATGAACTTATTTTCTGACTGGATCAGTTCTTGGATAAGTTAATTGAGCATGGCTAGAATGAAAATGTTATCTTTATGAAGAGGTAAGTAGTATGAAGCTTCTTGGGTTTCAGGGAAGGTGCCTCATTGTTTACTTCTATTCTCCTAACAGAAGGGGTGCACAAATTCAGCCCAGTGGAAATAATTCTAGCTAATCGCACTCCATTACTTTCAGTGAAATTGAGTCTGCTCATTCTACCTAGGTGAGCTGACATAGCACGGAAACAGAAAAATAATCACAGTCATGCTGTCCAAAATAAGCAATTGGCATCAGGCAGGCTGAAAACTGTACATTTTTGTTCCAATTTACACACTGTGCACACCATTACTTTATAAACTCTCAGTGGCTATGCATCATCCCAGGGAATCAATGCTGTTGGAAACATTGTTCATTAGTACCAGGCAAGTGCTCTGCCATCTTGTGCATATCACAGCTGCTTACTGATATTCAGTCCTCGGTTTGGGGGTTGTGCTGCTTTCTTTGACTCTCTTTCTATGGAATTCTTTGGGGGCTTCTGTGTGAATGTGAGCCAGGTACGAAACAGTGGTTCGGTAGGACATATGATGTACCCTACAAATTAAGAAATGGGGCACTTCTAAGAGCTCACTTAGCCCAGGAATTTGTTTTCCAGACCAGAACTATGCTAACTATCCTTTCATACAGAACTTTTCCTAGCTCCCTCCCCCAAGTTTCTTTGTTTCAACAATGTAATTTAAGGGAGGGGGAAGTGCCCATTTTGGTGTTGCTGCTGTTAAACAAGTGGAAGTCAGAATAAGGTCACCAGATTTTTTTCAATGAATCCGGGGACAATTATCAACTTCAATGGATTTTGTATGGGGACTGATTTGTAAATCCAGGGACTGTCCCTGGGAAACGGGGATGTCTGGTAACCTTAAGTCATAATCCCTTGACATGAAGGATGTGGGAGGAATTTGCTTTTCTTTTCTTTGCATTTAAAGGTGTACCTCCATAATTCTCACTTTCTGAAACAATATGCAAGCTGAAGCATACCCCTCCTTTGAAATTCATTATTCCCAGCCAAATAATGACTACAAAAATGCATATGCTGGAGCAGACTGTGGATAAAAATGCATATATTAATGAAAATAAGACACAAAATGCATTGTAGAAGGAAAAAATGTATCTATCAGGCAAAATTGCATACAAATGTGCACATTCAGAGAAAAGGGGCATAGTTCAGTTTCAAGGTATCTGTTTGCATTCAGATGGTCCACAATTCAATCCCTGGCACCTCCAGGTAGGGCTGGGGGAAGAAGACCCTGGCCTGAAATGCTGGGGAGCCAATGGATATAATTCTGAGCTAAATGAACCAATGGGCTGGCTTGGTATAAGGCAGCTGTTTCAGGTGGGCAGAGTATAAATAATAAAATTATTATTATTCAGTTATTTTCAAGAAATGGCCCAAATGACTTGCATATTGTTAATTTCCAATATGTTAGGTTGCATTACCGTGAAATCATTTGCTTCTGAAACTGTTCTATGATTTAATAACTTAGGGCACTTTCGGAGAGGAGCTTAATATCACAAATAGGTCATTCAGATATTGCAAGCAGGTTGTTGACAAGTTTTTTTTTTTAAAAAATAATAATTCCACTTTCCATGGAAATGGTAAATCTAGATTGAATAGGGAGAAAATATGGGCTGCCTATAATGACGTGGGGACACTGTGAAAAGTTGCATGCATAACAGCACAAGTCACACAATAATGTCTATTCTTAAGGTGTTTTATCTTTAAAGAAGTTTTAAAAGTTATCCATTGCAGAAGTAGAACAAAGAAAACCCACAAAATCCTGACTATTTGCATGTGGATAAAGACCAGAAAAAGATTATTAACTTGCATTTTTAAGACTAAAAATTTTACTGAAAGAGCATGAGCTTTCATAGGTGATTATGTAATTCAACAGATACTGCCCTGGAAGTGAAAGCTGAATATCGGGGTGTGGGGTGGGGTCCTTTTCAGTCTTTAAAGGGACAGTTACCCAAGCTGCAAAGTCTACTTTGCAAACATTCAGTTACAAAATCAGCAGTGCTCCTTCCAGCTATTATAATGCAAGAGGAAACCATAGTCCCTGGGTTAGGCTTTGATTGACACAGCCAATTTTTAAAATTAATTCCTATTCTGCCATCTCACGCTCCATATATCTACAGGCATTGATTTTCCCGTGGATAGCTACTCTGGGTTTCTGATGGAGTGTCCAGGGAGGTTAAAATGTTTATTCAAAGGATTCTATTTTGTCTTTGTGTTTTTTTTAATGTAGGATTTGTATCCATCCATTATTTCTCTCAAACATAGCCCTGTCTGCACAATGTAGATTGCCAATGGCTATTGAAAGGCATGAGTTAATATACACAACATGAGTAGGTTGAAGCTTCAGAGATGTGGGTGGTGTCGCCATACCCTCTAACTAAGTTGTAGTGTTAATTCATGGAGAAAGTTGGCCCTTAGGTTGATCGCATGGTCTTGTGGCACATAAGAAGAGTCCTGGTGGATCGGGATCATCTAGTCCAGCATCCTGTCCATACAGTGGCTAACCTGATGTGTATAAAAAAATTCCTTCCAGTAGCACCTTAGAGACCAACTACGTTTGTTATTGGTATGAGCTTTTGTGCACATGCACACTTCTTCAGATGTTTCGACTACGGCAGACCAACCAGTATAGGAAGCTTGCAAGCCACATACTTCCTTCAACATTGAAAGCTGCATGTTCAATGTGATTCTGCTATGGTGTACTTCTTGTGGAAGTGGTCGCACTGAAATTTTCTTTATTTTCCCTCCTATAGGATATGTAATTTGATGGATGTGGGTCATTTCTTGAAAATAACTTATTCTATTCTATTCTATTCTATTCTATTCTAATTACCCTGCCCATCTGAATCAGTCACCTTATACCAAGCCATTGGTTCATTTAGCTCAGTATTATCTTCAGTGCAAGGTTTACATATAAGCTAAACAAGCTATAGCTTAGGGCCCCACTCTCTTGGGGGCCCCCAAAAAATGTAAAGGGGAAAAAAACCCTGGATGTACATTTCCAAGATATAAGATAAAAAACAAATAAAATAAAACCTACATACAGCAACAGTGTTTTGTGTTCTGTAGGCTTCTATGATGTAAGTAATGGGCCTGGCCTGCTAGCCTGCTCCCTAAAATATCACTGGTTTGCTCATTTCAGTATATAGTGTGTATATTCTGCATGTGCAAACGGCTTTAGATACCTATTAGGCCCATAAATTACCATATAGCATACATTCAACACAAAAAACAGCGGCAATTTGTTGTTGACAAAGGACAGCTGGACATATAAGGGGTCCCATGACCTTCAGTAGCTTAGGGCCTCATCAAATCTAAAATTGGCCCTGATTATCTTCATTGGTTGGCAGTGGCTCCCCAGAATTTTAGGCCAGAGTGTCCCTCCCCCAGCCCTACCAGGAGGAGCCACAATCTCAGGCTGCATCAGAACGCCCCCACCAGTTCTACTCGTTTCATTTCTCTACATGTTCTAGGAGACCAGGGTGGAGGGGAGCTGGCTGCAGCAAGAGGGGGAGGCTCCCTGGTTTCAGCTTCTGCTTCTGCCTCAGAGTCTGAACTGTGCTCTGCCGTAGCCTCTTCCTGTTCACCAAACCCTGTCACCGCTTCTGCTTCTGACACCTCCTCCTCCACCTGGCCTGCTCCTTCTCCCTCTGACCATTTTCCTGGCTCTGAGCCTTCTTCCCCTGGGGGTTCCCTAGGGGGTTCCCCAGCTGGTGCCTCTCACCACTCCTCTGCATCCAGCCAGTCCGTAACATCCATTTTATGTGCAGACTGTAACTTCCAAAAGACTTTGCTAATGCTGAAGGTTTGGCAGTTCAACCCACAGGCATGTTTTCCACAAATCAGGTGACTGAGTGTGATTTCCAGTTTCAAAGATTAGATTAAATAGATTTTCCCTGTGACAGGATTGATAACAGGTCAGTTTCAAAACACATGGCCTAGAGTTGCTCATGAGCTGCTACATCTCCAACATTTGTTGTTCTGTAAATTGCCCACATCAAAAGGTTTTTTGGGGAGAGAATTTTATGCTACGTCACCTAGGTGAGCAGATGATGAGTCTTGATTAAGGGCAGTTCTGCAATATTTTGTATAATAGTTTACCCTGAATATAATTAATGCTCAAGGAATGTAAGTCAGGTTTGGGACCATCTGAGACACATTAACATGGCCAAATTTCAGAAATTTAACAAATCATATTGAAAACTGGTCATTTTTTGGTAATGCATGCTCCCTAATACAAATATGCCAAGAAAGAGAATGAAGCTTTTGGCCCACTATTTGAGATAAAGTTAAAATCCCAGACTAAAAAAGAGTGTTTGTAATTGGAGAGCTAATACATTATTAACAAGAGCTTGAGCTCTCCAGACTTCAAGTAGCTTGCATCACACAGGAAAGCTGGAGAGGAATTAAGGAAGCACACACAGACCTCCTATATTCTATAATAATGCTTTCACTGGAGGAGAAAGCAGGGCTCTTATGTGATCATTCTATTTGTGGGTACTGCAGCTATGCTTGGAATAGATTGTTCCATGTTCTTAATTAATTTACACAATTTGTTATTGGATCCAGGTGACTGATAATTTCTGTGCCACTATGTAAAATTATGCGGTTGTTCATTTATTGTCCCGATCAAACACTGAGTTTTCATAATGTTATTGTTTCTTCATCAAGCCTTTAATAAACAGGGATGAGAAACTTTCTTTCTTTTTTAATGTTGGTAGTATAAAAATATCTGTAAATAAATAAATAGTTTGTATGACCATAGTAATATGAACGCATAGCTGGTGAACATATGCAACAGCAGTTTCTGTATTTTTGGATTGCCAATTTAGAACAAAATTGGGACAACTCTTTAAAAATCTTTAAGATGGCCTAAAAGGACTAATGAAAACATAATTAATATTGTACATTATTGTACTTCTTAATTTACTATTTGATCCAGAAACATAGCACACACCTTCACCACTCCCCCCCACCAAGGTATCTCCATATGGGCTAGAAACTTGATTGAACACTAATATTTACATCTGATCTCCATGAAATTGACTTGAATGCTGCTTTATGTATGTGTAGCAAAAATCAGCTACATACATGTTATCAACTGGATTATGTTTTCTAATTATCCATAGTCTGTAGCTCCCAAGTTAAAGTATGCTATGTAATAGAGGTAGGGCGTGAACTAACTTGTATATACACCCTATGCTGTGTGTAATAGTGTTGACTCTCATAATTCATTCAGTATGGCAAATTTTCTTCTCAATTACTGAATTATGTAGCAAATTTGAAATTGTGCTATGCATCTTCTTTGGCATAATGTCAGCTGCTGTGTATGGGTGTTTAAACTTTACTTTTGCCTCTTTGATTTATTTATGCAAGCAAGATTTGTCATGAATTTTAATCCAAGCAAAACGCTGTGACACCCACAATAGCCTGTAAATCTGCTTTGCTGTAGCAGCAGCAGCCCTATGAAAAGAAGTAATGTGGAATAGTTGTAAGCTCTGCCAAGCCAGTTTCTCATCTCAGGCATTGTTGCATAAAATGCATTTTATGTATTGGAAGGAAACATACATCTGGAGTCTTTAGTTATTTTTTAATACAGAACAGTAGAACCTTTGGGAATATTGTGATTTCTAAGTTTTCTGATAGGCATGCTCCCACAGCAGAAGTGCTTTCTTCACAGAGATATACACTGCTACAAGTCTTTATTCATTTATTTATCATGCTGCAATTCCCTAAAAAGAAAAGACTTATTCTATGCAAAAAATAAAAAAAACAACCCCTCACATTGCTCCAATGGATAATCACAGATTCTGTTTAAATAATTGATACATAAAATTACTTTTGCCGACTAGCTCAGTTATAGTCATGTGACAGGGTATATCGTGTTTTAACCAGAGCAATTATTATTCCACAAAAAAAAAAAAAAGTACAGAAAGGAGCAGTGAAAGGAGTTGAGTTCAGTGTGTAGGTTTGCGGAAGGAAGCCAACACATTTGTCAAAGCAGTTACACCAACTGAAAACAGCTAAAACAGATTATAGTCACAGGAATAGGATGGGCCCTTAGGTGTCAAAGGCCAAGGTAAAGAAATGTGGCTGCAGCATCCACCCAAAACAGTATAGTGAAAGTGCCACACACACTTCTATGAGGAGGAAATGCCACAATTTAGGCCAGGCTTCCTCAACCTCGGCCCTCCAGATGTTTTGAGACTACAGTTCCCATCATCCCTGACCACTGGTCCTGCTAGCTAGGGATCATGGGAGTTGTAGGCCAAAAACATCTGGAGAGCTGAGGTTGAGGAAGCCTGATTTAGGCATTGCTACATAGCATGTCCTCTCCCAGGCCACCACTACCTGAACTTCTGAGGGAGGTGCAACTACCAAGACTGCTCCCTCCAGTACTCGTAACAGCCCGAAGGGTCTGTACAGAGGGCAATGATCTCTCTGGAGCATAAGTTGTAATATAAAGGAAAGCAAGAATTTGTCTATTTCTAGTCTTTGTCAGTTTAACATGTGTTCATACCCAAGTCCATCCCATGCCACTTCTGTATTAACCTATCCATTTTTTAAAATCTACATGGAAGTTCATATCTAAACATTTAAATATGCACCCCCCCCACAAATCACACTTATCTAAATATATTTTATCCTAAAATGTGCATTTCCCCCCTGTGTATATTTACAGCAGAGAACTGCATCACAAAATCTGAAGAAATGCGAAATCTGAAGGGTGACTGTGCTCCAGTTGTCACAAGTCCTCCAGGTGGCGCGGATCAGGTCAGTTCTTATTGGAATTTGCAAAGACAGAATTCCTCAAGCATGCCGGGTAATGTAATTCAGGTTACAAACAGATGGATTAGTTCACCTTTTGATTTCAAATCGTTAAGAGGTCCCTGTAAAGAAACTATTATGGAACTTAATGGAAGAGGCATAACGTAGACCTTAGGGGCATGGGCTTTATGGTACATTTTGATAGGAAACGAAGTGCAGCAAATATAATCCATACTGAATGTCAGAAGATGTAAATTTGATTGTGAAGACTTCTGTAACAGTTTTTAGGACCACAGCTCAATGTTTCAGGATGTGTACGCACATGATTCAAAGCCCTACCATTGCCACATCTTTGTTTTTGTTTATATACACAATGGGGTTATCTAGTTATCTTCTAATTGGAAATGCCTCTGTCTGAGATCTTTGAGAGCTGCTGAGTAGGCATAACTGACCTGGATGGAGAAATAGTCCAATGTAGTTTAAGGCAACTACCTATGTCCTTTCAGGTAGAGCCAGTGTGGTGTAGTGGTTAAGAGCGGTAGACTCCTAATCTGGGTAGAAGAAAGAACATGATTATTTATATTATTCACGCTGGCAACAGATTACTATATATTTTTTAAGGGAGGAGGAGAAAGTAGGCTATTTTAATAATAGAGAACACAATATAATATAAACTGATATTTGAACCTATTATTGCACAAGAGAAAGCACCTGCTTAGGTTATAAGTGCTGCAATGTGTGCAGCAGCAGCAGCAGCAGCAGCAGCTTTTGGCCTGCACCATGTCTTCATCTCCTCCTTTCCCCAGTGAGAGTTATGCAAAACCATGTAACTCGCTGGCATGTAAGTCACAGGCTGCCCTCAGGCTAACTTCTGCACTTCGCTTTTTGTACCATGTTCAAGTTTCGTTCTGCGGGATATGCATATCTTGCAAACAAGATCTCTAATGGGGGCTGCTATGCGTTTGGCTGACGGTGCAGTTTTGCTTCTCGAGCAGCAAACACACATGGTTCTGCTTTTGGAAAGGCAGAGCAGATGAACTGCTTGGGAGGGAAGTTCCCAATCAACTTCTTGATTCACACAACCATATGTTTAGTGGTGGGTATTACCATGAGAAGACTTCTGTTGTCATATAGCTCCTTTGTGGGAGGGGGGGGGCACGTGAGTCTTGTGTATGCTCAAATACATGTCAAGATCAAAGGCCTCAGCTCCTGACTCAACCATCATTTTGAAAGTTTTCCCATACAGTTATAAATAACATGTTTAAAAATATCTAAGCTGTGATTATATATTACTATATGGTTGAATGAACTGTCCACTACCATTGTGGTTTTTTTTTGGCTTGGTTCAGAGCTGCAAGGTTTCACGTGTGAAGGTAATTGTTTTCCTGTCTGCTGTACTCCTGCATTGCAGGGGTTTGGACTCGGTGGCCCTTGGGGTCCCTTCTGACTCTACAGATCTATAATTATATGATTCTTTTGTCAAGAGCTGCTGGAATTTCTGTATGGCTGGTGGGGATGAATCAGCGTACAGTGGGGAGGTTCAAAAAGGTATCTACATGGTGCCTAGAGAATAACTTGCACTTAAATATTAGCAAAGGGACGCAGGTGGCGCTGTGGGTTAAAGCCTCAGCGCCTAGGGCTTGCCGATCGAAAGGTCGGCGGTTCGAATCCCTGCGGCGGGGTGCGCTCCCGCTGCTCGGTCCCAGCGCCTGCCAACCTAGCAGTTCGAAAGCACCTCCGGGTGCAAGTAGATAAATAGGGACCGCTTACCAGCGGGAAGGTAAACGGCGTTTCCGTGTGCGGCTCTGGCTCTGGCTCTGGTTCTGGCTCTGGCCAGAGCAGCGATGTCACGCTGGCCACGTGACCCGGAAGTGTCTCCGGACAGCGCTGGCCCCTGGCCTCTTAAGTGAGATGGGCGCACAACCCCAGAGTCTGTCAAGACTGGCCCGTACGGGCAGGGGTACCTTTACCTTTACCTAAATATTAGCAAGACAAAGGAAATGGTGTTGGACTTTCGGAGGAAGAGAGGGGAACTAGCCCCGTTGTATATCGGGGGGTGGGTTGTGTGGAGAGAGTCTCTTCCTTTAAATTCCTGGAGTTTACCTTAGTGAAGACTTCATTTGGAAAAACAATATAATTTAGGTGGTTAGGAAGGCCCAACAGAGACTCCATTTCCTCAGGGTCTTGTGAAAGAACAATGTTAAACAACAACTGATGACCTCCTTCTACCAGTCCACAATAGAAAGTGTCCTCTTCTATTGTATCACAATGTGGTACATTGGCTTGACAGCCACAGACAGAAAGTCTCTACAGAGGGTGGTGAACACAGCACATGATATCATGGGCTGTCCCCTGAGCCCGCTAGATGACATCACAAGGGATCGTTGCCTTAGGAGAGCGAGAAAAATTCTCAGGGACAATTCACACCCCAGCCAGCACCTCTTTAATCTTCTACCCTTGGGCAGGAGATATAGAAGTATAATCAGTCGTACCAACAAGCTAAAAAACAGTTTCTATCCTTAGGCTGTTAGGCTGCTGAACGGAAAATAATATAGTGCAACTGACTTTTGGGGTTGGTGTGTTGTGCGACAAGCACACAGAGTGCAACGAGATTGAGTGTTTGTGGGTGGGGGAGGGAGTCTCAGTTAATTTCATTGTACACAGGTTGTACATTGACAATAAAGGTATAATTATAATTATAATTATTATGGCTGCCTTTTGTGGTGAACTGCTGAAGGTAGCATTCTCTCAATGAAGATCCTTCTGGATTGACTCCACCTACATGGCTTGCCATCAGATCATCTGGGCAGCAAGGAGTATTCACAGCTTTCTTTTCCTTCTGAACCATTTCCACCGAAAGTCTTCCTGAGTTCTGGTGTGTCGCTGTGTTCTTGGTTGGTCTCTGCTCCTGCCTTGATCTTTGGTTCTAATCACTGACCTGTATCATGTTCCCTGGCTCCTGGCTCATCTCTGATTGCTGCCCAGAACACAAGCCCTGGCAGTTGTTTGGCAATTTGCTGTGCTTTTCTATTCATTCATCACGGTCTAGTAACTGCAGGAGGAGAGGCAGCAGACTTGTTGGGAACAACACCTGGCACCTCCTCCTAAAAAGCAGCTGTTGCTGCCTGCACTATTTGAGAGAGAGATAGAACTGTGCTGAAGGGGTGAACACATGGTCCCAATAATTCTTAGCAAGCTGGATTCAGACAGATGGGGGGGGGAGCCTATTCAGACGCACCTCCCCAGCAGAGACTTGAGAAGCCATGCTCACTTGTCCTTTCATGCCAGATGAAGACAGGCTGCAGCTGGTGCAAAATGTGGCTGCTAGATCGGTAAATCAGGTCCTTTCTTAAAGAGGGCACGTATTGCAGTGAGACCTGGACAACCGACACCCTGTGTTGTGGGTGGGTACAATTGGTCAGCCACAAGACCCGATTGGTAGGTCCCTCGTAGCTGGGTGCAATCTGGCCAATGGGACGCAGTCTAAACAGTTCAAGGGACCTATTTATGCCCATGCACATGACCCAGAGCTTCCTCTTTCAGCGCATGCATTCGGAACACCCGCCCACCTCGCCCTACTTTTAGGGCTTTTTGCTTGACCTTGCTATGCCGTCGTGTGTCGTTGTGACAGGGGCATGCAGGGATTTTCCCCACTTGGCTGATTGGCTGTTGCCATTTGGGTTTTGCCTGCCACGTAGCAAATCGTCACAACTTGTAAGGTTGCGGATAGGCTCTATTTAAGATGATATGTATGGGAGAATGCTCTCGCCATCCCTATGTGAAGGGTATTCCGTTAAAGGAATCCAGGGACTCGATGGTTTGGTCAACCCCTGAGAGGGGGTTGTGGCCATGCCTGAGTCCAGGGGGACATTTGGGTGGCAGAGTTAGGCCATTCCCGGCTTTCCACTTATCCAGGTGTTCACCCTTGGCTGACCTATGCTGGAACCCTGGGTCAGCACTACCTGCATGGCAGGGAGCTTGTCAAACCAGACCCTATGCAACCAGTCACTTTCTGTATACATAAAGCCTAAATTCAACAAAAAACCAAACCAAAATTTGAGTCATGTGTGAATTTATTTAGGGGGGAGATTTCTGGGTCTGAAGAAGCAATGGGGCAGCCTGGTGGGACCCAGTGTCTCCAAAGCCATAATGGCTGCCAGTGAGATACCAGGTGCAGTTCAAGGTGTTAGTATTACCATATGGACTGGGATCCAAGTAGTGAAAGAACATCTTGACCAATAGCAACCATCTCGGCCCCTACAATTGGCAGGGGAGGCCCTGTAGGTGATGCCGCTGATGAGTTCTGCCCAGTTGCTTTCATTGGATCACCCTGAGTTCTAGTATTTCTCCATACCATCAGTAATATAATGCAGCTCTATCCTGCCCTTCACCTCTTTACCCTCATTTTTTTCTAAACTAAAAAGCCCCAAATATAACCTTTCCAAATAGGGGAGGTTCTTCACCCCTTTGGTTTTTTGGTTGTTCTTTTCTGATGCTTTTCCAGCTCCTTTTTGGGGACAGGCCATTCTTGTCACCTGTTGCCCTGTTCCAATTAATTATTTATATTTTCTCCCTGTTGGTGGATCATTTTATTAGCTTTCAGGGTCCTTCATTTTGGTGTTTTAGGGAAATCTGTATTTCTTTCATACTCCTTTTCTTCTTCCCTCTCTCCCCAATGTTGTCTTCATTTTACACTCATTTATGTTTGCTTTCTATACTTGGTATTTGTACAGTTCTTACTTTTCATGACCTCTTTGTTTCTGCAGCTGCTGGTGGGTTTATTTTAGGAGGTGAGGGAATGGGCTGCTGGCTTTTACTCTGGCTTATCAACCCAAAAGGCACAAAGGGAGAGTAAAGCAAATCTCTAAAAAGGCAGGAATCCATTCACAGAACCCTGTCCAATTTTTTGCTGTAAATAATTTATTTTTATTATTCTTTAATGAGAAAGAAAGAAAGAGAGAGAGAGAGAGAGAGAGAGAGAGAGAGAGAGCGCCATGCCAGTTTCATTATTCAGAAGTGGTAGTGCCTGAAATGTTAAGGTTGTGTCAGAAATATAATGGAAGATGAAATACATGACCAGTCTTAATAACTTTTTTGTGGGGTACATTTCTGGAGCTTTGCAATGTCCTGAGTGGTTTCAATTTTAAAGTGTATGTAGGGGAGTTTTTGGAAGATAAATAAACAGCAAACAAGAAAGATGTGCTGATATATTTTTTAAATGATTATTTTTAGAATAGTCACAGCTACCCCCAACCAACTTCTGGGATCAATTACAAGTTATATTAGCATTATCTGGGGCTTTTACAGCAGGAAAATGTCTCTGAACATATGCAGAACATATTTCCCACCTTTCTGAGTAACTGAGCAGTCCCCTCTTCAACACATTATAGGGTTCCAGTCTATAAAAGCAAAGGCCAATGTCTAGAACTGGGCTAAAGCATTCATGCTACACTTTTCCAGCAATTTCACGGACAGAGGGAAAAGGTCAAGTGAAGACTAGGATAGTTTCTGTAGGGGCAGGAGAGGTTGCTATTGTAAGATGAGATGACAGAGTTTTGAGCTTATTTCTCTTTCTTTTACTACCTGAAAAATTGCTGAAAATACCCCTCTTTAAGGGGGACTAATGGCTCTGTGTAAATTGACAGAGAGATTTGAGTTAGAAACATAGAAATGTAGAGTTGGAAGTCACCCCCTTACATCCTTGCATTGCAGCTTTGAGATGAATAATCCAGTTTTTTTAATTTTTAACTAGGACTATTTATTTTTTAACTAAACATCTAAATGGCTGTTTAAGTGGTAAATAATACAGCTTTTTTTTAAAATAAAATGGAACAGATAAGGTCAATAGCATTAGTAGAGTGCCTTTATTTCACTGCTTCAGGAATATCAACTGAGCATGCTCAGCCCCCCTCCCCTCTCTTTAGAAGTTAACACAACTTAAGGTACTAGAAAGTAGGAACTTGGGAAGTGTAGGGATGCCAAGAAAGAGGGAACTTAGCTCAGGGGTAAAGTACCTGCTTTGAATGCTGAAGATCCCAACTTCAACCTTCACCATCTCTCCTTCAGAAAGAATCTGGTAGCAAGTGATGGGAAACTTTGCCCGAGACTCTAGAGAGTCTCAGTCAGTCAAAGTAGACAAGACTGGGCTAGACAGATGGAAGATTATGGCCTGGAATAAGGCAGCTTCCCATAGGCTGTCCCAGAGACCTCTGAATCCCCAGGGCAACCTATCCTTTCCAACAGAGGAGCACCTGCTCTTGCACTGCATTAGTCATGTCAACCTTGGAATGCCCAGCTTTCAGTCCAACAGGCGTTGCTCTCTATGTGTAATGAGATGGCACGTAACCCCCAGAGATATACTGTAGAGGCCTCACAGGAAAGATCTCATCTTACCAGTGGACCAGCACCTACAAAACACACACACACACACACACACAAAAAAAAAAAAAACCTCCTGTAGCCTTTTTGAGCATTGGGTAGGGTGGTTGGGGCTGTGGACTGTCTCCAGCCCAGCTGTGTTGACAGAATAGCAGCTTAGTCAGGGAGAATCTGGGCTCTATAGTTTCAAGAATTTGGCTGCTCTTCTGCTAATTCATAGAATATTATTATTTCTTAAATTTGTGTGCCACGCTTCATCCAAAGATCACGGGGTGGTTCACAGAACAGTTTTTGGGATGGTGCATAAAAAAATTGGAAAATATAAACATAGTTAAGCAGTGAACATCTTGGCCAAATTGATCTATACACCTATACACAGCACCAGCACTCCCCATCAACAAAAGAGGATTTGCAGTCATGTGTTTAATCATCATCATCTATGATGCTGCCTTCTACTGAGTCAGGTCCTTGGTTCATCTAGCTCAGCAATGTCAATACTGACTGGTAGTGGCTCTACAGGAGACATTCCCAGGCCTGCCTGGAGATGCCCTGGACTGAAGCTAGGACCTCTTGCATGCAAAGTAGATGACCTAAGACTGAGCTACAGCTCTTGCCTAAACCAAGCTTGCGTGGGTATTTTTTAAATTTAAAGTCTTTACATCCCACTCTGCAAACTTCCTGGGACAGAGGGCTAATTTCCATAAAGCACCAAGCACAATGACGACAGCAAACAAATGCATGTCCTTCTTCCTCTCCCCCCCCCAATTTTTTTTCAATTGCTTTTCCAAAGGAATTTAAGACAAACAAACATACATAAATCCTAATTGTAATTAAACCAATCTTAGTAACATTGCTAAGTGACTTCCTCAAATCTTCCTGGTTGAATTTCATTGTATATCATTTTAACAGTTTTCCAAAATCAATTTCTCAAAGAATTAACTTGATCACTTAACATCTTTCATTCTTTCCAATTTAGCTTTAAACATCTTAAATCCTATCCTTACATATTTAAATCCTAAGCCTATCTAATATTTGCTAGCTTTTCCAATTAAGTTATCTTAACATATTTAGCTAAGTAGGCTTTAAATTTCATCCATTCTTCCTGGTACTCCTCCTCCTTCTGGTCGCGGACTCTTCCAGTCAGGTTGGAAAAGTCCATCATCTTCATCTGCCAATCTTCCACTGTTGGTACTTCTTGTGTTTTCCAATTCTTTGCTAACAAAATTCTTGTTGCAGTTGTGGCATACAAAAACAATTTAACATCTTTCGTGGGCAATTCCAAACCTATTATTCCAAGAAGAAAGGCCTCTGGTTTCTTAATAAATGTATATTTCAACATTTTTTTCAATTCATTGTAAATCTTCTCCCAGAAGTCTTTCACCTTGGGGCAGGTCGACCACATATGATAAAAGGTACCTTCTTTTTCTTTGCATTTCCAACATAAATTATCACTGTTATGATAAATCTTTGCTAACTTTACAGGGGTCAAGTACCATCTATACATCATTTTCATTATATTTTCCTTTAACATTGTACATGCAGTGAACTTAACCCCTTTCCTCCACAACCTTTCCCAATCTTCAAACATTATGTTATGTCCCACATCTTTTGCCCAATCTATCATTACAGATTTAACTTGTTCATCCTTTGTATGCCTCTTCTTAACTGATTGTATGGACATGTATTTTGTATCATTTCCTTGCCACAAAATTTGTTCATTTATGGGATTCCTTACCCGTCCTTCACCAAAAAGCGGGCTATTATAATGCAGGTTACAACAATATAATATTGTAAACAGTTAAGGCAATTTACATCAAAGTATTAAAATCAGTTAAGATTTATAATATGTCTTAAATAAAGTAATCCTAAGACACAGCATCATTCCTTTCAGTGAATCTGGAGTATTCTGCTATTTAAAGAAGCCAACAAATAGTTTCCAATGAATCATTGTGTATTCATGGCATCTGATGCTTCATTAGCACATCTGAATTGTTCTAACTCTCTCTTGATATCCTGGATATAAATGTTTAGGATTGTGTAGGGACTAGGGGAAATAATTAGCCAAGGCACAAATTACAGTTAGGGTACCTTACGACAATTGACATTCAAAGTACTGAGACAGCTATTTGCCATTTGTGATTTGTGGAATCTCAGCTTTGTGTCCATTATAGTTAAACAAAGCCTAATTTTATAGCTGTGTATCCTATAAAATTGGATCAAAATGGATCTGGGTTAATTCTACTCGGCGGAATTTGGTGTTCTCTCACTTAGGATAAATGGTTAGCATTGGAGATATGGATAGCAATATGCCATAAAATCCAGCTTGTGGATAGCCCAAAAAGTGTTCACAAAAAATAAAACCTGGATGAAAGCTCTCAATTAAATTGTTTATAATTACTTGTCTCATCCATATACACAAATATTGTATAGGCTCACATCCTTCCTTGCACTTACATAAGTTTAGCTCTGTTGGTTTAGCTAATCAGAGGCCTCTTGAGAAGCCCACAAGCAGGAGACACCATGACAATATCCTTCTCTCACTATTATTTCCAGCAACTGGCGTTCAGATCCATGCTGTGTCTGATTCTGAAGGGAATATATAGCCATAATGGCTAGCAGCCTGCATGAATTTGTCTTTTTGTCCCTTCAAAGCTATTTAAATAAAGTCACTAGTCCTGAAAGTGCTGCATTTTTATTTATTTATTTGAAAGTATTTAAATATTGTCTGATATTTAAAAAAATCTCTAAGCAGTGTCAGTGAGTTACTGGGTCTAATTCAAGGTGTTAGACTGGAAAGTAGCCAATGTAACACCAATTTTTAAAAAGAGGTCCAGGGGAAATCCTGGAAATCACTGGCTAATTAGCTGAAACTCTGTCCTGGGAAAACTAGTGGAAAGTATTGTTTAAGAGAAAATAACCAAGCATATAGAAGAACAAGTCTTGCTGAAGCAGAGCCAGCACGGCTTCTGGAAGGGCAGGGCCTGCCTCACCAGCCTGTTAGAGTTCTTTGCGAGTACTAACAACTATATAGACAGAAGTGACCTGGTGGACATAGTGTACTTTGACTTTCCAAAAGCTTTTGACTCAAGGCCTTTTTGCACCATTTATAGTTGCATAGTTGCAACTTTTAAAATATGTTTTGGACAGGTTATCACATGAAATCATTCAGCTAGTATGATAATGTTCTCAAAAACCTACTTTTCCCTACACCACTTTGAAAAAGACTTTTGGGAAAGATTCCGGCTGGATCCTCAGTAATTTCTATTGTGTGGAATACATACTGGCACCATCCTGCTTTCTGTGTTGGGGTTGTTGGGGGTGGTTTTGGAGACATCTGTTTCCCTCTCACTGGTGAGCTTAGTTCAGAGGACAAGTTGGGCAGATGGAAGTGTCAAAGTACTGCACATGACAGCAATCATTAGCTGCATATAAAATTTCATGACAAGAACAAGGTTGTTGGTGTTGCCTATTGCTCAGGGAGTCACAAAGTTCCTCGTCTAATCTCCTATACTTCCAACAAGATCAGTATTCTGGAATAAAAAGGTAAAGGTAAAGGTACCCCTGCCCGTACGGGCCAGTCGTGTCCGACTCTGGGGTTGTGCGCCCATCTCACTTAAGAGGCCAGGGGCCAGCGCTGTCCACAGACACTTCCAGGTCACGTGGCCAGCATGACAAGCTGCATCTGGCAAGCCAGCGCAACATACGGAACGCCGTTTACCTTCCCGCTGGTAAACCCTATTTATCTACTTGCACCCGGAGGTGCTTTCGAACTGCTAGGTTGGCAGGCGCTGGGACCGAGCAACGGGAGCGCACCCCGCCGCGGGGATTCGAACCGCCGACCTGAAGATCGGCAAGTCCTAGGCGCTGAGGTTTTACCCACAGCGCCACCCACGTCCCTGATTCTGGAATACTAGGCATTAAAAAGTTTTAAGCCAAAAAGGGGGCATTCCCTTGCACATGTTTATAACTCTGACATTTACTTGCTGGAGAAACATGAAGATACATTAGGAGTGTGACTACAATCGTGGAGCTTTTCTCAGTTCAGGGAAAAGCTACCCTCATTCAAAATAGCGACATGTGAGTAAAGAAAATAAAGAAGAGGAAAAGTTGGTGTCCATCACCACATTTCACACGGCAGTGGGTTCCACAGATGGACAATGTACCGTGTGAAGCTCTCACTTTTGACTGTCCTGAATCTCCCACCATTGTCCTGCCCTCCACTGGTCCCCTCACTACACATAGAAATGAATGGCTGAAACCAGGAAATCTCCTCTATTATTATCTAATATTATTGAAGAGAAGGTTAAAAATAACTGCAGTCTTGAACTCAGAGGCCAACGTGTATACGGGTGCAACCTCACAGGCTGAGCAAATGTATGATTGACAGAAGGTTCATCTGAGTTTGGTGGAGCTTACTCCCAAGTAAGTTTGCATAGGACTGTAGCTCTTTTCTTTTCTCATTCACACAGCGAGATAATTGACTCAGACAAGGATAGTGTGTAGCATAAATGAAAACTGTATGTATACCCAGCCGTCTCGACTGACGTAAGCATAGCTCTTGCCCGGTGAATGGCTAGCATTTTTGTCATAATGAGGTGCCAGCCACTGCACAAGTCACAACTCACAAAACTAAGCTGACTTATTTATTTTATTAAGTTACAATGAGTAGATGATATGAGCCAAGGAAACAGTCCTGGCTAACACATACCAAATAAATTCAAATTAGAAACAGGCTCCTGAAAGCTAACAGTATTTTCTTTGCTTCAGAAAGTTCAACACATGAAAATGATAGGAAAACTCAAGGCCTGCAGTTCAATAAGAAAGCACAAGCTTGGATAACAAGATGTCCTTAGCTGTGCTACAGTGGTAAAACAATGGTCATAAATGTGATGAATTGATCAGAGTTAGATAATAAGGATCTCGCCTTCCTCCATATGATAAACCTTCAGATTTAGAGAAAATGTCAGGAAAGCTTTGTTGGAGTTAGTGTCTTTTGTTCTGAAATTATGAACTTTTGGTCATATTATACTTACACAGTTTTCATTGTAGCTATCTTATTTTTAATTGTGTATATCAGTACAAAGAAGATGCAGTGAGATTTCAAAAGGCCTCATGATTTGATACCAGTAACCAAACTGGGACCTATTTCACACATAGTAGTTTTCCTACATGGAAGTAGGAAAACAAGTATAATCAGATGTCAGTATCAGTTTATCGGTGAGAGTCTGTGAGACTTCAGTCCCAGCTATAGAGTCTTCTACAAATGGAAATCAGCAATCAATATCAAATGTCAGAACAGCATTCAGATGAAGTACTTAGCTGCATAAATGATTTACAGTGGTGCCCCGCAAGACGAATGCCTCGCAAGACGAAAAACTCGCTAGACGAAATGGTTTTCCGTTTTTCGAGGCGCTTCGCAAGACGAATTTCCCTATGGGCTTGCTTCGCAAGACGAAAACGTCTTGCGAGTCTTGTGAGTTTTTTCCCCTTTCCCCCCCCCCTTTTTCTAAGCCGCTAAGCCACTAATAGCCGCTAAGCCGCCAATAGCGCTAAGCCGCTAATAGGGGTGCTTCACAAGACGAAAAAACCGCAAGACGAAGAGACTCGCAGAACGAATTAATTTCGTCTTGCGAGGTACCACTGTATGTCTGTTTCCCAGTGTATGTACAACATTCATTGTCCTTGGTTTTTTAAAAAGTAACAATATGTTTTAGCGAAGGCAAGCAAGATGGTTTGAGCATATACAGTAACGCCAATCCTAGCCTGATGGCACTGGCTGCCAACTAGTTTCAAGGCCCAATTAAACAATCTATTGCCTTTTAAATAGAGTGTGTTTGTGTTTGTTACTTACTATGTTATGTGTTTTGTGTTTTTATATTAGAAATTACCCTGCAATCCTCAGATGAAGGGAGGTATACAAATTCAATAAATAAAATACATTCCTAACTTATGGGGGGGGAACAACCACACTTTTCCAGCTAAGATATCATAACAACAGAATTCA
The DNA here is from genome assembly GCF_951804945.1 of Podarcis cretensis. Taxonomy (NCBI): domain Eukaryota; kingdom Metazoa; phylum Chordata; class Lepidosauria; order Squamata; family Lacertidae; genus Podarcis; species Podarcis cretensis. The sequence goes on along the minus strand of NC_137170.1, from coordinate 73,146,171 downwards.
AATAACAAAAAATGCTCCAGGACTAATGAAATAACTAGATTTAACATGCCCACAACCCAAGCAGACATCTAACGCATTGCTTTAACTGTGTGATTATTTAATGCATTATTATTTCTCAGATGGCCCCTACAGTCATGCTGTTTATACAAATGTTCGCTGGCAACTTTGCACTCAGTATATATAATTTTACTGTTTGAACTTAAAAGTCACAAGGCTGAAATAAAAAGGCATGGGTGGCGCCTTGCCATACTGCCCCTGGAGAACAAGAGGCCGACAGCTCATGATTCGGTGCCAACAGGTTGCTGGGAACTCGACTAAACGGAGCAGCAATAAGTCTACACTGTGGAGCTTTGCTGAAAGATGTGATCACACCTCCTAATGTGACTCCATGGCTCTGTTACTTACAGCTAAATTACATTATTATGACTTCATTGTTGAATCCCAATTCTCCTAATTATAGCCTAGAGATCTATTATTTGATTTTGTAACACCAAGTGCTTCTTTTCTAAATCATGTAATCTCTTGTAGCTTATTAATGTCAGGTTTGTGCACACACAGGGACTTGGTTGTTTGCCAGGCAGAATCAAATTTTCAAATTTTCACTGTGTTATGTTGTGAGGATTTGCTTGTTACAATCTAATTATATTGGCACTGAAAGCAAAATTATATTATAAAGCACTTTAACTCTTTCACGGGAACAGATTTGCATATGTTAAGTGTCCTCATTGCCATTGGTTTATTAGCCTTTTCATCAGAAAATATCTCTTGGAATTGTATGCCGAAGATAAGAATTTCTGCGGTGTTACCTCTTTATCTTCACTGGAATGTGGCTTTCAGTTCATTAAAATATTCTCTCAAAATATGGGGTGTGAAACTACCATATAGTAATATGAACAATTAGGAGTCCTGTGGCACCATTAATATTAGTTTTTTTATTGTGGCATAAGCTTTCATGGGCAGAAGCCCACTTTCTCAGAAAAAAGCAGTGTTGTTTGTATCAGTTACCTTGTTCATTCATACTTGTAGGATTCCTAGGCATGGATTTCATGTGAACGGCAGTAGCTGCAGTCCTTAAATCATATAGTCAGGAACACATTGCCATTCATATAAAAGAAACTAATATAGATAGTTGCTTACATCAGACAAAAGTTGGCAATCATTTATTCATGTTAGCTGACACAGCACATATTTCTCTATCCCTGCAGTGAACTTGTTCTAGAGCAAAGAAGCCTATGCAGACTTTGTAGTCCGGAGGATGCTTCTTGAGCTATGGTACCTGACTGATACATTAAGGTACATTAACATGAAAGACACAACCTGCTCTTACAGGTAAAAGAATCAAAAGATGCACTGTGCAGTGCAGTTCTCTGTGAGTCGTGGTGTTGGAGGCAAATAATACACCAACCCTGCAGAAGCTGAGTAGGTCTTGGTTTGGTGTGGGAGACTGCTAGGGAACCCTACAGAATATACATTGGCTGGATGTAGATGTAATGAGTAATGCTTAAGTCAGTACTCAAGACACAATGTCATATTTAACTAACTTGATCACTGATATTGAGAAATTGTTATGGGACTATCAATATTCTTTATTGTCTACATTCTGAAAGTGACTAGAACCACAAATGTCAAGAACCTCATATTTTGCGCTTTACACAAACATATAGTATTTACTTATACAATTTCTTGGTTTTATTATTATGGGACAAATGAAACCACCACCTAAGGCTGTGCCAAATGTTCTTGGACCAGTACTTTTGGTATATAGGGGAATTGGGGGGGGGCTTGCTCTCTCTGCTATAGATGTCCTCTGTGTGGGCATTCTTGTGTCCTCCATGGCAATCATCCCATATTAATTTACATTTAAAATCCTTCATCAGTTCAGACCCCGGAGTGGTTTACAACAGCATTCTGCCCACCTGCAATTCTCAGGAGAGAGAGGGAGAGGGAGAGAGAGAGAGAGAGAGAGAGAGAGAGAGAGAGAGAGAGATCGAAGGTCTCCTCCCATTGATCTTCATGGCTCACTGCAGATTTGAACCTGCCAACGTGTAACCAACCACTATGCCACAATGGCTTCCAAACCATATACTGCACAACTGTATGGGTTTCACTCACAGAGAAGTGTCCATTTTTCATAGGAATGAGCCAAGGTCTGGGGTGATTGCATTATTCAGCCAAGAGCTTGTGGCAGGCCCAAGCCCTTAGGTTTAACTGAAAAGCTGACCTTGTTACCTAATTATAATATATTTCACTTTCCTATTATTAGTCTGCAGTGTCTGAAAACGATGCTGTTTCAGCTGGATTTAATGTTATGCGTGTTCCAGTTATATATACTTTTTTCTGGGAAAATATTTAATACAAAATCAATTACTAATAAAAGGGAATTTGAACCCAAAGGAGACTCCCCCCAGAAAACCAATTTTCAGTGGCAATGTGACCCATTAATGAGCTCTGCTCTGTGCTGCCATTGTGCTGAGTGCCTCCTAATGAAATACAGCAGGTTAATGGTTGTGGTACAGTGGACTTAAATATGAACCACAGCAGGTGTGTATCTTAATGAGGTGTTAATAGTGCGGCAGGTGCATGTAAATAAGGAACACTGAGGGTAGTAATGGGTGAGTCAAGAGGGCCAAGTACCGAAAACATTGAAAGCTGGAACACACATAATGGCTCGTTTACGCTCTGATTGTTTGCAATGCAATGTTTGCTCCCCAGCAAGTGAATCTGGAAAACTATTTTAAATGATCACATTGTCCTCACAGAGTTCTGTTTAGAAGATATTTCAAGGCATTTGTGGCAATGTCTAGTGCATTGAGGCTGGGCAGAAAATTCCAGCTTTTACTCATTCCTTCCTACTGCCACTTTTTTTTTGTTTTGTTTCTTGGGATGGGCAAAAATGCCCATTTCAGTTACTCCGTGTTTTTCATTTTTAAAAATCTTCACTTCTCCACATCTGCTTCCTTGAGGGAAAAAATTCTCATGAAAATTCATCAGCATTTTAGTGTGAATTTTTCCTAATTTACACATTTTTGCATGTAGTTTTTCCTAAAATACACATTTCTGTATCTTCCCCTGATATAATGTATTTTTGCATGTTACTTTCACTAATATATGCATTTTATGCACACTTTAACCTAATAACTGTTGTGCACATTACCTGATTGGAGATTTGTGTTATAAAATTTGGAGAAGTGTAAATTTCAAAAGATATCTGTGTTTTGGGTAATGTTCAGAAAGTATGTAACTGGTAAGTTAGCCTTTGGATGCAACCTGAATTGAATTTCTGCTCCATCCCTGATCACCACTTCAAAAGCTTTCCAGTGATGTTATTCCTAACAAATTAAATGTCCTCTTCTTAGCTCTGTTTCTACTTTACTTGTCTGCGGCTTGTAGCACCAACCTCACTGCTCACAATATCTTTCTACCACCTTGGCAGAAAGGAAAGCATTCCTTACTTCTTCTGTCTTATCTTTCCAATATTTTCTCTTACAAAAATCACGCCACTAGCCCAGAAAAACTCATTCTGCTTGTCCCATTGGGATCAATGGGATACGATATCCTCAGGTAAGATAGGGAAAATTGCTCAGTGGCAGAGCAGCTACTTTCAGTGTGAAAGGTCCCTGGTTCAGTTCCTGGAACCTCAAGGCAAGGCAGAGAACGGCAGAGAGTGGCCGCAGCCTAAAACCCTGGCGAGTCACTGTCTATCATTGTAGATAATACTGGGCTAGACGGTCAGCTTTCTGAGTTTCTATGTTCTTCTTGCTCATATTTCCTGCTGGGAAGATCTCAAACATCTCAGGTTAAATATGATGAAAAGCAGAGCTCCTAATCTCTTCCCCAGCACCACACCCCAGCTCTCTTTCCTTACCGCTAGAAAGGCACCGTTTTAGTGTATTTTAAGAAGTTTACATTTTGTATTTTGTTGCATAGGAGTCAACTCCTAGGGGCTGTGGGGGCTTTGGCAATAATAATAATAATAATAATAATAATAATAATAATAATAATAATAATAATTTATTTATACCCCGCCCATCTGACTGGGTTTCCCCAGCCACTCTGGGCGGCTTCCAACAAAACACTAAAATACAATAACCTATTAAACATTAAAAGCTTCCCTAAACAGGGCTGCCTTCGGATGTCTTCTAAAAGTTTGGTAATTATTTTTCTCTTTGACATCTGGTGGGAGGGTGTTCCACAGGGCGGGTGCTACTACCAAGAAGGCCCTCTGCCTGGTTCCCTGTAACTTGGTTTCTCGCAGCGAGGGAACCGCCAGAAGTCCCTTTGTGCTGGTCCTCAGTGTCCGGGCAGAACGATGGAGGTGGAGACGCTCCTTCAGGTATACTGGACAGAGGCTGTTTAGGGCTTTAAAGGTCAGCACCAACACTTGGAATTGTGCTCGGAAATGTACTGGAAGCCAGTGTAGGTCTTTCAAGACTGGTGTTATATGGTCTCGGCGGCCGCTCCCAGCCACCAGTCTAGCTGCCACATTCTGGATTAGTTGTAGTTTCCGGGTCACCTTCAAAGGTAGCCCCACATAGAGCGCATTGCAGTAGTCCAAGCGAGAGGTAACCAGAGCATGTACCACTCTGGCGAGACAGCCTGCGGGTGCCCCCAAGATGACGGGCATTCCCATTCAAATGGTGTGCGCGCACTGTCATGTGATCAATTATGCAGGGGAAGGGCTTTCCTGGGCCCCCACAATATTTTATTCAAGTTGGCACCCCTGCTCTGTTGTAAAAGAGGATGGAGTACAAAAGAACAGGATTGTAGAAGTATAACAGCTTATTGAGAATGTCAAAAACAAAATATGGAAGCTGCCACCGCCACTGCTAAAGGAAACAATAAAGAAGGGTGGACCTAGCTCCTTCAATAATGATCAGTTGGCGTAGCCCCTATTTGAAGGCCTGAATTTGCTCCTTCTTTACTCTCTCACAACAGTCACCAAAATAATAATGTTATAAGTTTTCATCTCAGTCCTAAGTCTGCCCCTGGCTGGCAGTGGTATGGCTTGGTAGAGCCATGCAGCCACCACTGCAACCACAGACCCATTGCTTGCACAGGCCAGGGAGGAAGGCAGAAAGCAATAAGGATGAGGATGCCCCTTTACTGTGCCAGATCCCAGGCTGACATAGCAACAAGGGCAGTCCAGGCCTCTTTACTATCAGAACCACCCCTCACAATGCCCCATTGTGGGTGAGGGAGGTTTCCTCTGGCTATACCATTGGCAGGGATACTGCTGGCAGTAGCTTCCTACCTGCTGCTTGTGTGGGCACTTTGGGGTGCTCCTTGCTGGTGGGTCTTTCCCACCAATAAGAAAGCTCCTCCACCAGTGAGGGATGATGGAGGGACACATTAACTCCACCTAAATCCCTTCTGTTGAAGAGCATCTGTGGCTTGGATCGCTCTGGAAAACAGTTTCTATTCGAAAGCCTGGTCTGAATCCAGATTAATAGATCTAGATCAGGAGAGGGCAGACTTCAGACTTGTTAAATCTCCTTTGCTTTTGTGTTTTGTGTCTGTGTGCAAGGTTTATTTTTCACTAAAACTTCAGCCAGAGCCAGATGCAAAAGAGAAATAAGGAACATTCAGAGCCTAGGAATTTGTTTTCACTACCAGAGCAGGACACAAACCTTCCATACAGAAAGAAACTCTTGGTGGGTTTTCTTCATTTTAGCAACTGAAATTAGGTGGGGAAAGCAGTTTTGTTTGTTGCTATTGTTAAACAATTGGGTGTCAAAAACATTTACTGATTTACTGCAGATCAGCCCAAGGTCTACCAGTAGTTTCCGGTCTGTCTACCTTCTGCTCACCCCTCAACTAGAATGTTGTTGTTGCTTTAAAGAGTAATTACAGACATTTCACTTCATAAGACTTCAGTATTTATAACTTTTCCACCTATTGAACTGCTCCATTTATATGGAACAAGAGAAATTATAGATCCAAGCCTTGGGTGAAAAGTAGAAAAGAAACCTTGCATTGAGAAGCCAGGGCCGGGGAGAAAACATATGTTAGTCTTGTGAGGTGTTCATTTCTGTTCAATTTGTGAGTGAAGCTGACAGGCACTTTAGACAACTTACCATGACACCGGGTGCCATAAACGTGACGCAGAGATCCATAAATGTGACAGAGTGTTTCTAAAAGAACTACCGACATTTAAAGCATCGTTCTCATTCTCTAAAGATGGAATATTTACTGTAAGTGCAGATTGTTGAGATCTGGTGGCTAATCTGCTACCTGCACTGCTGTAATGTGTTTGTGAATACTCATAACAAGTATGCAAATTATCAGCCTCCATGACTTGACTGTGCTGCAAACCAGAGCTGACAGCACAATAGAATACAATAAAAGGAAGTGTCAGCATTGCACTCTGAATGCTGGAACATAGAGAAACAAACACCATGAGTGCAAACCAAAATAAATATATGTAATTGACAAGTGTACAGTATCACGTATAGCTCCTTGCAGTACCCTGTTTATTATAGGAGCCAGCCAAGTATAGAGGCATGCCCCCAGCACCCAAACAGTTTAAAAAGAAGATGGGAATTGGCAGGTGTGCATCCCCCCCCCATATATTTTAGCAAAACAGAATCGGCAAGCTAAGTTAAATTCTTGCAGAAACAAACAAACAAACAAACAAACAAAATAATGATTGTTATGAGATAATTGGGGCAAAAAAGTTGGATTTCTCAAGGCAGACATCACCCTTACAGGATTAGGACTGCCGTCCATAATCCAATATAATACTTCAAATGATGGAGAGAATAAGAGAAGAGGAGGGAAGAGGGATATTGATCTTCCTTTCCCCTCTTCCTTCAGCTTACAGGATTTTTCCTCTGTACCCCATTATGCCTCAACAATCATGAAAAAGACCCCCTTTTGCTTATTCTGCTGATAAAGCCCTAGAGGCAGAGAGGCAAAAGCAGGAGACCTGTTGCAAGGAGGCCTCTGTGACTGGACCCCTATCTTCACTATGCCCCCTTGGATGGCTTCTGGGATGTGGGCACGGGATTGCTGCCTAAATCATTTCACAGTTTTGAAATATGATTGAGGTTCATTTTGGGGGAAAGCAGAGAAACAGTATAGGAGATTGTGCAGGCCATGAGTGTATGGTGGTTTCATTCTGATTCTAAAATGTTAGGATGTTCACATAAGCATTTGACTATTCATACGTATTTCTTCATAAACTCTATGTGCAACATACAGTTCCTTTTTTCACCTCATTGTCAAGTGCAATATGTGAATGCTGGTAAGTGCTGATTAGTTTAAGATTAGAAATGAATGCATTAAAGGCCACACAAAGCTAGAATTCATGGAGACTGTACGCTGCAGCTTCATGAACTGGAATCAGGAACTGGTGTAAACTAGAGGATGCTACATTTTGTTCACTTCTAAGTCACAGCTTGTTTTTATTTTTCCTTATTTATCTTTTCTTGCCACATAGTTTAAGCTAGTGTGCTTAGTTGGAAAAACATGTTTAATTGCACTTTACAGATATTCTCATTTGAAAAGAAGAAAAATGTTTTTCAAATAAAGTTCTAAAATGTTTAGGGAAACATCTGGACATTTTTTTATAAAAAGAATATGAGAGACATGTAGAACCTCAGATTCTTTAGAAGGCTGCGTGTTACAAATGTATTTGATACCATGGAAGAAAGCCCGCACAATAATCTGTTCTCACTCTTTTAATGTAAAGCAGTCTCTGTTGCTAAACACAAATTTGATACAGGGGAATTCACTTCCGTTACATTCTAAATCTGAAATCAATACGCAAAATAGATTTTTCATTTGGTGTTTCGAATTTATTTTTATTCCTTTATTTTAAAAAAGAAAAGAGAAACTGTTTACAATTGGGCTCAATTTAATTTAATCTGAAGACTCTTTCTCACATGATAACGTGTAGCAGGAACAAATAGTTGTGCAAGTGATGCATAAGTCAACTTTTCAAGGCCTATAGCCTAAACTCAAAATGGGGACTCGCCAGGAGCAGGACATGTATACCATGTTTCACACAATAAGGGATTATTTCTCAGAAACCCCTATAACTAGAGGAACAACACAGTGTTGTGATTTGAGTGTCCCAATTCAGCCATGAAACTCATTGGATGACCTTGAGCCAATAACTGTCTTTCAACTGAACCTACCCCAAACAGTGGTTTTGAGAATAAAAATGGCGGCGGCAGCGTGGGGAGAAAACAATGTATGCCACTTTGAGTGCTGTGGATGAAAGGAAATTTATAAATGTCATAGCGAATCAATAAACAAAAGTATAGTTGTCATGAGATGAACATACAAAGGAACCACAACAAACACTCTTTAAAAAATGGCTTCTTGTCATTTAACATTGGATAGTTTTGAGAACATACTTTTGACTATTGCTGTGAATTTCTTTGTCCTCTGCCTGAAACACACACAGGGGAAGCTGAAATGTTGCTCTTAGGACTTCCAGTTTTCTCTGTGAGAAAAAAGATGCATGAGAGAAAAGGATAAGAGTCCCATGCAATAAGAGTCCCGTGAAAGAGAATATGAGTTCACTTCTTATACAAGACAATAAGCAACAAATGGAGTAAGTATCACTTCCACATGTTTGACTATAGTACATTTCTCAGTAAAACTCTAAAACAGGAAAACAATGCAGCCCACCATGTAGAAACACACACACACACACACACACACACACACAATATTGGCTGTTACAGTATGCAGATCTGATGGGTTGGAGCCAGACTTAGTCATGCTTAGAACTTATGTTCCCTTGATCTAAATGTTCCTACTCTAAGCATGACAGGAAGTCTGGATCCTATCTCCCATAAAGGAATCATGGAGTTAGGGAACCCAAGAGCAATCTGCAGCTTTGATTGGGTAGGAAACCCACTAAATACCATGAGTTACTAAATATCAGGAGAAGGAAAACTCAGATCCTAAACATCCGCTGCCTTATGACTAGACTCATTCGTGAGAAAGGCTTCAGGAGTAAATCCCAAGGAATAATCTGTACCCACTGCTTGTGGGACATCTTGGGGAGAATAAAAGGTTAAGGAGTAAACCCTACATGTATCTAGAATGGAGTCCCTAAGACAGTTGAATGGCATATTGTGTGCTGTCCCTGATAACTCCTGCAGCCTAGCTGGTGCCAAATATATTGCTCTGCTTTCCTTTAGATCACATTAGGGAAGCTGAGAGTGGAGTCCTGTCATCTGGGTAGCCCAGGACCTCCATACACACTGCCCAGGCTTGTACACCAGAGTGGAGGTACACTCCATTGTCTTGTGAGACAGAAAGATGCCAACAACTGGAAGTCCTTCTTCCACATAGGATTCAAATTTCTGTTCGTATGCAACAATGTTTTTAATAGAGAACACACACATTTTCAGATAAAGATGGCACCTTGTAGTCCTATGAATAACATCTACCCTGCTGAACAACTACTGCATTGGGACATTGTTCACAGAAAGTGAAATTCATGTAATTCCCATGTTAATCTGTGCACCTTGAAGTTACATTGTGGCTAATGTTGCTATAAGTATTGCAGTCTCTTCTGGACTGGGCTACCGATGACTTTATGGTCACTCTTTTCTTCTTCTATTAGGACACAGTCTATGCTTATCTGTGTTCTCCCATTCCGGACTGCATAGTTCTGGCTCTAAATTGGAAAACAAATAGCTACTGGCAGCTTGGATTACAGCTATAATTTTAGGAAATGGTGGACTATATCGAGAGAGGGCAGAAAGTAATGTAATACAAGAGTCAGTGGAATGACTTGCTTAAATACATATTAAAGAATAATACGGTAGATAAATTGTTTAGTTTTTAAAAGCATTCACAGTCTGCAACGCTATCCAGGAGAGCCAGAACACTCTTCTCCTCTAATCATTTCTGAAGACTCCAAAACAGCACACACATTTTAGCATACTTGAATTATCATTTGCTGCAATGCTGTTCCGTTTCGGCTGCATATATGAACAATCTAAACTATCTGATTTAATGTAGCTTCTAACAACCTGCTTTTGTGATATGCCACTTCATACCTCCACACACACCTCGTAAATACACAGAAATTTGTGCCCAGAACAATGCCATAATTCTAAAGTGGTTTTGAGAACATGACAAGGTGACTTACATATCCACTTATTTTGAGGGTGCCAGATTTGTATGCACATTAAGACACTGGGGAAGAAAACTTCCCCAATTTTATTTTTTCCTTGTGAGGGTGACTGAATGGCCTTAAACAGTGGTATTGTCCTTCGTGAAACACCTGCCAGGTTGATTTATTTGCTGAGGAATCCCTGCCTTCTGCCATGAGCCTCGTGAGGCATGTTCCATGCAGCCCAAACGCACGAGTCATTGCCCCAGTCTCTTGTAGCATAGCCCAACATTGCTCCAGAGTTAACCAAAGAACATGGGAAGTTTGGAAGCGTAGAAGTTTTTAAAGCCTTTAAATAAAGAAGCAGAGTCTGCACATTGTTAACTGAGCCATGTCCAGTTGTCCTCTGTGCTCACAGCACACACTATGATGGCACATCCCTCGATATTGCTGAGTTCCCAATATCCTTACACAGCCAAGGTAACCTGAAAACCATGCCTCTTAGTTATGGCAGTAGGTCATTAGAGGTTCCTGGGAGGAGGAAGATGGGGGTAAGGAGGGAGAAGATAGAGGGCAGGAGCAGAAGATGCTGAACTACAACTCCCAGCAGTCTTGGTGAACATGATCAATGACTAGGGTTGATGGGAGTTGCAACATCTGGAAGGCCACTGGTTTCCCATACTTGATCTAGAAGGATTCTGAAAAGGGGGATTCAAAGATGATGCAAAGGATGGAATTTGGTACCCTATCTCTCTATCTATCATCTATCTATCTATCTCTCTATCTATCTATCTATCTATCATCTATCTATCTATCTATCTATCATCTATCTATCTATCTATCTATCTATCTATCTATCTATCTATCTATCATCTATCTATCTATCTATCTATCATCTATCTATATCTGTCTATCTATCTATCTATCTATCTATCTATCTATCTATCTATCTATCATCTATCTATCTATCTATCTATCTATCTATCATCTATCTATCTATCATCTATATCTATCTATATCTATCTATCATCTATCTATCTATCATCTATCATCTATATCTATCTATCTATCATCTATCTATCTATCTATCTATCTATCTATCATCTATCTATCTATCTATCTATATCTATCTATCTATCATCTATCTATCATCTATCTATCTATATCTATCTATCTATCTATCTATCTATCTATCTATCTATCATCTATCTATCTATCTATATCTCTATCTATCATATCTATCTATCTATCATCTATCTATCTATCTATCTATCTATCATCTATCTATCTATCTATCATCTATCTATCTATCTATCTATCTCTATCATCTATCTATCTATCTATCTATCTATCTATCTATCTATCTATCATCTATCTATCTATCATCTATCTATCTATCTATCTATCTATCTATCTATCATCTATCTATCTATCTATCTATCTATCTATCTATCTATCATCTATCTATCTATATCTATCTATCATCTATCTATCATCTATCTATCTATCTATCTATTTATCTATCTATCTATCTATCTATCTATCATCTATCTATCACCTATCTATCTATCATCTATATCTATCTATCTATCTATATATCATCTATCTATCATCTATCTATCTATCATCTATCTATCTATCTATCTATCTATCTATCTATATCTATCTATCATCTATCTATCTATCTATCATCTATCATCTATCATCTATCTATCTATCTATCTATCTATCTATCATCTATCATCTATCATCTATCTATCTATCTATCTATCTATCTATCTATCTATCATCTATCTATCTATCTATCTATCAATCATCTATATCTATCTATCTATCTATCTATCTATCTATCTATCTATCTATCTATCTATCTATCTATCTATCTATCTGTCTCTATCTCTATCTCTATCTCTATCTCTATCTATCTCTATCTATCTATCTATCTATCTATCATCTATCTATCTATCTATCATCTATCTATCTATCTTACATTCTTCCATATGAAAAGAACATGAAAACGCTAAACTCTTATGATCAGCCACTGATGTCCTGTTGTGTATCCTCCTCCATCATCTGAAATCAGCCAGGCACAAGAAGTAGGGCCTTTTCTGTGATGCCACTGAGATTCTGGAACACGCTGCCCAAGGGCATTGGCCTGGCCCCACCACTGTTTGCCTTCTGACAGACTAAAATTAACCTTCTCCAGCAAGCATTTTGGGGTGCTGCCCAGCGAACTGGGCTGTGGTGGTGCTCTGCTGATTCTTTTTAAATTGTATTATACTTCTAGGGAGCTGTGTGTGTGCAATATTCCTTGCTTTGTTTTAATTGTAAGCCATCTTGAGTATATTTTTGTTCTACAGAAAGGCAGGTTGAATGTAAAATAAATAAATACTTTTAATCTACAATTTTTAGAACTACTCTGAAATATCAAACTAAGGGGACATTGTATAAATCCAGATCTCCCTTCATATAATTTACACAGCTGTCCAATTAAATGATCATCCCAATTATGAAAGGCTGTTAAAAATACATTTTTGCTCAAGGAGTTAGACACTTTAATTTCATTGGGGACTTTAAAATATTATACAGAAAAGCCAAACATTTCATAACTGTATTGAAAGTAAGATTAACACTCCTCTTACAAAAACTACCTTCTAAAAGTGGGATTGTGGTGATCTGGATTTATTTTCTCTTGACATGTTCCATACATATAGTTCTTACAGAGTTTGCAGTTCAAATGGTTTATTTGTCTAGCTACCTCTAATGCAAATTCAACTGGATACCCAAGCCAGGCCAGACACCTTTCTTCAATTGTTTTCTTTGTGTTCTTTCTTAACAATAAGTACATGCCAGTGAGTCAAGTCTATCTGGAGGCTCTGTCTTCAAATCACAGGTGGGAAGAATGGGTTGTACTAACTCAGAGTTTCTGAATCCTTTTGAGCTCAAATCCAATCTCAGCTCATGCTACTTTGTCTCTAGCACCATAGATGTTCAATATCCATGTACACTATTGCCTCATGCTATATGCAAGGATCTGTGGATTGCAGGCCTGTAGCAACCATGGGATTAAAAGAGGATTTGAACAAAGCCTCTTGGATGCTTCCAAAATTTACGTACAGTCATACATTATGAATATAATCAAAGCTGGACAGGAATTGGGGGAAATGATGCCCAGTTTGGAATACAGGTGCACAATACAAGTGTGCCAAATTCATATTCTGAACCTGTAATTGTGAATTTTGGCCACATCGCACACAGTTTTTCATTTTCCTAGGCTCTGTGCAGGATTTTGACTAGTTAACTCACTCTTCATTTCTCCCCCTAGGTGGCAATATTCTATTGCTGGCAGTTTCCCTCTAAAAAGTTAGATTGCTTGTGAGTATTCCATGTCATTATAGGGTTAGGCAGGTGGGACCTCAGAGCCAGGCAACACTTAATAACACACACACCCCTTATGTGCAAAGATGGATATGCCCATTAGTGTATACTACTGCTGCTGTGACTATCCCTGAACTGGTTCCTACAACACCCCAAGAGCCAAATTTTATAATCAAAGTGAAACAGTCTTATAAACAATGTTGCATCAGAACCATGAACTCAGTGCAAGATCATAGACCCTATTCCATGAAAGGAAAAAATGGAAAGCTTTTAAATTTTCCAGTTCACAAAGAGAAAGAGAAGGCAATCATGGGTGGGTAGGTCCCAAACAATTCATTGTTCACTTGAATACATGGTCTGCACAAGTAGAACCCCCGTCACAACTAGGGACCCTAGTAAAGCAGGCTCCCTGATTGTGTGGAGAAACCTGTTCCTGTTCCAGCAGACGCAAGCACAGTGCAGACCTTCCCCACATCACACAAGGAAGGTTGGTAACTGAGGGGGCAGGAAACATACTAATAATACTAATTCTAATAATTTATTTATACCCTGCCCATCTGGCAGGGTATAAATAATAATCAGCAAACATTAAAAACTTCCCTAAACAGGGCTGCCTTCAGATGTCTTCTAAAAGTCATATCATTGTTTATTTCCTTGACATCTGATGGGAGGGCATTCCACAGGGCGGGCGCCACTACCGAGAAGGCCCTCTGCCTGGTTCCATGTAACCTCACTTCATGCAGTGAGGGAACTGCCAGAAGACCCTCGGAGGTGGACCTCAGTGTTTGGGCTGAATGATGGGGGTGGAGACGCTCTTTCAGGTATACTGGACCGAGGCCATTTAGCACTTCGAATTGTGCTTGAGGACGTACTGGGAGCCAATGTAGGTCTTTCAGGACTGGTGTTATATGGTCTCGGCAGCTTTCATGAATACCCCTTCTCCCATCCACACTTTGAGAGAGGTGTACCAGAAGATTCCATGAGTAGCCCACTCCTGTGAGCAAGTTGTGAGGCTTTTTTTTAAAGTGAATTGCCAACGCATTCTCAGAATGAATTCTGTGACTTATTCTGATCAAGTCATCACTTGAAAAGAAGTTGCCTAATGTCCCATTACACTATTAGTCCATCAAGCATTTTGTTACCCCGACTAGCATTGGATATGCAAGCTCTCAGTTCTTCATGTCACAAGTTGCCTGATTCATCTTCCCCCACCTCATCTTCTTAACTGGCAGTGCCAGGGACTGAATTTGGGACTTTCTGCATACAAACCATGTGCTCTGACACTGAGCCATGGTCCATCCCTTTCATAGTATTTCAATCATTCAGTACTTAGTTACCAGAAAATATAAACACCTAAACTCTTGCATCAGGCTCATCAAGTATAGGGGGATTGTAGATAATGTGTGGGTATTTGTGGTCACTTGCATGATTTCTGATTCAAATCAGATATGTGTAGTTCTATTTGCAAGTTCACATAGAGTTTTTTTAAAAATCCTGGAGTGCTACAAGTGTAAATTCATGGAGATTGAATTGTCCAGTGGGACTAGAATGGCCTCACTAACCCAAACACAGCCATGCCCTTACAATGTTTTCTGTTTGTCACGTCTTCATAACATTGCAAGGGCTCCCATTTGGATTCTCACAGTGTTCCAGCCATTCCCACAACCCACTGCTAATGTATGACAGGAAACATTCTGTAACATATATAAATAGGAAATGACACAGCATCAATTCCAACTGCTGCTAGTTGGCATTAAGGAATTGTAAGGCACACAAAAATGGAGGCGGAGAAGCGGGTCTATGTAAATCATCTGTTTAAATTAATGACAAACAAAATTGAGTTCCCTTTGTGGTTGATTTTCATCTGAGCTGCACCCTACAATAAAATAGTTATCAAAGAAAGCTACCAATTAGTTGTTAATTCAAAACATCTTCAGAAATAAGGCTTCAAATCTCAACTGATATCTTTCCAACAACCTCCTAATTGCAGCAAGTTGGTGGTAAAAAACATTGCTTTAAATAAAAAGATGTATTTCATTTGCTGGAGTATATACTATCCCTTGCATAATTATTCCCAGAATTTCCTCATTATACCGTGAGCTTTCTCAGAAGATTTCTTGTGTATATGTCTATACTGAGATACAAAAGAAAGGACAGATTATTGTTCCCTAAACCTTATACTCTACACAGGTCTCAGGAGCTTTTGTCTGGTGATGGTGGTGGTTATGGGGACCACTTTGGACAAAACACAGTTTTTAACAGAACCGATCAAAATGCAAAGGCATGCAAAGAAAAAGAAAACCTCATTAAGGATAGAAAGATATAATTCCTTGTATCTTTTAAAAAATGAAATGTGATCCTAGATTAGGTGAGAAACAATAGTGAAAAGCATGGGTGGGATTCGACTAATGAGTCCCATCAGTGGAAATTTGTGCAAGGACCTTCTTCCCCCTGAATCCTGACATTGTCTTGGGGGTGTCCAGCAGAACCTCCAGAACAGTGCAGATGAAGGGCAGGACTGTTCTGTCTGGCAAGCTGAAATGTTTGCACTGATGCAACAATTTCATTATCATCAACATCATCATCATCATCATCTTTGTTAATTTGTACACCTGCCCATCTGACTGGGTTGCCCCTGCCACTCTGGGAGACTTCCAACATATATAAAAACATAATAAAACTTTACACATTAAAAGGCTTCCCTATATCACTACCTTCAGATGTCTCCTAAAGGTTGCACAGTTATATAGTTACTCATCTCCTTGACATCTGATGGGAGGGCGTTCCACAACACTGAATTCCTCCCCATGGGTACCAGTGGGTCTTGGCTCTCAAGGATTTGACTAAGGCTGAAAGTATTTCACTCATTCTGTTCCTTCTTGTTCAGTTGGTTCACTCTGCCCTAAGTTCCACTCTTCCTGCTTAGCTAATAACACAGGAAGCCACATTATACCGAGTTGGAGTGTTGGTTCATCTAGCTCACCACTGTCTACACTGACTGACACAAACCCTCCACAACATTCATTTCTCTGAGTTCTTTTGCAGGTGTGCACAGATAAAACTATAAAAAGGAACCTTATTGTGGTTGTCTGTTTAATTTTTTGACTTCTCTGGTCGGATTGAATGCTGTTCCTTGGTAGTCGTTTCATTGTTATAATACCCAGAAAAAACATTTTTTTCCCCTCCCACTCTTTTTTTACAAATGCAAGACATTGTCAGTATATATGCACACTCCATAAATAAACCCTAACTCTGTTATTGTTCTCTATTGTGTCACTGATAATGTGTTCTATCCGTACACATTTTAAAAGGCTCACCACTTCCCTTTTTAAGAAGTTGGAGGTTCTGTCTCCATCTTCCTGGGTGTAATTAAGATGATGACCACAAAAAAGCGCTATTCTTTGGTCTGTGCTTTGTCTCCTCCTGCAATAAAATGAGAAAGATGAACATATTTTAGATCCCTGACAGCAGTAAAACTGTTTTCACTTAGGAGAGGCATCATGAAATCATTTGGCCCCCTTGTCAAAAAGAGCAATGGCTTGTTGTCAGTGTTAATCCTCTTGGTTAGACACAGTGCAAATGGGTCCCACCTATGCCAAAGGTGAATATTAGCAGTAAATATCCTTTCAAGAGATCTGCCACTGGATCATTCAGTAGTGAAAACAGCTGTCCTCACTCATGCAGAACCTTTGGGTGAATAAAAGCCTTTAAAGATTAAAGTGCACCCTTCCTCAAAGAATATATATATATATATATGCTTGACATAGAAGGTCCAACATTTTATTCAGTGACAGCATTTATTTTGAGAGCATTCTATTGCATTTGTTCTACCTAGTAACTGGATGGTAAATCGCTGTTGTGTTGAATTCCTCACCTTTCTCTCAGATGAAGTCACCAACATCTTCAAAAGGAATCTGAATTCCGGATGGGAGAAGTTCGGCTGTGTCTAGCTTATGGATCAGTTAGAGTTGGCATCACTTACAGGTGTAGAAGGGAAGCAGAGGTGGTATGTGTTGGGTAGAGGGTGGCAAACAGGGAACAAACTGCAGGTTGGGTTACTGGCCATTTTGGCCAGTGTCAGCTGGGTAGGAAAAGCTTGAAGAAGAAGAAGAAGAAGAAGAGTTTGGATTTGATATCCCGCCTTTCACTCCCTTTAAGGAGTCTCAAAGCGGCTAACATTCTCCTTTCCCTTCCTCCCCCACAACAAACACTCTGTGAGGTGAGTGGGGCTGAGAGACTTCAAAGAAATGTGACTGGCCCAAGGTCACCCAGCAGCTGCATGTGGAGGAGCGGAGACGCAAACCCGGTTACCCAGATTACGAGACTGCCGCTCTTAACCACTACACCACACTGGCTTGGACAGGACTTGTTGTGGATGTGGTTGTAGATGCTTCCATTTTGGAAGAAAACTGACACACAATCTTTAGTTGGATATTGACAGAAGCAGATGTTCTTTGTTGATCTAATTCAACTTTCAGTGGCTTTTGGATACCATTGGTTATGATGTTTTGGTGATTTATAAGACCTGGCAGAGGAATGTAATAATCCAAGGTTGCAAATATGAAGGTACCTTTCTCAGCATTTGGACCCAGCTTTCCGCCTTAGTTTCATTACTGTAATTTTTATTTCAAAATGTGAAAGAAACCAAAAATAAAATGGAAACATTTCTGTAAACTCTGGCAGATTCCCTTGGTTTGGCCATTCACCATAAGATCATGCATGTTTTGCACAAGCAATTACAATTAGACTAATATTTGAGTTCTTATGTTTAGTATAAACTAAATGCTTATTTGCGACATCTGTTTCTCTGTACAGCTACTGGAATATCGTATTGTGTGAGTTATGTTTAGGTTAGTACGTACATGCCTGGAGTTAAAGTTATCCTTACACAGAGCTGAAGTTATGCTTATAAGATCATCCTGCAGGATGTGCTGCCTTTCTACTTTCATACAGGAAGCAAGGTTCAATACATATAGTCACTCAACTTTCCTGTTTAGAAGGTTTCAGTAGAACTTAGAATAAACTGTGGATTCACTTGGCTCTGATTCCCCATTCACTAATTAACTTTGTCTTTGTCTGGTCTGTAACTCTTTCTCTCTCATTCTCTCCTTTCGTGCTACAGTACTGTCATGTTATATTTGGGTACAGAAAGCTTTTCTATTATTAAAGCTTATTGAGGGTGTTTATAGTTTATATAGTTTGTCACGCTTGCATGCATGTTAAATTGGTGGGATCACTAATGAGTATTTTCTGATTATATTGGACTTTTTTTTGGTAGTGTGTTATCACTGATTCTTAGGAAACATACACATATATTTTGATGGTTTTACTTCCATGGTGTGGATCTCCCACTGAGAATGGTATATCTGTATTGAAAGCAGCATATATTAGGGGTGTGCATTGGCTCTGTGTGTATACTCCAAATTACAAGCCAAATTGGGGTGGTCTGAGGTATTCCCAAATCAGGTTGCTTGCTAATAAGGCTTGTCAAGGGGCAGAACAGGGAGTTTCCAACTTTCGCAGTAGCTCAGTTGTCTCAGGTTTTCAAAAAAGTTAAATATGCAACCTTCCCCCCTTCTTTTCTGAGAAACAAACCAAGCCAACTAGGAAAACTCTCAGAGCTCAAGAGGAGATCAGGTGTGGAAGAGAGACAAGGGGGTATTTTGATGTACAAGGCCAACTTTTAATAATAGTGGGATGTTTTCCAGCGGTAAGCCAATCACAGTGATTTGGAGGAGGGATTCCAAAGAAAATAACCCAAGGTTGTTCCTCACATGGGTCCTCATTCTCCTGTGTGTTTGCGTTGTGAGAACAGAATGTAAGTGGTGGAGTTACACCAGGGTTGAGAAACCTTAGACACACATGTCAAATCTTGGCCTGCCAGGAAGCCCCAATTGGCCTATCAGGCTATTTTCCCAAACCACAGTCACCTACTGTCAGTTGATGGGAAGGAAGATGAGGTTAAATCCTGCACTGGCTGTGCAATTCTACCAAGGCAGTAGGATTTAGCCCTCCTCGTCAGATGAGGAGTGCGGGGAGGGAGAGAGGGAAAAGCCTGCTCAGTTCAGCAGGATTCAATGCTAAGCCCTTCCTGGAATCTCTGCTAAAATGGAGTCTTCCTCCACTGTAGGTGTATAGGACTTCCATGCTATTGAGAACTGATACACGTGGCTGCATTGGAGTCCCTTTCAGCCAAACACAACAGATCCTGAAGGCCATGGGCAGAGGGGCACACTGACCTTAAGACATGATGCTGCAGCCCTAGCCTGTCCTTTCCTGGATTGAGGTCTTAGGGGAGGCTGGGTCAAAGCATGGGCACTTGCTCCTGTGGCAGAGGTGTCCCATCTCAAAGAACACAAACTGGCTAAGTTTAATACAGTGTTACAGTTGGTGCTTCCGAGTGGTTTGGCAACAGCTACATCAATAAGGTTCTGGGCACCTCTCAGAATTAAATCAAAGGCTTGTTGTAATTGCTCTAAAACAAATCATTCATCATATCTAGAACTGTGGTTGTCCCTTTGTCATTATCCAGATATATATCTACTCAGTTGATGTGAGGATAATTGAAGACACACATGATTATGACATTTTCTCTTTTGGCTGCCTCCCAGATGTCCTTCCTGGAACATTTGGAGCCAATTGTTAGTTTTCTGGCATTTTGTTTTCCAGGTTTTTCCAGGGATACGTTTTTATGGCTACTAGTGTAGTTGTTTCTGAGAGCAGCTTATAACCTCCAAAATGCAAATCCTGTCATCACCTTAGTAAAAGCAAAGTGAATGGTGCCTGCACAAAAACAACACATAAATTCCACAGAAGCGAAATTAATTGGTTAGCTGTTAGCCTATGAAAGATGCTCACTCAAGTTCAAAATGGTAAATACGCTAACTTAGTAAAGCTTTATTCTAGGTGTGCCCCAAAGCCGTTAAACTATGGAGTAACATAAGCCTGGGAATGGATGACTAGGCATGGAGAACAGACAAATGATGTGTGCATTGGAGAGTCTGCTGCACATATTGAAGCCCCCATTCCCCATGATTTAGAACCTTGCACAAATGAGGGAGATTCAATGAGGCATTCCTGCACAACAATCCTGCCCTCCAATGCATGGACAGAAAGGGGTGGGGCCACAGGGTGGTTCCCCACCCCTTGTATGTTAGCAGATATCAGTAGATAAATTCATGTGGGCCGATACAACTGAAGTGGTTGGGCAAATACCTCACTCCGCTCACTTGATTTTAATTGTGTGTGGGGACTGAGTGCCCAATTATAGAGCTATTATTTCAAATATCTTATACTGGCCTCCATCAGAGAGGCTGATCCTTCTGAGTGAATAAGGTGAACAAGTGCTCAATCATTTTACATTAAAAATCAGCGTTTGAGTGCAACCAGTAGATTTTAAAGGATGCAGATGGCACTTTATTAATATGTACTGGCTTAATTGAACTAGAAGTATACGATTTAACTTTCTACAGAAAGTCTATCTTTAATGGTTAGTGTTAAAATATGAAGTGTCCTGCATTTCTCAGATTCTAATAGGTAGTGCTCCCTCATTAAACAAAGTCAATATTTTACCATCAGCATGAGTGAATGTGTACATCAAATATGTTTCAGTTAAGACATAGGGCATGGTATGTGGAAAACTCCCCCTGTGAAGTATTGCCCTTACTCATTATAATCATTATGATTATAACTCATCATATCGCCCAGCCTGGCTGGGATTACTTCAAGAGGAAGCCTCTGGTTATTTTTTAAAAGGGTACCAAAGCTGCAGATGAGAAAATGAAACAGCTGTGAACAGGTAAGAGGTAGCACATTGAAAAGGTAAACAAAGGGGATGTAATGTGGAACTTTTTGCAGCTCCCTTTGTTTAGAGGTTTTTTTTGTTGGCAAAAGTCTGGTGTCACCCTAATGTCAAAGACCAATGTAATAACATGCAAAATGTTGATATAATACCTACTCTTGATTTCTTTATAATAAGGGCTAACAAAGCTAAACTGCATCAAGGCATGTGTTTGTCACAAAGGCATGAAGTTCATATGGAAAAACCACAATGCCCGATCAATTCTTGCTGACCCATAATAATTACTAAAATATAAGAATGTGATTGGGGTTAGCATATGAAATGAGAGGTCTCATGTATAATCATACTGGCAGCATTTATGGGCCAATAAAGAAATCACATTATTGTATTTTCCTAACTGGAAAGGTGCCAAAGTAATGAAAAATACAGTAATTTTTGTTGATGTCAAGCAGGGATGCAGACAAAATTGTAGACAACATGGTTTGGGATTTTATTGGGTCATTGGAGCATCAGAACGATTAGGAAAGGGTACAAAATGCCATGTAGATTACAACAAATAATGCCACATCATATTAATTGTGCCTGCTATAACTGCTGCCTAATTTCCTATGCTGAAAACAAAAAGGTATTTTCATTTGTCAATACATGCGGACTTCTTAAAACTTAAATTTAATTGTTTGCAACAGGATATTATACTGAATTTCTGCAATCATTTTCTGAGTGTAATTAAGCTCAGAGTAAAGAAACTACTCACTATTTACCGCAAATGGGGAATGGCAACTTCCTGCTTTGTAGAAATTATGTTATATGTTCAGGATGATCAAGATGAGTCAACAAATGAGCAGTGGCATTTATGGACTACTCTTGATGGCAGCGCTGCATAGAGCATATTACACTAGTCTGAGCTGGACATGAATGATGGTGGTCAGGTGCCTATCTTCCAACACAGGTGGTGAATCAGTCCCATCTGAAAACTCCAGGCCAGGAAGTCTCCATCAGAAAATCTAGCAGCATCCTGAAAGCTGCTCCTTAGGTAAGAATGGAATGTTGTCACAGGTATTTCTCCAACCAGCTAATCCACTGAGTCAGTTCTATTAGCCCACATAATTTATTTACCGATAATCAACTAACATGGGGGGGGGGGTGAGACCCCACCCCGTGGCTCCAACCCTCTTCATCCATGGATTGGGAAGCATACAAAGAGAGGAATCTCCTCTATGAGTTTAGGTTCCCCCGGTTATTTAGAACACTGCATGATTAGGGTTCTACATCACCAAAGGCAGTCTATGTAGTGCAGCTTCCCCTCTTCATACATTTCCTGTCAATTCATGGATGGTGAGGTGTGGGATAGTGTAAACTGTGCAAGTGAATAATGCCCCCAGACGTATAATGGTGGTATAGCAACATGATTCCTGGTTCAAATGGATCACCAACGCAACTGCCTCAGAAAAGAGAAGTATTCACTGAAGGTTATGGTGACAAAAATATATTCCACCCCCACCCCAAAGAGGAAACAATGGGCAGTATCCAGTGAAGTACCTACCTGCCACTACAATGACTTCTGGCTGTGCAATGGAACTTCCCCTCCCTCTCCTCTCCCTGTATCCTCCCACACCTCCAAAATCTCTTCTAGGTTCCCCCCTAACCCCCCAGAGGTGGCATGGGGAGAGGAAGAGGAGGAGAAAGTTCCATTGCACAAGTGGAAATCCTTGCATCACACACAAAGGCGGATCTATTGGAACACAACTGGTTTGGTTGCACCAGCATCTTCAGGTAGTGACCATTTTAGGCACATCTGATTGATGCACAATCAAGCATACACTTGTCGCTGCCAACCTGGAAGTGGCCCAAAAAGGGCGGCATGGGGTGTGTTGTGTTTATGTGTGCTCTGCCGATGCACGTGGGGAACAGAACCTCCGTGCAAAATGGTCTCCACCTGTATGCAAGCACATCTCTGTGTCTTTAAAACAAGTAAAGCAAAGAGGTCAATGGAATAGCATTATGTTGCTTTGGTTAGGCTAACCCTATATATCTCAAACCTACTTATCAGGTTATGTGAAACAGATGAAGGTTGAAATCCTATATCAATTTACCACTTTTTGAAATCAGACTGACTTCTGAGGTGCTATGTATAGGATTGTGCTGTTGGGTTGCATTCCTATACCCACTTACCTGGGAGGAACCCCCATTGAATCCAATGGAACTTACTTCTGAGTAGCAGTGCATATTATTGCACTGTTAGGAAAGTACAAATGCTGTGTGAAGGTCCGTCATTACACGTTTTTCTGCAGATGCCTTAGTTTTGAGCCTGAATATCTGTTAATGACTTGTTCTGTTAAACACTGAAACACACTTTAAGGTTTCTAAGCAGGTCTCTGTGTCACTAATGTTCTCACTTGAGTTATGAAGCAAAATCTCCTCAGACTCCCCTCCCTCCCCACTCATCCCATGAATGGACTTTTTTGTGTTGCTGCTGCTGCTGTTGTTGTGTGTTAACCTCCCCTTCCTCCCCTTCCTACTTCCCAAACAAATTGTGAAAGGCGTATTCATCTGAGAAAGGGAACTCTTTGTATCGAGTATGTCCTGGTCTTTAATAAAGCACCAGACCGGCCGGGGTGGGGGGGCTTCATTCAGATGGGATGCTGTATTACAAATCTGCTTTTGTTTTAGCTTTCTGTCCTTCTAAAGACTTTTACTGGGAAAAGAGTAGCACATTAAGCCCAAGACTTAGCTTATCCTCGTTCTCTGCTGCTTTACTTAATAGGTGAGTTTGGAGAAGTGTTTAATAATACAAAACCACTCATTTCCACTCCTAATGATTGCCCAGTGGTGAGTCTCTAGCAGAAGAATTGCTTAGTGAGTCTGATTCTTAAGGGTTTGGTGTTTTTTTAAGAAAAAAAAGTTCATCACATGGCCCTAAGGTTATTTATTAAATAATTGTGCAATTAATCAAGTAACCATTATGTGAACAATTGTTTAATCAAAGCAAAGGAAACTAGGATTTCCCCTCCTGTTCAATACTGTATTGTTTTGAGATCGCTCATCACATCAAAGTAAACTTTCCAGTAGAAAACACATTTTCAAGTTACACAAATGCACCAAGTATTAGTAACAGCAGTTTAGAAGTTCTCTGCTGAACATGTATTTCCTTTACATCACTATTTTCCTGTCAACAGTCTCCCTTAAGTCTCTGCACTGCCTCCATTTTTACAACTTTCCACATCCTATCCCCCAAGCAAGTTTAAGCATCCTATCCTTAACATGGCGGCCATTGTGTGGACACTGGATTTACACTGTTTCTGTACAGCAGGTCAGATATCTCATATGTAAAGAAAAGCTTTAGTTATACTGTGGAAAATATGCAATCCAAATTGTAAACCATAGCTGCTTGTTGGTTTTTTTGAGGGGAGGGGGGTGGCTTTCAACTCTTCCTTTCTTGTCCTTTCTCCCTCTCTTGCTTCTGTCTTGCTCACTAGATTCAGAACAGCATCTTTCTCTCTCTTCATTGGACCTCCTTCAAGTCTCTCCTCAAGACCCACCTTGGGCCCCTATATCACCCTATTCTCATCTCCCCTGTCACATCCCCACTCCCAATTCTTTAATCATCACATCCCACATCCAGCAGCATCTATTGTAAATGCCGTATTCTGTGGCTAGTGTCTGTGTCTTTCCTGTGTAATGTCGTCTAGTATTTGAAAACCAGGGACAGGTATTTAAACCCAGATGCTTAGAAAGTTGGTGTGAGTTTTAATCTGTTTTAGTCTATTGTTATTTTAACTTTTCAAATTATTGTTGCTGATTTTTCTTACTGATAATTTTACTGTTTTGTGTTTTTTTTTGCAAAATATAAATTTTATGGTACAAAATAAGAATGAAACATTGAAGTGCTTCCTGATGTGCTTCATCCATGAAAGGGGCTCCATGCATACTTGTGGCAGTATTGTGTTCAGAGTTCCAGATCTTGTTCATGCCTATGCACATCTAGCTCTGAACTTGTAAGATATCCACCTTCAATGAGCATCCATGTTCAGATGCTCATACTTGGATGTCCAGCCTCAATGAGTATAATGTTAAAAGGAATGGGGCCAACAACATCACCCCATTTCCTCTTCTAGCTCTTCATCCTCTTCCTGTGAATGAGACACATATTGGCAGGTATAGAATCAAGGGGTGCCCATGCAGTTCCAACTTATCAGCAGCCACCGTCCCATAGTCCCTGCTATGGAAGAGCTTTTGCCTATGGGAGGACAGTTTGCAAGTATATAGCCATAACCAATCTCGGTTCCTGTTTACTATTAATGTGTATTTCCAATAAACTCTGAAAAGTTTCCTAACAAGTACAATGCCAATATGAGCACATTGTGCAATCAAAATGGCACTGGGACTGTGCAAATAATTCCAGCTTTATAAAACTTTCTTGGAAGGTTCATATGAATGCTGTAGAGCAGCCAATTGTATAGTCTTTTGCTGGAATACATTCAGGATTATGGCAAAAACCAGTGTTGTGACTAGTAAATCTGCAATGGAGGCAGGAGGCTCCTACAGTGGTGAACTACCCTTTTATG
Source organism: Podarcis cretensis (assembly GCF_951804945.1). NCBI lineage: Eukaryota > Metazoa > Chordata > Lepidosauria > Squamata > Lacertidae > Podarcis > Podarcis cretensis. The sequence continues at coordinate 73,120,349 of NC_137170.1, read as the reverse complement.
CTGCTTGGAGCTAAAAAGCCTTTGGGTTGGAAGCCAGAGCAACGTCGCAACAAGAAGCAACTTTTCCTTCTTGGTGCTATGTCTCCTGTCAAACGGTAACATTAAGATACCATTTTCAATTTTATTTTGGAGCAAGGGATACCTCATAATGGAGGGGGTTGGAAGGGTGGCTTCATGAGTTTGTTCCCTGAGCTCATTTGATATTGAGTCCACCCCCTGTCCTTGAAGTTATGTGCTCAGTCTGGTACAAGACCCTCTTCCTAAACTAATCCTTGTGATGCAGGAATGCTGTTGGGAAGCCTTACGGCAGACATCATAAGACATGGGTGACTTTGTTGGGATACTGCCAGGGAGATAAAGCCCATCATGGCCCCCACGTCGCCTCCGGACGATCCATCGATCTCCCGTAGATACAGTATCAGCAATTAGCGACACGAGCTCCAGAAAATAGCTTGCCACATTCCAAAGCTGATGCGCGCTCTATCAGCAGAATTCATACAGTGAAAGATGCACGCAGGAGAGCATTATTTAGAAGTTTATTCAGCGTTGGTCAGAACAAAGGAAAAAACATGACTGCCTGCTTGCATGTTCAGGCACAGAGAGAGAGAAACGAAAGCATAGACACAAGAGAAACATCCTGTGAACAGGAAATACGCAGACTCTGTGACTCACAAAGCCTGCTCCCTTTTAAGGTGGAACGGAAATATCCTAACAGACTTCTGATACGCAGTTTCCAACTTTCCTGGTTTACGGCTTGAGCCGCGTGTCTAATGACAATGGATGATTCTGAGTATGCTTGGAACCCTTCACTGGTGCCAGAAAACTGAAAACTTAAGGACTAGGACTCAGCACCTATCAATTCCCCTTTCCTTCACCCCACAGGATAAGTTTTGGAAGGAGGGAAACTAGCGATTACAGTGACTAACAGTGGCTTGAGCTCTGTCTGAAGTTTTGGAATGACCTCAGGCTTTCACACTGACAATTCTTAGGCAAAATACTGAAAAAAACTGAGAGGAAAGCCAAAAGAGTTTGTGTGTTTATATAAAATGAATGCCATATGCATATGTCCATGGAGGCGCAGGTTAATTCTGTGTCCAGGGCAGCTGTCTCCCAGCTCCACCTGGTACGCAGGCTAGGACCCTACCTGCCCACGGACTGTCTTGCCAGAGTGGTGCATGCTCTAGTTATCTCCCGCTTGGACTACTGCAACGCACTCTACGTGGGGCTACCTTTGAAGGTGACCTGGAAACTGCAATTAATCCAGAATGCGGCAGCTAGACTGGTGTCTAGGAGAGGCTGCCGGGACCACATAACACTGGTTCTGAGAGATCTGCATTGGCTCCCAGTACGTTTCCGAGCACAATTCAAAGTGTTGGTGCTGACATTTAAAGCCCTAAATGGCCTCGGTCCTGTATACCTGAAGAAATGTCTCCACCCCCACTGTTCAGCCCGGACACTGAGATCCAGCGCCGAGGGCCTTCTGGCGGTTCCCTCACTGCGAGAAGTGAGGTTACAGGGAACCAGACAGAGGGCCTTCTCGGTAGTGGCACCCACCCTGTGGAATACCCTCCCTTCGGATGTGAAGGAAATAAGCAGCTATCCTATCTTTAAAAGACATCTGAAGGCAGCCCTGTGCAGGGAAGTTTTTAATATTTAACGCTGTACTGTTTTTAACACTTGATTGGGAGCCACCCAGAGTGGCTGGGGAAACTCAGCCAGATGGGCAGGGTATAAATAAATTATTATTATTATTATTATTATTATTATTATTATTATTATTATTATTATATTATTATTATTATTATTATTATTATTTCAATAAGGAGAATACAGTTTCTGAGGGGGCTTCTGCCGTTCCCTGAGCTCCACAAGATTTTGCTTACAGGAAAATTCAATGTAAATTGGGAGATATATTTGCTGGCCACTGATCCCCCATTTCTGTTGTGGAGACACAGTTCTTTGGAAGTGCTTGGGAAATGAGTGTACATACTCAGGGCAGTACTGACTATTCCAGCAGTTCCACTTTATTTTTTACTCCATAGATTCCTTGCTACTCCACATGCATGAAACAACCTGAACTAAAGTATTCACTGCTGGTCAGTATTAGCCACTAAAGTGGAAAAATGGATAGGAAAGACTGGACTGAACCTGAATCACATATCTAAAATATATGAAACATCGATGAAAGAGACCTTAAAAAAACCTTAGCCATTTGAATTATTAAAAAATCTAGGAAAAGCACTGAACAGATACTTTGAATATGTAATTGAACTTAATGCCCCAAATAAGAAAGAAAAGCACTGGGGCTGTTAACATCAAAGCTCACATTAAAAAATGTAGGCTTTACAACTGATAAGCTCCTTCTCGAAAAAGAAAGGATCAGAAAAATCTCCATATTTCAGTGTCACTTGAGTAAAACTGACTTGATAAAAGCAAATATGTGAAGAAAGAAAAGGCAAGGCAGGAGAAGGGGGTGTCAGGTTCCAGCTCCCAGCAATATCATACCATGTAAAGTCTTTAAGTAGTGAACTTCGTTAAAAAGTAAGCATTTCTCAGGCAGCTAACAAATGAGATTCCCCCCCTGCCCACCCTCCATAGGCTCTGGTAGGGATGCTGGCACCCTCTATATCAAAGCAAAATAAGTAAAAGTTAGCCTGGTAGAAATACTCTTTAGATAAGTTTTGGCTCCAAAGCACAAGCGGTTAATGTCCTTTTCTCTGGTGGATGATTTTATATTATTTCACAAAAGGCATACTCTTAATGATTCACAAAGGGAGCCAGCTTGATATCCAAGTGATACGATGATGAATAAAATATATTTCTTTTCAAAAGTAGCAAAATTAGCTACGAAAAAAAACTGAGCTGGTGGTTGTCCTAATCATTCCTTCAGTCAAAAGTGAGCAACATGGCCCATGGGTTCAACAGAGTTGTGATGTGGCTTGTTGTGTCCCCCGACTTCTTGTTATAATTCTGAGATACTTTAAAAAAAATAAAAACCACACGCATTAAAAGTGTTTCTGTCACTCATGGTTGTGGAGATAAGCTCAAAAATGTGAAGGTAATATAAAGAATGCTGCAGTTGTAAATGGAACTATGAATATGGGGTTGGTTCGGAATAACGTTTATTTCCGGGTTGACAATTCATATGCAGTTGTACTCATAGTAAAGCAGCCTTGTCTCATATGAACTGTGGAGCCCTCACTATTTTTTCAATTCTGTCAACTGTTCATTTCCATCAAAGGACATGAATGTTTTTGCTTATGCATGTATTACACGCATTCACACTGCATCATAGGTTGTTGTAGTCTTAACACTGTGCAAATGTTCATTGTTCTTGCACATGTGCATATTTCTCTCTGTTTTGCCTGGTCTGCCTCCATCCTGGATAAGAATTAGCACCCTCTCTTCAACCATCTTCACAAGTGCAGTGACTGTGGGTTGGAGGCTGCTTTTATGCAAGTCAAATGGGTGCTGTACAGGTTGGGAATCTGTAGCTGTATGGGATTGCACCCTCTGCTACATGGAAACCAAACTGTTCAGGGCAACACTTTGGATAGTGTTTGGAAACAAACTTACTCCTTAGTACAGATCTCCAATACACTAGGGGATCTAAGATAGCTATCATGACTAGTAGTCATTGGAAACCTTATCCTCCATAAATTTCCATGGAGATCTTTAAGAACTAGTGGGATCTAACCGCTGCAGTGCTTTGCTGTCAATATCCAATATCCCAGCTGCTGCATTCTGAACCAGCTGGTGTCCCCATACATTTTTGAGAACTACACAAGGAGGTGCTTTCTACACTGTTCTGCATGTTGTAAAATCTATGCATCTGCAATGCCAAATGCCCACCCACATGGTCACCACCATGCTCGTGAATCAGGCCTCATGAACAAGTAGTTGTTTCCTTGTTTTGTAAAGGCCTGACTGAAAACCTTTAAGATAAAGGAAAGAAGAATACGACATGTGGCTTTGCATTGTAGGTAGAATTTTTTTGTTTTGTTTTCTACAATGAGAAACATAGACGGTAACTCAAACACCGAGAGATCTATTTACGCTTCCGAACAAACAGTTTATAAAGTCTATTATATACAGATGTCTAAATATTTTGAAAATGTTTGCTTATTGGACGTGAAATGAAGCTACCTGTTTTTATTTGAAAAATTTCCCCTTGGAGTTTGCATGTAAAACTAAAATCACTTGTTAGCTGACACAGTGCGGCAAATGAGGCTTATTTACAGAGTATATGAAGTGCCTGGGCTTATGTTTGTATCCTGGAAAGCAATACATTTGAATTTTCATTAGACGATTCCCTTTTTGCAAGAAGGGGGGAAAAGTGATTCATTGTGTAAAAAGAGTAGTAAGTGGCTTACTCTCGGTCTTTGTCAAGAGACAACTGGCAAATTGCGGGCTGCATAATATTTCTGGGACTCGACTTGTATCTGGAAATTGACTGCTTTGCAAGCAGTTTAATCAACAGGGCAAATAATCTGTACAAAACAATCCTCAAAACAGTCCGGAATTTGGCACAGCTAATTGGAATTGTGTGTGTGCTTTTGCTAGACCACAGTCCCAAGATATTTTCCTGCATCTGCTGAAGTGAAGTGTTGTCCATAAAAGTTTATGCCATAATAATTTTATCAGGGTGAAATCCAGTGGTGTCTGCATGTGAATGGAACAGACTTCTGCTCCTATAACTGGGCTTCCTTTCATCCTCCCTGCAGCCCCTGTGCAGCCCAAAATGTGCTTGAGAGAGAGAGAGAAGAGCAGTCCATTAGGACAAATGGGCACTACCTCACCAACCTCAGTCTACCCTCAGCCACCCCCATCTCCCCAGCTTCATACACAACCAGTCTAGGGGGGTCAGCTTGATGTTGGCTGTCAGCTTCCTCCTTCCTATTCTGAGTGTTGTCCTTGCAGAACACAGCAGGGATGAGGATGGGGACAAAACCATAATTAATTGGTTATGCCTGCCATTGGCTGTGGTTTCACCTGTTATTTGCTCTGATCAGACCTACTGTTGGCTTCCTGCCTTAAGCTCTTACAGTCCCAATGGATACCAGCCACCATAGAGATATGGTGGATCCTCAAGACAAGGCTGGTTTGCTTTGTGTCATTAATTATCTCAATAATTTGCTTTTTGCAGGCCCTGCCAATTAAGGACAATATTTGCCTTTAATACATTAATTTAAGGAATTAACAGATTATATTGGCTTCCCCTTAGCTGTAGAGAAAATGAAGGTGCCAGCCACCAATTTGACATGGTGACTGAAACTGGTTGCCTCCCTTAGAGTAAGTTGCTGACCTCCAGAAAGAGACTGGAAAGTTGTTCTAAGGCCAAAGGTGTGACTCTCAGGGAGCTTCAGGAACTAGTGAGGCACTTTACTTCTGCCTGTGAGGTGGTGGCTGCTTGGCATGCCTTTCTTCACAGGCTTTGAGACACAAGATAGTGTGTTACTGCTGATCATCTTCACAGGGTGCAGCTCACATGAGAGCCAACATGCTTATGCGAAGGTGCACTTTACAGTTCAATTGCATTTCTATCTGGAGGAGTACCTTATTGCTCAAGGCTGAACTGCTCACAAATGCTACTGCTGGAATTGGTTTGAGGGGCATTTCCCAAGAGGCATTGGTGGGCAGAACACTAACTCGAAAGTTGGGTTTCTCAAGAGTCAACTCAAAACCTGACTTTTCCCAAACTGCTCCCTATCGTGGTAGCTTTTGGAAAGAGAAGTTTCGCAATGCGTCCATTCAGTTTTGGGATCTTAACCTGTGCATGGTGCACATTACTAGTTACTCGTCTTCACAGTCAGGATATCTGGCAATTAAAGACTTGGATTCTTAATTTCATGATTGTTTGGTCTGAGATGCTGGAATACCATTTTTTATGTAGAACCCACCATCCTAACCATATTGAAATGGCTAGGAGGTGAGTCAACAGGGATGTGTACAATTGTCTGTTGGGCTTATATTTTCCAGTGTGGGAATTGGATATGATGCACTGACCTTCTTGTGCACTTATCTACTGAAGGCTCTGACCTTTATCTGAGAGATCTGTTGCAAAGCTCTTCTTTCAACACAGTGAGTGACCCTCATCCCATTCATGACTTGTATCTTCATTATGATGGGTAATTGTGCATTTCAGAATCATGAGCAATTTCTAATGTATTTTATCTGTCTCTACTACTGCAATACACAAAGTGAATCTCGTGGCTATTAGCTCCACTCCTTCTTCACACATTACAAACAAAACATGAAAAGCAGAAAAGTGAATGAAATGCTTTGATTTTTATCAGAAAGCAATGTATAAGAAAGCAATGCAATAGTTTAAATGGTTGCATGTTCTACCCTTTGGCATGGGAAGAAACAGAGACGGTTGTTTCAGTTTCATCCATCTAGCTTTATTTTAAAATGAAAAGAGAGTTAACCTTCTTTTATAGGGGATCTGGCCTGCTTTATTTGCGTTCCAACATCAAAAGGGGTCTGTTTCTAGGAAAATATGGTAGCTGAACAAATTGTTAATTTTCCATTATGCTTAAGGTTAAGCTGCATCTTTCTTTTGACATTTCTATTAGAAGCCCTAATTAAAGGCAAATTCCTATGTATCCTACTGAGACTTCAACAGGGCTCAGGAATAAGGAGCTCATTGTGATGTTTGAAAATAGCTTGTTTGTCCGAAAGCCATAAAACTGGTTACTAATTGCATTTGGCAAAGTACAGTCAAGAATATGTGGGTGAATGACTGCATATGCTACCTTGATGCCATTACAAAAACTGACCTGGAAGAAAAATGCTGATCAAACTAAGGCTTGGTGCCCATATTATTATTAAACAAAAGGTGATGCTCAAAGATGAAGTGGATGTGAGACTTCACACCTGTGGACACGTTCTTAGAAGTAGATTCTCTTGAACTCTGTGGGGCATACTTCCAAGCAAACAAGCATCAGACTGGGTTGTTCCATTTAAGAAGGAATATGAGTTATGATTCCTGTCTCCAAACTCACCAAATGCCTAGAACTCCATCAATAAATCCAATGTATAAAGAACTTAAACAATAAGTGGCTGTGTGAGAGTTAAAATGGCAAAGAGGTACAGTATTGTGTTCTGCGGCAGTCCACACAGAGTAATATGTTTATTTAGGGCAAGCCTCCTCTCTCTCCACCATGTTGTGTCCTCATTTTCAGGCCAGAAAAGGGTGGTGTCCAGAAACTACTGCTAGTGCAAAATGCAGCAGCTAGGGTCCTGAGTGGAGTGTGCATTAGCTTTGTTGTTGTTTAGTCGTTTAGTCATGTCCAACTCTTCGTGACCCCATGGACCAGAGCACACCAGACACTCCTGTCTTCCACTGCCTCCTGCAGTTTGGTCAAACGCAGTTTGGTAGCTTCAAGAACATTGTCCAACCATCTCGTCCTCTGTCATCCCCTTCTTGTGCCCTCAATCTTTCCCAGCATCAGGGTCTTTTCCAGGGAGTCTTCTCTTTTCATGCATTAGCTACACTGTTCTTAATGGAGCAGCTTGGGTGGGCTGCCAATATGCTACTAGGCCCGGCTGAAGCTTTTAGTTTTGACCTACAGAGCTTTAAGCAACTTGGGACCAGGTTGCATGAAAAAGCACCTTTCATCCTATTGCCCTGCCTGGTTACTCACATTGTTGTTTGATGTTCTGTTGGTCTAAAGGGTGGGCTGTTTTTTTTTGGGGGGGGGGCAATTGCCCACCACTGGGATAAACTCTGGTAGCACCAGTAAATTTCACCTCATACCTTGACAAAGCTCTGCATCTACCTCTGCTGAAAGTTTCTTTTGAGAAGTTTCAGCTCTTCCCTGGTTAAGCTACTCTAATCTTGTCAGTAGTGCAGTACAATTTTTGCCTTATGTATTTTGGTTATTCTATACATTATATAAATAAATAGAGGGACAACTGACCACTGCAGCAGAGTTATTTCTGGAAGGGAAATCATTAGCATCATACCTTTTTTGTATCTTTTATAAAATTTTGATGGGGTACTTTAGTCATGATTGCACATCAAGGCAGAGGAAGCAGAACAGAATAAGCTAGACTTCCCCAAACTGATGTCCTCCAGACTTTCCCATCATACCTGACCACTGGCCATGCTGGCTGGAGCTGATAGGAGTTGAGGTCCAAAATATCAGAAGGGCACTTGGTGGGGGAAAGCTATGACAAACTATTAACTTCTCTTCCTTGGACTTCTCTGATTTGCCCCGTCTCTCCTAGTTGGGGAATAACCTTCCAATGGGACCAGTTACAGATAGGTAGCCATGTTGGTCTGCCATAGTCAAAACAAAATAAAAAAATTCCTTCCAGTAGCACCGTTGGTCTTTAAGGTGCTACTGGAAGGAATTTTTTTATTTTGTTCTTCCAATGGGAGTTTGCACATCTTTCTGTGGGGGCATGTTTGGAAGACTGTCTTAGGCTGTTGCAGCAGCAAAAACAACTAAAGGGTCTAGCAGCACAATTTATGTTAACAAATCAATTATTCATCGTTTCCTTTCTTTTCTGGTCATGTGAAAAAGATTCGAATGTGGTATGAGCACAAAGCTATCAAAGCCATGAACAAACCATCCATCAACACTCCCAGGGAAAGGTGATGCTGGCAAATTATCTGGGTGATTACTGTTTACCAAATAAGTAAGAAAATGCAAAATAATGTACTGTATTTTATAATCCCAGACCCTTCAAGTGTCCCTTTTTTCCAGGGACAGTCCTGGATTTACAGAAGTTGTCCCAGTTTCTGATTTATGCCGGAATATCCCACTTTTTCTTAGGACGTCCCTATTTTCATTGGAGGAATGCTGGAGGGTATGGAGGTATGTGAAGTTCGTTAATGTTTACTGTTCTATTATGTTTTATGTATGTTGAAAGCCGCCCAGAGTGGTTGGGGCAATCCAGTCGGATAGGTGGAGTGTAAAGAGTAAATTATCATCATCATCATCATCATCATCATCATCATCATCAAATAGGACGTCCCTATTTTCACTGGAGAAATGTTGGAGGGTATATAAACTTTTGAAATTGTCTGGTTGTGTTCATTTTTTATTTTATTTTTTATTTTTAACAAGAGAAGATAGGCATGTTTGACACTGAAGAAGTTTGGGAATTTGTCTGGCTTCCTGTTACTAAGAAGGGATCTGGCAATCAGTATCAAACAGCTGCTCAAGCTACTCTGATGCAGAATAAGTATCCAGAGTAGGTTTTTTATTTGGGTCGATGACAGAAAGAGGAAAGATTGGTTTCAGAAGGAATAACAAACATTTCCTCAGACTTCCAGATCTTGCATAATTGAGGAAAAGAGAACCAAAAGGGACTATTTATCTGTGTTTGACATTGTTTGAACATTTGTGTTATATTTATTACGGGGGTGAAATAACCCCCCATTTCTTCTTTCATTGGGCTTCCTTTTTCACTCTGCCCTCAATTCTGGCTTAACCAGGAGATTTTTCCTCTGTTAGATTTCATTTCCTTAGCTTTCATTTCTTTTGCAGACTCTTCCCAGCTCTGCATTACCACTGTGCACGTGTGCATTGATGAAACATTTTAAGAAAGTAGTCTTGACGTGATGGTATTACAAAGGGTGAGGAATTTGGGGAGGAAGGTGTCCACATTCCAGAGCAAACTCACTTGATTTGCAGCTTCTGGATTAATATTTAGATTGGAATGTGGCTTGTTCCAAAATTTATACTCCTGCCAAGTTCTATGAGGTGGCCTGAGGGCTGCATTTAATATTTCTCCCTTTCTCCTTTATATTTATTTATTTGCTTGTTTGTTTTTTTATAAGATTTAGCTGCTTGGTGCAACTAGAAAGCACAGCAGCTACCTCAAGGGTTGAGAAGAAGCCAGAAATGCCCTGGAGAAGGATGACATGGAATGACATGCAAGGAGATTGTATGCAAGTAACAGTGGAGGCAGCCATCTTTTTTCTATACAATGCCTGAGTTCTTGTAAAACATCTTTTAAAGAAGGCAGATCACCTAAGTACCTTGTGTTCTGTCTGGCTCATGTTGGCAGGGCAGAAAAGAAAACAGAGCATCATTCGTTTGCTCCTTCATCTTTTCCTGACCCAGTCCATCCAAGGACATTTCATTCAACAACATCCATCCATGAGAATGATGTGGCAGAAATTCTATATGCCACTTCTAGCAGAGGTAGATTTAGGAGCGCGTGATCAGTTCGGTTGCACTGGGCACGGAGCCTTGGGGGTGTTGTGGGGGCACCACAACTATGATGTAAAATGGAAGGACATATAGGGTTGCCACATTTCAAAAAGTGAGAATCCAGACAGAAAAGTTGCTGAGCTTTTTGCTTTTTTCAGCCAAAGTTGCTGAGCTTTTTTTTTTTTTTTGCCATATGTCTGGATTTTCCAAGACATTTCAGCGATTTCTGCCCAGAGACTGCTTCTGATGGCTGATTGTCAGCTATATCTGGGAAATTTTGGACGTATGGTAACTGTAGAGGTGGGTGGGTATGGCATCATACAGGGTGCACTGAAATTTGAGACCCCAAGATCCGTCACAGCCTCCAGGGTTACTATAGTTGTCTCACTAGGTTGGAGGCCTGAGAAAGCTATGGATTCTTTGGATTCTCCCAGTCAATCTTGTCACATCATAGATACACTCTCAGTGTTAGGAGTTAAAAGGCCAGGTGAAACTGGCTGACATCTCCCTCTCAACCAGACTCACTTTTTGTACCTGTACTACTATATCCTTTTTCTGTTCTAGCAATCGGGCACTTACATTTAAAATACTTCTAAAAGCCTCATACTTAATGGTACGCATCCTGAACCAGAGTATATAATACAGTGGTACCTCTGGTTAAGAACTTAATTCATTCCGAAGGTCCGTTCTTAACCTGAAAGTGTTCTTAACCTGAGGTACCACTTTAGCTAATGGGGTGTCCCTCTGCTGCCACGCCGCCGCCGCGCGATTTCTGTTCTCATCCTAAAGCAAAGTTCTTAACCTGAGGTACTATTTCTGGGTTAGCGGAGTCTGTAACCTGAAGTGTTTGTAACCCGAGGTACCACTGTACAGAGGTTTAATACTTAAAATAGTACCAGAGAAGCCCCTATGATCATTATATATGATTTCCTATGCCTACATAAGCTTGTTGCTAATTTAGCTTATTGCTGAAGCATGTTGGCACAAAATTAAGCCTAACACCAGCACACACCTCTTCCAACGATGTTGATGTTCTGATGTCACTAAGGCAAGGGCTGCAGAGGTTTCTTCAGTTGTGCGGAAAGGCCTTGTGAATCGGATCTCTGAGGTCAAACCACCCTTGGAGGGGGAGATCTGAAACATCCTTTGCCCCCTGGGATGCCCTCCCAGGGACCACAGGATTGAAGGGCTGGTCTCGTTTTTCTCATTCCACACTGTACTACAGTGTATGGCAGTGTATGGCAGAAAACAGCCGTTCTTTGAATGGATGGCATCTAGAAGATCATCCTTGGATTCAATCCAGGCTATTATAAATAAAGACATTTAGGAAAATGCATTTACAACTGATTTCTAGAAAGCAGAAAATGAATAACTAAAACAGGCCACTTGATGCTTAAGGTTATTAGTAGTGCTCATATGTCTCTCAGCCTTTTCTCTGCCATCTGCGGGCAAAGAAGAGCATCTGGGTTTCACTTCTATGTTGTAGAGAAGGCTGGTGAGAGCTCAATTAAGCAGGATTGACTTCTAACCCTAGCCACTCTTGGCAGCCTGAGACTGTGACATCCTGTGGATCCAGCCTCACAGGGTCCCATGTGACCTTGTTGTCACCAGCCAATACTCTCATAACTTAGTTAGTATTGTTTCCTTAAGTCTCACAACCCTTGACTCTGCAACTATAAGTGCAAGAGGAGGCATGCATGATTATAAACAGACAGAGAAAGACAAACCCACTGGAAGCTTTGTCATGAGCCTGTCATGAGCCTGGCCAATTTAATTCTTAACAGTGCTTTCCCTTCATTATGTCAGAAAAAACGAAACTGTCCAGACTCTGGGAAAGAAGAATGGAATGCAAAGGAGTGATGTAGTAGAAGGGATGGCAAAGCACATGAGGCATATGATTCTAAAGCAGAGCTGAAATAATATGACCAATAACGCTACCAGATCCAATGTGCATGTTTCCTTTTTGTAGATAATGGAAGAACTCCAATGGAGGAGGGGCACCACTCTCTATGTAATTGGTTCCATTGCCAAGCTGCTCTTACCATTAAGACATTTCTGCTTATGTTCACCCAAAATCAGCACTCAAGCCTATTAGATCTAGATCAAAAACACACCATACACTTGTACCACTTTAACAGTCATGGCTTCCCCTGAAGCATATTGAGAATTGTAGTTTGTTAAGGGTGCTGGGAACTGTAAGCTCCGTGAGGGGTCTCCAAATAACTCTCGGCGCCTGGGATTGGGAAGATGAGGGCAAAGCAGCCCTCATTCATGAGCTGAGAACCTATTACTCCCAGCTATGTACTCCCAGCTCCCAGTATTGTTGTTATGCAGATCTATAAGACTGAGGTGCTTATTTTCCAGAACATGGAATTTCATTGCTAGCCTATTTAGCAATGAAATTCCATGTTCTGGAGAATAAGCATCTCACTCTTATAGATCTGCATAACAACAATACTCCTCAACGTGAGATTATTGAGCAACAGCAGGAAGTGCTTAGGCCCTGCATTTGTTGCTTCAAAGTTTGAGGCAGGGTCAGGTAGCAGCAACTCTCTAATGCACAATAAAGAGTGTATGATTAAGCAGATAACTGAATCAGTACAGGGAGCAGTTTCCCTTTCTTTCATCCTTGCAGACAGTATTTGTCCCTTTGATCCCTGAACAGATCAAACAAAACCCACTAATCAATTATTTCCCTTTTTGTCTTTCAGATGCTGCCACAGACCTTCAAACACCAACGGCAGATCTCTTCAAGAATTCTTTATTTGTTTGCTTTCCTTACAACGGCATGCCACAAATGGGTATTTTAAAACCCAGTTTATGATTTCTATTCTTCACAATATTACTTTGTAAAGGTGGGCTTTTTTATTTTAAAGTCAGCATTTGCTCTTCTAAAGTCTACCCTGCTAAAGAAAAATGTATCTGATTATATATATATTATCTAATATATCTATATCAATATCATATTAGTAGTATCTTCTTCCTCTGGTTGCTTGCTCTCTTTCATTAGGCATGGGAAAATTCATGCCATCTCAGTTTGGAAATGGGCTCAGGAAAGTAATATTGGCAAATATATTTCAAGAAATGAAACATTTCCTTAAAAAATAAATAAATTGGAAAATATATTATGATTATTTCATTAAATTGTTTAGTCAACCTTCTCACAAAGATTCAAGGTGACTTACAGAAACATACAAATTATGCATCTTTTTAAAAACAATAAAATGACAGTTTTTCCATACAATATTAAAACCACCCAGCCCCATAAAAATTCTCAAAATCAACACAACAAACAGATCAATAAAAAAATCCTAAGGAATAAAAACCTCAAAACGCATGTGAATAAAGTTTTAACCTGGCACTGGTTTTGGTGCCAGATGGCTCTCATGGGAACAATATTCCATACCTGTGATGCCACAACTGAAAGGCGTTTTCTTGTTCTCCAAACCAGTTTCAATACGTGAATCCTGTCACACCTCCATAACATCCTCAGGACCACCATGGGTATTCCATGCCTCCCTTTCCCCCTCAGAAGCGCCCATACTCTTAGGCCTCTCCTAAACAAAAAGCTTTGCTTTCATTGCTGGACTCTGCCATTAACAAATATTGTTATTTTGCTTCAGAGATCTTAATATTTGGGGAACAACTTGCTCACCCAGAAATATATTTTGCCCCTTTCCCCCTGGTATTGCCAAAGCTTTTGCATCTCTTTTTTATTTCTTTATTTATAATTTTCATATATATATATATATATATATATATATATATATATATAACAACAATTATTCAATCATAATTTTAACATTTCAAACTCCGACTCCCTCCCCCCCTTTTCTGTGGTCCTTACATTTCCTTTCATCTTCCTGCATACTCCAAATTATCTCAACATATTATTTTATATATTTATTCCTGTATATATCCCAGATATATTTTGAAACTGCAGATTTTTACATTAATCCTGTCAGTGTCTTAATCTGTTTGCAGTTTGTTTGTAAATACCCAATAAACCATTTATACTCCTTTCTAAAAAAAAAGTTATCTTGATTTCTTATTCTCCCGGTAAGTATCCCCATTTCTGTGTAGTCCATTAACTTCTGTATCCATTCTTCCCTCGTTGGGATCTATTATTCCTTCCATTTTTTTGGCAAATAACATTCTTGCAGCTGTGGTTGCACACATAAATAAATTTCTATAGTGTTTAGATAGTTCTGATCCCATAATTCCCCAAAGAAAAGCTTCTGGTTTTTAAATAAATGTTATCTTAAACATCTTTTTCAGTTCCTTATGTATCATTTCCCAGTAAGATTTAACCTTATTACAAGACTACCACATATGAAAAAGGTACCTTCTTTCTCTTTATATTTCCAGCACATATTCAAATTGGATTTATACATTTTTGCCACTCTACTAGGTGTTAGGTACCATCTATATAACATTTTCATATAGTTTTCTCTTAAAGTATTACATGCTGTGAATTTTATATCCACATTTCATAAATGTTCCCATGCATCCATTTCTATATTATCACCAATATCTATTGCCCAGTGTATCACTGAAGATTTCACTTGTTCGTCCTTTGTCTCCCATTCCAATAACATATACATTTTAGATATTACTTTAACATTACATTTTAACAGGTCTCTTTCTATTTGTGATGTTTGTTCCCCAAACTCCCGCTTCATATCCTTTTCAAACACTTCATACAGATTATGATATTGTAACCATGTTAACATCTTAGATAAATTCTGTCTAAAGGTGACACCTCAGGACTTGACTACTCAAATTTTACTTTATTTTAGTGCACCAGGTATGGAACACGCTTTCTAAAGGGCAAGGGACATGAATAAGGAAAAAATATTCCCATATTCACAATATTCCCATCAACTCCAGTATCTCTAAATCGTCAGTATCTCCCACAAAACTGCCAGAGTTTATTTACTCTGATTTTACTCAGGGACTGTGCGCACATAAAGAACATTTGAAGCACACACACCTTCAAAGAATTCTGGGCACTGTAGTTTGCTTCCAATGTGCTTTGAAGATTTTGAATGTTCACAGCCTTACTCAATCTACATGCATTTCACCCTATTATACCAGGAGTGAAAAACTAACTACAAACTCATTTCAAACATTAACTTGCCCTATTTTCCATCTTGGCTTTAGTATCCCAAACAATAGCTACAAAGAAAGATCAATATTTATCCTGTTTTAATCAATATTACTCCCATTTTACACATGAAGACCTGTAATTCCGTGAAAGGTATTAGATTGGCTTCTTTTTATTTGTTTCTAAACAACAACAACAACAACAACAACACATATATGTAAAAGGAGATGACACATAAATTAACCCAGTGAGAAATCTTGCTCAGGTGTTAATGCCTATACCAAACTGTGAAGAGTTCCTGAGTTTGTCTCCTTTTTGATAGCTATCAGAGGGCATTACAAATGAAATAAAAAAACCCCACAACAACACCTGAGAGTGAATAATTCTGTCAGAATAAAGTAATAATGTTAGGGGGAAATACTGTAACTTTCAAGCCAATAGTGAGAGCTGCTTCCTCCTCAACTTGTGAATTTGCCTGGGGTATTCCTAAATCACATTTTCATGTTTTGCTCTGGGGGATTTGAGGGACATTGTTTGAAACTTCAGCGATCTCCTTCTGATGTTACTATCACAAAAACTTTTGACTATTATGATTCTGTGTCATCTTTGACCTGAAGCAGTAGCAGCAAGAGTGACAATTCATAATCTGAACAGAGGAACTGCCAGTAAACCAAATTTATGAACACAAGGCCCTTTGATCCAGAGAAATGCCCAAGGGTATTGATGGATGCCTTTGATAAAGGGACTAGCCAATCACAGTACTCCCACCTCTGGTTTGATTCATACCAAAGTAGCTTTGATGCACTGTCAGTGTGCCATGCACCTTTGTAAAGAAGGCATTATTTTGTTGAGATGCCAACTCAATGGAATAAGAATGAGGAGAAAGTTCTATTTAATGTAGGCAGTAAAAGCCAAATCACACATGGCATTCACATGGTTTTCCAAATGAGAGATAATCTGCCCCATAGGATGAAAAACACTTGCACATGTATGCTTCTCAACTCACCTTCTCAGAGTAAAATCAACACTTGTGCTGGCCTTCACAAGTAAAAGTTTGCAGCTTTTCTTCTCTTTGTGAACATTAACTCCATGCAGGAAAACCATAATGTGTGAGGTGATAACTATGCTTTAGCAGACCACTGATCTGTTCCATTTGACCAGGTACAATAACTCACATCTGGTAGTCTGCTAGCCAGGAAGCATGGAGACAGGCCTTGAGCTAGTGCTCCTTCCATATCACCCACCCATGCCTCCATAATACACACCAGACCATGAACTAGTATTCAGTAACAGCATGAAGAGGCCTAAGGGAAAGCTGGCAAGGTTACCATAGTTACTTTGTATGGGGGAACAACAGTGGGTGGAGAGAGATGGCAAGACTGCTCTTTCTCCTTACATGGCATGTCTTATCTGCAGAGCTATATCTCCATGTACCATAAGCATGGTCACAGGGCTGCCTCTTTTCCCTACAGATGTAAACAATTCTTATTTCCCAGGCACTTGTTCACAATATAGTAGCTGTTGGCATTGGCCAACCCACTTAAAAACCAGCCAGGCAGAGAGGTTAAGAGCAGAAAGCATAGCTCCAGCACGAACGCCCCCCTTTTCTCTCTCCTTTCCAAATGGAGGGAGTTCAGTCCCTCAGAGGCCTCATGCCCGTGGCAGTTGGGGCCAGAGGCAAAATTGGGCAGGGTAGCAGGTGTGAGCAGGGCTGGATTTAGGTGTGATGAGGCCCTAAGCTACTGAAGGTAATGGGGCCCTTTATATGTCCAGCTGTCCTTTGTCAACAACAAATTGTCGCTGTTTTTTTTGTGTTGAATATATGCTATATGGTAATTTATGGACCTAGGTAAAGGTAAAGGGACCCCTGACCATTAGGTCCAGTCGTGACCGACTCTGGGGTTGCGGCACTCATCTCACTTTATTGGCCGAGGGAGCCAGTGTACAGCTTCCGGGTTATGTGGCCAGCATGACTAAGCCACTTCTGGTGAACCAGAGCAGCACACGGAAACGCCGTTTACCTACCCGCCGGAGTGGTACCTATTTATCTACTTGCACTTTGATGTGCTTTCAAACTGCTAGGTTGGCAGGAGCAGGGACCAAGCAACGGGAGGTCACCCCGTCACGGGGATTCGAACCGCCGACCTTCTGATCGGCAAGTCCTAGGCTCTGTGGTTTAACCCACAGCGCCACCTGCGTCCCATTTATGGACCTAATAGGTATCTAAAGCCATTTGCACATAACAAAATATGTATTTTAGCAAAGTAATTGTTGAAATGAAATAAAATTAAGACGTTTATTAATAGTTAAATTCAATTAAGAAGAAGTATATTAATAGTGAAATAATTATTAAGCTCTAACTGTATGTAGGTTTTATGTTATTTGTTTTTTTATCTTATGTTTTGGAAATGTATCCAGTTTTTCTTCCCTTTAATTTTTTTTGGGACCCCCAACAGAGTGGGGCCCTAAGCTATAGCTCGTTTAGCTTATATGTAAATCTGGCACTGGGTGTGAGACTTACTTTTGTGCAGTAGGCAAAAGTTGGGAAATGCTGTACCCGCCCCACCCCCAGCCAGTTAAGCAAGAAACACTATCATACTTCAAAAAGTCCTTCCAGCAAGGCAAAATAACTAGAGGTGGTCAGAAGCAGGGCCAGTGTGGAATGGAGAAGAGAGTGTGACCTAGGGAGAGTCCTATGGGCCAGATAGAGAGCACTGCAGGACCACATTTTGCCCCTAGGCTTAATATTCCCCACCCCTGCATATATATAGCAGACATCTTGGACTACTAATTAATGTTGAGGCTGAAGGAGCCCAGTAGCTAGCATGGCACACCCCAAGCGGAGAACCCTATCCCCAAAGGCCTTTGCATATCAGAGCTCATCTACATTTTCAGAATAAAGCATGACTGGAGAAGGCTAAGCTAGAAAGCATGCTGGCTCTCCATGGGAGACTGTCAGTCTTGCACTAGGGAGATTCGGCTCTGTTTTCCATTCAGCCATGAAGCGTATCTTGCAGCTGAATCTGTTGTGGGGATAGAAGAGGGGACAATGGTACACCAGTCTGGGCTTCCTTGGAGAAAAATCATTCTTGTATGTGTTCCTTGTTGCCTTCTAATTTTCAGAAAAGAAGAAATGAGTGAAGGGCCCTGGCTCAGTGGTACAGTGGCTGTTTTGCATGTGAAAGGTTCTAGCTTCAGTCTCCAGTATCACCAGGGAGGGCAGGGAATGTTCCCTATCTGAAACCCTGTAGAGCCCCTGCCCCATTAGTGCAGACACTGCTGAACTAGATGGACCAATAGTCTGGCTCTGTATATTCCTACCCAAGGAAAGACCTTGTACCTTGTTGGTGAGGGCAGAGAAATTGTGGGCAAGAGATCCTGAGGCAGAGAAGAGTGAATTAAACTGAAGTCCATTTGAAATAGACATCTAAATCTTTTGCTGATTTAATTTGATAGCAGGCTGAGGTTTAAAATAACAAACATCTCCACAAACAATAGCATGTGTTAGCTATCATACATAGGCACAATGTGCTATTGTTCTCTTTTTCTTCTTCCTCCTTCTCCTTCCTCCCTTTCAACAAATTGGAATACAGTAATTCTATTCTTCCTGTTCAGCGATGCCTTCCTTCCTCCTCCCCCACACCAGAAGTCCATTCCACATATTGTGTGTCCTACTTTGATAGGAAAGATATACTATTGATATATTTTTTATTTCAGTTTGATAAGAAACATGTTTGTTTTTGTTCATAGATTTAAAGCCCAAAATGGACCAGTACTGTAAATAAAACATGCAATCTCATTTTAAAAATTTATTACAAGGAATTTTGTTTATGATTTCATGTTCTCCAGTAATAATTAATTGGAGGTCTTCACTGGTCCCCATAGACCAACTATCATTCAAAATGCACTAAAGGATGATCAACACGCAGCATCTCTTCAACAGTAGAAGTAACCATATGTGTTTTTGCTACCAGTTCTAATATAAATTTAAAGAACAAAAAGGTCTTCTTACAATGTGCTCGCAAATATCAGAAAGCTAAATTTTTCCTGTTTTTTTTGAAATAGTACTTAAGTTGTGTTTTTTATATTGCGAGCAATCATTAATAAATGATTGAGTAATTGTGCTTTTGCACATCTATAGTGCCTCTTATCAAATAACCAGAAGAACTTTGCAAACACTAATTAGTTAAACATATTTATTGTGCTCAGAGCAACTTTTAAGCGTCACCCATATGAATGTTTTGCGTATTCTTTAAAGTAATGCAGCAAAAGGAGAAAAGCCACAGCAAATCTTCCTCTAATTCAATTCACAAATCAGTCCTTCAGGAGAAATTGACTCAAGAACATTTCCAAATATTACCTTTCAAGTCAAGCTCTTCGTGATACAAGGTCTGAGGTAGTGTTTCAATGCCTGGAGCCATGCAGTTGCCATTTATAAGCTTAGCCTTTAAAGGGGTGGGGGGTAGTCCTTTTTCTCAAAACGGGGAGCCTTTTCTACTCATGGAGTCTCCCTCTGGAAAATCAGAGTTCTAAAGGGTATGGAGATTCAGGAACTTGGGGGGGGGGGGGTGCGCAGGGAGCAGAACCAGTGGGCAGAGTGAGTGTTCTTGTCCCTGCTGCCTCCCATGCACATTCACTTAACCTGGAGGAACACCTAAAGAAGGATTTGGTAATGAACACCATGCATTTCCTCAAATCGCAGTCAGCATAAGGCCAGCACCACAAGTGTATTTGCCCTTTGCTGCTGACATGTTCCGTACAGGGTCCACGACCAGCATTTTGTTCGTATCCATAGTTAAACTGTGGCACATACTTACTTTTGGTGTACAACAAATGTTCCTGTCCCCATTTGGCAGAAGGTCAAACTGAGGCACAAGAGCAACCCACAGGAAGCAGGAACAGTGTTTGCAAATGAAAGCTTTTAAGCATTTGATTTTGCAAGGCAGCTTTTTAACAATTAGGTCACATTCCCCGTAGCATGTGGCACATCCTTTTATTATTTATGCAGTTGTGGTTATTGTTTCAATGATAAGTCCATATAAAGTCCCATAGAGACAAATAATCCAGCCATGGTGGCCCCTTCCCATTCCGGACTCCAAATTGATAATTATGCACAGTGTAAAATTACTTTTCCTATTATGTTTTATTTGTTACTTGACTATTCCATTGGTCAGCTCTCTGGTACTTAAGTAGTAAAACAAAGGGAAAACAAGAATGCTAGACTGACTCTCTCTATGCCTTTCATTATTTAACATGCCATTTTATAGCCACATGCCAGTGCCTATAAATCTTACTGGTTTTTGTCCACAGTAGCTCTGTGTATGTGTTGCTGAGCGCTTGGCACTTTGGACCAGGACTTGCATGTCAATACAAACTCCTATTTCTCAGTTTTGATGCCAAGTCTAATTTTTTAAATTTACTTTTACATTTTTATGCCAGCATATCTTGACTTCCTTCTTCCCCTAATAAATGAAAGACTTGGCTGAAGCCTCAAATATCTGAAAGCCTCAAATATGTCCATCACTACAGACCTTCTCGGTTGTTGAGATCTGCAAAGGGAGCTCCCTTCTTACAAGTGTCATCGCCCTCAGGTGTGTGTGGAAAGTGGGGTTGGAGAGGAGTTTATCTGAGGCAGTCCATGAATTGCGAAAGTCCCTCCTTACAGAGGGGCATCTAGTCAGTGGCGGAGCTTCATGCTTCAGCACTGGGGGGGGGGCAGAGAGCAGGCAGGGGAGGGGCTGGCACGCATCCCGGGAGCGTGGCTCTCCGCCTATGGGGGCGTGGTGCCCAGCATGGGCGGGGGGCAGCCGCAATTGCACCCCACCAGGATCGTGCTGCCGGGGGTGGTGTGCTCCCCCCACACTCCTCTTCCTCCGTCAGTGCATCTAGTACCTTCTGCTGTATGCTGGAGACTTATCTCTTGACAGTTGAGGTATTTTGTTTCGTGGGACCCACTCCTTTGGTAGAATCTGTTTTCGTGGGACAGATTTACTTACTTTGCCTGTTCTTATAAATGTATAATTAAATTGTTGTAGCCGGCGCAGAACCTTATGGCAACAGGCGAATAAAAAAACCCTCCCTCAAATAAATAACACCCACACCCACCTCCCGCTTGCCATTCTTGCAATGTTCCTTCAGGCAGGGCTCCATTGCTGGGCAGTAGAAAAGGGCGGTGTTTCTCTCCCAATGTTTCAAAACACATGTGATTTTTACACCCCCACCCAAGGAACACCTTTACCCAGTGGTGTAGTGTGGGTTGCCAGCACCCAGGGCTGCACAGAGGAAGGAGGGAGGTAGGGAAATGGAGTACGCATGCTCATTCAATGTCCTAACAGCGTCCACGGCACCCAGGAGATTGCAGCCACAGAAATAGGAAAAGAAGAGTTGTTCTGTTGTCTGGAGAGGTCATTTCCTGCTTGGCATGGAAGTTTTCAATGGAGCCCAGCGACAGAAGTGCACAGTTGTATTGAGGCTGCACTGCATGTTGAAATTTTGCGTCCCCTAACAATTTTGCACCTGGGGCAACTGCCCTTGTGTCCCCCATGCTACGCCACTGCCTTTACCTCTGGTTCCTGGGAGGTATTTAAAAAATAACCATAAGACATGCTGCCGGAAGAGTCTGCCTCTTGCAATTTAATTTTCAAGCAGGCCTTTGAACCTTATTGTGACCCTTTCGCCTTCTGGAACTCTCTTTACGCACCCCAGCTGAAACCTGCTCACTATCATTGTTGTTCTCAGTGACTGCTGCCTTCTGCAAATTAAGAGACTGCCCATGACGGCCCCCATGGTTGGTCTGGCTCAGGCCTTGTTTCCAATTTGTGAGAGAAGCAAGAGAATCAAAGGCTGTGATGTACAATCATTTATTAAACTGCTGTTTAATATATTTGGGTTGAAACACAGCTTAGTTTTTCTCATCATGAGGTAGACAATAGTTGATTTTGCTCCATTGGTATTTGAAACTATCCTGTAATAATATTCTCAAGCTCTAAGATATTCTTCACAGAGCACAGTAGCGGCCCAGCACAGCAATAGAGTTTGCTCCTTAATGACTAATTACACTCCATTTTCAGAACTCACATAATTTAATTATTTAAGAAGCTTGCAATGCATTTACTACAAAGCAGGGATATTCATAATTCCAATTTCACATTATCTTTGAAGTGTATCCACTTAAAAAAAGAAAAGAGGGGGGGGGAGATTACACACTGAAATAAATGAAAATATGTTATAAGGAAGCCTCTTCTCACTCGCCCCTCTTCCTCAGCACAATTTTAATATTTTTTATTTAACTCTCCAGTGCCTGAAGATAAACAGCCATGAACAGGAGATTTTTAGCACTCCATATATATGTTCCAAATGCTGAAAATAGTGTCTGCACGTGATATTTTGTAATTAAACATGGTGCTTAGCATGAGGACAGTCAATATTCCAGTGATTTCATTTTGTGGTATAATTACAGGTAAGACATCTTGAGTGCATTAATTTGCTTTTTATAACTCTCCATTCTGTTCTCTTACAGCTATTGAAGAGCAATTGCACTTTTTCTTACCTTTTTTAGGGTGTTAACAAAAAACAATCATTACCAGATCTTTCAATATGGCCTTTAGAGGTTTGGATTTGAGCCAATGTGGCCCTCATCTAGTGGATATAGAAAGCTGGATTAGGAAGATTCTTGCTCAGCTATGAAGCTCAGCAGGTGCCGTTCAGCAAATCCCCATCTCTTCAGAAGGGTTGCTGCTGCTGCAAGAGGAGAGGGGGACATGTGCACTGCCTTGAGTAAGCGGTAGGATGAAAATGATATGTGTGTAAAAGGTAAAGGTAAAGGTACCCCTGCCCGTACGGGCCAGTCTTGACAGACTCTGGGGTTGTGCGCCCATCTCACTTAAGAGGCCAGGGGCCAGCGCTGTCCGGAGACACTTCCGGGTCACGTGGCCAGCGTGACATCGCTGCTCTGGCAAGCCAGAGCCGCACATGGAAACACCGTTTACCTTCCCGCTGGTAAGCGGTCCCTATTTATCTACTTGCACCCGGAGGTGCTTTCGAACTGCTAGGTTGGCAGGCGCTGGGACCGAGCAGCAGGAGCGCACCCCGCCGCAGGGATTCGAACCGCCGACCTTTCGATCGGCAAGTCCTAGGCACTGAGGCTTTAACCCACAGCGCCACCTGCGTGTATTTCCTTAATAATTATTGAAATAAGAAACAGCACCAAAACTAGCTTTGTACAGGCCAAGGGCGCTGGTTCCCTCAATGTTCAGAGGGCTGCCTGCGTGACATCAGCCTCTGCTATAGGCACACTTTCCCAAGTTATCACAGATCCTCTTTTGTGTATTTGCCATCTTGGCAAATGGTCGCTAAAGAACTCATGCAAGAAAAGGAGCGTGTCTGCCCAAGCTAAATATGTACTTAGATGTCAAAGAATCACCCAAACATGAAGATTCTCTGCACATCTTTTTTTTAAGATAAAGAAAACCATGGGGTCTGTTGCAGAACTTGGACTTGCCACTTACATCATGAGATTTTAAACCTAGCAATTTCTTTGTGTCCTGTCCTCCCATGTAGGAGCGTGAAGTGACCTGCTTCAGAGGGTGCCAGGCAGGGTACAGAAGAGAGGGACTAGAATCTGAATGGTGGGGGAAATGTGCTTCACTTAAGCCACTCCAGAACAAGATGCCCTTTTTGTTGTCGCTATTAAAATGCAGAAACAACATAAATAGCAAACAAATGAAAAAGAAAAAACCAAACACCATGCAAGTTGATATGCAGCTTTCTTTGCATATCCCAGAATTTATGTAACTAGGCAAGCCTCCTCTCTGAAACATTCCAGAGCTATCCATAAGTCCAAGTCCCTTTTCTTTCCAAAGTTTTATATTAGGCTATATTAGGCTAACTGTCTGTGATAATGAGGATAGAGGATTCAATATTGCACTGGGTGGAACTGGATGTCTGAGGCTTCTTCAAATTGGTTGGAAGAGGTAATCAACTTTCATCAGAGTTTGGTAAGGGAGACAGTTCTACCTTGCCCAAAGTTACTCCTCCTTTGCATACAATTAGGAAGAGAGTCTCAGCTGTTTACCCAGCAATCGGCCCTTTCTGAGAAAAAGATGTGTCAAAAAAGAACAGGATATCGGCGCAACTGCATGTATCACTAATCTACTCCTGATTCAGCAGTGCTTTCATGAGAAAGCTTTAACACTCTGCCCTTATCAGGGCCACAAAGCACACTTTTGAATTTTTGATAGGAAAGGGACATGAAGGTTTATGTGGGGACTAATCTGATACATTATATGCCGTAAAAATTTTGTGCTCACCTTTGACTTCTCAGCAATCCAAATTGAATTCATGCCTATAAAAATTAATTGATTATTAAGCCTTTTTTCGCCCCATTCCTGCCATAGTATATATTACACTTTTCAATAGCTATAATGTAAGTAACTGAACCTGCTAAAGCCTTTATTAAATGCTACTCATCTTGTATCAAATGAACATACTGAAAAATAATGAGACCTATTAAAGATAATGGATAGTTTCAAATACTCTCTTTTTAGGTCATAAGTATATCACTTAAATGCCTTAAAAAGGTTGTTATTATACTGCACACCAATCCAGCATTTCTGCCAATCCCTTTCTATCAAATCCTTTTACAGTTCTTTGTTGTTCGGCCAAATATACTGCCACATTGTCTGTACACACATTACAGCTGGATAAAGCCCCTAGTTCCCTAGACTGAATTTGTACTGTTCTCCAGCCTGGTCTCTCAATGCTATCTCCTTGCAACAGCAGACACTGAAAGCATGCTATTCCCACACCCACCAAACACAGCTCTTGGGATAAGAACTGCGCCATTGATAGAGTGCGTATTCTTTTCCATAGGTTCCCACCAGCATGTCGCTAACAATTTCCTGGGCCTTATCAAATAAAAAAAAAGCCTTTGAAAAGTGGAAACAAAGCATCAGACTACATTGTTGTGCAACTTTCACTGCCCTAATCTGTGTTTTCCATCACTCTACATGAAGAGACTACAAACACCAGCTAATACAGATACCCAGATCAACAGTTTACTGTGGACGGTTATTGTTCGGTATCTGTAATCTTTCATCCTAACATTTCTGGGATTTATTTTAACCCTTTTCATTTCTTTTGAGATGCTTGAAACAAGTTTTTTAACCTCCTTTGCTTCTTACCTGTCAGAACAAGAAACAATAGAGTTACATTTCAAACTTGGCTTCTTTCTTGTAAACAAGGATATGAGTGCCAGAGATTTTTTTTCTGCTGGACCACTAATTGCATGCCTCCCCTCCCTCCTTTTTTTTAAAATAAATAAAATAAAATAAAATAAAATAAAATAAAATAAAATAAAATAAAATAAAATAAAATAAAATAAAATAAATAAAATAAAATAAAATAAAATAAAATAAAATAAAATAAAATAAAATAAAAACAATAAAATAAAATTGTGTGTGTGTGTGTTTAAATCATGCTTACACAGTGACTGAGCACAGTACAAAATGCAACACCAGGGAGACCCAGCCATCTTCCACCTTAATTTGTGTTAGTTTTAATACATTTATAAGCAGCATGATGGCCAATCCACCTCATGCAGTGAAATACCCGTAGGAACCCACTATGACATTTTTACCACTCTGATGGGGGCGGGCATTTAATGAGGAGAGAGTCTCAATAGGATTGTTTCTGAAGGGAATGGTGAGGGAGGCAGTCACATGGACTGTTTGGCCAATCAGCATGGGGGTTGGTATGCGCTATAAAAAGTGGAACCCCCATCCTCACATATCTCTCTTGCTATTTGCAGCATCCAGCTCTTCCACCCGGGAGGTGGGGTGGGGGTGGTTATGAATTTTCAGGGTCCACCTCAATTGGTCTTTGGTGCACCTTTTTCCACACTATCCTTAATTAGATTGCCTTATCATGGACGGGTGTTGTTCCTTTTAATGGCTCTTGGGGGTCTGGTGGGTGCCATCTGCTCTATACTTAACAGTAGGGATTGGGGTTGCCAATATGGTTACATACACCCAATGCTCCTTTTTCAAGGGAGATGGACATTGTGGAGTCCCATCATGCCATTTAGAATGGTGGGACACTCTTGGGGTGGTTTTGGCCTTGGCCTTGGCAGCAGGTCTGCCCATGCTATCTATGCAGATTACAGTTGTCCAGGCATGCCAACTCTACGGGGTCAAAGGCACCTTGGCTCCCTCAATATTTGTTTTAAGGACACCAGGCCCCCTCAATCTTCAGGTGGCCCTGTACATGTTGTGCACTGGTCCAGTGGCCGGCTCCTCCAGAGCACTTGGCCTCCTGTGTCACGCAAACATTGTGTGAAGAAGATATTACAATCTTCAACCTTAAATCTTGAGGGTGGTCCAGCAACACTTCCTTGCATGTATGCTAGCTCCCTTGCTTAGCAGAGTAACACTCACACAGCTTAAGTGTTGAAGGTTCAAGTTGTGCACAGACGATGTCAGTAAAACACTCATGGAAGTAGTAAAGTTCAGTCAAGCATTGTTTACTTGACAGGCATAGACAATCTTGCTGGTAGAAGAATATTTACAACTTTTCTACCACACAGATAGTAAGGCACACTTCAGTCGAACAAGCTGCCTGCCCTCAGCTCAGCTTCTCTCCTCTGTAGGAATCACACAAGTCCACAGCTATTTATAGCTGCTATAGACTAAATAATATTGCACCTCGATGCTTCAAGAATCTCATCACAGTTCCTGGAAACAAATGGCTCTTTCTCAGTTACTCTAACATTGTGTTTGCGTCATCACATGCATATAATGTGTGAGACATCACACACACACACACACACACACACACACATGGCACGTGTTGCATGCGTGATTTTGTATGCACAATGAGTGTCAGGTTCCCCAATCTTCGGGGCAACCTGGTGCCTCTGCAGCTGTCTACACTTGTTAAGCCGAACTATTGGCACAGATCCACATGTTATATTATCAAACGATAAAGTGGTCTCTTTGGGGGGGGGGAGTGTAAAAAAATGAGGTGCTATTGCTCTTTATAAAAGCGTCATGGGCACCAGTCCAAAATGGCTGTCATGAGGAGCAAAAAAGGAGGTGTCAGTACTCCATACCTGTGAGTATAATCACAAAAAAGTGCACTAAATGTATATAACATTGATATCAAATCTCTTCTCTTAAGCCTTCATTTTGGGATTGGGGACACAGTCCAGTTTTCCCCCTCTTTGAATGTCAGCTGAAATTTGCATCTATGCATATAAGTTAGTATATGAAAATTGTATGCAAATTGGTATGATGGGGCTTGAGTCCTTTAAGTAACTAGTGGTGTCCCTGCTTGTAAAAGTGAAAGGCAGAACGTATGTGTTTGCTCTAGAAATCATACTGAAAAAACATTGGGACTATTAAGGTTCTGTTTGTACAGTCAATTAACTTGAGATTACAACCCCTGGCCTGTAGTATACATTCAAGTGATGAATCAAAAGTAGCAGTGAGTTGAAAAAGAGTCAACAACCATGACAGGTCAGGGACTAGAGTCACCTCTCATTCATTCTAGGTTAAGGGATCATGTAAACAGTAGCTGCAGTGACACCCTACACATTTTCATTGAGAAATGCTGTGCATGGGAATGACCAAGATCCAGGTATTGCTGAAGAAGTGCTTGCTGTCTTTGAGAACTCCTGTGCAAAAACTGATCTGATTCTCACCTCCTGAACTAACATATAAATCAGACCTCTCATTTCACCAAATGTTGTGATGCAATTCTGGGCTCAAAGGCATGCCAAAATACATTTAAAAATGCAAATTTTATGATAAAATGCTTTTAGATATGTGTACTCTGAGATAAAATATGTTTATAAATACATTTTAAAATACATATTTAAAGAAACTGTTTGTGGAGATAAAAAATTGCCGATTAATGCAGGGACATGACAGACTTATGAATGAACATGTGGGAAATTGATACAGTCTGGGAAAAGCCTGTTTTATCAATCCTGAGGCATATGTTTCCTAAGCAGTGTCCTTTCTGATTCTTCCACATTGTATTCCACTCCTCTGTAGTAATGACAGAACTGGTAAAATCAATGAGGGGAGGGTCTGCTGCACCTCGGAAGAGCTGCCAGTGTAGCCATGGAAATTCCCTCATAACCTTTATTCCTTGTGATTTTCTCATTTTATAGTTCTCCTTATGAACCCACCAGGCAAATCAGAAGCCCTTCTCTGGGTTTCCACACTCTGAGAGGTTAGCTGCCTGGCTAATGGTGAGATGATATTCTCAGGGATGGCTAACCAAGGTTGAAACCACCTCCCTATGTATCTTCGCCTGGCATCTTCATTGTGGTCCTTTATATGCCTGGTGAAACCCATCCTGTTCTCTCAGATGTTCAATGGCATTTGAGCTTCTTTTTAGAATATTCCACCACCCGGGTTTGGGGCTTATTCTACCTGGATCCTGATTTGTTTTTCTGCAGAGGTGAGGAACTTCAGGCCCAAGCACTGAACATAGCCCTCCTGGCCTCTCTATTTGCCATTCAAAGCTCTCTTCAGGCCACACCCCTCTCTGTCCCTGCTTCTCAGCCCAAAGTGGCATACCTTTGTTACCAAAGCACTTAAGAATGCTGAGGTGACTTGACTCATTCTTCTGTACCTAAGAACCCAAGGCTAGATTATCCATGGTGCAACTGGAACAATTGCATGCTTGCAGGGAGCGGGATGGTTAAAGTCTTAGCTTTACTTTTTAGAAAAGCAAGTCTCTAGCCCTCCCAAGTTATGAATCAAAATGTGTAAGGTACCAACCTGACTGGAAACAAGATATTCCTGAAGTAAGAGACACGGGCTTCATATTGCTTTGCAGAGCAGTTCCAGGAGTCACAATGGCTCGCCCCCTTACAATCTGTTTGACTGTGAAATAATAATCTCCCCTTATTTTTGGAGGGAATTCTGAGTTAGTCAGGAAGGTGGTTGTAGCCAAAGGTAGGCCTGTCTGCCTATTTTGAGGTGTTTGGACTCAAAAGATGGTAATGGGGTGAGGGCTTATATTGTTGCCCAGAAGTGAATTTGAGTAGCGGGAGTGAAGAAAACAATAGCAGGGATCGCTTCATCCCTGTCCTCATTTCCTTCCCACTTACTCACTCACCAGTGTGCTGGTGGTGGCTTGGATATTTGGTGCAGAAAGAAGGACTTTTGAAGGAGGGAGAGAAAGAAGTGTAATTATATGGTGCGTTCCTTCCTATCTCACCTACTTGTTCCTGCCTGCCTATGTATTGCTGGTGTTAGGGACCAGATATGTCCCCAAATCGGGAAGAAATTTAGCCCAGCATCCCATCTTCTTGAAACAAAAAGCAGGAAGATGCAAAACAGATGGAGGAGTGCAAGAGTACTTCTCTACCGTTATCTCTGCCCTGTTGGGGAGAGGCACTTGCCTTTGCTCTGCCCCCCACAAACTTAGGATGACATCATAAATAGTATATGCAACAAAACACAAATAGTACCAATCGTAGCACTGAGTGATTATATGGGTCTCTCTTACTCTGTCCCTAACAAAACAAATGTAACTCATTAACAGTAGGAATCAATATCTTTATTTCTGAATAATCTGGTGCAAATAAATGAAAATAAAATGCCCAGTATTCTGTGTTTTTTTGTGTGATTTGAAAAAGTACTGTCTATTTCTCACATTAATCATTTATATTACTTCAACAGAAATCTTATCAAAGAGAAATAAAAATATTAAATAGAGAGATAAAAGAAGACATTATTATACCTGTAATATAGGGCTAGATTAAAAAAAAAACCCACTGTGCAAAGAAAGGCTTTTTGTGCTTTTAAAACCTGTTTTCAATAATGGAATCTCTTAAACCAGTTAACTGAGGAACAAAGATTGCAAAAAGATTTAAAACCCAAACTCGCTTTAGTTATATTTGTTATCTATTTTACTTTTAATTGTGGGGAAAGCTAGAAGTTGGTTGTTTTGCTTTTCTTAAGAGCACAGAGGATTTAGTCTCTTGCTGAAAAAATAATAATATTACATTCCTACAGTTCTGCAATGTTATTGGAGTATTGCAAAAAGACAAAAGGAAATTGAGAAAATCATGCTGTTGGAAAAGCTTGATCATTTGAGCTTTTAAAGATGCACTTGTGTCATCAAGGGTGAGGACAGTCTAGATTGTTTGAGCAGTAAAGCCACCATGAATTCATACTTGGTAAACATGCGATTGCCTATCCCAGATTGAGGTCACAGGAAACCAGGGTTTTTTAAATGAATTTTCACTGGGAGGAGGAATGAACTCAAAAGGGCACTTCAAAATAATATAAAAGGGCATTTTTAATCTTCATTTTAAATAATTAAACACACATTTATTTAAATAAAGAAACATCATGAAATGTGTATTTTAATAGTAAATGATTGCAATTTAAAGAAATGTGGGATTTAAATTTAGCTAAAAATGTGCAGAACTCCTATCGATCAATCTATCTTACAAAATCCCGCTGGATCTATGTTACGAAATGCCATCTCTGGAACATGCTATCATTGTCTTCTGTTTCTGGTTGAAAGATAGTGGACAACAGTAAGTTGTACCAAACCCATACTGCGCTATGTTTAGCCATGCATTAACAAAGTGTCAGCACTGTAAGTGTCAGCACTGGACACAATTCTTTTAAGTTTGCATTGAGTGTGGTGAGAGACTTGCAGTTGCTACCAGAAGTTATGGACAATGGCTGGTAAGGCTACACAGCTACTGAAGATCCTGTATCACTCCTTAGTGCAAGATTGGGCACCTCAGGAATCACATGTCATTGTCCATATACCTCAACCACACCTATTTTGTATTTCCCTGGGAAGCATCTGGTTCACCGCCCATGTCAGTTTAAAGTATTTTGCAGCAGCTTGTTGAAATTCATTTGGCACTGTGTATTTCATCTGAATGCCAATATCATCATAATATCAGCAACATGCCTGAATTCTTGACCTTACCCCACCCTTTGCACTGCACTGGATTCTACCAGGATCCTGGCATGAACTTGCCCTTCCAATCAGTGGTAGCTGGTGAACTGGTTGAAAGTGATTTCTTCATTTATTATCAGACACAATCTGTACAGTAGATACTAAAGCACAGGTCACTGTCTGGGATTCCCTGTGGGCAAGCATGGTTTCCCCACAGGCAAGCACTGTCCAGTGTCTAACAAGGCTCCAGTCACATGGGTTAGATTCTTAAAAACCTCCGTCAGTTGTTAGCTGGGGATCTTTAGAATTTCAGTTGCCCAGCCATAGTCACCCAGAAACCCATTTTCCTGTCTTACCCATAATTACCACAGGTTTCATTGACAATTTTCATTGCCGATAATACCATAAAATACAACATCACAAAACTTTAAGTGCATTATGATATGGATTTTCAGAAACTTCTAAACTGAGACGTGTTCTGGATCAAGACTGCCAAATCTTCATACCTGAATGATGCTTTCCCAAATCTCTTTTCTTGATTGCAGGTAGCCTGTAGTCATCCAGATCATGAATGCTATATTTCAGATGTGGCTCAGAATGCCACACAAATTACCCACCCTTGCAATGGCTAGATGAACATTCCTCTGCCTTGTGGGTACAAGTTCTATTGAAAGCAGTGGTATACCTTCCTCAACCAACCATGTTTTTGAGCTGCAAACATTGGAGGTATTATTTGCTTGTGCAGATTCCCACAGAGCTCAGCAGAATCCTATTTCTTCCTTCTCTGCCTGTTGTTATACACGCATTGACAGGGCCAGCGCAAGACATTGTGTTGCCAAAGGTGAAGGAGAAGATGGCAACTTAAATAATTTTGTTTCAGCACTAGTGATAGGACAGCATCCTCTTCTGCACTTGAGAGCTAGCTTAGAAGTTGCAGTACAAGCTATGTGGCACATCCAGCTCTTTCTTCCAACATCTTGCTGCCACTTCCATCTTCTGCCTGACGCATTATTATTATTATCATTAATTAAATTTCTATACTGCCCTTCATCCAAGTATCGCATGGCAGCACAAAAATATGTAATATAGTAGCAAACAAAAACAATACCTCCCATAGTTTAAAATGCCACATACAGTGGTACCTCAGGTTACATACGCTTCAGGTTACAGACTCCTCTAACCCAGAAATAGTGCTTCAGGTTAAGAACTTTGCTTCAGGATGAGAACAGAAATCGTGCTCTGGCGGTACAGCAGCAGGAGGAGGCCCCATTAGCTAAAGTGGTGCTTCAGGTTAAGAACAGTTTCAGGTTAAGTACGGACCTCCGGAACGAATTAAGTACTTAACCCGAGGTACCACTGTAGTGTTTAATTCGCCAAAGGCCTGGGAGAAGAGGAATGTTTTTGCCTAGTGCCTTTGTTACATAACTTTAGGCCCCAGGTGAGCCTCCCTGGGAAGAGGATTTCCACAAGCAAGGAGCCACCGCAGAAAAGGTCTGTTCTCATGTTGCCCCTGGACACTTGAAGAACGGCCTCAGATGGTGATCGCCGCAGGGTCCAGGTCAGTTCATATGGACAGAGGCAGTCCTTGAGATAATGTGTACCTGAGTCATATAAGGGTTTATACATCAAAACTAGTACTTTGAATTGGGCCCCAAAACTAATTGGCAGCCAGTGCAGTCGGGCCAGGATTGGCACTTTATGCTCAAACCGTCTTGCCTCGGTGAGCATCCGCCTCACTCTGCTAAATAAGAAGGTTGGCCTTGTGCAGTCAGCAGAAAGGGGGGTTTGTGTGTGCACCTTCCATGTCCCCCATACAGCCTGCTTTCTCTGCTTCATCAAGCTGACCCAGGTCTGGAGCTCACATGACTTAATCAAGTAGAGGAGGTGGGCAGGATGGGGATATGAAAGGTGTGCACAGACCTCCTTTTCCTCAGACTGTCCTAGTCGACTACCCATGAGCCCATGCATGAGCACAGAATGTAGAAGAAGGCTTCGTTGAGTTCTATATGGTTCTCTTTGGGTGTGGGCACAGGAGTCATATGTGTAATCATACCATTATTATTTAATATCTCACACATTATTTATTAATCAAAGCTCTCCCCATTAATTCACAAAAGGCTATTTTGCTTCCAATCATGGAAAAATCTTGGAGAGAGAGAAAAAAAAATCATTATAGCATAGGTCAAGTTTGGCACAATATTTGCAATGAAACACATACTGCTCGTGCATTTTTGCAAATTATGAGCTGTGTCAAATATTCATTGCAAAATAATTTTAATACTCAAAGGAAAGCATGGTTCCTGACAGAGAAGGCAAGGCACAAAGAATTATTAATGATCCTAACTCTATTTTATGATATGGATTTTTTTCCATTTTTAAAGAAGCATATAGACTATTTTCTTAAATATTTTTGTATTCTGCATAGTAAATAGGAAAACAGGCTATTTCCATGCTGGGTGATAATTCAGTGTAAAAAGCTGCAGCCTAATATCTAAGTAAACAGTTTTGTAAAATGAAGAAACATCGAGATATTCTAAAATTAGAAATTATAGGAGTGATGAGCAAATTTCTGTCAGCTTGCCTTGAAAACCATTTTTTAAAATTGTTCATTGAAAACTATTTTAAAAAGGCATGCTAATTTTCTTCATGAAAGCTAACCCCCCTCAAATTCAAGAATAAAACACAGGCCCCATTAGTCTCCCCCTTCTTAAGCAATGTTTGAGACAAGGCAGAAGTTAATTGTAACTGGGAGGGCTAAGTTATAATCAGGCCATGCTGGCCTCTCAGTAACTGGGAATGATGCTCTTCTGGTGGGTCAAGATGAGTGTGATTTCTTGCCTAGGCACCTGAGGTGGGTAATTGATTTAGATTCCTGAACTAAATCCGAAGGCCAAGGGAACTAGGATCTTTGTGTTCACAGGCAGGAAATGATAATTAGGGAGCAGGGATTAGCAGGAATGGGAGCAGCCAGTTATCCCACCCCACACATGTCTGTTGAGATTAAGCATCAGGCTTCTAAATGGCTGGTAGATTTTAGATTAGCAGGCCAGGATTCAGTTCCACTCTGACAAAACCGTAATACTTGACCTGAATTCTGGATCCTCCACCCCCTCATTGCAAAGCAGTTTAGAATGATAAAACATATCACGGTAAATGCATTCTTGAATATAGAATTTGACAAACCTTTCTGTCATGGCAGGCATTCCTACATACGTGTTAAATTTCCATGCCCTGACATCCTGGCTATATTATTGCTGCTTCAGTTCAACAATTCATTTCCCCTCCTGCTATTGTTTTGTATGTAACATTTATGAGCTCGTAACATTTGTTAACAGCACAATCCTATGCATATATAATCAGAATGAAATCCCACTGAAATGGCAGCCCTAAAAAGTTTAAACACTGGCAAAGAAGAAGAAAACTATTTGCTTGTGTACA
Source organism: Podarcis cretensis (assembly GCF_951804945.1). Classification (NCBI taxonomy): domain Eukaryota; kingdom Metazoa; phylum Chordata; class Lepidosauria; order Squamata; family Lacertidae; genus Podarcis; species Podarcis cretensis. The sequence goes on along the minus strand of NC_137170.1, from coordinate 73,085,699 downwards.
ATGGTAATTACAGCAACCTACTGAGCTGTGCATCTCTGAGAAATCAGGCTTTGAGAAGAAGATGTTTTTGTATTTGTTACTGTCATAAATGTTATTGAACTACCCTAGTATTTAAATTAATAATTTAAATGTTTGCCTAATGAACTGAACTTGATTAAATTAAAGCATTCTCAATTAATTTTGACACATCGTCAAACCTTGAGGTATGCGCTTCCAAACCGAGAAGGGGGGAAGAGAGAGATTTATGTACTGTTGCAGAATAAAATGTCAGCTGAATGAATATTTCTCAAAGAATTTAAAAATAAAGCAAAGAAAATCTAGCCCCCCAAAAGAAGGTTTCTCGTCCATTTCATAACTGCCAGGGCATCCCAGGCACGCTGCTTTAAGTAGACAATTGTAGCAGTTACACTAGGCTTTGCTGAATCGCAAGAATAAATGATGTACTTGTAGAACAATTGGTCCATATGGTGAAAATCCTATATTGGCAAGCCCAGATCTCTACTATTTATGACTCAGCAAGCTGAACCACTTGCCACTCTGGGCATGGTGAGCCTTGCCACTTCTTCTGCCCTTCCGTGGGCTGCAAAACAGCAGGGTTGTCAAGCACGTGAGAAGCCAGTGACTTTACTGCTAATCAGATGAGCAGCGTAACCTTTGAGTGGCTGCTGACCATCCTACTATAGAGCTGCCCATGATGGAAGAGATTGCTCCTTAGGTAAGTGGGTGGGTGGATGTAAGCGTATGAATGGGGGAAGAGTGTGAATGGAATATAAAGCTTTTTATGTGGTATAGGTCCCACCAATTCCAGGCTTTGGCCCTTCCCTCCATGGGCACACAGGCCCTGGGCAAGGATGGACTTTGGCCTTTCAGATTCTGCCTTCCGTTCTGCTTAATCCACTATGTCATACTTGGAATGCTCTGCGGCGCCCCCTAGGTTTGGCACCCAGTGCGGCAGAACCAGTCATGCTGTCCCTAAACCCGCCTCTGCCCTAGGAAGTTGCCTGCAAGGGAACACAGCCCTCAAGCTGAAAGAGGTTCCTCTAGAAGGAGTACTGCTCAGGCATCCAGAAGCCTAAAGGGTGCAATTCTACCAGGCATGTTCTGTCTGTAGTAACTACTCTGCACTGCTAGATCATTCCATTCTTCCGCATAGGTTTGCTTGGACAGATGAAAGGAATTGGTGGGGGGAAGGTGGCCTTCAGCTTTCTCAAAGCAGAACAAAACAAAAATACCACCCACAAAGCTCTCCCCAAGTATTCTAAAAGAGGGCTCAGAAAAGCCTGAATAAAATGCAAGGCTACTCTGAGTTTGCTCATCATGATTCATTACTTCCCTGCAGCTTCAGCTGACACCTTATATTGTTTCAGCCACTACTCAATTCATGCTTTCAATGTGATTTATTAAGTCTTACATTACATACCTAAAAGAATACCTGCATCCCTTAGTTTTATCAAGATACCTAAGATAAGCTAAGGAAGTCCCTGACCAGTACTAAGGACTTCCCCGACCTGAGCTTTGTATTTTTACAATTTTTACAATTGTTCATTTGGCCCCTTGTGTCTGCTGAAAAGTTGCTCCAGGAGCTTGGAGACCCCTCCGAAGTGGTGTGAGGAGCTTCAGGGGCAAAAGAGAATCAGTAAAAATCACACTTTCCTTTCTCCGGTGGGAGCTACCCCTGAATTGCAATCCCTTATGTGAGTGGAAAGAAAAACACCCTTCATTCATGAAAGGGAAACTCTGTAAACAATCTGATGTCTTTTTAACGTAAGAGTTGTGTTACTCAGCCGAAGCAGCTATGATTGAAAAAGCTAATAATATAAAGAGGGAGGAGTGCTTTAATATCAAACTTTAGTTGTCCTGGGATTATCTTGATCTGCAGCATTTCATCTTTAGTAGACCAAACTCTGCTTTGGAAGTGAGAGAGGCCCTGTTGACACTCAGGATTGTAGGGAGATTTCTACACATGCCAAACCAAAGATTCTCAATGCATAAAAGGTATGAAATATTTGTGACTTTCATTAGGGACATTCTGAACTTTGAAGCTGCAGGCCATACCTTAACATGACCTTGCTGTTCTCAAGCTTTCTCTTTTGCTATCAATTTGTCTCAACCTATATATGCTAAGCTGCCAGCTGGCTTTCCTCTTCAGTTTCCTGCCAGCCTTCCACTTATACCCACAGAAGAGATATGAAACCCATTACACAGCCATAGATGGTTTAGTCTTCCTGCCTCTACCCCCCTCTCAAAAATAATTAAACAAGTTTTCACTTTGCATTACCTTTCAGGTGTACTGTTTGAAACCCAGGATGCCATCTGCTTGAAAATATATGTTCATTCATTTTCAGAAAGAAATGCTGTTCTGAAAGTTGTTACAAGTTATGGGTGTATTGCATTAATGGCGAACTACCCCAGTTCACCGGGACGCAGGTGGCGCTGTGGGTTAAAGCCTCAGCGCCTAGGACTTGCCGATCGAAAGGTCGGCGGTTCGAATCCCTGCGGCGGGGTGCGCTCCCGCTGCTCGGTCCCAGCGCCTGCCAACCTAGCAGTTCGAAAGCACCTCCGGGTGCAAGTAGATAAATAGGGACCACTTACCAGCGGGAAGGTAAACGGCCACGTGACCCGGAAGTGTCTCCGGACAGCGCTGGCCCCTGGCCTCTTAAGTGAGATGGGCGCACAACCCCAGAGTCTGTCAAGACTGGCCCGTACGGGCAGGGGTACCTTTACCTTTTACCCCAGTTCACACTTCCAAAATGCGAAATACAGCTATCCATCAGAATTAACAGTTCCCTGTACTGTATTAACTAAAACAAAAAGTGTTGTATAAAAATGACTATTTGGGGAATGTGCACACCAAAGGGTTTATATTACTGAACTTAATGTGCAAGAGTCAGCAGAAGTTGCTTGCAAAAATGTGTACATTAGATAAAATTGTGTACAAAAAGCATACATTAAGTGAAATGCACAGAAAAATACACGTGAATTTTCATGCTGACTTTTCTTTTTTTAAAAACCCCACAGATGAGTGTGGAAATGCGAAGAACTGAATTTAAAATTGGGAAAAACAGAGAGAAACAAAATCCCTAGAATTGTCCATTCCTCCTTCTAGCTACTAATATTTAGCACACAGAAGTGGAGACTCCCAACAAAGTTTGTGGTAGGAGTTTTTTGAGTGGAGAGGGGTCTGTCTTTCCAGGCAGAGGCCTTTCTAAATCCTGTTTACCTGAGATTAGTGGGAGGTGGCAGGGAGTGTTAGGGATGATAACAGAGAAATGTAAGATAGGTTCAAGGCCCATGAAAACTGTCACTATATAAGCTCTATCACTTTGTTTTTCCATTATGCTTAATGGAAACTTCAAACAGTCAAGCTGTCTTGTAATAATTGTGATCACAGCATAGCAGGCATAGTTCCATTAATCTATAGCTGCCCAAGTCAGTTCCACTGAAGAAGTCAGCTAGCACAAGTTTTCCCCCCTGAACTTTAGTGTGGAATTTAAACCAGAGCTGTACTTTTCTGTACACACGCGGAGATGCTCTTACAAATGCACTGTTGTAACAGTAGCCTCAATTTTGCTTTATTATTCATTTAGCTTTCTCCTTGTATTTTGTGAAAGCTCCTGTTTAGAAAAGACGGTTTACAAATTCTCTCTGACAGTTCTTCTTCTATCTGATAAATTCATAACTCTAGGGCAGCAAACGTCTTGGACATATTTCGTTTTAGCTTTTATTTTAAGCAGAAGTGGGCTTTTTGAGATCAGATTCTTCACTGCCTACTGCCCCCTGCTGCCAAATGGAAAGAAATGCATCTAGACCTACTTTTGTAAAATTATGTGAAGCAGAATTGTAAATATAAAGTTGTTTAAATGTCTAGTGGATTATCTTTGCACACACATAAGCACACACACATATATATATTGACACATATAATGAACTGTTTATTTCTCAGGAGAAAGGAAATTGTAAAGACAGAGGCAGCATGCATTAAAAAAGTTAAATGGTTTCGTTTAACAGGTGTCATTGCTTCTCATATATAATCAGATACTTTGGATTGAAAACATTTGTATAAATTATTGTCTTTTGTTGTTGGCTTATTTTTCAATTAAAAATCCCTTTGATGTGGTCACCCTCCCAGCTCTACTCGGGGGTTTAATTCATTTGATCTCTAAAATGCAGTTGCAAATGTAAAACCATCCCTTCAGAGAGAGGGGGTGGGGAGGGGTGTGTGTTGTGTGTGTGTGTGTGTGTGTGTGTGTGTGTGAGAGAGAGAGAGAGAGAGAGAGAAGCTGTGCATGTCTCATTTCTCTGTTTTCTCTTCCATATAAATAACTTCTAAGTCCAGCTCAGACCTCATGGATGGGAGAATCAGAAGCGTGTTGTTGGCTCATTACAAAATTCCTCTTCCTTCAGACACCTCATTTGCCTACTTTCCTATAACCAAAATTTGCCAACATCCAACCTGGGCAAACTACAGCTAGCATTAACCATGATTGTTTCCTAACCATAGTTTGAAAACCCATTTCAAACCATGGTTTTGAATTGCAATGTTTCCACAATTTGCATTTCCTGGCTGATAAAGAGGAATCTCAGCAACTCATAATGCTTGCTTTGAATATGAGGTGAACATTATGCTCCTATAGAGCTCAGATTTAAAAAGCCAATGTGGTCTCATAACTTATCTAGGAAGATTCTTAACCTAAGGAAGGAAATACGAAATCGACTCATGATAGGAAAGGAAGGAGGGAAAATCGGAAGGGAAAGAGCAAGTACATACATCCTGAACCTCCAAATTTTGGTTTAGAGCAGGGGTGGAGAACCTTTGGCCCTTCAAATGTTGCTGGACTCCAACTTTCATCACCTTTGAACATCAGCCAGTATGGCCATACTGGCTGATGTGTATCAGAGTAAAATAACATCTAGATGCACCTCATGGGTGAGAGAATTCCATAAATGAGGTGCTGCCGCAGAGAAGACCCTATTCTGTGCCCCTGCACCTTAAGTTTTCCTCAGTGATGGAACAACAATAAGGCCCTCTCCTGCTGATCTTAACTCATGGGCAGGTTGATACTAGAAATGTCTCAGCTGGTGCAGCAGAGCCACAATGCCAGAAATGAGGGAAGGAGTGAACTATAGCCAAGGTCACCAGTGCGAGCACCAGATAGACTCTGCTGGTGTACTCACACAGGCCTGACTTAGAGAGCCAGTGTGGTGTAGTGGTTAAGAGCGGTAGTCTCGTAATCTGGAGAACCGGGTTCAAGTCTCCGCTCCTCCACATGCAGCTGCTGGGTGACCTTGGGCCAGTCACACTTCTCTGAAGTCTTTCAGCCCCACTCACCTCACAGAGTGTTTGTTGTGGGGGAGGAAGGGAAAGGAGAATGTTAGCCGCTTTGAGACTCCTTAAAGAGAGTGAAAGGCGGGATATCAAATCCAAACTCTTCTTCTTCTTCTGACTTCAGTGCCAGCTCAACCCTCTTCTTCTTCTGGTAAGCAGAAGCAATGCTAACTCCACTCCATTCTGGTGGAGACACTGCTCAATATACTTGAGTCTCAAGTCATGTAGCATACATGCTAACAGCAACATCTTGATACAGGCTTGGTGGCACATATGCAGCCTGGTCACATATAGGCAGAAAATACAAGTGCTTCACGATTGGTGCTATGCGGTTCTGAAGTGCTTGACCACATAGGATTCTCATAGCCACTTTCCCCCAGGATGAACCCAGTTGGGGGAGACAGATTCAAAAGGCTGTAAGTCTAAATACAATAAAATACACTAAAGTAAAACCCTACCCACTTTCTGTCATCATAATGCATAGATAAAGTCTGTGTTATTTGAAAAATACTGCCCATGTACATTAATGGGCTGATGGTAACCTGCAAAAATTACTGGAAATCATCATTATGTACTTTAGGGAAATGGCAGTTGTATTTTTAGAAGGTTTTTAACACAGAGACAGATGAAGATATCTGCATATAGTCTTTGACTGCATATTCTGTATTTCCATAACTGTTATCAAACTATATTTGTTGTTGATAATGACAGAAATTATTTCTATCTATCATCTGTCTGTCTGTCATCTATCTATCATCCATCTATCTATCTAAATATGTCTATGATAGGTCCTTCGTTTCAATTTATCAGAAATGACTGACTTGGAGGTTATACGATCTGGCCACAAAAAAGAAAAAATAATAATAGGCAAATAAATGTGTATTGAAGCATCTGCCAGCCCAAGAGCCTTTTATAACTAGATAACAAAGTACAATGAAACTCTTTTATTGGCAGCTGGTGCCAAATTTAAATTCTTTATTTCAGAAAGAAAGTTAATAATTGCATTGTAATATCATCATTATATTATGATGCAATTTTAATCTTTTAAGTAAAGCTTCAAGGTTGTAAAAAGGGTCACGTGATGTTACCATAGAGTGGTTTTGGTTTTGAAGTAAAAAAATAAAAATAAATCAATAATGTGAGAATTCATTCTACAAATGGAACAGCGCTATAAAGCACATCTTCATTTATCCAAATAGTCTGGAGGACATCCAAAATGTGTGGATAATGAGACACTTGGCTAAGTGTGTAGCCATTTGGGTATGGCTGCACTGACATAGAGTTGCATAGAAGTCATAAGTTAAAGTTGGTTAACTAATGAGATATTCCAGTATGGGACAATGAGAGTCTGTCCATGAAGTGTCATTATTGACATCAATGTGGCCAGACTGCGTTGAAGTGTTATGTGCATTATGCAGTTTGCTGCCACATGAAATCTTAGGGTGGTATTCCACTATGCTTTACTCAGAGCAGTGGTTCTAAATTAGCTAAGAACTGTTGACCCCTTGTTTTTCAAAAGCCAAGCCACAGACTCCTTACTTTTGAAAGTTTTGATATCTCTAGTGTAGTTTTTGTTATGTGAATGGTGCCATGTACCCCCTGAGTGGCTTATTTGTACCCCATGGGGTCCTCAGACTACTAACTGGGAACCACTGTCTCAGAATTACCCACTGAAATTAATGGACATAACTTAGTCATGGTCATCAATTTTAGGGGGTCTCCTCTGTGTAAAACGTAGCTGAATCCCACCCTTAGGATAGGACAGGTTCAAAGTCAGTTTTGATGCTGTGATGAGGAGCCTGTGGCCCTCTGGATGTTGTTGACCTCACACTTCCATCAGCTCCAGCCACCATGGTCAACTGCCAGCAGTGATGGGAGTTGTGGTGAATAGAAGTGAAGAAGAATAGGAGCTCAGGAAACACTGGAGAAGTCGAAGTCATAGACGGAACCAAAGATTGTTCCAGCAGCTGGAATACTGATGGCAAGCTGCAGTAATAGAGAAAAGAAAGCAAGTAGGTGTGTCCAGTTACCAAGTCCATAAGGAGAGCCTGCTGCATCAGGCCTGCTAGATGAGGCAATTGATAGGATCCAGGAGCAGGGCGTTCTATGTAACTACAGCCCATCACTGAGTTTTAGAAGAGCGTAGTTCACAGTCAAATGGTAGACTTTGTTGAGCAATGAGACTTACTCCCAGATAAGTGTGTACAGTGGTACCCCGGGTTGCATACACTTCAGGTTACACACTCTGCTAACCCAGAAATAGTGCTTCAGGTTAAGAACTTTGCTTCAGGATAAGAACAGAAATCGGGCTCCGGCGGCACGGCAGCGTCAGGAGGCCCCATTAGCTAAAGTGGTGCTTCAGGTTAAGAACAGTTTCAGGTTAAGAACGGACCTCCGGAACGAATTAAGTACTTAACCTGAGGTACCACTGTATAGGATTTCAGCCTTAAATTCACATAACCTAACAAGCAATGCTTACATTCCCCCCCCCCCTTACTAACTTTTGGTTCAGGATTTCAGAATGCTTCTAAAAAATAATCCTTGATGAAAGAACGAAATAATGGAAGAAAAAGTTCACACACACCCAGGCCAATGGAATAAATTCTTTTAATTTTCTTTATTAAAAACTGTGTGAATTATTTTTTTTTTAATCAAGCCCAGAAATTGTATATTCCAAACTGCCAGCCTAGCAGTTCAAAAGCATACCAGTGCAAGTAGATAAATAAGTAGATAAAAGGTAAATGTAAAGGATCCCTGGATGGTTAAGTCCAGTCAAAGGTGACTATGGGGTTGCGGCGCTCATCTCGCTTTCAGGCCGAGGGAGCTGGTATTTGTCCACAGGCAGCATTCCGGGTCATGTGGCCAACATGACCAAATCACTTCTGGAGCAATGAAACATTGTGACGGAAACCAGAGCACACAGAAATGCTGTTTAAATAAATAAATAAGTACCACAGCGAGGGGAAGGTAAACTGGTGCTTCCATGCGCTCTGACACTCATCACAGTGTTCCGTTGCATCAGAAGCAGTTTAGTCATGCTGGCTACATGGCCCAGAAAACTATCTGTGGACAAACGCCGTCTCCCTCGGCCTGAAGTGAGATGAGTGACACACCCCATAGTCGCCTTTGACTGGACTTAACCATCTAGGGGTCCTTTACCTTTACCTATAGTCTAAAGATGTAGATAGGTAAAAGGTAAAGGGACCCCTGACCATTAGGTCCAGTCGTGACTGACTCTGGGGTTGCGGCGCTCATCTCGCTTTATTGGCTGAGGGAGACGACGTACAGCTTCCGGGTCATGTGGCCAGCACAACTAAGCCGCTTCTGGCGAACTAGAGCAGCGCACGAAGACACCGTTTACCTTCCCGCCAGAGTGGTACCTATTTATCTACTTGCACTTTGACGTGCTTTCGAACTGCTAGGTTGGCAGGAGCAGGGACCGAGCAACGGGAGCTCACCCTGTTGCAGGGATTCGAATCGCCGACCTTCTGATCGGCAAGCCCTAGGCTCTGCGGTTTAACCCACAGCACCATCCGCGTCCCAACAACAAGGTATCAAAAACCTCTAAATTAATACAACACTATAAAGCATTTATAAATGATATTGTATCATATGAAGGTAAGGACATTTAAAATATGATTTTGCAGTGGAAAGAAATGGGGGGTAGAGCCTTGTTACATATCAATTTAATTTAGATTCAAGTAAAATAAATTTCTGAATTTGCAGTAATAACAAGTCTGCAAAAGTGGCTGTAACTGTCACAGAGTTGTTTGAGGATCAAGATAATTGCAGTATACAGGATAACAGAGAATAGAATATACTTGCATCCTGTATCTATTCAGCTAATCTCCATCCCTTGACAGATGTTCAAACACAGGACTTATAAAGACTGCCTTAAAATGCACACACGCAGGATGATTCACTTATTAGGTATAAAAAACATGCTAAGGAATTCAAAGCATGCCAGCCATTAAGTTATAATTCATGCACAGAAGCGCAATAAATAAGGTAAAAAGTCAAATGTGCATTGATCGAGTTCCAAATAGATTTTTTTTTTAAAAAAAACAACAAAGTCTGTGATCCATGTCCCTAAAAAATAAATAAAAATATGTTAAGCAAAGGTCTTAAAAGTGGAGGATCCTTTGTTGAATATCAGTTACAGAAAGTAGGAATAATGGCATGGGGTGGGGGGAGACCATAGCTGTCAATTGTCATGGGATTTAGGTTTTGCTTTACTGTTACATATAACAACACCCTAGTGCAGGCTACTACCATCCAGATGTTTGGGGCTCGTGCTGGGTCTGATGGGAGTCAGAGTACAAAACATCTGGAGTTTAATCTCACTGTAAGCAAATGGTACAGTGACAATAAAGTATTTCTATATTTCTATAGGATACCAGATTGATGAAGACAGTGCTATTAGATGCTAGTTGTGTTGAACCGGGAAGGGAATCAGATCTGTGTGTGATCATGTTACACTGAAGTTTTACGAGTCTGAAAAAAAAATGCAAGAAGATGAGTAATCAGCTTATCATGTAGGCAGTTCGACATCCTTATCCAAGAGATGTTAAGCGGCTTAACAACATAAGCATTTGGAATGGCAATGCATTGTTTTATTGTACAGCAAGAGCAAGTGCCATCTTCCTAATTATTGACCGACTGACTGACATACTGGGAGTATATAGCTGAAGAACTCTGGATAACAGTACTCTGGGTGAATCACAAAACAAATAGAACAATTAAAACACAATTATCAAACAGGGATAGGAAACCTGTGGTCCACCAGAGGTTTCTCAACTATAACTCTCATTGTTCCTAACCATTGGCTGTGCTGGCTGGGGTTGAAATAATATAAAATAATAAGAGCTACTGCATACATACATAATTTTATTTGAATGCTGCCTTTCCACAGTTCAAACCATGCTCAAGGTGGTTCACTACATGAAAAAAAATACATAACTACAAGAAAAGCAGTCATAAACAATAATAAAATATTTTAAAAATGCACAACCAAACTGAACAATTTCCACCTAAATCAAATCTAAAATGAAGATACAAAGAAAACAGCAGCAGCAGTGGCAACAACCTTAAAACTTAAAACTTTTAAAAAACACAATTAAATCACAGAGAGTTATTTTATTTTTTAAAAACAACTTAAAGGATCAGACTCTAAAACATAAGTTATTTTCACATGGCATCTGAAAGGGTTTTCACCGGGCAACAATAAGATACAAAGATGGTGCCTATCTGGGAAGGCTGTATTGTCACCAGGGAGCCACAACCAAAAAGATCCTCTCCTGGTAGTCCACACCTTCCTTCATTTAGAGGGTCACTCAAAGCAGGTATACTGAAGAAGAACTTATAGTTTGTGTAGATTCATATGGAAGAAGTTAGTCTTCGATAGTTGCATGATTAAGAGGTGACCCAAAGATAGCTGTGTGATTTAGTAAGAAATAAGCCAAAGCATATAATGATAAGGTGACATAAATATCAACTGTTTTAGCAGCACCCTTCATTCTATACCTGATGCTTGAAGTGGAAGAAGAAGAAGAAGAAGAAGAAGAAGAAGAAGAAGAAGAAGAAGAGGAGGAGGAGGAGTTTGGACTTGATAGCCCGCCTTTCACTCCCTTTAAGGAGTCTCAAAGCGGCTCACAATCTCCTTTCCCTTCCTCCCCCACAACAAACACTCTGTGAGGTGAGTGAGGCTGAGAGACTTCAGAGAAGTGTGACTAGCCCAAGGTCACCCAGCAGCTGCATGTGGAGGAGTGGGGAATCGAATCCAGTTTGCCAGATTACGAGTCCACCATTCTTAACCACTACACAACGCTGGCACTTTCCATGCTCATCTTGGTCTCAGACTGCCGACACAAATTGCTACCAATGCCTTGTTGCCTGCCGGTGATGTAGCAGTGATCAAACAAGGGACCAAAGATACAGGACCTTTTCTTTCAGAGCAGAAACGGTGACATCATCTGATGAAGCACAAGAGGAACTGATGAATCCTTCTTGTTCTGGCAAGTAAGTGAATGAGGCAGAACATGCACAGGAATGAGACCAGCTGGAACATGTGGAGAGGAGGGTGATCAAGATGATAAAAGGTCTGGAAACCAAGCCTTATGAGGAACAGTTCAGATAGCTGGATATGTTTTGCCTGGAGAAGAGAAGACCAAGAGGTGATATGACAGCTATCTTCAAATATTGAAAGGACTGTCCCATGGAAGTTGGAATAAGCTTGTTTTCCCCTGCTTTGAAGGGGAGGACCCGAAACAATAGATTCAAGTTACAAGAAAGGAGATTTTGACTAAACATTAGGAAGAACTTTCTGATGGTAAGAGCTGTTTGGCAGTGGAAAGGACTCCCTCAGGAAGTGGTGGACTCTCCTTCCTTGGTGGTTTATAAGCAGAGGTTGGGTGGTCATCTTGATTAGGTTGGGTATGCATACAGAGAACAAGGTCTGCTGGCACAACCCCTTTTCTCCTGTCATGCTTCTCACAACTCTCCATGACAGATTTAGGGGGCACTGGGGAAGAAGAAGAGGGAAGTCCTATTACGTGAATAGACCTTGTTCCAGACATTCAACAACTTGGTAGAATCCCACCCATGACTAATGTAGATTCCTTCAGTTCAGGGGGTCTACTTTGCATAAAGCTTAGTTGGCTGCAACCCTACATATGTATATTGACTAAAAAAATGTGCACAATGCCCTCTTCATGAACGCCTTCTGTATGAGGCCTGGTGAATGTGCACAATGTTTGGTTACTATGCACATTTAACTCTTCAACTTACATTATCTACATGTATATAGGTGGCGATCATTTCATGTGGGCATTCCATTCCCGGTCCCCATGCATGTCAGCAGAACATGAATAAATGTGCCCCACCCTGCCCCGCCTCTGTTGTGCTCTGTTCCACCCCCGTTCTGCCATCTTCCGGGTACAAAAGGATCCACGCTTCAGTGATCATGTGTCAACTGGACATGCCTAAAATGGTTGCCGCCTATATATGAGCTACCTTTACTAAGTCCCATTGAACTCAGTAAACATCCTTAGGATTGCATTGCACATTAGCTTAAGTGGTTAGAGGTCCATAGGCCCAGAGAAAGCTGACTTATACTGAATCAGACCATTACCCCCATCTAGCTGAGTAATGTTCTGCAGTAACTAGCAGTGACTCTCCAGGGTTTCAGGCAGGGAGAATTCCCAGCTATACCTGGATATCCTAAGGATTGAATTAGGCACCTTCTGCATGCAAAACAAATGGTATGACCTATAAATGATGGCAATAAAGGATGCATATGTTGAGTATGTATGTGTGTTTTACTTTTCCTTCTGGGAAATCTGGTTTGACTCCTTACTCTCCTCTGTGCCTCATCAAAGAAATGAGTATGTGTCAGAGCTGCCTCTAGGTCCCAGCTCACAGAGGACCAACGCTAGGCTGTCGTAATGTACAAAAGTCTTTATTGAAGTTCAATTTCCATTTCAAAGCCGCAGCGCGCAGCCCTACATCTTAAACCCTAGATCGGCGAAGTCCCGTCTGAGTCTCCTCCCCTCTGACACCAGTTTAAGATCCTAGCCCTGCTCCACCTTTTCCGCTGCTCTCTCCTCTTCTGGGTCCTCCTGCCCGCTGGGGCACTGCCCTTTCTGGACTCTTCCGACGCTGAGTCGCTTAGCTCCTCCCCCTGCCTCCTGCGGGCTTTAGGACCCGGTTCCCAATCCTCATTCTCTGCTGTCCCATGCTCCTGTACATTTGAACTTGCCTCTTGCGCCAACCCAGTGACCTTTCTCCTAACCGTTACACTACTTCGGTCACTGCTTCCCTCTTCCGGGATACTGGCCGGATCTGACCTCCCCTCCGTTGTCCGACTTTCTGATGGAGGCGTGGTCAGCCCTGCCTCATCTTCTCTCCCTGGTGGGGAATGCACTGGCCCCGATCCTTGGGACTCTTCCCCCCCACTCTGCTCTGGTGGGGAAGCTGGTCCTGATTTCCAACTACTGCTCTGGGAGTCCCTGCTGCCCCCTTGCTCCTGGGGCGTTCCCCTTGGGAACCCCCTACCCCTGGCCACTGGTGCCCCCTTCTGTGAATCTTCCGATTCGCTGGAGAGGCTCATGGAATCCCTCGGTCCACTGTCCTCTTCTCCTACGCTCCCCTCGGATTCTTCCCCTTCGCTCTCCATCTCCTCTCTTCCCTGTGCCTCTGCTCCTGAGCCCCTGACATCCATCCCCCCTCGAAGCCCCCCCTTCCCCCCTCCCCCTCTTCTGGCGTGGGTTCTGGGTGCTCCAGTGTTGTGGGGGTGAGTGCAGGATACAGTTCTTCCCCCATGGTGTGCCTCCAGCCGGTTAGATCCGGCCAGTCCTCAACGGGCTCGTCGACGTCGATCTCCTCAGCTTCCATCTCTCTGCCGGTGTGTTCGAACCCCGGATCCTCCCCCAACACGTCCATGACTCCCTCTCCCCCTGTCGCCTGGGGTGACGCTGCGTGTGCGGGCCCGCTCGGCAGTTCTCTGCGCCACCCCACTTCAGGTTGATCTTCCCACCAATAAGAGCCGCCTGTGCCAAACCCTGAGAGGGATCCCTCTGGGGAGCTAGTCTCCGGCGCCGTGTCCTCAGCTGAAGAGAAACCCCGGAACGTGCTAGCTGAAAGTGTGGGTGTGAAAAGATATTCGTCGAAATAATCCTCCGGCGTGGGCCTGTGTGGGAAAAGTGCGTGGAACTCGTCTTTGAGGTAGTGCTCCTCCACCGCATAGTACGGTACCCAGCTGTTGGCGCTGGCCGGGGTACCTTCCCTGGCGAGGAGATATTCAACCCCCTCTTCCCCCCAACTTGAGTCCAAAATCTCCGTGACCTCGTTCGTGGGTGCGTCTTTAAGCGGGCTAGGAGCTGTCCCTGGCGCCTGAAACCTGTGAGGTGCCTTGTAGGGCATGAGCACCGATCTATGAAAGACCGGGTGCATTCTGGATCCCTCCGGTAGTGTCAACCGGAAGGCCACTGGGTTGATCTGTGCCTCGACTTGGTAAGGGCCTAGCTGCTTGTGTCCGAGCTTCTTCTTAGCTAAGGATCTGGCCGGCACTGCCTGGGCTGCTAACCAGACCCAGTCCCCTACCCGTATGTCCTCCCCAAATCTCCTGTGTCTGTCTGCCTGCATCTTGTAAACGTGTTTAGCTAGCTCTAACTGCCTTCGGAGCTGTTCGTGGACCTCCTGTAACTCCGCTGCCAATGCCTCTGCTCCCTGCGGCTCCCCCTCCCCCTCTTTCTCTAAGCCCGGGAAGGTCCTGGGATGTCGCCCATTGTTGGCGAAAAACGGTGTCACCCCCGTGGACACGTGTTTCGTGTTGTTGTAGGCAAACTCGGCCAGCGGTAGGTAGTCCACCCAGGTCGAGGGCTGCTCGTTCGCGTAGCATCTCAGGTACTGCTGCATGATGGCGTTGACCCTCTCCGCTTGTCCGTTGGTCTGCGGGTGTCTTGCCGACGCTAGGTTGACCTTGACGTTCAGGATTCACATCAGCTTCTGCCAGAAACTCGAGATGAACTGGCGCCCCCGGTCGGACAGGATAGACCGTGGTAGGCCGTGCACCTTGAACACGTGGTCTATGAACAGCTTGGCTGTCTGTTCTGCTGTGGCCACCTTCGCGCAAGGAATGAAGTGCGCCATCTTGGTGAACATGTCGACTACCACGAGTACTGCTGTTTTGCCCCTCGAGCTGGGCAGATCAGTGACAAAGTCCAAGGCCACCCTCTCCCACGGTTTGAACGGGGTCTGTAGCGGTTCCAACAGTCCCGCCGGCGGTCTGTGTACTGGCTTGGCCCTTTGGCATGTGTCGCACCTAGTGACGTAATCCGCGACTTCTCCCCGCATCTTGGGCCACCAAAAGTCTCTGGCTACTAATTCCACCGTCTTGTCCTTGCCGAAATGTCCGGCGCTGGGTGCGCCGTGTAACTGTTGCAGTACTCTCACGTGGAGGTCGTCTCCCGGCACGTAGATGGCCCCTTTGCGGAGGAGCAGTCCGTCGCGTATCTGGAACTCGTCGTCCTTCGCTGTGCCGCTGCGCACTTCCTCCATCTTGGATCGTGCGAAGGAATCCGTTCGCAGCTCGCGACGTATTGCTTCCAGGTCCACGGTGGCCGAAGCGCATGCCCACGCCTTAGGTGCCAAAAATGTTTGGCCGCTACCGGTGCTGCTTCCTCCAGATACTGCGGCTTCCTGGATAGCGCATCAGCCATGATGTTGTTGTCCCCGGGGATATATTCTATCCTGAAGTCGAAATCCGCAAAGAACTCCGCCCAGCGGATGTGTCTCTGGTTCAGGAACCGCGCCGTGCACCAGTACTCCAGGTTCTTATGGTCCGTGCGAACTTGCACTGTGTGTTTGGCTCCGATGAGGAAGTGCCGCCATGCCTTGAAGGCTGCATGAATGGCCAGCAACTCTCTGTCCCAGATGGTGTAGTTCTGCTCCGACTTGCTGAGTTTCCTGGAGTAGAAAACGCACGGCCTCCAGTCCCCTTGCGGATCTTTCTGCAACAGGACTGCCCCCACGGCTCTGTCGGAGGCATCCGTCTCAACCCTCATGGGTTTGCTGGGGTTCACATGTAGCAGTTGTTCTTCGGAAGCGAAGATACACTTGAGTTTCTGAAAGGACTGCTCCGCCTGCTCCGTCCAGATGAACTTCTTCTTCTTGGAGCTGAGGGTGTCCGTGATGGCCGCCGTCTGCATAGCGAAACCCTTGATAAACTTGCGATAAAAGTTGGCAAAGCCGACAAACTTCTGGACCTCCTTCCGATTGCACGGGCTTTTCCAGTCCAGTACCAAGTGTACCTTGGCGCTGTCCATGGCGATTCCCTTGTCGGACAGCTTGTAGCCCAGGAAATCCACCTCCGTCATGTCGAACTGGCACTTCTCCAGTTTGGCGTAAAGTCTGTGCTCCCGTAGTCTCTGCAGGACTTCCTTGACATCTCTCTCGTGATCCTCTTGTGATTCCGAGAAGATCAGAATGTCGTCCAGGAAGCAGACGCACTTCTTGTAGAGGAGCCCCGCTAACACGTGATGCATGAAGGCTTGGAAGCAGTGGGAGCCATTTTGTAAACCGAACGGCATAACCCTATATTCATAGGTGCCCAAGGGCATAAACATGGCCGTCTTCCACGTCGCCCTCCCGCATGCGTATAAGATTGTACGCCCCTCGTAGATCCAACTTGGTGAAGATGCGTCCCTTCCTCACCGTCGCGAGCAAGTCGTCGATCTTGGGCATCGGGAAAGCCGTGGGCTTGGTTTTCGAATTTAAAATTCTGAAATCAACTACCAACCTCTTTTGGGGCGTGTCTTTTTTCTTCACGAAGAACACAGGACTGCCCCCCACTGCTTTGGATTCCCGGACGGCAGCTGAGTCTTTTTCCCATCCCAGCGCGTTGACCAATGCAAAAAAGCGGGAGTGATATTGTCTTACAGTGGCTTTGCCTTGTCTCAGTCCATGTATCTCTCTTCTGGCGACATCTACATCTACTGCTAATAAAAAACAAGCGTCCATCGCCTTAATAAAGGCATCCGCATTTCTGAGGGCTGGGTCATTATCTCGCCACAGATTGCGCAGCCACGCTTTTGCTTCTCCATGGAGATGAGTTAGTATGAAGCCCACTTTTTCCTCCTAATCTCTAAAGTCCTTCTGCAGTAACTTGAGCGCATAAACTACGTCTGCTCTGAAGTTAGGATACTGCTGCAGGCTCCCATCGAAATGAGACACGAGGCTGCCTCCCCTCTTTCCTAGACCAATCCCCTCTGGTCTGGCACCCGGTAGCCCCTGTTTGGTCAACATTTCCAGCCTGGTTTGCAGATCCCGGCAGGCAGCGGCTGCTTCATCTTCTCTCTTTCTGGATGCTAATATCTCCATGTTAAGCCTTGTCACTGCGTTTTGCAGGGCTGCCATTTGTTCTTTGGTCGTCATCCTGTCCTGCTTCCGTGAGCTCGCGAAGCACCAATCTTCGCCCCTCGCTGCGTCCACTCACGTTGCGAGGTATACAAGAGACGGGACTTACTGTCAGAGCTGCCTCTAGGTCCCAGCTCACAGAGGACCAACGCTAGGTTGTCGTAATGTACAAAAGTCTTTATTGAAGTTCAATTTCCATTTCAAAGCCGCAGCGCGCAGCCCTACATCTTAAACCCTAGATCGGCGAAGTCCCGTCTGAGTCTCCTCCCCTCTGACACCAGTTTAAGATCCTAGCCCTGCTCCACCTTTTCCGCTGCTCTCTCCTCTTCTGGGTCCTCCTGCCCGCTGGGGCACTGCCCTTTCTGGACTCTTCCGACGCTGAGTCGCTTAGCTCCTCCCCCTGCCTCCTGCGGGCTTTAGGACCCGGTTCCCAATCCTCATTCTCTGCTGTCCCACGCTCCTGTACATTTGAACTTGCCTCTTGCGCCAACCCAGTGACCTTTCTCCTAACCGTTACACTACTTCGGTCACTGCTTCCCTCTTCCGGGATACTGGCCGGATCTGACCTCCCCTCCGTTGTCCGACTTTCTGATGGAGGCGTGGTCAGCCCTGCCTCATCTTCTCTCCCTGGTGGGGAATGCACTGGCCCCGATCCTTGGGACTCTTCCCCCCCACTCTGCTCTGGTGGGGAAGCTGGTCCTGATTTCCAACTACTGCTCTGGGAGTCCCTGCTGCCCCCTTGCTCCTGGGGCGTTCCCCTTGGGAACCCCCTACCCCTGGCCACTGGCGCCCTCTTCTGTGAATCTTCCGATTCGCTGGAGAGGCTCATGGAATCCCTCGGTCCACTGTCCTCTTCTCCTACGCTCCCCTCGGATTCTTCCCCTTCGCTCTCCATCTCCTCTCTTCCCTGTGCCTCTGCTCCTGAGCCCCTGACAGTATGTAATTGACATGATCTTTTCCTCCCTCTTATTGCATAAGTAAATTCCTTGTAGTTAATGGGGAAGGAGTTAACTGTAACCCTTTCTCTCCTAACCTTTATTCTACAAGGAATTAACCCGGCATCATAAATTCATTACTGTCAACTGTTTTCACACTAGGAATTGATTCATAGTGTTGCAGGAAAATGCTGGCATGCATTGAACATGTAGCCACTTCGTCATAAGTCCCAGATCAGCCCACTTTCAGTGCTATGTGAACAAGTCCCCAAACCCTTCTCGTAGACATCTACACCCATCAGAATTATCTTTAAACGAATTCAAATGATACTCTATGGTTTGACTAATTTGGAGCATAACATCAGATTCTTTGGAATTCATGTTAGCAATACAGGGGTTTTTTCTTTACAAATTTTATTCTCAAATGCTTGCATTTATTACATGGAAATTGTTGACTATGGTGGTTCTGAGACAGAATGTATTTCCGATTACCAAGCATCCATTTATCCTGCTAATATTTCCTCGTAGCGAGTAAACATTAAGTTGAATGTAGATTCTTAAAAGGGAGGGGGGAGAGAAACAGAGTCATTAAAAAAGCATAAAGGATATGGCTTATTCTACTGGGGGGGGGGGAGAGATAGTAAATTTTTACAGAATATTGGAAGCGCTTTTCAGTCTCCAGTGCATAAATACAGGCGTGCATACACCATTCACGTCTTTTTCTCCCTGCCTAAAAATCCACAATTATGCTTCTGTATTAACTTAGCATTTAAACTCTATGTATTCAAGATGTGTCATCAGCTCTGCATGAGTATGCGGGCCACATCCTCGATCTCTCTTTCTCCCTCCAACTCTTTCTCTCTCCTGCCCTCATTATTTAGATTGTTGCCTGAGCTTGATGTAAAGCATTTCTGATCTCAGATGTTCTAATCAGGTGATAATCTTAGTTTTAACAGATGCAAGGTGATTCCCTCTAGCGAAAGGAGGATGAATCTAGATTTAGCTGCTTATCGCAACCTGCTAGAAAAGGAGCTGTCTACAGAATAAGATTTTGACATGTAATAAGAAGAGCAAAAAACAAAAACAAAAAAAACACCTTGGGAGCTCTTCAAGCTCTTGCTTTGACTATGTGTATACTAAAACTCACACCTGAGGGATACCAAAAGGAAAGCGTTCTTCTCAGATGAAAGGAAATGGAAGTAGCTCATTGCAAAGTCACTCATCCTGGAATAAGAATAATGTGTATTTACTGGTACATTGAGCTATTCAGTTCAAAACCCAGGAACATGGTGGATGGCGTTGACATTGAAATTAATGTAGCCTGACAACTGAAATCTATAATATTGATAAAACGTATGTATACTTGCAACTTATTGAAATAAATGGACTGCATTAGGGATTTTAGAGAGCAAATACTGACGGAGATGACCAAAGAGTCCACAAAAAAAAAACAACAACCAGATTTCATTAGCAAGGATATTATGCTTTTAATTTATCACTTGATCTTTTATTCTAGACGCAGATCAAGAGCAGTTTAATCAAAGGATCGTATTATTAAAATCACTCTTATTATGATTACTTTATTCCAAATATACACTGTTGGTAGAGCTAAAACTGAGAGGAAAATAAGGCGTCAGAAGAAATAAAATTAAGGAGCTATGGTGCTCTAAAACCGCTTTGTATAGTATAATGTATCACATACACTTCATTTTGCTCAAATCTGCATCGGTGACATATTGAAGATGCGCCTTTGTAAAATAGCCTGATAGGGCTTGTTGGATTACTGTCATGTCAAAGAATCACAAGAAGGTCTCAGTCAAAGATTCCATAAGTTAAGGATGCTGTAGGTGAGGAAATATAACTGGTTGAGATACTCCACTTGTGACAGATATCAGCATCCCTCTGGCAAGTTTCCTACCCCACAAGTGTATTATTTAATCAAACACTGCAAACAGGTGTAAAAACTGAAAGCCAGTGAGTGCAAGTAATATTTTATTGCCAGGTAAAAATCCCAATGCATTTTGAATGTGGCATTTCTTCCTCAGGGCAAAAGTTAAATTTAAGGCTGAACTGAAATGGCCCTCTTCAGTTTTTGCCATCGTTCACCAGAAAAGGGGAGGGGTAGGATATTTGACAGGGTGGATATGGTGTGCCTTTGGAATGGGGTTGAACTCATTGGTGTTGGTGGTGGCAACAGCACTTTCACCAATGACTCTTAAGTGATACTGAAGTGGTAGCACTGGGGGGGGGGGGTGTATATTGAGGGACTGCACAGAACAGGCAAAGCGCATTTCTGAGTGTGTGTGTGTTACGCGGGAGGCCAAGTTGCATTTTTAAAGGCATGGAGATGTGAGAAGGCAGCAAATGTTATCTTGCTTAAATGAATGGGTCATCTGCAAGAACATTTACTGTGATACATCAGAACCATATCAGAGCTTTCTCCTCATTATTACATTTTCCTGCAAAGCCATGTTAACAATCATAAGAAAAGTGCACACTCAAAGCCTCTGAAGGGTTTGGCACAAAGTCAAATCTGGTGTTGCCCTCCTTACGCTGGTTTTGTGGAATTCAAAAGCAAATTTTGACGTGGCCATTTGAGCAGACTGCAGCCAAACATATGGAGATACAAACTTTAGTGTAGGAGTGTTCAAACGTGCCCCGCAGCGGTAGTAGGAATGTGCCTACTGCCTTCACCTCCTGCACTGCGATGTGTCCAGTGGCCACAGCCCCCCGCAGTTGTCATTGTTAACAAGTGACACATATACAGTGGTACCTCGAGTTAAGAACTTAATTGGTTCTGGAGGTCCGTTCTTAACCTGAAACTGTTCTTAACCTGAGGTACCACTTTAGCTAATGGGGGCTCCCACTGCCACTGAATGATTTCTGTTCTCATCTTGAAGCAAAGTTCTTAACCCAAGGTACTATTTCTAGGTTAGCAGAGTCTATAACCCAAGGTACCACTGTATCTGTGTGCATCTGATAGTGAATCCAAGCCAATCAGAATTCACCAACGGTATTTGGAATTCTGATTGGCTAGCCTTAGGCACATAGGGATTTTCCACCTGATTAGAAATCCGAGCCAGTCAAGATTCCCAATAGTTGGAGAAGCCTACATACAGGGGTGCGTGTGTGTGTGTGTGTGCGTGTGTGTGTGTGTACAGCCTCTTTCTTATGGACACCAAATGTGTGGCTGTCAAGGACTGTGACCAGTGGGTACACTGGCATAGAAGGGGTGTGCCTAGCATGCACGTTTCCACTACTTCCACATGTGTTCATTGAACATGAGAATGGTTTCATTTGACTAAAGCCCCCTACCATACTTCTTTGTGATTCGGTCACAGGATTAGGTCACAAGTTCTCTTGCCACAGTTCGCCGGAAAGTTATTATAGGAAAACGAGTCCCGTTCTTTAGGAAATCTAAATATGGAGCAGATATGATCAAAATGCTTTAAAATATATACATTTTCCCCCAAAACAGAATACATTTGTTTTCATGTTAAAAACAGGGCCCTTTTTATAGGATAGGAACATGAATCCATTGGAAATTCAACATAAGCAGCAATATCCACAGATGCACATTTCTGATTTCCCTAGAATTGATGTAAAAGACCTTTCAACTTACAGTCTCTTTTGCGATGGATTCCAAAAGCAACCATGCACAGTAACATCAATATACTGTGGTACTAGAGGATGAAACCATGCATTTGTGACTGATGGACAAAAGAACATTCTGCTGAAGACTGTATGTATTAAAATTTTATGTGCATGAAGCTGAAGAACGAGGGATAAAACACGGTGTTGATGCAATAGATTTACTTGACAAGACAGCTGATCCCATTGTGGTACCATTAAGTGAATATGATGTTCACTGACTGTTAACATGGATAAAGAATTATTCTTTTATACAGAGCCATATGATAGAATCTGATAAAAATATTCATTACATAGAGCTATCTAGTTATCTACAGTACATTTTCTTTAATTCTCAGGGGCAGGGAAGTTCTTTCTTTCTTTT
Organism: Podarcis cretensis; assembly: GCF_951804945.1. Lineage (NCBI taxonomy): Eukaryota > Metazoa > Chordata > Lepidosauria > Squamata > Lacertidae > Podarcis > Podarcis cretensis. Next base: position 73,063,510 of record NC_137170.1, on the reverse strand, counting down.
TCTTTCAAGATCCATGTTGTTTTTCTGGCCTCACTCAGATAACTGACAAATTTGCACAAACATGTACTTGATGGGCTTAATAAACAAATGCTAGTCACATTAACCCTTCATATTCCAGATGGAGAGCGCTATAGATATTCTCCTAAATGTTAGTGGTGATATTAAAAATACTGTGTAGCACAGTCCCATCTATCTGAAGGCCTAGAGGATATCCAATTGCTCAGGTAATCAAAAGTTTGGATCTACTGTTAAGGGTATCATGAGACTCTGTTAGTACAGCTCCTACAAGATGATTAGAATGAGTACACCAGATGGCACTGGGACTGAAAATTTCATGGCTCAATTTGAAACCTGCTGTGTTCTTACCTGCTCCTCCACTGCCATCTTTTTCAAGTCCTTGCAGTGATGTGGTCAAATGCATTCCTGTATTTAAGAATTTTAATGGGGTGGTTGACACTAGGAATGGACAAATCTGTCTAAATCCTGTTCATGTCACTTTTAGCCATTGGGAAGGTGGGGTTAAACATTTACTTTATTTATTATTAAATATTTGTTCTGTATAACCTTCCTGGGAGGTATGGCATGTCCCCACATCCTGTCACTCTCAGAGACATTCATTTGTGGGCTCCATCTTATTAGGCCTGCCTGACCACGACCTCCACACACCTATTGACTTTGCATGCAAATATATCATGTGTTTGTAGGCATTTTTCCTGCTTTTTATAGCATCTCAGTTCATGTTGACCAAAGCTACATCTGCACAAGTTGTTTGTACACGGACTCCATGTTCACAAACCCAAAAAACATGGGGTGTATGAAGACAGAGGGTAGAATCCCCCCATCTGTCTCTCCCTCTTCCCACACCCAAGAAGGAAATAAGCAGCAGAAGATTCTGTTCTGTTTTAGGACTTGCCTTTATTAGAACAATGCAGGAAGATGGAAAGGAAAAAGCAAACAAACCTAGGATTACATGGGTCGCCTTTTTGAAAGATCTAATTTACTGTGGCATTGTATTGGAAAATATCCAGTTTGGTACATTTCCTAGCTAACTGTGCATATCCTTCTTTTGTCATTTAGTGTCACAGCTTCCACATCCAGTCAATGTTTTGCACATGACATACTGTTCAGCTCTTATGATTAGACACATGGGACCAAAAGTGAAATGAAAACTAATATTATCTTGGTGGGTTGTTTTGAAGCCATTCCAACCGGGAGCAATAATTCTTACAGCATGGGATCTCTACGTTAAATACTATGTCAGTTGAAATTACTTCTGAGACTGGTAATTGACTATGCAATGTCACAAGTAAAGGAAGATTTCATTCTGCCTTATCCACTTAGAATTACAGCTCTCTGAACCCTTTTATGATTTTGCTCCCTTTGAAAATCAGTTTGTATAAGGCTGTCGTCCCTGAATATTGGGGAAGAAAAAAATGAGTGTGATATATTTTGCTGAACTTGCTGCAGGTTTGTGGGATTAGGATTCTGGCTACAGGGCTGGGTTTAAAATGGAACACTAAGATTAGAGAAATGATGCAAGATCAGAACTACAGTACATAACAGGGTGATTATTAGTCATCAAACACCTTGCTTTGGGACGCAGGGATCTGGGTTCAGATTAGTAACATAACATCACAGACTTGGTATGGCTCAAAAGAGTATTTAATCTAACCGCTTTAAGGCAGTTCCAACTACTCATTGCCTCCCTAATTAGAGGTGATTGAAACATATTGTGTTTGGGGAACAGTATTATACTGTTGTTGTTTGTAATAAGTGAGGTGGTGGAAAGGAAAAAAAATAAACAGAAGGAAGAGGGTGGGAGGGAGTAGAGGTACATAAATCCTGTGTCCTCTGCAATGGTAAAGGTAAAGAGACCCCTGACCGTTAGGTCCATTCGTGACCAACTCTGGGGTTGTGGTGCTCATCTCGCTTTATTGGCTGAGGGAGCTGGCGTACAGCTTCTGGGTCATGTGGCTAGCAGGACTAAGCCGCTTCTGGTGAACCAAAGCAGTGCACGGAAATGCCGTTTACCTTCCTGCTGCAGCGGTACCTATTTATCTACTTGCACTTTGACATGCTTTCGAACTGCTAGGTTGGCAGGAGCAGGGAGCGAGCAACGGGAGCTCACCCCGTCGCGGGGATTCAAACCGCCAACCTTCTTATTGGCACGTCCTAGGCTCTGTGGTTTAACCCACAGCGCCACCCATGTCCCATTCTGCAATGGTATTCCCCCCATATAGTATTGGACCTAGTTTGCTAAGCCATGGGCAGGCATGACCAAGCAAGCAGGCAGGTGCGCACATTAGAATTGGTGGCCGCTTCACTCCTGCCCCAGTCTTGCTGCTGCTGTAAAGCAAGTAAAGCTTTGCTACAGCAAGTAAAGCTTTGCTACAGCTTGGGATTTGTCTGGAGCAAGACAAATCATGAGTCCAGGATTGAATGCAACACTAAACCAAACCATGGCTTAGCACTGGGTAGTGCAGCAGCAGGTGAAGAGCAAAGCAGTTGTGTTTCTTCCTCTGTATATCTGCTAGTCTGCTCATTTATGCTTAGCCTTGGTTTTGCTTAGCATTGTGTGCATCCTAGGCTGGGTTTCAGACTCAGATCTCTGTCTATTGCAAGTAACATGTTTAGTTGGTTTGCAAATCGTGTGTAATACTTGCTAAGTCATTTCCAGGAAGAACTGAATTTAAAATTGATTTTTAAAAAACGATTTTAGATATTCTTGAAGAACTAGTAGGGTCTGAAATGCAGTAACCCACATTCTTGTCTACCCCACTACATTTGGGGGGCTTCAGTTTATAGCTCCTCTTTGGGTTTCCCGTTTTTGTTGCACCTCAGTTCCAGAAGAGACTGGGTGCAATGTTACAGATTGCAGTGCTACAGGTATTATATTTAGGGTGCAATATATTCTAGGCATGCTTTTAAGTAGGCATGCATAGGATTGCATCCAAGAAAGAAAGAAAAAAGACAAGTGGACATAAGCAATAGATGTCAACCCAACCTCACTGTCTTGGTTTTTCAATTTATCAAGTGGAGGATTGCTCCTAAAATGACAGGCCTTTTGAGAAATTCACTGTTCTTTTATAAAAACTTATAGCCATTGTTTTCTGTTTCATTAGCTTCTTGCGTAACAATGAGTTGCTTACTTCCTTTAACAATAGTATGCTTAACTTTTATTCTGTGAAGCTTCGTTTTCTGCCCAGGCTCTTGGCAAGCTTCGATCTTGCACAAATAAACACTCTTCAATGATTCCATGTGGATTTTAATGCTTCCAGTTTGTAACGTTACTTTCCCCATGCCGTGTGATTCAGTCACAAATGATCCAGCCTAGCTGCCTCACTGTGGGAATATCTCTTGGCTTCCATTCTCAGGACTTTGGTCAAGAACGTTTGCAATTCTATTTCCTCTGAGCTGGTAATACCACTCCAAGGGTGAAAATGAGTTACATCTGACATTCCTTGGCTTTTAGCACTGACATTAAAATAGCAATCTGGATAAAACCCTGAGTTGCAGCTTTTGTCATTTAAAATATAGATCATGGCATATATCCTGCTTAGGCCAAATTTTCTTGTGAGGTAAATAATGGCTTCATTCATTCTCTGCCCAGTCACACCAGCAACAAATTTGGCCCGAAGCGTTCCTCTTAATTGGATTGTATTTTATTAAACGCAAGAGACTTCTCAGTCATTTGGGTCACTTTGGCACAGAGTTGATGATGGGCTGTAATTAATTCCAACAGATTGTACATGGCATGAAGAAAATGATATCAAGTCATCATATGTCTTTCTTAAGTTAATGTCAGAGGCAGCAAATACGTTGACTCTTCTCTTTTGACTTTGGTCAGAAGTTAGGACAGCTTAAATAATTATATAACGGATGAGTTGGCTGATAAAGCTCTCCCAGAAGAGATCCTCCAGAAAATTCTGCTTTAGTCATGCCATGTTCAGAACAACTCCCATTTCCAGTCTGAAAAGTAGAAAAGCACAATTTCTCTTTAATGCATGTTCAGCTGAGACAGGATGAATATGAGCTGTGCAGTGAAAGAATAATGAGAAATACCCCCACGTCTTACTGGGTTGCCCCAGCCTCTCTGGGCAGCTACCAACATATATAACAACATAATAAAACATTAAACATTATACAGGATTGCCTTCAGATGCCTCGGGGGTCGGATGACTCCATACCCTCCAGTGAAAATGGGGACATCCAACCATACCCCCCCCCCAACATTTCTCCAATAAAAAAGGGATGTCCTAAGAAAAAGCAGGACATTCCGGGATCAAATAAAAAACCAGGAGGGCTTCTCTAAATCAGGGACATCCCTGGAGAATAGGGGCACTTGGAGGGTCTGCTGTTGCAGTGCCTCTCTTTGGTTCATAGTGTGGGAGAGCTATTCTTTACCATCCACCATTATCATCAGTGAAAGTCATCTCCCTTTTCTGCTATTGGTCCCTGAGGGGAAGCTGGAAACTCAGGCATCTGAGTGTAATTAGCACTTTCCCTTTCTAATCTAGAACACACTCCTTTCTAGAACATAAGCATAATAATAATAATAATAATAATAATAATAATAATAATAATAATAAAACCCCCGGTAATTTATATACCGCCCATCTGGCTGGGTTTCCTCAGCCACTCTAGGCGGCTCCCAACAGAATATTAAAAACATGATAAAACATCAAACATTAGAAACTTCCCTAAACAGAGCTGCCTTCAAATGTCTTCTAAAAGTTAGATAGTTGTTTATTTACTTGACATCTGGTGGGAGGGCATTCCACAGGGAGGGCGCCACTACCAAGAAGGCCCTCTGCCTGGTTCCCTGTAACTTGGCTTCTCTCAGTGATGGAACCGCCAGAAGGCCCTCGGCACTGGTCCTCAGTGTCCAGGCAGATGGATGGGGGGAAGATGCTCATTATTTCTTACCTCACAGTGGGACTTACCTTTGGTTACCTACTTACCTACCTGTGTCTTTGAAAAGCTATTCACATAGCTTAAGAAGAATTGCCCTTCCTTCCTTCCTTTTGACACAAACCTTTTCCTGTATGACTTCAAGTTAATTTCTGGACAATAGTTGGGAACAGCTGTCCAAAGTGTGAACTGTCATGCTCAGTAATATTTGCTTAACCTCATTTTCAGGACTCTGAATGAGGTACATTTAAAAAGAGAAGGAAGTTAGCCCCAGATGCATAACTGTGATTAATTGACACCAAAAAAAACCTTATTGGAAATATGCTCACTTTATTAAGAAGAGTTATCTAATCTTATCCTTTATTCTGTAGAATCACTCATGTGTGACCCATTACCATCCTACTAACACAAAATGGAGTACAAGTATCTGAGAATTATTCTTACCATATTGCTTACTGGAGTGTGGGAAAATAGGTAGAACGCGTATTTTCATATTTTAATCAGTTTAAGTTGTGATTTATTGACAAAGACAATATGCTTATGTATCTCTCTTTATATTATTTTTTTCGCTGCTGTAGACTAACACTGTGAACTCTCTGGAAGATGTCTTTGCTCCTGTGTCATATTCTTTTTCTTTAAAAACAAAAAACCACCAAAACCATAATTACTTTCATTTATCTGGAGCATCATCCAACCTGCTCAGGTTTTAAACTTGCAGACCATCCTTCATCAGACTTACTTAAAAGCAGTAGAACATCCCATAAAAACAAACCCAAGCATCATGCTTTGCCATTGTACCACTGGAAAATTAGAAAACCTTTTCCCCAGGCTAGTGCTCACATACATTCAAATCCTATCATCTCTTCTAACTTCTCCACTATTGTGTGACGTTTTGCTTGGTCCTAAGAAAAATATTGCCCCCTCTTTAGGATTTTTCATACAAACTAACACGGCTTCCTTTGCTTGTCAGCACTTGATGTCTATCATCTGAACATGTGAATCAGTTGCATTTGCAAATATGCTTGAGCTGACAATGGAACACATTGTTTTACGGGGAAGTCACTGCTTGTGGTCCCCCATGGCTCAGATATATGGCTTGTACTCACCAGGAGCTGGTGTGTTCAATATTGTGAGCTCAATTCTACAGAACTCTCTCCCAGTTGAGGTAAGACAGACCATCCCACTGTTGAACTTCTGGTATCTCCTGAAAATTTACTACTACTACTACTACTTCATTTAAACTGAGTTCTGATGTTATGGTTTTAACATATTTTCACTTTCATTATATTGAGTTTCTGTACACTGCTTAGAGACAATTGTAATTAAATGGGAGATAAACAGTTGGAATAATAAAAAAAAAAGTTTAACTTCCAATTGCTCAGGCTGCAATTCCATATCCATTTACATGGCTGTAAGCCTAACTGGGACTTAGTTCTCAGTAGACGTGTACAGGATTTTGTCATTCACAGAAACCACCACTTTTAGAACTGCAATCAGCAAATGATCCGTAGGCTCCTACACCTCAACTGAAATTGTGCAGTATTTTATGTGTGTAGTGCTGATGGGTGAATGGAGATTTATCTCTACTGGGAACTTGCCTCCCTAGTCCTTGATGTTAATATAGAAACCTGGATTGAGTTGCTGGAGAGACTAAAGACTCTCCAAGCAAGCGAGAGAGAAAGGAGTGTGATTTCAGAAGGAGTTAGAACGTTAATGGACAACACTTAAAACAGACTTTGGTGACATCATTAAGAAAACTGTACAACAATGAGCCTATTATAAGACGCTTGCACTGCACATTAAGGGGTCATATGTAAATAGATCTAATCAGTTACCATTTGCAAAGGAAATCTATCCTCAACCTATACAGAATGCATATAGCCCCAAATCATTCCCTAGACAGCACTTCTGTAGCTGTGTATGACAAGTAGGGGCCTGGAGTTGGAATGCAAGTTCCTGTCCATCTCAAAAGGGGCAGCCAGAGATTGCCTTGTCCTCCTTCCTGGTTTGCAGCCACATTACATCAGCACCCTTTCAACCTATTGAATCCTAACTGGTTCTCCTTGATGAAGGAACAAGCTTCCTATAGGTAAGAAAAAGTGGCAATTCAAAGAACTGTCAAATTAACTGTAGATGGATGAGAGACCATTTGGTGTAACAGCCCTAATTAGATTTAAGCAAACTGAGAGTGACTTGATCATTTGTGATGGAAGGAACAAATTTTAACAACAGAAGTAATTTGTCAGATTATCATTATATGCGACAAGATAATGCATAGAACAAATTGCCACTATTGCTTCTTAAAAAGCATTAAAACTGGTATGTTGAACCTTCTGGTAAACTTTGTGCAGTTGATTAGACTGTGCAAGTCTGGAAATAGCTAAAATTCTTCTCTCAAACTTGAGAACTAGCTCAGCTTATATTTGACCAGTATTTTGTTTAATAAATTAATAAATGGATAATTCCTGAGCCCACAATTCCAGCTAGGGTAAGTACAAACATGTGGTAAAACACACACCTTCTCTCCCCCCCCCCCCATTGCCTGAAAAAAGGCAAAGGTCACACACACACACCATACACTTAAAACACTCTTATACCACTTTAAAATTCATGGCTTCCCCCACAAATCCTGGGCACCTCTCCTCACAGGAACCAAGCCAGACACTGAGTGCAATGGGGGCCAACACGAGAAATGACCTTTGGGGTTGCAGCTCCCTGTCTGCAGAATGCTTTCCCCAAGGAAGCATGCCTGGTCCACCACTGTCTGTTCTTAGGTGCCGTGCAAAATCATTCTTATTTACCCAGACTTACTTTTTTTAATTGGGAGAATCGTTAGATATGTCCATGACCTTTGTTGTGCTCAGCGTTGAAGCGAGGTGGATCAGACTTGCTCCTTTTACATATATCGTGAGGTGAGTGTTGCAGTTTTTGTTCATTGCCCTTTTAATGTAATGTAAACGTATTTGCTATTTTATTTATTACTGTGTAAGTCGCTTTGAGGCACTTGAGTACAAAAACGATGAAAGCTGTTCACTACCTCCAGATTCAGGGGCAGCATACCTCTGAAAATCAGCTGCTAAAGAACTGCAGAGAATTCTTTTGCCCCCAAGTCCTTCTCGGGGGCCTTCCATAAGCAACTGGCTGTGGCTCACTGGGAATGCATCTGCTTTGCATGCAAAAGATCCCTGACTCAGCTTCTGGCATCCCCAGGAAGGGCTGGGAGAGACCCCTGTCTGTAACCCCAGAGAGCCTCTGGTAGTCAGTTTAGACCAGGCACCCCCAAACTCGGCCCTCCAGATGTTTTGGGACTACAACTCCCATCAGCTAACAGGACCAGTGGTCAGGGATGCTGGGAATTGTAGTCCCAAAACATCTGGAGGGGCGAGTTTGGGGGTGCCTGGTTTAGACAGTACTGAGCTGGATGCAGGAATGGTTTAACTCAGTTTAAGGCTTCCTATGTTCTTGTGGCTGGCCTTTCTTACATTCTTAACATCTGAGCTTCATTGTATAGCAACACTCACTGGGACATGTTGTAGAAAGCAGCTGCCTTTCCATGAGAACTACCATCCCTAGACACAAACATAAATACTAGACCTTTCATAGGGTAGAGGTAGGAATGGTTAGGAAAGTAATCACACTTGATCTTCTCCCTAACAGGGGTCTGCAACCTTTAAGACAAAAAGAGCCACTTGGACCCATTTCCGAAGGGAAAAAAAATTGGGAGCCGCAAAACTAGTCATTATAAAAATAACTTTTTTGTCACTTTTTTATTATTTCTTTGTTTGACCCCTCAGAATTACTCCTCCTCATAGAAATAAACGTTAAATTAACAAGTTACCTTTTTTGTTTGTGTGTTCTTCACTCCCCTTCAAAACAGTGACCAGCGTACATGCCCCCTTTCAATGCAGTGACCAGCGTACATGCCCCTTACAATGTAGTGGGCGGGCGGGAAGGTGACGTCGGGACGGTGCGTGACTGACGCACGCACCGCCCCCATGTGACGTCACAGCCAGTACAGCACCCGCCACAGTGGGGAGTGTCGGGGCGCACAATGCGCCTCCTCCCCTCGCTAGTATCCGCCCCGGAGCCGCGGCAAAGGTGTAAAAGAGCCACATGCGGCTCCGGAGCCGCGGGTTGCAGACCCCGGCCCTAGAAGAATGTTAAGACAGTTAAGGAACGTTTTCCACTATCATCAGTCCTTGCACACTTTGCAAGTGCTTCAAGTACTTGGTTGGGTTTTTAAAAGAAACTGCTCTCAAGACAGTGATTCAGTATGATCTGAACCATGAAACCACATCTCTCCCATCCCTCTTACTTGGCTGGATAATTGGAAAGTTAGGTCATTTAAAATGCCTTAATTCAAAAATAAATAATAACCATAGCAACAACATAACTCATCAAAACAGTCAAGAGTATGCCTGTCTTTTGTACTTTTCCTTATAGGAATTTTACGCTCAGTCTTCAGAAGCACTGCCTTACATTTTTCTGCCTTACATTTTTGTTTGCATTACCGTCTGACTGTATTTTAGCAACAGACTGTGGCAATGAGGGAACATCCATGAGGCTGAAGTGTCTTTGGTCTCCTTCAAGTGTTTTTGTGATTCATTTTGTGTCAATTGCTTTGATTCCCTTTCTAACAACTTGGCATGGGGTGATCTCATAGAACCAATTTATCAACATGGTTGCTGGAAATAGTGTGAGAAATAAAAAAATAAAAAAATCAGGCATAGCCAGCAACAAGTTTCCACAGGATCGTGTTCCATAAAGCTGCATGTAAGAAGTTTCCACAAGATTGGGGTCCAGCAGGAAGACAAGCACAGAGGGCAGGAGCAAGCTCAACATCTGAAGCCTAGAAAATATTTCCCCACAAACTGAAGCCACAGTGCATCCTAACATAGTGAGGCCACCCTTCCTTTGTAAGGTGGCCAACTTTTTATACAGCTTCTGCCTCTGGTTTGTTAACACTGGCTTGATCTACAGACATTAGTGTATGAAAGCGAGCTGCATAATGATTTCTGCGCATCAAGCTATCATTTAAAGACACAAAAACACACCCCAGACTGTCCAGGATAGGTTGTTGTTGTTTTGTTTCCTGGTCATTTGGCCACCTTGCTTGTTGTGTGCTCTCCAGGATTTGACTTAGGGCATGCAGAGCATGAATTGAGACACACATTATCTGAAGCTGGGGTTTAGTCTTTTACAGTCATACCTTGGTTTTTGAACAGCTTAGTTCTCGAACGGTTTGGCTCCTGAACATCTCAAACCCAGAAGTGATTGTCCCGGATTGCAAACTATTTTTGGAAGTTGAACGCTTCTGTGGCTTCCGATTGACTGCAGGAGCTTCCTGCAGCCAATAAGAAGCCACGCTTTGGTTTCCGAATGTTTTGGAAGTCGAACGGACTTCCGGAAAGGATTCTGTTCAACTTCCAAGGTACGACTGTACATTGCCCAAAACTGTGTGCTCTAAACCATTCTCTGGGCACAGAACAGAACAAGGATGCAACAGGCAGTATGAAGCCTCTTTATTGCCAGAGCAGTTGTAGAGATTAGGATTTGCCCCATCTGCATTTCCTTGACCATCAGAAGAGAGGTCCTGCTTGCTGCAGTCCAGACTCCAAAGATGTCTTAGATCCAGTTCCAGCCCCTGACTCTCCTTCGAGTTATAGCTGGCCTGACTCTGGCAATTCAAATGTTACCCAAACTGAATGTGTTCATGAGTAATATTAGCCCTACTCACATGTTACTCAGATATTGTGCATAAGCTTGTAGCACATGTAAAAATTGGAGTCTGCCACCACTCACTGGGATTATCAGAAATCTCTCCATTTGTGATTATCAGCATTTAACCCCAAGCCCCTGCATAAAAATTATGTCAACTGCAACAAACTTATGACATTCACAGCAGCTTCACCAATGTTTTTTGTTATTGATTTTTCCACTTTTTTGTTATTCCACTTTTTAATCATACCAAGAGGTGTAGAAAATTACAATTTGGCCAACTAAAAATAAACAAGTAGGACACAAATCTGGAAAACAATTCAGCATAGAAATGTCCTGAGGTTTAGAAGGCTGCAGTAGGAATAAAGCAAGATTCTTTTATTCCTTTTTTGACACAGTAAAGATGCACAAGGTGACTTTTAGCTACTAGTTTTGCACAGTGAGCAGTTCTTTCAAAAGCAACTGCACGTAGTGAGATCTGAGATTTACTACTTCCAGACAAAACATGCTACACCCAAAATTACTGAGTAAAAGGCATGTTGTGGTGAATTTACTGTATCAAAAATGAAAATGAACATCTGGCCTGAGAGAGCTGCCTTGGTGTTCTGCTCCATTATGGCTAATTCAGGCTGCAGGCCAAGAATATAGACTCTTGGCTAAATTCTGGTCTAGTCGGTCAAAAGAGAAAAGAAAAAGAAAGACCCATCTTCATTATTATCATAAACATCCTTGCTCCGAGCGCTTGCAGTAAGGCTATATATTTGGGCACAATTCTTCTGTTCTCCAAATTACAAATAATTGGAAATAATTGCCTGTCCAGCAGCAAATCGGGCCCTTCCTTAATGAGGGCACGCACTGCGGTGAGACCTGGAAACCAACACCCTGTTTTTGTGGGTGTGTACGATTGGTCAGCCACAACACCTGATTGGTAGGTCCCTCATAGCTGGGTGCAATTTGGCCAATGGGATGCAGTCCAAATGGTTCGAGGGACCTATTTATGCCCATGCACGTGACCCAGAGCTTCCTCTTTCAGTGCGTGCATTTGGAACACCCGCCCACCTCTCCCTACTTTTAAGGCTTTGCACTTGACCTTGCTATGCCATCGTATGTTGTCTGTCATTGGGACAGGGCACAGCAGGAATTTTCCCCACTTGGCTGATTGGCTGTTGCCATTTGGGTTTCACCTGCTGCATAGCAAATCGTCACAACTTGTAAGGTTGCGGATAGGCTCTGGTTCAGGTGATAGGGATGGGAGAACACTCTTACCATCCCTATGTGAGGGGTATTCCGTTAAAGGAATCCAGGGACTCGATGGTTTGGTCAACCCCTGAGAGGGGATTGTGCCCATGCCTGAGTCCAGGGGGACATTTGGGTGGCGGAGATAGCCTGTTCCCAACTTTCCACCTATCCAGGTGTTCACCCTTGGCTGACCTATGCTGGAACCCGGGGTCAGCGCTACCTGCATGGCAGGAAGCTATGCAACCATTCACTTTCTGTAATCAATAAAGTTGTGGTCTAAATTCTGCCAAAAACCAAAATTTGAGTCAAGTGTGAATTTATTTAGGGGGGAGGTTTCTGGGTCTGAACATGCAAATGATGGTTGTGACCTAGTAAAAATAAACCAAAGATGAACTGCTATGGTCACCTGAACCATACAGTGCACACTTCCATTCCTCCATTGGCATTTTGGACAGCTTTTGCATTCCGGTTCAGACTAATGACCACTGCCAGTTTCTATTGTTTACCTGTACTCATCAATTGCCTTCAGCTTACCAATAAGCACTTCCAATCTGTTAGATTCTGTTGGTTTCTAATGATCAACAGGGTTTGTTTATAATGATCAGATTAGCTTTTCTTTAATCATTGTCTATTGTTTCAACATGTGAGAGGATTTCACAGCTCATTGACTGTGCTGACTCGTAATCTGCATGGAGGAAACAATGTTGCAGCTCATCAAATGTAATCAGCTACTAATTGAAAGGAAATGAAATTTTACAATTATGTGGCACCTTTCAACCACACAGGATCACGTAGCCTTGCGAGAGCGGCATGCCAGAAGCACTTGACAATTTCCCAAGTGCTGTCACCTCAGGGGTGGAACTGAGGAGCTAATTTATACCAGCACATGCTGTTGAAAGTACAGCAAAGATGGGGAATGTAAAGCATGTTGCACGCACAAAAAGAAATCACAAGGACTTCAAACCTAATAACAACAACAACAATAGCTGTGCCCCCTGGTTCAGCCAGAACACTAGAAAGAGCAGTTATTTTCTATTTGGATACATTCCTTTTTGGGTTTTGTATTTCCATTACAGCAAAACAAGTTGGTTCCAAAAATTCTTCTCAAAATTTCCCCTTGCAAAAAAAATTATCTGTGGGATATTCTCGAACAATGCAAATGTTAATGGCCTATGGAAACCCAAAGATATTTTATTTGATTGTTGATATTTATCAGTATTTAATAGTTTTCATGAAATGATGCACAATATTTCCCCCCAATATACTCAATGGCACACCACTCTAGTGTCAAGCTAACTTTCAGCGAATAATTTCCATATCCCCCATGCATTGCTGAGGATTCTGCTGTTTTATGGTGCATATGGTGACATTGCTGGGATTCCATCACCTATTGTGAATTGAGAGATTTCTCTGAAGCACATCCAATATGCACATCCCATGGCAGTGCATCGCACAGACATATTTCATCTGACAGCATGGATAGACACCAAGAATTGATACGTAGCCATCAACTGCATATGAAATTTCATTGTTGAAATCTGACAAACTAACCGTCAAGAGTGACATTTGAATGGACATGTTGAAGTTGATATATCACACTTAAAATTTGAATGATGTAAATGAAGATGTTGCCAAACCCTGAATGTTTGTAAATATTCATATCAGTTCTTATTTCCATAAAATGTACAACCATTTTCCGGCGCAGATTCAGAAGAACAATTTCAAAGTCTTAATTATTCAAAAGCATAACTAAAATGCTTAATATTTAAAAATCTGTAAGTGGCAATCAAAAATACAACAAAAAACACTAAAATTATAAACAAGTGAGAGAGTTTCACAAGCAAAGGGCTTCTTTCCTGTAGCCACCTTTTTCGTTCCAGATTACAAGGGCGCCCAGAGAAAGGACTGTGAGGAAGAGCTTAGCATATGGGGAAGTAGATGGGGGATATATTCTTCCCAAGTATCCAAGCTTTAAAGATAAGCACCAGCCCTTTGAAAAGGGTCAAACCCACACAGCTAATTATGTCAATGGATTTCACCTGAGGTTGTTTTATAGAATCATTGTGAAAGAGTGAGGAGGTCATTTGGGTTCTCATAGCATGATGATCTTATGATTACCACCACCATAAGCAGAATACAACATTGTACAAAAGTCCAGTACAAACCAGAATAAAAGTGGCCAGACAAGGTTTTGCTGTGGTTTGGTGAATGTTTATTGAGCTGTGGCATGTGCTTGTATTGAGGCACTTTGTGAGAACCCTGATGCACCACTCTCACCTCCTGAAAAGTGTTGTACACAACCACTGCTTGTGAAGATTAATGAAGCTACTTGGATCTGGCCATTTGTAAAACAGGAGTTAAGAACAATTTCAGTCAAGAACCTGACAAACCATCAAAGGTAAATAATCTTTTAGGGGGCACTTTTTCTGTTTTACTTTGAGATTGCATTTTACTTATATCCTTAATTGAACAAGGTTTCAAGTTGAAGATTCAACACCAGATAGTCTTGAAAGAATCCATTTCCTCAGACTGAAAATGAACATAGATGCTGATGCTCAGTCATTTCCCTCAACATTCCAGCCAGTGTATGAGAAAAAAATAATATGGGTTAGTTTGCTAGGCAAAAGCACTCCGTTGCCTTTGACCTTGTCTACAAACTAAATTTCCAGAAACCCTTTTTATTCTGAGAATGCATTAACAATGAGTTCTGGTCTATATCATTCTGCAATGCAGCTCATCTTAAAACGGGAATGAAAACAAAATCCTTGATTCACACTGCCATTTTCTTTTTTGTTCCCATGGTCTTTGGTCTTGGTTAACAGCCTTATCAAAATAATGTTGGAATGTCACCAGCTTTGCTGGAAAGAAGTAATATCATATTCTTAGAAGAAGTCAGACATGGCTGTTTTACTCTTCCTTTATTGTTTGAAACTGGTACTTAGGCCTAATTGCCGGCTTGCTAAAAATATTGTTGGCAAATGTACAAATGGATTAATGACCTTCCCAAGATGATTGTGCAGCTCATGAAGACAGTCTTCTGCTACATTTGGGGGGGGGGGGTTGTAAAGAATGCACTCAAAATAGCTTGTTCTTTCGTACTAAATTATACAAAATATAACAAAAACCCTCTATATGTGTTTACACTCAATAATCACACCCTTCATTTGTTATTATTTTTGAATTTTAAAAACTCTCATATATAGGAGGAGAGAGACAAAGAGGAAGCAGTGGGGAACATTTTTCAACCTGAGCGTCATATTCCCTTCCAGCAGCCAGATGTCAGTTGTGGGAAGGGTGAAGGGAAAAAACTAGTGCAAATTTTACCTTTGTACATTAGGTTTGTTTCTACAGACATTCGCATAGCCCTCTATATTCCATCTGTGCAGGCAAGCAAGAAAGAGGCATTAACAGAGTCCAAGGATACATCCCAGACAGGCAAAAATACTGAAAGTATGAAGTGGCTCTGGAGGAGATGTGGCCTGGAAAAGGTCCTGAGGACCAGATAGAGAGCCCTGGAGAACCATATTCAGCCCCTGGTAGCTGAGCTTCCTTCCAGACATCCATCTGGAACAAAACTGAATATATCTGAGGGCACAACATGCTGGAAGGTGGAAAAGTGTGGGAGATGTAGGCAAAGGACTAAAATCATAGCAAACAATTTCAACCACATCTCCCAGCCTTTTGGTCTTCTATGAAACTCTCTGTGGCTGTTCTCTATCTGAATTATCTTGCTTGTCATTTTTCGGAATCCACACATAATAACAATAGCCACGAAAAAGAAAAACATCAGCTGTAATATGCTGAACAAGAGAGAAAAGGCACTAACTGTCTCTTCAAAATAGCAAAGATATAATGACAATCGCATTGCTGATTACTGAGGGTCCTAGACTCTCCATAAGGTGGGTCTAGTTTTTCAGGTTTTTAGTCTTCTGTTTTTATGCTTCCACTGGACCTCTGCCTGGATTCTGCTGTTATGGGAGCAGATGATCCAGTTATTTTGCTCTGCCTTCACCACTCTCTCCTATGTCACACTTATTTCATCCTGTCTCATAGGGCAGTTTTTTTCAGGCCTATATTTAAGCAATAAGACATGACAGGCTGCACATTTCTGGATGATTATTGTATGCCTTGGGTGGTGTTCTAAGGCAAGAAGCTGAAGGCTTTCCTTTAAGTGTCTTTTTTTGCTATTATGAAATGGAATTTATAAATCAAAATATAGGGGGGAAAGGAAGTCAACCCCCTGCACTTACAGGGCGTTATTGACATGGCCATGACATCACTGACAGTTAGTTAGAAAGCTCCACTTATATTCAGACTTTTAAAGCCATTTCATAATTTATAGTGCAACAAGGAAAAGAATTTTTGCCTTCAGAAATGTATACCAGCATTGCAGGGATTATCTCCAGAAGACACTTTAGTTAATTGATTTTCAAGAATTATCGTTTCATCTGAACACTACCTGGGATAAAGCTGGGACTCTCGGATGTGATATTTGAAACAGTTCAGAGTTTTAGCTGAGTTTCAGTGCAACTGAGTCAAGTAAGAAAGAGAATCCATAACATTGCACAATTACGGCCAGTGTATAACTGAGTCATCTGTCTAAACTACGCTGTGTAGGCTTCAGTGACTTTACTCCACACCCAATATATTTATTTTGGGGGATTTTAACATTTAGTTCTATTAAATAATTGGCAGTAAATATGTACAGCATTTGATGTTAATAAAAACCAGAGCAGTGCATTAATAAATGGCCGGATAAGGTTCCTCTCTCTTTCACTCTCTCTCACACTTGTTGGTTTCTTGCTGCACAAAAACAAAGCCATTTAATCATTGCCTTGTTTTGAAGTTTTGCCCTTCATCCTTTTCTTTGTTTATTCACCCTTATTCAGTTTAGGCATACATGGTAGTGTTGTGTTATTCTCCAGACCCCATCATTATGGAAGGGGAGAGCAGTAAAGTGAATTGATGTTAACTTTGATCCTCCAAGTTTGATCCTTTAAGCAAAAATAAGATACTTGGAAGATAAGAAGATCGCTCAACAGAGGTTTAGCGATGACTAATGGTTCCTCACTGGTCTGGCATATACCAGATATATACCAGTTTGACATAAAAACGCAAGTCTGTGCATATGCAGGTTTGTGTATGTTCAACTTGCTCCAAAAAGCATTTGCCACTTTCCAATGCAGCACACACACACAGAGCTTTCATGAACATGCATGTATAAAATATTTAAAAAGTTGAACTGCTCACTCTGGTTTAGGCATGTAATATTTTCATGCTGGAAATCTAGAATTATATTTGTGTGTGTAATTTTACCAAAGCTGATTATGCTTTGAGTAAAGCTAGATTTCTTACGGGCTTCTGCAACCATTACAGGATGCTTAAAAGGTAAAGGCAAAGGGACCCCTGACCATTAGGTCCAGTCGTGGCCGACTCTGGGGTTGCGGCGCTCATCTCGCTTTATTGGCTGAGGGAGCCGGCATACAGCTTCTGGGTCACGTGGCCAGCATGACTAAGCCGGTGAACCAGAGCAGCGCACAGAAACGCCGTTTACCTTCCCGCTGGAGCGGTACCTATTTTTCTACTTGCACTTTGATGTGCTTTCAAACTGCCAGGTTGACAGGAGCAGGGACCAAGCAACGGGAGCTCACCCCGTCATGGGGATTCAAACCGTTGACCTTCTGATCGGCAAGTCCTAGGTTCTGTGGTTTAACCCACAGCGCCACCCATGTCCCAGCTTACTTCCCCACAAAGCTAGATTTGTATGCAGGACAGCCATACGCATCCCACAGTGCCAACACTCACCAAGCCTATGGGTATTGGCTGTTCTGAAATGATCCAGAGTGGTCTAATAAATTTGCTAAAAAAGCTTTCGTTGTACTCTGAGCTGCATTTTAGAAAAACCTAACCGAACTCCCTGAGGTGAGACCAGTATTGCTGCTAGATGTGTGAATCCCCCCCACCACAGCACTGCTTGCTTGCTCTTTTTTTAACTATGTGAAACAATGGGAGCTTGTTTTCATATCTATGTGCACCCTTTAAAAAAAAAGTGCAAGGCCAGTCTCTCTCCCTCTCTCAGCAGTATCCCACTATTCAAGCAGGAAACTGACCCAACTATAGAATGCTTGAGCTGGTCTAGCCAATTTTGTAATTTCTTTTTATGAGACTTGGACAGGGGTGGGGAACCACAGGCCCAAGGGCTATATCAGACCCTTTAAGTGTCCCTATTTTCCAGGGACATTTCTGATTTAGAGAAGCCATCCCAGTTTCTGATTTGATCCCAGAATGTCCCACTTTTCCTTAGGTAAAGGTAAAGGTACCCCTGCCCGTACGGGCAGTCTTGACAGACTCTGGGGTTGTGCGCCCATCTCACTCAAGAGGCCGGGGGCCAGCGCTGTCTGGAGACACTTCCGGGTCACGTGGCCAGCGTGACATCGCTGCTCTGGCGAGCCAGAGCCGCACACGGAAACGCCGTTTACCTTCCCGCTGGTAAGCGGTCCCTATTTATCTACTTGCACCCGGAGGTGCTTTCGAACTGCTAGCTTGGCAGGCGCTGGGACCGAGCAGCGGGAGCGCACCCCGCCGCAGGGATTCGAACTGCCGACCTTTCGATCGGCAAGTCCTAGGCGCTGAGGCTTTAACCCACAGCGCCACCTGCGTCCTTTCCTTAGGACATCCCTATTTTTATTGGAGAAATGATGGAAGGTATGGAATTAGCCGACCCCCGAGCTGTCTGAAGGCAATCCTGTATAGGGAAGTTTCTTAAATGTTTTATTATGTTTTTATATATGTTGGAAGCCGCCCAGAGTGGCTAGGGAAACCCAGTAAGATGTCTAGGGTATAAATAGTAAAAGTATCATTGTGGAATGGAATGTCCCTAGTTTCATTGGAGAAATGTTGGAGGGTATGCTATACCTAACTCTCTCTCTCTCTCTCTCTCTTTCCAAGCCTTGGGACTCGTCATACCCATACCTTTTCACCTCACAGAATCTTTACTTTCTTCCTCAAATAACTGTAAGAGTGCAGTTCAAATCCCAATGACTGGTAGAGCTATAGTGAGTGGCAAGGCCACTGATCCACCCACAGCCCTGCTGCAGATGGTGACTGGGGCAGGAGGTGGGGTGAAGGAAGATCTCCACAGACGGTCTTTTTTTATTTCTATTCCCATTTCTTGCCTTGGACATTCAGTTAATTAAGACGAAGCCCATCATGAGAGGCTTCCTTAGAATATCCTGCTAATTTTCTGCTCATGGAAGAAATTCAGCACAGAGTGCTGTTGACAAATATACAATGCCTCTCCAAGCAGTCTAGGCAGCAGAATGTATAGGAAAACACTCCACTGCTTTTCAAAGGACTGCCTGAAATGAATGGTGTGCCAAAAGCGTGGGATAGAAAGATTTATTATCACTCAGAACATGGTGGTTAAATGTTTGGAGTGTTATAACTATTTAAAAGTACCCATTTCATAGGTAAACAGTCTGTAACATGATGGTTCCAAACCAAGGACTCTTGAAACTCTTATATGTCTACTCAGAAATAAGTCCTTGGTTCTGATTTAAAGGGGGCTTACTCTAAACGGTTGCAGTCTTAGGTGCTGGGCTGATACTTAAAGACTTGGGCTCACGGGATGAATGTGCAACAGCATATACTAATTTATATAAATACACACTTAGGCCAAATTTCAGAGAGAAGGGAAAACAAGCTCTGGCTGTTGCTGCCAAGATTTAACTCTGAATTATGGAGGGCCAATAGGTTCTGCTGGGCCCAGTAGACTGTAATGTGGATTGGGCTGTCTGCAAAAGAAGATGGTGCCTGGTTGGGTTCTTTGGAGCATGCCCAGTTGCCCCATAATCAAACTAAAGGGGGGAAAGGGACTTCTTCAGCTGCACCCTAACCATCTCCCTGCTATGATGCAATGCTATATTCTGAAGCAATTGAAAATTCAAGGACATAGCCAATGTTAATCATGACTCTGTCTCTTAAATGTTAGTCAAATGATATGATAACTGTTCTAGTCCAGAGAGGAAACCAAGCAGGCACACCAACTTTAGGAGGGAAAGGTGTCTTTGCCCCTCTCAATATTTGTTGGAAGGGTGCTGGGCCGTTTCGATGTTGAGGGAGCAGAGGAGGTTGAGTGCGGAGCCGAATGTGACACAGATTCACTGGCTGGCTCCTCTAGAGCACCTGGCCTCCTCCAAACACTGTGACTCCATGTACACATCATGCGTCGGACCCCCTCAATCTTGGGAGCAGTTTGGCGCTTCTGAAACGAAGGGAACCGCTGGATCAGTGTGAGTGGCAGAGTCCACAGAGGTGCTGGACTGGGGATGTATGTAATCCCACATGTTCAGTTTACAAAGGAAAGATGCCTTTTCAATTCAGCCCACCCAGACTAGCAGGTAGGTAGTGCTGTTTGAATCCTTCTGGGTAGCTTTACAGTTGTGTCCATTCTCTCTCAAATCCTTGATATGATAACTAAATGAAAATGTTAGAACTAATGGAAAATGTCGATCTAAATGTTTGATATATGACAGCTGGTATTTTGCAGTATTAGATCGTTGGCATAGGGCAGCAGTTAGCATTTGACAGCATTGATGGCAATACCTCTGATTTGCAACAGAATTTATTAAAACCAAAAGCCACCCACTAGACACTCAGCCCACCTGGGTCAGTAGGTTACAAGATTCCAGCAGAGCAATGGAAACCAGCAATCAATGAAACCTACACTGCATACTGGGTAGGCGGGTGAAGGCCAGGGAAGATTTGGGGGTCATGGTGGATAGCTCATTGAAGATGTTGACCCCATGTGAGACAGCTGTGAACAAGGCAAATTCCATGTTTGGGAACATTAGGAAAAGGATTGACAACAAAACATATCTTTCTATCTGGCCTACCCCTTGCCACCCAAAGCAGACTAGAAACATGGTTTCACTTGAAATCTGCTGTACCTGATAACACGAGTGTCAACAAGTTCTCATCTGGTTTTATGAGACAACTGCCAAGGTTTACATTCCATCTTTCAGGAGATCTATTCCATTCGTAGAGCCAACATCTTACAGAAACCTGGCAGCAATAGCTACTACATCTGCAGTGGTGATGTAACTTCTGCCGCACCACAGAAGACGTGTTAAGAGCCTTTCATTGAAAGATCTGTAGTGTTTTAGGCCACATGGTTTAATCTGAATCAAATGTTTTCATTGCTGGATTGCAGATTTTGAGGCTGAATTGCATACCCTAACAAAACAAAGCACCTTGAGAGTATGTAAATGGATCGTATTGTTTTCAGGATTTTCTCTGAAAGAGAGCTAAACTCATGCAATGAAAACACTGACTAAATCATGTGTAAAATGGGACCACCCAACATTTGTCTATGTTGATTTGGCAGGCAGCCTTATATTCCTCTACTGTAGGCTGGTCTTGGTAGGAATTTTATACCCAAGGCATGGGTGGGATAGAATCTTTCCTGTTTATTTAATCACATCCAGGGCTGAGTGGTGATCCATTTTGGCTCACTCTATTATTCCATCTAAAAGTAACTTACATGTGACACTCTAACAAATGTAAAGTGTTATTTAACCAGGCCTTTTCAATATTTAAATTATTCAGTCAGAAATTCTGACGTTTTCTCTAAAGAGGAAAAGAATTGGACTGGTGACAAAGCTTAAAGTGGACAATTTTTTTTGGTTTATCTGTAGATTTTGGTATTTTTTAAAAAATGAGTTTATGATGACATAATACAAATAAGAAAACACTAGATAGGTCCTTCAGCCCTCTTTCTTCTCATTATTCCACATAATCACCCAGCCATCCTGGCTCATGAATATATAAATCTCCAAGTCAAGAAAAAATAATTGGGATCAAAGGTTTCAATAAAGCAGTAGAATTCCCTGGGATTGACTGTTAGATTATTCTGAGGATTGTAGTTTGGAGGGAAATAGACAACTCTCATCCCATTTAATAAACTACAGTTCCCATAATTCTTTGGGGCATGAGATTATTGTGGCAGAGGGGCAGGGAACAATGGCAACACTTGTGACGGAACACACTACCTGAGGGCAGCACACTACCTGAGGGAGCACAGCTTAGTTTTCCGTGTCAGACAGGGTGTGTGTGTGTGTGCTGGTAATGTGCCATCTTTTGCTTCACTCAAGGGAAAAAAATGTATTGGCCAGCCTTAATGTTTGACTTCATTAAAAACTGGGTTCACCCATATCCTTTTAGGTCAATTATTTTCTCAACCAAATTTCCAGCTTCCACAGATTTCTCTTGTGTGAATTTTCTCATCATATAAATATGGACACCAAAATACTGCACATGTAAAACTTATCTTACATAATAGTGCACTTTGCATCCTGCAGCGGGGTTATCCAACGGCAATCGCCAATTCAAAATAGGAATTTAAAACATGCCATTCCTGATATCAAAAGCAAAACAACACATTTGCCGGCACACACAAGACAACATTCCTAGAAAGCCCCTCAATATACTGTGCCAAAAATGATTACACCATTCATTCTTATTCATTAATTAACACATCATTAAGCAAGTGTTGATGCCAAGAATTAGTGTGAGCTAAACATTTATTTTCTTTGAAAAGGGAAGGGAAAAAGGAACAAGTACAATTCCTTTGAATGAGACAGGAATGCATTTTGGTCAAAATGATATTAAGAGCCACCAAGCAAATCCATTGGCGTAAGACCATGCTACAATAAACTGACACAACAAACTGAATAGATGAATGGGAGAGATGGCGCGTGAGCTTTCCCCAACCTGGGGCCCTCCAGATGCTGTTGGACTACAACTCCCATCATCCTTCACCATCCACCATGCTGACATGGGCTGATGGGAGTTGGAGTCCAACAACAGATGAAAGCACTGGGCTGGGCAAAGCGGCCATATATGTTTTTCTTCTTTAGCATATATTAAAGCAAGAGCTAAGCTACAGCTAGTTAACTTGATTTTGTATTTGATGGAGAGTGTAGGAAAAAAGCACCTCTCATTCTTGGCAATTTTGGTTGTTGGTAATGCATTCTTTTTTGTTGTTTTGATGTTTTCATTTTAGCACCCTTCCCTCTTTCTTTCTTTCTTTCCCCTGCTATGGTTAGTGCTTCCCCCACCCCATCCAGTGACATCACACGGCAGCATCTGATGTAATACTATGATGGGTGCTCAAAGCCAGTCACAGCCAATCTGGCTAAATGCAAGAGAGGGCAAAATGAAGCCGAGGACTTTATATGAAGGTGTTTATAAAAAGTAAAACCATGCCATGGAGCAGCAGCAAGATACTCATAGATCTCTGAATAGCATCAAAAACATTCAGTTTGTTGCTTAGGACCATTTGGCTATATTAAAATTGTCATTTTGGAAGTGAATACTTCAACAATTAAATCCTCGCTAGAATTAGAAGGCATACAGCCTAACTGCCTTGCCCCGTCCACCAGCAATATAAACAAAAGCTGCGCTTGCAGCCTAACTCTAATTATTTAAAAATGCATTCATAGTGATAGACAAACAAAACAACTTTACAGCAGGGAGGGGTGTGTGATCCTGTTTCTCTTATCTAATTTCTCAGTAGCTTTCCCAGAGAGTAGCATTTGAAGACTATTCCACGGACCCACAATGGTTATGGGTCCCGCAAGGCACTATTTTGTCCTGAGTGCTTAGTCTGTCAAGTTATAAAAACTAAGGCTTCTATCCTATGCTTAAAGGTAAAGGTAAAGGGACCCCTGACCATTAGGTCCAGTCGTGACCGACTCTGGGGTTGTGGCGCTCATCTCTCTTTATTGGCCGAGGGAGCCGGCGTACAGCTTCCGGGTCATGTGGCCAGCATGACTAAGCCGCTTCTGGCGAACCAGAGCAGCACATGGAAACGCCAAATACCTTCCCGCCGGAGTGGTACCTATTTATCTACTTGCACTTTGACGTGCTTTCGAACTGCTAGGTTGGCAGAAGCAGGGACCGAGCAACAGGAGCTTACCCTGTTGTGGGGATTCGAACCACCGACCTTCTGATCAGCAAGTTCTAGGCTCTTTGGTTTAACCCACAGCGCCACCCTATGCTTACCAGGGAGCAAATCCCATTCATCCTAGTGAGTTTGACCTCTGATAGACATATATTGAAAAGGGAGCTTTGAGTAATGCTGAAAAGGGAGTTTGGAGTGCATGAATAGCTAATCCTTAGCAGCCATTATTACAAAGGGACAATTTTTGGCACATTTGAACACCCTAACAGCTGAACACCAAATACAGCATTCCATTGATTTAATTTATAGAATAATTTCACATAAAATGCCCCAATCTAGTGAACTGGGAGCACAGCAGAAGATTCCATGAGTTACCTCATTGTTGGGTGTGGTCTTCTTTCCTTGTGCAGGAAAATCCATTTTCTGCATCAGCTACTGCGGATCCTACAGGAGGTGATTATAGTCTGGAATCCAAGGTATTTTGCATCAGGGTATACAGATGATCCTTATATATACATAACTCTCTCTCTCTCTCTCTCTCTCTCTCTCTCTCTCTCTATCACACACACACACACACACACACACATTATTAGTGGTTAAAATCTGCACTGCTCTCTTTAGGCTGATACCGTCTTTTTCCAAGACATGTCCTCTTTTTCACAGGTAGACTCATCATAGTGATCCATAGTTAAAAGTAGAAGTTGGCAAATATGTCCTCTTTTTTGCTCTTCAAAATATTGCAGCCAAATGCCAGGGTGACTATGTTTCCTATTCTACAGAGGAGGGTCCTCTATTTGAAGGAATCCTCTAGTTTAAGTCTTGTCTGCTCCAAGTTCAGTTTAAAGATAAAGAACCATAAGAAGGAATAACAATTGCCCTTTAACTTTTAGTACTTGGAAAACAAACAAACCCAGAGTCTTCCCCACTATGCTAGGTTGTTTTGTAATTCTATTTAGATTAGAGTAATTATTTTTAACTTTATGCAAATCTATGTCTTCTTTTGTCCTCTTCTCTGACAGTGCCTAAGTTGGCCACTGTACTTTGCACATGAGTTACAGGCCATGGTCTACACTCCTCCCTAAATCTTCTGCAGGCAGCCTTAAGCCATTTCCATTCTGAACACAAGCATGCCCCTCTTGCAGAATGGATCTAGAGATCAACTTTTGTAGAAGCCAATGGGGAATAGAAAAGGCACATCCATCAGCTTCTGGGTTAGAGGTCTCAACACTAGCTATTTCTAACAGATCAGAGAGCTGGAGGAAGTGGGCTGAAGTTTCTCTCAACAGCACAGTGAAGTGGACAAAAGAAGTCAAAGAAGTTTCTCACTGCTGTTTCATGTCATGTAAAGTCACATGGCTTCCAAGAAAGAGACAAATTTTAAACAGAGAGAAAATTAAGAAATCTGCAGAGGGACAATGTTAAAGGGAAGATGAGGAATCCTGCCAACATGTCAGGGTGAGATTTATAACACAGAAACACATCCTGCTAGCATCTATTCTATTTCCTGTTACAAGCATAACCCTCTGCCTTTTGGACAACATCCTTTTTTTGGAATACATTCAGATCTGTGAATGGCCACTTCCCTCTGGTCTCTATGATGACATAAGAGAGCTTTGCATAATCATCATATCCATAAAACCTTTTCATGTCAACTGGACATTTAATAAGAACCACAGCCAAAAACCACCAACAGTGATGGTTCAGATTTCCATTGTAAAAATATTTACTGATCCCAATTACTTATTAGATGTCTTTTTATGAATGAGCAGTGTTATGTTACTATGATAAATTTGAGATAAGAAAACCACAAGCTCCTTGGCAGGAGAGCAGTATTTTATTTTCCCTATTAAAAAAATTGGAAACTTTGTGATTAGCTCAAGATTACCCAATGGACTTCAGAGTGGGGAATAAACACAGGCCTCTCCAGTCTAACCACTACACCACCCGGGCTCTCAAAGGCAACAGCTTTGGAGCATTAGTTATTAATTTATCCTACAGTGGGGAAATACTGTATTAAAAGGGAACGTAAGATGTGCTTTGCTCTGCCTGCACAGTCAGTGGCAGTAATGCTTCTAACTACCAGTTGCTGGAAACCACAGGAGGCGAGAAGGTTCGGGTGCTGCTTGTGGGCTTCCCATAGGCATCTGGGTGGCCATTGTGAGAGAAGGATGCTGGGCTAGATGGGCCATTGGCCTGATCCAGCAGGATCTTATGTTCTTATGCTCTGCAGTCTCAGGCAGAAACCTGTGTGGCGTAGTGGTTAAGAGCAGTAGACTCGTAATCTGGTGAACCGGGTTCGCGTCTCCGCTCCTCCACATGCAGTTGCTGGGTGACCTTGGGCCAGTCACACTTCTCTGAAGTCTCTCAGCCCCACTCACCTCACAGAGTGTTTGTTGTGGGGGAGGAAGGGAAAGGAGAATGTTAGCTGCTTTGAGACTCCTTCGGGTAGTGATAAAGCGGGATATCAAATCCAAACTCTTCTTCTTACCTGAGATCCTTTTAATCAGAGATGCCCCAGGAATGAACCTAGGAATTTCTCCATGGAAAGTAGGCAACCACCATCAGTATTTTTGAAATGCTGTTTTTAAGAGGCAGTGAAAAGGCTCCTTTTGAAAAGTTTCTTAGAAACAGAAGCTTCTTCTCGTCACTGCACAATATACACCTTATAGGCCTTTAAAAAAACAACAACAACCCTAGTTGTGCGAAATTACAAGGTTATTAAGCAAATATCTATGCCTGAATTTTCTGTTACTCATAGAACCTGCTTTAATTGTGGTATTTCCAGCAGATCTTTTTGTTCATTGGAATATTGGATTCCTGTGACCCATCATAGCATATATTTCACCTTGTGTTTGATCTCCCATTCACTTTTGCTGCAGAGGTTGACTGCAAAGATCAAAGATTTCTCTGTTTCCCCCTTCTATTTTCCCTGATGACAATTCCTGCACAAGAGTTTCTTTGTGAGAGAAAGTGGGAGGTGGAGAAACAAGTTCAGACAGGGGAACATTTGATCCCAAATTTGGGAGGCTAAGGCTGCAATCCCCTACACACTTACCTGAGAGTAAACCACTTTGCAGTTGGTGGGTTTCCTTTTTTCCTTCTTTTGTAAAATAATTAAGTGATTTGGAAGGCAGCTTGAGTAGCTGACACTTCCAGAAGAGTAGAATCCATAGTATAAAAATCAAAGTTTCAGTAAAATTGTGGGAATGGCAAAAATAATGAAAGATAAGAACAGGCTATCTTATGAACATAAAGAAAGTGCTAGTGTCCCCTGAAGTAGATCTACATGTTTGAATGAAATTTGTACAGGCACGCAGCAGTGGCTCATGGGAGCAGGGAAGAAGTGTTGTCTGGCCACCAGTGGCGCTGCATTCACTGGGGTGGACATGGGGTGGGGCAAATAGGATATGGGGAGCTCTGGGGTGCAGGGGCCCCAGAGGAGTGTGTGCACCTGTAGGGCCACTGTCACCAGCCCAGAGCACCTCCAACCTCATTATCACCACCTTGCCCCATCCCATCATTGGTGTGAAGAATGCAGAACTGCTGGTGCAAGGCTGCCACTGCCTCACCCACCCCATGAGCTGTGGGAATACTAAGGATAGTAGGAAAGTATATATTGGATAAGTAGTAAGTGATGTAGCAGAGCAGATTCCCCTCAATATAGCTGGAAGCTACTTTGCAGATTTGTTATAATCTCTTAGTTAAGATTATTCCTGGTGTCCCCTTTAATCCCTCTGAAAGAATAAAACAAGAGTAAAGTAACAAAAAGTTTCTGAGTAAAGTAACAAAAAGTTTACTCACATTTCAGTTCACGATTTGATCCCTGAAAGGCAGACTTTACTTGGTAGTTACACAAATAAACTATGAGTTCATCTCATATGGAGACTGAACTCATGCGCTGCTGGCTGAGAGCCAGCAGACAGCAAAATTACATTAATAGAACAAAATGGCTGCAGGAGAGCAGCATGGCAGCAAAAGTAGAACAAGACAAGTGATCAGGACAAATCTGCAAGTGAAGAAAATGGCTGCATGATTTGGTTCTTTTAAGGAGTGAGCCAGGGCCATGCCCATATCCCAGATCACATACAGGGGGAGGAAGCTCCAGACCAGTGGAACAGGAAGTTCCACTGACTGGATGTCCCCCTGCTTGTGCCCACTCTAGAGAAATAAGGACTGTTGCATTTGACTGCACCAATGGATTACATCCCACATGAGCCACCACTGCATGCAAGGAGATGAAAAGCAGGACGAGGAGATCCTTGTCTTATACCAACTGGATTGAGTGCATGATGGGTGGTTCAAAGCAAGGTCTCAGCTTGGTTCATCTGGAGTTGGAATTGTTCAACAGTATGTTTCAAGCTACAGATAGCAACTTCCAGAGAGCCAAATCCAGGAGAGAAATAAAGTTCTACTGGAATGGGCAGTGCTCCAAGCAAAACCAATGTTCGTTCAATGGGGTTCTGGGTTCATGAAATATCAAAGCAGTCAGGTGCTCCAAAAGGGGTGGCAACAGGACTTTATGGCCCAGTACACTGTAGAGGAATTGGACCCTCAGACCCACCCGAGAAAGAGGACACAGATTTGCATAATATTTGCATATGTTTTGTTGCACAGGAGCAGCTGGCCTGGCTGCACACCTATGGGACTGCAAGTTTAGCATTACTGGTGCCCTTGTGCTGCCCTGGCATTGCTGCTGCCCTACCCTGCTGCCAAGCAATCTCACTATGCCGTAGTGCTGCTGCTGTCCACACAGCATTGCCCAGCCCACCGCTCCTGTTCAATTGTGTTTTGCAAAAGCACTAAGAATAAAGAATCACGGTGGCCCTAGATCTTTTTTTCTTTACAATTTCCCTTACAAACAGAAGACATTTGGTAGCTCATTTCCACCACTTGATTTGTTCATCTAAATTATATGATCCTTGCAATTGGAATATGTGTTCATGCAGTCTCCTTCTTTTTAAATGAATGATTGCATCCTTCCAGGAGATTGATCAGATTGACAGCTGTTCAGCGCCAACCACCGCTGCACCATCAGGGACTCTCAGGCCATTCCTTGCAAGCTCATAGAATCAATGTTTGCCACACTTTGAACAGCAGTAAATTAAAAGGGGGGAAGTGTTAGAAATGTGAATGAAATGTAAAGTACACAACACTGCATATTTAAAGATCAAACTACACCACTGAAATTTTTGATGGTTCATGTGTTCCACATATTAAAATGCCATCATCATAGGCCATTTGTTTGTTTGTTTGATTGAGCTTCAAACTCATCCCATCCCTAGAGTCGGAGCAGATTACCATATAAACACGCACAATGAAATGACCAGTTGAAAATCACATTACATACACCCATTAAAAACTAGTGATGGAATACAATCTATATCTTTTCTAAATCGTCCAATATCATTTGCTGATGGCTTGCTTCTCAAAAGCTTTGCTAATGTAAACACAGCACCAACAAGTTGAAACAATTCACGGGGGGGGGGGGGATCTCTATTAAATAGTGTCAACATCAAAGGCAACAATAAGCAATTTTCTATAAAGCATGAACTGAGAAACCTTCTGAGCCAGTTAAAAACTGGCAATTATTGATATCATTTTGACATGAATTGTGGTGAGGAGGGCTGTTTGCGTGTGCTTTAATCTTCTAATATGCAATTTCTAACAAAACAAAACAATTTATGCTATTTTTTTTGTCTGAGTTTTTAAATACAACTGAACTGACATATGTATGAGATTGCCCTGTGAGGGGAAAAGAAGACCTCTGCACTTCACACATTCGGCCTCAATTAGAGAGTATTTGATACTTCTCTTTTGAATCACGGAGCTGGTAAGCATATTAATAGAATAGGCAGACATGGTTCAGCGGGTATTGAACTTGCATGTTCATTGCTTTAAGCATACAAACAGACTCATTTCGTGGCATTCTGGCTCCATGAAATCAATAGCTTGTCACTTTTAGGCGTCTCTAGGTACAATGCTTTATCCCAATGTATTCCTTAATACCTCACAGAACATATTCATGTCATCACTGTATTTTTTACAGAAACATTATGCCACTCCCCCACCCGTCCGGCAACTGTTCCTCAATGAAGCTGCTGATATCATAATGCTGCTACGCCAATCTGTGGTGTGACTGCTTTTGGAATATTGTGTTCAGTTCTGGTTGCCTCACCTCAGAAAGGATATTGTAGAGTTGGGAAGGCGTGACCAAAATGGTCAAGGGGGTGGAACGACTCCCTAGGAAGACAGCATTTTGGAATTCTTAGTTTAGAGAAAAGTTGACCAAGAGGTGACATTATAGGTAACCTATTCCAAGAAGTGTTGAAGGTTCTAAAATCAATCAGAAGCCAATGAAGGGGTGTGTGTGATAAGATAATGAACAAAATAAATGACCTGCAGAGTTAAGAATGGAGGAGAGAAGGTGACTCTGGGAAAGGGGCAAAGAAGAAAATTATAGTAGTCAAGCTGATAAAGTACAAGAGATAAAAAAGAGCATCTTTGCAGCAGGAAGAAATACAATTTTGCTTTTATCATCATCATCATCATCATCATCATTTCATTGCTATACCACTTTATATTTTTAAGAAAAAAACCTCAAAGCAGTTTACAACATACATTAGGACATCCAATAAAACAATGCAGAATAAATGCCAAATATAAAATATACATTCAAAGCAGGAATGCTTTAATAGGAAACAAAAATATTCTCTTAAATATTTCAAAAATAAATACATTACCAAGGAGGTCAACTACAGAATGCACATTTAACGCATTAACGTTAACAACAGCAAAAATTATCTTAAACATTTCAGAATAAAACATTATTAATTTGGCTGGCTTTACCCACTCTGGAGGGACTAGTATTAGTACTGGGGGGGGGGGGGAGAGATAACACCAAGAGAGAGACATGGAATGACCATGTGTTAAATTTCCCAACAGTCAATGGAGAAGAGAGAACAAAGAAGACTTGGACCCTCAAGCTGGATAGGGCAGCTCCAAAGTGGTCTGAGTTAAATCAGACTGTTTTAAATGCAAAAGGTCCCCCCCCTAAACTGAGTATTGGAGTTGATGCACATCCCTAGAATAGCCCCTTTGTGAAAGCTGCCAAAAATGCTTTTTACACATGCAAAAATTGCTACACTTTTGCATGCATACTAGCCTTATTGCATGGAGAACTCAAACATCACTGGTTGCCAGTGAGAGATGATTTCCAAACCCTTCTTCCTTGTAGCCCACCATGCAGATAAACTTTACATTTCTGTGCAAAGGACTCGTTTTGCATTTTCCTCCAATGTGTGGAAGGAGAGCGCCTTTCCTCTGGGTCCAGTAGCTCAGGGCTTTATTCCTATCCATTAACAAAGAACTCCGAACAGAAAAAGAGTTGAATGATTCCCAAAGTGTGTCAGAAGCCGAATTACACAATTCCATTTCAAGAAGCATTACATTTCCATTTAAGACTAGTAATTTGTGGCCAATTTAGGTTAGGAAGCAGCAGTAACTCAGCACTGTCTCAAAACATATTCTATTTTCAACTAGTTTCTTTTTGAGTCTCTTTGTGTAGTTACCTCCTCATTATATTTATGCTCACTAATTGAGTCTCTAAGGCTCTATGCTCTGATTTATTCACACAGGGAGGATGAATTGGAGTAACATGATCAAGTTTGACATGCAAGTGTCCCCAAATCCTATTATCATTTCCAACAACAAAACATCTGTTGTCTGTACTAGTCACATTCATGCACCCTGAGCTTGTAGGGCAGTGGCTGAAGAAGGAGCAAATTTGATCTATCTTTAGATTTAGATTTAGGGGAGCTAGTCTCAAACGTTTGTTGGGGGAGACCTAGGGGTTTTGGGGGGGGGAGTTACTTGTCCTGTCTGCACGCTTCTTATGATGGAGGACCACTGTAGCCAGCCCCAACGACACGTTCTCAAGATGGAGAGTGAGGGAACAGCTGCAGTCGCCTGCGGTTCCTGTACAATGTTTGCCATCTTGCCAAAGGTTGCAGGCAGCTTTACTTGCAGCAATTGCATGTTGATTGCCCTCTTAAAAGACAAAGTCCAGCAACTGGAGGAACGTGTGGCTACGCTCCAAAGAATTAGAGAGCTGGAGCTCTTCTTGGAAGCAACAGAGCACACCGTCTCCACCAAGGAGGAGACAGGGGACTCCCCTGAGAAGGAGGCTAGTTCACCAACACAGGAGCCAGATATATGGAGAAACGTGACTCAAAGAAGTAGGAGGCCCAGGGTTCGCTCTGATTGTTTAGAAATACACAATCGCTTTGAGGTCCTCTCCCCTAGAATGGAAGACGAAGAGCAGACTCCATTTGAGGATCTCTCCCTCGTTACAGTCGATCAGGTATATGAAGACGAGCAGCAAAGTCAGTCCTCAGGGAATGTGCAGGCGACCTTGGAACGGACAGATCATGGAAGAACCCCGACCAAACCTAAGAGGAGGCGTGTAGTGGTGATAGAGGATTCCCTACTGAGGGGAACAGAAGCAGTGATCTGTGGGCCTGACAAGATGTCTCGGGAAGTGTGCTGTCTCCCCCGGGCTAAGATCCAAGATGTAACTGAACGACTACAATGAATCATAAAACCCACTGACAAATACCCCTTCCTCTTGGTTCATGTGGGAACCAATGACACTGCAAGCAATAGCCTCCAGAAGATCAAAAGAGACTATGAGGCTCTGGGCAGGAAATTGAAGCAATTAAATGCACAAATTGTCATCTCATCTGTCCTCCCAGTTGAACGACGTGGCCCAGGGAGAGAGAGAAAAATAGTGGAAGTGAACAGCTGGCTTCGCAAATGGTGTAAACAGGAACGGTTTGGATTCTTAGATCACGGACTGCAGTTTCTTGAAGATGGACTTCTGGCAAGCGATGGGCTGCACCTCACAACGGTTGGGAGGAATGTTTTTGCCAAAAATCTCAGAAACCTCATCAGGAGGGCTTTAAACTGACTAATGTGGGGGAGGAAGACAGTGCTCCTGAAGGTAGGAGTCTATCAATTGATGAACATGATCATCCAAATGTCATAGACCAAATGGAGCAAACAGCACGCAAACCTAGTGGTGGGAGGGAAAAATCCTTAAATAAGAGACACGGGGGAATGATTAATGGACTTCAATGTCTGTACACTAATGCGCAAAGCATGGGTAATAAACAAGATGAGCTTGAGCTCTTGGTACAGCAAACTAAATATGACATAATAGGCATCACTGAAACCTGGTGGGATAAGTCCCACGACTGGAATGTAAAAATGGAGGGTTACAATCTCTTTCAGAGAAACAGACCAGACAAGAAAGGAGGAGGAGTGGCGTTATATGTCAGGGATGTGTATACCTGTGAAGAGATCCAAGATTTAGAACCTCAAAGCCAAAGTGAGAGCATTTGGGTCAAAATTAAGGGAGAGATGAATAACAGGGACCTCATTGTGGGAGTTTACTATAGATCCCCAAGCCAAACAGAGGACATAGATGATGCCTTCCTGGAACAGATGGCCAAGCATGCAAAAGGAAGGGAGATAGTAGTAATGGGGGACTTCAATTACCCGGATATTTGCTGGATGTCAAACTCAGCCAAGAGCATAAGGTCAAACAGATTCCTCACTGGCCTTGCAGACAACTTCATTGTCCAGAAAGTGGGAGAAGCAACAAGAGGAACAGCCATTTTAGATCTGGTCCTAACCAATGTTGATGACCTGGTTAGTGGGATAGAAGTGGAAGGATCATTAGGCATGAGTGATCATGCTCTTCTGAAGTTTACTATACAGCGGAAAGGAGCAGCCAAGCATACTAGGACTCAATTTCTTGACTTTAAGAAAGCCGACTTCATAAAACTTAGGGAAGTGCTCGGTGAGATCCCATGGACAGTAATACTAAAAGGAAAGGGAGTTCATGATGGCTGGGAGTTTGTTAAGAGGGAGATAGTAAAAGCACAACTTCAGGCAATACCAATGAGACGGAAACATGGAAGGTGCCTAAAGAAACCAGGGTGGCTATCTAAAGAACTTTTAACTGAGTTAAGATTAAAAAAGGATGTGTACAAAAAATGGAAAAGGGGGGAAACCACCAAAGAGGAATTCAAACAAATAGCCAGCACGTGTAGACACAAAGTCAGAAAAGCTAAAGCACAGAATGAACTCAGGCTTGCTAGAGAGGTTAAAAGCAACAAAAAAGGCTTTTATGGGTATGTTCGTAGCAAAAGGAAGAACAAAGAAACCGTGGGGTCACTCAGAGGAGAAGATGGTGAAATGCAAACAGGGAACACAGAAAGGGCTGAACTCCTCAATGCCTTCTTTGCCTCAGTCTTCTTCGATAAAGAAAACAATGCCCGACCTGAAGAATTTGGAGCAAATGATTCAGCAGAGGAAACACAGCCCAGAATAACTAAGGAGATAGTACAAGAATACTTGGCTAGTTTAGATGTATTCAAGTCTCCAGGGCCAGATGAACTGCATCCAAGAGTATTAAAAGAACTGGCAGATGTGATCTCAGAACCACTGGCAGTCATCTTTGAGAATTCCTGGAGAACAGGCGAAGTCCTGGCAGACTGGAGGAGGGCAAATGTTGTCCCTATTTTCAAAAAGGGGAAAAGAGAGGACCCAAATAATTACCGCCCAGTCAGTCTGACATCAATACCAGGGAAGATTCTGGAGCAGATCATTAAGCAAACAGTTTGTGAGCACCCAGAAAGGAATACTGTGATCACCAATAGTCAGCATGGATTTCTGAAAAATAAGTCGTGTCAGACTAACCTGATCTCGTTTTTTGACAGAATTACAAGCCTGGTAGATGAAGGGAACGCAGTGGATGTAGCCTACCTTGATTTCAGCAAGGCATTTGACAAGGTGCCCCATGATATTCTTGTAAAGAAGCTGGTAAAATGCGGTCTTGACTATGCTACCACTCAGTGGATTTGTAACTGGCTGACTGACCGAACCCAAAGGGTGCTCATCAATGGTTCCTCTTCATCCTGGAGAAGAGTGACTAGTGGGGTGCCACAGGGTTCTGTCTTGGGCCCGGTCTTATTCAACATCTTTATCAACGACTTGGATGATGGACTCAAGGGCATCCTGATCAAATTTGCAGATGACACCAAACTGGGAGGGGTGGCTAACACCCCAGAGGACAGGATCACACTTCAAAATGACCTTGACAGATTAGAGAACTGGGCCAAAACAAACAAGATGAATTTTAATAGGGAGAAATGTAAAGTATTACACTTGGGCAAAAAAAAATGAGAGGCACAAATACAAGATGGGTGACACCTGGCTTGAGAGCAGTACATGTGAAAAGGATCTAGGAGTCTTGGTTGACCACAAACTTGACATGAGCCAACAGTGTGACGCGGCAGCTAAAAAAGCCAATGCAATTCTGGGCTGCATCAATAGGAGTATTGCATCTAGATCAAGGGAAGTAATAGTGCCACTGTATTCTGCTCTGGTCAGACCTCACCTGGAGTACTGTGTCCAGTTTTGGGCACCACAGTTCAAGAAGGACACTGACAAACTGGAACGTGTCCAGAGGAGGGCAACCAAAATGGTCAAAGGCCTGGAAACGATGCCTTATGAGGAACGGCTAAGGGAGCTGGGCATGTTTAGCCTGGAGAAGAGGAGGTTAAGGGGTGATATGATAGCCATGTTCAAATATATAAAAGGATGTCACATAGAGGAGGGAGAAAGGTTGTTTTCTGCTGCTCCAGAGAAGCGGACACGGAGCAATGGTTCCAAACTACAAGAAAAAAGATTCCACCTAAACATTAGGAAGAACTTCCTGACAGTAAGAGCTGTTCGACAGTGGAATTTGCTGCCAAGGAGTGTGGTGGAGTCTCCTTCTTTGGAGGTCTTTAAGCAGAGGCTTGACAACCATATGTCAGGAGTGCTCTGATGGTGTTTCCTGGTTGGCAGGGGGTTGGACTCGATGGCCCTTGTGGTCTCTTCCAACTCTATGATTCTATGATTCTATGATTTGTTGCCTCAGATTTGAGCAGGATGCATTCCAAGCGGTTCACACATTCACATTCCTAAGCTGGTGACTGTAGCATCAAGTGCTGACTTGAATGTGTGAATGAGCCATCACAGGTCAAAACCCCTTCAATGATTTTTCATTGGGATTGTTCACCCATTCAGCTGTGAGTCAGCCAGATTTATGAAATGATTTGATGTATTTGGATATGTGATAGAAGACAGGTGGACTAAAATACTGATGAATTTCCATGGGATTTTTTTTTTTTTTTAAATTGCACCACTGATAACAGTATTGTGGTGAACTGAACTTAAGAATGGAAAAATAGTGGGCAGTTCCCATTCCCTCTATCTTAGTTTTATTAAATACAGGTATGAAGGGAGAGCCATTTAAAATGCATTTTAGTGTAGAGGCTCATCCCTTTCCACCAGCATTGCTGGAACTAAAACCACACATCCCTACCTTGCTCCCAGGGGCACCAATTCGAACATCCCCAAATTCTAAGGAGTCGAACTGTCTAATTAGAATGCTGTCTGGGACAGAAGTGTCCTACCAGCCATTATCTGCTGTCAATCAGCCCCCAGCCCAAGTGGCAGCTAGTTCACGAGGGCAAACAAGGCACCTCGCTAAAACCCTACCTGCCTGTAACCCCCTGTCAGCTTCCTCCACCTTAGTCTCAGTGTTGTTCTTATAGAACTCTGCAGGAAGGAAGAAGGGTGGGGGGAACCACACCAAGATTAGTTAGATTTGTTGGCCATTGGCTCTGGCTCCACCTGTTGGTCACTCTGCCTTCTGTCCTACTATTGCTAACAGGCACCAGCCAGCACAGGTCTGAGGTCTTTTGCCAGTTCTGAGTCTTAGCCTTGTGGTGGAACGGGCAGCAAAGTTCATAGAGCTTGCAAGAATTTCACTGTGACTACTGCTGGGCCTCGAGTGTGTTTCAGCAGCACACTTTCTGAGCATCAGGAGCTTTCTATCATTTGAAAGTATCTTTTTTGTATTTTTAGCGCTAAATCAACAAAGCTGTTACTGTCATTTTTTTTTCAGTCAGACCGTCATCTAGTGGGAATGCGAAATTATACTCAGCTGCAGACTATTGACACTCCCCTTAACAAGAATGGTTTTAATAAATCTTTACATTAGCCTCTGAGATAGAAAAAAAAATCTTTACCATGAAATATACAAGTATGTAAGTGTTTTATGAAAAGTTTTATTAACTTTACAAAAGAAGAATTGGCAGCGAACCATGAACATCCTGTACTTCTAACACGTGGTTATAAATTACATGTTCTTTCCAATAACATCTGAAAGAGAGACTGTAATTTAAATTTCAAAACCACTTGGCATACCTACTATATAGTGCTGACATGAAGTAAAGGGAGGATCTGGAGAGACTCAGACAAAGAGTGAAAATATAAAGACATCCTTAGCTGAAAAAGCTGCTGATGAATACAATTCCTTTCCAGCTGGACAGGGATCAAGTACTCGCTTGTCATATCATTCAATGCACTGTTCAATCAGGGATTCTTCCTTTCAACAAAAAGGAAACTTAAGTGCCGCTAATCATCCCTTGTACAACTTTATCTTGCAGATACCTTCTTTATGTCAGGAGATTTTTTTTCAATGACCAATTGCCAGCAGCCGAGGGATCAAACTTGTTATTAAGGGGGAGAAATGCAAACATGCATTTACCGACTTGGGACATGGGGAGGAGAGCACGATCGTATGCACAAGTGTCATATTGCTACTGATAGCTTGAAAATGTTTAGGATGATTATATATAAAAAAGTCCTCAGTCCTGGGGCCCCCAGAGGCTATGCTGAATAAATTATGACCATTGCTGGTTTGATCCACCAATATGGTTGGTTGGTGGGATGGGGCTGTGGGAGGTGGGAGAAGAGTCATAATTCAGAGCCCTGCCCCACCAGATAAGCAATAACTGGGGCAGCTTCAGAATGAATACACAATTCAAAAACATAGCAAGTCAGATCCTTGGTCCATCTAGCTGAGTGCTGCCTTCAGAGAGCTAGACAATAAGCTCAAGTGAGCTAGTCAAACACTGGCTACATGGACCAAGGATCGCACTGATGGGAAGCAGCTCTCCAAGATTTCAGTCTTTCCCAGCCTAGCCGTTGAACCCAGAACCTTTTGCACACAAAGTATGTGCATTTCCTCTGAGCTCTTCCCCATAAATGAATTGCTAAGATCCTTCCACATTGCAGGGGTGATCACATCCTCCACATGGCCCTCCTATGGAAAAAGGGAGGAATCCATAGCTTGCTTTTGTGCACAGATTGCTTTTCCTGGATTTGTGCGTTTGTGAAATGTGTAATTTCTGTTCCAGTCTGAAGAATTCCTTTTCTCTCCAAACCTTGATATTCAGGTTGCTTGAGTATCTGAATTCATTACTCCTAACCAAGGTAGTGTGGGAATGTTGAGGGTGGCAGGAAAGGATATATTGATTTTTAATATCCTTTCAAACTCACACTAGCAAGTTGCTTTATATAGCAGAGTTACATTCCCCTTCTTACACAGCAGAAAGCTGGTTGCAAACTCATGTGAGTCTTTTAAGACAACAAGCAACTCAATCTGGCTTGCCCAGATTGAGATATAATAATAATAATAATTTATTATTTATACCCCGCCCATCTGGCTGGGTTTCCCCAGAGGCTTCCAACAAAATATTAAAATACAATAGTCTATTAAACATTCAAAGCTTCCCTAAACAGGGCTGCCTTCAGATGTCTTCTAAAAGTCTGGTAGTTGTTTTTCTCTTTGACATCTGGTTGGAGGGAGTTCGACAGGGCGGGTGCCACTACCGAGAAGGCCCTCTGCCTGGTTCTCTGTAACTTGGCTTTTCACAGCGAGGGAACCGCCAGAAGGCCCTCAGCGCTGGACCTCAGTGTCTGGGCAGAATGATGGGGGTGGAAATGCTCCTTCAGGTATACTGAACCGAGGCCATTTATGTTCTATCATTCCTGGTAAGACCCCTTTGATCCCTCCTAAAACAATAAAGACACAACAGTCTTATTCATAAGTAACAAAAAGTAGTTTTATTCACGATCAGGCAGAGCACAGTGTGATTCCTAAAGGCAAGCTTTAGGTTTGAAGTTACAAACATGTACAAACAGGTTTACCCCATATAGGAGATAAGCTGGGGGACTGCTGGCTGGCTGGAAGCCAGTAGTACAGTCCAGGTGAATCAGGAAGTTCGTAGGACGAAAAAGAAGGACAAAGAGAGGGAGGTGGCTGCGTGACAACCTTTTACAAGGTCTGGAAAGGTCACGCCCACCTACCAGTCACATGCAAGGAAGGATGCACCAGCCAGGTGTAACAGGAAGTTTGACTGGCTGGACCAACATCCCCTGCATGACCACTCTAGCAAAACAATGTTGTACTTGACTGCTCCCAGTAGATTACATCTCACAGGTAGGTCAGTACAGTACTTGCGTCTGTGTACTTGATAATCCCCACATTTCAGATGCCTCCCTCCCCAGTATATGTTGTTTATGTCATTTTTCCAGTATTCAGTGCCATCATGTTAAGATCTGATATCACTGGACGTGAATGTGAATATGTTAATACATTGTATGTCTTTCAGTGGCAAGCCTATTGTTTTCCATACATTTTTTAAAAACCCTTAGAACATTTGGATATGTGGTCACAACTAAATCCAGCATTCGTGCTAGAATTCTGGAAAAGCATTTAACAGCCGGCTCATCTCTAACAAGGGAAGCTGGATAGAACTAGTTTTTCCACTTTGCAGTGCTATGTAAAAACCTAGCAGGCGATGCCAGCCCGTTTAGTGGCTAGAACTGAATGCGAAACCAGATAGAGAAAGCCAAACCACAAGACAGTCATGAAACACTGACATTCCTTAAGACCAGTAGCTAAAGCAAGAGAAACAGAAAAACCAATGGAGAACATGAAATAAACTTGGAAGGGAGGGAGGGAGGGAGGGAGAGAGAGATTTGGGGGGTGGGGATTGCAAGCATATGTACAGAGGACATCAAAAACGGAGTCATGCTATTTTAGAGGGAAGCACACTTGCAATCAGTGCCTAGCTTTTAGAGAACAAGACAAAACCTATAAGAACATGGTGGATTATAACTAGAGAAGATTGTGCTTACCGGTATATCAAAGTGCATTGGCAAGGAAATTTGCATTAGAATGGATATCTTCATGGAAATAGGATGCGCAAAGGTCCCATTTGACCAAATTCTCACCGGCTCACTCTAGTGTTCACATTATTCTGGTGAAATGGACAGCCTGGGTCCATGAGAACATAGGAAGCTGCCTTCTACTGGTTCATCTAGCTCAGTTTTACTGACACTGACTTAGCAGTGACTCTCCAGCATTTTAGGGAGTTCCTCCAAGCCCTACCTGGAGATGTCAGGGACTGAACCTGGAACCTTTTGCATGTGAAACATATACTCTACCACTGAGCTACGGCGCATCCCTCTAGCATGAGTTTCTCATGGTATTTCTTCTATGTTTAGCGGTAGTAGCTATATGGCTTGGTGCCCAGTGCCCATGTGGCTTTGACCAATTATAATTTGAAGTCTTGTGGTACCTTAAAGCCTGTTGGTTTTTATGGTGCCACCAGAATTTATGTTGTTTTCCTTGCAACAGATAAACATGGTGACAACTGTGGATCATATCTGATATATAATAAAGATATGAATGTCATCATGCTGCAGTTTATGGAGCTACCAACAGGTGGCACTGCAAACTACTGAACAATGAGAAACTAGGCTCTCAGAGCTGCTGGGCTATGCAGTAGCACTGGAGGGTGAGAAGGAGGAAACGAAATGGAGGCGGCTAGGTGAGTGCTCCAGGCTAACAAGTGGACAAGCAGCTGGCGAGTGAGCAGTCCAGGCAAACTGTGGAGTTTTAAAGAGGTCTAAAGGGAGGGCTGGGTTTTGCAAAGTATAATTGGAGGAGATGGATGGCTTTGGTGAGGAGGAAGCCAGTGTGGCATAATGGTTAGAGTGTTGGACTGTGACCTGAGAAGTCAGGGTTCAAAGCCCTACTTAGCCATGAAGCTCATTGGGTGACCTTGGGCTAGTCGCTACCTCTTAGCCTAA
Source organism: Podarcis cretensis (assembly GCF_951804945.1). NCBI lineage: Eukaryota > Metazoa > Chordata > Lepidosauria > Squamata > Lacertidae > Podarcis > Podarcis cretensis. The sequence goes on along the minus strand of NC_137170.1, from coordinate 73,022,622 downwards.
CTTGCCTCCTCACAGGGTTGTTGTGGGAAGGGAGAGAGGAGGGGGAGAACCATGGCAACCACCTTGAGCTCCTTGGAAGAAAATGTTGTAGATAAATGGAATAAAATAAATAAATAATGAATGTCAGGTGGTTTGGGCAAGGAGTAAATGGAGTGGCTGGGTGGCTTTGCTAGAAAGGTGTTATACAGCTAGTTGGAGTTGGAGAGTGAAGTGAGCCGAGCTGCAGCCTCTAGTTGTTTACATTTTTAAAGTTTCATTTAAGGTCTTGGCCCCTGCTCCTTTTCTCGTAGCCCATTGCTTCTCTCATCCAACAATATGAACTAAGAGCAGAGTTTCATTCAACACTAATGTCCTCAGAAGATAATTTTCTGAGAGAAACTGTGGCAGAACTTGATCTCCTCAGAGTAGAAATATTCAGCTGTATTACTGAAACCAGAGCCTTGAAAGCAAAGTGTGGTGCTCTATCTAGGTAAAGTATTTGCCACGCCCATAAAAATCAACATTCCCTTCTTTGACCCCATTATGACCTCTGGTCAAACAGGTTCTGCAGGTTTTGTGTAGTGTTTGAAACCTGAAAAACCTATTCAACCAGTGATGATCACGAGACAAAACAAACGTTATGTGAGCAAAATTGTGCAACTGTGACTCAATTATATCACTTGCAGCTAGTTTTAAAGAGAATTAAGAAATGTTGATTTGTTTTGCCTTCCTTCTTTATGGCACTTTCTGTCTACCTGAGCTTTCAGTGGCAGGTCAATCATTTAGTTTGATTTGTTTCCCTCTTCCCCAGTATTTGAACACAAGCACAGAGGCCCCAGGGGTTGATCCTCGTGAGTCCTCCTTCATTGGGTGACTTTGTCATTCTCTCGTACTTAGTAGCACAGCTGCTGAGATCAAGCCTTTAATCAGCGAATGTTCCATTGCAATGTAATTTTGTGACCCATGTTAGGTGTTTTCCCTCTAGTTTGTCTCCTTTGCACAGAAAAGCAGCCAACGAAAATATCTGTATAATAATCCATAGATTCGGCATTATTTTAAAAACACATTAAAATAGTGTTAGGTTCAAGACATTCTCCTTGCCTTTTAAAAATCTTTCTATTTAAGAAAGAGGGGAAATGCTATTGGATGATATCCCAGAATATGCTGTGCATTCACCAAGTGAAGTATAAAAGAGATTATAAATATTTACTTATCATGCCACATCTGCTTGTCTCCAGCATCACTTGGAGAATCAGAAATGGCAAAACTGTAGTTGTGAATTTTTTAGCCAAGAGTTCTGTAATGGGACTGGCTGCACTTGGCAACTTATGTGCAAAGTTGTCCATTAAAGCAGGGCAGACTTTTCAATGGTTTGGGATTTCCAACCAATTGGGGGTGGGGAACTGAATCCAGTGGGTGGGCTGTATTGATAGTCACCCTTTCCTTCACAGGTCAACTCTGACAATTGGGTAGGATCACCTTCAAAGGAACTTGCTGTAACTGCTGATCTGTTGATCAGGGGTTACAGGAAGTCCACCTGAAGCCCATTTGGGGGGAGAAGCTGTTTGGATTCAAATCATTTCTCCTCTGCATTGCCATGTTTAAAAATAGAGCATTTCTCCATCTGTAGAAGAAGCACTTTGGATTCAAAATACCTCCCCCAAACAGAGTGTTATTTTCTCCTTTGCAAGGAAAAAATGCCCTGTTCGGTGGAAGCATTTTGAATGCAAAGTGATTCCTCCACCCTGCCTGATTGCACTAGGGAGTTCAACAGGTACAATAGAGAGTTCAACTTTAAGCTCCCAATTGTTCTTTCGTAGCTGTATCCATACCTGCCCCAAACCTGATGTCACATATAATGTCAGGTGTGCAAAGGTTGTGGGAAAGGGCATTTGAAAGATGAAGAAGTAAAGTCGGTTATGATACACTGGGCCAAGGATTTTGGGTATAATATACAGTTAAAAGATTGGGAAAAACTGTGGAAAGAAGGAATAAAATTTACAGCATGCAATGCTTTGAAAGAAAATGTGATGAAAATGATGTACAGATGGTATATTACACCAGTGAAATTAGCTAAAATGTATAAAACAAGTAATAAATGTTGGAAATGTAAAGAAAAAGAAGGATCTTTTTATCACATGTGGTGGAAATGTAAGAAAGTGAGAAGCTTCTGGGAAAGGATATATAATGAGATGTTGAAATATCCATTTATTAAAAAACCAGAAGCATCTTTACTTGGCATTGTAAGTGGGGGCATTAATAGACAGGACAATAAGCTGTTTTTATATGCAACAGCAGCAGCAAAAGTATTGTTGGCACAGAAATAGAAACAAGAAGAACTACCAACGAAGGAAGAATGGCAGATGAAATTAATGGACTATGCAGAATTAAACAAGATGACAGGAAGAATCTGAAACCTGCGGGACCAGAGATTCTCAGAGGACTGGAGTAAATACATGAATTATTTGAAAAGCAATTGTAATCAACAGATTACGCTAGTAGTTTTACAATAGGTTTACTTACATATCAATGCGGGCAGCAAATACAATAAAGTCATGTACAGAAAAACACTTACAATAATAATATTTATACTAATAGTTTTTTTTTAATTTATAGCCCACCCATCTGGCTAGATTGCTCCAGCCACTCTGTAACTTCTAAGTTACAGTAAAATAAAAGTTGGTAGTCTTAGCTAATATGGCTGAAAGCAGGAGTTTTAGCCATGCATGTCTAGTCAGCTTGGAGGCATGGCAGAAGGAGAGAGTCTTCTCATAGGCAGAAGGATATTCCTTTGTTTCAGAATTCCCGCCCAGAGGAGGCAAAGGAAGTGGCCACACACAGAGGGTCCTCTCTAGGAAGCTTAAGAACTCTCTGTGTTCTAGCCCTGTTCTTGTCTAGCAAAACATGCATTTGTGATTTGACTACAAACCCCTCACAGGTGGGCATGGTTTCCAAGGAATGGTTGCACTGCTGCAGGCAAAGCAGAATCACATGATCTGGGGTGTCAGAAAGAGCTATCTGGCCAAGACCTGTTTTGGAGTCCTCCCCACTACCATGTAAAATATGGAAATGGGAGGAAGTGTCACTGTTTCCTTCTGCATCAAGTCATTACGGTGGCCCTACCACAGTACAGCTGGCACTACAAACACAATATAGCTGAAGACTGTCCAGTGCTCAGTGCCATCATCAAGGGGCAAGCCATTCCTTGCAGTGGTCCTAGGACTGAGTGACAAAGTGCGGTAACTCCTAGGATTGGGACCTAAGTTTTATTTCTAAAAGAATAAATGAAATTCTAAAAGAATGTATGAAACCAGCTGGCTGTGAACGCTGCATGCACAGGCTATTCAGATCCACAGCTCCCTCATCCTACTTCCTGACTAGCTGGCTGGTGGAGTTCCAGATTCCTGGCTGTTGCCTTGCGCTTGGAGAACTGAACACCAAGAAATCCATTTGGTTCCTGCATTGCAGGAGGTCCGACTAGGTCCCTTCTATGGTTCTGTGATTTGCACATGGGATTCCCTACTCGGCTAGAGGTGTGCATGCTTAAGCCTGCTTGCGGAGCATGGGGCAGAGTGCAGCAACTGACTCAGGTGGCGGATGCTAGGGAACGGCATCCAGATGTTGGTGGAAGGAATTGTGTGGGCTACACAGCCTACATATGCACCCGGTAAGCCACTCTGCCACCCTTAGGATGATGCCGTCCCATTGCCACTTTTGCAATAAGGTTCAGCTGCTAATCTGATCAGTTTTTATATTGCAAATTTGTAGATGGAGGTGCCATCTTGCCTTACATCACAGGCAGGAAAACATCCCGGGCCTTTTGTGAATCTAAGACTGAATAATTCACATCGGTTTTAAGGATTTTGTGCTGATCTGTCTGTACATTAGCCCAGAATTGGAGCGGAGGGGAAAGAGAGAGATTGCCATTCATTTTTTCCTCATTGTCCTTGATGGAGAAGAGGGGGGTGAATCTTTGACCAAATAAATTATTTTTTGGTAGTTCAGAATAAGTGATACTCCCTACAAACTAGGACTTGCCCTTCTAGCAAATGTGTTAAAGGAAAATGGCATGTATATAACAAGTCTATGGAATTACAAGGGCATGATGCTAATCTTAACAGATAAGACTGTGCTATCGCATGGAGGGGGGAGAATAAAAGGGGTAAAGACAAGGAGGGACATGTATCACAATTTAAAACAAAACCCATAAAATTGCAGCAACATCACACTAATGTATTAGACAAGCAGAACCTCCAGCAAGTGACCTATGACAGTTATTATACAGAATGCCACACATAGCAGGTTATGAGAGTAGTTTGCTTAGCATAGACTGTGAAAATCTCTGTGAGAGACATGGGAAAACTTCAGAGTAATTCCGTTTTAGTATTTACATAATCACAAACCGTTCTTTTACTAACTATTCATGGACAATTAGCTGGAAACCAGCAGAAGTTTTCAGAAGGACTTAATGGCCCGGGAAGCAAGAATCTCTTATCCACACTAGCCATTGTTTCTGCAGTCCCATAGAATTGTAGAATTGTAGTGTTGGAAGAAACACCAAGGGTCATATAGTCCAGCCCCCTGCAATGCAGGAATCCTGCCCACAGCCATCCCTGGGCGGCCTTGAACCACCAACCTTCTGGTTAACAGCCAGATGCACTGACCCATTACACCACTTCATTTTAAGGACCTTAAGGACCACCTGTCCCAGGTCAATCACTGAGATCATCTAGGTGATCATCTAGGTTCCCGAAGGATCAGAAGCACATCACATATCAGGAGTCGTCGCTTTAGTGTAGTGAACTCCCTCCCATTAGAAATCAGAGAGGTGGGTGTGTGGAGCTAGTCCTCACTGCTGTGCCCTCATGTGCTATATCCCCCACATTTTGTAATGCCTAGAGAGGCCTTTTGTAGCTTTGTTATGTTGTAATTTGACTATCTACTGGAGGACTGTGGTTTGATTGGTTACCCTCTGGTTGATTCTAGAATTTGATGAAACATTTCACCATGTCATACTTACCAACCCGCTGCCTGCATTAAGGTACTCAACATAGCTCATGCATACCTTGTGTACACACTGGAAGTTGCTGGATCAGGGCATCGAACTATTCTAGCCTCCAATTAATTATTCCTGAATGCTTTTGTTGAAGTACAGGAGGCGGATGATCTTTCTCTCTGTCTCTGGGTTCCATCTCTTTTTTTTTTTATAAATTTTTTATTAGTTTTCCAATTTTTAAAAAACACAACAAGAACAACATACTAACAAACACATAAATTCATAATTTCTTAACCTTATTTTCATAAGCCTCTTTTCTCGGACTTCCCCATACCTTCCCCTTTTTGCATCCTTTTTTGTTTTTAACAATTATTCAACAACCCTTTTAACCAATTAAATTTAAATTCATTCTCCTTTTCAATTTCACCCTAAATCAAACAAAATTTACCGCTGTAATTCTACGTCTTCCTCTCCCTTAGCATTTTAGCACTCCTCAATTTTATAGTAGCTCTTAAGATATATTTTAAACTTCTTCCAGTCTTCTTCCACAGTCTCTTTCTCTTGGTCACGGATTCTGCCGGTCATTTCTGCCAATCCCATAAAGTCGATCACTTTCGCCTGCCATTCCTCCAGCGTGGGTAGCTCTTGTGTCTTCCAATATTTTGCTAGAAGAATCCTTGCTTCCGTAGTAGCGTACAAAAAAAAGTTTTTATCCTTCCTCGGCACCAATTGTTCTTCCCTTCATTCGGTGCATAAATTCCAAATATCAAAATTTTTTCTCCTTGAATTTGTATCTCAATTGCCAAGATTCTTCCATGTTCATCTTTAAAAATCAGTTTTGGAGCCAGTTTCTCTTTTGCATAAATCACCACTCCTCTTTTCTTAACTTTATCTGATGAAATAAATTCTTGTCCCAATCTTTTATTTATAAGTAATCTTCTGTGTGCCCTTGTCACGTGGGTTTCTTGTAAACAAATCAAATCCAATTGTTCTCTTTTCAAAATATGAAAAACCTCACGCCTTTTTCTGGGAAGGTTCAGTCCATTGCAGTTCCAGGTTAAAAACCGCAGAGACATTATTGGTTAGTTCCCTCCAGTCGCACCCTGCGACTGTTCTTCTTCCGTTGGTGATTTAAGTCCAAATGTCAGGTTCCCCAAGTCTGTGTCTGATGTCGAGTTTAACACTCCTTTCACCAGGTCCTCCTCGTATCTGTCCAAAAATTGTTCTTTATCTTGTACTGTTCTTATTTTAACTTTCTTTCCTTTAAAGTTAAAGGACAAACCCTGTGGATATTCCCACCTAAAGGGTATGTTGTTCTTCTTCAGCAGGTCAACCAAATTCTTAAAATAGGTTCTCACCTCCAGAATATATTTTGGGATATCCCTGTAGATTTGCACAGAGGCGTTTTCAATCTGGAGCGTCTTCTGATAATGCAAATTTAATATCTTGTCTCTTTCCTCTTTAGATCTCAATGTTATCAGGCAATCCCTTGGAATCTGGGTTCCATCTCACTCTACCTAGTGAAGAAACAGAATTCAGGGCATAATCATGAAAATGCAAATGAAAGGGGCAGAGATGTTCACCTAGGGGCTGAATCTACTTTTAATAGTTCCTGTTGAGCTCTATAGGAGACTAGTAGATGGGCTGCAATTCTGGACACAGTTGAAGTGGGCAAACATTTCTTCCATATTAATGGATGGCTGCTGCCCACCCCTGCATGGAAAGTAAATCACTGCACTTGGGTGGACTCTATGCACATATAAAAAACACTGTGAAAATGCTTTTTTAAAAAAATGTTTTGAAGAAGACATTGAATTTTGGGGGGTTTTTGAGCTCACTGTCGTCATCTGGTGTCACATTTGCGCTTTACAACAAATGTTGCGCTTTACAACACATTTAAAACGTTTTATTTGCAGCTGTGTAGCTGAGACACTGTTGCAGTGAAGAGGAATATATTTACGCATTTATTTCAGATGGACTTGAAAGTGCTTAACTGTTCTTGTATGTTGTACTGAGATAATGTAGGAAAGGGCTTTTTTATGACATCCATGGGCCTTTCTGTACATTTACGTCATTGGCTTTTGAAAAATGTTTTTTAAAAGTCTCTCTTGAATATGTTTGTACGGTATCAGATCCTTTTCTTTTACCTGAAACTGCGATTATGCTTCTCACATAGTGCTGGACACTGATTCCCTATTTTCTCAAGCATGTTACAAATGAAAGCCTAGTAGTGCCCAGGCCTTAGACACCTGTCATATCAAAGCAGCGACATTTGTCAGCAATAGAGAAAAACTTGAGCATGACTCCACCTCCTCTTGTTTGCAGAAGATGTCAAAACGAATGACAGGGAGCACAGAAAGGCAACAGTGACTGATAGGGCTGATATGAAAAATGCGGTGATAAAGCTTGAAAGCCATAGAAGAGCTCTTGTATATAATAGGTATTTTGAAACCTGAATTGGAACACAGCAATAGTGGAATAAATCAATTTCCTTGTTCCCTTTACAGTAAAATCTTCTGCTTCCAATTTTGGCCTTAAATGGCTTTTATATAGGAGGTAAACAAGGAGGGGGATTAACACACACACACACACACACACACACACACACACAGTACTTCAAATATAAAATGAAAAAAAAGAGAAATATTTGCAGGACAAAAAAAACCAAAACATGAAAACAACATCTGTGTCATACATATATATAAATATCAGTGTGGAGCTTTGATTCACATGTGATGTTCCAGTAGATACACTGACAGCATATTTCAATGACAGAAGAAGTTTCATATTTGTATCCCATTTCTCACTATGTGTGCATTGGAACATCCCCAGAACTTTGGATCAGATTGCCAAAGTATTTTACATCTTCATTTGCATCATGGGCATACCTCTAACAAACCAAGCACATCACTGCTTCATACACCTAGAGCCTAGAAGTGCCTTTTAATTCCAAGTGCTGTGCTGAAATTTCCTCCTGCATTTCTCCCCAAACCACTCTCCATCAATTAATGAGAAAAGAAAGTGCATTTGAAAATTATGTGTGTGTGTGTGTGGGCGGGGAATATAGGTGGAATTCTTATGAATATGCATTTTTCATCGCAGTCACCTTACTTTTGAGATAGATGGCTTAGGGGCTTTCTGAGTGTCCTCACTTTCAGTCACCACCATGGCAGAAGGAAACGTGAAAAATTGGAGGACTAGTTTTGGCACAGCCCTAAACTGTGAGTGAGAGATCTTCACTTCAAAAGGCAAACAACCAAGCACGAGTAGGGCAAGCCTACAGAATATCAACTTCTCCTTTTCTCTTTCTTTGTTTTCTCCCTCCCACTAACAGATGTGCACCTACTACTCATCCAAGAGGTGGAGGCTGGTGAGTGACGAGTCCGACGGGAGAGAAAGTGTGCAACCACTCACATGTTTCTCCTCAGTCCAAAGAAGACCTGTGTTGGTTGAGCACTGAGCAAGAAAAATGCCTAGTTATTATTTTCCAGATGCTGATTTAACCCTCCACAGATGGCCATGCACAATTCAGTGTATTAATACTAAAATAATAAAGCTCTGCATGACTTGGGGGGACACCTCTCCCTCTATCTGCTGACCCAGTCTTCGAGATATGCATGAGATGCCTCAACCAGAGCCAGGGCTTTTTCAGCTATGGCTGTGATCTGGTGGAACGCTCTGTCACAAGAGACTAGGGCCCTGCGGGACTTGACATCTTTCCGCAGGGCCTGCGAGACAGAGCTGTTCCACCAAGCCTTTGGCCAGGGCACAGCCTGACTCCCTCCTTTGACAATCTTCACAGAACTCTAGCCCAATGGTTGCCATCAATTTGAGTTGAATTAATTTTATAATGAAATGATTTTAGAATGTTGTATTATTTTATTGTTGTTAGCTGCCCTGAGCCCGGCTTGGGCTGGGGAGGGCAGGATATAAATAAAAAAATATTATTATTATTATTATTATTATTATTATTCTTCTTATTATCCTGTTGGTGGCCAATGCCCATGATGCAGTGACCTTTTTTGTAATAGTGCCGCAATTATGGAACACCCCCCCCCCTCTGAAGGGCACCAATCACCTTCTGTGTGCAGTTTTAATTGTCAGCTCAAAATGCTAAGGCAATGGATGATTGGGTGACTGTCCCTGGTTTCTGGGACACCTTGAACCAACCAGTTGTCTTTGTTATTGGGAGTTAATCATTCTTGCCTCTAAGGTATTTTCTTTGAATGATTTTATCGATATTAATTGTATGATATTGTTTTCATTATGCATTGTAAACCATGCTGTGATCTTTATTGATGAAAGACGGCCTGTAAATGGAATAAAGGAACAAACAAACAATTTAGAGAATGAAAAGCACTTTCTGAAAGCCCAGTTACTGCACACCATGAGATTTCAGATATTCCTTTCTAGAACATACTATGATTTTGAGTGGGGGTTCTTAGTTCCGGTTCAAAAACCTGACTACTTTTTGGCTATAGATCGTTGTTTTTTACTAAACGTCTTGGACTGGACACAAAAATGTTTCATCATGTTTTTCCTTTATTAGCAAGATGCAAACTAAGTTCAGAGTTCAGATAACAATCCCTATGATTTAGGCCTGAGAAAATAAGCTTCCTTTATCTTGTTTATGTCTGCTCTTTTCCATGAGGCTCGTCTGTTTTTTGACAATGTCAGGACAGGCAAATGTGTGGACAAGTCATATCTGATATCCTGGTTAATTCTATGAGGAAGGGGCAGAATGGAAGGATGAGAATGAAGCCAAGAGGAGGAATAACTTATTTATAGAACAATCCATTTATATTTGACCTTATTATGAACAGGGTTCATTTCTGAGAAATAGGATGAAAACATCAAATGTGACTTTGAGTATGTGAAGAGTGCCATGCCCTCCACACCACAGTCTGTCTCTGTAAGGGTTACAGGTTAGGTTAACATTTGTGATCTATTTTAAGGGTCTTAGTTAAGGGGTAAGAGCCACATAAAGGTTTGCGTGCATAGATTTCAACATCTGTAACTTTCTCATTGAAACCAGCAAAGTTTAAATGTGCTTCTCTTGGACTGGGACCTGCCCTAAAGGATGCAATGTAATGGAAACCAATGTATGTTTAATTGGAAACGAGTCCCACTATGTTGAATCATAGAATCTTAGCATTGGAAGTGACCTTGGTCCGCCTAGTCCAGCCCCCTGCAATGCAGTGATCTCAGCTAAAACATCCATGACAGATGGCTATCTAACCTCTGTTTAAAAACCTCCAAGGAAGGAGAGTCCACCACCTCTCGTAGGAGTCTGCTCCACTGCTGAACAGCTCTTACTGATAGAAAGTTTTTCCATATGTTTAGTCGGAATCTCCTTTTTTGCAACCTGAAGAGGAGGAGAAAACAAGCATGCTCCCTCCTCCATGTGACAGCCCTTAAGATATTTGAAGATGGCTATCATATCTCTTCTCAGTCTCCTCTTTTCCAGGCTAAACATACCCAGCTCCTTCATCTGCTCCTCGTAATACTTGGTTTCCAGACCCTTACTCATCTTGGTTGCCCTCCTCTGCACACATTCTAGCTTGTCAACATACTTCTTAAATTGTGGTGCCCAGAATCGGACACAGTATTCCTAGTGTGGTCTAAGGCAGAATAGAGTGGTACTATTACTTCCCTTGATCTGAACACTATACTTTTGCTGATGGAGCTTAAGATTGCATTAGCTTTTTTTTGCTGCTGCTGCATCACACTGTTGACCCATGTTAAGCTTGCGGTCCACCAAGACCCCTAGATCCTTTTCACATGTGCTGCTGGTAAGCCAGGTGTCCCCCAGCCTATATTTGTGCATCTGGTTCTTCCTGCCTACGTGCAGAACCTTACATTTGTCCCTATTAAAATTCATTTTGTTAGCTTGTACCCAGTGCTCCAACCTGTTAAGGTCATTTTGAATTCTGATTCCCCTCAATTCCTTCATTCAAGTCCTTTATAAAGATGGTGAACAACAATGGGCCCAGGACAGAACCCTGCAGCACCCCCACTTGCCATTTTTTCCAGGATGACAAGGAACCATTAATGAGTGCTCTTTGGGTTTGGTCAGACATTTCAATGCATTCTTGAAGCCTTAGTGAGGCCCACTTCACACTGCTGCATCAAACACTGTATAGAACTGTGGAACCCAAAGGTAGTGGGTGTGGCATTGGCCACATTTCTTCTTTCTACTCCCCATATCACTGAAATACATGTGCCAAACCCAAGTGCCAAATGTGTAAATTATAATGTACAAAGTAGCTCATTGATTTCAAAGACAAAGGACTGATGCCTTAATCTATGACTTCCTTACCTAACTTGGTCCAAATTTACTGGAAAGCAAACAGAGTGTTCTAAACTGCCAACATGAAGGAAACATAGATGCACACGTAAAATGCACACTTTGCTACTTCTGCTTCAGGGTTCTCTTTCATAAGCCTTCTGTTCTCAAAATACTCTTACAATAGCAACTGACATATGCTGTGGTTTGCAGATGTAGCAGCAGTAACACAGCTGGATATAATGTTATAGACATCTGGTGCCCAGATGTCTGATTCTGTAGTTGGTAACTAGCCAATGTTTTGTAGGGTTTTAGATGCTTCAGCTAGAAAGCACCAGAGAACAAGAATACAGGCCAGCAAACTTTCCCCTGTCAGTTCCATAAGACTCTGGACTCTGGAGTTGTGTGAAAGCACAAGTGCTGCTTGCTATCTCATGAAAACTCTTTGCTCTTTGAATTCCTTCCTGGTCTTGCAATAGTTTGCTCAGGAAGGACCTACTTTAAAATATATTGTTGACAAGAGAAAGCTAACAAGATTCTGTCTGGACCCCAACTCAGTTCTTCGCAAAACAGTCCAATTCAGTTTGGACCAATTCAGAGACCACTCAATTCAGCGTGAAGGTCCAAGTTTGCTTCAACTCCACCCCAATTTACACTTTGGAAATTTAAAATAACCACCTAGGTTTCCCTCCCTTTCCCAGGAATGGATGAAATATGCAGGCACAGTAGCTTCCCCCAAATGTATAAAGCTTACAAAACTATAGGCCAGGCTTCCTCAACCTCGCCCCTTCAGATGTTTTTGGCCTACAACTCCCATGATCCCTAGCTAACAGGACCAGTGGTCAGGGATGCTGAGAATTGTAGTCTCAAAACATCTGGAGGGCCAAGGTTGAGGAAGCCTGCTATAGGTAAATAGGTACAGGGGCATTTGTGCAGGATAAATCTTAAATATGTGCCCCCCCCCCAAAGAACCATCTGTAGTTTTTTTTTAAGTGGCCAGGATGCCTGAAGAGTTGCATGGATGATTTACTTGTCTCCTAGAGGAAAACAATGATATGGCTAGAGGCACCTCAGCATGCAGACTGTACCACAGATGTAGCCAGCCACTGAAAAGATCCTTTGTACAGGTTTTCATGCACTACTGAGATGTTTTTGTTTCATTAGATCATCTGCTAATTTCTGTCCTGTATAGCTTTGGCTTTTTAAATGGATGTGAATTGAAGTTTTATAAGTGCTACATATTTAAAAATAATAACATTTTTTATTTTTGTGTGTGCTCCTTTTAGTTATTTTTATTGCCATAGTCTTCAGGTGGGTTGTGTTACCTTTTTTAAAAAACAAACAAATAAGTGAGACAATAATAAGTTTCTGTACATTAGGATTCCCATTTTTGATGTGACAAAAGGGTACTGGAAATCCTCGTCCATTTTAGAGCTATGCCAAATCACCAAAATATTCCCAAGCAAACTCCCATATAATTCAAATTTGCTTGGAGAGGAAAGCCAGGTCATTAATATTCTCCTTATAAATGGCTTTTTGTTCTGAACATTGCCATCTATCTGTTGGATTTAAAAAGTTTGAGGTAAAAACCACCACCAAAGGGTGATAACCAACCAAGTCAGAGCAGATCTACTGAAATCAGTTGACTGCCGTGACTGAGTAACATTGGCTATCACTCAAAACAATGGTAGCAAATGTGGCCAGAATAAGGCGATACAGTTTCCTTAAAATCAATCAAGATTAAAACCACATTTAGAAAAACAAAATTTAGAATTCGAAAAGATCAGTTGGGATTCTGAATCTGTGAGAAATCTCGTTTCAGTCTGACCCTTCCATTTTCCTGCAAATGTTGCTCTCTGCTAATAAGGTGGAATGCTAGTGGAACGACCATGCCCTAAGCGACACAAGTATGCTGGCGCTTCTCTCTCTCTCTCTCTCTCTCTCTCTCTCTCTCTCTCTCTCTCTCTCTCTTGGCAAATTCTAGCTGCATGTCAGTGTTGATTTTCTGAGAACATTCTTGATTTGTGGTTTGGTATTTGCAAGTTTCCTGCTGCATGAGGAAATGACAGCTGATGAAAGGCTTCACATTTTGCCACTTTGCAATATCAGTGAGGTCAAATAAGGTAGCATTAGAAAGTAATCTGAAAGCCTGAACTGTTGGCCACATGTCTTGATTTTCATGGCTGCATGCGCGCATATATATATATATATATATACACACACACATACTGAGTTGCAAAAAATTGAGCCCAAATAAATGTAGCTTAATGGACTATATAATTTAATAGGTAGCATCGAAGGCTTTAAAGCAAATGTCAGGATGTTTTGCAGGACCTTACTTGTGACCTTTGAATGATTAGGACTGCCAAGACTTCAGGGGTCCCATTATAGTTGACATAGGAAGAGCTGATATTGGAGAGAGACAGAGAGAGCTCATGAAAAGTTGAGGTAAGTTCTGGGCATTAAGATAACTAATTATACTTTTTTCAGAAATATTTGGGAAGCTATTAGCTTCCTTGCCTTTGGCAACATTTTCTATTCTGTAACAAAATCTCGGTCAAGTTTTGCTTTCCGGCAGGAATCCTGGCAATCTATTCCTCGAGGCACTCCATTGATGCAGTCCAAATTCAGTGGGGCTGGTGCCGGCTGGGGTGCTTTGAGGACCCAGCTGAGACGAATCCAATTGTTACCATTGTAAATGAGAAGAAAATTCAGCACACTCTGTTTCAATTTTCACTCATGCTGCTTTTGTGCTCCAGGGCTAAAACATATTTAGTAGGTGGGAGAACATAGAGAAGGTCTCAGACTGACAGCACTGGAAACACCATTCCTCGATCAGACGGTGGAAAAATACAGCAAGGTAAAACTGTTAGATTTCTAATGATGGTCTGTTGACATATATTGAATCTGAATGGAAGACATTGGGGGGTTTTGTTTGCTTGCTTGCTTGCTTGCCTGAAAAAGCAGGGTGCCAAAATTCGGAGTACTTTTAAAACATTTCACAGAAGTTATTACTGAATTTCAAAGTTGGGGCTCCATATCCTTTTTGTGCTACAGTGACCAGAATTGCGTCCGTACCATATATTTGTGTAATGACATCAAGATATTGGCCATTTTATTTTCAGTCACTTCCCTAATGGGATCCCTAAGGTGGAATTCACCTCCCCCCACCCCCAGCTTCTGCACACTGGGTCAACATTGCTAACATAGCCATTGTGATAAAAGGTTATATTTGTTAAAATATAACACAGACAATCTGCAAATAAAACCAATCAACTAGAATTAGCCGAATCAAAATAGTCTAGGTAGGGAAGTTTTAAAATAAGGAGGGATATACTTATTCCTATCTCCTGGGCATGTAGCAAAGGATTGGATAATAATAATAATAATAATAATAATAATAATAAATTAATTATACCCTGCCCATCTGGCTGGGTTTCCCCAGCAACTCTGGGCAGCTCCCAACAGAATTAATGATGATGATGATGATGATGGTGATGATGATAATAATAATAATAAATGATAAAACATCAAACATTAAAAACCTCCCTAAACAGGGCTGCCTTCAGATGTCTTCTAAAAGTCAGATAGTTGTTTATTTCCTTGACACCTGCTGGGAGGGCATTCCACAGGGCGGGTGCCACTACCAAAAAGGCACTCTGCTTAGTTCCCTGTAATCTCACAGTGAGGGTATCGTCAGAAGGCCCTCAGCACTGGACCTGAGTGTCTGGGGTGAATGATGGGGGTGGAGATGCTCTTTCAGGTATACTGGGCCAAGGCCGTTTAGGGCTTTAAAAGTCATCACCAACACTTCCTCTTCCTTGCTATGGGAACTTTGGGTTTGTGGACCTGACAAGTACACTGTATCCCTACTGGTCAGCATTTCCTCTAGTACGCATGCCGACTCTAAAGGGCACCCCAAGTACCCTGAAGCCAAGGCAGCAGAAAGTGACCAAAGAGTGCTCTTAACCCAATAATGCCTCAGGTATTTGCCCAACTAGTTCTTAAAATTTTCTTTCCTGCCTGGGCTAAAAGCCAATTAACCACAATGTGAAAATGCCACTCCAAACACACAAGAATTCTCAGCAGTGTGAAGAGGAGTTCCAAAAACCAGTTGGGGGTTCCCCCCCACCCAATTCTTACTCACCTCAAGCAGGTAGCTAGCAGAAGCCCTCACTGCAAAGGCACAGCAATGAATAATAGTGGAGTTTATGTGACTTATAAAGCCTGGTCCTCACCTTTTCCTGACTGACCAGTCCACCCCCATGTGGCTATCCCTGCTTCTCCCTTGGGTAAGACCATTTGAACCTTCTTCTTGAAGGAGCCAGGATATGGCCAGTTCAACCCCAGTTAACAGCAAGAGTGGCATTTTCCTGAAGCGATCCACTCTGACTCCAAGGTCTCTTTCCTGATCCCTCACCTGGTTCAGACCCCATAAGCAAATATGTAAAGTTATTATTTTCTTGTCCCAATGTGCATCCTTGCTTACATTGTCTCACATTTGCCATTTTAATGCTCATTCACCCAGTTTGGAGATATCCTTGGAGATTTTGCTCTTACCACCTGGAACAATTTGTTCTGCACTTGTGTCTGTGTTTTCGCAAGTATATCAACTCTGTAGAGACGCATGACTGATTTCGAGTGACAATAGTGCCAATATTGCCATGATATGACATAAAGAGACACTTTAGGCTCTACTGGGGGATGCTCTCAAATGTTGTTGTTTTCAACTAAGAACTGGTGCTCCAACTTTGTCTTCTATTAAGTTGTTCTTTTTCTTTTCTCTGTGATGGTTGTTCCATATTTTCCCAACAGTAGTATAAAGTACAGCTGTTCTGTGCAAAACCAGTACACACACCATGGAGTACTTCAATGTAGTGTAAGTACTATATAACAGGAGTGGGAGAACTGCAACTCCCATTGTCCCTGACCACTGGCCATGTTGGCTGAGAACTAATGGGAGTCTGAGTCCAACAACATCAGCTGCCCCATCCCTGAGCACTGTAGCGGATTATTAGTCTTAGCTGCTCAATGCCATACTGGATATGTAAAGGGATGGGACACGACTGTGTGCATAAACATCTCCCAAGAATGTTTTAATTTTTTTTAAGTGAAGCTGTTGCATATATTTAAATACATGAAGCATTGAGCAGGCTTTGGGATTTTGACTGTAGCTGCTATCAGTCCACACTGGTAGACAGATGCAAAACGGTAAAGGTAAAGGACCCCTGGATGATTAAGTCCAGTCAAAGGTGACTATGGGGTTGCGGTGCTCATCTCGCTTTCAGGCCAAGGGAGATGGTGCTTGTCCACAGACAGCTTTCCGGGTCATGTGGCCAGCATGACTAAACTGCTTCTGGTGCAACGGAACATTGTGACGGAAACCAGAGCACACAGAAAAGCCGTTTACCTTCCTGCCACAGTGGTACCTATTTATCTACTTGCATTCATGTGCTTTCGAACTGCTAGGTTGGCAGGAGCTGGGACAGAGCAACGAGAGATCACCCCGTTGTGGGGATACGAACCACCGACCTTCTGATTGGCAAGCCCAAGAGGTTCAGTGGTTTAGACGACAGTGCCACCACCGTCCCAATGCATAGATGCATATACCATGCATGCAGTGGCAGGTGCAGATGGGCTTCTTTATTTGTTGGTGGTTTTGGACAGTAGGGAACTTATTTTAGAGATTTGTTACATGGTTCTTCTTCTGTGTTTTATACTGCAGTCCTATACCCACTTTATGTGGGAGTAACCTTCATCCATCTCAATTTAATTGGGTTCTGACTAGACATGCATACATTTGTTGAAGGGCTTTCCATCCACTAGATGTCTCCACTTATGGAAAAAGAAGGGAAGTAACATTCACTGATTTCGCCATTCCCCTAGAGCTCCCTGCACTACCCCAAATCTGCTCTAGAGTGTTGTGGGATTCTCTAGAAGAGCGTGGAATGTGACTTGAGGTGGGCCAGGGTCGGCCCTTTCAGGAGTTCAGCCTACATTCGAGTAGGACCCTGGCAGAGACACATGCCCGACTGGCATGTTCTCTCCCTCCTGGTCTATTGTTCAGGAGCTTCAATAGCTTTCTTCAGCCCAAACATCACAGTGACCGATGCCTACAGAGACCGGCACACTTAAGGATCCTCAGAGTCTTCGCAGCTTGCGTGACAGACCTCAGCAACTCAGCATTTTGGCTAATCTACTTTTATTTGCATATAAACACACACGGAGCACTGCAACATGGCTCCCTCTCTCTCTAGCATCAGACAGCAAAGAGAAAAGAACAAAGGACAATATCACGGAGCAGGAATTCTAACAGGTCCACCCACGAGGCAAGGTGAAGCAACCACCCCAGGTGGCAGAATCCACAGGGGCATCAGATCCAGCCTCCAAGGAGTGCACTGCTGGCTGCTGTCGCTCTTGCTTTACTGGCAGTGACAGCTGTGGTGCAGTCCTTGGAGGCCAGATCTGACACCTCCTTGGCAACACCACCCCTCGCCATGCCACTTCTATAGCAGCCTCTTGGTGAACAGGAAGCTCTGCTGCTCTCCTCCCAGCCTGTTCCCAATGTAGATCTTTATTCCCACCTTGTTCATGATATATAGATCTTCACTCACCCTTTCATCCCTGGCAGTGTGTGTGTGTGTGCCATTTTGTAGTTTGTCTCAGGTGCTAAACTGTATTGGGTCAGCCCTGGGTAGGGATACAGGGTGGTGGGGAAATCTGCAAAAAATAAATAAATGAAAAGTCCCCTCTTCTATCAGCAGAGGCACCTGCAAGATCAAAGACTCTGCCATGAATAGAAGGACTCCTTCCATTCATAAAAGTGAGCAACTGGATACAACCCACTGACAATAACAGACCTGCTCTCACCTGAGTTGTGTTGTGTTTTCTTTCTTTTCAGACAAAAAAAGACTCCACTTTTAGCCTTACTCTAATTAATGATTGTGATGATAGGGGAAGATGGGGAAAGGTACCATGGGGAGCAGTGTGTGTGTGTGTGTGTGTGTGTGCACACGCGCATCCTTCTGTTCTTTCAAAAAAAACTTTTGTGTCCATTTTTTACTAAAATGAGAAGCGGCATGCTCCTCTTTTGAGCTATTTGAGTCTCCAATTCATTTGAGAACTGTTCCTTTTAAAGATACAGAGAAACCTAGCAAAATACCAGATGTTTAATCAATACTCTTAACATTCTGAAAGTCTAGAGCATGGAAACAAAATGTCAATTGAATCACTCTGGAAAAGTAGATCTTTTGATTTCACCCATCCGCAATGCACCGTATTGACACTCAAGGAGCATTTACATTTTTGAAAAATGCAAACAGGTTGGCAGAGGGGGTTGCGGTCAATAAAGCCAAAGTATAGCTTGATGGCATGAAGAATAGAAGAAAGCTCACGCGTCTCTTCTGTTGTTTTCTATAGGGACATGGAAACCTGAAATAATTAATATATGGTTTTTGAAAAGCAAGGGGGAAAATACCTCAGCTCAGATTTTTCTGGGGCAGAATCCAGCCAAAGCCAATGATTATTTTGTAAAAGCTCAGCATTTTAAAGACCCATTTAATACCTATTTAAAATACCCTTTTTAAAAGACCCATTGGGAATTCAGCTGTGCCCCTCTGCTCAATTCTAATCTCTGTTGGAAGCTGCCCAGAGTGGGTGGGTAAACCCAGCCAGATGGGCAGACTATAAATACTAAATTTATTATTATTATTATTATTATTATTATTATTATTATTATTATTATTATCAATTCTCCTTCTTAAAACAGGTAGGTAGCCATGTTGGTCTGACGCAGTCGAAAAAATTAAAAAATTGTCCAGTAGACATGACAACAAACTACTTTTAGCTAAAATCTTAATTCAAAACATTTTTCTTCCTCTTTCATAATTCTAGAACCCAGGGCCAAGCAATGAAATGGAATGTTCGAAGATTCAGGACAGAGTATAAAAATTACTTTTTCACCCAGTGCATAGTTAAATTATGGAACTTGGGTAGCATGAAGAGAGGATTAGCCAACTTCCTGCAGGTTGGGGCTACCAATAGCCTTGATAGCTATGTTCTACCTCCACTGCTAGAGATAGTCTGGCTCTGAATATCAGTTGCTCAGAATCACAAGTGGGGAAAGAGCTGTTGCCTTCATGCCTTGCTTGCAAGATTCCAGTGCACTTATGGTTTATCATTGTGAGAAGCGGATGCTGCAGTAGGTGGACATTTGGTCTTATGTAGTGTCCTTGCAGAGAAGAGGAAGTGCATGAGGCCAAGGCTTGGGTATGGAATGCTAAACTAGAGATGAGGAACCTGTGCTACCACATGTTACTGGACCCAACTCCCATCATGCCTGACTCTTAGCCATGCTGTCTGGGGATGATGGTACCTGGGGTCCAAAAACATCTGGAGAACCATAGGTTCCCAATCCATGTGCTAAGCCCCACTTGAACATTACATTCAAATCCAGCTATCAACCAGATGGTGCCCTTAGTGTTTTATGCCTACGGTAAAATATAGTTCCAAAATACAATTGTCCTAGCAACTCATGCCATGGAAGAATTATGGCAAAATTATTACTTTTAATGCAATTCACCTTAAGTTGCTTAAACTCATAAAACAGATACTTCAATTTCTTTGGATGAGGCACAGGTCTGGTTTGGTTCTTATGCTTATTTTAGTCTTGTGCTGAAGAAAGAATCTTCTGTTATATGTATTTCAAGGTATAATAATAATAAAAATGTTCAAATCCTGGATATCTTGTTACCTATAATGGCAGCACAGCCCACAATGACTCAGAGTAGGGCTGGAGAACTCCAGTGTTCTCTGGGCCTGAGCTCTTCCTTTAACTATTTTTAATAACCGCTAAAACTGCAATTCCAATAGTTCTTCCTGTCTGTGTTTCTAAAAACACCCTACATCTCGAGCTTACCTTCATCTGCACAAATTGGTATGATCACGCACCTTAGAGAAATAAAAATGGAAATACCTTGAACAGACCACTGTCCATGTGTCCATTCTCATGCTCTCTTCCCCCATATGTATGGTGTAAATGGGTATCCCTCTCTGCACATACATAGTACTATATACGTATCCTCACTAATACCATATGTATTTTGACTCTATCCAAGAACCACTGTGCACCACAAGAAAACTAGGTTTGCAAAGGCTGCATTCACACAGTACATTTAAAGTGCCAAGATACAACTTGCTGGGAGGTGTACTGTATTTTTCGCCCCATAGGTCACACCTGGGTTTTTTTTTGGGGGGGGGATAAATAAAAAAAATTATCCCCCCCCCCCAGGCACGGGGCTGGCGCGGGGGAAGCCCAAGCTTCCCCCGACCCCAGCCCCCAGAACAGCCTGCTATTCGCAAGCCTAGGGAGCTGTGCCGGTCTCCCCAGGCTTGCGGAGAGCTGCGTGAATCCCAGGCATGCTCTTCAGCGCACACCAGGCTTCGGGATGCAGGCAGCTCTGCACAACCTTTGGGAGCCTGACGCAGCTTTGCGCCGGGCTCCCTAGGGTTGCGCAGAGCTTCCTGAAGCCTGCATTTGCCCCATAGGACGCACACACATTTCCCCTTCATTTTTGGAGGGGAAAAAGTGCATCCTATAGGGCGAAAAATATGGTAGTTTAAGGATGCTGAGAGTTGTTAGGAGACCTCTATTCTGATCCCAGAGCTACAATTCCCAGAGTTCCCTGTGAAGAGGGATTGACTGATAACTCACTCTGAAAATGGTTTACAAAGCCAGGGTCAGCCACCCTGGCATTTAGAAATAAAATACCTCTTGTTCTCCAGGAATCCAGGAAAAAAAAGAGAATGCAATGGGGGACCATTGCTAAGCCCCTTATGGGTTCCATTTGTTAGCATGATCACTTAAATAATGCAGATGGAATACAGAGAGAGAAAAAATCCTAAGAACACTTTACTGAAGAAACAGAACAAAAAGTATGTATTTTGAGACGAAAGAGAGGTTTTGTCATCAGGGCCTTCTTACCCATAGGCGCTAGGGGTTCAGGGTACCCAGGCGTCGGGCTCTCAGGGGCGCTAGACTGAGAGTCCGAGGCCTGAGAGTTGAGTCTGGGGAAGAGCCCGCCCATCGGTTGGAGTGCCGCGATGGGCTCTTCTGCTGCAGGAAGCTCTGTGCCGCGAGTTTGGGGGTGACTGAGCGAGCAAGATGCTGAAGCGGCTGGCCAGCTCCGCTCTCCTGCACGCCTGGGACTGGGTGATATGGAGGGGGGCACCGGGTGGATCTTTGCACCCCGGCACCGCATATGTTTAAGACAGCCCTGTTCACCATCCTGAAAGAGGCAATCAGCCAACCATAGAGAGGAAAAACTAGTTGGCAAACTAGACGAAGCTGGTAAAAGACACTCCTAGCCACAGACACTTGGGCCTCTAGTGATGAAGATGTATCCAGGAGTACGTATTCACAAAGGATCTTCTTGCTCCTTCAGAAGACGTGAGACCTGCGGGTATAGGGTGGTATATAAATTCTAATAACAATAATAAGGGGAATCCCATCCAGAACAGGTAACTTGCCAATTTCCCAAACATGAGAACCACCCACCCAAAGAGCCCCTGTCTTCACCGGACTTAGAAACAGTTTATTGGCCCTCACCCACTGCATCCTGACATCGGTCCAGAGTTTTCACAGCCTCTCTTGATTCAAATATTGCCAAAGTTATTCCCAGCATGACGCTGAGTTGACAGCACACAACTTTCCAGCACAAATAGAAGTTCTCCTGCTGCCCTTGGTGACTCTATAGATTAACTTCCTCCATGACCCTGTCTTGATTGCTCCCGACTCCTTCCATTCCAAGGGACTAATGACACGTGCCTGTGAGACACCAGGCCTAAAGAATAAGACGGAAGAGGATCCAAGAGTTTTCAACTCTGTACTGTTGGTTTTCAAAGATTCTCTACAACTTTTTCGCCTGCTGTGTTATGACAGGGTTTAGACTTTATATCCGTGCTTATAAGGCCTACAAAGAAAGAAAACAGAGCATCAGTCACCTGGTAATTATATAGCAACTGAAAGGCCATTTAGTTACTGTGGGATAAGCAATAGAATGATTAATAATCTAACCAATTACCATTCATTATAATATCTAATTTGGCATTTGATGAGCCACAGGGGTCTCGCCTGCCTCGTTACATGCCTAATGTTTAACAATTCTGCACCAGGTCTGTTCACACCTCTCCACCTCAACGTGTCATCTTCTAGTTTAAACACCTATTTTTAGGAAATAGCAGGATTGGTTTTTACAAAGGAGGTACAAATTATATAATGCCCTGTGGAAGTCATTTACACAGCTTCCATCTAATCTGACAGGTATATTATTGCCTCTTCCTGGGCACAACATTGCCTTAAAGGTAGAGTTTAAAAGTAAAAGAAATTCAGCCCCTGAAAAGCAATGAAGAATTCTGATCTCTCATAAGGCAGGGCAGTTCTGAAGTTCTGTGCTGTGCGTTGTTTCTTAAAAATCCAAACTGAACATTATCTGTTTGTTTTAGAAGCTGCACTAATAGTGTCTTAGTGAGCAAACAATGCTGTCAATTAGAGATCAAATGTGAGGGGGGAAATGTACAAAACTCATAGGTAGAGATACTGCTCACCGTGTTCCTGAGAGAAGAAAAATACCCTTTGGAGTTCTGAAGTAAGAAAATGAACTGACCCAGGCCCTGTGATTGCCATTGGTGGCCCTTATCCCTGTGCACACTTTCCAGGAGGCCAAGGGGCAGCAACATGAGAACAGGCCTTTGCAGTGGTGGCTCCCCACTAGTGAAATTCTCTTCCCAGGAAGGCACACACTTGGTACCATCTTTATCTATTTTAAGTGCCAGACATAGCATGCAGGAAACCCCCCTTTTTAAAAAAGAAAAAGAAAAAAGAGAAGTGTTTCTAACTCTTTAATTTTCTACCAGAGTGGAATGTAAGCTGCATGATGATTCCTTCTAAGAGAACAAAGCCTGCCAAATTTAAGAAATATAGGTGCAGCAGTGCTTTATCCTTCTGGGGTAGGAAACTAGAAACCATGCTCCTGCCCCCCTTTTTGCAGGGGCAATCAGTTTGAAAACTGGAGACATAAGAGAGGTAACTCCTGTTAAGAAACCTGACAATGTTCAGACAGATGGGTCCAGAGGCTGTCATACTACTACAGAGGTACCTCGGGTTACATACACTTCAGGTTACATGCGCTTCAGGTTACAGACTCCGCTAAACCAGAAATAGTGCTTCAGGTCAAGAACTTTGCTTCAGGATGAGAACAGAAATCGTGCTCCGGCGGGAGCGGGAGGCCCCATTAGCTAAAGTGGTGCTTCAGGTTAAGAACAGTTTCAGGTTAAGTACGGACCTCCGGAACGAATTAAGTACTTAACCCGAGGTACCACTGTAGATGATTTTACCTTTGTTATATATAATAAGCCTTTCCTGTAAGTGCCCTCTGTGAAGAAAGAGGGAAGGAACTGGAGACACAAATTGAATTACTATTCTATGTTGATGACATTGCCTACCAGGTGGGTACAATTCACATGGAATGGTGCCTTCAGTTGCATAAGCGCCATGTGTATATTCCAGTGAACACTTGGATCCACCACTCTGCCACTGACAGCTGACTCCAAGGTGAAGCTGGGACTAATCAGAGGACAGGACACCGTACCATAAAAAGATTTTCCAAATAACACATCTGTTAAAGGTGTGGCCCTTAGCAGCTGTAATTTCCCAGCATTTGGGACCTTGAATGAACATGGAAACCCCTTAACACACTTTAAATCCAATGGTTTTTGTTTCTTCGTTAAATGAATATTACCTTGGGGTAAAAACTTGTAAAGTCTGTTCTTTGTAAAGTGTTCTAGACATGGCTGATGAGTTAATATTCTTATTAAGCAATAATTACTCTATGTTTTATTTTCTGTTGGAAGCCACCCAGGGTGGCTGGGAGGCCCAGCCAGATGGACAGGGTATAAATAATAAATTATTGTTATTGTTATTATTGAAAACCAATGTTTAAGTCTTCAAAGCACCTCTAGGGCTGGATCTAGACACACCAAAGAAGCGTTTCAGTTTAAAGCGTTGTAAATTTAAGCAGGGAAAACACGTAGAGAAAAACGGAACTCCAAGTCGCCATCTGGTGGCAGAATGTTATATCGCACATACAACGCATATAAATCGCTTTTTCTTTACCAGTCGAGCTGAGTCCTAACTCAAGCTCCTGTGCAATGAACGGCCCTTGCCTGGCTGAGTGCTTTGGCGATCGTTTCCTCATTTTGGCTCCAGAACTGATACCAGGTGGTAGATGCAAGACTATGTGGTTGTGGTAATCAGTCAGATGATCAGAAGTTTTGCTAGACCTTCTTAAATGGAGTGTGCCTCTCTGAGGTACCATAGAAAGCAATTATGCCAGGCACTTAAGCAAATGGTCTGTTAATAACCAGGTAGAGGTGGTGATCTAGCATCCCAGAGCAGCTGGAAGAGTTCATTAACAAAGGGATAAATGAGTTGTCCATAAGCAGACACACTCTGGTATTCATACAATGCTTGCACCTGTTTGCACAAGATTGTTGCTACAATCTAGAAAAGTCCTTCAAAACCTTATAAGGCAACACAACTTTCCTCTTTATTTACACTTCAAGCTAGGTGTGTTATTTTCTTTTCACCTTTAATAGTCACAGAAGGGGACATGATGTTTTAGAAATTTAATTTTGATTTCTGATTCCTCCTATGTTCTTCTCAGCAATATGCTAAGCAGTACAGGAGTTCTAAACTTGCTGTTCTCTCTCTGAAAACAAAGCAACAGTCAACATCAGGATCCGGTAGAATCCTAGATTCCCAAACATGGGATTTGGCCAGATTGGGCTGAGGTAGTCACAGATTGCCCTGGGTCAGATCAAGTCCACCTGCAGTGATCCAGGGCTCTCGAAAGGGAGGGCAGTTTGGCAGTAGGAGGAGAGAAGGAGACACACAGCCACCCGGCATGTATCTGCCCTGACCCCACTATGAGTAGAATTTTGAACATACTTGAACAAGGAGCAAGTAAGGACTATCATGCCCCAGCCCTTGAGAACTTTGAAATGATATGAAGGACATTCTGGGAAAATAGAGTGACCACCATTTACTATTTTGGAAAAATAAAGGGAGTGCCACCATTCTACTCAATGCATGGCCAAAAATGAAATGCCCACATTGTACAGCTTGACATAGCAATGGTATGGCACATAGAAATAACAGAGAAGGAATGAGATGAGGAGCTTGTGGCTAGGGCAGAATGGCAGGCAGGTTGTGGCCATGAATGTGCAGAGAATCCCCTGCTTTTGTGCAATGCTACCTTTACTGTTAGGGACGCAGGTGACGCTGTGGGTTAAACCACAGAGCCTAGGACTTGCCGATCAGAAGGTCAGCGGTTCAAATCCCCGTGACGGGGTGAGCTCCCATTGCTCGGTGCCTGCTCCTGCCAACCTAGCAGTTCGAAAGCACGTCAAAGTGCAAGTAGATAAATAGGTACCACTGTGGCGGGAAGGTAAACAGCGTTTCCGTGCGCTGTTCTGGTTCGCCAGAAGCGGCTTAGTCATGCTGGCCACATGACCCGAAAGCTGTACGCCGGCTCCCTCGGCCAATAAAGCGAAATGAGCGCCACAACCCCAGAGTTGGTCACGACTGAACCTAATCGTCAGGGGTCCCTTTACCTTTTTACCTTTACTGTGCAAAAAACGACATCACAAAGCCTTTTCTTGTTGGGGGGAAACACAAGTCATATGTTCTAGAATTGTACTTCCAGAGCATTGCAGAGCACTTTATAAAGTAAGAAAAGCCTGAAATGCTGGATAATTTCAGAGACGTAGATCTGGTCTGTTAATATGCCAGGAAGAATGAGCAATTATGATTCCCCCCCCCCCATCTAAAGCAACATATGCTGTTTGCTGTCCTGTTCCGAACAGCTGTAGGTTAGATGCTGTTAAGATTAAGCCCCCTCTCTCCTCAATATTTCAAAATTGAAATTAAACTAAAATAACAGCACCTGCTGAACAAAACACTATTTCAAAATGTGTACTTGCACACAATTACTATGAAGACGCTGGCCACCATTGTTACCAGTCTATTCTTTTTGAATGGAAATGGCAGTGAAGTTTTTCCACGCAGCTGCAGCTCCTCAATTGTATAACTAGTGCTGGCCCCAAGCCAACCCTCAAGAACTCAAGTGGCACCAAAAGATACTATATTGATTTGCAATCGAACATAATAGGCCATCAGCTTAATTATTACTGAAGTGACAAGGTTCTGGATATTTCATATTTCTATTTCAGAGGCCTGGGAAAGATGAATGCAAATTTTTTAAATGCAGGCATTTGCCTTTCTTCAGAAAGGTAGAGCGCTCTTACTGTATTCAGAGGCTTTAAAAGACCAAAGGGACTGGCTATTCCTTGATCGCACGGTTACCCCTCTGTACAAATAGCTAAAAGCTACAAAACTCACTGCTCCCCGTGGCCAAGTGCCCTCTGACCCCTTTTAGTCAGTAAAAAGCAAACATGGATAATTAATTTCAATTGATTCCATAGCAGGGACTGTTTTATTCTAAAGAAACGATGATTTAATTGAGATGAAAGGAATCATTGGCACCTCTTTCCACTCTGAATATCAGCTGGGTCTACCAACGCTTCACACCAAAGGACGTTTCCCAGGGTTTTTCTTTGGCACATCAGAGACTACAAGCTGTCCAACTTAAAGGTGCCTTCCACTGTCATATCCTATGCCCTGCTATGTTGTTCTCTGTGTTGTTGTTGTTGTTGTGTTTTTAAGTTTGTGTTTTCCCATCTGTTGGAAACAATGGTAAAGATTGTGGGTGGCGAAATTTAGATCTGCTCTTGCACTATATAAATTTCTTCCGAGTTCAAGGGTGTGTCAGGAGACCCCTCTGGGTTTTTTGGATCCAAATCTCTTCCCAGTTCTCCCCCAGCCATGCCCCCTCACTACATCCCAGAGTCAGAACTTCAATGTCAGTTCTGCGAGGGTGTTGTTCGAGTAACAGCTAATCCCATTCACATTTACTCAGAAAGAAATCCCACTCTCTTCAATGGTACTTACTCCCAGTTAAGTGTGTGCAAGAATTCACATCTTCCCAAAGCAGTGAGTGAGCTTAACTGCAAGCTAATACGAATCAGCTCTCAGAAAGAGAATGCTTCTATACAAGGGTTGTTCTGGGCAATGCCAAGCTTTCTCCTTGGCACCGTGGTCATACAATTTATGGGTGCCAAGGCTGCCTTTAATTACCTTTGCAAACAGAAGCTTGTCTCTCTTATATAGAGTGCTGATTTGCATACTTGCATACTTTACAATTTCATAGCATATACCAGACACTTCCGATTTATGCAAGCTCAATACAGAGTCGATCATATTTATTTTCTAATTATATTGTACCAGACAAATCTATTTTAAAAGTTATCTATAACCAGCATCAGCCATATCATTGCTCCTTCTTTCTCTTACCCTATACTATTTTTATATTTGGTAGCATAATAGCAGCCCTGCTTAGGCCAGTATTATTCAGGGAGAATGGCAGAAATGAATATGAAATATGTTTTCTATGAATGATTATCTCCCACGTTAAATCTCAGTAAAACTCAATAACTGCACTTAGATGTCAGAAAAGGACCATTACTGTGGATTGTTTGCTCATATGAAAGGATTAAATATTGTTCTTGGGCAACCAAATCTCAGACCAACTTACCCTGTATTCACTGAATATGCTCATCTTTCCTGTTCCATAGTTCTTCCTCTCAGGTGATCCAAATAAGATCCCATCCCTTTATTGCTTTTTCTCTTAACTGCACCTGGAATTCGAGAGTCTTCCTACATGGGTCTTTCCCCTAATTACATAAACCATAGTTAATTATATATGCTGATTAGTTAGCATATATTAAGTTTCTAATTAATACAATGTATTGCCTTCATCCCCCCCCCCCCCGCCCCAATACAGCCACACATATAGATTTCTAGCCAGCAGCCGTGTGTTGGGGGATTCCATAAAAACCATGAAACTGTACAATGAGGGAAAAATGTTTCAGACCTGACTATTTAGTCTTCTATTGCAGAGAGGACAGATTTCCATAGCGTGGTTTTCATTTTTTGTATTCTACAGTACAAGCTGTTATAGTTAAACAAAAGAAGAAACAAAATGTTTTCATGGGAGACGTTTTAAATAATACCCTTAAAACTGGATTTCTGCCACAAACAGCAGCAGCAGAAATGAAAACTGCTCTTCAAGAGGGTCTCAGATGTTTCACCTCAGATCATAGGGGATGGGGAAACTTTTTGAGCCTGAGTGCTGCTGCACCAGGCAAAAACATTTCTGTTCTTCCCGGCCTTTGGCTAATTGATCTATTGCCCTCTAAGGTGGGTTATTGGTTTTTTTTTCTTGTTTGTTATAAGTCAGTGAGTGGCAGGACTCTAAAGAGTGTGTGGCAGACACAGGTGACCAGGGGAGTGACCCAGGAGAGGGGACCAATGATTTATGGGGTGTTACACTTCTTGTGGTCTAAACCACTGAGCCTAGGGTTTGCCAATTGGAAGGTTGGTGGTTCGAATCCCCGCGACAGGGTGAGCTCCTGTTGTTTGGTCCCAGCTCCTGCCCACCTAGCAGTTCAAAAGCACACCAGTGCAAGTAGATAAATAGGTACCTCTCTGGCGGGAAGGTAAACGGTGTTTCCATACGCTGCTTTGGTTCGCCAGAAGTGGCTTAGTCATGCTGGCCACATGACCCGGAAGCTGTTTGTGGACATACGCCGGCTCCCTCAGCCTATAGAGCGAGATGAGTGCCGCAACCCCAGAGTTGTCTGCGACTGGACCTAATGGTCAAGGGTACCTTTACCTTTACATTTACAGGCAGGAACCAAGAGAGGAGGGAGAGTCAGGGAAGTCCAAGGCAAGGGAAGGCATGCAGCACACGGCAGAAGAAGAAGGGATGGTTCAGGGTCTGTAGATTCCCCACCTTCCCCAGCCCCATTGTCTCCTAGAACCAGGAGTAGCTTGAAAAGGGAAGAGCAGTAATGGCATCTGTGCAGGAGAAGTCTCAGGTTGCAGGCAGGGTATGTAAGCCAGAGGAGAGCCCCACTGTTGCTGCAGCTGCTCCATAGGGCCCAGACCTGTGGACAGCTGCCTAGAGGCTAGAAGTATGTGAACATGTGTATCCAGAGCACCATGGAAGCTGCTGTGTTTCTCTTGCCAATAAAGAGTTAACTATTTCTCCCTTATCTAGGTTGGGCCATGACATTATATTATGTATATTTGTGTTTTTCTACTGTAAACAACCCTGTGATCCTCAGATGAAGGGTTGGCATATAAATAAATACAAACAAGCCTCGATATCTCCATTGGGTGGAACTGACCTCCTGATAGGATGGTATCCGCAAGAGGCCTTCACATGCAGAGCACGATAATCAATTTGGTATATAAGACAATCTTTTACATATCCTGTTCTTCAGCTCTGTAGGGTTTTATGGAACAACACCAGCACCTTGAACTCAGCCCGGTAGCTAATATGTAAATATGGGTTAACCAATTGCAGAGGAAAACACTTACAAACAAACCATGAATAATTTTCTTGTTTCACTTCTCCCCCCAAAGCATTTCTTTTCCCTTTTATCTCTCTTTCTTGCTGTCAATTAATTTACTACACAACAATACAACAAACCACATCCAGTTAGTTGCTCCAGGCAGAATCATCACAGCCGCACAATAAGAGTTTCAACGGATGCATAAATTAAAGAAAAGAAAAGAAAATTATTAATATGATTTCCAGTGGCTCTTGTTGGTACAGCAGCGGGGGTGTTTACTGTGTTGTTGCTGCATCATGCATCTACAAGTAACCCAGAGCTTTTGGGTTTGAGAGATGGGTAGCAGTGCCTCTTTTGGAAGAAACACGTGAGATCCATTGTACTACTGATATCCCCTAGTGAACTCATCTGGGTAATCAAAATGACACAGACATGAAGCCACCTTCTGTCTCTTTTATAAGGTAAAGGTAAAGGTACCCCTGCCCGTACGGGCCAGTCTTGACAGACTCTGGGGTTGTGCGCCCATCTCACTTAAGAGGCCAGGGGCCAGCGCTGTCTGGAGACACTTCCGGGTCACGTGGCCAGCGTGACATCGCTGCTCTGGCCAGAGCCAGAGCCAGAGCCGCACACGGAAACGCCGTTTACCTTCCCGCTGGTAAGCGGTCCCTATTTATCTACTTGCACCTGGAGGTGCTTTCGAACTGCTAGGTTGGCAGGCGCTGGGACCGAGCAGCGGGAGCGCACCCCGCCGCAGGGATTCGAACCGCCGACCTTTCGATCGGCAAGCCCTAGGCGCTGAGGCTTTAACCCACAGCGCCACCTGCGTCCCGGCTGTCTCTTTTATAGGCAGCACTTATTTCTTAGTACTTTCAAGAAATAAAAGATGGGTTGAAAACCTGGATAACCTCAAGAAAGATAAACAAGGCTTTGCATTCTTCCTGTGACCAAACAGCTTATGAAAATGATAAGTAACAATCTACAGGCTGGTGTGATCACTTGGGGAAAACATATTTGGAAAGGAACTACTATAGTTCATACCCTTATTTGCAAGTAAGTAGTGGCAGAAGGGGTGGCAAACCTGGGGAGCCCGTAGATGTTGACGAAGTCCAGTTCTCATGAGCCCCAGTCCATATGGCCAATGGTCAGAGATGATGGCACCTGCAGTCATGATGAAGCCATAGACTTCTTGAATGACCTAAGGCAAAATAATTGTGTCTTGGTTTTCAGTCTTTGCCAGCAAAATGGGAATGATCTCTACCTCGGAGGACTCATCTTTGTCAGGCCTTCAGGGGCTGAGTATAGTCATTTTAAAGGATACTGATCATTATGTCTTTATGTAATGTCTGATAATGCTTTTAATATCTTGCTTGTTAGGTTATACATGACCTTGTTTCTGCAAAGTGCCCCATGACCATATTTGGTGAAGGATGGTATAGAAATCTTTTAATAAATAAATAACTAAATATAAATGAGAAATCTGTTAGAAGTATCAGTTTATTTGTGTGTGTGTCCCCCACCCCCGGAGTGGAAAACATTTAATTAGGAGAGTCTAGGATTCAAACTGAGAGATTCTCGTACACTAGTACTAGAGGTCAGAATGAACAAAAGTCATATTGACTTCAGTGGATAATGTTTTCAGCAGTGTAAGGAAGCTGAAAGAAGTGGCCATTTAAATTAGGCACTAGCTGTTCTTTATACCTTCAAAATCAATATTTGGAAAGACTGGAAAATGATGAAGAAGAGGGGGAAGAAATGCTTTAACCACAGTCAGATCCACAGTATACTGGGAGCCAGAACAGTCTTGGGGCATTGACAAGAAATGTATGACCAGGAATCTTCAATAGAGGATTTTGGCATAGTGAGCTCTCTACAAAAACCAACAAAGAAGAATTGATAATATTCGATTGCACGATACTTTATAAAGGAAGAAATAGCAAGCACCTGCTCAAGTAATTTTGAAATTAGAAAAAGCATGCAAGGATAGAAATTGAGCAATTGTTCCTAAGTATATGAGAATCCAGCTGAACATTTTTTAAAAACAAAGAGAGGACCAAGATCAAGAAGAAAAGGCTTTTCTTTTTTCTTTCTTTCTTTTTTGTATAAAGGCAGATGAGAAGAATCCAAGAATCAAGGAAAATATGATGGCATATTATGGAGCCCAGATCTTAGATATATTTTGGATGTAATAAAATTATAACTTGGAAATATTTAAGAACTCTCTGAGCATTAAAAATGTCTGCCATGTATGTAATATCATCAATGCTACAGCAAAGGCTATGCCAAATTTTTGCTGCCCACCCCATTGTGGGTTTTTTTTTTCAGGCTAAAAGTGTTCTTTCAAGTGCAAAAAGCAGGCTGAAATCAGTTCCAATTTCTCAGTGTGTTTCATACCATTTCATAGTCATTGTTACCCATTCTCCTGCTGCTTTGGTCCCACGCTTTAAATTTTTAACACTTCTTAAAAACTTATTTCTGCACATACAAGAGTGAAAGAAGAGCGGCAGCTTTTTATGCAAGGACTGTTCTATGATTTTCAGTGACATTTAAAAATGCACCTCTTCACCCCAGACCTTTGGGAAGAAATGGATTCAGTAAGGTACAATAGATGAGGCCTCTCGGCTGTATTGATACCATTTTTTAAGTTATAGTTTTAATGTTGCTATATTTATTGTTGTAAATCCAAGCGTGGAATCCAAGTGTGGCATTCAATGAACTACCAGTAGTTGTGCATGGGCAAGGAGTACAGCTAGCACAATCCCCTCTTCTCCCCCAGTGTGTGTCCTATTGCACCCCCAAAACTGCTCTGGAGGCTTGGGAAAAACCACAAGATGGATTTAGAGGATATGTGAGAAGGAAGGGGGAAATTGTTCTGTTGCGCAAAGAGAAATCTTTCTACAGATGGAACCAGTGACAATGCTCTGTTGAACACAAGCCCAAGAGCCTTTGCACACGTACAACCATTCTCAAAGTTTCAAGAAGGATATTCCACCAGCCAGTTGTTGATGCAAGCAAACCTCTGATGACTTTTCTCATTACGAAAAAGAACAGACGGAGGAAGATGTGTGCAGGAGGAATGTCAGAATGTAAATATCTGTATCAATTGTTTTTCAAAACCAACAAGGAAATAGCATCATAAACACTCTTTCTTGGGTTTCCGTAGCTTGAGAGGCAACATATTAAAAAAGCCAAATATTTAGGGGTTGGGAAGCGGAGAGGGGAAGGTACAAGAACAAAAAGCAAAACATTTTGCAACACATCTAAAAAACACTCAAATCACAAATGTCAGGAGTGATTTTGGCTAAGGCTTTCTAATAGCATCGCTACGGTGGAACCTTTCTATACAACTGAAATTTCTGTTATCCTTCATTAATTGTGTCAAAGTCTCCTTAAACGAGCCAACCAAGTGGTTTGCAATTTCCAGGAAAATATCCCAGATGAAGCTGATATTTTTGTTGCCAAAAAATTATGAGCTGAACTGTACCTTAAGCACTGATTTGCCTGGTAGAGATGTGATATTGCTAATTGTCTAAAACCGTAGCAGCTGTGTAGCCATTTTAAGAACTCCAAAAAGGATTGAGATGATTGTAATTTTGAACAGCATTTTGACATCATTTCATATCGCCAATATTTATTTACTTACTTACTTACTTACTTACTTACTTTACTGCTTTAGAGCGCATACTCCTGGAAATTTTCTGCGAGAAATGTTCTGACCTTTCATTTTTATTTAACATCAACCGCTAAGTAGCACTTCGGGGCAATTGTACCACATCAGCTTTGTAATCATGAAGTGAAGTACTTTGGTCCAGAGCAATTCTTCGCTGCCAGGGTTTGTCCTTCAGCACTTGCTCACAGTTCAACGCTTGACTTAACAGTCCGCACAGAACCAGGTTCACACGGCCTATCTCTTCCCTTGACCACATTTTCTATGAGCCCAGGGATAAAGGGGAAAGTGGTCAAACCGGATCAGTAGCAGTTGGCAAGGTGGGTCAGAGAGGGGCTGTGCTGTTTACCTGGCTTCCCAATATTGGGGGCATTGCCAGTTACTGAGAGAAAAAGTGGGAGGGGTGAGATGATGGCGAGACTGGCATGATGTAGGGACATGGGTGGAGCCAATCTGCTGCTCCCGCCCACTGTGTCCATGACCATGCTGACCTCCCTGCCACCTAGTCCCTTTCCCTCTTAGTAACCAGCAGTGACCCCAGTACAGTGGTACCTCGGGTTACATACGCTTCAGGTTACATACGCTTCAGGTTACAGACTCCACTAACCCAGAAATAGTGCTTCAGGTCAAGAACTTTGCTTCAGGATGAAAACAGAAATCGCGCGGTGGCAACGGGAGGCCCCATTAGCTAAAGTGGTGCTTCAGGTAAAGAACAGTTTCAGGTTAAGTATGGACCTCCGGAACGAATTAAGTACTTAACCCAAGGTACCACTGTATTGGGAAGCCAAAGAAGCAGGGTAGCCATCTTCACCCTGCCCCACTGACTGATACTGAACCAGATTCGTATCAAGCTCTCTCTCTAGACAGGACTTCCCCACATCTGTAGATGAGGTGACGGAAACAAAGAGATTGTAGTTTGTCCTCCTACTTCCTCTTGAACAAGTAAGTAAAGCTAGCCAGAAACACACCCACATATATACACATATGTTTAAAGACAACATGAAAAGACAACTTATTTCCCTTTTTTCTCAGGTGTAGCTTTGCTCACTTTCCCCATTAAAAAACTAAAATTCCTTTCTAAATGTTTGGTAGGAAAGAGTTATAGCCAATGTAATGCTCACCAGGGTGCTCTCAGCACAAGGATTGCCACTAGTACAAAGTGTTAGTTTCTGTTCTTATCACTGTGCAACTGCTTGGAGTCACAGGACTCTGTTTACATTCCAGAGACCTTCCAGGCTGTTGGAGTCT
This sequence comes from Podarcis cretensis, assembly GCF_951804945.1. NCBI lineage: Eukaryota > Metazoa > Chordata > Lepidosauria > Squamata > Lacertidae > Podarcis > Podarcis cretensis. Next base: position 72,987,915 of record NC_137170.1, on the reverse strand, counting down.
CATGGGAAAGGAGATGGGATGGGATGTTAGTGGTTTCCTGATTCCTTTGTTCCTTTGTTCCTTTGTTTCAGTATCTTCTCTGCTTCCATAGAGAGAGGATGTATTTTCTGACTGCGTAGCTTAGAAATAAAACTCTTTACAATGTAGCCCAAACCTCTCGTCTCTTCCCTGTGCTGGGAACTCTGCTGGATGGAGAATGTGCCTTGGAGCCTCATCAAAGCCTCGAGGTCATTATACGTCGGGAAGCGATTCTGAAGGCTCGGCTGGAGGCAAATGAGGCTTTATCATCTTGGCCAAGCGGAGATGCTGATACAAAGGACTGCCTCCTCTCTCCCCCGACCCTGTTGAGACAAGTTTGATATCTTGTTTTACTAACTGGTGCCCTGCTTGCCGAATCATGGTTCTTCTCTGTATGTTTGTATCATTCTGAGATTTTATTTTCTATGATATTTCAGTTTTACTATGGCTTATGGTCAAAGAACTGATGAGTTCCATCAGTGGAAGACCTTGCAAGGACTTCCGTTTCTGCAGCCCCATCTCCTCCTACTGTGTGCCACCCGCATCCCCCCAAATTGGCTCAGAGGGTCATGAGAAACCCCAGGACAGAACACAAGAGATGGAGAGGGCAAATTGTTCTGCCTGGCAAGCTGAAATCATGTGGATAATACAGTGGTACCTTGAGTTAAGAACTTAATTTGTTCTGGAGGTCCATTCTTAACCAGAAATTGTTCTTAAAAGAGGTACCACTTTAGCTAATGGGGCCGCGCCGCTGCTGCCGCACTGCCAGCATGCGATTTCGGTTCTCACCCTGGGGCAAAGTTCACAACCTGAGGTAACTACTTCTGGGTTAACCCAGAAGTTAACTAACCCAGTTAGCTAACCCAGAAGTAGTTACCTCAGGTTGTGAACTTTGCCCCAGTGTGAGAACCGAAATCGCGTGCTGGCAGTGCGGCAGCAGCGGTGTGGCCCCATTAGCGAAAGCACGCCTCAGGTTAAGAACTATTTCAGGTTAAGAACGGATCTCTGGAACGAATTAAGTTCGTAACCTGAGGTACCTGAGGTAACACAGTGGTACCTTGGTTGTCAAGCTTAATCCATTCTAGGAGTCCGTTTGACTCCTGAAACCATTCGAAAACCAAGGCACTGCTTCTGATTGGCTGCAGGAGCTTCCTGCACTCAACCAGAAGCCGCGGAAGCCACTCACTTCAGGGTTTGCAGCATTCGGGAGCCGATTTGTTCGAGAGCCGTGCCGTTCGACCACCAAGGTACCACTGTAATACTTAGAGATTTTTTATTTATTTATTTATTTATTTATTTATTTATTTATTTATTTGGTAATAAGTAAATAGTACTGATAATATTAAGACAATGTGTTTGATGTACTTTGAAATACTCCAGCCTGTCATTTAAATGCTAAGTATTACCATGATCACAGCTCGCAACCTAGCATTGTGCTGTTCTCTTCCCATCCCACAATGCGTGGAATGAGCTAGGGCAGAAAAGGCAAAGAGGCATTTTTATTTTATTGTCCCTGTAGCACATACTCAGTAGAACTAGGAAGAAGAAGAGGGCAAAGCAGCTTCTGATACCTAGGAGTTGGAGAAGGCTTTTTCTTCTTTTCAACAGCTCACAAGAACGGTGTATTGGGGGGGGTATCATTCTAGCAATGACAAGGAACTAAAATATAGTGGCAATTTGCCTCGAATAACCCAAGTTGACACATAGAGAACAGTCAATTTTGAATTTGCAGGGATACTAAAAATATGCTGACATGAGTATCAACGTGGAAATTGCTTGATCAAAAATCAAGCCAGAAAGGCAAAAGTGTTTTCTAGTTGACATTCACCTGATCTTTCAATAAATAACATAGAAAGGAGATCATATATCATTGCCTTTTAATTTCCTCTTACTCTAATGCTCTTTTATACATCTTGTGGCTGACTCGGGCAGAGACCAGGCAGTGACATTCTAATAATTTGGATGTATATATTTTCTCAGATGTCAAAAATCATCTGAAAGTGTCAAGAGGAATAGGGGAAATGGTGTGAGACAATAAGAAGTGAAAAAGTATTCTAAGATGTAGCCTGCAATCACAGGCAGCTTTGTGGATGCCTGTGATTCAGATGAAGAGCAGAATAAAGGATTAATTGCATCGCTGAAATGACACTGTCTCGCATAAAGCAAACGGAAGCGCATGAAGGTATGAAAGAAAGGTAATATTGCCAACTTAGGGAGAAAGCAGTTTGAACACAGATGAGGGAACTTTCTCAGCCTGCAGAACAGGCAGGCTGCAGTTTGCATATGGACATGGGTTTCTACAAATGTAAGGATGAAACAACTAAGCATTAAATGCCTTCGGAAATATAGTTTGCTACTTCTACTTTTAAATATTTCCTTAGCACCACTTGTGTTAGCAGCTTGAGAGAACATGGGTTTTGCCCCCAGTCCTTCACAAAGATTTACATAAGTTTACAGAAAATGCATATATCATCCTGCAATATGATTTGGGCATGTGTCTCTTTGGCCATATGTATGTTGTTGTTGTTGTTTAGTCGTGTCCGACTCTTCGTGACCCCATGGACCAGAGCACGCCAGGCACTTCTGTCTTCCACTGCCTCCCGCAGTTTGGTCAAACTCATGTTCGTAGCTTCGAGAACACTGTCCAACCATCTCGTCCTCTGCCGTCCCCTTCTCCTTGTGCCCTCCATTTTTCCCAACATCAAGGTCTTTTCCAGGGAGTCTTCTCTTCTCATGAGGTGGCCAAAGTATTGGAGTCTCAGCTTCAGGATCTGTCCTTCCAGTGAGCACTCAGGGCTGATTTCCTTAAGAATGCATAGCTTTGATCTTCTTGCAGTCCATGGGACTCTCAAGAGTCTCCTCCAGCACCATAATTCAAAAGCATCAATTCTTTGGCGATCAGCCTTCTTTATGGTCCAGCTCTCACTTCCATACATCACTACTGGGAAAACCATAGCTTTAACTATACAGACCTTTGTTGCCATATGTATATGGGAGCTCAAAGTCAACAACGATTTCCTAGTATGTGTACTATGCAGCGAAGGAGAGAGAGAGAGAGAGAGAGAGAGAGAGAGAGGTATTTAAATACATAGCGATATATAGATATATGCAGGTGGGGAAGAATCATAGCTCAGTGGTAGACCACATGCTTCATTTTCTGATTGTCCATATCCAATCCTTGGCATCTCCATGACTGAAACTCTGAAGAATTGTTTCCAGTGAGTGTAGGCAATAGTGCACTAGATGAAGCAGTGGTTCGACACAGATCAAGGCTGCTTCCCATGCTCTTAATGTCTGCTTTCCCCTTGCATCCATATATTTCAACAGAGGACATTCAGGGAAGCTGAATGTTGGAAGATTTAGGACAGATAGACTCTGGAACTCGTTCCCATGGCAGGCACTGAGGACCATCAACTTGGATGGCTTTAAAAGAAATGAATACGGCCTCCATGGTAGGAGGAGATAATGCTTCTGAATACCAGGTGCTGGAAATCATAAGGGAGCGAGCTCTTGTGTTCGAATCCTGCTTGCAGGTTTCCCACAGGCATCTGACTGACCACTGTGAGAACTGGACTGGAGGGCCATTGACCTAATTTGGCAGGCTTTTCTAGTGTTCATTGCTGTTGTTTATTGTTTTGAACCTGCCTCAGTTATATTCTAAGTAGAAATCCAGAGTAGAAATTCGAGAAATCAATCAATGAATAAAGTACCTATTGTCACAGGAGTGTGCTGGTCAGTAATCACATGGTTCACAGATGGAGTTAACTCTTTATTAGCAAAAACATGAGCTCCACAGACTTGGTTGAGTGTCATGACTAATGAGCAGAACTGCTCATTTCCAGTGGTCTTCCTCCCTGAAAATCAGTTACCGAGACTGAAAGTCACCACTTCCTCAGGGCTTTCTCCCAACAATTGGAGACTGTGCCTCTGTGCAGCCAACCTCTGACCTTTTCATGCCTCTTCTGGTGCTGGGAGTTAAGGGGTTAGGCGAGCTTGATTCTTCATCTCTGCCTGTTGACATTCATCCTCCCACTTTCCTGCTTCAGCTTCTGCCTCGGATTCTTGACTACTCTCTGCCACAGACCCTCCCAGCTTACTAAGCCCTGTTTCAGCTTCTGACACCTCCTCTTCCCAGTCTTTTCCATCTGACCGCTCATTGTCATGCCACCACCAATCCCTGGGCTCTGAGCCTTCTTCCTTTGGTGGTTCCCCAGTTGGTTCCTCCCATCATTCATCTGTGTCCAGCCAGTCCATGACACCTATATTGTAAGACAATTTCAAACAGAGTATAAGCACCAAACCCCTCCTAGTATAAACGAACATTGTTTGAACTCAGTTATTGAGAGCCATGTTAGAACAGACTGAGGAAGAGTTATAGCTCAGCGCTAGAGCACATGTTTTGTATGTAGATGCTCCCAGGTCCAGTCCTTGGAATCTCCAACTAGGCCTGGAAAAATACCCTTCTTGAAATCAAGGAGAGCTGCTGCCAGTTGCTTTAGAGAATATTGAGCTTCCTGTATAATTGTAGTTCTGTGGACACTGTACATTTAAAGCACATTCAAAGCACACAAACACACACCCCTCAAACAATTTTGGGCAGTGTTGTTTGTTAAGGGTTCCTGGAAATTGTAACTCTGTGAGTGGTAACCTAAAGTGCCCAGGATTCTTTGAGGGGAAGGATGTGCCTTAAATATACAGTGCTTAGCAACCCATGTGGTCTATGGCCTGTCATATCGCCTCCCACACTGCGCTATGGCAGGACATCTTAAACATAGTATGTCCCTGGGGTACAATTGTATAAAGCATACTACAGTCAAAGAAATAATATTCTACAACATCTCTAACTAGCTTGTTCCATTAGTTAATTCCTATTTTGGTTATGAAGTTCTTCCTGTTTCTGAACATAAATCTACTTCCCTGTAGTGAAAAGAATTACCCTTTGTCATATAATCATTGAATAGGGTGAATGGTTGTTCTCCATTTGACTTCCTAGGGCTGTTAAAATAGTTGAAAACTGGCAACATATTCCCACATGTACAATTTTTCACCGTGGGGTAAATGCACATAGTTTCTAAGTGTGGTGATGTGAAGTTTGGGTTGTTTGGATCCAGCTGCCTACGCCACAATGCCACCCTTCAACTAATTTTATTGCCTTTCCCCTCACATATCAAAGGACTAGTTTGTAAACCCAAAGCAAGATCTACAATTTCAAGCATGATTCCTCAATTGCAAAATGCAGGCAAACGTTTAATATGCAGTGTATTGACTCCTCTACAAACAATTTCATGCTTTGTTTTCCAACTCTATTGCTACAATGGATAGCTTCATGAGGCATGAAGCAAATCTCTGGTGTTAAGTATTTATTATGTAGTCTCTTTTTCTAGTCCTTTGACCATCACAATATTTCTTTGATGTCCCTGTATTTTTACATTTCAAAGGCTAAGATAACAATGTGCTTTAAGACGACTGGAGGGGGGGATAAAAACAGGATGCATGTCTATAATATACTAAAAGGAAGCTGCATTCTACCACAATTTCTTCATATTAGTTCAGTTGTCTTCGTTTTGGATTTATTACACACACACACACACACACACACACACACACACACAAAATGAGAAACAAAAAGGCCATGCAAATCACAATCATTGAAACTGAAAGAGCAATATCCTTTTAGATCATCACTTGCATTTTTGGTGCTTTTCAGATCAATGAGATTGTGACAGTGTGAAGCAGCTCTTTTACTTCATTTTCAATCCTTTACAGCCACCATGATGAAAGGAATTCAGCAGACACAAGGGATTCTCTGCTTTCCATACAATACTTAAAAATGGACTTTCTTTGTGGAGCCTAACTTGAGACTGCAAGCAAAATAGGAGAAAACTAGGAACTAGGACATATAGTGGAGTCCCACATATACTGATACTTACCACACACACACACACACACACACACACACACACAATGTTCCATGTGTATGTGTGATGCAGTCCACATAAGCAGGCCTCCTGAAGCACTGAAACTTCCAAGTTCTAATCAGGTTCTAATGAGATCCTGGGTTGTTGTTGTGTACTCCTGTCACATACAAACCCCAGATGCAGACCCTTCAAGTGTCCCTGTTTTCCAGGGACAAGCCTGGATTTACAGAAGCTATTCTGGTTTCTGGTTTGATCCCGGAATGTCCCGCTTTTCCTTAGGACGTCCCCTATTTTCATTGCAGAAATGTTGGAGGGTTTGGAGCTATCCGACCCCCCAAGCCATCTGAAGGCAGCCCTGTATAGGGAAGTTTTTTACAAAAATATTTAATATTCTGTTATGGTTTTCTATATGTTGGAAGCCTCCCAGAGTGGCTGGGTCAACCCAGTCATAGGGGTTGAGTATACCGTAAATATGCAGATCTACACCCATGTTCCAACAGCAGCTCAATTTGGCATCATGGTGATGGGTACAGAGTGGCAAATCAATAAAGCGTTGGACGACATGTGCAGGACATGTCCAATACAGCTTAGTTTTAGACTTGTGGCATATTTCTGTAATATACCACATAAATATGGTAACCTTTGGTCCATGGCTGTAGTGCGCATTTTACTGTTGCTTTATTTCTGCTGAATTCCCTTCGCGGATTATGAGTTAACGAATAACGACTGTTGTGGTGACGCAAGAGACTTAAGCGCTGCTCAAGGCCTATACATTGCAGCCCTAGTTATGGCCTTGAACGTGTCAGTCCGGTGTTTTGTGAAGAGAGGGAGTGCACAGGGAATAAATCCAGCAGGGGCGCAGTCAGGCTGGTAGATGAGGAAAGGGAATTGTGTACACAGCATTTGCATGGGATGCCCGTTGCCCTGATCCACCTAGGGATGCAAGTGCAAAGGCCAGTTGTTATATTCCTATGTGTGTTTCAGTTTAACACGTTGTAAACTTTGTATGAGAAATTGGGTTGGCAAAAACGGAACTCCACAGCGCCATCTGGTGTCACAGCATTAAAATGCATATACAACACAGATAAAGTGCTTTTTCTTTGCCAATGTAGCTGACTCCCTGGAGATAAAAATGCCATTTAAGCAACATATAATGCTTACAGGAATCATGTTCATTTCAGTGTAAAACACTGCACAGAACTGATAGAATGCTTCATTATAGATTCCTTCCCCACTCCCTAATGGAAAAAACAAACAAACAACCACCACGTACCCCTGTGATTGTAACATAATCATATACACCTCAGGTTTATAGTTGATTCCTCGGATTTATAGTCTTCCTAGACTTCTTTTAAGTACTGGATTTTGTCAATAAAAGAAAAAAGCGTGTCCTTCCCAAATTCAAATATACCTTTTAATAATAGATTACAAGCAAAAGGCAAGGGGAATAGGCACAAAAGGAGAAACTGATCAGTCAAAGTTTTACCCTGACAAAACAAAGTTAAGGCAACAGGAATCGTACACAAGATTTAGAGCTCGATACAGAATATCCTCATGCCACAAAGCCCTTTGTTTCAAATGTTAATAATGATTCTGTTTTCTACAAAACACACCGTAGCAGTCAGGGGATTGAATGCTCAACGTAGTTAGAGAAAAGTTTGTATAACGAGCTTCCCTGCCCCCTCATAGTCCAAGGAATTGCATTAATAGCTACAAATTGTATTTCTAAACCAGGCCTATTATAAGAAGACCCAACAGCTCACGACAGCAGGTACTGTACTTTGATGGGTTTCACATAGTCCCTGAGTTATATCAGTCCTCATCCTACCAATAAGAAGAGGAACAGAGAGTTGGTCATTCCATTATGCTCTTCTTTCACACTGATATTCTGTTGCATTGCAACATCATAGTTCAAGTTCCAATGAAACTGCAAAATACAAAAATACAATGAAGCACCCAGAGCAGTATACAGTGGTACCTCAGGTTACATATGCTTCAGGTTACATGCACTTCAGGTTACAGACTCCGCTAACCCAGAAATCATGCTTCAGGTTAAGAACATTGCTTCAGGATGAGAACAGAAATCATACTCCGGCGGCGCAGTGGCAATAGGAAGCCCCATTAGCTAAAGTGGTGCTTCAGCTTAAGAAAAGTTTCAGGTTAAGAACGGACCTCCGGAACAAATTAAGTACCACTGTAATGGTTAGATTGTTGGATTATGACCTGAGAGAGGAGAGTTTGACTCCCCATGTAGACATGAAGCTCATCTCCAAGTAAGTGTATGTAAGTTTGCAGCCTTAGAGCTTTATAGGCCAAATTTATAAGCACATGCATGCTGAATAAAAAAACCAAAACAAAACAGAGCTTCCAATTAGGTTGCAAAGAGAACTGAGAATTCAGCACCAACATCCCAGCTCAGCTATCTACTCACTAAGACAAGTGAACCCCAGGAATGTTGGTATCTTGTTTTCATGTGTCAGATGGGAATCATGTGGTCTTTTTATTGAAACAACCATTAAAAGGGAGGTTATTCCACTGAATTGAATGGAAGCTGAACAAAATATGTTACTAAAGAGCACTACAGTGCTCCAGTTCTGGATGGTCTCCCATTCACTTTAATGGATATCATGCAGAGTAATTAATGGTTAAGGTCCGTATAGTTAAAGCTATGGTTTTCCCAGTAGTGATGTATGGAAGTGAGAGCTGGACCATAAAGAAGGCTGATCGCGAAAGAATTGATGCTTTTGAATTATGGTGCTGGAGGAGACTCTTGAGAGTCCCATGGACTGCAAGAAGATCAAAGCTATGCATTCTTAAGGAAATCAGCCCTGAGTGCTCACTGGAAGGACAGATCCTGAAGCTGAGACTCCAATACTTTGGCCACCTCATGAGAAGAGAAGACTCCCTGGAAAAGACCCTGATGTTGGGAAAGATGGAGGGCACAAGGAGAAGGGGACGACAGAGGACGAGATGGTTGGATAGTGTTCTCGAAGCTACCAGCATGAATTTTGACTAAACTGTGGGAGGCAGTGAAAGACAGAAGTGCCTGGCGTGCTCTGGTCCATGGGATCACGAAGAGTCGGACACGACTAAACGACTAAACAACAACAAATTAATGGTTGGTTATGACTAGAGAGAATGCAACTAGTGTAGGATCTCCGCTGTTCTATGCATGTGCCAGCCAACACATTACGCTGAGCAGTTGTTAACCCATTTAGACCATTTGACTGATCCTGACACAACAAAGAGAGCATGATTTCCTTCTTTCACAAATAGTTTTGGTTTTCAGAGGATTCTTGAAATGCAACTAGGCTTTCCTCTTCGGGCATGCAACATTTATTTATTTAGTAAAATACACACCACTTGATTGTAAAAGAAATCCCTATTATATATGTTGTATACCTCAACCACAATATTCATCTCTCTGTATCTGCTGCACTGGGAAGCAACCAGATCCTCTCTGTATCATTCTAATTCCGTTGTTTATTATTATTATTATTATTATTATTATTATTATTTGGATCAAAATAATTTTTGTTAAATCCACAGTTCCTCTGCCCCTGCACTGACTAATTGGGAATTTTTAAATGGCTTTTTGTGTTTTGTTTTCACAGAAGTGGATGGAATTTTCAGAAAAAAGAGCCCTACCAGAGTGCCTTAATTCTGCCAAATTGCAAGCAGATTCATCCAAGAATTTTTGTTCAGGGAACCTTTAAAACAGGTTTTTTTAAAGAAAGAAAAATACCCCAGCATGTTAATTTTCTGCCAGACTTGGAAGCAAGTTGCAGGCATGGTTGCCTCCCCTGAAGGGATGAAGCTTGCAAACTTTCTGAACGACAGACTGGAGTGGAATCTACACACACAAATTTATAAAAAAACCCTGTGAAAATGCTTTGTTTAAAAACGTTTTGAAAAATATTTTGAATTTGCCATAGCATACTGTCACCATCTAGTGTCACATTTGTATATTGCAATTTAAAATGTTTTATTTGCAGCTGTATAGCTGAGTCCATAGTTGTTCTCCTGCTAGGGCAGACTTTACCATTTTGAGGTGGGTGAAAAAAAAACTTGCCCTCTTCTAGTGTTTTGTGAATGGTCTGAAAACTGGTAACATTGGTGCAAGACCCCTGGGTACACTGGTAAGAATTTACTGGGAATGAGCAAGATATCTTGAAGTGTACTTAAAGGGAAAGCAGGCTTAGCTGAATTAGGGGAAATGTACCAGATCCATAGAAGGAAGGGAGAAAAACATCCATAAAAATATTAAGAGTACTGGTCAGCAAGAATTCCAATTATATAAATATATGAAAACTTTTGAATTTCCCCCCCTGTCTTTTTTGGTATATTGACCTTTTTTTTGTAGAGTAACAAAGAGCACTCTTCGAAAGGGCAGCCAAAGCTTCATGGGACACGAGGATCCATGATTTACTGAGCTGTGAAACAGAGTCATTCTTTTACGGCTATTATCTGGCTTCCACATTAGAAAGTTCTAAATAAGATGAAGCAGTCAGTTCTTGTAGCTAATGCAGGAAGAATGGGCCTGGCAAAACAAGAGAAAAAAATGCAATTGATGTTAATGGAAGCCAAACCAGAATTAATAAGTCATTTATGAAAGTTTTAAAAGTTCTGTTTCGTAAGTGATTTCTTCAGTATTGTGCCGGAGTGACTCATTCCTACGTGAAACCATTTTACTATAGTCTGAAAAGCACAATCCATTTCACTTTCATCAGCTGAACCTTGGAAGTGGCTGAAGGGGTACTCTATATTTGGCTCGTATATGCCACAAATTTACTGCTGTGTCTCTAGTTCCACTTCTGGAATGATCCCATCTTCCAGTAAGAAGTGAGTAGGTGGAAAGGATTCATATGTACGTCCCTTTACACTGAAGCAATGTGACTGGTATCTGCACTGCATTTGCACAGCTTAAATTGAAGCACAATAGTATGTGGCCCTGTACCTGAGCAACTGTGCCTGAGAACATGGTGAGTGGAGGTAGAAATGTGGCAAGACTGGTGATCATCTAGCAATCATCCAAGAATTGCTAACCCCATTGCCCTGAACACAGCACACACAAAACAACAAAAAGGCTACAACACTATTAGTTGCTGTTGACGTTAAATTAATTAAATTTATATACCAACCTTCACAGGGTGGTTTGCAATTTAAAAAACAAAATACAGTGGTACCTCAGGTTACATACACTTCAGGTTACAGACTCCGCTAACCCAGAAATAGTACCTCGGGTTAAGAACTTTGCTTCAGGATGAGAACAGAAATCGTGCAGCGGCGGTGCAGTGGCAGCAGGAGGCCCCATTAGCTAAAGTGGTGCTTCAGGTTAAGAACATAACATTGTCATAGTAAAATGCAGGGGGGAATACAACACCCCTACCACTTTAAAAGGCCATAAATTGATTAATGGCTGAAAGCCTGGTTGAAGAATTTTTGCCTGGCGCATAAAAGATAGGAGCCAGGTGAGCCACCTTAGGGAGAGCATTCCAGAAATGGAGGGCCATCACAGAAAAGGCCCCTCTGGACCTTCTGTGGAGGGGGCAAATGAAGAAGGGCCTCAGATGATAATCACAGAGACCTAGTTGGTTCACACGGGGAGAGGCAGTTCGTAGTGCATTGCTCTAGAGTAGGGGTAGCTAAGCCAAAACCTATGGCCTACACCTGTCATCTCCCCACCCCAGGTTCTTTTGCATCCTACAGAAAGGATGGCGGTTGATGAATGTGGACCTGCGTGTGCCAAATCACTGCCCTGCAATCACTGTTTGGCCATGATATTACAGTCAACTTCTGACTGGTACTGTTGCTAGCATATCCGGGATCTGAATGTTTCAGGGTGTTCTTCCCTCTTGAGAGAAAAGCACACCAAAATACCTGAGGGACCAATTCAGGTAAAGAATCACTGAAACAGAATTTTCTAGGGAGTCACACTAATTCCTTGACCGTTCATTTTTCCTGAGAGAAAAGCAAAGCATTATTTTAACCGGTCACCCCAATAAACCCACTAATTCCCCATTTTAACCTGCCTCATGGGTTCTTCTTCTTTCGATATTTTGCCGTCATTTATGTTATTTTATGCTGAAAGTTTTTAATGAAGGGAAGATTTGAACGAAGAGCACCAGTGTAAGAAGCTCGCGTCTACTTACTGGATTCCCTGTCTCTCCAGGGAGGACATGCAAGAGTCATCCTGTATTTTGCCAATAATGAAGACTCTGTAGATACTCTGTGTTATAAATAGAAACATTAACTTATAGCAGAGCTCGATTAAGAAGAATGCTTGGTATGCGGCAGCTGTCATAGAAACCCTTTGTTCTCTACTGTTATTATATTTATTTTACAGCTTTTTAAATGAATACATACAACAATCATAAAAATCAATGTGCAATAGAAGCCCGTCTCTGAAGAAAAAGAGGAGGAGTATCAGTTTCCTTCCTTTGCCATGCCTGGCAGTAAAAGTATCCATTATCTATTGGCTGGTAGGTATGCTATTTTGAGAGTTTAAATTAGTTTTTTTTTTTAAAAAAAAGGATGGATTGCCTCCAGGTGGCTATTTATTTATTTTGTATTAACCATGTTTTGCTGAAAGATTTGTTTAAATATCCTTTATGATGTTTATCTGAATTCCTTGGGCTGGCAGTCCATAAAGACAAGGTCCCACACTGCTGGTTACGTTGGCATAAGGTACAAGAAAAACATCTCACGGGTAAGCCCATAATCTCACATTAATTTCCTGTCTCACCCATCATAGTAATGTTTCATGCTAACTAGTTGCAAAAATAAAATACAGGTGTGTTTCAGCCAGCAGAGGCAGTTCCGAAGAGTCCAGGGAAAGAAGGCAGAACAAAACAACAGAACTAGCAACATGGATGGTGGTATTGGTGTGGAATGTATTATTACTAGAGCAGTCAAGTCCAACATTTTCCTGTTCCCTAGAATGGACACACAGGGGAATGCGGCTCCAGACAGGGAGGACCTCCTGTCATACCTGCTCTGGAGCTTCCTCTTCCTGTGTGTGACCAGGTAGATGGTTGTGACCCTAGTTGACCAGATGAAAGCACTGGCCACTTAACCATCTCTCTCTTGGACTTTTACTTTCTTACTCTTGGACTCTCCTGGCTCTTAGCTAGCACATGGCTCGACCTTCACAAGGGATGGAGCCCACAAGCAGAACATCAGAGATGTAGCTCAGACTTCTTTTCACTGTAACCACAAGATAAAGCCTGCTTTCAGATTACTGCTGTGAACTGAATGTGAGTAAAACTTTATTCTTACTTTTAAAGAACGCTCTGTTGTGTTACTTTTATTTTAAGAGGGAAATCAAGGGGAAACTTACCAGACACAATCCAGGCTGGATTGCTTAATTAAAGGATTCTAACAAATCATCAACTTTCTTCCAATAAGTTGCAAAGGGAATGTGCTCTGCTGTTTACTCACTAGCGTGAGTGGTGAGGGATAATATCTAAACAATATATCCTCTCCTACATTCCTTAACATTCCCACAATTGGATCCAGACATGCCCTTCCATTGTGAAAGGAGATGTTCCCTGATGGAGGGAGAAAGGTGATTTTCACAGAACCCTTGCCCTCTTCCCCTTGCACCCCCTAAAACGATCTCCCATGCTGATCAATGGGGTTTTAAGAATCCTTTAAATCTGCAGTTGTTTTTAAAGGCAAGCAATAGCAAGGAACAAAAGTGTTTTAAAAGGAGTCTTTTAATGTGTATTCACAAGAGTATCAGCTCCCAGCAATGAAAAAGAAAGCTCCCAGTGAAAAAGAAAGCATCAGCAATGCCCTTGGAAGTTGCAGTGAAGGAGCAGCAGATTGGATGGACCATGACCAGAAACAGGCACAAACACTGTGAAAAGACGGAAGGTATTTCATGGACCTTCTCACACCCTTCAAAACATCAATTTCCACAATGAAAATGGAACATCATGGGCATTTGGTGTAGCAGGATTACAAAGCATGGGAGACAGACGGAAACCTGCAGGGAAATTCCCATAGGGAAAAGCAGCAGTCTGCCAGCACCACCTTCTGGAATCTGCCATCCAGCTTGCAGTAGAACCACTCTAAAACAATGCCCCGACTTCCATTCCACAATGGTGGCTCAGAAAGATTCCATGGTCAATGGTATCAAAAGCGTCTGTGAGATCCAAGATACTTATCAGGCTCTTTTGGTCTCTTCCGAGGTCGTCCAAGAGGACAACCCAAACAATCTGCTTCCCAAGCCCTGATCAGAAGTCAGACTGAAATGGCACTAGATGAAAGTAGCAGTAGAGGGTCATGCCTGCCTGGATGTTCCCAGCCCCATTGACCACACATTTTCATGGACATTTGTGGAGGGGAAGCTTTCATAGACCAGATTCTCAACCCTAACTGTGCAAAGTTCTAGAATCTGGAGATTATTGGAGCACAGGAAGCTACCTTATATCCAGACAATCGGTCCATCTGACTCAGTATTGTCTACTCTGACTAAATGACCCTCTGGTGTTCCACACAGGGATCTTTTCCCACCCTATGTGGAGTTGCTGGAGATTGAGCCTGGAACTTTCTGCCTGCAAAGCAGATATGTTCTCCCACTGAGCTATCACCTTCCTGTCTATCCCCCATTTGAATGAGCATGGCAAATGATCACAGTCCAAGAGCACATTCCAGCCAGGCAAAACTACCTGCGGAGTGCCCACAGCAGGGCCAGTGAGGGGTGTGGGATGGGGGAAGGGTCCAAGGGCCCAACAGAGAGGCCACATCTGGCCCCTGGTTCTGAAGTTCCTTGTCCCCGATTTAAAGTGATGCTGTGTAGCAGCCCTTGCCAATCTCCCTCCAGATGTTGCTGTACTGCAAGTCTCATCAGCCCCACTAGCTGATGGGAGTTGTACTCCAAACATGTCTGGAGAACATAAGGATGCTGAATATGGGGGCGCAGGAACCATCATCCCATGACATGCTGTAGCACTGGGTTGATTTAATCTTTTTGCAAAAGTAGACTGATCCAGGTAAGGCAAAAATGTAAGAACACTGCTTCTATCAATCTACCTATCTGGAGCATGAGGGGGAGACAGAATCATAAAATCATAAACAAACTGTAGAGTTGCAAGGGACCATGAGGGTCATCGAGTCCAACCCCCTACAATGCAGAAATCTTTTGCCAATGATGGTTTACACCACCTAAACCAGTGGCCAAGAGTTTGGCCACAGCTTTGCAGGTTAACAAGGAATTAGTTCTTAATGATCCCCCCCCCCAATTATTTTATCTTGCCTTTCCAAAAACTCAGGGCAGCTTCCAGTCCGGCTTTCAAACACAATAAGATCATCATCCGAACGCCTTTCTTTGAACAACAGCCTTGTGAGAAAATTCCTGCATTTGTAGCTAAAATTTTTGGCTTGCCTAAAACAACCTAATAAGCATCTGCTTATTTCCCTCCAAACCTCCCCCCCCCCTCCCCACCGGACAGGTGCCAAGAAATCATTTGTTATATTGTTGCTGTAGCCGTTGTTATTCCCAAATGTGAAACATTTGAAGTGTGAATATTTTATGCTCCAAAATGCAGGCACAATACAAAGATAGGCTTCCTTGATTCAGCTTCATTCTTGCATTCCTTTAGAATCGCATAATGCTGTGAAAGAACATCCAGGGCTGTGTGCAGGTTTATAATTCCCCACCACCACCACCATCCAGCCATTCTTTATGCACACAACAAGGAGTGGAGAGAGATATGTTTCCCCTTGCTTTATCTTTTTTAAATACATCTCCAACCTGCACATACCCTCCCCCCCCCCCCCGCCCTGCACCCTTTCACTTAGTCATTTGGTACATGAATGTATTCTAAATGTTTTCACAGCTGCTTGGGAGGTGTTGATTCTTAGTGTCAACTCATTCACTCAGCTTAACATAATCACTCTCTTTTAATGGAACAGTTAACATGAAAATGATGTCTATCATTTTTGCTGCTGGGGGTCCAAATGTGGGAAGAGGGAGAGGTGACAGAGGCATAATTACTGGGCCCGACACTATTTCTTCCACTTTTTAAATTTTATTTGAGACATACGAAGCAGTGTTGTGCAACGTCAACAATCAAAAAACGGAAATGAAGGCAGCGTGAAGACCCAGGTGAGTAATTACCAGGAGGGTTGCAGCCCCAGAACCGCTTCCCAAGTGCTGGGGCTGACAAGGTGCAGATTGTTTTTATCCTCTGGTGTGAAGCATACTGATTTGCTGTTGATAGATCCAGGCGGCAATATTAATTAAAGCAGAAGCAGGAGCTAATTGAGCTGTTGACAATGCATTTGGGGAGTGTGGCACTGGGGGCGAAGTCTATCCTGTGTGGCACACAAAATACCAGCTAGTGCTATCAGTGCCTCTTGCTTTCAAAAACACACATCGTTGGGGATTTTATATTGATGCTTTAGCAGGGAGGGGCGAATAAATACCCTACAGAACCGGGTAACGAAAACCAAAACAAAACAAGCTCAAAGAATATTGATTGACTAAAGTTCTCAGTGTTTTCTATTTCTGGGCCAGGCAAGAAGACTATGCTATTTTTCGCATGTTATTTGGAAAGCAAGAGAAAAGCACCTCTTAAGGGTCCAAACTAGACAAGGTGCAAGGAGACCCAGGACTGGATCTTCCAGGGCTCCTTACAACACAACAACAACAACAACAACAACAACAACAACAACAACAACAACGTAGACACAAAGCCCCCTTGGGTTGGAGTTTCAGCACTGGGGCAGGGGCTCCTTCTCCCATGCAGGTGTGTGCTATGTGCAAAACCTGCAACAACCACCACCTATGGGTATCTTGGCCTCAAACCAACTTAGAGGTCTCTGAGCCATGAGTCCTGCCATGCTTTTGGAACTGAGTTTGGAACAGAAGGCTCTGAAGCAGCAGCAGGAGGAAGAAATAGGGTGTGTGCACACTGAATGGTGGTAAGAAGAAGGATCTTCCCTTTTTGCACTGACTTCAGCGATTTTGGAAGGAACAGAGATGCCAGCTCCCCCTCCCCCCACTTTCCTGTCTCCACCCCCATGGTCCAGGCTGGAAACTGAGGTCCAGCTCCGAGGGCCTTCTGGCGGTTCCTTCGCTCTGAGAAGTGAGGTTACAGGGAACCAAGCAGAAGGCCTTCTCGGTTGTGGTGCCTGCCCTGTGGAATGCCCTCCCATCAGATGTCAAGGAAATAAACAACTATCTGACTTTTAGAGGACATCTGAAGGCAGCCCTGTTTAGGGAAGAGTGGCTGTGGAGGCCCGACCAGATGGGCGGGGTATAAGTAATAAATTATTGTTGTTGTTGTTGTTGTTGTTGTTGTTGTTGTTGTTGTTGTTGTTATTATTATTATTATTATTATTATTATTCCTGTGGAGTGGAGAACCCCAGTGGAGGCTGGAGAGATCTTGGGCTCAGCTTACATCCCATCCCTCCAAATTTAGAAATCAGAAAACTACACATTATAATGCATTGTTCATTAATGTGTGCATCAGTTCCCTTGGAACTACTTCACATGAGTAGACAAAACTTTATATTAATAAAAAAGGAAGAAGCAGACAAAAGCAAACAGGTAGCACTTGAAACTCTGATGTCCAGATTATCTGCTTCAGTGTTATATATGCAAAAGCAACCTAGTTTCAGTATTGCAAAGCACAAAAGTTCCTCTCTTAAAACTTTGCACTCCATTGGAAGAAAAATAATAGTGTTAGGGAAAAGCTAATCCTGTGATTCTCCTGCAATAAGTTGGACCATTTCCAATGAAATCCCCCCCCCCCGGTTGCTATCTAGTCAAATAGCTACTGAGCTAGACATGATGTGGCCCCCTTGAATAAAATAAAAATCTCCCTGTTTAATTGAAAGCTCAACACCCTGGAATGAGCGGCTGAAACAAGACTGTGCATGTTAGTGTTTGAAGCAATGTGAAAAAGAGACTATCGACTGGCAACACACAGAAACCTCAAACAACAAAAGCAAAAAATGATGGCTGAGGACTTCTGGTAATAGATATGAGATCTTGTCAGAGGCGATGCAAATGAAATCTAGGCAGGAATGCAAAGAGAAAGAAATAATTTTACACCAGCAACCTGTAATAAGGTCTTTGATTATTAGTATTACACCTGTATGTATAGCCTTGAACCAGGATGCCTGAAATTCTGGGACAAGACTAATATAAAGTCAGAATTGTTGTAACTATCCTGTCCACTGAAGAAAGACAAAATAATTTGCTCTTACTCAGACCAACACTTGCCTTCAGTGGGGTGGAAATTCAATTCAGAAATACATCCAAGAGTTCTCAGAAAAGTCAAATGTGAAATTGTTGATCTTCTAGCAAAAATTATGCATCTTGTCCCACAGAGCAGTCTCCATAATTGAAGGCTGGAAAGTATCCAGTGTAACACCAATTTTTAAAAAGGAAATCAATGGGGCAGCTTGAAAATTACAGGCTGCTTAGCATGACATTTGTCCTGGGAAAACTGGTGAAAAGTCCTGTTAAAGATAAAATAACTAATCCTAGAGAAGAACAAGCCTTGCTGAAGCAGAGCCAGAATGGCTTCTGCAAGAGCAAAATCTTCTCACTAAGCTGTTAAGAGGACTTATAAAGTTTCAACAAACATATAGATTGAGGTGATCTAGTTGACATTGTGCACTTGGACTTTCAAAAGGCTTTAAACAAGGTACCTCAGCAAAGACTCCTGAATAAACCTAACTGCCATGGGATATGAAGAGAGGATCTGTTGTGGAACAGGAATTGGTTAAGTAACAGGAAGCAACACCAAGGATTGATATAGGGACATGCACTTTTAATAATGTTCAAAATAATCTGGATTTAGGGTTTAGGAGTGAGGGGGCCTTGTTTCCTGATGCTACTTAATTGTTCAGGGTCATTAAACTCCAAAACTGAGTGAATGTGCAGTAAAATGGCAAACACAATTCAGCATAAACGAGTGTAAAGTGACGCTTGTTGGGGCAGAAAGATCTTAATTTCATATGTAAGCTCTTAGGGTCTGAACTGGCAGTAACTGACCAGAAGACCTTGGGGCCATACTGGTTAGCTAGGATATGTCAACACAGTGTGTGGAAGCTATGAAGAAGGCAAGTTCCATGGTAGGAATCATTAGGAAATGAAAATAAAATAAAACTGCCAATATCGCAATGCTGTTATACAAATATAGGGTGTGACCGCATTTGGAATACTGTGTACAGCTCTGGTCACCTGATCTTAAAAAGAATATTGTTGAGGTGGGAAAGGTTCCAAAAAGGAGCAACTGTTAGGAACATGGCTGAATCGAACGCCTGGGAAGAGTCAGACTCTGGAGATGAAGGAATGCCAGTACAGAAGGAGCCAGAATCTGACTCTGGAGACGAGGGATTGCAGCCCCAGACAGGGCAGGAGTGGGTTAGCTCGACCCCCCTTCACCAAGAGTTCCCAGACTCAGATAGAGCAGTAGACTCGGACAGTGAGCAGGCAGGGGGAGGGGAGGAGATAGATGGCATTGAGGGAGTTGCTATGCAACCAGGAGAGAAACAGCGTTTAGAGGGCTTTTCTTTTGAGAACGAGCTGGGGGGTGGGAATTCCACCCACCTTCTCCCCAAACCAGAAGAGCTGAATGGGTTAAAATGCAATGAAAGTGCAAGAGAGGAAGGACTGGATTTGGTGCCCTTTGTGCTGTGACAGCGACGGAGACTCTGAGTGACCAACTCGTAGCTAAGAGCGGCAGGCTTGGAGCCGCTCTCTGTATGTTATGTTAGTTGAAAATAAACGTCCATAAAACTGCCAGAGACTCGTTAATTCTTACCGGAGCTTGCTTGCCTGCCTGAGGTCATTACAGCAACTAAAATGATCAAGAGGAGGTAAAGGTTGCAGTGTTTGAGACTTTTTCATTTAGAAGCGACACGATGAAAGTTTATAAAATTATGCAAGGGGATAGAGGAAAGCTGTTCTCCCTTTCTCATGGCATTAATGGACACCCAATGAAGCTGCATGTTGAAAGATTCAGGACAGATAAAAGAAAGCATTGGACGGGGGAGGCTATCAATGTCCACTGCCTCCATGGTCAGAGGAAGCAATGCTTCAGAATGCCAGTTGCTAGAAACTGCAGACGGTGGAGTGCTCTTGTTCTCAGGTCTGGCTTGTGGGTTTCCCATAGGCATCAGATTGGCCACTGTGAGAACAGGATGCTGGACCAGATGGGCCACTGGAAGTACTCAGCAGGCTCTTCTTATGTTCTTGGCTAAGTTGACTGGGTGGGAATTTTTGGCCAACAACATATGGGGACCCAGTGCTGAAGAACACTGCAATAAAGAGCCTGCTTAAGAATGCAGCTGCTGTCATCACATTTCCTTTCTTATGGAAGATAAAGGAAATTCCTGCACCCGCAAGGCTCTAGATTGCACCATTACTACAGTGGTACCTCGGTTTTCGAACGTAATCCGTTCCGGAAGACCATTGGAGTTCTTTTTTTTTTTTTTAATAATTTTTATTAACTGGCCAATCACATCAAATTAAATCACATCATATAAATTCCGAATTACAAAGCCAAATTTTTAAATTTTGTTGGGGGAACCCATACTTCAAGATCCAAAGGGGAATTCAGATCATCTTCTTATTACTGCGTTAATGTCCAAATCAGTCCCAATCAGTCCAAACAAAGTTCATAATTCTATCCAGTCTTATCTTGGTGTTGCCACATCATATCTTGTTCGTATAATTTCTCTTTTTCCTTTACGATCTCTTCTGTTAGTCTCCTTAAGCCGATAGCAAGTGTAATAATCCTGTGTGGATTTCCCGTTCCTCCACTAAGTCCAGATGGTTTCCATATATCTCCTTCATAGATAACATCACTTTTTCCATCGTAAATTTTGGCATTTGTCGCTCTTAAGTCCCACCGAGGAGTTGATTCACGATATGTAAACAACTCTATTTCTCTCTTTCTCCTCCCAGACCCAAGAGCTCCCACAATGCCTCACAAAATGGCGAACGGCATTTTTTCCTGACTGCGTCACTCCAAAACTCTTAGCTTTCCAGCTTCATCTTGAAACATTGCTTTGGATCGAAAGTTTATCTCCACACAGCCTTAAATCCACACCTTAAGTCCTTAATTTCTGACTCATTAGGGGAGGGGGATTCTTGTTAAGTCACATAAAAAGGTAGAGGCAGGTTTTTCCCCCCTCCCCCCTCAGTCATTACTGTATCTTGACTTTCTTCTCGTATTTTATTGTTCTCTTGTTATCAGAGATCTCTTCTGTCAGCAGTATTTACTCCCCTTTTTCCTTGATGTATGTGCAATTAATCATGTCCAAATTATTTCTTTTAAAGATCATTGCAACCAGCGGCGCGAATCGGGGACGGCGTCGAGGAGTGCCGAAAATCCCACAGGAGGGCTTTGTGCCTAGTGCCCCCACCCCCACAAATTCGGGGGTGGTATAGGGCACAGCAGGCAAGGGCCGTCCCCCCCATAATCCTGGGGGGGTTAAGGAGGCTAATTACCCCCATCATAGCCTCCAAATTACCTCGTGTGGGTCGGAGAGATGTTATTGTCAGCCATCTTCTGATGCGCCACCTAGTGGCCCCCCGACCATTAGAGTTCTGAAACGTTCAAAAACCGAAAACTCAATAGCCAACAGCTAGGCCTCAGGATCTTGCACTCAGCGGAAGCTGCGTGGCATGTTCAACTTCCAAGGTGTGTTCAAAAACCGAAGCATTTGGCATTACCTCGTTGCCTTCAGCTGGGCAATCACTTACAGCTGCTCCACTACCAGTTGGGTCAGGAGAGGCTGAGGCGGCCTCTGGGTCTAGTAACCCACCAACATCTCCCGAGCTGCAGAGACTGAGGTCTGAGAGAAGGAGAGACCTGAGTACTCGCAGGAGGAGTGCTCGCCTTCAGGTGAGACAGGGAGGTGAGTCACCAGGGGATCAGGACCGGCTGTTACCCAGACAGAGATAAAAGGCTGACGGACCCCACCCCAGGTTGCGGGAGCAACGTTGCTGTTTGCCAGAACCTGCCTGTGATCCTGTGCCTGACCTAGCCTGGTTTCCTGCGTCATGTCCTGCCTTGGCCCTGTTGGACTGACTCCTCGCAGAACCCTTGGATTTGGGACCGGACCTGGACTGCGTTACTTGGGTTACTCCCGGGTCCAGCACAGTTCAGAAGGCAAATCTAGAGAGGCGGGGGTACTGATACATTTAACTGGGTGTTAGAACTTACTTTCTTTTTGCAACCATATGACTTGCCATGTTAGTTCAGGAGTAAGGCAGAGGCATTTCATGTTTAAGTTCATCTGAAAGTGTATGTTTCTATAAACCCGTTCTGTAGTCTCACTTGAAGCAAGTCTGCTTTGATTTAAAGCCCGTATATTTAATCAATCCCATCACTGATTTTGTTTGAAGACCTGTTGAAGCAGAAGCCGTTGAAGTTATCACCAATATTTATTGCATGCTGAGTTTAAGATGTCACAGGGCTGGCTTAGCATGCTAGACGACTAGAATAGCATCTCTAGGGTGGTGATCTCATTTCAAGAAAGCTAACCAGAACCACAAAGGAGGAGCACATGTTTCCAAATCAAACTACAATCGACCCATTGTTCTCTTGGGAAGTCAATGTCTAGGAGGCTCTGACCTACCAATTTTGGTGGAACAGCTCGTCCATAGTTCATTCTAGCAAAGTGCTTGGATTTCAGATGCTTTGTGCTTTAATCTGAAATACATTTACATGGAACTGGCTGGAAATGGACAAAATGGCCTTAAAGCTATTTCACAAAAATATCACTCTAACATATTTGCCCACCACAAATTTACTCAGAAATTGGGGTAGCTCCAGTGGAAATTTCTCCAGCTCTTTTATACATTGTTTCAGTGATCCCAGGTTGATTCTGAATTTAAAAAGTACCTACTGCACCTTTCCTTCTCCAATTCAGAAAGGAAAATCTCATCTTTTACAATGCAAAGAAATAAACCTGCAGTAAACATAGCCACATGCACAATAGCAGCTGATCACATTTTGTTATTTAACCTTACCGTTTTCCTCACAACAGTGCTGATTTAGGAATGTGTGCCATTACACATGTGCAGAGTGCCACTGTCTTCTCACTTTAAAATATCAATTATTCTTTATATATCTGTGAACTGGGGAAGAGCTTATATTTAAGAAGGTCTAAGTATGATTTTCAAGCAAGATTGAGTCCGTGCCTCTTATATAGAAATTAAGCAACACATGTCACATTTTTTTGGAATACGTTTATTTCCACCTGAACATCCATTGACAAAAACTAAACAAACACAGAGAAACTGTTCTAGTTTCATACAGTTTTCCTCCCCAAATAATCATTTTAACTTTTCATTATCCAAAACAGTTATTTCTTTAAATGCAAAGAACAAAGTGTTCCAACCAAGAGACATACATTGTTTCATTGGAGCCATGACAGATCAAAGCACATCAGAACATATTTGCAATGTGTGGCTCAGTCCTGAAAGTGTTAAGTAATAATATAAATAGATAGTATTATAATGATGGAGGGACGAGGGTGGCGCTGTGAGTTAAACCACAGAGCCTAGGACTTGCCGATCAGAAGGTCGGTGGTTCGAATCCCCGCGACGGGGTGAGCTCCCATTGCTCGGTCCCTGCTCCTGCCAACCTAGCAGTTTGAAAGCACGTCAAAGTGCAAGTAGATAAATAGGTACCACTCTGGCGGGAAGGTAAATGGCGTTTCCGTGTACTGCTCTGGTTCGCCAGAAGCAGCTTAGTCATGCTGGCCACATGACCCGGAAGCTGTACGCCGGCTCCCTCAGCCAATAAAGCAAGATGAGCGCCGCAACCCCAGAGTCGGCCACGACTGGACCTAATGGTCAGGGGTCCCTTTACCTTTACTATAATGATGGTGCTCATGGGTGCTTCTTGTCCGGATGAGATAGTGGAAGGTTTAACTTCTGTTTGCACGTTGGAAAACTTCCATAACAAGATGTGGTCCTACATCAAGTCTTCTCATCTGTGGCTACACCTCTTCCCCACCACCTGGTTCATCATGCAGAAGTACTAACTCCTTGGCCTTTAATGCTGCCGGATTCTATTTTGAACCTGTGACATTTTGTTTCTTAGGAAACTCTTCTCCAGTGCCTAACTATTATATGCTTGTTAAAACTCTGACATTTCCATTTGGAAAAGCTATTTCAGTTTTTGTCATGATTTTGTTGAAGTCAGGGCTGCAAACAGAAAGAGCCGGGAAACGGCTTAGTATATTATGCCCATCACAGGGGGAGAGAAATGGATAATATTCATTTGAGTTGTCACTTGGTACAGCTTATAAATGTCAGTGATTAAGCAGCTTATAAATAGCTGGAGTTAATTAATACATTATACAATCTTTAAAATAACCTAAAGTGTATTTTAAAACAGTGGGATGGGATGGAGTATCCCTTCTGCAAATGGAATGGCTCCTTCCATTTGCAGTAAGGGCAAAAATCAAATAGAGACTTCCACTGGAGGAAGGGTGGAGCTGATATTTGTTGATTCCTGCTTCCTTGTGTAGGCCCACCGCCCACCATGCCAGCTCCAGCAACTTTTCAGGAGACTTCAGGATGAAGGAGGAAACACCTAAAATGGCCTCCTTCCTCTTCTGTCAGTGGAGTTCCACTAGTAGAGGATCCAGCCATTATATGAAACCAAATGTTTCAAGAAGCTGTGGTGCTTTGTTACAGTCATATATTTGTGTGTAGAATGTTTCAGAATGAAATGCTATATGCGGCCCGGTTAAAATGTTTGGCATGGTTTTACAAGTCTCTTCCTATCCTTGTTTTGTAAATGCGTGAAATAGGATATGGTCCAGCCACACTCAATGGTGTTCCATTTTGGCCTGGACTTCCACCTGGGGAATGGAACTTGCCTGCCTTCTCCTCTCTCCATGCCCCCTCCTGCACACACTCCAAATCTGCTCCATAGAGTTGGGGAACTCCAGAATAGATTCAGGGGAGTACATTGGGAGGAGATGGGGAGAAACAAACAGAAGCTGTTCCACAGACTGGTCAACTGCATTAGGTACAAACTTAGGGTTTTATTCTTGTATGTTTTAAAGGACCTCTTTACTTTAGTATGTTGTGAACTGTTATGATCTAGTAATAATCATCTGCCTGGAAAAACATGCAATACATTCTAGGCTTGAGGAGTTTTGAACTATACCAGCGGCATGTTTTCTGAGTGACATAGAGTAGGAACTGCAGTGCACAGGCATCAAAATGGTATGGCTCAGTCCCCATTCTTAAAATACTTGTGAAAAAGGTCATAGAGGAAGGAACTTAACCAGTGCTATTATGAACATTTTAGAAATTTTGTATTGTACATTGCTTTCATGTTTCTGTTTTTAATTGGTTTTATCTGCTTGTCTTTTATTTTGTTAAGTCACTTTGAGATTTTTTCCCCTTTTCCCTCCAATAATTTTTACTAAAGTTTGAAAGAAAATATTAAGGTTACTATCAAATATCCATTATTTTTCTTTTGTATAAAGCAGCTATTATTGTTAGCATCTGTCTGACTCAAGAGGCAATGAAAGTGTGATACATCTTGTGATCTCTTGCAAGCCACAATACAGACAAAGGATATAGCAGGCATACTAATAACTTTTGTTAATTATTTTAATATTGCAGCTCTTTCAACAAACATTCTCTTTAACAACTCGGTACTCATAAGAAGACCTATATGCATATGTAATCCACTTTTGTATATCTTGGCTCAAGTTTAGTACTGTTAATATATGATAGTAAACCATCTCAGGCTTACAGTGAAATAAACCTTTTGCCTATGTCATATCAGTGGCATTTTGTTTAAAACTTTTTTTAAAAGATAATGTGTAACAACATAAATCTAAAACGTATTGCAACTTCAAGAACCTGTTTACAATGTCTGCATTCCTGAAATGAAAAAGAACACAATTAGACTAAAGGAAGATACATGTTTTTGATAGCTAGACAACCAACTTACAGTATGTACATTCCAAACAATTCTGCCACAGTTAAAAGGTATTTATATTCTGATGCAGATAAAATTGAACGTGTCAACACTAATGCATTTTTCTAGGAGAATCACTACTTTCACAATAATTTCCATGGAAAATTTGTGTGCACATGCTGTAATAGACACATTTATAACATCAAAAGTGTTCAATTTTCTTTTCAATCATACCACCGTATGAATAGCTTTTCCTATTGAATTTAACAATAAGGCACATTACCAGAGTCTAAAGGATGGGATACTTCTGCTTGCTGTTATGAAAGTATGTCAGACAATATATAATATACCCCACAATAGATCTGGGTTAACGGCTCCTTTACATAGGTTTTCTTCCTAATATACTTGTGTCAGCAGAATGCCATTTTTATTTAAATTTGCCTGTGAGATCAACTACATTTCAATCTGTGGTTAACTCTCAACGTTATTAAAAGAGTATTCAAATGTTATTTAAAGGAGACCCAGGGCATTTGTATCAAGAAATTAACATAAAATGTTTCTCAGAAGAATAGATTTCAGTTCAGAATTAGCAGGCGTTTTTTTTCCTGCTCTTGACATCACTTTGGAAAACAAGGTTTTACAAATTATGGTTTTAAAACAAGGCTCTTCTGCAATTCAAACTGCAAATGGTGTACTCAGAAAGGTGCATTGCATAAGTCTCATTTTGCTTGTGGAAAGTGGAAATATAGCTCCCTCTTTGGTGGAGTCCTTCTACCTCTGTATGGGTTATGTCTACAATGGGCAAAAGAAGGGCAAGTCATATTTGACAGTGAATAAATCGTCTTTCCTTTCAGACAGGAAAATATGCTCTTCTCAAGTCTACCAGATATATATTATTATATCCTGCCTTCCCTCCAGGGAGGCCAAAGTGGTGTACATTGTTGTCCTCACCCCCACCACATTTCATCCTCATAATTTTGGAGATACACTACAGTGGCTGCTTCGTAATTTGGTTGAAGGTTAGGCAGAAATACAATGAGGGGACCACAGTGAGCATCATGGCTGAGTGGTGAGCTCCTCAGCCCTAGCCTAATACTCTTACCACTACACCACACTAGATAGAACCCCATTTCTCAACACTTTACAGGAGAATGAGGGAAGAACCAACATGGCCTTGTTCTTGTTCTGGTTGAAACCTGTTGGAACTGACCTACAGCTGTACTTCGGCTGTGTTCATTCTGGTGTGTTTTAAGTGACACTTCAGCACCAGCATAATAACAAAAAGCAGTGCTTGGGGGGGGGGAGAGCTATGATGGCCATGCCCTTCTGTCATCTGCAGAGAAGCTGGATTATGAGCCATAGAAGCTGTAAGCAAAGGGAAGGGAATCCAGCTGCAAGGAAATGGAGCATCTCTCTTGCTCAGAGGTTCCAGTAGTACCTGTTTTTCTCGACCTTGTGGCCTATTGTCTGACTGACTGAATTGTGACTAGCAATCTCTGAAGGGAAGCCTCCCCACAGAGGATCTTGCCATTACCTCTTTTTCTGTAATCCCCCCCCCCCTTTCAACTTAGGTTTGTTGTCGAGCCTGGCTGCTGAAAGTGGCTGTGGCTTCACAGAGGCATACATGAACTCAAAGGCAACCATTAGAGGCTTGATCCAGGACCTTTGAAGCCAATGAGAAATGGGCCACTAATTCAAACAGGGACTAAAGCTGGAGTAAATGTTCAATAGACTAAAAAGAAAGGGGGAGGATCGAGTTCATAAAGTGTACTTGGCGCACTCTCTCCCTTTGTGTGGCACTCATGGTGTATTTGCATTAGCTTCAGTTATTTCATTTTATTTTTGCCTTCTGGATGACCTTGCCGATCATTTCTGCCTTTGGAGGCAGAATAACTAACACAAAAAGCAACTTGATGGCATGCAGATTTTGTTTATAATGACAACCCTTTGCATTTATAGAACAAACTTCAAATGGTCAGAGCACTTCACATCCCATTTATCCCAGTAATCCTTACTGCAGCCTTTTAAGGCATATTAGTATTATCCTCATTTTGCAGAGAGAGGAGGCCAAAGAAGGAGTAGATGCAGCCCAAGAGCTGTCTGTTCCTCGCAGCACAGGAATTGACTGCATGTTTCCAGTAAGCAATGGCCTTCCTCTACTGTTGTATTCACTGGGAACCTGCTTCCAAAACTGGGAATCTACATTTAGCTAGGGAGACTGGAGTGGCTGGTGCAAAGGAGTGGTGTGTGTGCATGGTGCAGTCACCAGGTCTCATGGCAGTGACATCACTACTACGTACCAGGTTGGAACTGAGTTCTGATGAGTTCCAGCTGAACAAAGCCCTGTCTGGACGGTACCTCATTGTCAAGCCATGCCTTAACCCATTGTTTCTTATGGCAGTGAACGCCATAAATTATTTGTGTGTCACATGAAATTTTTTGTCTGCCCTCAGTCTCATTAGGAGACTGCTCCTTTTCTCCTAATTTATGGTGTTGGAAAGGGAGATGATTGACTGACTGATTGATGATAGACTTTCTACACCATGTACCATCTGATAAATCTCTCACATTCATTTTAGTTGTCTTTTTTATATATAAAAAAAACTGAAAATCCCAGATGCTTTAGCCTTTCCTCATAGGAGATGTTCTTAAGCCACTTGTGGTCATCCTTTTTTGACCAGAAACATACACAGTATTCCACATGCAACCAACTGCAGATTTGTATAATACTGACCTCTTTTTCATTCTTTCAGTTTGGATAGAGACTTCAGAGTCTGCTTGGGTTTTCACTATCTTGAATAAGTTTAATAAAGAAAAGGAATAGATTAACTTGCACTTGCACATGCCTAGTCTATGGCTTCCCAAGTCATTGTCAAATAATGTTATAGCAGCATGAATGAATGAATGAATTTATTAATACGGTCACAGACCAGCATCACACACACAATATCACAGATCATAAAAATATCAGAAATACAAGGGACAATATGAATATAACAAGGCTCTAAATATAAAAATTAAAATTAATTGTTAGCGTGTCCCCAGTAATTAACATTTAGGGGTTTGAACATTATGGGATACCACTTGCTTCTTGCGGTTGATTGCAGACGCACAAAATTTAGCTACATTTAATGTAGTCTTGGGATTCTTGTCCTCTAACAGTAGTTTTAAACTATGGTATTCCAATTCTTTCCTGGACTTTTGCAAAACAGGTGTAATAAAAGTCAAACGTATATCCTCATAAAGACAACAACGTAATAGTACATGTGAGGCAGTTTCAACTTCCAACGAACCACAAGGACAGACCTGTACTGTGTAAGGTTTACCCTCAAATCTGCCCTGAAGTAAGGCAGAAGGAAGAATGTTAAATCTGGCGAGGGTAAAAGAGCGTCTGTATTTGGGTACCTGAAGACCTGACAGATAGTTAGCTGGAGAGAAACCTCTTCCATAGTCCCTTATTGCCGGATGTTTGATCATTTCGCTCATGTGGCATTGTAATTCTACGTCCAGGATACGCTGGCGAATTGTAGTCCTAGCTTTCTCGAAGCCTGTCGCTATCAAAGTCTGCTGTGGGATCCCTAAGCTTTTCCAGCAGTGTAGCTTTCCATCTGGATTGGTAGGTGTCTAATAAGGTTAAAGGTGCCAGCCCAACCGGGAAGAAAATAAGCTTTAGCCAATAATGGATCTTCAATATCCACATCCGAGTACTGATAGGAATTTGACCAACCTCCAACCGGACCGCTATGTTGGATACACAAGAGGGGATCCCCAGCAGGCTGCGGAAAAACTTAGTTTGGAATGCCTCTAAAAGAGTAAGGTCTTTAAAGCTGCAGATCTGAGAACCATATAACAATTGTGATAGAATTTTGGCAGCAAAAACCTGGGAGGCTGCCGGTATGTATTGGCCCCCTTTCCCATAAAAGAATCTTATTAACGCTTTGGTAGATCTTTCTGCATTTGCAATAGAATTATTAATCTGAAAACGCCAGGCCCCTTTCCTGGAAGGTTACACCCAGGTATTTAAAGGTTGCTACCTGTTCTATTGAGCGATTGTCTATTCTCCATTTGTGCCTCCTCCTATTTTTAGAGAACACCATGACTTTAGATTTGTTATAGTTAATTGTTAGTTGTTCGATGCTACAGTATTTGGTAAAAGATCTTAAAAGTTTTCTTAATCCAACACAAGAAAAAGAAATTAAAACTGTGTCATCCGCATACAAAAGGACCGGGAGGGGCGTTATAGCAGCATATATTCATAGGTGAATCACAAAACACTTTGCATCCTCAGTAGACTTCCACATAATCTGGGTTTCTCAGTGCATCCATGCCAATAACAGGTAGCATAAACACAACAAAGAGTTGAGTAAATAAGTTCCCAGCTGAAAAAAGGCTGGGGACCACTGTTATAGTTTTACATGCAGTCGCAATACAGGAGCAAATGGAAGCAAAAGAGGTCTCTATGGGCCAAAAGATCAAAAGGACAAGGACAGAGGACCAGAAAAAGCACTATATTCATGGCACACGGTATATATGCCTCTCAGAGAGATGGTTTATGGAAGGGGGTTAGCTTAGACCTAAGGGTCAGATATAGAGCCCATAGACTTGAGTTCCTCACCCCGGGTTACATTATGAAACAATGGGTGTGATGAATGATACCAGAAACTGGATGGAGTCTTTGACTGGATGATGGCAGGAAGGAGGAAGGAAGGAAGAAGTTCCTCATATGCAGAAGTGTCCCAAGTTAGCTGGAGGGGATTTCAGGAACTCTCAATTCCTGGAGCTGTTCTTTTTTCCTATACTGAAACAGCAGCTGCAGTGCTTGGGATGTTCATTCTAAAAAGGTTCCAGTTCACCCCTTCCAAGAAGGAACTAATTCACAATTCAATTCACAATTCATTCATACGGGCCTTGGCATTCCCCCCACCTCCCAGCCTTCAGAATTTAATGTGAAGAAAGGTAGAAATGCTATACAATCTCTGTCCCAGCAGATTATATAGGAGACATGTTTGCCAACAAGATATTTGAGGTATCTGGGAGGGCAACATCCAACCATTATAAACATGAGATATTGAAGAAGAAGAAGAAGAAGAGTTTGGATTTGATATCCCGCCTTTCACTCCTCTTCAGGAGTCTCAAAGCGGCTAACATTCTCCTTTCCCTTCCTCCCCCATAACAAACACTCTGTGAGGTGAGTGGGGCTGAGAGACTTCAAAGAAGTGTGACTGGCCCAAGGTCACCCAGCAGCTGCATGTGGAGGAGTGGAGACACGAACCTGGTTCCCCAGATTACGAGACTACCGCTCTTAACCACTACACCACACATGCTCTACTTTATGTATCTATTATACTTGTGTATCTTTGAGGGTGTACTCTGTATACATTGTTGTTGTTGTTGTTGTTTTCTTTCTTGTTCCTGGGTCAGCACCGAACAGGTTTGGATCTGTATCAAAGGACCTTTTCTTTGTGTTTAGGAGAATCCTGCACTGTATTGCAGCCAAATGGGAACAGAACAGAGCTCCTCAGTTATCAGACTGTTTCAATAAAATACGGAATATATTATCTGAACTGACAAATGATAAATGGGTGTATAAAGATCAACAGTCAAGTAAGCTTATAGAGTGATGAAGTCTATTTGTAGTGTTTTGGAATGACACACTTCCGGTTACTATCCAACCCTATACATCCATTACTTTATTGTGCTTATTTTGTTCACCTTTTATTGCTTCTTTTTATTGCTTTACTTTTCTCTTGCATGTTTTTGCTTTTTCGCAGGTCAATTTGCTTTTTTTTTTTTTTAAGTATCCTGCATCTGCACACAGGATATAGTAGTAGCTGTTACACCATGGAGCTCTGCTTGTTTTCCAGCAAGCTACATGGTTTAGGGGCTGTGGAGAGGGTCTAAGTTCAGGATCATCTCTGAAACTGTGGGAGTTGTATGAGCAAGCAAACATGGGGTTCTGCTTGATTCCCGTGCATGCAGAAACCTAATAAGAAGTCAAATCAAATTTAAAATAATTTAAAGCATGCAAAACTCATTTTGCTTCTCCACAAGAGAGTCATCCTATGGAAAATGAGCAGGAATTAATAGGGAAAAATTGCTGTTGAGTGAAGAAAGTGGATTGAGGGTTTTTTTAAAAAAATAATATATATATATATAATCATTTTGTTATTCCCATAGCTGGAAAGCATGAAAGCTCCTGGTTGATTCTAAATTGGAGGTTCTTAAAGCACAAGCCCAATTGCCATGTTGCTGACTCGTCAAGTTTGCCTCTGCTATTGTTGGTCAGAGAGCAATCAATGAAATTGACAAATGGCACTGAATGCAAAGTCAGCCCTGTGGAGATTTAGATCAGGGAGATTTGTATACGAAAGAGTCAAAGGCGAAAATGTAGAAATAAAAAGCTCCTGACGGAGAAATGTATGCAAAAGCAAGCAATGAAAAGGAATGTGGTGGAGGACATCAAGGGCCAGCTGCATGACAGAAAGAAGCCCTTTCTCTGCTGCATTTTATGGGCTGTAATTTATGGCAGGTTAAACACACTAAAGCACATGATGACCTGCTTCAGTACTCAAGGGGAGCACGGAGAGAAAAACAGCATGCTTTTCAAGTTCTCACTGTATAGTACTTTAAGTCTGCTATAGGGCAGCGGTTACCAGATCACCATCTGTTTCTTTTATTATTATTATTTATTTGAGGTTTTATCCGATATGGCATGTGCAATAGGACTTCCCTTTCCTTTCCTCTCCCTTCTCCCTCATGTGCCCTCAAATACTGCTCTGGAGGATCCTGCAATCCTCTGGCACAGAGAATTTATAATCACAAAAACAAGGTGAAATATCTATCTTTCTATCTACCTACCTACCTATCTACACACACACACACACACAGAGAGAGAGAGAGAGAGAGAGAGAGAGAGAGAGGGAGGGAGGGAGGGAGGGAGAGTATCAAAAGCCAGGGTAAGAGAAGTGTATCTTCAGCATATAACAAAAGCTATACTTTTACAAAAGCAATGAAGGTGCCATGTACACCTCTGCGGTGAAGGAATTCCACAGCTAAGGGGCCACCACAGAGAATGCCCTGCAAGCACCCTTGGAGGGTAGAGATTCCCACGCAGTGGTTTGCAAAGCAGTTTAACTTATGAGTTGATACACATCCTCTTTTTCATGGGTAGAGTCGTCATAGCTATCCACCGTTAGTAGTTTTTGCTCTTCAAAATACATTTTCAGTTTTTCCACTGAAGACATTTAATCTTGAGCGGGGTGGGGGTGGGACTTGTCCAGATTCCCACAGAGTGCCTTTGCACATTACTACACACAGTAATGGGTGGCCAGATTGCACTCTTTAAATTGTCCTCCACAAGGAAAGCACTGCATAATATGCTACATGTAATATGCTTGATGGGGACGCAGGTGGCGCTGTGGGTTAAAGCCTCAGCGCCTAGGACTTGCCGATCGAAAGGTCGGCGGTTCGAATCCCTGCGGCGGGGTGCGCTCCCGCTGCTCGGTCCCAGCGCCTGCCAACCTAGCAGTTCGAAAGCACCTCCGGGTGCAAGTAGATAAATAGGGACCGCTTACCAGCGGGAAGGTAAACGGCGTTTCCGTGTGCAGCTCTGGCTCGCCAGAGCAGCGATGTCACGCTGGCCACGTGACCCGGAAGTGTCTCCGGACAGCGCTGGCCCCTGGCCTCTTAAGTGAGATGGGCGCACAACCCCAGAGTCTGTCAAGACTGGCCCGTACGGGCAGGGGTACCTTTACCTTTACCTTTAATATGCTACATGGCCCTCAGTAACTATGGGTAAGCATAATGGCTTTCTAAAAGGAGCAGTGTCTGGGCTCAGTACTGTTTTCAACCTGAACCTGTGTCTGTGTTGTTCTTAACAACTGGCTTGACTCTGCTTGCTGACTCTGTTTTGCAAGTACAAAACTCCACTTGAGACACAGGAACACCTATCCACCTGCAAAGGTAGGCAGCCTGTAATCACTCTGTTTTTCAAAGCTATATACGTAATTTCCTCTCTCTCCTCTTTTGAAACTTTCCTGTTCAGTTAATTGCTGGATCTGGTGGTCAAATATCCTTTCTGAGTTAGAAGCGGGGCACCCTAACCCAACACCATAGCCCATACCTTGCCTTCAGAGGCCTCTCTGTGTCCAGTCCCTGATAGCTTCAGTGTAAAAAAAAACTTTAGGAGGACACACACATGTTGGAATGCAGTGCTTGCTTTTTGTATTTGTCTCCCCTCACCCTCAACTCTAATAGGCAGTACGTTTCCAAGCACAATTCAAAGTGTTGATACTGACCTTTAAAGCCCTAAATGGCCTCGGTCCAGTATACCTAAAGGACCATCTCCACCCCCATCGTTCAACCCGGACACTGAGGTCCAGCTCCAAGGGCCTTCTGATGGTTTCCTCACTCCGAGAGGTGATGTTACAGGGAACCAGGCAGAGGGCCTTCTCGGTAGTGGTGCTCACCCCGTGGAACACTCTCCCATCAGATGTCGGGGAAATAAACAACTATCTGACTTTTAGAAGACATCTGAAGGCAGCCCTGTTTAGGGAAGTTTTTAATGTTTGACGTTTTATCATGTTTTTAATATTCTGTTGGGAGCCACCCAGAGTGGCTGTGGAAACCCAGCCAGATGGGCAGGGTATAAATATATTATTTATTTATATATTTGTTTATTTATTTGAACATAATATTTATTAGTTTTCCAACAATTTAAACACTACAAACAACAAAGATAAAAAAGCATAACACAAACACATTAAGCAAAACAGAACAAAAACAGTTTAAAACACATCAAACAATTTCAATATCTTATCTTTCATTCACTTATTTCAACGACCTCCTCACACCTCCCTTTTTGTATTCCACTTCTGTTAATTGTTTCAGCAATTCCTTTCCATCTTCCTCTGTTTTCTATCCTATAATTATCTTAACACATTCTAACCTTATTTTTTCCTTTAATACTCTATTAATCTGTTTATATTTGATTCCTTATAACCTTTCTACTGAAGCCATATAACTTCATTCTAACATTTTTCTAACATTCATTAATTTTACAGTATTTCTGTAAATAGTCTTTAAACTTTTTCCAGTCTTCTTCCACCGACTCTTCTCCCTGGTCTCGGATTCTGCCAGTCATTTCCGCCAGTTCCATATAGTCCATCAACTTCATCTGCCATTCTTCCCAGGTGGGTAAATCTTGTGTCTTCCAATACTTCGCGATGAGTATTCTTGCTGCTGTTGTTGCATACATAAAGAAAGTTCTGTCCTTCTTTGGCACCAGTTGGCCGACCATGCCCAGGAGAAAGGCCTCTGGTTTCTTCAGGAAGGTATATTTAAATACCTTTTTCATTTCATTATAAATCATCTCCCAGAATGTCTTAATCCTTGGGCATGTCCACCAAAGGTGAAAGAATGTACCTTCAATCTCATTACATTTCCAACATTTATTTTCGGGCAAATGATAAATTTTTGCAAGCTTGACTGGTGTCATGTACCACCTATAAATCATTTTCATTAAATTCTCTCTTAAGGCATTACATGCCATGAACTTGATACCTGTGGTCCATAACTGTTCCCAGTCAGCCATCATTATGTTATGTCCAACATCTTGTGCCCATTTAATCATAGCTGATTTCACCATTTCATCCTGAGTGTTCTATTTCAACAGCAAGTTATACATTCTTGATAAATTCTTGATTTTTGAATCTAACAATTCTGTCTCCAATTTTGATTTTTCCACCAGGAAACCAACTTTTTTGTCCAAATTGTATGCCTCCATTATTTGGTAATAATGGAGCCAATCTCGCACTTTATTTTTCAATTTTTCAAAACTCTGCAATTTTATTCTGTCTCCATTTTGTTCCAAAATTTCCCAATATTTCGGCCATTTGGCCTCCCTATTGAGTTTTTTCTGTGCCTTCGCTTCCATTGGTGACAACCATCTTGGGTTTTCTTTTCTAACAAATCCTTATATCTTATCCAAACATTAAACAATGGTTTTCTAACAATGTGATTTTTAAACGCTTTATGTGCTTTTACCTTATCATAGCACAAATATGCATGCCAGCCAAATGCATTATTGAAGCCTTCTAGATCCAACACGTCAGTGTTTTCAAGAAGCAGCCATTTTCTCAGCCAGCAAAAAGCAGCTGATTCATAATACAGTTTAAGGTCTGGCAGGGCAAATCCACCTCTTTCTTTGGCATCAGTTAATATCTTAAATTTTATTCGAGGCTTCTTGCCCTGCCAAACAAATCTGGAAATATCTTTCTGCCGCTTCTTGAAACAATCCATCTTATCCAAAATTTGCAATGTTTGAAACAAAAACAACATCCTTGGCAACACATTCATTTTTATCACAGCAATTCTGCCTAACAATGGTAACTTCAAATTTGTCCATATTTCTAAATCCTTTTTCACTTCAATCCAACATTTTTCATAATTATCCTTAAATAAATTCACATTTTTAGCAGTCATATTAACCCCTAAATATTTCACTTTCTTAACCAATGTTAATCCTGTCTCCTCCTGAAACTTCTCTCTCTCATTCACAGTTAAACTTTTCTCTAAAACCTTATTTTTCATCTTGTTCAACTTAAAACCTGCTACCTGTCCAAATTCTTGAATCAGTTCCAATACCCTTTTAGTACTAGATTCTGGCTCCTGTAATGTCAATACCAAATCATCAGCAAATGCTTTCAATTTGTACTGTTTAGCTCCCACTTGTATACCTTTAACCTCTTGGTCCTTTCTAATCATATTTAACAAAACCTCAAGGACCGATATAAAGAGCAATGGAGAAATTGGGCAACCTTGTCGTGTCCCTTTCTCAATCTTAAACTCTTCTGTCACTACATTGTTCACAATTAATTTTGCCTTTTGTTCTGAATAAATTGCACCTATACCATTTTCAAAACCTTGACCCCATCCCCTGTAGATTCTTCTTCATAAAACTCCAAGAGATGTTGTCAAAGGCTTTCTCTGCATCCACAAATATCAAGACTGCCTTAGTATTGATATTCACTTGTAGTTTTTCTAAAATATTAATTATATTCCTCATGTTGTCAGACAAATGTCTGCCTGGGAGAAAGCCCACTTGGTCTTTATGAATTTCTTCTACTAACACCTTTTTTAATCTTTTAGCCAAAATATCTGCAAAAATTTTGTAATCCACATTAAGCAGCGATATGGGGCGGTAATTCTTGAGCTGTGTCTTTTCAGTCTCTGTTTTCGGTATAAGTGTAATGTAAGCTTCCTTCCACGACTCTGGTGCCTTTCTCCCTTCCAAAATTTCATTGCAGACTTCCTTCAATGGTTGTATTAACCATTCTTTCAAAGATCTGTAATATTTTGAAGTCAAACCATCTGGTCCTGGAGATTTACCTAATTGCATGTTCTGGATGGCCCCTTCCACCTCCTGATCCGTTATTTTGTAATTCAACATTAGCTGTTTTTCCTGAGAGATTTTGTGTAGTCCATTTATTTTCAAAAATCGATCAATGTCCATTTCTTTCTGCTTCTCCTGTGTATAAAGTTGTTTGAAATACCTCTGAAAACACTTTCTGATCTCCACTGGGTTCTGTATATTATTTCCTTCCACTTCCAAATTCGTAATAGTATTGAGTTTTTGTCTTTTTTTCATTTGCATTTATTTATTTATTTATTTATTTATTTATTTATTTATTTATTTATTATTAGATGTGAGATCCACTAGGACTCTTCTTATGTTTCTATTGAAATCTACAGGGTCTATAAATGCTAAACTTCGGCAAGATGATGCGCTTTGTCAACTCATCCCCTCAGTTAATTCCTTTTCAGAGCAACTTTGTTTCATTGCTCTTAACTGCTTTGAAGAAGAGTTTCTAGTTCACTTGTGAGCAGCCCCGAGAGATGATGACGCTCCCACCCAAAGCACTTTCAACGCTGCACTACTAAAACAATCTGAACATCTTTGCATTGAGAAGATTTGTGATATCTTATGGGAATTTTGAAAGCAGGTAGCCAGGGCCAGAGGCACTCAACACAATGCGGCCTCCATGTTGAACAGAACGAACAACTTCAGGACACATGAAAAATGCAGCAAAAGAATGTACACTCTGCCTTCTTTCAAATCACAGCTTTGGCTCCTTTTGTCACTCTGGCTGGGTTCACTGTCATCATCACGGCGCAGACTTGGCAACCGGCAGGTGACAGAAACTGACATTAATGCAGTCAGCATTTGCTCTCCTTACAGAGGCAGCTGTCAAAAGCCATCACACATTAAGCCAAAGTACTAGTCGCCGCGAAGCTTTCCCAGCATTAACATTTAAGAATATTCCTTTGGAGAGTTTAAAGTAACTTCAGATTGTCACTTTGTGATAAAGAAAGAGACAGATGGGAAGTCAAAAGGATAGTGCTGTGGGTTGGAAGGGTAGTGAAAGCATTCTTTTTCTTTTTCTTTAAATCAAACATGTGGTCCCTGCCAGTCTTAATCCCCAGAAGTTCAAATTGCTTAACAATTTTGGGCAGATCCCTTTGAAATATTCCATATGTTGAGTTTATGTTGGTCCAATGACAATGTCTTTGTAGGGCATAGATGTCTGAAAAGAGGAAAGGACAAATCAGTCTATTTCCAGTCTGTTCCACCTCATTCCATCTCTAAATTTGGGGTGTGTTTTTTTAAACCCATAATTGCAAATCACTCCTGCCTACAAGGGATTTCCCATTCACTTCAGTGGTGTGCAGACGGCACCTCCATTGAAGTAAATGGAGAAGTTGATTGTGGGAGGGAGATTGTATGTCAGAGAGTAAACAGAACACTGGTTCTTCTGGATGATTAGCTCTAGGAAAGTTGCAAAGTGTCTTCAAATTTGATTAGGCCATGGCAATTTGGGTTGGTTATTTGTTTATTAAAGCCCTTAACGTACACTGTGCTTTCCAACGGTCCTACCTTGAGGAGCTTAGAATCTAAAATTCAATGGATGGTTGAATTCTGGTTTCAACAGAGGAAGGGAACAAACCAGCGGCATGGGGGAAATTGTGGTGATGAGGGGGATATGATCATTCCAGTTACTCTGATTTGGTTGAGGGCATCATACAGAAAAAGTGTATTTTGGAAGTGGAGGAAGAAAGCGGTTTCCAGTTATCCAGTTGCATACCACCTTTTGTTGTATGACCGCTATATAAAAATATTTCTTTTCCTCCTGCCCCTTTAGAGCTTTGTGTGTTATGGTGACTGGGAAATAAAATCTACAAAACTTGCTGCGTGAAATCCTTTGCCATCCTCTTCTACTCCCCGCCCACCCACTTGATGTCTAGGAGGAACCCTGTGAAACAGAAAGTACAAATCTGAGTGCTGATGTTATCCTACAGTATCCATGAATATCAAAAAGTGGTGACAATATATAGAGGGACAGGAAGACTATTAAATATCCATCATGCCACTTCAGATCAGGCCTAATGCAATCAGAAACACATGACTACATCAACTTATCTCCTTTGATCAAATGTGATTAAGTAAGTCATTAATTTTCAAGACAAATAAAATATGCAGGATCATTTTATTATAAATGTAAATGCCTGTCTTCTTAAATGATTTTTTTCTAAAGGAAACCCTTCTAATACAGAACTTTGTATGCTTCAGAGAACAGTTGTTTTAACATTGATTTTAATTTTAATGAAAGATTATGTATTTGTATGCATGTCTTCTTTCCTTTTTTCTCACACTGCTCATGTTGTCAAGCAAAATTTGTGCATCAGCTTGATCAAGATAATTTCATTATACCATTGTTACCATTATGACTTGGGCAATTAGTAGTTTATAAGAATAAATTTATAGCAATCAGTGATTGAGGCACATTTGCAGTAGTCAGGGTGTAATAAAGCCCAATCAATTTCTTTCATTTAATATGTAGGCTGTGACCCTAGTTTTGATGAGAACTCTTAGCTATTTCATCTTTAAATAAAAAAGAATGTCTGCAAGCAATTATAGTGGTGTGTTAATTAGATATTCCTTTTTATCTTTTATACTCCAGAATGCATTGCTAACGAAATCCTTGTTTTCTTTCTCATTCCCTTTCTCTCTTTCTCTCCGTAATAAACTGACATTGACTGGGTGTATTTTTGCTAAGACAATGGGCCAGATTTTTCATTTTTCTTTACAGTGGGGTAAATCTGAAGTAGTTCCATAGAAGTAATTGGCATTATTTGAGATTTACATGCACATAATTAACGGCAGAATCTACACCACCGGTTTCCCTTCTCTCACTCTTTTCTTTTTCTTATATTCATACATATATATATATAATATTAGTTGACTCGGGCACCATTCTAAAGCCTTCCCTCATGTTCTAGTCTACAAAGCACTCATAGGGTCTGCCCATTTGGCTGGTGTCATTAGCACAAAGGTAGATTTGGGTGTTGGCCAAGGGCACCCTGGGAAAATTCATGCTGCAAGGAATTCACTTGTTGGAAGAAACAACTCTCAAGATCAGTAGGGCTTCCAATGTTTTATTCTATGTGGAGAAAACAGACTGTGACTCAGTTGCACATCCTCTGGTTACATCCAAGACTAGACTTCTGTGATGAGCTCTGCATGGGTCTGCCTTTAAATACTGTTTAGAAACTTCAACTGCTAGGATTCTTGTGACAGCCAAGCATCCAGAGTATATCATGTCACACCAGCTGCGTTAGTCTAATTTAAAGTTCTGGTGGTGACCTTTAAGAATCTGCCTGGGATCCCAAAATAAGTCTCAGAGGCATTGCTTTCAGTCCATCACCCTGGTGGGTAGCAGAAATGGGGCCTTTTTCATGGTGGCCCCATTTTTTTGGAATTCTCTCCCTAAGGAGGTGTGCATTGCTTTATGGGGATTTTTTTCGGGGGGGGGGTGTAGTTTGGATTTGGGATAGGATTGCTTATATGTGTTTGATTCACGTAATTTTTTAAAAGAATTATTCTAAACTATGTTGGGAGGGTAATTTTTATAAATAAACCAATAACAGAATGGTGACACAGGGGCAAATGTACTAAAACAAGATCCAGGAGAAATTTATAGTCATGTTTGCATTTAAATGATGTTAAAATTATAGTTTTTTCCCTTCTTCCCCCCATCTAGAGCTAAATTTCTGGATGGACACTAAAAAGTAGAAAATGACACCTCTTTTGGAATCTGTGTTTGGAAGCTACTGCTTTATCACATCACTGGCCTTGTTCCTTGCTCTTCTGACAATCCTGATTGTGTGTGAGCTTCACGTTGTACCCAACAAGTAAATGTAGGGTAGCCGTTTACTCCGGGTCAGTGAATACGTGGCAAAACAGAGTTGAAAATAGCTTACTTTTGACAAGGGAAAAATGTTTTATTGACTTAATTAATTTATTCAGTTTATATCCAGTCTTTCCTCCCAAAGGGAGCATGCTTGACTAAAGGCTGATGCTTGGGAGTTGAAATTAGCAGAAAGGAGGTTGGGATATCTTCTCACTCGTACTACCAAAGATATCAAGGAATCATCTGGGCAATGGATAAATATACCTCTCCACACTTCCTTCTTATCCCTTCCATATAAATTAATTTTGGTTTGATATCCTTATGGGCAGAGCTTTTTCTGGGTAATAATAATAATTATAATTATAATTATAATTATTATTATTATTATTATTATTATTATTTATTTATACCCCACCCATCTGGCCAGGTTTCCCCAGCCACTCTGGGCAGCTCCCAACAGAATTAATGATGATGATGATGATGATGATGATGATGATAATGTGATAAAACATAAGACATTAAAAGCTTCCCTAAACAGGGCTGCCTTCAGATGTCTTCTAAAAGTCAGATAGTTGTTTATTTCCTTGACTTCTGATGGGAGGGCATTCCACAGAGCGGGCACCACTACCGAGAAGGCTCTCTGCCTGGTTCCCTGCAACTTCACTTCTCGCAGTGAGGTGCCAGAAGGCCCTTGGCACTGGACCTCCGTGTCTGGGCTGAATGATGAGGGTGGAGACGCTCCTTCAGGTATTCTGGGCTGAGGCCATTTAGGGCTCCAAAGGTCAGCACCAACACTTTGAATTGTGCTCAGAAATGTACTGGGAGCCAATGTAGGTCTTTCAGGACCAGTGTTATATGGTTATATACTCAAGGGTACGCAGCAGTACTGGCACCTTTTTTTCTAGAAGAAAAGCACTACTTATGTGCAGCAAGAATCAAGGACTCGTGAATATGTAGTTTAACTCACATAATCCATCTGAGATTGAACATCTGCTGGTGTGACATTTTTTAGAAACTCATTTGTAGTAACAGAGTCTCGACATCTTCTGGTAGCTTAGAGGGCAGTGCTTAGACCAAACTGGAACTAGTCTGAAGGTAGTAAAGATTTTAATCTCACAGTCCGATACTTGTTTACTCAGAAGTAAATCCTGCTATGGGGTTACAGCTCTGTGTTTTGAAGAAGGTAGGATGATTCGTTGATATCATATTTATTTATTAAATGTTTACCTATCTGCCGCAAGAAGCTTGTTGT
Source organism: Podarcis cretensis (assembly GCF_951804945.1). Taxonomy (NCBI): domain Eukaryota; kingdom Metazoa; phylum Chordata; class Lepidosauria; order Squamata; family Lacertidae; genus Podarcis; species Podarcis cretensis. Next base: position 72,945,553 of record NC_137170.1, on the reverse strand, counting down.
ATGGGCTATTGGTAGCTCAGTGCATGGAGGAAAGGAAGTTACTTCATGGTAGAACATCTCCTTTCCATGGAGAAGGACCAAGTTTCAGTCCCCAGCAGGTAGAGGTAGATCTGGGAATGTCTCCTTCCTGCAATCCTGTAGGGATGCTGCCAGTCAGTGTAGACAATACTGAGCTAGATGGACCAATGGTCTGATTTAGTGTAAGAAAGCTTCCTATGTTCCTCAGTTTCCACAGTAGTGCTATTGTGCTATACCCAAAGGCTGTGGCTCTGTTTTCTTCAGAGCAGGAACATAAACATCTCTCAACATGGATACAAGGCTTAAACCTATGCTTTGTTCATGCTCCACAGCAGAAGACAAAATCCTTCATCTTTCTAAGTGTGATCCCAGATGTTGGCCAAGAACTCTGGGAACTCGAAGAACAAAAAGGATAGGCCATCCAGACTTGCACAAGTGCTAATGCAATGGAGCACCCTCTCTATTGCAACCCCCCCCCATAAGGCAGCTCTGAGTATTCTTAGCAGAAAATGTCTCAGCCTGATTTCCTCCAGTTAACCAAACATGCACACACACACTACGAATCTCTACCCCCCCCACGCCATTATGTTTCAGAAGGTGCCCAGGCCTTCAGGGGCAGTATTTGGGGAGTCCAAGGGGATGCTGTGAGGATGCAGGAGTAGAAAAGTCAATGCCACACAAGTGACCTTCTGGTTATGCCTATATCTTGTAATGTGCAAATGGAGTTGGAATCTCTCAAAACAATGCGACCAGAACAATATCATGAGAACCACATCCTAGTTCCTTTGGAGCCCTTTCTGCCAACCTTCCCACAAATAAAGTACTCTGGTCATCACAACCGCAGGTTTGAATTTACACTAACTGTAAGAACAACTTGTAGTCTGGTTATAAATGCTTTAAAAACAATTCAAAGATTGGGCGGCTCATTGGGATGCTGACAGCTCAGGTCTGTTTTTAAAGGCAGGATTTCAATAAATACCTTTGCATGGTGTTGTTATGCGATTGCTGGAGGTTATTGATTTAAATCATTCCTCTCTCCCCCCCCCCCGCCGCCCGAAGACAGGAGGAAACAAAACCAGCTTTCCCATTGTCACAGTGATTTTGTGCATTGATGTGGTAGAGCAACTTTCCATGTGGAACACTGCAAAGCAGTCACCACCACTTAATGGAAATGGAATGCTTTAAGAAATTGCATGCATAAAAAAGTATCTAGGTGTTTAAATCTCTGGTCAAATGAGACAATTTATAATGCTAACAAACTTAATTCCAGAACAAGCCGTATCACAATTGGACCTGCCACCCAACTCCAAGTAGCTGTCCCTCATGATTCATTATGATCCAGCCTGCTTGACACGTGGACACAGTAGGGCGAGTGAGTCGGGAGAAGGGAGATAACAGAGATAAATCTAAATTCATTCTGGAAGCAGTCACACTCAATGACATATTCACTGACTTCTTCAACAGCTCATTTGATAATGTTCTTTCTGCACTATTCATTTTTCTGAAAGATGAAAGCTGGCTGAAGATCTCATCTGCTCACTGATGCAGGAAGAGGATTTGAAATTAACACAAAATAAAAAGAGAGAGAGAGAGAGAGCAAGGGGAGGGGGAGGGGGGCAAAGCAAGCACTTTCTGATTAACAGTGTCTTGGTCCTGACTTGGAAGGCTAAGAATCCTACTTATCAGGTCACCTTTAATTAGATATGCATTATAACTCCATAGCGGAATAGCTGCGCCTGGCAGAATTGTGTTTGGGAAGTGGGGAAGCGCATTCATCATGATAATTAATTGCTGGAAGAACAGAAACATTGTTTTCCATCTTGGTCTGTACTAGGACGTATATGTGTATATGTTTTTGATTAATGTGCTCCGAAAGCCTTAATCGAGGAGGTTAACAATGCAATTACATGAAAATTGTACAATGTATCAGTAATTGTGGGCACTTACCCTTGTAGAAAGAGAAGGATGGTGGCATTATTAAACAATGGACCAGTCAGAATGATGCACTTCAGTATATGGAAGCAAGAGGCCATAGCTCCCTATGTCCCTGAGTGGTCAGAAGTTCAGAGTAGTCTTCACAGTGCCTGCTTTGTTTGGTGGTGATATGGCTGCAGATTGATGCTGCATTTGTGCGAACCAGTTATGCGTGGATGTATAAATCGAAACGACATTGCAGAGAGTGCAGAACCAAATGTACAAGCAGTGTCAGCTCAAAAGCAATCTCAGCACCACAGAATCCACATCTTTGATCACTAAATGCTGACCATCCACTTCTCTTAGCATTCAGCCAGTCAAGGCAAAGCTGGTTTCAATGTCACTTTTCAAGGTGGGTGGAGCTTCCCAGATAACTCTTAAGGGATGATAGCAAAAGGCAGCCCCAAGTGCCAATTAATCAAGCACTGGCAGAACCTCCTCTGTTACCAAGGCCTGAAGGGACTGTGGTTATGTGGTTCTGCATGTAGAAGGCCCCAGGTTTAGCTGCTTACTTCTCCTGTTAAAAGTTTGAAGGTTTCAGGTGAGAAGGAGAACTGCCATCAGAGTAACCAAACCCAGGCTATATTGACAATGATTACTTATTGCATTTATGTCTCATCTTTCCTCCAAGAAGCTCAAGGAAGCATAGTTCTCCCCTTCCCCTTTATCCTTATAACCGTCTTGTGAGGCAGCAGGTAGGATGGGCTGAGACCTAGGGACTAGCCCATGATCACTCAATTAACTTCTTGGTGAGATGAGGATTGCAGCCTGGGACCTTCTCAATGCTAGTCTCTTCATGCTGACTCTCCATGATGGAATATGATACAAGGCAGTTTCTTATATTCCTAGGTTCTAAAAAGCTCAGAATGGCACGCCTCAAACAGAAGAAGAACCAGCTCTCCAGTGGTACCTGCTTGGGCTGATCCCACAAGTATTTACAGGGGGTGGCCAGGACAAGCATATCTCTTCCATTAAAGCAGGGAATGGAAAACCTCTTGCTCTTCAGGTATGCTTAATTATAACTCCCATTAAACCCCTTTTATTAGCCATGCTGCTTAAAGAATCTTATACCAGGCATTCATTTATAATATTAAGTTAGGGATATGCACATAACTGCAACTATATGGTTCTCATGGGAGCACAGGCTCTAAACATGCAAAAATCTTCGTTGGCTTGTTTATTATTGCAGGGTCTTCAAGTGTCCCTCTTTTCCAGGGACAGTCCCAGATTTACAGAAGCCATCCCGGTTTCTGATTTGATTCCAGGATATCCCAGTTTTCCTTAGAACATCCCTATTTTCATCGTTGAAATTTTGGAGGGTATGGAATAGGATGTCCCCGTTTTTTCAGCCAGAACATGCTGGAACACAGTTCTGGCACCTCTCAATTGTGCACCATTGCCATTATAACAGAACAACATTCATGGTGAGTTCCATTATCTCTTCTTCAAGACAAATAGCACTGGATGTCCCTATTTCCATCAGAGAAATGTTAGAGGGGACATCTCTATTTTCATCGGAGAAATGTTGGAGGGTATGTTATTGCAAGATTTTTTACCCTGCTCCTCAGCCAATATGGCTCCCCGTGTGGCCTACATAAGATCAATCACAAACAAGAACATGCTTACCCAAAGTTTTACAAGCCAAAAGGCAACTAGTATTCATTCAGGTCATGTGCTATGTTTGGAATAAGAGTGTGTGTGTAGCACAAGGGCACATATATTCAAAGGATCATGGTAGGCTCTGGGAGACAAATCATTCCTATTCAGGGACAGCAAATACATTGAGATTAATAGGCCTAGGCACATTGTACTGTGCAGGGAACTGCAGCCTTTGAATCCTGTTGTTCATGGACCTATCTGCTACACAGGTATAAAGTCCCAACAGATTTCCTTCAAGCATATCAAGTTTTTACTTGTCCATGCACTAGATTGCACTGTTCCAGCTTTTGTATTCTCTTCCTAGATAAGGCAGGAAACCATGTCTTGCATTGCTCAATTGCACAGATGCCACTGCTGTGGAAACTACCCTTCATGTGCCAATAATAAAGACATTCCATTGATGTACAGGAAGTAACAGCAGTGCAAAGCAGCATTACTTTTTAATTTTTTCCATTAAAAATCTAATATGAATACCTGAAACACTGCTTCAATGCATAATGTATTTCCCTACCAAGACAGTCAAGATATTCCCTTTCCTCCTCAGCTTGCTCAACTGCTGTTAAGTTATTTTCATGAAGCTGACAGCTTATTGTCTGAGAAGTACAAAAGAACATTTTGCAGCTGAAGCCAGCACACACAAACAAACAAAAAAACACCACTCTGCAATTGCTGCTTGTCTGCTTTTAAAACTGAGATGAGGACCATCTCATTCTGTTCAAATATGCTCAAAACCCCTGAAACAAACTTGACGTCCTGAAAAAGTGACTTTTACCATTTGGTAGGCTGCATTCAGAAAAGGATAAACAATTTACTTCTCGTAAAATGCTGATAAGGAACATTAACTGAGGAAAGGAGCATGGTTCAGAGGTAAGATCATCTGCCTTGTCCCTGATGTCTCCTGGTAGGATTGGGAAACCCTGGAGAGCAGTTGCCAAGCTATGTAGATAGTCCTAAACTAGATGTGCCTGTGGTCTGATGCTGTACAAGGGGCCAGATTCAACTAAGCCAGTGCACTATATCAGTCAGAAAAATTGCACAGGCAGTAAAACTTGGCTTGGTTAGAAAGTGATGAAAGTTCCTAAATTATTAGTATAGGAACTCAAGAATGGCTGGTGAGAGCTGGTGAGAGCTATGTGGTCTGAGCTGGAGCAACCACCTCAAACCTCTTCACAAATTGAGCTTCTCAGGTAGACTGAGAGAGAGATTACCTAGTTCTTCCCTAGGGGGAGTGGACATAGCTAAGCCTGGCAGGACGGCTTAGTCTATGGTATTAACCCCTCCATGCATTAATTAGTTTCAAGCATGTTGGATTTGCATGTGAAGACCCCCAAAACCACCCCCAAAATAAATACACAATAGACACAGAAATTTAGTTTTTGGCAATAATTTGGCCACAACTTTATTGAATTACAGCATGCAAGTGGTTGCCTAGGCATTGGTTCCCTACTACCTGACCCTGCACCGTGGCAGGGCAGGACTGAGAACTGGACTCCACCAGAGGTCAGTAAGGGAAAACATACTGGGGGAGCATGGAGTTGAGTGCAGGCCCTAACCCCTGAAAGGGGATTGGACAAAAGCAAGGCGAGTCCCTGGATTCCTTTTAACGGAATTCTCTAGCAGCAGCAATGGAGGGACAGGCACAGCCAACCAACCACTTCCCCTCCAAAAACATTGAACCAATGCCTAACCACCAACTTTACAAAGTTGTGATGATTTGCTACGCAGTAGGCAAAAACCAAATGGCAACACACAATCAGCAAAATGGCAAAATTCCTACCTGGCCCCTGCTCCAAAACAGACAACCCCTAGACAGGCATAGCAAGGCCAAAGAACAGCCCTAATTATAGGGTGGGAGGGCAGGTGATCCGATGCACGTCGCAAGAAAGAGAAAGCTGCTAGTGATGTGCAGCAGCTTAAATAGCCCCTCAGTAGCCAATAGATGACCCAACAGGCCAAATTTCTGCCCCAGCAATCGAGGGGCAACCAATGGGGAGTTGTGGCTATCCAAACGGTCCTCCCCACAACAGGGAGGCAGTTTAGGTGATGTCACCGCAACACTGGTTGGTTATCCCACAAGAGCTCTGTACATGTCCATCATTGTACCCGTAAAGTCTCTTTGTGTGTTGGCTAAATATGATGAAGGTGGGAGGTGTATGGCCACAGCGTGCATCATCTGAACCCCATTTTGGGGTGTTTAAAACGTCACGTTCATTTTTCCAGAAATCCTTATTACAGCCTATTAAGGTAGGCCAGGAGTTTCATCATCCTAATGCTTGTAACAGAGATAGCTTGTTCCCCACCTCTGTTCTGGTGGCCAGCACTCTGCAGCCTTTCTGAATGCCCACATTTCCTGAAAACCCCCACTGTGTCCTTAGCAGGGTTATCTTACAAATTGAAATCAGTAGAATGCAAGCACAATCTGAAGGGCAGCATACAACTAACTCATCTCTCAATGCAAGGATTTCCACTTGTGCAACAGAACTTGCCTTCCCTCCCTTCTCCACCTGTGCCCTCCTCACCCTCCCCAAATCTGCTTCAGGGGATTGGGGGAACCGCCAGGACAGATTTCGGGGGTTCATGTGGGATAGAATGGGGAGGAAAGTTCTGTTGTGCAAGCAGAAACCCTTCTGCTGACCAGAAGTTACTAAACACTACTTTGAATACTTCCCGAAATCTTTTTTATGAAGAAATTATTAACTGCCTTGAGAAGGAGGCAGAAAAATTGAAGCCTCTTTCAGAGGGGAATAAAAGTTTGGGGAAACTGAAGGTCAGATTTCAGCAAAGTACTCATTCATACTGCTTACTATTCTTCACAATGGCAAGGGGCAATTTACCTCAGAATCATGTCCCCAGCCCTCACTTAGGTGTGGATCATTTGCCATTCCTCCTTTCAGATTCTATTAGGAAGTGTTTACAGTCAGAGACAAATCCAAAGCATGGAGTTATCCAAACCAGTTTAACCCATTTGCAACAGAGAGCACAACTTCATTAATACTTCGAGCACTTTAAATCAATATTTAGACATTTAATAATTGTGCTCATTTTACTTGAATATATTAGTGAAGCTGCGTGGAACTATTAGAACTCCCTCTGATTAACATACTTGAATCAGCAAAAGGTGGCAATTAAATAAAAATCTACTTGCTTCTTGGTCTACCATAAAAATTTACATAATTTAGCAATTATTTTATCATTTTGAATATATATTAAGAGTGGGTTTTGAACATTTTAATTGTGGCCTATATTCTGCCTAGTTTAATGCTGGGTGACTTTGGAATATGCTTGGAGTCAAAATGTTAAAAAAAAATATTTCTGGCAGTTTCAAATTTGTAAACTTTGAATCATTTATCTGCGAAAGGTGGCCATAAAACAGCGATTATATGATCATTCACTCATTAAAACATATTTTAAAACCACATTATAATTTTTAAGCTTTGTGGAAGCAGAATATTTATTCAAAGTTCTAAATATATATCTATAGCTGGAGTAGCATTGTAGAATGAGATTTCTTGCTGCAAACAGCTTTACATTTCCTTTTTTATATAATATACATATATAGATAAAAGCACAGTCATATGAACTTTTGCTCAGAACGTATTTATCTGCTGTGCTCAATGGGGCTTTACTTCTAGGAAAGTGTTCATAGGTTGGTAATCTTAGGTTGGTTAGAATCCCTTAGCAGGTGAAAGGAAACTTAGTGCTCATCAACTTTAACCCTCTGCTCCAGTGCTCTGTTGGGGTAACTGGGGAACCACCAACCTCAGTCTCTAGTCCTCACCTGCCTGTCTTCTTACAACTAGTCCAGAGGGTGGTCAGCTTCTTCCTTCTCCTTAATCTCAATGTTGCCCTTGTTAGTCACCTTAGTCTGGCATAGGCTCTGGCCCCACCTACTGTTGGCCTCCTTGCCTTCTGCCCCACAAGTCCAAATGGGCATCAGCCACTCTGGCCTGTTCAGTGCAGGATGCAAATACTGTCTAGCCTCCAATTCACCATCGAACAACTCAGATTATGTAAGTGAGCAAGTTTTTCAGGAAGGAAACAGTGGGCCCTTCCACATGTCCTTTTATTGCATATTCATGGTGATTTGTGATCAAGATGCTATCAGGGTGTTTTCACAATATCTCACTTTTCATACTGTCTGTGCCTGCGCTGCAAACACTGTGGGATGCTCACACTGCTTTGCTTCCAATCAGTGCATATCAGTAACTTCCTGCTAAAATTCCATGACTTCTTATACCACCAATGCCCTGGGGTGTCCGGCTTTTACTGTCCTGCTATAGCCCCTTCTGACAGCAATAAAAACTCAGGACTCGATGCCTAAAGGACCACCTTGCCCTATATATGAACCTGCCCTGAGCTGAACCTGCCCAGACCCTGAGCTCATCTTCTGAGACTCTTTTCTGCGTCCCACCTCTGAGGGTGGTCTGGAGCTTGTTGAAGAGAGAATGGGTCTGATCTGTTGCAGAATGGACCTTACCTATTCCCAGAATGCTCTCTCCAGTGAGGTCCATCTGGCATCAGTCTTGCCATCTTCCTGGCACCATGAAAAGATAGTGTAATATGATACTGTCTTGTTAAATCTGTTAACATGTTTGTGATTTTAATATTGCAGGAGCCTTTTTAAAAAAAAAAAAAAAACTTGGCTGTAAACTGCTTTGGAACTTTTGAAGTGGAAAGCCCTACCTAAATTTAATAAACCTAACCTAACACAGATCGTGAAGGGCAGATCGTGAAGCTGAGGCTCCAATACTTTGGCCACCTCATGAGAAGAGAAGACTCCCTGGAAAAGACCCTGATGTTGGGAAAGATTGAGGGCACAAGAGGAAGGGGATGACAGAGGACAAGATGGTTAGACAGTGCTCTTGAAGCTGCCAACATGAGTTTGACCAAACTGCAGGAGGCGGTGGAAGACAGGAGTGCCTGGCGTGCTCTGGTCCATGGGGTCACGAAGAGTCGGACACGACTAAACGACTAAACAACAACAACCTAACACTGTTCAGGCTAGAAAAGATTGCTGCAGACTACAGAACATTATTAGGCAGAATGACCATATGCCCTACTTTACAGAGGAAAGCCATATTATCAAAAGGCTGCCAGAGGACAGTTTTCTATTTAAAGGACTGTCCAATCCTAGCCTGGTTCACAGAACCATCAGAAAGGGTAACTGTGGGTGGGCAACTTCAAGTTGCCCACCAACAGCTAACACCTAGACAGTAGACTGAGCAGGCACACAGATCACCTGGAGGCAATCTTTCCCGCTATGGTAGGTAATGGATTTCTATGCAAATTATAGTAATTAAATTTGCATCTATACATATAAATTAACATATGCAAATATTCTGCAACTTGGTGCCATCTTTTTCGGGGTGATATGTCAGCAGCCATCCTTTTATTAGGACCCCCAATACACACACACTATTAAGTCTGTTGCTGGTACTATAAAGCTATATGGCCATTTCTGTGTTCTGTAAAGTTGTAACATCAAGAGGCTGGGGCTGACCTTGGCAGTATATTAGAGCTTTTGCATAGCATTTATAAGGTGGAAGCATCTCAGCTTCAAAAAAATGTTCTGTAAAGATATACAGTATGCATGATGAGACAGAGGCCCACTTTGTAGCTGCAGCTCCAGGAAATTAAGCCATTTGAAACATAATTTAATTTCATTGGGAAGAAATATACCATCAGACCTTTGCAGGATTTGTTATCACAGATAAAAAAAAAGTTATAAAATGTTGGGCTGTAATGAAACCTGTTATATCACAGGTTGAAGCCTCTAAATATGAATTTGCTGTTATTTATTTAAGATGCAAAGCCTTTGCATATGCATCAAAGTCCTGAGCTCTGTAAAACTGTGCCGGTTGAGATGGAACTCTTGAAGTTGGGCTGTTTATAAATAAACAATTTCAACACAGTGTTCACAGCCAGGAAGCAGTGACTAAAACTGGTCAGAGACCTCTGGCAGCTATTATGGTTAAGCATTTACTCAAATATTTAACAGTTGCTCCCAGTTGCCAAAGGCAAGGAAAAGGGGGTGGGAATGAGAGAGATTCTCCCCTTTGCCATCTCTTAATACTAGGATCAAATGAAATAGATTAGCAGAAGTTTCGGGACAAAAGGAAGTTCCGTCTTCAGGGAGCTCATAATTAACATACAGAGTTAGTAATTTAAGACACAGTGAAGTCATTAGTCACTTTCCATGCCACAGAAATAGCTCCCACAAAGTAGTCAGAGTTGGTCACTTCCTGTTCAACAGTTGACATCATGCTTTGTCCAGATTCAGAAGATCAAGGATACTCAAAACTCCAAGAACTGGTTTGGAGGAAGGCCATAAAGATAAATGACTGTAATGGTTCAATCCCATATATGTATACTCAGAAGTAAATGTAATTGTTTTCATTGGAGCTTATCCTGAATTAGCCCATTAGTCTGTCTAGTTTAGTCTTGTCTACACTGACTGGCAGCTGCCCTTCAGGGTATCAGATAGCGGTCTTTTCCTGTCATACCTAGAGATGCAGTTAAGGGCTAAACCTGGGACCTTTTTGTGTGCAAAGTGTGTGTTCAATCACTGAGCTACAGCCTTTCACTATTTGTTCATGTATTACTTATTTCAAAATTAAATTATATACACATTCATAGTTGGGCCTTCTTCTGTAGAAAACGTAACAGCAGCCTAGATGTTTTCTAAAAAGGAGTAAAACCCCTGGTAGTTCAATCTGTTGACAACTATTAGCAATGATGGCTAAATGGAAACTCCATGTTCCGAAGTAGCATGAGCCTAAGCACTAAAGTTGTTGTCATCGTACTTGCCCGTGAGGCAATGGGTGGAATTCAATGTCACCTGACACCTCCCTCCAGAGCTACTTTTGGGGAACACATGGACAAGAGGCTGGAAAGCCCCATAGCACAGGCAGAAGGACTTCCACTGATGGGGGTTTGTTAGGTGAGTACCGCCCCTTGTGGAACACAATGGCCAGGTCTATGTATAGCTTGCCCTTTGAGCAAACTAGAGAGTTTACGTTTTCACTCAGGTCTGATCACGGCCAACATACCCTCCAATACTTTGAAGCCAAAATCTGGGACGCCAGCTTCCTGGATGCCATCTTCCCATTTTTTATCATGAGAGCACGGCAACCATTTTGGTTTCCATGATATCATGTGATTTTGTGGCGTGGTTTCTGCCCCCTCCTCAAAAAGTGCTTTTTCAGGAATAGCATCCTAAAACCTGCATTTTGGGGCACTGCATGAGATTGCTTCAAAAAACAAGGTCACAGCAATCAAAGTGGTCACTGTGCTCTCATGATAAAAAGCAGGATTTCCCAGTTTTGGGGGGACACTTGTGGGTGTGATAGGCTAAGGACTGGAAGCCATAACACACCAAGGCAAGGGCAAAGCCTGCTGCTGTCAACTGGCTACCTTGAGTGTAGAGTAACCAGCAGAAGCAGGGATCCAGCCTTAGGGTGAAGATGGAAAAAGAAATTCCACCCAAATAGTGACCACAGGAAAGGAACTCAGTAGATTGTGATGATGACTTGGCATATAGAATAGAGAGGGGGAGAGAGAGACTTCATTAGCTTAGTCTGAAACAGGAAGAATTAAAGTCTCTCCCAAGCTGTGATAAAGGAAGTACAGACTGCAAAGGGAATACGAAAATGCCTTGTGAAATTAAACAGTGCTTCTCTCCCCCACCATCACCAACGCCCATATCCTTGACAAGAGAGGAAGTCAATGAAAATGATAGACTGATGTTCAAGGAACATAACTTGATTATTCTAGCAGCCGTGAAAAAAGAAAATGTTGCAAATAATTTATCAGGATACTGGAGAATAAAAAAAAAGTGTAAAAGAAAAGCCCATGACAATATATGCTGTATATTTTGGCATGATAAGTCACTTTGGATAGCAGATAATTTATCCAGCTGTGCGATACATCTCATTAAAGAAGCAACCAGGAAAAGTAACTTCTGATTTGCAGCGTGAAGCTCCATCTATCAAAGAACACCCCCCTCCCTGGTTTCCTGTAACCTAGGAGGCTTATTTGGAGACACCTTGTAAAACGGTGTATTATTCTGCACTACAAAATACATTGTTAACTGAACAACAGGATCATTCAGAGTGCACTTTAATCAATGCAACAAAGAGGGACACTTTTTGTTTTCTGCAAGGTGGAGGAGAGCACTGCATGATCAGGTGTGTGCATTTAATGTGTTTTGTCAGATAAGATCAAGATGTTGACACGATCCTGCCTTTTCAATGCCTCATTAATATGATGGATTGGAAAGGGTTGCACAATAGCGAAATGAGATGCAATAAACCAATGGCATGGGGTTTTGATGAGACATGAGATGGGGTGGGGGGGACATATTGACTACATAGAAATAGAATACCTTAGGCATGAAATGCATGATTTCTTTTCAAGGTCAACACTCTTGCCCAATCCAGCGCAGCAATTTGGTGGGAGACAAATTTAAAGTAATCACTTTACATGTGTGTGCATTCTGGATAGCCATGAGTGAAGCAACAGGCTTACTGATATTTCTGCTATGCTCAGGATACACTATGACCCAGTCTTATGCATTGCAGTTGTAGGGATGTCCCATATTATTTTATTAGTAAATAATGTTTGTGGTATGTTTCCCCATTGCTCTCTGTGCTTTTCCAATGTCAATTGTAAGAAAACATTCCCAGTCTTGGGATCAATTCCCACTTTTCTAATCTATTTTCATGGAGTTATGCATGGACCTACGCTATTGAGACAGTCTTGTCTACATAAGCATGCTTGTGGTTTGCCCTGTGGATTTAGATATTATCTGGAGAAACCTCAGATTCCTCAGAGCTTATTGACGATCCTCAATGAGAAGATCCAAAATGGCAAAGAGTAATCATTCAAAAAATAAAAAGTTCTCACCACTCTTCCACTCCCTCTGCAGTCTGTAGGGGAGTATTGCATGTGTTCAAGGGTATAAACTCGTGTGGTCAATGCCCTCCTTGAACTGGATTTCCTAGACTAGACACGGGTGGCGCTGTGGTCTAAACCACTGAACTTCTTGGGCTTGCCAATCATAAGTTTGATGGTTTGAATCCCCATCACGGGGTGAGCTCCCATTGCTCTGTCGCAGCTCCTGCCAACCTAGCAGTACGAAAGCACGCCAGTGCAAGTAGATAAATAGGTACCCCTGCGGTGGGAAGGTAAACGGCATTTCCATGTGCTCTAGTTTCCATCACGGTGGTCTGTTGCACCAGAAGTTTAGTAGTTTAGTAATGCTGGTCACATGACCCGGAAAGCTGTTTGTGGACAAATGTCAGCTCCCTTGGCCTGAAAGCGAATAGAGCGCCACAACTCCATAGTTGCCTTTGACTGGACTTAACCGTCCAGGGGTCCTTTGCCTTTTACCTTACCTAGACTAGAATAACACATCCAGAACCTTCTTCAACATAATCAGGCTCCTCATACACACCATCTTCAGTTGAACTGAAGGCATATGAGAGCACATGTCCTGCAGGTACATTTGAGGAGTTTGATCTTGGGAGGAAGTGGTGGGACTGAATTTCATGTAAAGCACACAAATTTGATACAAATCACATATTGATTTGAACTAACTAGTCAGGTTTTTGGGGGGCAGCAGCCTTCTAGTGTGGATTGAAAGCATGCCCCATATTTAATTAAATGTGATTTTTCAAAATGCAGCTTGGACATATGCTTGATGGTGCATGAAGGATGCATTACTCAAAATACATATTCCAAAGAAGTATCTTTGGAAAGCGATGGCACTACTCCTTACACAGTGACCTGTCTGAGCTGTAATGGCAACTCTCTTGCTCCATAGACATTAGAGCAAGTCTAGAAACAAATTTATAGCCCTGGTCTAACTGAGACACCCTGTGGCTGCCCTGTCAAAGGGGCTTCAGCAATGAAAAGCTTCCACATCATAACATTTGCTGCTAGTCACATGCCTCATGTTGGCGGATTGCATTTCTCTTCTCTGACTCAGTTACACACTGAGAACAAAATACTTGAAACAAATAAGACTTCCAGCTCCTCAATTTGTGCATATGGCGTACAGCTTTGCTTCCTTATATGGCTTGCTTTTTGTTACAGATCAAGCTTTGCAGGGAAAGTGCAATTGAAGCTTCCATTATGTTCAAAAAAATCAAGACTTTCAGTTATGAAACATAGAACATATAATTAACTTTATTGAGCAGAACAAAGCATTTTATAAAAACTCACTCAAACTGAATTAATATAAGGATACTTAGCATAATGTGTATAGTTTAAATTACTGCCTACTAATCATCAGGCAGTTGAGTGGTAAAGTTGTTAGACTTTCAATTTGCAAACAGTATCAAAGAAAAGCCCTGCTTTACTTGTTGATGATTTAATAGCAGATAGCACTGACTGGTCTGTCTGGCATCATTTTTGACCGAATGATATGCTTCTCTATCCTGTAGAATCACAGAATCATAGATCCAGTCCGGGATTCTGAGTGCAAACAAACATCCAAACCCAGGGTGAACATGCAGCAGCTTTGCCAAAATCCTAACAGTGCTGGATTCAATTTTCAATAATTTTTGTAATCTATGCCCATAGGGCCCAGGCTTCGGCCTGTGATGTTACCAGAAACTACCAAGGCAATTTCTGTGAGTGCGCAGCAGTGTGTCAATGGTTAGTGGATCACTCTACTCCTTTGGAGAGGCCTGGGTTCAAATCCCACTGACTGCAGTTAATTGGTTTCTCTTACTACCTCTAAGGGACGCAGGTGGCGCTGTGGGTTAAACCACAGAGCCTAGGACTTGCTGATCAGAAGGTTGGCGGTTTGAATCCCCGTGATGGGGTGAGCTCCTGTTGCTCGGTCCCTGCTCCTGCCAACCTACCAGTTTGAAAGCACGTCCAAGTGCAAGTAGATAAATAGGTACCACTCCGGTGGGAAGGTAAACGGAGTTTCCGTGTGCTGCTCTGGTTCACCAGAAGCGGCTTAGTTATGCTGGCCACATGACCCAGAAGCTATACGCTGGCTCCCTCGGCCAATAAAGCGAGATGAGCGCCGCAACCCCAGAGTCGGTCACGACTGGACCTTAATGGTCAGGGGTCCCTTTACCTTTTTTACTACCTCTACATTTTTCCATTTAAAGTATTAAGTACTTAATTCAATTAACCCTTTAATTAATTCTTGTTACTTCTGACAGGCAAATGCATTATAAAAGGCAGGTCAAGCTGAAGGGAGAGGGAAAGTGTGTTCTCCTTCATGGAGAGCACGTGTTGCGGTGGGGGCTGCCAGGACACTCCAAAGTTGGGAGGCGGGCTAATTGATCGTTGGCCACTGATGCGATTGGGGCTTCCCTTGTTGTTGGGAAGAAGTTAATGTTGCCATTTATTGATTGACAGCCAGAAATAGTAAAACTCCTTGCACGAGGCTAGGGCTTTCTCTTTTCGCCAGTGCATTGGATTGCCCGTCCCTCCCTCCCTAGAATAGGGTTGTTTGCTTTGACCTTGCTATGCCTGTCATGAGGTCGTCTGCTTTGGAGCGGGGGCCTGGTAGGAATTTTGTCCATCTGGCTGATTGGCTGGGGCCATTTGGTTTTTGCCTACTGCGTAGCAAATCGTCACAACTTGTAAGGTTCGCGGTTAGGCATTGGTTTATGGTTTGGTTGGTTGAGGGGCATGGATTGGCTGTGCCTGCCCCTCTAATGCTGCTGCTGCAAGGGATTCCGTTAAAGGAATTGGGAGCTAACTATTGCTTGTCCACTCTGTCAAGGGGGCTCGGGCCATAGCAATGAGCTCCTGGTTGCATTTGGGGTGAGGGCAGGTTCCCTGCTCCGCGTAACCCCCAAGTGTATTCCCCCATTCTGACTTTCGCATCGTGCGGAATGTCAGACTGTCCCCCATGGTGGGGGCAGCTAGTCGCAACCAATGCCTACGCAACCACTCACAAATTTGTATTTTAATAAAGTTGTGGCCAAAATTATGCCAAAAATCTTAAACAAAAATTTCTGTGTGATGTGTGAGTTATTGGGGTGGACCTGGGGACCTTGACACGCAATGACAATTTTTTTTTACAATTTGTCAGGATCAGAATTTGAATACAGACCATACATTCATAATGCTATACTCCAGACTACTGACCTATTAGGATGATGTTACAGAGGCCTATTGGCCATGGTCTGGAGGCAATGCAGGTGAACAAGGATAATTATTGATGCAACCCTACACCTACTCACCTGTAAGTAACTTCCATCAAAATTAATTGGACTTACAGTGGTACCTCGGGTTAAGAACTTAATTAATTCCAGAGGTCCGTTCTTAACCTGAAACTGTTCTTAACATGAGGTACCACTTTAGCTAATGGGGCCTCCTGCTGCTGCCGCACTGCCAGTGTGTGATTTATGTTCTCATCCTGAAGCAAAGTTCTTAACCCAAGGTACTATTTCTGGGTTAGCAGAGTCTGTAACCTGAAGCGTCTGTAACCTGAAGTGTCTGTAACCCGAGGTACCACTGTACTACCAAATAGGCATGTATCAGATTGTGCTGGAAGTGTTGTGAGCAGAACTGCAGATGATTTAGATTCAAGAGACTATTGATCCATTTTACTGAAACTGCAACTGAAATCAACACTGGTAGTGACACATGCTGATTTTTTTCTCGTGAGGTTATTTGGAAAAGTTGCACTTCTGCTACATAGCCTTTTGCATGAGTGCATTTTAGCTGCTGCATCGCTAGTACTTTTTGCATTGTTGATGGAGCGCCACTAAAAAGAAGATTATTATGAGTTATTTGCATTGGGGCAAAACGAGGTTGAATAGTGATGGATCACCCAATTGTAGTGATGGATCGCAGATGGATCACCCAGTTGGACTTCTGCAATTAGTTTCAGTTCCAAACTATCTGGAAGATATGTCTATGTTATTGGATTTTTTTGGCCTTTAAAAATAAATAATGTATATGAACACACACACCCTAAAAAAATCCCATAAAACGTTCACAGCATTGTTTAACTTTAAAGCATGGCTTTAAAAATTATGGAGTCAAGGCTGTCTGTTGTGATGTGCTGCTCACACATTTTAAGCAGCAGACAATCAATGAGCACAGTTGCAATTCTTTTGTTGCTGTGGCAGTCATGGGGCAATGAATGTTCCATGTTATTTTGCTTGTTACATTTATGTAAGGAGCAATTTACATGGAGAACATTACTGTATCTGTCATGTTCCATCCAGAGGCACTGATGCAGAACCGCTTGGAGACAGGCCGCAAAGCACTATTGATGCCCATGGCAGAAGAGAGTCAGATACCATGAAACGCTAATGGCGTTAACGACAGAATTCCTCACTTTACCTCAGTAGGAAGAGAGTGTTTAGAAGGATGACTTGTTAATAATGGGAGAGAGATTTCAGTGCTCTGAAATGGTGAGAGTGGTTATGGTAGCAATCATGACCTGTCTTTGGAAAGGTCTAAAGGTTTAGACCAAAGGTCAAATGCTTTAGGCTACCGGAGGGTTAGGGTAGACAACATGGTGCCCTCCAGACATTGCCCTCCAGAGCAGCTAATGGTGAATGTAGGTGGGAGATGGACAGCTGGAGGACACCATGTTGACTACCCCTGGGCTAGACTGTCAAGGAGAAGGGCTCTATTATTATTATTATTATTATTATTATTATTATTATTATTTATTAAATTTGTATACCACTCTACATCCTTAGAACACAGGGCAGTTCACAACATAAAGATTCAAAATGAGAACACAAAATACATGATAAAGAACAAGAAGAACAAAACAAACCAACAACAAACCCTCTACTCCCACAAACACATATAAAAGGCCATAGAATGTTAATGAGCCAAAGGCCTGGTTATAGGGAAATGTTTTCACCTGACGCTTAAAGAGATGTAATGAAGGTGTCAGGTGAGCCTCCCTGGGAAAAGCATGCCACAAATGGGGAGCCACTGCAGAAAAGGCCTATTCTCATCTTGCCACCATCCGGACCTCTCATGAAGGGGGCACATGAAGAAGGGCCTCAGAGGATGATCACAGGATCTGGTTTGGTTCATATGGGGAGAGGCGGTCCTTGAGGTATTGTGTTTGGGAGCCATATAAGGCTTTATAGGTCAAAACTAGCACTTTTAATTGGGTCCAGAAGCTAATTGGCAGACAGTACATTCGGGCCAGGATCAGTGTAATATGCTCAAACCATCTTGCCCCAAGGAGCAAATTGGCTGCCAAATTCTGCACCTCCTGAAGCTTCCAAACCGTCTTCATGGGCAGCCACACATAGAACATGTTGAGGTAATCTAACCTAGAGGTCACCAGAGCATAGACAACAGAAGTTAGCCTATCCCTGTCCAGATACGGGTGCAGCTGGGCCACCAGCCGAAGCTGATGGAAGCATTGAGGCCAACAGAACCTCAAGTGACAGCAACAGATCCAGAAGTTTCCTCAACTACATACCCACTCCTTCAGAGGGAGCGTAACCCTCTTCTGAAAGTTTCTGAGCTATGAATTCCTTACTGATATGTGCTACAGAAACTGCACCCCCCCCCCGAAGAGGCTGGGTTACATGGAAAAATACACTTCCCTGAGAAATGGCTCTTGAGAAACCAGAACTTGAACAGCCCTTTCTCAATAATATAGGCGAGACAAGGAGCTTGTGCCAAGAACTTGACTGATTACTTTAAATCCATGCTATTAGTCACTATGGCTATGCTCTGCCTGTATAGTCAGAGGCAGTAATGTTTATGAATACCAGTTGTTGGAAACAGGAGGGGAGAGGGCTCGTGTTTCTGGGTCCTGTTTGAGAGTTTCCTACAGGCATCTGGGCGGCCACTGTGAGAACAGGGGAGAGCATTGTTTTGTCTATGTGTCATATATTTTTGTGTTTTGATATCATCAACTGCCCTGTGAACCTTAGATGAAGCGTAGTATAGACATTTAATTAATAATAAATTAATAAAGAATGATAATGCTGGGCTTGATGAGCCATTGGCTTGATCCCTCAGACTCTAATGTTACTATGTGGCCTTCCAGATGTTTCTGTGCTGCAGCTGCCATCATTGGCCACAGCCACATTTTGGTTCTGAAGCTGGAATGCTGCCTCAATGAAACAGCCTTGTGAAAAACCATTGTTTTGCATGACTGGCCTTCTGTTTTGGGTTTTGTGGTTTTTTTAGGTTTTACTTTACTTTTTCGAACGGGCAAGTTTTGATGGCAAAATCCAAACCCATGAAGCTTCTGCTCAGTCAAGATCCAAACGGCCTCTGGCAATTTGTGAAAACCCTAAAGCTCAGCATTGCTTTTTTTTTTTTATTAGGCATGAGACAATAATTCTTCAATGTCTTTCATTTGGTTATCAATCAACGCTATGTAGGGAGACTGATGTAATAATTAGCTCAACATAAACAGCGCTCGGTGGTGGTTGTTTTTTGCTAGTCTTTCACTAACATTCTATATTTTATTACATTTGTTCAACGGCTAGCTCATGGGGGCCTGATCCCCCAGCTGAGACCTCTAGACACTAATGCAATTAAAGCAGAGTAGAGGAAGGAGGGGGGCTTTAATGTTTACACATCAAAGGGAAAATGAACTTCCAAGCCTGAACTGAATCAGAAAAGACAACTGTTCTATGGATCCTGTCCTTTCAGGTAATTGCCTCCTGCACTCCACAAAGACTTTGAATAAAATAAACATTTCTGCATTTAATATCAACATCTGCCTGAATATTTGTGACAAATCAGTATGTTGTAAATTATGTATTTTCTGGCATACGTTCTCAGCTGATTGCCATATTTCCGTGTTATCTCTGTGAGGATTTCAGTTCCTCTTTTACATTCTCGCATCGTCTTTCTCACTGTAAACATATATTTTGATCTATTTAATTATTCCATTATCAGATATCATATACAGTAGCTGCCCCTTGTAAACTTCGGGGATTGTGCTTAACCCATGTATATTTTCAAGAAGAGACCACTATAGCTTGGATATATATTCCTTTTCCTCTGAAAAAAGAAATTGTGGTTTTAACCACTAATCACCACTAATGGAAGATGCACTTTGCTATTCCTGACTACAATGACATGAAAAATTTCCAAGGGAAGTCAATATTAGATCAATTTAAGAAAGGCACTCAGGAGGGTGTAAAAGGCACCCAACAGGGTTTTATTGTGTAGTACTTTAAGTACCATGGTTGACCAGGGAGCATTTAAAGCTATTTTCCTTTGACCTATGAAGACTTTTAAGTGGAGAAAGAGAACTTTGCAACAGGTACAGTCTTTCTACATTAATTTTCTGATGCATCGTATCATTCCAGAGGACATCAGGACAAATGTTTAAAGTTAATGGAGGGCATGCTGTGGTGATGTGTATCACACTGGAAAGAAGCAGCCGAGGGATGGCACTTCCTAGAAATTACAGCAGTTAGGCAGATATATTCCACCTAGGTCTTATACAACCATAGAACATCCACAAGGGTGTGCAGAAATAGTCAGGGCAAACTTCAGAGACTAGCATCTATACAGAAGATAGGCCCTTTCATCTAATTGCAAAGTTTCCCTTCACTAAAAACAACTCTTTAAATATTTGCTTTGATGAACTCTGGAAAGACACAGTGCACGAGAAATGTGTACTTCTGTCTCCTCTTACTTATTTAGTATCTGACTTCACATTATATCATATGGAATGTGGGAAGGTGACTGGTCCCAACAGTTTTTCATCTGGCTTGGAAAACTGTTTGGTGGGAAAATATAAAACCCCTTCCAGTAGTGACTGGCGTGGTTGGGTAGAGCTGCCTTCCCAACACCGGCAGTGCTGCAGTTTGCCTAGCCAAGGCTGGGCTGGGAGAAGGTGGTTGTGTGGTTAGGGCATCACAGATGAACTCAGGCCAGTGTGTCTGCACAGCCCCAACCCTGGGACCACTCTTCCCTGCCCCATTCAAATGCGCAGCACACTGGTCTCAGGAAAGTGGCTGCTACTGCCCTCTCCAAGTGTGCTTGATGCAAGTTAAGTAACTATGTGAGGGAGGAAAGTGGGGACAAGTGCCCCACCTCCACACCCACCCTGTGACTCTTCTGGCCATGCTCCACATGTTGGCTGGACAAACTTCTGAACCAGAGTGTCTGCTGTACTCATGGAAGCTTCCTATACATTTTAGATCCTGGATTTTCCACTTCACAAGTTAAGACAGTGATAGGAGACAAACATGCTGGTCCATGCTACCCTCCCTAAGTCTTATTAAAAGAACTATAAAGTGCTGACAGTTCGTTCAACAACTTCAATCCTAAAAAAAAGCTCAACAACTTTGCATGCATGTTCACTTCATCAAATCTGGCGCTCTTTGAAAAAGTTTGGGTACCCTGATTTAGCCTGTTGGAAGGAAACAGAGAGACAGAGCCTCAAGCACAAGAATGAAGGTCTCTTGTCCCAGTGCATTTCAAAAAATACTTCTTCCTCAGGGGTGCTTAGATGCCTCCAGGTTTAGTGCTACATGAACACCCCCTGGAATATATGATTCACCCATCGTCCCTTTCCTCATCTCTTCTGGAGCATCTCCAAGGAGAATAATGGAAGCATTTACTTCGCTTTGCAAATAGCTACAACATTTTTGCAATAGTAGTGTTTTGCGGGACGCAGGTGGCGCTGTGGGTTAAAGCCTCAGCGCCTAGGACTTGCCGATCGAAAGGTCGGCGGTTCGAATCCCTGCGGCGGGGTGCGCTCCCGCTGCTCGGTCCCAGCGCCTGCCAACCTAGCAGTTCGAAAGCACCCTCGGGTGCAAGTAGATAAATAGGGACCGCTTACCAGCGGGAAGGTAAACGGCGTTTCCGTGTGCGGCTCTGGCTCTGGCCAGAGCAGCGATGTCACGCTGGCCACGTGACCCGGAAGTGTCTCCGGACAGCGCTGGCCCCTGGCCTCTTAAGTGAGATGGGCGCACAACCCCAGAGTCTGTCAAGACTGGCCCGTACGGGCAGGGGTACCTTTACCTTTACCTTAGTGTTTTGCAGTGTGATCATATGTGTGTCTATTCAGAAACAAGCCCAACCAGTTAAATAGTACAGTCGTACCTTGGAAGTCGAACAGAATCTGTTCCAGAAGTCCATTCAAGTTCCAAAACATTCAGAAACCAAAGTGCGGCTTCTGATTGGCCGCAGGAAGCTCCTGCAGCCAACTGGAAGCTGCGGAAGCTCCACTGGAAATTTGGGTTCCAAAGAACATTCGCCAGCTGGAACACTCACGTCCAGGTTTGCGACATTCATGAGCCAAAACGGCCGAGTACCAAGGCTTTCAGGATCCAAGGTACAACTGTACTTGCATGTAAATGTGTATGAGATTATAGCCTAAGAATGTTCATGGTCTTTGCAGTATTATTCCCACACAGTAGATGTAGAGCTATCCTCATTGCTAATCGTGACTTTTCTTTCTTCCTCAAAACAGGACTTGTAAGACACCTTTAAAGAGGATTTTTGTTCAGATTTTGCCCTGCCCTACAAACCCTATTTAAATCAAACAAATATTGTTTCTTTATATTGATTTTCCTCTTATAATAATTCCACCCTGCTATGCTATTCTGGTTGCTTCTGAGTAGGTGCCATAAGCTCCACAGGTTTGCAGACAATATTAATTTCTCCCTCGGGGACGTTTGATTTGCATTAAGAGGAACAATGCTTACGTAGCTTTCTCTGGGGCTCTAAGTAAATGGGAGCATTTATGGCAAATGATGCCATCAGCTCAGTTTTTAAGTAGATCCACCTGTGCAGCAATGTCCACATAAGGGACAATGGCCTGTTAACAGCAGCAATAAGCCCATTCATTCACGCAGGCTGTGCAGAATGGAACAGTTGGCCGAGTGCATTCAGAAGAACATAGTTTAAATAGGAGCAATATCAATAATTGCAGGTCAGGCATCACAAATCTGGTGTGGCAACAGGGCTCCCTCCATTAGCATGTCAGCACAGGTTGTTATTCATTAGCATATTTCATCGAGGGAAACAAGGAAGGGATGTAGACTGGCTCCATTGATTCTATGTGTTGCTGCTGGGGGTAAATTATTTCATTGGATAAATAAATGAAGGCTTTGTTCCTTGGGAGTTAAGTTCCATTGAGCTCCTTGGGACTGGATTCTGAGCCGATAGGCATAGGATAATAATAATAATAATAATAATTTTTTATTTATACCCCGCCCTCCCCAGCCAAGGCCGGGCTCAGAGCGGCTTACAAGCAATAATAACAAAAACAAGATGAATGATTACAAACTTAAAAACAAAAATAAAATACAACATTAAAATAATGGAACATTAAAATATTAAAATGTAGCCTCATCGCAGGAGGAGAAGGAAAAGAAAAAGAGAGAGAGAGAGAGAGGGAAGGAGGGAATCAAATTGGCTCCAAGCCAAAGGCCAGGCGGAACAACTCTGTCTTACAGGCCCTGCGGAAAGAAATCAGATCCTGCAGGGCCCTGGTCTCATGAGGCAGAGCGTTCCACCAGGCCGGAGCCAGAGTTGAAAAGGCCCTGGCTCTGGTCGAAGCCAATCTAACTTCCTTAGGGCCCGGGACCACTAGGGTGTTGTTATTTATGGACCTTGAGGCTCTCCATGGGGCATACCAGGAGAGGCGGTCCCGTAGGTACGTGGGTCCTAGGCCGTGAAGGGCTTTAAAGGTCAAAAGCAGCACCTTAAATCTGACCCTGTACTCCACCGGGAGCCAGTGCAGCTTGAAAAGCACTGGGTGAATATGCTCCCATGGCAGAGACCCCGTGAGGAGCCTCGCTGGCTGCAGCATTCTGTACCCGCTGGAGTTTCTGGGACATCTTCAAGGGCAGCCCCGCGTAGAGCGAATTACAGTAGTCAAGCCTGGAGATGACCGTCGCATGGATCACTGTGGCCAAGTCAGGGCGGGAAAGGTAAGGGACCAACTGCTTGATGCGGCGAAGGTGGAAAAATGTCGCCTTGGCTGTTGCTGTAACCTGCGCCTCAATGGAAAGGGAGGCATCAAGGATTACACCCACACTCTTAACGGAAGGCAATGGCACTAATTGGGCCCCCGCAAGAGAAGGGAGTTGGTCCCTTATCCCCATGCCATCCCAACCTAGCCATAGGACCTCTGTCTTCGAAGGATTTAGTTTCAATCGGCTCCCACGAAACCATCCAGCCACAGCTTCCAAGCATCTGGTCAGTGTATTCGGGGTCGAGTCGGTGTGGCCATCCATCAGCAGATAGAGCTGAGTGTCATCAGCATATTGGTGACAGCCCAGCCCAAAGCTCTGGATAATCTGGGCAAGGGGGCGCATAAAGATGTTAAAAAGCATCAGGGAGAGAATTGCGCCCTGCGGCACTCCACACACCAAGGAGTGGCGCGATGACATTTCCCTCCCTAGTGCCACCCTCTGTCCCCGACCAGAGATAAAAGAGCACAACCAGTTACGGGCTATGCCCTGTATCCCCACGTCTGCGAGGCGGTGGTCCAGAAGATCATGATCGACCATGTCAAAGGCTGCTGACAAATCTAAAAGGATCAGCAGTCCTGACCCGCCTCGATCCAGTTGTCTATGGAGATCATCTGTTAGGGCAACCAGAGCCGTCTCCATCCCAAAACCAGGACGGAAACCGGACTGAAATGGATCTAATGCCGATGTTTCCTCCAGAAACCTACCAAGCTGTTCAGCAACCGCTCTCTCAATTACCTTACCCAGGTATGGAAGATTTGAAACTGGGCGGTAATTGGATAGGTCTAAGGGATCTAATGAAGTTTTTTTTTAAGAGTGGACACACCACTGCTTCCTTCAGTTCCCCTGGGAATGTCCCCGTGTCAAGGGACAAATTGATAATTTCAACCAGGGGGGTCCGCGCAACATCTGGACACTCCCTAATCAGCCAAGACGGGCACGGATCAAGGAGGCAGGTGGTGGGCCTACCAACTTGGAGGAATCTATCCACATCAGTAGGGAGTATCTGATCGAAATGGTCCAACACTGGACCTGAAGTCAGTCGAGGGGCCTCCAGTTCAGTCACTGTATCTAAATTGGCAGGGAGGTCATGGCGGAGCAATAGGACTTTCTCCGCAAAAAAACTCGCAAATGCCTCACAGCTGTGGGTCGAATTTGTGCTTAAATTTGGTTGTCCTCCTAAGGACGTCATTGACCTAATTATTCTAAAAAGTTGTGCCGGGCGAGAGCTAGCGGATGCAATGGAAGCTGCAAAGTAAGATTTCTTAGCAGCTTTCATAGCCATCTCATAGGCTTTCATAAGATGGTGATATCTATGTCTGATAAATCCATGATATTTAAAAGTAAACAAATACCCCAGCCAGTATAGTTTTTAAACAGAACAACCTGCTATATTGAAAAGAATGTGTTCCTTGCAGTCACTCTCACTGAAACCCAATGGATGGGCAAATGATTTAGCTGCAGCCAGAGAAATTGTGGGCCTCTGAGTTGACTGTGAAGAAGTGCAAGCCTTATTTTGCCCACAAGACAACAAAGTTATTTTTGAAATACCCCCTGCTGTATTATGACCTCTTAAAATGTCAGCAATGAACAGCAATTCTCTGACATCTGTTTCGATGATGCATTTCTTCCTTTTAGGCAATGTGTATGTGGCCACCTTATGCTTAGGTAAATTTCTCAAATAACTGAGAAGGAGCACGCCTAGAGCTCTTGGGGTGTTGGGGATGATAAGGTAAAGAAGATGAGTCAGAAATTAGAAGGAAGAAGCTGCTGAGCACATTTCTAGGCCTGGGCGTGTATAATGGTTGCAAATGCACAGAAGGCTTGGGAAAGTTGAAGGCGTCTCTCACATTGCAATGAGCTTTGGATTCAGCAGAAATAGACCTTATCTAACCTGCATTGTGGGGTAAGATAACACCCCACCAAACCAATTCTGGGTCCTCTTGCTTATGCAGAGGATTTGGGTGTGGGTAAATGGTGACTACAAATAATTTCTGGCTCATAGATCCAAGTCAGTATTTGTGTATCCCGGTACATTTCAATTTGCATCTAGTTCTGAAATTAAATCAATGAAGATCCCCCCCCCCCTTTACAAACACCTTCTTGCCGTTTTTAGAAGTTAAGCTATTTTTTGCCTGGCTTGAGTGTGAAGGATTTCCAGCTAACATATGGCAGCATAGCATTGCAGAGATATTTGTTATTCCCTTAATGCTCCAACAGAAAATCTCTTTTAAAGGCCTACACTAAGCACATGACATAACTATCACATGTTTAATGCAGGCAAAAGGCTTGAAGAGTACTATTGGGGGAAACCTACAACTCTCCATTTTATGTACATATTTCCATTTAAAGGAAATCTTATTATACACTCAAGGAGGCTAGACAAGCAATGAAAATGCACCAGCCGACATTACGCATCAATCGTACAAATTATTAAATTTTTTATTTAAAATCATCTCCTCCAACAACCTCAGGAGGGACTAAGCTTTCAGTGGTAAGTGTTTGATTTTGGATTTCTTTTTCCTCCCTTCAAAATATTATTCCTATTCAAACTAACTTCCGAATTTTTTTCTTCTAAAAATTGTAAGGAAAAGTATGATCCAAATAATGTGAGACAAACTGAGGGACTCTCTTACCTGAATGCAATCGAGAGGTCAAACCAAAGCTGAAGAAGAACCAAGAAATGGTCTGAATTTTTATATTTTCATGAACTTGAAAAAAAACCTGAACAATCTTTGTTGATCCTGAACTTGAAACTTCTGGTCCATGGGAGTGGGGACTACTTATTGTGTTCCCCAAGGTGATCTCAGTGATTGGCTGGAGACTTATGGAGTAAGGTAGTCCTTAAGGTGTCTTGGGCCTAAGTTGCTCAGGACTTTGTAAACTAATGGAATCTTGAACCTGGCCTAGTAGTAGATGGGAAGCTATTTCTCCAGTTTTCTGCTGCCTTCCTGACTGCCCACCTGGGAACATAGGATGCTGCTCCTAAACTGACTCAGACCATTGGCCCATCTTCTTTTCCAGATCTACCTGGAGATGTCAGAGATTTTATCTGGGATCTTCTGCATGCAAAGCAGATGCTCTACCACTAAGCTATAACCCTTCCTCCTTTCCTGACTGGAAATATTCCTCGTGGAAGGAGTTACCTGATGATGCCTTCCCCCTGGGTTTTCACTGAAGTGCAGGTACCCAGGAAGGATACAGCATGCAAACCACAGGTGATTTATAGAATGAAAGGAAACTCACAAATGCCCCACGACCTCCTTAAAAGCCAGTTGTGTAAGTGCAACTGAAACCCTGTGCCTATGAACATTTCATCATAACCCTTTGCCCCGCCAATAAACATTTCACCAATTTCCTCGTTCTCATTTGGAAGGTTTTGAATGCAATTTCTTTTCCTCAATGCTTTTCTCTTTCTACAGTCCTACAGAATCAGTGCAAGTCCACCCTGATTTGTACCTGCGTTCATTTGCAAAAATATTGGGGGCTCATCCTGCTTCCACCGATTTGTTGAATCTTTAGTGAGTTCAGCGAGAGCAGCCAGATAGGATACATAAATGACAGGGATGAAGCTAGCTGTTACAGGCTTGCTGACAACTACGGTTGTTGAAAAAACTAAATAATTCAGAATGATCCCCATCATGTATTGATTGAGCATAAAAATTATTGCGAGCAAAAAGTGTTTTGCGAGGGGAGGGAATATAATATGCATGGAGCAAAAAAAAACCACCAAAAGTTCTTTGTCATTCATTTTTTCCTCACCTCTAGCCCAAAGCTTTGTCTTCAGGGTTAGAGTGAGATTCATTCTCCTGCAGGTAAGTCTGCTGAAAATTCTAGCCTGGGGCTATACTTTTTTGCTTTGTATTTAATGCTGTTTGAAGCTACTTGAGTGAAACTTGTGAAATCCCTAGTATCACAGGAGAGGTTTGTGTTTTCCACTTAACCCCTGAGTTCTAACTGGTGTTCACAAATGGTCTGAAAGACCTGCTGTATGTATCTGTTCCCACATGCTAGGGAAGATCACTTCACCCACTGTAGACCTGAGGTACTCTCAGTTGCAAGCCGTCCTTCACTCTGAATATCTCTTTGGCCATATATAGAAAACTCAAAACTATGACCGACTTTTGTGGAAATTAAAGTCTGTTCAAGGAACTATTTTTTTCACACTTGCTGTCAGGAAGGAAAGAAAGAAACAAGCTAACTGTGAATCAGCTGTTAATGTCAAAGAGAAGAGTAAAAATTGCAAGGCAGGTTGCATTTTTAGCCGAGAGGCTTTGGGGCATGGGGAAGGGGCTTATTTACACAGACAAGACTAAGAGAGGGTCATCAACAATCAAGAAATGAACGTGATAGCTACATTCACCAAACGTTAAACCTGGAAATTAATATATATTTTAGCACTCATAAAACAAATGTAATTTCCAAGATTACTCCGCGCGCTGAATCTACTTGGCATTCTCTACAGCTTCTTTGCTGCTGTAAGATTCGCATCGTATAGCTTTTGGCAGTCCCAGCAGAGTAAGCTCTTTCCACTAACAAAATACAAAATGCAAAATTAATAAAAGGACCCTTTGAAACTGACAAATGTGCCTGAGGCAAACTATCTGCCCAGCAGCTGGTTAAATTTTAATCAGTTATTTTTTTTCTTCCCCCTAGTCCTGTATATCTTTTGTATAGAGCTCCCTTGCTTGAGTGTGGCCAAAGTTTGTTTAAAAAAAAAACATTGGTGGGTGAATCCCAATGTCTCTCTCCCACACTCCTTTCTGTTATCTCTCCCTCCACTACGTACATGAGCTGAGAGCTATTATGATTATGATTCAAAATTAAACAATGACTTCAGACTACACAGAAGCAGTACAATTACTTATTACAGTGGTACCTCGGGTTACAGACACTTCAGGTTACAGACTCCGCTAACCCAGAAATAGTACCTCGGGTTAAGAACTTTGCTTCAGGATGAGAACAGAAATTGTGTGGTAGCAGCATGGCAGCAGTGGGAGGCCCTATTAGCTAAAGTGGTTCCTCAGGTTAAGAACAGTTTCAGGTTAAGAACAGACCTCAGAACGAATTAAGTTCTTAACCCGAGGTACGACTGTATTTGTTTTAACTTGAAGAAGGGGGCAAGTCCTTTTGTCCTGGCAGAGCCTGCTGGTGCCTGCTTGGCCCTCCCTGTCATCTCCCACAAACAGGTTTACCTGGCAGCGGCATATGAAACTGGAAAACTGACCGCCATGTTAGAATTCCAGACCCAGGCACCACCTTGGAGCATCCAGTATCACTATGTCAGACTTTCTGGTTCATTTGTGGGCAATGCAACACGGCAGGAAAGTTTCCAGACCCAAACACTGCTACCAGGTAAACCTGTCAGTCAAGGAGGGCCCAGCCAGTGGTAGTGCCCTCAAGTATAGTGCTCTTGGAGAGGGGCCCTAAACCTGAAGAGGCAGGACTTTACAAATAAAGTAGAAAGGTAGGGGATAAATAAGAAGGCATGTAAGAAGGAATTGTTTTCCATTCCACCCTGTATTTGTCACACGCAGCATTGTTTCCATTCTGCTACAGTTCATTTCCCACCAAGAACTGTGAAATTTGTATAGCTTTTCACTGTGACTTAATTACGTAAGTTACATGATTAATTACATAAGTTACATTGTCATTATCTTATTCTACCCCATTCATTTCCTGTGCAAAGGAAACACAAGGCAAATGGGGTAAGTAATCAATTACATATCGTTTTCAGACTGAAAGCAATATCAAGGGTGAATACCGAATCACTGCATTGATTTCTGTTTGACATGGGACAAACAAGCAAACATTGGCAACTTCTGCTCCCATTTCTGTTTTTGTTAAAATTCTCTGACATCCCTAGGTATAATTATTTAAAACAAAACAAAAAGAGTCTCACCTTCTTTGTTCTTTGCACTTGTTCCTGTGTTTCTACTGGGCTTCTTTGGAAGAAAGGGCAGGTTAGAAATTTAATAAATAAAACAAATAATTTCTGACATGCCTTCTTATTATATAAAGGTACCAACAACTTTTTAACATCAGCATCACCCTCTTATAACCTGCTCTGTCTCACAATTTAGACACATAAGAGCAGTCATAAAGACATACAGTGGTACCTCAGGTTACAGACGCTTCAGGTTACAGACACTTCAGGTTACAGACTCTACTAACCCAGAAATAGTACCTCGGGTTAAGAATTTTGCTTCAGGATGAGAACAGAAATCACGCAGCAGCAGTGGGAGGCCCCATTAGCTAAAGTGGTGCTTCAGGTTAAGAACAGTTTCAGGTTAAGAATGGACCTCCAGAACGAATTAAGTTCTTAACCCGAGGTACCACTGTACTTGAAACGTGAACACTTTCCGAATGAGCAATACAACCTGATCTATAAGAAAAAGAAAACCATTTTCTGAGTGTCATTTCTTTGTTGCAATGAAATAGAATTTTTTTTATTGTTATCTAGTCAGTATAACACAGTATTCAAATGATAAAAAGGAAGAAAACACAAAGTATTTCAACATCTTCTTAAATGTAGATTTTCTGTTGCCTTCCTAAGGTGGTGGGGGGAGGGGGCAACATGTCAAGTTTAGAGTTCAATTGTACACATGATTACTCAGAAATAAACCTAATTCAGTTCAGTGGGGCTTACTCTCATGTAGAGATGAATGAATCTGACAATTTCAGTTTTTCTTAGTTTCCATTTTCCCCCCATATTAAGTTCAGCATGTCCCATTTCTGCATTGGTTTGTGAATTTTTTAAAGTTCACATGAAAAATCATATACATTTATTTCTGCAGGCAAATTATTCATACCTAATGCATTTTTGTGCTATTTCCACTACTACCTGCATATACAATTTGTGATCACTTTCCCCCATGGGCATTTGCACTGGAGTCCTGCATCGCCGAAGAATTGATGCTTTTGAATTATGGTGCTGGAGGAGACTCTTGAGAGTCCCATGGACCGCAAGAAGATCAAACGTATCCATTCTTAAGGAAATCAGCCCTGAGTGCTCACTGGAAGGACAGATCGTGAAGCTGAGGCTTCAATACTTTGGCCACCTCATGAGAAGAGAAGACTCCCTGGAAAAGACCCTGATGTTGGGAAAGATGGAGGGCACAAGGAGAAGGGGACAACAGAGGACAAGATGGTTGGACAGTGTTCTCGAAGCTACAAACATGAGTCTGACCAAACTGCGGGAGGCAGTGGAAGACAGGAGTGCCTGGCGTGCTCTGGTCCATGGGGTCACGAAGAGTGGGACACGACTAAATGACTAAACAACAACAACCTGCATCGCAAAATTCAGAGAAGAGTAAATAATGAACGATAGTTTCATTCCAGTTTGTGCATTGGTTACAAAAGAACAAATTAAGTAAGTTTGTATTAAAGTGTGAACCAAATGAATTTCTCCCCAGTCAGTACTCTCAGCCAAATATGTAGGGGTGCCCTATAGTGTGATCATATGCAGCTTGACTGTTTATTCCAAGGTAAGTGTGGTTAGATATCAAGTTTTTCTGACCCCACTTTCAAAGCTGAATTCCAGTGTCTGAAGGAGAGGGGGCTGCATGCCATTGCTCCCAGGCCTATGTTGTATAGGACAAAAAAGCTAATAGTTCCTATGAACTTTGATGTGTCAAATCTGAATTGCCCCAGGAACAGGTCCTTGAATCACCCAGACAAAACTGTTTGATAGGGAGAAAGAGTAAGTACCACCACCAACCTTTGTGACTTTAACCAATAATGCCAACGCTTGCAAAGAGTGGATGCAGGTGGTGGAAGACATGGATGAAGTCAGGTCTAGAGCAGAACTTTTGATCAGGAACAGGATACATCTGAAATTAGGAAAGCAAGTGAGAATTCTAATAAGTGAACACAAGCTGAAAGGTTTCACAAAACCTTGAACCTCACCTGGCCAGCAGAAATGGTCCTATCTTTTTCAGCAATCAGGAGCAGCCAAAGAACCCAAACTGATCAAAACTACAAATTTAACCATGTTCACTACTCTCACGTTGCTCACTATCTGCTATTTTCTTGCAAATACGCATGGTATATTATTGTTGTTTCATTGGTTATATGCCAAATACAAAAAAGTCTTGCAGCAACTTGCAGTATAAAATTACTTTACATTTCTAATAGCAACAGACAGAAACCCCGCCAACTTCCGGTCACAGTAACCAATAAATTGTATTTATTTACATTTATAAACCATTTAATATTTTTTTTTTTAAAAAATCTCTAAGCCGTGTACAACATAAAAACAGTAAACCATATATCTGAAACAAAAATATAATATAAAATCAATGAAGCATCACTATAAAGGCATTTTGTTGTTGTTTAGTCGTTTAGTCGTGTCCGACTCTTCGTGACCCCATGGACCAGAGAACGCCAGGCACGCCTGTCCTCCACTGCCAGAGATCCAAATAAGAACAGGAATTTGGGCTTTTCCTGCAAATGACAACAGGGTCCAGCTAAAACACACATGGAGATAATGAAAGGTTCTAACACTCCAATGCTTGGGAGAAAGGGAAAGTCTTTGGCACTGAAAAGCAGTCAATGTCATGTGTACTAATAATTAATAATACACACAGAAACTAATTTATTTCCTCCTTGGGGTTGGGGGGAGACCTAGCCTCTCAATCTGCTCCTAGGAGTTGTAGAATCTGATGCTAGCAAAAAGGGTCTTTTGTCTAACTTGATGAGGTACATTAAATTAACCGTGGCAGGGCCAGCTCTAGATTTAAGGACATACACAAACACATGGCAAAGTGCCATCTAATGCATCTATTTGCACGCCTCCTTTTTGCAGCACTCCAGGGTAAACTTAAAATGGTGGGCAATTCACAGCCACCTGTTGCAAGGTAAAGCTGAGCAGAGTGAATGGGCATGTAGGGTCCAGTCCACAAGCACCACTAGCTCCTTGCACCTGCCTGAAGATGCCCTGACCTGACCCCTGGTATGCAGATCTAGGTTGGGGCAGGGCCAGATTTAGGTTTGATGAGGCCCTAAGCTATTGAAGGTAATGGGGCCCTTTATATGTCCAGCTGTCCTTTGTCAACAACAAATTGTCGCTTTTTTGTGTTGCACATATGCTATATGGTAATTTATGGACCTAATTGGTATCTAAAGCCATTTGCACATAACAAAATATGTCTTTTATCAAATTAATTGTTGAACTGAAATACAATTAAGAAGAAGTATATTAATAGTGAAATTTTTGGAGGGGCCCGAAGAGAGTGGAGCCCTGAGCTGCAGCTTGTTTAGCTTATACGTAAATCCAGCACTGGGTTGGGGGAGTTGTTGGTACATGCATTTTAGAATAAATAAAAGGATTGTTCTTTCTAAAAGCAACATATATTTAAGTCTTCTTTATAATAATGAGTTTTATTAGGGTTTATAAAGAGAAATACAAAGCTTAATATTAAATATATTTTTTATCCAAACTAAAACATTAATCTAAATAAAATAAAAACAAAGAGGGAAAGAGAGAGGGGGGTATTAAAAGAGAGGGGGGAAAGTTCAGGAACTAAAGAACATCTCTCTAAGTCCTGAAGAATACCTTCTTCTGAGTTCAGAAGAAGAATTGAGATGCTGTTGACCTATTATCTCCCTTTCCCATCCATGTGCTGGTTCAATTCTGTATCCAAAGAAGGAATGGTAAACCTGTACGGATGGCAGTTTAGTGCAGGCTCTCCCCCCCCCCCTTTTTTTTTTTTTTTTGTCTCAGAACAGTTACTTTGAAAGACAAATAGTATCTGGAATTACCCTGGTCATGGTATTCGTTCAGGCTCTGTTTACTGAAAATGTCCCATTTAATTTGCCGTCTTATTCTACCACCCATTCATTCTCAAGAAGTTTTCTTATGGTATGATCATCTTATTAGTTGAGACCTCATGTCCCCTTGGAACTGGAGTGATATCAGTGCAGTTCCTTGCGAATCCGAGGGGTCATGAAGGTGTGCCATCTTTACTAGAGCAAAGGCTGCCTTTGCTTAATGTAACGACTTCATTATCTGAAAACCACATTTTGATTAGGAAGGGAGATATATCTGCAAGGATTCTGGAGCTGCCAATTTAGCTGAGCAGCCCCCAGCCCAATACAACAAATTCATGAGGAGACTTGGTACTGGTAATTGGTTTATTAGACTTGGCTGACTTGTGTATGTTTACCCTAATGTTTTCACAGCAGCAATGAGCAAGCTTGTTTCAAAATAGGATATTTCTATATAATGCTGTGCCTGAGGCGTTACAATAAGCCCAGAACGCCCCAGGCAGGACACAACTACACCTCCACATATACACACATCCAGCTTCAGGTGGAAATACTTACTACTATTCGCCTTGAGTAACCACACGTCTTTGTCTAAATTACCCTAATAAGATGGCCCATAAAATCTCACTGTATAGTTTATTCACCAAGAAGAATGTTCTTAATGTCTGATCTTTATAGCTATAGTTCTGGGCTCACTTTCAATAAAAAATTTTATTAATTACAGATTGTAAACATCAACAATTAATTCCTTTAAGCTAGAGATTCAGGGAAATATGACTAATTCTTATTCACCATAATTACAATAGTAGAATGAGAATAAATCTAACCGACAAACTTTAGTGCTACGCCAAAAATGTCTTCCACACATTTTTTTGTTATCATTCTCCATCAATTAATGATAAAAGGAACTGTATTATCAAAGAGAAGAGCAGATTATGGTGGAAATGTCATGGCCAAGGGGTTTTGTGAGTAGGGATATTAGATAATTTAAATGGGGGTGGGAGTGGAAATTGCCATTGTTTGCTTATTTATAATGAAAACCGTTTCTCAAATTTGGGGTGGGGAGGGCTTATGGCCTCAGTGGCACCCAACCTTCAAGCTTCTGCACAGAAACCTTAATTATGTGTCCCTGCTTCTATCTTGCCTTGCCGATTTGTGATCCTTGGGTTTTCTTGCCCAGTGCCCCCTGTGAATGTTTCAGCAAAGCCTTCTGCTTAACCCAAATTCCCAGTTACAGTCTTTTATGATTGCTTGCCTCCTGTCTGTCTGTCCTGTTTTTCTTGGCTTTACCAAGACTTTGACCCTTAATCATGTAAATTTTGGACTTCCGGGTCGGCGCCATCGCCGAATGGCGGACTCCCTCCGAGCTCCGGAGGGAGTCGGCTGGGTAGGGGTCGGGTCCTGCCGTGCCGGCGACGCGGGGACCCTCAAAAACCATGGGCGGAGATGCCCATGGACTTGGTGACTCGGCGGGCACAGTTTGCGCCCCCCGACCCGCGAAGGAGCCTTTTTAAAGGCTGCAGAGCGGGTGACGGGGGGGTGTGGTGCTGTGAGTCCAATGCTTCCCCTGCCCAGCAAAGCCGCATGCCATTCGGCGGAGAGCAACGACTTCTTCTTTGAAAATTTCGGATTTGGACTAAAAGGAACAACCCGTGAGTAAATTGATTGGACTTAAAAGGGAAATTTGATCTTTGAATTTGGAGCGAGCGGGGGGAGTGCAAAAAGGAAGTCCGCCCCCGCCCCCCGTTGTAGATGGCTCAACGCAAGGATTTGACAACTAAGATTGAGAGATGAACTTGTTTACCTGAAAAAAATTTTTAACTTCACGAAGGGAAATTACAATAATTGTGCTGGAGGAGAAGACTGATTTGTGGGAACTAAAATGCAACCCCCCCCCCCCCCGGGAACCGGGAACGATCCGCTATGAGAGACTGGTGAAGAGACACAGAAACTTTGACAGCTGTCAAAGTAGCTGTCAAAGCAGGAAAATAAAAGAGAACTTTGTTACGATGGCTTTGCTGGTTAGATTTGTTACAATTTGGACATAAATTATTGGAAATAAAGGCAACAAGTTATTTGACTTTTGGGTCTGATTTTGAAAGAAATTAAGTTACCATATTCCCTCTAGAGGGAGGCTGGGACATTGCAACAGTAGCAGCAAGTGGAAAAATACTATGAATTTGAGCAGGATCTGTTATCTCTTGGGAAAGCTGCAAAAACGAAGCATTATTTTGTCTACAGAGGTTTCTATACTAAAGGAGACAATGGATTTATCTATTGAAGAAAGGAAGGGACTTGACGCAAGTTATGTTCCTGAATAACAAAAGCCTCTGTGGAGAACAAGACGTTTCTGAATTAGAAGGTTTCTGCAGCAGAACAGGAAAAAGCAACCTGAGGAATAAGAGCTGGACCAAATTTGAAGCCGGAGTATTTGGAACATCCAGACTTTAAAAGGACCAAGAAATAGAATTTAAGTTAGACTCTTAAACATAGAGGTCTGGATGGAAGAACAATGACTTTTTCTGAGAGTTTTTTCGAGATTGGACTTTCTGAAATTAAAAGCTATCAAAAGACGGCAAAGTGGAGTTGAGATATAGACGTGGATACACCAGGCTGGCAGTAGACAATGGATGAACTTTGGGGATTGGAACCGGGGAATGGGGGGGGGGGGGAGATTTGGAATCCAAAGGCTGTAAAATTATATATTATTTCTTTCTTTTCTTTTTTCATGTTTGTTGTTTGAAAATAG
Source organism: Podarcis cretensis (assembly GCF_951804945.1). NCBI lineage: Eukaryota > Metazoa > Chordata > Lepidosauria > Squamata > Lacertidae > Podarcis > Podarcis cretensis. The sequence goes on along the minus strand of NC_137170.1, from coordinate 72,909,472 downwards.
GGGAATTCATGGAAGGGAAATGGGGTCGATCTTAGGGAATTATATAAAATATAAGGAGAAATGGTTCATTAAGATAAATAAGATAAATTAATTTGGAATAAATGGGTTATTTAAAATTACAAATAAGGTTTTAAAATTTGGGGTAAGAATCTGTGGAATCAATTTAAGGGAAATGGAATACAAGAGGGGGAGGGGGGGGAGTCCGGGAAAGATGCCACTGAAAACAAGTGTAAATCATATTTGTTTTTTCTTTCTTTCTTGCTATCTTTCCTTTTTATTCTGGAAAATTTTTAATAAATATTATTAAAAAAAAATCATGTAAATTTTGTAAATAATGCTTTTGTCCAGGCTGGTCCTGGCAGTGAGTAACTAGCCATCTGAATACTGCCATGCAATCAAGCACTTTCTCATTCCTTATTGCTCAACTCAACTATCTCCCCTCCCCAGAAAGGTGTTGGTTGCCATTTGTTCTGCACCTTGAAATGCTGATGGCTTTTGAAGAGCACTAATCCTTATGTCAAATGAATGGGAGCTTGTTTCAAAGGAATTAAATAATTTCAGAGAAGGGGATTGAAACGGCTTGAAAAGTATAATGATAGGCTTGATGGCTATGCGAATTATCCTGTATTATAACCAGAGGTTGAACAGCTACAAACCAGACATCCCCTATGAGATCTGGAAGTTTTGTGATCAGATAATTATGCAAAAGATGGTTAGGTTAATGCATTCACTTAAGCTAACTGATGATTTATCTGAGGAGTGTGGTGATCCTGAACACACACACAGGTGAATACAATAAATGAGTGTCTTGATTAAGCAAATGTATAAAAGGTAAAATTATAGAGAAAGTAAATACAGAGGTGCTGATAGGAGTGATCCCATGAGGGATCTATCAAGATGTTTTATGCTGCAAATCACAATAATTGTTTCTGAGCAAGTTCCTGGGGCGGGGGGGGGGAGTGAGTGGGGAGGGGGAAGCAAAGTGTCTCCTGGACTTCACAGACCCTGCGCATGCTGCTTCTCTCATTTGCGAGCGAAAATTCGGACAATTGCAGAAGTTGCTTTAATATCTTCATAAAAGGTGTCTGTGTGAGAATCATTCTTATAGAGAATGGAGTTTGTAGAAAATGATAACCCTGACTATAAAGCTAAACTTCTAGAGGCCATAGTTAAATGGCAGGAGTCACAGGTATTACCCGTTAAAAGGCTATCGGGTAGAATATTCTGGCTGGTTTGGGCCTCCTCCTAGACACTGGATCCGAAAATCGACTTGGGGCACACCTGGCTTGCTTGGATGTGCTAAGTGGAATATTTTGCCTTCATTAATGGCAGACACACACCCCACCCATACCATGTTACAAATAGCTTTTGAAGCATAAAATAGTGTCCATGGGCAGCAAGAGGCAAATCTGATGTTCAAGAAATATAAACCCATAACAAGTCCTTGGGAATATGGAATTAGTCACATAGTTATTTGAGCATATCCCAGAATGCACTTACTGCATTTGAAAATATATACTGAATTGGCACCACACTGGATATATATGGTGGATTTTAGTACTTGTACTAACTGTGCCTTGAATAATGGGAGCCTTGTTGTATCTTAGCTTAGATTTGTTCTTAATTGTGTATGCATGGATAAGGCCTTGGTCTATCTAGCCCAGTGATGGCTCCTTAGAATGTCTCCATTGTTGTGGGTTGAGGTTGTTCCCAGGATTGCTGGCTGAGATTCTGTGGTCTTTGGGCTGAAGCACTGTCTGGTATTCAACTAAATCATTATGTGAACAGAATGACTCCCACTTATGCCATGTGACTTCCTCTCCACCACATACCCTGAGTTATCCCCAAATCAGCTCTAGAGCATGGGGGGGGGGACCCGGAACATATTTAGCAGGTGTGCAAAGTGAGGAGAGGGAGGGGAGTCTGGTTGTGCAAACAGAAGTCATTCTGCTTGTGCATGGAGCTGGTTAGTGCTATGTTGAATACAGCCCATTGTTTCTGAGATTAAATGCCTCAGAAGACCAGGACAGGCACAATTTGACCTTAAATTACAATTGTGTTATAGCAAATTAGATGAAGTATCTGCTTTGACTCACCACACAAGACAAAGTAGGACAGCTTAACTGCCTATTTCTCCATATTTAATATTTTCCAAACTTAAATCCTCACTACAGTAATGCTGTTGTATTTTTTTTAGCCTCATTACTCCCACCCCCACCCCCAAAATTACTCTACTCAATATTTTACTTTGCTTGCCTTTTACATCTTGTGTGTAAATAGTTCAGGCATAAATACCAATAGCAGATAAAATTAGTAATATAGTAATTTAAATGCAGGGAGCATTAAAAATGAAAATCAAAGAATACAGCACAGCCTTAATCTTTAAACTGTAGTGGTTTTTATCCAAGTTTGCCTCGGTAGGCGCCGCGACAGTGCCTAAGAGATGTATATATTCACATTCAGCAAAGTACTGGAGGTTTTTAAATATATATATAATTTTGCCAGAAACCATAGACATTTATTTTTATTAGCATATCTGAGGTATACATCCCTTTAGTCACCAACTTTTGCCTGTAATGCAAAAGAGACAGGTATTTAAGGAACAATCTAAAAGTATAATTATGGAAAATTTGCATCCCTTTCATGCTTTTTCTTTTGTAAAATAAGGCAGCAACTGCCATGGCATGAATGACTGCCAGGAACCCAACTCTGCCCTGTCTCTCATTATATATATATCAAGACTTGCATTCCAATACAGAGTGTAGCATGCTGAAGCCCACCAAATTCAATAGACTTCAGATACTGAGTTCTGTGCTGGATTGTGGCCAGGCTGTGAGGTCAGTTATAACCCATGCTGTGAGTGTCTCCTAAGGGAGTTTTGTCTCGTGAGTTGCTGAAGAAAGATACAAGTGTGTGAAATTTACAACTAATCCAGAATGCGGCAGCGAGACTGGTGACTGGGAGTGGTCGCCGAGACCATATAACACCGGTCCTGAAAGACCTACATAGGCTCCCAGTACGTTTCCGAGCACAATTCAAAGTGTTGGTGCTGACCTTTAAAGCCCTAAACAGCCTCGGCCCAGTATACCTAAAGGAGCATCTCCACCCCCATTGTTCAGCCCAGACACTGAGGTCCAACTCTGAGGGCCTTCTGGCACTTCCCTCCCTTCAAGAAGCTACAGGAAAACTAGGCAGAGGGCCTTTTTGGTAGTGGCACTTACCCTGTGGAACACCCTCCCATCAGATGTCAAGGAAATAAACAATGATATGACTTTTAGAAGACATCTGAATGGAGCCCTGTTTCAGGAAGCTTTTAATGTTTAATGTTGTTGTTCTTTTTCCTGTATTTTTGTTGGAAGCTGCCCAGAGTGGCTGGGGAAACCCAGTCAGATGGGCAGGGTATAAATTATTATTATTATTATTATTATTATTATTATTATTATTATTATTATACAAGCAGCAGCATTGTAGGGATCATATTGTGGGAGTGTTTAATGGGTTCTTCATCTAAGCCTCACCTCTGCTACACATATAAAGCAGAATCACACCACTTTTAAAAAAGTAATGGTTTCCCCCTAGAACCTTTAGGGTGCAGCTCTGTGAGGAGAAGATGGGTCTCAAAACAACTCTCAGCACCCTTAATATGCTAAAGTTCCCAGGATATACACGGCTTGAAATACTAAATGAAAATACAAACAAGTGTGAAAGAATAGCAGCCACCCTAACATGTTTTCCTGAGTCCTAGATTTATGAAAGGGTTTCTGCATCAGGGACACGTGACGTCCAAAAATATATATATAACCTCATTTCTCCCAATTAAAACAAGTGTACATTTTATCCCTTATATATACATACTTACAATATTAAAAATATAAATATATTTATATTAAAGGGGGCACTTTACAAAATGTAAGCATCGTTTTTCGATTTGTAAACCTCTGCTGCACCACGGGTCCTTTCCTTTGGGATCGCTTGTTTTTCCTCTAGTCTTTTGAATCTTTTAAAGCTTCTCTCATTATTTTTGTTGTCTGAAGTTGGGCAATAATGTTACTGTGATTAATTAAGCAAAAAGACATGGAAAGGGGGGTGGGGTAATCATCAGATAATAAAGCCCTTTGGGTTTTGCAATGCATGAGGTGCAACCAGGACCCTTTATCCCCAGAGGTCTGATTATCTCCAGGAAAACTACACCTCCCTGTACTTGCTGTACAGTTATTATGGAATATCTTTACACTTTATAAAGTAAATTACTTTAATCACTGAAAATTGCCAGTGTTGTGAGGTTTCAGCTGTGAGGTTCACAGAGCTTAATCTGCCCATTTCAAGTCTGAAATAACCAATAATTGTTCAAATAAAAGCAGGGATAAACCATTATTTAAATGGTGGGATCATCCCTTCAGAGTGGCAAGGACACCTTTTGAACATCTGGTGACATGGGACTCTGATTTAACAATAACTCCCAGAGTTACAAACCATACTGTTACCCTTCCAGGAAATCCTTTTCATGTTCATGTTTATTAAGGCAACTCAATGCATGTTCATTCACCAATATTTGTTTAAGAGGACAATGAAGCATTTTTGATAGCTTGTAAGTAGAGGTGTGAAAACAATTTTAACTGGCAGAAAACGAAACATAGACTTCTATGGACTGGGTCTGTCTTCCAACTGCACAATACATTAGCTATGTATGTGAATCAGGTTTGTGTGATGGAGAGGTTGACCTGATGGACTGATTCACAAATGCATGAACATCTCTTCAGCTCTTGCTATTTGATGCCTGAACATTGGATTACTCTTAGCCAGATGTTCAGGTATCTCTATCAAAAAGTGTAGTGTCTCAGCTGAGCTCCAGTTATATGATAGCTCTATCTCTGGTGCTTAATTTTGATGGATGATTCACCCATGCAAGCCTATAGTCTTTAAATTATGTACAGGCATACCAGGAATTGGTATATGTCTTTTAGATAAGAGGCCTGTTATGACATCTGTGGCTTGTGCTGTGCCCAGGGCTTTTTTCAGCTGGAACCCGCTGGAACTCAGTTCCAGCACCTTCCAGGTGGGCACCATTGCCATTATAAAAGAACAAGGGAGGAATTCATGGTTAGTTCTAGCACCTCATTTCCTAGAAAAAGACCACAGTGCCTGACATGTTGTTGTTTAGTCGTTTAGTCATATCCGACTCTTTGTGACCCCATGGACCAGAGCACGCCAGGCACTCCTGTCTTCCACTGCCTCCTGCAGTTTGGTCAAACTCATGCTGGTAGCTTCAAGAACACTGTCCAACCATCTTGTCCTCTGTCATCCCCTTCTCCTTGTGCCCTCCATCTTCCCCAACATCAGGGTCTTTTCCACGGTGTCTTCTCTTCTCATGAGGTGGCCAAAGTATTGGAGCCTCAGCTTCACGATCTGTCCTTCCAGTGAGTGCTCAGGGCTGATTTCCTTAAGAATGGATAGGTTTGATCTTCTTGCAATCCATGGGACTCTCAAGAGTCTCCTCCAGCACCATAATTCAAAAGCATCAATTCTTTGGCAATCAGTCTTCTTTATGGTCCAGCTCTCACTTCCATACATTACTACTGGGGAAATCATAGCTTTAACTATACGGGCCTTTGTTGGCCAGGTGAAACATTAAATAGGAAGAGGAGCGAGATCCAATATTTTCTTACCATGTCAGTTCATGGAGGGGCAAAGGGGATCAACCCTACCACACCTTTATTCAAATCCAAAGTATTGGAAAAATCCATGTTGACATGCCAGATGAGCTCTGTTTCCTCCAAGGACAGTACTTTGACCCAGAGTTGCCCTTCCACAAAGAGAATGGCTTCTTCCATTCATGGCAGTCCAGCAAAGACTCCCACAGGCTTTGTTTTGATTCTCCTTTCCTTTTAAAGCCCCTAGCACTACTTCTGGTGCTGTTCCAGAGAGGACACCAACCTTACAGAGCAGTTTTTCAGGGGGCTTTTCTGACATTGGGCTGGTCCAAAATGACCTGAAAATGGTTTGGGTCCAAAGCCTTTTCAGCCACTCAGCACTTCTGCAGCCCAATGCTTGCACATGTGCGAAACAATATACCTGCATCTGACAGACAAGAAGAAAAATATGTGGGCCAGAATTTCTCCCGTGGCACAGTTCTAAAGCACTTCAGTTGGCTTAGACATCCTCTGGAATAGCTGGCTGGAAATTGTTGAACACTGCTTTCCTCACTTAAGCTTGTGCTCCTCAGGCAGGAGGGAAACCCAAGCAAAAATAGCACACTGCAACCTTAGGAGGAAGCAATGAAACTTCCTCCCACCACCAGCAGTAACTCTTTGTGCAGCTGCTACACCAGCCCACCACACAAAGGGCATGGAAGCCACTCAGTGCACATTCAAACTGGGTAGAGATTTAGACCACCTCAGGAACTGGCCTAAATCCTTCCCAGTAATTTCCCTCTGATTGTTCCAAATGAGACAGAAACTATTTTAAAAGGGGTGTGAGGAGGGAAAAGGAAGGAGGAACGCAATACGTCTGCCCTGCTCTGCCAGGGAGACAACCTTTACAGCAGATACAATGAATAGTTTAATAGAGAAAAGGGACTTGCACTTGGTTTAACTTGAACTTTAAGCAGGAGATTGGTTCAGGAGAGAAATGTACAAGAGCTCTGAATTGTGAAGATTTGGGAGAGAGGGAGGGAGGAGTGATGCACTTCACGTCACATCTCAAAGAAGAAAAGAAAACGTGTGTATTTGTTTTGCATCACTGTAGTAACCTTGTGAGCAAAGCCCATTAAGGGGCTAATTGAGGGCCAAAAGAGTCGTTAATGTTAATGTGCAATTTCTGTAAAAAAGGAAATGCACCAGCTTGGGTGTGTGATAATCATCAGGATCACAGCAGAAACCCCACCCCCCACCCCAAAAGCAAATAGCAGTAGGGAAAGAAGGGGTTAATTCTCCATCCACAATGGCTGCCAGCATAGCAATGATGATCACACCCCTCAGCTAATGCTATTTGCAATTTTCAAAATTTGCATGTTAGATGTGAATATGCATTAATGTAGCAAGTAGTTTGGCCCTGAATCAGTCACTCATGCCTCATATGCACCAGGAAAGAAATTGAAGTATAGAGGGTCAAAGGTAAGCCGGTTCTTTCTTATAAGAATGGAAGGCTGCTTTCTACACACACACACACACACACACACACACACACACACACACGTGTGTATATCTGGAAATTAAACTCCTATAGCTCCACATGCGAGATGCAGTACTAAGATGCACAAAAGATTAGAACAAGATCCCCAAGACAGAAAATTAATAGCTTCATTTGAAAAGACAGTATTTAATGTATGTACCATTTTAACTGACATGTCAAAGTGGGAGAGTCCACTTAGTGACAGAAAAATTATACCCTGCAGAGAGGTGAAAAGCCAAATCTACTAGGAGGAGAAACATGGCGTGGGATGCCATCAATCCTACTTTTAAAAGAAATGTTTAAAATTGTTGCACCTTGCTTGAAGGATAAACTCTAAATATGGTTTTAGATAGAGTGTGCTATCAACAGTCCTCAGAAGAAATCTGAGTTATTGTGCCAGAGGCAATTAACCCTGAGTAATGTGAATTTGTAGCAACCTGAAATGACAACCTGATAGAGGAGGCGATGCTATTTTTCGGGAGGGGGGGCAGAAAAAAAAGATATCGTTTGCTACTGCTCAGGCTTTCAACCAAAGCTTGAAAGCTCCCCGCAGTAATTTGTTTACCAAGTTGACTAATGAGAAGAGTTAATCAAAAGAGTTTTCTTAGGAGAAATATGACCAGTAGCCTAAGCTCGAATAGTACTACATAGATCAGCCACAGCATATGTTTCTGGAAGGATTCCAAGCAGAAATATTGAATTTGATTACAAGGCAAAGGGTAACGATGTTCAGGGGCATTTTGTAGGAAGGTAAACATAGATTCTTCTTTTTAAAAAAGCAAATTATAAAAGTATTCTGTGGCATCCTTTCCAAACAAAATGAAAGATTAAACGAATCTTAGAAGGGTTGGACTTGGGCACTTCTGTTGATGTTATGTGGCACACAATTGAAAGAAATGAAAAAAACACCTGGGAAGTCGGGCTCTCAGGTGGAAGAGGGAAGGTGTCTTTTGATACACAGCAAACAAATGCTTTTCAAAAGCTAATGGCATGATCTTACACATGTTTTGTGAGTCAAGGACCCACCACCCGCATAGGATTATAATAAGACACAAAGACACATTATTTTAGGTTAATGGGCAAAATTAGGCCACAACTTTATTGGTTATAGCATGTGAGTAGTATTGGCTTAGGCACTGGATAAAACAGTAATACAGTGGTACCTCGGGTTAAGAACTTAATTCATTCTGGAGGTCCATTCTTAACCTGAAACTGTTCTTAACCCAAAGCACCACTTTAGCTAATGGGGCCTCCCACTGCCGCTGTGCCGCCACCGCCCAATTTTTGTTCTCATCCTGAAGCAAAGTTCTTAACACGAGGTACTATTTCTGGGTTAGTGGAGTCTGTAACCTGAAGTGTCTGTAACCCAAGGTACCACTGTACATGACTCCACCCCGCTCAGCAGGGAGTCCTTTCAGGGATAACAACCAGTGGGAGGAGCTTATTGATGCAAATACAACTGGAAGCTTCCCCATGATGTCACCAGGGGTCGTGCCATGGCCCTAGCCACCAGCAGGGCATCGGACAGGATCCACGACCGCTGGATTCCTTTAACGGAATACAGTGGTACCTTGGGTTACATACGCTTCAGGTTACATACGCTTCAGGTTACAGACTCCACTAACCCAGAAATAGTGCTTCAGGTTAAGAACTTTGCTTCAGGATGAGAACAGAAATCGTGCTCCGGCGGCAACGGGAGGCCCCATTAGCTAAAGTGGTGCTTCAGGTTAAGAACAGTTTCAGGTTAAGAACAGACCTCCAGAACGAATTAAGTACTTAACCCGAGGTACCACTGTACCCCAAAGAGGAGGGGTAGATGATGGCCCATACCCAATCCTCCAACACAGCACACATATTCCAATGGGGGAGAAAGCGCTGCCGCGGCTTCTTAAATGCAGCTTACCCTGCCCACCAGCCGGTCCTATTGACCGGCTGAAAGGCTTGGCCACAGCAGCAGAGGCACTCAGAATCAGGGAGCCGAATACGCCTCCCTGCCACTGCGGGAAGCTGCTCCCACTCACAACTTCTCCCCTCTGGGAGGAGGAGAGGCTTTCTCAGACATAAATCCCTCTGTGTTTAGTGGGGCTTACTCACAGGTAAGTAGGATTAGGATTGCAGCCTAAATGACAAACTACACTAATAGCACAATCCAATATATGTCTACTCAGAAGAAAACCCCATAGAGTTCAATGGTACTTACTGCCATGAAAGTGAGCACAGGAATGAAGCCTTAGAAGGAAAAGTTCGTAATTTTTTTGGTGAAGAGCTCAGATGAATTGGAGCTAAATCATATACAGTGGTACTTTGGGTTAAGTACTTAATTCATTCCGGAGGTCCGTTCTTAACCTGAAACTGTTCTTAACCTGAAGCACCACTTTAGCTAATGGGGCCTCCTGCTGCCGCCACACCGCCGGAGCACAATTTCTGTTCTTATCTTGAAGCAAAGTTCTTAACCCGAGGTACTATTTCTGGGTTAGCGGAGTCTGTAACCTGAAGCGTATGTAACCTGAGGTACCACTGTAAAGTAAGACTGGATCACAGAGAAAGGTGATCCCTGGTCCTAAATGATGTTACTTAATGTCAAGCTAGAAAATACGTTAAATGTTATTACAGTGGTACCTTGGTTCTCGAACTTAATTCATTCCGGGAGTCCGTTCGATTCTTGAAACCGCTTGAAAACCAAGGCATGGCTTCCAATTGGCTGCAGGAGCTTCCTGCACTCAATCGGAAGCTGCAGAAGCCGCGTCAGATGTTCGGCTTCCGAAAAACGTTCGCAAACTGGAACACGTTCTTCTAGGTTTGCAGCATTCAGGAGCCGATTTGTTCGACAACTAAGGTACCACTGTACTGGGAGCAGGGAAGATTAGCCCTCCCGACTGACAGCTCTTTTAAGAAGACATGAACACAGCCATTTCACGTGTGCTCTGTCATTTTAGGAACAATTGATTGGGTCCAGTGTCCATTCTGTGAAAAGGTGCCAAAGTGAGATGGAGAAGAGGCACCCACTGGAGGAAGACAGCTTTTGCTGATTCCCCTTTCAGCTCCTCCGCTCACAGTGTCCTTCCCCAAACATCCAGAGCAGTTTTTTGGGGAGCCCCGGGGCTTGCAGGGGAAAGAAGGCATCTGCAAAAATCACCTTCCAACCCAATTCCTCTAGCAAAAGCATCCCATAAGCAGAGCTCTGCTCACGGGAACTCTGGAACCAAGCAATGTGTCATGCTCAGAAGCAAGTATTCCAATATATTAAATTATGTGGGGGGGGGGGGAATGACTAATTAATATTACCGCTGAACAACCCCATAGCATGTTCTAAGGATGGCACAGAGAGAAGATAGTTAGTGACTTGGCAATAGCTACCAGGAAGACAGATTGATTAAACCATGATTTATATTTCTTATAGGAAATGACACATGTACGTTCTAGATATCAAATGAGCGGCACATCTGATGAAGAAACTGAACTCATATATCATTCATGCAGAGATATCTTAAACAGCTACAGTAAATATGATCAAAGTATATAATTGTAAATTAGGTTAAATATCTTATGAAAGGGTTTGGGAGATAAGCAAAATCTATAAGCTAAATCTGTAGTTACCTAAAACGATGGAGATCTTTTGAGGTACCAAACTTTTAAAACCTCTTGTGCTTCAAAACCTACCATTTTCAAAAACCAAGCAGAGAGCTTTGAAGGCATAAAAATCTTGAGGCTTTCAGCATATTTTATTTCATGGAAGAATAAATTGCCTAAAATTATGAAAAGCGCAACGAACGGAATTACAGAACATAGGGCAAAATGCATCCATGTGTTTGTCCAGATATTGTAATAATTAATAATCATGGGGGATTTTATAGTTTTTGTTATTTCATTTTCTTAGCTTGTTCACTTTTGAAACAATAATCAGAAACAGAGACAATATTCCCATTTTGAAGTTTGGGAACTAAGGGTGAAAAAGTAACTGAATATGCAGCCATTCGCATGCAGGGCTGGTATGAGTGTTTTCCACTGAACATGTCCCCAAAAGGAGATGGAGGAATCTTCCTCAGACATTGAAAGGTAGTGTGGTGTAGCAGTTAGAGCATTGGACTAGCACTTGGGAGATGAGAGTTCAAACCCCCAACCTGCCATGAAGCTCAGTACTGTCCACATTCAACTGAGCTTGTATGGCTAATGAAGGCTTTGTTGTTTAGTTGTTTAGTTGTGTACGACTCTTTGTGACCCCATGGACCAGAGCACGCCAGGCACTCCTGTATTCCACTGCCTCCCGCAGTTTGGTCAAACTCATGCTGGTAGCTTCAAGAACACTATCCAACCATCTCGTCCTCTGTCATCCCCTTCTCCTTGTGCCCCCCATCTTTCCCAACATCAGGGTCTTTTCCACGGTGTCTTCTCTTCTCATGAGGTGGCCAAAGTATTGGAGCCTCAGCTTCAGGATCTGTCCTTCCAGTGAGCACTCAGGGCTGATTTCCTTAAGAATGGATAGGTTTGATCTTCTTGCAGTTTATGGGACTCTCAAGAGTCTCCTCCAGCACCATAATTCAAAAGCATCAATTCTTCAGCTATCAGCCTTCTTTATGGTCCAGCTCTCGCTTCCATACATCACTACTGGGAAAACCATAGTTTTAACTAAGCAAACAGCTGCAGTTTCATTCCCATTTCTTTTGGAATTCTCTGATAGTCTTATCCCCAAGGCAAGTTTACAACACCTGATAACATTCTTTCATAATGTTTTATCTATATCTCAGAGGGTTATTTTTCAATCCTGTTCCATTTCATAAAAACAAACTGTTCTTCCTTTATTTACTTATATGTTTTTAACCTGTTTTCAGAAAGGATTAACAGGGGAAATATATAGAAACCCCATTCCAACTGCAGGTGACCTTGGTCAGAATCTTTGCACTGATAATATCCGCTCACCTGGGACTTCAGGGGAGTGGGGGTGGCCGTTGCTGCATGGCGCAGCTGTGGTGGGTTCAGGGAGGCTGCCATCTTTCCAGGCACAGCCGGGGGAGGGGTGACTGGCAATGCCCACCTTGGGCCATGTCAGACCCACAGGTGACGGTGGGCAGTGCCCGCTCAGCCGATCAGAGTCTGGGTCTTGGGGCTGTGAACAGCCCACACCTCAGCTTATTTAAGGGGGTGGCCAGGTGTCGGCTACCCTCTTAGACAATCATTGTGGGATTTTTCAACCCAATCACTCAGTCTTCAGGGACCTATCCAGAGAGGGGAAGTGGGCATGTTGCTTATGGACCTTGCTATGATTAATTTGGTCACTGTATTTTCAGGGCTAGGGAGGAATTTTCTCCTCCAAGCAAACTGGCCGGTTTGTACGTTTTTGCTCGCCTCGTAGCAACCGTCACAACTTTGGCAGGTTAAGCATTGGGCTGCATCCTTCATCACAGGGCTACCCCATTGGAGGGGTCCCAAAGAGGTGACTCTGTCCAGGAGTCCACTGGTGGACTAACGGGTGACTACATCTCTCCCAATGGCAGCCTGTGTGGGGTTGTGGCATCTAATCCATTGTGGGGACGACTCTCCAGCACAAGTTTGACCCCCGCCAGGTTCCTATCTGGTAGCAGGTAAGCTGCTTGGTGGAGGATGCATGCCCAATGCCTTAGCCAAAACCTACTCTTTCCTGTAATCAATAAGGTTGTGGCCTAATTCAACCCAATACCAGTCTCCTGTGTTATTCTTGTGGCACTGCCTTCCCCTACCAAGGCCATTAAGCACCTGTGCCAGCAATCAGCTTTTTCAGTAAGGCCAGTAGCTGAAACATAGAGTGAAAAATGCAGGCCTACACAGGCTCATTATACATTTCACTATTCTGTTGTGGTCATATGTGGTGACATGACACATAACACAGGTTATGACACTTCTAAATACAGCCTACTTACCCACTCCTAATTCTGAGGAGTCATTATTGGAAAAGCAATTGATATAAATATCTGAAAATAAATTATAATTCAGGTTCCCCTGCTTGTAATTAATATTTTCACTACCAAAGCTTTTATAAATTGAAAGGCCATGGAACAAGAATTATTTTACATCTGTGGCTTATAAATGTTACTACCAATACATTATGTATATCATTCTTTAAATGCCATATCCAAATGCATTTTTGTGACTGATCTTAATTTTGCATATGCTTTTAAAGTAGCATTCATTAAAAAATAATCTTGGTAAATTGATGGCAGGACCATCTTTCATTTCATCAATCAACTATCCAAAACCTTTTGTGACAATTTCTTGCACATCACTTAACTACAGTGAGGAAATTATTGTTTTATTCTCTGTTGGAAACTACCCTAAAATACGAAAAACATTAAAAACTTATAAAAAGGGATTTGCTGCGATGTCTCCCAAGCTGCCATTTAAAGTCACTGGAACAAAGTTTGAGAGGGAGTTTATTGTGGGAATTCAGTGGCTCTTCCCTTATGGTACAAGCATCATTTCTGATTTGTGCAGGATCTGGAAACTGAGAGTACAATGGATGAGATCAAATGCTACCATTCCCATCACATGACAGCTCTTGAAGCAGCAAATGCTTTAACTAATGGAAGAGGGGGGCATCCCCTTTCCCTTGAAGCCCTCTGAACCATAGCACTCCCAGAGCATTGTGGGAAAGGGGGAAACAGAGGAAGTTTGTGGAGGCATTATCAGTGGAACAATTGCGCATGTGGAATGGCAGCACTGGGTTTTACTTTTTTAACAAAAAGGTTTTGTGGGTAAAATGACCTATACATACAAGAATAATACAAGGTTGTTATCATGCTGTAGTTCACATGGTTGCAGACAGATGGCGCTGTGAACTACAGCATGACAACAAGCAATGAATGGGCAGTCTAGGCGAGTCATGGAGAGATATTCAAAACAGGTCAGGACAACTTCATTGCAGCCCTCCCCACCACCACCACCCCTTGCTGGCTTCTCTTTCTACCAGCCCCCAGGGCTCTGCTCTCAGGATCCAGATCTCTAGGCCAGCCATCACTGCTTATGGCTGTCTTCCTCTTTCCCACACTGCTTTTCCTCGCACCACCTTCCACAAACCAACTCTTCATCATTCTTTTAACTATTATATCAAATTAGTTAATCACTAATGGTTATATCTTTTAACTATTATATCAAATCAAAGTTGTCACTAACAAGACCAATTGTCCAAATATCTCCAACACTATTATCTGAGTAACCCAAGAATAGGATTTATTAATGGGTTCCCGAGTAGAGGCCTGCCCTTGAGGTGGGTGATAACACAATACATAAAAATGACAATCACTTTTGTTTACATGCCAAAAGAATAGAGACATTTCTACAAGGGCATTAATTTAGTTACAAACTAGTCTTGTTTCCATTATAATTTTCTGTTTGCCAAACCTGGTACACGAGGAACATTGTCTTTACATAGAGCAAAGCTTTGTAGCTAGGAACATTGTTTTATGTTCTACTGGACAGAATGTATAAAGTGTACATGTTTAACAGCCAATGTTCTCTACCTTTTGTTTAGCTGAAAATGTTGGATGAAATGCACTTTTTTTCTTAGCTTACAGCAACTATTACTTTATAGGCCAGTTCTTCCATACTGAAAGAAAATGCATTAGTGAAGCCGAATGATTTAATGCAAAACAGCAAATGTCCCATAACCTTTCACTTTCAAATGTGAATTAAGCTGAAATTCTATCATGCCACATAACTTACATTGTTTTATAGTCTAGTTTAGATATTATGAATTCCTGGATTTATAGCCTAAAAAAGGTTTCAGCTGACAACTGCATGAAATATACAACACACACACACACGCGCGCACACACACACTTTTGCTTTTTGTATTCAATATTCCATATTCCAAGAGTTTGCTAGTGCATCTAGAGCAGTGGCACCTCATACAAAGTTTTGGTTGGCTTTGCTTGTGACTTTATCAGACACATTTGTAGCCCTCTCCATTCCAACAACATTCATGATTTGTGCTCCTGTGGTTTGAGAACAATAAATCTTAATATAATGGAGTCAACTATATTACTTCTAATTGAAGACAATCTTGATTGCAGCCGAAGGGCACCATTAATACTCCGAAGAAATGACTAAGATTTCGGCATTTGAAAATTGTAACAGAAAATAGAACTAATTAGCACTAATTTGACTCGAAGATTAAAGACGATTCCTTTTTTAATTTTTAATTGAAGATAAACTCTCAGAACAAAGAAAGAATAATAAGTACTTTTTCCATCTGAAAGGCATTAAAAAAAACTTTTGCATTATCACATTAATATGGGACTATGGGAATCCTGACCCCATTAAAGATCAAATAATAAGCATTTAATTATTGACAGCAAATACATTTTTAATCATGATACATGGGTTTTGCTGTATAAAGAGACAGACAACAAAGTACCTCTGACCCAGAATTTCTTTCAGGAGCCCACGCCACTGTATAATCTATAGCCTAATTTTAAATGGAAAGGTTCACAAAGGGACATGTCATTTTTCTTTCTTCTGTACTACAGATTGAGATACCGTAAGTATAGTGTCTGTGAAAATGCTCCCAAGAAGTACCCCAGTTCTTTCTTAATCATGCACTTAAGCTAAATAATACATTGAATGTGTCATAACCAGGAGGACAGTCATGATAAAAAGTGATTTAACCCCTTTTTACTCTACAAAATAATACTTTCTTTTCTTTACCTTGGGACTAGTTGTCATTTATAATTTCTGACCCAGGAAGACATAATGGATTTACAATGAAACCCTGATGCTTTTCCAAGGAACATGGAGATGCAGAAAATAAGCACCCATTACATTAGTAGACAAAAAAAGAAGTACTCTCCTCAGAACTCTAGAGCTTCATTCTGATGTTGGCAAATAAATGCAATGTTTGTATGGGTTCTGAAAGCATTTTGGGGAGGGGGAGTGCTAATCACAGTGATTGAAGATAAAAGAAGAAGAACTTATTCTGAACCTTCTGCTCGGTGACATGAAGACAAGGAATGTGGGGTGTTGTTGTTTATCCCAGAGAGAGAGAATTTTTCTGCCCTGTAGGGTGATGGACAGAACCACACAACTGTTAAATTCAGCAGTCACGACTAGACACAAGACTGGCCGAAAACATTTTGCTGCCTGAGACAAAATTCCATGTATAAAATCCAGCTGGACTGGCAGCTGACAGGACAGCATGCTCCAGCACACCTGAGCATGATAGACTAACTTATGGGGTACACAATAAGTCACATGCCATGCCCAGCTTTGTCCTTCAACACTTCACCACCATGCCCCCAACCTTAGTGTTTGCTGCCTGAGGCAGCTGCCTCACTCTGCCTAATAATCATGCTGGCCCTGTAGCCAAATAACTACTTTGTCCAGTGAATCAACAACTTCTGTTAGTGAAACCAACTTGGACCAACAGATCTTGGACCAACAGATCTCCCACAAGCTTTGAATTTAGGCTGAAAGAGGCAGAATAAGTGATATGCTTTGTGTTTCCTGCCCATACACTACCACATGATTCTCTGTTTCTCAGAACTACTACTTTTTAATGTATCCAATACTTTGGCCACCTCATGAGAAGAGGAAAAGACCCTGATGTTGGGAAAGATGGAGGGCACAAGGAGAACGGGACAGCAGAGGACGAGATGGTTGGACACTGTTCTCGAAGCTACAAACATGAGTTTGACCAAACTGCGGGAGGCAGTAGAAGACAGGAGTGCCTGGCGTGCTCTGGTGCATGGGGTCACAAAGAGTCGGACACGACTAAACGACTAAACAACAACAATATATTAATGGGCTGCTTTTTTTAATAAAGGAGATCCTGTGTACCAAATATTAGATCCTACACAGTAAACATTTTCAAGTTATGGGAACAGGCAGAACTTAGCCTCAGACAAAACTCAGCAGTCCTGCAACCTGATTTCATTAGGGTTGGGGAAAAGTGGCCTCCCAAAATCCCACAAGCATTTTGTGGGGGAGGAATTTTGCCAAATATTTGGAGTGGAGGTCAAATTCTCCAACAGTCCCCCTCCCAATAAATTATTGTTCTTCTTTGTCTTCTTCTTTTTAATTAGGAAACTTATCTTCTGAGAATTTCACACTTAAGTTGAAGGGAAACCTGCTGTTCATTCATATTGGTAGATGAAGGAACAATGAGCTACAACAGGAAGATTAGGCCAAGGCCATATCTTCCTTTAATGTTGTTAAAATATTTAGCATTAAATAAAAATAAAACTGGATCCACAGTTTGGTCCAAAATTCATGGGTGGTGAAATTGTGGAGGCCATTACATCAAATATCTTTACTGTATGAAGAATGGAGGTTTTCTAGCAGGAAGAGCTCAAAAACAGAAAGGTGGCCAGAAATTATATTTTCTGAGGAATTTTGGCTCAGCCCTTGTTTTCATCATTTGAGTCCCTGCAACAATTAATAGTGCTAAGTCCAAATCCCTTCATCCAAACAATCCATTCCTCTTTGCTAGAATTCATCATTACATGAGCACAATTTGTTCATACAGTTTGTATATGATTTGGGTATACTGTACACAATTTGCGTATGGAGCTGTCAGAGTTATATTGCTGACAGTATGCTGAATTGCTGTGGTACATGTCTGTTTCATCAGGTCATACTTCAACAGCAAACATGTGCAGTGTTTATAATATGAAATTTACTATTTTGATGTGCACCCACATATGCAAACCATGTGTTTTTAAAGCAGCACTGCATCATGGACTTCATCACAAAAATGCAAAATCAGCTTTGCTATAGCAAGAAAACAAAACTCCTCAGATAATCATGAAGCAGAAGCAACAAAAGACTGCAGATTTTGTATAGACTACTAAAATTTTCAAAGTAATGTTGGGGTGGGGGGGGTATCTAGAAACAGAACTGCAATATTTGACCTAATTTCTGCTGTTGTCATATTTTGGTGAATGCAAAAGGCATAAATGCCTTTGCATAAAGATTCCTCCCAGTCCTATCTGTTCAAGCTGCTTCTACCCTTAGGGCATTTTTGTACAGATATTTTGTTTTGTTTTGTAGTTATGAAGTGCTGATTCAATACATTCAGTCCCTGCAAACCACACAGAAGTAGGCTTGAATTTCAGATTCTAGCCTCATAGAACTGGGTCTGGAGCTGGGAGGAGACTTACAAGGATCTTTGGCAGGTTTGGACTGGTTTTGTCAGCTTTCTCCAACCTAAAGCTAAACATCCTGGACTGGGATCTATGGATAATAACAACATCAAACTGATAAAACCATATGCCCTTCCAGTATCCCCATAGGCTCCATAGTAATATTCTGTTGTCTGCAGGGTAATCCAGAAGGACATGCAAGGTCAGTGTGGATTGTAGAGGACAGATGGGAAAGATCAGGCAAAACCATGCACAACTTCTTCCCACACTGATCAAGGCAAGTGCCCCCATATGCTGAGGGTAAAGCTCAGAGAACCCTAAGGGCATAGTATAACCCTTAAGTATATAGCACAAATGATCAAATCAATGTAAAAATTGTTTGCATTTTTTTCTGCCAGTGAAATAGAAGGCATAGCACTGTGTAAATGGCAGGAGTATTGTAAAGTCTGTCATATATTACAAAACACAATAAACATACATTGAAACTCTATAGACTTTCATTCGGGGTGACAGATGACATGAGCTAACCGAGTCCCTGTGGTAACTGACAAAATATTTTGACTTGACTTGCAGCCAGTATAAAAGTTTGTTCTACTACTGTGGAGAAGCTGCAGAAGGAATTATTTCTAAGAGAATATTGGAAACAATTTTTCACTGTAGTGTAAAACTTGCACACACACACACACACACACACACACACATACACACACATCTCAAATCACACCTGGATTCTCATTTTGAAGCCCGTATTTGGTCCTAAATATCTTAGTTAAGGCATGAGTAAGTGCTCTAAAACCACACTGTCTAAAGTGGTTCTCTCCTTGAATACTGGAAAATGAGGAAGCTGCCTTATTCTGAGTAAGACCTTTAGTCTATCTATCTCAGTATTGTCTACAATGACTGCCAATGGTTCTCCTAGATTTCTGATGGTAGTTCGTCCCAGCTCTACCGGGAGATGTACAGGACAGATATGTCTGGGTAGGTGAGGCATGGGCTGACTCAAAACATGCCAGAGGCAATGGGCTTTCCCCCACCCCATGTACAAAAGCCAATCAGACAAGGGTCTGGCAATATTTGGAGAGCACTAGACCTTCCAAGTATCCCTATTTCCATGGGACAGTCCTAGATTTACTTTCTGGTTTCTGCTTTTCCTTGTTGTTGTTTAGTCGTTTAGTTGTGTCCGACTCTTCGTGACCCCATGGACGAGCACGCCAGGCACTCCTGTCTTCCACTGCCTCCCTCAGTTTGGTCAAAAACACTTCGAGAACAGTGTCCAACCATCTCGTCCTCTGTCATCCCCTTCTCCTTGTGCCCTCAATCTTGCCCAACATCAGGGTCTTTTCCAGAAAGTCTTCTCTTCTCATGAGGTGGCCAAAGTATTGGAGCCTCAGCTTCACAATCTGTCCTTCCAGTGAGCACTCAGGGCTGATTTCCTTCAGAATGGATAGGTTTGATCTTCTTGCAATCCATGGGACTCTCAAGAGTCTCCTCAAGGACCATAATTCAAAAGCATCAATTCTTTGGAGATCAGCCTTCTTTATGGTCCAGCTCTCACTTTTCCTGGTCCTGCTTTTCCTTAGGACATCCCTATTTTTATCGGTTGTTGGAGGGTATGGAATAGGGCATCCCCATTTTTATCAGAGAAATGTTGGAGGGTGTGTCAGGTTGGGAAAGGCTGCTATATAATAAACCTGAGGGATATAGTGTATCTCTACTTTGCTTTATGTAAAGCACCAAGCAGCAGACGTTAAGGAAAGCAGCAACAGTAACTGAGTGAGTTTGTTTAACCAAATAATCCCTTTTGGCCAGTGGTTTTCAGTAAGCAGTTTAGGAATCCATTTCCAGACATCCTCATACTGTATATTAAAACACAAGTCTTTATATATATATACTTCTGATTCCATGTATTCCAAGTAAATCAGTATTCATTTAAAGCATTTCAAGAAAATCAGAATTAAATTTAACATATAACCTGCCCTTACCACCCCCATGGAAAGCCCAGTGGAATTAGAAGGTAGACTTTCATTTGGCCTATACTAAATAAAAGCCTTCACAGTGAGGTCTCCTCTTAGTTTGCTGTGCATTATCCTATCTCTGCTCTGTGTTTGGTGATGTCCTCTATTATTAAATGAGCAGAACCACCATTTTCTTCCGGTTAGTTAAAAGAATCACAGAAAGAGTTTCTTTGAGAAAACAAAGGAATGATTATTTAAGAATGTTCATTTAATAACACACTGCACCCTTTACTTCTGCCTGATGGTTTAATTATTACTAACTCAGTGCAGTTCATTAGGGACCTATTGTACTGCTGTTGGCAAAACAGTAATGTCACTGCATGTTAAATAATTAAAAAGAGTAAAAACAAACATTTTGTTTTGCACCCTGAATTTATAAATTGCTGCAGCGTGTGCATCCCTTTAATCAATAAGTGCTCATCTACTTTGTTTTGCAAAGACTACGTACAAACTATCATCTTCATATTTTTTAAAAATGCGGGTAGGTTTTACTTTTTTATGTAATTGCACTAGAAAGGGTTGCATTTTTGTTTTTTCTGTATATTTTTGTAAAATGAAAAACAATAGAAGGCTAAAGAAGCTGAAATAGGCTCTTCTATATTGGTGTTCCCCATCAGATCTAGAATGGTAGAAGATAAATCTGGGTTTAGACCAACCTGATATTGAACCAAATCAAATAATACCTCCCCCCTCCCAAGGGGAAATGGTATCAAAGAGAAGTACGGACAATACTGCATCCTAAAACTTGCTAAAAAATAATGCCTAAGCCTGCCCTTGGTGATAGTCGTGGAATTCTACAGCACCCTACCTAAGGAGGTAGGTGTTTCTGTTGGTCCACTTAGCTCAGAGTACAGAGAGTCTCACTCAGTAAACAATAAAAGAGGCTGCAACTTGATCAGTTGGGATTCAAATCAGTAGCTTTATTAATTGAGATATGTGGCCCTTAGTGATGAACCACTCCTGGTTACGATGGAAGAATATTAGGTCAATTTTTCATAGCTTCATTATCCATTGAGGGAGATCATCTTGACCTAACCTGGCCACAAATACTTTCAAATCAGGCTTGGGTCTGTGTGTGAGGACAGCTCTCCTAGCCTTGGGCTAGGTATTTCTTGGCTTGTATTCCCTTCTTCTCAGTTCCTACTGTCTGATCCCAATTCTCACTAACTGGCTCTTTGTCTCAGCTCAGACCTCTGGCTCTGATTACCCCTGGGACTGGTCACTTTCTATCTTTGGACTATCTGCCTCAACTGCTCCTGAAGTCAGCTCCAGTTCTCTTCTTAGGCAGGCTGCCTGCCCTGTTCTGCTCCAGACTTTGGCTTGTAACTATCTTTGGCTCTATGATGGACTTCCTGTGAATTTGCACCAAAGCCCTATCTTCTTGGTTCATGTTTCAGACCATTTGTTCTCAGTTCTCAATGACCCAGAGAAGCTAAGAGATGCTAAACAAATACACTGAACAGCCTAACAAGTATTGAAAGTAACTTCAGAATTTCAGATTCAACATTCCCCAAAGCTGCTGGATTTGGGCTCATCTGAACCCTCAATCCCACAGAGCCACTAAGCAGATCTTTTTCTTTCTTTCTGTTTTCTTCTAATTGAAGAAGGAAAGTAGTATAAATCATGGTCAGGGACCCTTAGGCCCAGGGGACATTCCTCAGGTTACATTTTCTCCTCAGCCATACCCTTCTTTTCAGGCCGCACCCCTCATTGGTCCTTACTTTGTACTCTCTTTGAGTGTTTTTGACTGGCTGGAATCTGTCATTGAGTTCTGAAAATTATGTTTGTTCGCCTGGATACAGAGGTGGGGGGAGGGTTGAACACTTGGGAACAAACCTGCTGAGCAACAGTACAACTTGCATTTCTTGATCTGCCTACTTTTGCCTTTGGGCTCACACATCACTGGCATGTGGTCCTTGGGAGGATAGCTGAAAGGGAATGCCACCCTCAGATGAAAAAAATTACGAGCATGTGCTTAAACTTTTCCCATGGAAAAAATAAGCACATATACACTGAAAGCACACAAACAATTGTTTACCTTGATTGGATTGGCCATTCAGGGGCTTGGAAGAAGTCCCTTCAGTCAGCTACATTGGGAGGGGAGAAGGGAGATAAATGCAGTAACTGGTATCTGAATACGGTAACAAAACTTTTTAAAGTGTTGGCTCTAGAAGTGGCAGTGCCATTCAGGCTCTGCTTCAGATGGCAATCTGTTGCTTCTTCAGCATATCTTTGCCGATTTACTCCTCCCTCCCCCCACCCCCAAAAAGAAAATGAGATGCATTTGGAATTTTGATCAGTAATGCAACTTATCACTAAAGTCAACACCAACACTCCAAACAGAGGCAAAATATAGCCTTTGATGTGCCCAGCCTATAACATGGTTATATAACACAGAGTAATTATGCAGTTGTACGGATGCTGTGCACAGAAGCTCACAGCTTGACCTGCATCTGGCAATTATTTTGCAAAGTTTTCCAACTCCACTACATCATCTAAAGCAACATTAACACTCTTAAAAGAGAGAGAGATTTTGAAAGCCATCTGTTTTTTGCTAATGTGGCCTTAAGTCTTAATTTTGCTGCTGCAAAGTGGAGTTATGTCAGAAGTGTTTTATTAAAAGCCATGGCTTGCTAAATCCTGCCCCTTGCTAATTAAAAGCATGAGTCTGAAGCATTCCTCTCATGTGCTGCCCACTGCAGAAGCAGCAAGCACTAACTTTGCAATTGTATGATACTGAGCGGATCTTTCATCTACAAAGGAATGAATATTATTTTGCGGACATTGCTTTCCTTCTTTTTCTTTTTTCTTTTCAAATCCCATCTAGCCAGGAACATTGAAAAGGAATTTAAAAGTTCAGAAACATCTGTTTATTCAGAAGTCAAAATGAGCCATCTAGAAGAATCCTCCAAAGGCTGCAGAGGTCAGGCAAGTAATAATAATAATATAATAATAATTTATTATTTATACCCCGCCCATCTGGCTAGGTTTCCCCAGCCACTCTGGGCGGCTTTCAACAAAATATTAAAATACAGTAGTCTGTCAAACATTAAAAGCTTTCCTAAACAGGGCTGCCTTCAGATGTCTTCTAAAAGTCTGGTAGTTGTTGTTCTCTTTGACATCTAGTGAGAGGGCATTCCACAGGGCGGGCGCCAGTACCAAGAAGGCCCTCTGCCTGGTTCCCTGTAACTTGGCTTCTTGCAGTGAGGGAACCGCCAGAAGGCCCTCGGAGGTGGACCTCAGTTCCCGGGCAGAACGATGGGGATGGAGATGTTCCTTCAGGTATACTGGGCTGAGGCCATTTAGGGCTTTAAAGGTCAGCACCAACACTTTGAATTGTGCTCAGAAATATACCGGTACATAGTAACCAAAATGGGTAGGTGGAAGGAAGATGTTGAAACTTTCTTCCATCCAGACTTAGAGCAAACCTTTCTTTCAAGGAACCTAGAGAGGTTCCTCCACTGATTTCCATCATCACAGGAAGCCTTGAAGGAATGTTAGGCAGAGAGGTATCTGGCCCCAGGGCACCCGGTAAGATGCATGGCTGAGTCAACATTTAAGTCTTAACCACTAAATCCCACAGGCTTTGTATTTTTTCAGGATAGAATCCAAAATCAGAAATGAGTGGCTTGGGAGTGGAGATAACAGCCTGGGGAAAGTAATGGGCAGAGGAAGAATAGGGCACAAGGGAAAGACCAAGCTGGAGATGGGGTGCAGACCTGTCAATCTGTTAGTGAAGAACTTCTTCAGAGGCTGTGCTCCAGGTTCCCTTGCTGCCTGAATCATGATGGGAGAAAACCCAGGACAGGGCACCAAAGCTTTTAAACTATTTTTAGGGCACACCTTGTTTTTGTAATTTTCAGTTTTTACTTTGTTTTTAATATTGTGTAAAATTATGTTTTAATATTAATGTTGTGTTTTGTTGTATCCTGCCCTGGGACCTTAGTGTGAAGTGTGGGTACTAAGTTGTAACAACAACAACAACTCCAAATTTTTGTTCTGTCTCCACTGACAGAAGAAGACTCAGCTGTTTTGAAAGACTTCCATTTCCTGAGTGAAAGATTGCTTTCCCTTTGCTGTTGTGTTAAGATCTCTTTCTATATACAGTGTATAGGTTTTAATTGTGCTTTGTTGCTTATCAGACTGTTTAAGTTCACTATTAGTTGTTTTTAACTGTTGCTGGTCATTTTAATATTGTGAGCTTCCCTGAGGGTACGTTTATTTTATTAAAGTAATTAATAATTTGAAGACACAGGCCACCATCATGTGTGCGTCTGTGACACATATTCAGACAGTGGTAGACACTATAGACAATATTTAAAACCTAGCCTGCAATCCTAAAACAATTTAATCCTGAAAAATGTATTTGAACTAAACAGACCTGCTTGGAGAATTCCTCCAGCACATTTAGAAACTCTTTCACCTCTGAAAGTAGGATGATATGTCTATGTAGAGCAGACAGCAATTTATGGAGAACAATAGAGGTACGTTCAATTAGCAGTGATTTAAGATGCTTCAGAACCAGATTAAGAGTGTGAGACCTTTCATCACTATGATAAATTAAAACAATATTTCACTGCATGATAGTTAAAAGGCAATGTGTACAATTTTTTCACTGATTTCTAACTTCCAGTTCACGTGCACACATATTTCTGCCATTGATTTTCTCCATCAAGATAACCCTTGGGCACATATGTGTCTGCAACCACACGGCAAAAGTACGCTTTTCACAATACAGTGGTACCTCGGGTAACATATGCTTCAGGTTACAGACTCCGCTAACCCAGAAATAGTACCTTGGGTTAAGAACTTTGCTTCAGGATGAGAACAGAAATCGTACTCTGGCGGCGCGATGGCAGCGGCAGGCCCCATTAGCTAAAGTGGTGCTTCAGGTTAAGAACAGTTTCAGGTTAGGAACGGACCTCTGGAATGAATTAAGTACTTAACCCTAGGTACCACTGCAATAGATTTTGCAGGATAAGGCACGGCAGTGCTTTTGGTGCAGCTGAAATTGCTGGTCATCACTGTAGAGCTTATCTGCTTTCCTCCTCTGTAACTGAGTACATACCATGAATTCAAACCACATAGCTCCCCCCAGAAGAATCCTGCAAACTGTAGTTTGGTAAGGGTGCTGGGAGTTATAGATCTGTGGGGGTTAAACTACAGTTCTCCGGAATCTTTGGGAACTTTAAATGTGCTTTCAATGAATGGTGGCCACACAGCCTCAATCCTATGGTATGTGGGTAGGTCCAGTTTACAAGGTGGCATTCTCTGTGTCATGGTGTGCTCAGGGAGAGTGTGCATGTATGGGGTCCAAAACAACTGCATGAACTGGTCCTTTTTGCACAATAGTACAGTGGTATCTCGTGTGACGCTGTGGACTAAACCACAGAGCTTAGGGCTTGCCAATCGGAAGGTCGGTGGTTCAAATCCCCGCAATGGGGTATGCTCCCGTTGCTCGGTTCCAGCTCCTGCTAACCTAGCAGTTCGAAAGCACGTCAAAGTGCAAGTATATAAATAGCGGGAAGGTAAACGGCATTTCCATGCACTGCTCTCGTTCGCCAGAAGCAGCTTTGTCATGCTGGCCACAGAAAAACTGTCTGCGGACAATCGTCGGCTCCCTCAGCCAGTAAAGCAAGATGAGCGCCGCAACCCCAGAGTTGTTCGCGACTGGACTTAACCATCAGGTGTCCTTTACCTTTACCTTTTTACCTCGGGTTACAAACTTAATTTGTTCCGGAGGTCCATTCTTAACCTGAAACCGTTCTTAACCTGAGGTACCACTTTAGCTAATGGGGCCTCCTGCTGCCACTGCGCCGCCGCCGCGTGATTTCTGCTCTCATCCTGAGGTAAAGTCCTTAACCCGAGTTACTATTTCTGGGTTAGCAGAGTCTGTATCCGAAAGTGTTTGTAAGCCGAGGTGTTTGTAACCCGAGGTACCACTGTATATGCACAATACTTGCACACATTTTCACAGGTATCAGGAAAAAAGAGAGGAAAAGCATAAATTGAAGACATGCCAAAGTTTTAAAATAAAGCAATCATACTGATAAAGCAATCCCCTTTATTTGAAGTTAAAGAGCAGCAGCACCAATTTTTAAATGGTTGCATTTCCTGCTTCAGCTCATGTGTGAATAGATCAGCCTGAGCAGGTAAAAAGAGGTTTAAATCTGGCCTGATGAAGTAAAAGCAAGTTAAATGTCAATGAAGTCAAACTAGCCATAAGTATAAACATTGAACCCTTTAGCAAGGCATAGATCTTCTTTAGTTTATATTTATCATTCACAGGAGTGTTTTATAGTCCTGCATAGAGGTTGCCATAAAACAACGTTTTAAGGATCTCTCTCCCATATTTCAGCCATAAATGTCTTACCGATCTGAGAGGTAAAACTACCAAGGTTCAATATTAACAAGTTTATTACAGATGACCTCACCATTGTGTTCCCTATAAAGAAAAAATATTACAAAGCATTAACATATTTTGAGCCTTATATTAATGGAGATCATATCTGGATGTAAATTTCTTTACTTGCAGCGTAATTATTTTTCTATGATAATTTGGTTGACAACGCCATTAGCGGACATCAGACCAAAAAAAACGTCAATGACATGTAATGCCAAGAGAGTGAATTTTCCAGTCGGGCATGCTGTTTGCAAATATAAATCCATCTACTGCCAAGTTTGCAACCAGAAATTTTGCAGTGAATTTAGTATGTCCAGGAACTGGGAAATAAAGTAACACTTGTCAATGTACAAAAAGCACAACACAATAAATCCCTCTAGTCCCAAAGGCCCTTTCTTATTATTAAATGGAAATCTTAAATTTAACCTGCATATCTGCTGGCCTATAAAAGACCTTTTATTATGCAGATTTAGCATTAGTCTTAAAATTTTAAAGCTAATGCTAAATTTGCATATTTTTTCACTTTAGGAATTTTCTTAATGATTTCAAATTAAAAGAACTATTTTGTTTTTATCATGAGCATCGGCTGTCTTGAGCACCTGTTCTGACAAATAGAGCATCAAATTTAAAATTAAATGCAATCCATCGGCTCAAAGAGCTGCATCCAGATGCTGACCAGGGCTAGTCATAGGTAGCATACAACTCCCTTGCTACAGCTCCGCTGGCTACTAGACTGTTTCCGGGCACAGTTCAAAGTGCTGGTTATAACTTACCAAGCCTTACACAGCTTAGCTTCAAGCTATTTGAAAGACCATATTCCCTCATGTGAACCTGCCTGGGCTTTGCAGTCTTTGGGGGAAGCTTTTCTCTCGGTTCTGCCAGACTCACAGTCATGCTTGGTAGGGACATGGGAGAAGACCTTCTCAGTGGCTGCTCCCAGACTTTGGAACTCACTCCCTCGAGAAGCTAGGTGGCTTCCTCCTTGATGCCCTTCTTCGGGCAGATGAAGACTTCCTTGTTCTGGGAACTGACTTTCTATGAAAGGGTTGCCACTGTGCTGTTTTTATTGAACTTATTGATATGGCTTTAATAGATTTTGTATATGTACATAGTTTTAATTCTATCAACATATGTTTTGAAATGGTTGTTTTTTCTATGTTTTTAGCAGGTCTTATTTTTATCTGGAGTCCTGTCAGGGGAAAAGGTAGGGCATCAATATGTTAATGTATAAATATGTCTGTGCTCTGGTAATCTCTAAGTTAGATTACTGGAATCCGTTATACGTGGGGCTGTCTCTGAAGACGGTTTGGAAACTTCACCTGGTGCAGAATTCAGTGACCAGGTTGCTCAGTGGGGCAAGACTGTTTGAGCATATTACACCCATCCTGGCCCAACTGCAATGGCTACCTATTAGTTTCTGGGCCCAATTCAGAGTGCTGGTTTTTACCTATAAGGCCTTAAATGGCTCGGGATCGCAGTACCTCAAGGACCGCCTCTCCCCATTTTTGTCACCAGGCAAAAATGTTCCTCTTCAAACAGGTCTTGGGCTGATTAACATTCCACATCCTTTTAAATATGTTTATGGGAGAGGGAGTTATGGGTTCGTTTTGTTTTGTTTTTTCTTACTATGTATTTGGTGTTTTATATTGAATTTTGATGCTATACAAAATAAATAATCAATCAATCAGGACCTGAGTGCAGCAGCAGTCTCCCCACTTGTGCTTCCTAGCCTCCAACAATGGAATCATTCTTTCCTTAGCAGGTAAATGGACCATTGGACACTAGGAATAGCTCAGAAACCTTTCCCCAACCAACAAAGAATACAACCAAATCAGCCTGTGTCCTGCTAAGCCCCCACATTTCCTTGAGAACAGCCTCTCTCATAGTAACATTTTCCACAGTGTCTCCACCCCCCTCACCCACAACAAGAGCTGACAGAAAGGCATTATTGGTCATTGCTTTGCCACTTGAGAACTCTAAAGAGCCCCTCCTAACCCCAACAAGCCAACACATTTTCCTAAAGCAGGAAATAGAAACGGCTATTTAATCCAACGTCAGATTTCCCACCCACCTACCCCACTACTCAAATATTCTAGGCCCTGTTTGCACAGATGAGGCAGGCCTCACAAGGTAAAAATTATGCTGTTCCCCCTTTTAGTCATTACTATAATTCAAACGAGGAATGCAGAAAATCATGTTTCAAGATGTTACATTTTTATGCTTGCGTGCATGAAAGACGTCCTGAAAAGATAGGCACGATACGGCGCTGCTAGGCTCTTATTATTCACCTTCATAGAGGCTTCTTCTTCTTTTTTTCTTTTTGGGTACATTGTGCTCATCACAGCTCAATAGTACCTGACAAACATAATGCTAGTTTTCAGCGAGCACAAGCTTGTGATGTTAATAAGGAACTATGTGTGGATGTGCTTTTTAAACACTACCATGCAAAGAATGAGCTGTTTTCAGCTAACATTGAGCTGCTAATGATTTTAATGAGAGTGCCTTCTGGATTCATATTTTTTTCATAAAATACATCACACTAAAACAAAAATCAATGAGAAACATTAATTAGGGCCTTTTTAGACGCCTTCTGTGGCGTTGTTTCTCTTTTGAGAAGCACCAGATGAAGAATGCTGTGCTTTATTTAAGCTAAGTTGTTTGACATTTAGATGAGAGAGGAAAAAAAGGGGGGGAGAAATACTAACAAACACAGGAACAATTTTTGACAGCTCTTTGTCATGCAAGAAAGAAAAAAGGAGGCCGACTGCGAGATGCTACTTTGAAGCCCTGGAAATTTGTAATGAAAAATTTAAGATACAAGAGAGGAAGAAAGATGAGCTATTCATTTGGTTCTGCATATATTAACACTTGTAATTCAAACTAAAGGTTTGCTATGTGTTTTTGTAATTTTGACTCTAATAAATATCTTGGAGAATTGCTTTGATATTCCAAGTTCACGCATGTAGCTTGCATCCATTAAGAAAACGGGTAACAATCATCATCAGGCCTCTTAGTACTAATGAGAAGGTCATTGCTCTTTAATTATCACAGACATGAAGCTGAAATATTTCAAAGGCTTTGCGGATTACTCTGGCTATGGCAAGGCTGTGTATCTGTTTATAAGGCTCCCTCCTCCCTCCCTTGTGCCCTCCCTCTCCCAACTAACCTCCTCCTCTTCCCCAACACAGAGTTCTTCCATTCCAAAGCCCTCTGCTCCTATGTACATTTCATTTTCAGGTTAAGTCTGTTGTTCCTTGCACGCTGGATTCATCAGGGAAATTTAGACGAGTGGTTGTTAGCAGGGGGCAGCACAGAGTGGAAGAAGGGTGAAAGGACAGAGAGGTAGAGGGGATGTGAGAATGGCAAAATGCTCCTCATCAGTGGGCGCTGGGAAATAAATATCACAAGGTTATGTGGTCTTATTTCCCTCAGCAGGAGTGTTATCCGAGAAACAGAGTGATGGTGTCTTGTAGGGAAATGCTTGCAAATTAAAATGTGGGTTCTCTTGCATCTAATCCCAATGTTTACAGCTCCATTAGGAGGAAGGGAGTTAATGCAGGCAGGGGGAGAGGAGCTGGAAGCAGTAAGAGATGCTACAAAACTCCTGGCTGATTTACCACACAGAAGCATGGAAATGTGTGGGGTGTTATATCGCAGGGAGCAAACTTTTTCTGGAAGTAACATGTTGCAATGGCAGGTTTAAATAATGTGGATTGCCTTTGTAGGCAAAAGGCCATTAAAAGTTTCACATCCAGACAGGTAGTTTTTCCCACCCCCTGCAAAGCTGTAACAGTCACCATAACTTCTTCATGATATAATTTGAGACAGGAGAATTAAGAACATGACTTTACTTTGAGTTTCAGTCTTGACCACTGGCCATGCTGGTGAGGAATGATGGGAATTGTAGTCCAATAATATCTAGGAACCCTAGGTTGAGAAAGGCTGGTCTATGTCATTGTGGTACTGACTTTTATCTTCCATCACGTAATGATTTCCAGCATTCATTCTGGGTGACTGTCTCTGTCAGCAGTTGGACTGTGAAAGCTCAGCATTTTCCATCTTTCCTGCTCTGCCACACTCCATGCTGCAGTCCCAACAGATCAAGTCAGTGTTTTTTCCTTAATGCCTTTCGTAAAGGACGTAGAATCATAGAATCTTGGAAGGGACCCCAGGGGTCATCTAGTCCAACCCCCTGCAGTGCAGGACTCTCAGCTAAAGCATCCATGACAGATGGCCATCCAACCTCTGTTTAAAAACCTCCAAGGAAGGAGAGTCCATCACCTCTCATGGGAGTCTGTTCCACTGCTGAACAGCTCTTACTGACAGAAAGTTTTTCCGAATGTTTAGTCAGAATCTCCTTTCTTGCAACTTAAAGCCATTGGTTCGAGTCTTACCCTCCAGAGCAGGAGAAAATAAGCATGCTCCTTCCTCCATGTGACAGCCCTTAATATATTTGAAGATGGCTATCATATCTCCTGTCAGTCTCCTCTTTTCCAGGCTAAACATACTCAGCTCCTTCAAGCGCTCCTCATAAGGCTTAGTTTCAAGACCCTTGATCATCTTGGTTGTCCTCTCTGCACGCGTTCCAGCTTGTCAACATCCTTCTTAAATTGTGGTGCCCAGAATTTGACACAGCATTCGAAGTGTGGTCTAAGGCAGAATAGAGTAGTACTATTACTTCCCTTGATCTGGACACTATACTTCTGTTGATGCAGCTTAAGATAGCATTAGCCTTTTTTTTTTTTTTTGCTGCTGCTACTGCTGCATCAAACTGTTGACTCATGTTAAGCTTGTGGTCCACCAAGACCCCTAGATCCTTTTAA
This sequence comes from Podarcis cretensis, assembly GCF_951804945.1. NCBI lineage: Eukaryota > Metazoa > Chordata > Lepidosauria > Squamata > Lacertidae > Podarcis > Podarcis cretensis. The sequence continues at coordinate 72,877,953 of NC_137170.1, read as the reverse complement.
CATGTACTGCTAGTAAGCCAGGTGTTCCCCATCCTATATTTGTGCATTTGGTTCTTCCTGCCTAAGTGCAGAACCTTACATTTGCCCCTATTCATTTTGTTAGCTTGCGTCCAGTTCTCCAATCTGTTAAGGTCATTTTGAATTCTGATTCTGTCTCCTGCAGCATTTGCTACCCCTCCCAGTTTGGTGTCATCTGCAAATTTGATGAGCATCCCCTCAATTCCTTCATCCAAGTCATTTACAAAGACATTGAGCAACAACGTGGCAGAACCCTGCGGCACCCCACTTGTCAATTTTTTCCAGGATGACGAGGAACCATTAATGAGTACTCTTTGGGTTTGGTAAGTCAACCAGCTACAAATCCACTTAACAGTTACCTCATTCAGCTCACATTTTACCAGCTTCCTCATGAAAATGTCATGGGGGACTTTGTCAAAAGCCTTACTGAAATCAAGATACACTATGTCCACAGCATTTCCCTGATCCACAAAGTTTATAATTCCATCAAAAATAGAAATAAGATTGGTCTGGCATGACTTATTTTTCAGAAACCCATGCTGGGTTTTAGTAATCACAGCATCCTTTTCTAAATGCTCACAGACCGACTGTTGAATTATCTGTTCTAGGACCTTCCCTGGTATCGGTGTCAAGCTCCTTCAGCTTTTTGAAATTGGCCTTCTTAAAGTCCAGAGTGTGTGGCCAACTACACTCAGTATTCCCTTGCCTCTGTTATCCTGAAACCCAGGAGAACATGATCATGTCCTCTCAAGTTCTTGAACACTTCCACTTAGTCGATCAGTTCCTCCCTATTGGTGAGGACCAAGTCCAAGATAGATGATCCCCTTGTTGGTTCTTCCACCTTCTGGGAAATGAAATTGTCAGCAATACAATGGAGGAATTGTCATATCTTACACTCTTGGCAAAGTTTGACTCCCAACAGATGTCGGGGAAGTTGAAGTCCCTGATGATTACTATTTCACTCCTTTTTGAATGTTTGGTAATCTGCTCTAGTAAGACATCATCCAAGTCTTCCATCTGGCTTGGTTTATAGCAGACACCCACAATAAGGTCACTGTTGTCTCCTACAATTTTTACCCATATACTCTCAATCTGCTTTTCATGCTCCAGTTCATGGATTTCTTCACAAGTGTAAAGGTAAAGGTAAAGGTACCCCTGCCCGTACGGGCCAGTCTTGACAGACTCTGGGGTTGTGCGCCCATCTCACTTAAGAGGCCAGGGGCCAGCGCTGTCCGGAGACACTTCCGGGTCACGTGGCCAGCATGACATCGCTGCTCTGGCCAGAGCCAGAGCCGCACACGGAAACGCCGTTTACCTTCCCGCTGGTAAGCGGTCCCTATTTATCTACTTGCACCCGGAGGTGCTTTCGAACTGCTAGGTTGGCAGGCGCTGGGACCGAGCAGCGGGAGCGCACCCCGCCGCAGGGATTCGAACCGCCGACCTTTCGATCGGCAAGTCCTAGGCGCTGAGGCTTTAACCCACAGTGCCACCTGCGTCCCTTTCACAAGTGTACACATACTTTATATACAATGCTACTCCTCCTCCCTTCCTGTTTGGCCTATTCCTTTTGAACATATTATACTCCTCAGTTGCTACATTCTAGTCATGAGTCTCATCCCACCAAGTTTCAGTAATGCATACCAGGTCATATTTGTCATCCTGTATTAAAAGCTCCAGTTCATCTTTTTGTTTCCCATACTCTGTGCATTTGTGCATAGACATGTCTATGCATGATGTACTATTAGAAGACAACAACAACAATTATTATTATTATTATTATTATTATTATTATTGTTATTATTATTTATACCCCACCCATCTGACTGGCTGGGCAGCTCCCAACAGAATATTAAAAACACGATAAAACATCAAACATTAAAAACTTCCCTAAATGATCTAAATCTAGATCATCTATTCCATCCGATTAGAATGGGGACTCCCTTCTTTGAAAAGAGATTTTTATTTGATTGGCCAAAAACTAGAGCAGTTTTCAGCTAACTGAAATGCGAATAATTGCTTCCTTTGACACTGACATACTACCGGGGGGGGGGGGGATAAAATAGAGTGATTATTATTATAAATAGGGTATTCCAATGTAACTAATAATTGAGAAAGATTCCCCTCTTATTAGGATTAAATAAATTACATAGAACCATCAGCACATTCCTGCTTGACACTTTTGCTCATAATACTCTGGCAAAGTTAATTGCTCTAAAGTAAACTTGCCTCTTTCTCAATTTTACATGTTCTTCATTGCCACCTCTTCTACCTAAAATATTCTCCTAAAACAAGCACCATCTTTCTTATTTCAAATCCTTATCAAATCACATTTTCTCCTCACACGAGTCTCTTACAGCTTCTTTCTGTAGACCTTCTACCCAAAAACATGTAGCTTCCTAGGAAGGAAGGGCAGGGGTTGTGAACTCAATGGGTTTTATGTAGGACTGCCATTCAAAAATGTCTGGACGCTGCAGATTGACCACTGACTGGAACCATTTATTAGGAGGTGACTCGCTTGTTGCAACATCTTCACCAGCCTCCCAGTCTGTTTCTGAGCCCAATCCCAAGCCCTGTGAAGCGCCATACAACTTGGGACTGGGATGTTCTCCCTTCTCACAAATGACCATGTATTAAGATCTTTAACTGTGATTCCTGCAGTTCTATGACTCTATGAATCTCTCCCCTACAGAGGTTTTCTTATGTGTCTGTCCTGCAAACAAATGTGGTATGTTTGGGATGCATGGATATTTTTGCATGGCATGCTAAAAAATCTGATGGCCCTCCATTCATGTATGAATATTTTCTTTCTTTGCAGGCATTTGTCTTGCAGAATAGTTAATTCCAGTCACCCAGATGTGTTTGTTTAAAATGTGTAGTTTTTAAAGGTTTTTTAATAATAATAATAATAATAATAATAATAATAATAATAATTAATAATAATAATCAGGTGCCTCTGCCACTTTTCTTTGAGTTTAGATATTGTTTTTAATTGCATGCTATTTATTTAATGATTTTTTGCATGCTATCTCTCACCCTCATCTTCCTTACAGAAGATGAAGATAAAATGAAGGGGGGAACTGTGTGTATCACATTGAACAACTTGGCAGAAAGCTGGGATATAAATGCAAAAAGAAATAAATAAAGGGTTTTCTTTTTCTTTAATCCTCAAGCATTATCTTGTAAGCAAAGACCAAATTTCTTGCCCAACTCTAATTCAGGGATGGCAAACATCTCTCAGCCCAAGGGCTGTAGGTTAAATAACAGTCACACAAAAGTCAAAGTGTTCTAAAAACATTCACTCTCTCCATCTTCCATCCAGGAGAGCAAGAAGCATTACCCATCATAAGGACACATATCAATCAAGCAAATGCCTTCAGGGAGGGTACAGAACAGGGGCAGTGAGAGGTGTGTTACAGGTGAGTCCTGAGGGCCAAATGGAGAGATCTAGGGGGTACATTTGCCCTCAAGGTCCCAGGCTTCTCACACCTGCTGCAATTAATGCTATGAATCACTGAAACATTTGAGCGCTCTGTTGTTTTTTTTAATTGAGCAGAGCCTGGGACTGAAGAAGCCATGCATTCTATGCAAACTAAAATATATTTATATACCAAAAGAACAGCAAGAGGCAGCTAAGCTTTTAGCATAAGGTTACCAGGTTTTTTTCAATGAATCTGGGGACACTTTTCAACTTCAATGGATTTTGTATGGGGACTGATTTGTAAATCTGGGGACTGTCCCCGGGAAACGGGGACGTCTGGTAATCTTACTTTAGCATGACTAGAAATCATTATTATTCTTCATACGCCATACTTATTGGACCCTTTTCTGTTGAAAGCCCTTAAAACAGTGTACAAAAGTAAAACACAAATCACGACAAATACTATTTAAAAAACCAATTAAAGAGCAACTGAGCTCAGGCTGTAACTCTTGGAGTTACAACTGACATGGAATAAAAATTTACTCCCATTTCCAGCAATTCTATGCGTGTCTCCAGTGGTACTATTTAGAGAACTGCTGCTGCTGTGTTTCTGTGTGTTTTTCCTTCTGTGGTGTTTTTTCTTCTTCTTTTCTTTACAAACTTTGGGGAAAAGATACAATGGGAGATATTATTCATTGCCTTGGACAGTTATTTACATATGCCTGTGCAAAGCTAAACACACAGAGAATGTGTCCAGTCTGTTCAAGGGAGTATAGGATAGTAATGAGGATAAAGAAATATTGTTCCACCCAGGAGATTAAGCTAACATATAAGAAAAATATCAATAAAGGCCGCATATTAAAGGAAGTGGTCTTGAAGTAGAGAGCTGCATCAAGAGATTCCAAAGGCTGCATTCACACAGCAGTTTTTATCTCCGTTTCCCCAACATTTCTGAGCTTTCAGATGATGTAAAAACTAATTCCATGGTATAATATAAAGCCTTTCCACCTCCCAGGAGGGGAGGGGTTGTGATCGGGAGATGATTCCCGCATCATGCATGGGGGGCTCCGCCCCCTGCTTCAACTCCAGGGCTGGCACCACACCCCTCCCCAGTTGGGCACCCAATAGGGAAGCTCGATGGGGGTGTGGCTTGCTGCTCAAATGCAGCCGCGCCAGCGAATCCCAACATTGCACACACATTTTCTTCGAGTCACCCACCCTCCACTCCCTTTAGATTAGCTGTTCCTGAGACTTTGCTATGGACCTCTGGTTGGTCGCCCTGTTTAACCAGGGGGCCTGGTAGGAGTTTTTTCCAATTGGCTAAATTGGCCCGGCCTCTTGGTTTTTTTCGCCTACCTCATAGCAACCGTCACAACCTTCGTGGTATTTGGCGGTTAGGCATTGGAATGTGTTGTTGGTGTTTCGGGTGGCAAGGTGTGGCCATCGCCTTCCCCGACAATTTTGGGTATTCCGCTAAAGGAATCCGGCGGTCGTGGATCCTGTCCGATGCCCGTGTGGCGGGGGGGCCATGGACGACCCTCGGTGACATCAGGAAGAGAGCCTATAGTTGGATTAGCATCAACAGGCTTCCCCTACTGGTGGTTAACCCCTCCTCAGACTCACCCCTCTACGAGTGGGTGGAGTCTAATGGTCCAATGCCTAAGCCAATACCTTCTCACATGCTGTAATCAATAAAGTTGTGGCCTTTACCTTACCGATTAACCTTACATTCTGTGTCCACGTGTCTTTATTCCCCAAGCAGGGATCGGGTCCTCGAATCACAACACAAATTTAGCACTCATTTCTGTGTTACTTGCTTCCAGAAAAGGAAAAAAAAATGCTTGCAAATAACAGACATAAGCACTAAAACTCATGCTATTTTCCACTATATTTCTGGAAGTGGTTTTTTACATTTTGTGAAAGTTCAGATATAATGCAGAAATTAACAGGGAAACGTCAGGGAAACAGTATAAAACTGCAGTGTGAATTCAGCCTAAGGCACCTGAGGACAAATCTGTGACCTTTGATTTGCCAGACTCAATTGGTTATCTTCTCTATTATTCACTATCCTCCTTCATTTGCTCAATGTTGGCTGAATTTATGTGCTCCAGCTGGATATACTTGACAAACAGGATTACATGTGCATAAAACTGTTGCTGTGCATGTTCCTTAAGCTCATATTGGTTTTTAGCTGAAGGAATATGGACTTAAGCTGTTGTATATCAGGCCCTCCACTCCACCTCTGCCTTGTCCTTTTCAAGCTTGAAAATAAGTGGTTGGGCCGCTTGCTTTGGCATATAATTCTCAGCCAATTAGGTAGCACGTTCCTATAGGTGACATTGTGAATCAATAAATATTCATGGGGAAGACCAAGCAATGATAGGCACACTTACTTGTGAATAAAGTTTCAATGAACTCAGTGGGGTTACTTCAGAGTAGACATGGAAGGTCTGGGGTTGCATGGAATGGCAACTGTAGCATGGTTTTCGCTTGAGAAATTACTAGCAATTAGTATCATAAGATATATGTATCAGACATGTTTGAAATTCGAGATATGGTAGCCTTTATGAAGAATCTTGTTAAAATGTTTTCCTTTTCTCTTCAGCCCCTCATTGAAGTGTATTTTTAATTATGCATCATCACCCATACATAAATTCATTTACGTATATTAATTTTTGCTCCACTTAGCAGAGTGGTCACTTAATTAAATGTCTTCAGTTGTTTTAATGAAATGGGCTGGGCGGGGGAGAGGGTGGGAGGAAAGCTGAGTTTAAACAGACTCTTCTAATGTTGTACATTTAAGCATACTATTTGTTGCCTTTATTTTAGCCCATTTGTAACACTGATACCAGGACATTTGTGAGTGTGAAATTAAAAAGTAATATCCTTTTCTAAAGGCTCTAGACTGTTTAGCGGATTTTTAAATGAAATCAAAATTATACAGATTTTTCATTCTGATAATTTTACCAATTCACTAATTCTTTAATCTTTACAGGTCATTGAACACTTTCCCATTAATGAGAAGTAGTTAAGAAGGAATTTTACAGTTTTTCTCCCCCCCCCCCTTCTTCCCTTCTCTTATCCCCCCCTTCCTTTTTTGAAAAATGTTGCATATCATTTGCAAATTAGAAAGAACTTGTTCCATTTATGGTACATTTATTTAAAATAATCGAAAGCATGAGATCTGGCTGAACACTATGTGCAATGACGCTTTAAAACAAATTACCATTTATTTATAAGCAAGAAATAGAGTTTTTAAAAGCACACAGACTGCGTTTCATTATTAATGGTATTCTCCATGCAAAACTGATCTCTTTCACTGTGATGACGCTAAGAAGAAAAATAAAAACATTCTCCTTATAGAAAAAGTAACTAGAAGAAACCACAAGGATAACTTTCTGCACCTCCAAATGGCAAAGTAAAGGGTCGGAAGCAGATGTTCCCTTACTCTGATGGAGGAGTCTCGGCACTGATAGAATGTTCTACCATCGGAAGGTAAAATATCCATTCTATCAGAAGCAGGAAACTTTGAATCCAACTCAGTATGTATTTATTTAAAAACTACTCTTCAAAATTAATTCTAAAGTTGAATATATCAATGATAAGGCATAGTATTCAACGAAGTTTTCATTAGCATGACTAAGTTAGGCCCATTTGGTAACAAGGCTAAAACAGATTTGAAAAAGCTGTAACAATTTTTAAAGATCTGGAGAAGTATAATAGGTCTTCCCTTGTTCAAAAATTCTGAAAGAAAATTTTAGGCTCCCATGCAGAAAATAGAAAAACAGGACAGCCACTGTAACTTTCTTTAAAATGCTACCAGTTCCACATGCAAGGCCAGCTAAACAGGCCCAGCTGAGAGGTCTCACATACATGGATAGACCTGATCCAGTAGACATCCTGTAACTGGACTTTGAAAGAACTCTTTACAGAGTCTCTCACCAAAGGCTCCTAAGAAAATGTAGGTGTCATAGGATTAAAGATTGTTTGAGTTAGTATGTTGCTTTTCGACAATGAGATTTGCCCAGAGTGGCTTACAATAAACATTGACTTATCAAAAGTAAAAAGCATTATAGAGGGTGAGGAAAATCAGTTTACAAAATATATCAATAGGTTCAAATAGCACAAAAAGTAGCACAAAAAATTAGCAAGCATAGGATAAATTCAATATGGCAAAGAAGCAATCTATATTCATGAATACAAATAGAAAAGGAAATGAACACACAATACGGTTCTTCTTGTGAATGGGCACCAGATTAAACATCAGGAAGCAGGGAGTAAGAATAATAATAATAATAATTTATTTCTTATACCCTGCCCATCTGACTGCCACTCTGGGCAGCTTCCAACAAAAATACAGGAAAAAGAACAACAACATGAAACATGAAAAGCTTCCTGAAGCAGGACTGCCTTCACATGTTTTCCAAAGGTTATATATTTACTCATCTCCTTGACATCTGATGGGAGGGCATGCCGCAAGGTCAGTGCCACTACTGAGAAGGCCTGGTTCCCGAGGGGCCACTAGGGGCGCATCACGAGGTAATTTGGAGGCTGTGATGGGAGTAAATAGCCTCCCTACCCCCCCAAGGATTGTGTGGGGGGGACTGCCCTTGCCTGCTGTGCCCTATACCACCCCCGAATTTGTGGGGATGGGGGCACTAGGCACAATGCCCTCATGTGGGATTTCGGCGCTCCTGGACGCCGTCTCTGATCTGCGCCACTAGCTGCAAGAACTTCAAAAGAAACAATTTGGATGAAGCGAATGCACATATTTCAAGGAAGGAGGGGGAGTAAAGACTGCTAACAGAAGAGATCTCTGATAAAACAAGACGAGTCGGAGGAACAAGTATAAATCATGAGAAGATACGCCAAGACTCAGTATGGCAAAGGGACTGATGGGGGAGGGGGGGAAACTTTCCATCCTTTCCTTTATGTGATTAAACAAGAATCCCCCCCTCACAAGTCAGAAATATCATTTTAAGGACTTAAGCTGTGGATTTAAGGCTGTGTGGAGATAAACTTTCGAACCAAAGCATGTTTTAAGAAGAGCGTGGAATGTATAAGGGCTTTGGAATGATGCAGTTAAAAATACCGTCGCCATATTGGGAAGTTCTGTCGGAGGACTTAAGTATGGGAGGAGAAATAGAGAAATAGAGCTGTTTTCTGTCGGAGGACTTAAGTATGGGAGGAGAAATAGAGAAATAGAGCTGTTTTTATATTGTGGGTGAAACTCCTCAGAGGGACTTAAGAACGACAGTTCTGTAATTAATGATGGAAAGAGCAATGTTATTTATGAAGGCGATGATATATGGAAACCATCTCGATTTGAGGATTGGAAGAACGGAAAAATTCACACAGGATTATTACTGGTGTTTATCGGCTTAAGGAGACTATCAGAAGAGATCATAAAGAAAAAAGAGAAAATATATGAACAAGATGTGACTGGATAGAATTATGAACTTTGTTTGGACTGATTTGGACATTAACGCAGTAGCAAGAAGATGATCAGAATCCCCCTTCAGATCTTGAAATATGGGTCCCCTCAACAAAATTTAAAATTCGGCTTTGTAATTCGGAATTTATGTGGTGTGATTTGATTTGATTTGATTGGCCGGTTAATAAAAATTATTTAAAAGAGAAGGCCTGGTTCCCTGTAGTTTCATTTCTCGCAGTGAGGGAACCACCAGAAGGCCCTCCAAACTGGACCTCAGTGTCCAAGCTGAATGATAGGGATGGAAACACTCCTTCAAGTATACAGGACCAAAGCCATGTAGGGCTTTAAAGGTCAGCACCAGCACTTTGAATTGTGCTCAGAAACATTTACTGGGAGCCAATGTAAATGGACAGTTCTCATGAGGCAGGGATGAAAGAAGTGGTGTCTCCCAAGGATTTGTATTGCGACTGGAACTTGTTAACTTGTTCATGAATGATCTGGAGTTCAGGGTGAACAGTGAGTCGATCAGATCCACAGACACCAAACTATTCAGGGAAGTAGAAACAAAAAGATATTTCATTAAGCTCCAAAAGGATGTCTCTAAAGTGGATCATTGGGCAATGCAATATAAGTGTAAAGGGATACACAGTGAGGTAAATAATGTTCTTAATTTCACATCGATGGTGATGGGGGTCTGAACTGGCAGTCACTGACAGGGAAAAATATTCTGAGGTTATGGGGAATAGCTCATTCAAAACATCAAGCGTGCAGCAGATATAGAATTGCAGATGGTTTTCTAGCTTTTGGACAAAGATGACTTTGCCACACCACTCCATGCTCTGGTAACTTCCAGATTAGATGATCGTAATGTGCTCTACATGGGACTGTCCTTGAAGAGGACTCAAAAACTCCAACTGGTCCAAAATGCAGCGGCCATATATTACTGGCTGTCATTGCCTTTAGAGCTCATAAAACCCCTGTTCTAAAACAGCTGCATTGGTTGCCGATTTGTTTCCAGGCCCATTTCAAGGTGCTCACATTAGTGTTTAAAGCTCTCAATTACTTAAGCTCCGGATATCTGAGAGACTGCCTCCTTGCTTACAGAGCCTCTTGGATGCTAAGATCAGTAGAGGGAGGACTTTGGTAGTTCTGCTGCCCTCCAAAGTTTGGAGGGGTTGCCCAAGAGAGGACATTATCTGTGGTAGCCTCTACATTGCAGAATTCTCTCCCCACAGACACATGCCTTATACTTTCACTTTACAGTTTGTGGTGAATGCTGAAGATGCTCATGTTTAGCCTGACCTTGGGCACTTGAGATATATATTTTTAGGACACACAATACTTTTGTGATTGTAAGTTGTTTTAAATTTTTTAAATGCTCCTTTTAAACTGTGGTAATCCACCCTGGGATCTGCTTGTGAGGGGGATAATTAATTTATTAACATTAATAATAATAATCCTTATGAAGGACTCCAGCACCCAGGATAACTGTTTCCAGGATTCCTGATTGGTAGGCTCCTACTGTTGCCATAATCAAACTGGCAGACGGAGGGAAGGAATCGGGGCATTACAAAACAACTTCCCAATTCTCCATTCTCACTCCCACCATCACCAAGTATGTTTTATGGGAAGAGGTAACTGTGATAGCAGGTGATAGCAGTGTGAAGCACACTAGCTGAACCCTAATACTCAGCTGAATTTGGGCTCAAGTAATAAAAAGTTGGAGATGGAGCTAAACCAGCTTGCCATTGTGAGCGCCTGCCGCTGCTGCCACCAATTATGAAGTTCAACACCTTCATTAGCATGCAGTCCCCTGGTGTTCACATCTGGTAAGTTGTGCCCTAGTTTTCATCATTTGCTAAGGTTTTGACCTTGGTTCACATCTCTTTGGCATTTGAAAATATCAAGATTTCATTTGAAGAATGTTGGAACCACCTCTTTGTTGTATATTTTACCTGCCATATAGGCTTATCCTTTTTAGCAAAGAAATATCTGTTGAACAGAAAAGACACAGATACAATGTGATTCTTTAGTTCATTTTAAAGTGAGCTCATGGCATTTGTAAAATAATAATATCAACAACAACAACACCATTTCTTTGAGGCATTTAAGGATCTTGTCATAACAGCTTCTGAAGGGTTTAGTCCAAAGCTTGTAGGTAGCATGCAAACTAAAGTCTCAGGAGTTCATACCAAATGTATCAGCTGAAATGGAAAGAACAAGGCAGTTGCTTTCTCTGTCCCAGTGAGCATGTTATCTGGAGGCCCTGTGAATATTATGTGTTCAACATTCTATGAAAGAATGAACAGGAAAAGCTTTCAAAATGAAGTCAGTTGTAAATGCATACCATTTCTCAAACTTAAACTGAACATTCCCATAAACTGAGCTTCTCCCTTACAAAAAGAAAATAATGCAGGAGAACTACAACTTTTCAAATAACCAGGTGTGCACTTGTATTTGAATTGTTTTAAAGATGTATTACATTTTTGTTTTGTTTTGTTTTATCACTTGTTTGTCATCCTGGGCTCATTTGGGAGGAAGGACTAGATATAAATTTAATAAATAAATAGCTGTGTTAAAATCTAGAGTTGTGAAATGTACATTAAGGGGCATATCTATACCCCGACATGGCGATTTGAACTGCTGACCTTCTGATTGGCAAGTCCTAGGCTCTGTGGTTTAACTAGTTTATTTCTTTGGTGATCACTCATAGCTGAGTAAGATTGTCTTCCATGAACTTGGTCTTAATGGTGAGTCCATAAGTGACTGTGGAGACCAATTCTGCATCCACACACCCTTTCACAGTGGGGTTTTCATGTGGGAGTTGATCATGGTGAGGGTTTGCCAAACATGCCTTCCTCTTAGCTCGTTTCTCCTTTTTGCCCTGAGTTCATGCTTCTTCAAAGTCCATGACACCTTTGGTAAAGCCTGTTCTTTAGTTGGAGTGCTTGCAGGCCAGTGTTTCCCATTTGTCAGTGTTTATACTACATTTTTAAAGATTTGCCTTGAGAGAATTTTTAAACCTCTCTCTCTCTTTTTTTACCACCGACATTATGCTTTCCATTTTTAAGTTTGGAATAGAGTAGTTGCTATGGAAGTTGACAATCAGATATCTGAACAACATGACCTGTCCATCAATATAGATATAGCACAACAGGCTTGTGAAGAGCTACTTGCTCAGTAACCTATGGTGAGCAAGAATTTTGCCTAGGAGACCATGTGTGGAAGTTATCAGGGGAGAGTTGGCTCCTTGTTCTTTGAGGCCATTAGTGTGTCACATGTAACCAGCACAGGTATGTGCAGGAAGACAGATGGCTAACTCTTCTGAATTTTTTTGCAAAATGATAGCCTGGACATTTCATCTTCTACCTAAAAGCTTCTAACTTTCAACCACAGGTAAATAATGAGTGAAAGGTGAGTTGTATGTCCCATACAATGCTGTAGTATTCCAAATAGCACCACGGTTTCACAAAGTGACAATAAAGCATCATACTCCAGCATACTTGCTGGTGGAGGAGAGAATATCAAAAACAAACATTACGCACATTCTTGCCCACATGGCCAACCATAAAGGCCAATTCAATGAACAAATAAATAAACAACTATCTGACTTTTAGAAGACATCTGAAGGCAGCCCTGTTTAGGGAAGTTTTTAATGTTAGATGTAAAGTTGTTTTTAATATTCTGTTGGGAGCCACCCAGAGTGGCTGGGGAAACTCAGTCAGATGGGCAGGGTATTAATAATAATAATAATAATAATAATAATAATAATAAGTAGTAGTAGTAGTAGTAGTAGTAGTAGTAAATTTTAGTCAATCAATCCTGCAAATATTTACTCAGCTGCTTCATTAAATTTCCATGTGAACAAAAACAATGCTAGCATTAAAATAAAGGCCATCATTATCTGTAAAATAAAGAAGTGTTGCAGCATTTAGCACGTAGCCTGCAACCAGAATTTCCAGAGTCCTGTGTAGGGATCCTGAATACTATATTCATCAAGAAAGGACAGCACAATGCCCAGCACCTGCCCTCCTAATAGTAGCGTTGCTACCACTCCTTGAAGAGTGAGATGGTGGGGAGGTGGGTGCTGCTTGGATGTCCTCACAAGAGGGCTGGATTAGCTCCACTGGTGTGCCTGCACAGCGACAACCTTCCCACTGCCTCCCTCTCCTGATAAGCAGTAGTGATGTCACAGCCCATGGGGGGGGGAGGCAGATGCGCAGTGATGACCCTTCCCACCTGCTGCTTTTGGATGTCGGTTGTTTCCCAGGCAGTCTGTGCTTCCTAGTACAACTTCCTGCCCCTTCATTTGAGTATTTCGTCAGGAGAAAGTTCATAGTGAGGGTTAAAAGTGGAGGTTTCAGCTGGAAAAAAATAATTTATGTAACTCATTGCCACATTGACAGCCATGGGGCATAAAAAAAAAAATAGGTAAAGGACCCCAGTCATGTGGCGCTCATCTCGCTTTACTGGCCGAGGGAATTGCCGTTTGTCCACAGACAGTTTTTCCAGGTCATGTGGCCAGCATGACTAAGCCACTTCTGGTGAAAGCAGAGCAGCGCACGGAATCGCTGATTACCTTCCCGCCACAGCAGGACCTATTTATCTACTTGCACTTTGACGTGCTTTCCAGAACTGCTAGATGGGCAGGAGCAGGGACCGAGCAACTGGAGCTTACCCAGGGATTCGAACCGCTGACCTTCTGATTGGCAAGCCCAAGGTTCAGTGGTTTACACCACAGCGCCACCCGCGTCCCCGCCATGGGGCTTAGATGGTTTCAAAATGGCATTATAGAGGTTCATAGAGAACCAAGCCTGTACAAAAGTGGATCCTCGAAAACTGGGCACATTATTGCTTTGAATACCATGTAGTGGAGAGAATGCAGTTGCCTTCGTGCCTCTTCCTGTGAGCTTTTCAAAAGCATCTGTATAGACACTGTTGTGGATAGAATGCTGGGCTCTTGGTCTATTGATCATCCAGCAGGGCTCTTCTTAAGAAGATCAATGAAGAAACACTGAATTGGGATGGGAGGATGAGGTCAACATTGGCCTTGACCCTGATGGTGATGTCAACAAGCCATGGAGAAGGAAGTCTATTTCATCACTCAGGTAGCAACAGGTGTCCTTTTAAAATCAAACTAGATGTGGCATTCAACATGCATGTTTAGGGTTCTTCTCTTTTTAAAAACGAACAGCAGCTGTGGGTGGCCCGGATCTAGACCAGGGCTTCTGTATACTGGAAGTGAGTTAGCCCTTTCTCTCAGACCTTTTCCTACTGAAAACGATCCCTCCCACCCCTCAGGCTGCTATTCTGCTCCTGAGGTGGCAATTTGCAGCATGGTATGGAGTCTCTGCTTTCAAAATTCTTCCTCGGAATAAGAGCTAAGTTTTTAAAAATGCACATGCTGTTTATGCCATAAGATCCAGGTTTTCAGGGGACCTGCTATAGCTGAATTGTTTGAAAAGACATATGGTATCCCAAGTTTAACAGATAGTTGAATCTCAAGGGGGAACAATTGTTCATTCATCTGGACCAAGTGACATTCTTTATGCAAGAATAATTCCTGATTAAAGGGTGAGTTTTAATGGAAACTAATTAGGCAACCTCTTTAGCCTGGGCATAATGATCAAATGAGCTGTCACCCAGTACCTGATACAATGATCTCACTTGGTACAAGATTTTATTCCTTAGCAATTACACTCCCACATTGCACTCCATGTGTTTATTGCCTGGAGCACACATGTCAAATTAAAGAGCAGCTTATGCACCTGATATTTAATTATTGCCTAGTACTACAGACAACTGGGAAATGTCAAAGCGAGCAGTCCTCCATAGGAGCTTATAAAACTGATATCTTCTTTGGCAAATTAAAAAAAGAAACAGAGAGATAAAATATGTATAGGGCAATTCAGTTGTTGCACAATTTTGCCGTTACAAAATATGGCTCCCTAAATCTTAAATAATTTACTATTGCGATAAATACAGAAGGTTCTGTCGTGGCAGAGGAGCATGGCAAAATGAGCTCATCTATTTCTATTAAAAGGCAGCCATGCCTAGTTAAAGGCTTTTACAAAACACGGTCACATCCGAGTTATTTGTGTCTCGTTCATGAGACTAAAGAACAAGTAGGATCTGGGTTATTCAAACAGGTACAGAGTCATACGCAAGTGTTACAAGGAGCAGCTGCATGCCAGACAAAATACTTTGGCACTTCCATTATGCTGCATTACCTTAAAAGCATCCTTAGCTAATTGGAAGTGGTCCTAAATTCCTTCAAAATCAAATCACTGCTTTAATTCCAGTTATAATACATCTAAAATGAAAACCTACAGGGATTTTTTTTTTAAAAAAAGCAATTCCAGAAAATGAAGGCATATTAATGGGAAAAGAAAGTTTTATAGCTAGGCAGAAATCGGAAAAAAGTTAAGAAGGTGAGAAAAAAATCTTAAGCTAGCCAGTTTTGGAATGTCATCTGATTTTATTTTATTTTCATTTCTAAAAATGCATTCAGTGAAAGCATTCCTTTAAACTTACTGCCCAGCAAAAGAACACCCAAAGAGGAATCCGTTGGTGTCCTGAAAAAGGAAAAGTTGTGCGAGTGCATCTTGGACAAATCCTATTCCAAAAAAGGAATTTAATTACCCGTCATCTTAATTGCACAGTCTAATACTAAAAAGGCTTAATAAGAGTGCTTTTGTATTTACAAAACTGCACAGCTTGTGAAAGAACCCTCAAAACATTTGGCAGGAATCCCAGTCGAGGTATGACTGACTAGAACCTCTAATGACTACAACATGTAAACAAGTGTTTTGTTTTAACTGATAATCATTAACTTCCAGTGTCAGACTTATCCCACAAGGTTTTGTTCACTGTTTCACCAGACTGCTTTACAAAGGCATCTGGGGCTAGGGGAAAAAGCAGGAGGGGGGGGGAACCCGCAGAGTATAACTAACACTCTCTCTCTCTCTCTCTCTCTCTCTCTCTCTCACACACACACACACACACACACCTGCAGAGTGCTATGAAGTGTTGTCACCCTTAAACTAAAATGGCAGTAGGCAAACGAAAAGGGTCATGAGGTAAAATTATTGTAACAAGGAACAAGATGCCTTGATGATTCCTGCAATTCTCCGATGGGTCCACTCGCTGCTTGATGTAGGCAATTGTGTAAATATGCTAGCTCCCCTGTACTAGCATTTTTTAAAACAGCAGCAGCAGCAAAACTGGTTTTTAGACACCCAGCCTTATGCGCGTTTGTTGTTGAGCAATAGAAAGAGACTGAAAAGCAAATTGTTTTCCCCAAAGTGGCAAGCACGTTGAAACAACTGACAGCTATGAAGACTATAAGAAGTCTCTAAACACTGGATTTAAAAAAGGAAAGGGACAGTCAGGGGCTATGAGAGTGATACCGTAACAGCTTGTTAAGATGTCACTGATACACACACACACACCCTACTTCTATGGTGTCTGACTAAGGGCATAAATTGAGCTTCACTAATTTGTCATGATTGAGGATTGGGCCCAGAATTTTAAAACAGGGAGAGGGAGAATTCATCCATTCAATGGACATGAATTAAACACAGAAAGAAAGAAAGAAAGAAAGAGAGAGAGAGAGAGAGAGAGAGAGAGAGAGAGAGAAATGCGGGTAAATTCACCATCATTGCAACAAGGGATAATATGCAAGGCATTTTCACAAAACAGGCTTAAAGCAGATTTTGCTTTAATCCAGTTTGTAATGTCAGCTGAAAAACTTCATTGGCCAAAATGCTGATTAGAACTTAAGAGCCTGCTGGAAGAGGCCAATGGCCCATCGAGTCCAGCATCCTGTTCTCACAGTGGCCCCCAGATACCAGTGGGAAGTGCACATGCAGGACCAGGGTGCAACAGCACTCTGCCCACCTGCCATTCCCAGCAGCCAGCAGCCAGAGGCATTTTGACTCTGACAGTGGAGGTAGAATACAGCCGGTGTAGCTAGCAGCCATTGATTTGTATTACTGACCCCTCTCATCTGCTTTCTCTTCCACGTGGCCAGATGTAAACATAAATATCACAAAAGTGGTTTGAAGACACACGATTTAAGGCTTGTGCATGGAAACATCCTAGTGGTAGATTCTTCCCCACAATCTAAAAATATTTCTCACTAAACCATCATTAAGGCTGTAATCCTAAACATGCTTAATACTGCACTGTGAAAAAAACCCAGTGGAACTTACATCTGATGAAACATGCAAATGATTACTCAGCAAGAAAGCACATTTCCCCAGAATTATTGTTTTCTTTTCTATTGGTATATAAATAGATGTTTCTCCAACAATGGCTCTTAGAAGTTCATCATTTCACTGAATTAACCTCTTTCACTATCTGCAGCAGGTTGGATAATACATTTTGATACAGACAGATTTTAGTTGCACAGTAGCGAGCAACGAAGTTCAAAAAAACCCCAACTTTGTTAAACTATTCTGGGTCAGCTCTGACTTGGTTGAAGCACTGCTTTGAATTCTTACATATAGAAAGGAGGTTTTGAAATAGGATAAATAAATAAGTAATGTGGCTTGTCCAATTTAATGGAATTGGCATTTCATCCCTACATAATAAGGTCAGTAATAAACTCAGCATGTTTACTTGTTAATGAAGTACACCAGATTTTAGTACCCAGTGTAAAAATCTATTTCATGCTTGGTGAGATTTGGTTGCTAAAATAAGTTGTTGTTTTTTCCAGGTACCCAAATCAGGAAGATGAGTTCTAAAAGAATTCTCTGCAGTGACTTTTCTATTGCATGAAAGGGTTTATTCATGCTACTCATACTCTTTGATATAACTCCTTGGGACCGGGATAGCAGAGGAATGAAGAATGCTGGATCCATCATTTTAAATGCCTTTAAAAAAATTAAACGACTGATCTAGCAAGTCTTCGATTGTTTAGTTTTATTTTAAGCAACTGCCACATATTAGTAATTTCCTCCCAGCTGTGCTGCATGTAAAATGGAATTTGTGTCTTTATGCAACATATAGGAAAGGTCAACAACTGACCATTATGCTGCACGTAAATATCATGCTCTAACATTGTTCATAATCATTGACCATAAACATGGTCAATGATTATTAACAATGTTCCAACATGATGTAACACTGAGACATTTGCATTAAATAGTCAGATTGTAATTACACGGCGAAAAGGAAAATTCACTGAAAGAGTTCTGCAGTGGCAAAATGCAAATGGGAGGCAATTAAATTACTAAAGTTTTGTTTTCTTTTTTTAAGAGGAAGCAGGAGGAGGTTAGCTGTTTCTCGATGTTAGTAGCCTGGCTTCTGGTGACATCAGAGTATAGAGAGACAGGATAGATCTTGAAGAAAAAGCTTTTACCTTGCCGGCTGTCCTTGTAACAGAAGTTCTTATATTTGTATTAAATGTTTGGTTGCATGGTCTTGCTGGTTTTCAGTGTTCTGGAATGCATTGGAAGAGTATCCTTTGAATAAAAGTGTGTAGATAGGCATGTTGGAATTATTTGTATCATGCAAAACAAAAACAAAAAACACCACTTCAGCTGCAGTTCTTACCACACTTACTTAGGAGCAAGTCCCAATGAATTCAATGGGACTTGCATCTGAGGAGACCTGTTTAGGACTGCAGCTTTAAAATCAAAGTACAGTGGGTGGCAGAAGGCTAGACAGCAATCGCTTCCTGTATTGCTACAAATATTTATGTAGTTCTTGGCAAAGGTGCATCATTTTAGCTGCATAGGACTGGTCTGATCAAATTCAGTGGAAATGAGTAAGATGAGAAGTGTGAATTCACACTGTTTGGATGTGGTGAATCCCTTCATTTTCTGTCTTCTTTTTCACTTTTTTAAAAGGACTTGCGTATTTAGAGAAAAATCTTTACACGATGAATTTATTTAAAGCTGTAAAATTGCTTTAAAGGATCAGATAGGAGAAGAAGGACCAAACGGCTAGACAGAATTTGACAGTTAAATAATTGCACTGAGGCAGGGCAAGAGGTAGCAAACCCAAACAAGTATGGCAAAAGTTTTCTTTGTATTAAAAATTATCCATCGGTAGTCAGAATACACTTTGGTGGGGTTATTCCTATGAAGAACAAAAACTGGTGGCTATCTTTGTCTCTTTGTGATTAAAGTAATGATGTATATTCATTTTCTTAGATAACACATTTGTCCCAAAAGAAAATGTTATTCATACGGGTGCTGTTCCATACTTAGAATCAAAGTCTTTTAAATTATTTCAAGCTGTCAATATGCAATCAGAGCTGTTAGGACACATTTTTAATCCTCTTCTAACAGCATTATACAGATGACAAAATGGAGCATACATCCATCTCTCCCTCTTCCCTCTGAATTCCCTACAATTGGCTTTTCCAAGCAAGTAAATTTTGTAACTCCAATTTACAACATAGGACTGTCAGATTATTTCGAAAGATTTGTTTGATTAACAAAACATAATATATGAACAGAAGATTCAGAGATGGTTTTAACTTTAAACTTTAAAATGTTGTCTTTCAACCTCTTTGCAGACTCGTGAAAAAGTAACTGAATTTTAAAAGGATGCATTATTTCCTCTTAAATGTATCTGAGCTATTATTATTATTATTATTATTATTACTCAAAGCGGTAGCTGATTTTCAGTAAGCTTTGGCATTTAATGCATATACGTGTACAATAAAAACCTACAGAACAAAAGTCTTAGCACGGATGTTAAGTGGCCCAATTAATTAAGCTACTGTAGCACAACTTGATTATATATATATATATATATATATTTTAAAGAGAGCCGTATCCTAGGGGCACAAAAACATTTTGGGTCAGGCTAATCACATTTAAAAAATAAGCCAAAATGAGACAGAGCCATTCTTTATCATAAGCACTACAAAATTATTTTTATATATAAAAAAGAATCACACAACTATTTGAACTAGTTGCTGGGTCTATTTGCACTGCAAATTATTTCAGGACACATTTGAAATCTTATTTCATTCCCTATATAGAAAATGAAACCATTATCTTCTGCTGAATATTCTGATTGCCTGGCACCACCCAATGGCAACAATCAGAAATGCAGATAGAAATTGTTGCAAAACTAGAGAATTTATCTAACAAACTGGTAAGTAATGGCCTTTGAATTTGGAAGCATAATTCCTAATCTATATCAGTCAAGACCAACCACTTTTGGATAGCTTTGTTTTTTTCAGGTGACTTCGCACAGATTTCAGGGATCAGATAACGGATTATGACTGTGGCCCCAAGCAACTAGAAACTAATGTACATGTGTTCTGCGGTATGTCTGCAAAGATACAATTAAAAATCATACAATATCTAGCATAGTGCATTACAATTTCTGTAACTGGCGGAAAAATAATTAACAGGACCCTCAGCAATTTTCAAGTGGTCCATGGGAGAAAAAAGGCAAGGGAACCACTGTCCGATATGGGAAGAAGACCTAGTTTCCAAGACCATTACAGGAAGAAGAAGAAAAGCATGCATACTACATCTCTTTACCCTAAGCAGCAATCACAAATTAATTAATAAGAATTACCTGGATATAAGGAGTGACTATGAAATGGAGGCAGTGAGAGATTTTACTTTCTTGGGCTCCATGATCACTGCAGATGGTGACAGCAGCCACGAAATTAAAAGACGCCTGCTCCTTGGGAGAAAGGCGATGGCAAACCTAGACAGCATCTTAAAAAGTAGAGACATCACCTTACCAACAAAAGTCCGTATAGTTAAAGCCATGGTTTTCCCAGTAATGATGTATGGAAGTGAGAGCTGGACCATAAAGAAGTCTGATCGCCGAAGAATTGATGCTTTTGAACTATGGTGCTGGAGGAGACTCTTGAGAGTCTCATGGACTGCAAGAAGATCAAACGTATCCATTCTTAAGGAAATCAGCCCTGAGTGTTCACTGGAAGGGCAGATCGTGAAGCTGAGGCTCCAATACTCTGGCCACCTCATGAGAAGAGAAGACTCCCTGGAAAAGACCCTGATGTTGGGAAAGATGGAGGGCACAAGGAGAAGGGGACGACAGAGGACAAGATGGTTGGACAGTGTTCTCGAAGCTACAAACATGAGTCTGACCAAACTGCAGGAGGCAGTGGAAGACAGGAGTGCCTGGCGTGCTCTGGTCCATGGGGTCACGAAGAGTCGGACACGACTAAACGACTAAACAACAACATGAAATCACTCATTTCGCAGTTTGCGTTAGTATGCCTAAGAAGTGGATGGAAGGTAGATTTAAGGGTGGTGGGAAAACGAGACCCTCTTATATTGCTCTGTGTACTTTTTACAAGGATGGTTCCAAAGGATAAGAACAGCACAAACAACCCAAGGGAGGGAATTGTAATGTATCCAGGGTTTTTGTTAATGTTAATGAAACTTGCCAGTCTGCAGTCTTAGCAACCAAGTCCTACAAAACCCCTTATACAGCACGCAACACTTCCTACCGAAGAACTGAGTGCATCCACTCACATCACGTTGTGGTCCACACTGTGAATAAGACATTCTTTTTTCTTTTAATCTATATTTCAATATGAGACTAATATAACTCTACTGAGTAAAGCAGGGCACTGGGATACAAACCCTCAGTCGCTTTATTGAATGAACGGAAAGCAAAGCACATCTCAGTTCCCTTTAGCAGTGATCTCGAGAGGCATCCACGACCAATGTGAGTGCTTTTCTTGCAAGGGCACTAGCTAAGAGACGCAAATCAGTCACTCAGCCTAACAAATTTAGCATGAACTAGGTCTGCATATAGATATAGATATACGATGGATGAGTTGATCAATGGCAGCAGATCCAGGTGAATCACAGAAACTGTGAGGGTGCGCTGCACTCAAGGCCATCTTTGCCATTCCTGTCCATACTTAGGTGTTGCCAAACTGTGTTTTTTTTCCTGCACAGGCAATGACTGTGTTTGCATATTAATAATAATAATAATAATAATAATAATAATAATTTTTTATACCCCGCCCATCTGGCTGGGTCTCCCCAGCCATTCTAGGCGGCTCCCAACAGAATTGAAAGCACAATGAAACATCAAACATTAAAAAACCTCCCTAAACAGGGCTCCCTTCATATGTCTTCTTAAAGTCAGATAGTTGTTTATTGCCTTGACATCTGATGGGAGGGCGTTCCACAGGGCAGGTGCCACTACTGAGAAAGCCCTCTGCCTGGTTTCCTGCAACCTCACTTCTCGCAGGAAGGGAACCAGCAGAAGGCCCTCAGAGCTGGACCTCAGTGTCTGAGCTGAACGATGGGGCTGGAGACGCTTCTTCAGTTTTAGTGAGCTCCAGGCCCCACCCCTATCCTATTCTCTCTGTTCTATCCTCTCTGTTCTCCATTGTGGCTCCAAAGAGGAGCTTGGAAGTCTTTGCTTAACTTCAGTTTGTCTGGCATCCGAACTAACAAAGTGTACTTAATGTTAACTATGGTTTGCTTACAACAAGCCAGCTTGAACAAGCCATTGTCCCCTCCATATACTTTCTCCATGCCAAGTATGATTTTATACATCTCTAACATACATTTCTGTTATACATCATTTAAACATCTCTGCTCCGGAGATTAGGACTCAAACCAATGGATTCAAGTTACAAGAAAGGAGATGCCAACTAAACATCGGAAAGATCGTAAGAGCTGTTCGACAGTGGAATGGGCTCCCTCAGGAAGTTGTGGACACTCTTTCACTGGAGGTTTTTAAGCAGAGGTTGAATAGCCATCTGTCATGGATGCTTTAGTTGAGACTCCTGCATTGCAGGGCCTTGAACTAGATGGCCATCGGGGTCCCTTGCAGCTCTACAATTCTATGATTTTATCATGTTCCCTTCATGTCTCCCTTTCCAAACTAAAAAGCTCCAAACATTGTGACTTCCCATCACAGGGGAATTTCTCCAGTATGGTGCCAGTGTGGTGTAGTGATTAAGAGCGGTAGTCTCGTAATCTGGTGAACCAGGTTTGATTCCCTGCTCCTCCACATGCAGCTGCTGGGTGACCTTGGGCCAGTCACACTTCTTTGAAGTCTCTCAGCCCCACTCACCTCACAGAGTGTTTGTTGTGGGGGAGGAAGGGAAAGGAGAATGTGAGCCACTTGGAGACTCCTTAGGGTAGTGATAAAGCGGGATATCAAATCCAAACCCTTCTTCTTCTCCAGTCCAATGATGATGACAATGATGTTTAATCAATTTTAATTCCCACCATATATTACATACATTCATTATATATACAAAGCAAGTAGTAGATTTAAAGAATACAGCACATATCATGTAAGCAATTCATTAGTAATTAAAAATAAATCGTATTGGCATCTAATGAAGATGCTGATTTTTATAACTTTATCCTTCTTTCTAGTTCCTGTCACAGCTAGCATATTTCTAGTTATTTAAAATATTGTCTAACTGTTTGCTCATCAAAACATATCAAAGTCATACTGAGCATTAGGGAGATCATGACTTCTCGAGCAATGTGATATAAAAGGAGACCATATTTCCATGAATTTGTTCTGTTCAATACCTGTTTCTCTTGACCTTACCTAAAATGCTACATCTGAAATTACCGGTAGTGCTAATTCCCAGAGCTTATTTATCCAGCCATTGGAGACTTGGGGAGTTTAAGTTTTTGAGCATACAGCAATTGTGTTGCTACTATCATGCAAAATGTTAGTTCTGTATGGTCATAACTTGTTAAGTGAGGCATATCATTCCATAACAAATGAAAAAGTTTCACTTCTATATCCTCTTGTACTGTTTCAGATAGTGCTTTTGTGATTATATTCCAATATGTTTGTGTTAAAAGAACATGTTCACCACATATGGAAGTAAGTACCTCAATCCTTCCTGTATTGCCAGCACATTGCTGAGTAATTTTTCTTAATAGTATTAATTATATAACACCTTGTCATAACTTTATAACTGCTTTTGCTTATTGCTTGACTTTAAAATATATTATGCGCTGTTTCCCACAGATTCTCCCAGACTTCCATAGAAATATTGTTACCAATATTGTGAGCCAACTTTATCATATAATCTTTAACTTGTTCTGATTCACAGTTGCATTTTAATAGCAGGTGATACATTCTAAATAATCAGTACTTTCCTTTTTTATTATTACTTCTTTAATTTGGTTAATTTTCTTACTCTTCTGTTTTCATTTAAATATTTAAAAGCCTCAAATAGCTGAAATATTATCTCTTATCTGAAAATATTCAAAGCAGTTTACATTTTCCAGATATAACTTGTTCCTTGATATTGCATTATTAAGCGTTTTTTTCCATTTTCTGATGAGTAAGTTACTGTTTCTTTGGTCAGTAATTTATAAAATTGTACATAATTCAGGGGGGATGTTGATGGACTTAATAACCTTTATTGTGGTCCCATTTTAAAGACATTTGGGTACTTTAAAAATTGCTTTTTCATTGTTGCTTTTCTGTACCTCCTGTCTGCTCACAACATTTTGTGTACTGTTAGTTTAATAATTTAATTTCGATTTGTGAAATAGACAATGAGACTTCATCTAGGATCCATTCAACCAGAGGATTTGTGTACCTTGTTGCTCAGAATTATTTTAGATTAGGATCAGAGAGACCACCTCTTACTCTCTCGTTGTATAAAATGTTTGCTGTAATTCTTGTTTTTTATTATTTAATATTTTTATTTATTTATTAAATTTATATATTGCCCTTCATCTGAGGATCACAATGTGCTTTACAATATAGCAGTACAAAAATGCATGGCATAGTAACAAACCAAAAATAACACACACACACACAGTTGAACCACATTTGCCATTTCCTTCCCTACTTATTCATTTTGGGCAGATGCTTCTGGAGAACTTCGCAATCTCTTTTTGTTTTTACTACCCTGAGTAATTTTGCATTATCACCAACATACATGGCCATTTCATAGCTAATCCCCACACCCAGATTATTTATGGGCATCTTAAATAAGAAAGGAACCAATACAGATCCTTGAGCTGCTCGCCTACTCTCTGCTTTCTTCTCTTTAACCACTCATGAGCAGAATTGCTCTCATTTCCTATGATTGCCAAACATATTCAGAAGTCCTATTCAGAAGCCTTTTGCAAACCTAGTTCCACAATTGCACCACCTCTATTCACGACACACTCAAAGAACTCTAAAAGCTTAGTTAGATAGGACTTTCTTTAGTGGAAGCCATGCTCCATCTTCTGTATGCTTGTTCTCAGTGCTGGATTTACGTATAAGTTAAACAAGCTATAGCTTAGGGCCCTACTCTCTTGGGGGCACCCAAAAAATGTAAAGGAAAAAGCCAACTGGATGTACATTTCCAAAATATAAAAACAAATAAAATAAAACCTACATACAGCAATGGTGTTTTGTGTTCTGTAGGCTCCTATGATGTAAGTAGTGGACCCCACCTGCTAGCCTGCTCCCTAAAATATCTCTGGTTTGCTCATCTCAATATATAGGGTGCCTACATCCTGTGTGGACTGGTTGCATGGCAACGTGCGCAGATGGCTTTAGATGTCTATTAGGTCCATAACTTACCATATAGCATATATTCAACACAAAAAACAGCAACAATTTGTTGTTCACAAAAGACAGCTGGACATATCAAGGGCCCCATTACCTTCAGAAGCTTAGGGCCTCATCAAACTTAAATCCAGCCCTGCTTGTTCTCCTATATGCTTGGTAATTTTATGTTAAATAATATTTAATAATGGGAAACCCAACCAGATGGGTGGCGTATATTATTATTATTATTATTATTATTATTATTATTATTCCCATCCATTTCCCCAGAACAGACATTAAGCTGAGCAGCCTGCAATTTACTAGATCTCCTCCAGATCACTTAAAAATAAATAGTGTTATGCTGGCCACTTTCCAGTCCTCAGTTATAGATGCTGATTGGAAACAAACTTTTTCTCCTCAGAATATGAACAATTCCACACTTGGAGAGGTGGGTGCCAGCTGGACCCAGTAATTTTGTTTGCTTTTAATTTGCTCTTATCTTCAATAATGCTTTCCACCCATTTTCTCAGAGCAGATGACCTGAACAGTTCATCCCTATCCCTCTTTAAATATCGTCGTTAGACTCTTAACTTCTCGATCCTCTTGTTGTTGTTTAGTCGTTTAGTCGTGTCCGACTCTTCGTGACCCTATGGACCAGAGCACACCAGGCACTCCTGTCTTCCACTGCCTCCCGCAGTTTGGTCAAACTCATGCTGGTAGCTTCGGGAACACTATCCAGCCATCTCGTCCTCTTTCGTCCCCTTCTCCTTGCGCCCTCCATCTTTCCCAACATCAGGGTATTTTCCAGGGAGTCTTCTCTTCTCATGAGGTGGCCAAAATATTGGAGCCTCGGCTTCAGGATCTGTCCTTCCAGTGAGCAGTCAGGGCTGATTTAGGGAGGCTCATATTAAAAATGACAGTGTAAGCATAGGTGAAAATATCTCTGAGCGAGTGCAGGGTGCACTTCACACGCCAACCTTGACTAACTACATATTCCCACACATCAGGGATTAGGGGGAAAGCCTGCCGGGTGGGTAGTTGTTTCAGATATGTTTGAGCTGTCATGTAACACATTTGTCTTTAAAAGAAGAAGAAGAAGAAGAAGAAGAAGAAGAAGAAGAAGAAGAGGAAGAAGCATCTTGTTTCCATTCAGTTATCACCGTATACAGGAGGGGTTGGCAGGGAGGCACAGCCATCCTAACCTGGCTTCCTGACACCACAGTCACTGTGGGAGGGTGAGGGATGAGACAGGGAGGTATATGCTGCTCAAGCGCACCAGCAGGCGCACCAGATGAGCTTAGCTGGTGCCTCCATGCCGCACCAATCTCTTCCACCTTGCACCTCTCTCTCTCTCTCTCTCTCTCTCTCTCTCTCTCTCTCTCTAATCTGCAGCCACACCAATACCAAGATTTCTGGTAGGCTTCTGTTGACACCATCCCTACCTGTTTCTTTCACAGTATATTCTTTCACAGTGGTACCTTGGTTCTTAAACTTAATCCTATTGTGGAAGTCCTTTCCAAAAGCAAAGCGTTCCAACACCAAGGTGCACTTTCCCATAGAAAGTAATGCAGAATGGATTAATCCGTTCCAGACTTTTAAAAACAACCCCTAAAACAGCAATAAACAATGTACTGCAGTCACACAATCAATCAGTAGCTGAACTGGGTTCCACGCAGTCACAAAAACAAAACAAAACAAGAGCCACAAAAAAGCAAAACAAATATCAAAAACAAACAGACGTTAGTGTAACACTCAAAACGAAGCACATTCAGCTTCCAAAAAAAAGTTCGCAAACCAGAACACTTACTTCTGGGTTTGCAGTGTTTGGGTTCCAAGTTGTTTGAGTACCAAGGCTTTTGAGAACCAAGGTACCACCGTAGTTTTCAAACTTAGTACTGCAGACTCTGATTTCCGATTAGTCACAAGCCACACCTTTCCTTTGCCTTTTTAAAGGCCTGCTTCTCCTTATGTCACATTGTTCCCTGTTTTGCCATGCAAACTACCCACAACCCACCAGTGAGACTTCATGCAACATCTGGAAGCCACTAAATGTATGAGGAAGATCATGTTTCAATATGGGTTCCATTAATTCAACTAATTTCTTATTTAAGCATTCCGTTTCCAGCTACTGCAAAAACCTTTCAACTCTACATGTCTCCGAATGACTATTTAAAAGCTTTTTATTTACCCTCTATGGTGTGTTTTTTTAAAAAATGTGTTAATTAAAGTAATCTCTTTTATACTTATTAAAAATAAATTACTGCACATTTTAACATTTTCCTCCCTGCAAATTTTCTTCTTAATTAGTTATTTAAACTGTGCTGAAAGTCCCAAGCCAATACATTTCAATATTCATTTTTCCATTTCAATTTTTTGAACAAGGGAACAGTTCCCCTCTTTTAGCCTGAAATTTTTATTTTGAAAAAAAGAAGACGCAAATACCCAGTATAAATGATGGAGGATGCACCAGAGTACCAATGAGTATCTATGGTTGTTATTTTTTTACTTTCCCACTTTAGCTTTTAATGCAGGACAAAGCAAAATTACAAATCAATGCAGAAAATGCCATTAGTCTGGGGAAAGAACGTAACATTTTTTGCTTTCCCCAAGCTACAGATTGTAATCACAGTTCAGAGGTATGGGCATCTATCCAGACATAAGTCATACTGAACTCAATAGGGCTTACTCCCAGGTAAGTATTATTAGTTTACTTTACTGAATTTTGTAAATCTCCATTTATAAAAAAAAGAAAAAGAAAACTTTAGGCATATAAGAGCAGATTAAAAAAAACACACATTTTAAACAAGATAATGCTATGAAATAGTATTAAAATTTATTATTGTTATTGATTTGTTATTGTTATTATTTACCCACTCTTCACCCTAAGGTCCCAGCGTGCGTAAGTTAAAACTCAGTTACAAAAAATGCAACTGCAAAAAGAACATGCAATAAAAAGTAATAAAATTCAAAGAATTGCTGATATTATATTTAAATTTCCAGTCGTTCTCCATTAGAAATCTCCAAGGCCGCTTTCTAAAAAGAAATTTCCCATATCAAAACTGTACCGAACATGGGACAAAACATTAGGGTCAATCAACTTTTAATAAGATATAGAAACGACCATCTCATCCTCTCAAATGTCTGGAACTGCATCTTGACCTGGTTGTGAAAGATGACAAAATTGACACCACACGAGCCCCACTGGGGGTGGAGGGGGGGAACTACTGAAAAGGCCCTCTCCTTTGTCACCACCATCCAAATCTCACAACTCTGTTGTGCAAGCAGGATGCCACAACTGGATACCAACTTGTGAGTGCACAGGTACAAAATGTGTGCCTTGATATTACTCAAGATATTACTCAAGAAAGAAGGAAGGTGTCATGAGGGGGCTTTTTAGCAGCAGTCACACATCTTCTATAATCTTTTGTTCAAGTGATGATGAATGAAAGACCTGTGGTTTAGCCCTATGTATCCCAACAGGGAAAGATGAAGAGGTCACAAGACAGAAAGCTGGAATAAGAATCACAAAGAGAGCATAGAAATTGCTTTATACTGAGTTAGACTGATAGTCCATTGAGCTCAGCATTGCCTACAATAACTAGCAGGGCTTCTTTGGGTTTTAAGCATAAGTTTTCTTTTCCAACCCTAGCTGGAAATACCAGGGATTGAACCTCAAACTTTTTGTATGCAAAGCACATGCTTTTCCATTGAGCACCAATAAGCCACAACCTGTTCCCCATAGAGTCCCCTCCCCTGGCAATCACCCTCATCACATCTTACATCAACACAATTTATCCCGACTCACATTGTTTGGTTATTAGTCTGAATGTGATACCTATGTCATAAGAACAGGATCATTATCAACTGAGTTGAATTAGGGGGTGATGTGGGACCCCTAATAATTGGAATCTAAGGCCTCCATGCTGGAAATATGCTATGTGTGCATCCCAGACCCGAAAAGATGAAATGGGAAATCCCACGTTTATTTTAACTAATCCCAATAGCTTGTTCTCAGATGTGATCTACTTTCTCATAATGTTACATGCTGATGTTGCATGCAAAAAATAGTATTAATTATTATACCCCCAGGATCCCCAAACATGGATATGGTCCCTCTTGCATGAGAGAAAGTACAAACAAATACAAAGTGCATACATTAAAGTATGCAAAGAGAAAAGGATTCATACACTATATACTCTATATGCAAATCCTCCAATTGCAGCTAATTATAGTGCTGGAAAGCAGGACCAAGAAATCTCTACAATCATGCCCCTTCCCGGTGGGAATAGGGAATAAAAAAAGGCATTTCTTTCGCAAAAGAATAAAAGTTTGAATTAATATTTTTATGTAAATGAGCTTCACTTTTCATGTGTTATGTGTCTCTCCTTGGAATGAATATACACACATACACCATATTTTATACGTCTCTGATTAAAATTAGATGACAGGCTGGGATGCACTTCCAAACATGTCACCCACGTACAAAAGAACAAAAGTTATCGCATGCTTTCCCTGTTCTTCTCCTACAGCAACTTTTGCAATAACAAAAGTGTTAATAAATTCAGTTCATTTTGTAAGAACTTCCAGGGCATTCAGAAACCGTCATAATTCAGGAGGCAGCTGCATAGAAACAAAGCCTTGACAATATTTAATTGAGGCTTTTTTTAAAAAAAACAAAAACTGCTAATAATGGTGACTGTATTGTTGGGATACTGTACTATCTGTATGTATTTCATGGCTGAGATCCAAACAGTTCCGTGCACAAGCAGAAAACACTTCTCTGCATGCTCTGTGGGAGGAAGAATGCCAATTTTCTTCTCCAGCTGCATCCCCTCACCCTGTATTGAATGCTGCTCAGGAGAGTCCTGCAACCTTATGGAACAGCTGGGGGGGACGACAAATGAGAGGCTGTGATGGGAATGGGTGGTAAAGCCATAGCATGCATCCATGCGATGAATTGTGCCCTTTAGGTCCCATTCCTTGCTTTGAGGCTGCAGTGCTAGACATGCTTATACAAGAGCAAAATGGGACTTACTTCTGAGGAAAGATGCTTCAAATTGCTCTGTATTACAACCCCCACCCACCCACCCCCACACCTGCTTGTTTCCATTTTCAATATACATATTTTTCTAAGTACTGTCTGCCCCAGCTGCAAAATAATGTCTCTCCTATATCAGGTGCGATAACTCTCCAACAGTTTGGCTTTCCCCCCAAAGCTGCATTCCTCCATTGTCTCCCCAGACAGATGGGTGCCAACAAAGTGTACATCCCATGGATTTTAATCTAACTTTCTGGTAACTTTCTGGTAGCCCATTATGTTTCTGTGATTTGGTGTGTTATAGAAGCCTAACTCATCTTATGGCATGATGTAAAACATTTTTATGTACAGTGGTACCTTAGTTTTTGAACGTAATTCATTCTGGAAGATGGTTCGAATTCCAAAACATTCAAAAACCGAAAACTCAGTACGGAAAACTCAAAATGGAAACCACCTCGGGTTTTCGACATTCCAATTTCTGAAACATTCGTCAACAGAGACGTTCAAAAACCAAGGTACCACTGTACAGTAAATTAGTGGGAAAAAATAAAAGAACAAGGGGATCCTTAAGCAAAGGGAGATAGTTGGAACCTTGGATTACAAGGAAGTCAAAGATGCTTTAAAGGAGGATAAGCAGACTGTAGAGAAGCTGAATGAATTCTACACACCTATCTTCACTAGGGTAGGTGTAGGCCAGATCCTTGTAACTGAACTAATGTTGCAGAATTTAGGCAAATGATGGTGACGGGAGACAAAGTTCTAGGACTCAATGACAAATTAACAATGAACAAAACTCCGGGTTCTGATTTTATCCACTGGCTACTGCTGAAATGAACTCAAATGTGAAATTGCTCGTCTTCTAACAAAAACACTTTAACTTGTTCATAAGGTCAGCCTCCATAAGTAACAACTGGGAACTGGCCAAAGTAGCACACTTTTTTTTTAAAGGATCCAGAAAGGTTCCAGGAAATTACAGGGCAGTTAATATCTGTTCAAAAAAAAAAAAGTGGTGGGAAGCTTTATTAAAGATAGAATTAACAAGCATATGGAAGAACAAGTCTTGCTGAAGAAGAAGCATGGCTCTGCAAATGTAAGTCCTATCTCACTAACCCTTTGAGAGTGTCAATCAGCATGTGGATGGGGGGGGTGAAATAGGCACTTTGCGCTTAGTTGTTCAAAAAGCTCTCAATAAAGTTTTTTCAGATTAAATTAGCAGACAGTTCTTTAACCACCAATTGCTGAAGGTCAGAGATTAGAAATAAATGGATAGCTATCACAAGTGTGTCGCCCGAGCATTTGTTTGGGGACTAGGGATGGAAGAGAAATTTGATCCCATTCATATTTAAAGACAGACTTACCTAACGTGTACAAAAATGCTAATGTAAATTGTGCATATAAAGGCATACATTAGTGAAGATAACAAAATGCTATATTAGGGGGAATGGTTTGCCAAAATACATATAAAATCAAACTGCATGCAAAATTCATGAGGATTATTTAAACTAAAATTTGCAAATTGCTGCAGAAATATGGAGAGCTAAATTTAAAATTAGAAAATGAGGGAACTGAAATTTTGTTGTATCCCAGTAAATTCCACTCATAATAGATACCCTACATTTAACAGTCCTAAAGTCATCATGTCCATTAACTTCAATAGGACTACACGTAGAATGACTAACATTGGTTCCAACTCCATTTATTTTAAAGATTTGGGATTGAATGGAATTGTGGCCTACCATTTTCAGGGGGCCTTTGGATCCAGAAGATGCCTCTAATAAAGGAAAAGGAGAAGAGACAATGTCATTGACACCCCTTTCCCCTGTTGCCACCCAGAATCTCCACTATATTAGACTCTTCCATGACTACAAGAACTTCTTTTCATAGAAGGGGACCATTCAGTGGCAGTTGTTTGGGCAGTGCAGGCAGGATACCATTGCTCATTTGCCTGACAAACATTAAGTATTGTTGCTAGTTACTGAGAGAGGGGAGGAACATGGCAGCAGGACCATTGGATTGGTGGTGCTGGCAACTTTGCACCTGTCCTTCTCAGGGACCAGCAGTGATACCGTCTGCAGTGGCACAACAACCGCTACTGGGACCATTGCACATAATCTTCCATCCTTATAATGGTCTAATCAAGAGTTAACCTCTTTCAAAAGGAATATTTTAACACATTTTTCTGGGTATGGATGAAATTTAGGAATGAAAACTTCACTGCTCCTCTTAAATTCACAATCTCTTATTTTCTCCATCAGAATAAACTATAGCATTGGAGATTACAATAATACACTGAACTGCCACCATAATACACTGAACTGCCACCCAGAATTTTGAACTGAATTGCTCCAGAGCTTGTGAAATATGGCTACAGACAGCAGTAACAAATGTACAAATTAGCATCCTCCTATATAGCTCGCGCCCAGAGTCTATGGCCAGACATGCTGGATAGGAAAATGGATGTACCATATAATTGGCAACATAATGCCTATGGCATTCAATTCCATTTAGCCTGCAGGCTTCTAAAAGTATGGGGCAATGCTAGCTGATTATGGAAGACAGTATTAAGATATGAATTGCCAAAGAGAGCAAGGTTTTGACATGTGTATTAGGTTTATTTTATGTGAACAAACTGATTTACTGGTCACAACATCATCTTGTGCGCAACAGACTGATTCATTAATGTTACTTTGGGTAACTATAACTTTAAGTACTTTGTATGTCAGACCTATGACAAGGGGCTGCATTCTAAAGGTCAGCTATTGTGCTGTGAAGAGGCTGGAGTACTAATTGGAAAGATGCCCTCCCTTTCTTTACCACTGGCTAAGATTCATTCCTGGAGTTTATAACATGTTGCAAGCCTCTAGAAGCATCCTGGCTTTCTTGGATAATTAAACCTGGAAGAAATAATGCACCCTAAAGTTGTTTCGAGAAACGGTCTTGTGTTTTAAAGCATCTCTGTTTTCTTTCGAGAGAATTCTACATTTCTATGATTCTTTGTTCTCTAGTCTCTAGAGTAGATTCTATCCATATCTTCAGTTAAAGAGGTTTCACAATTAGCTTTCCTTACTTCTGGGTCACATTCTTTGGCATTTTAAAACCCTCATATCCATCAGACATATAATTTGCAAGCTCCTTATATTTTAAAGGTGAATTGCTGATACTGAAAAAATTATCTACTTTAAGCTGCTTTGAATCAGACTGTAAACATTGATTCGAACCATTTCTTGCATGCTTCTTTGGGTCCATTATTAAACCCAAACTTCACTCCAGCTTGGACCCAAGAAAAGGTGGGAGTTGGGGGAGATTCTCCTTATATTCCAGTTTTCTTTTTTCACAGTGTCAATCTAAATCTGACTTAGACTAACAACAAATGTATACCCTTCTCTTGCATCAAGCTACTTGCCCCTTTGCTCTTGCCCTTCTTCTCATGCCTCCTGCAAGCTGTGGGGCTAAGACGGTGGCATAGCATGGGTTGCTAGTGCCGGGGTTGAATGGAGGGAGTGGGTGGGTGGGAGGGAAATGGAGACAGTATGTATGTACATCCAACTGCCTAATGGTGTCAGCATCACCCAGGAGATCACAGCTGTAGAGATAAGCAAGGAAGAATCATTCCGTTCTCTGGAGAGGCCACTTCCTGGTTCGCATGGAGAAGCTGTATTCAGCAGAGAAGCTGGGTGTTGACATTTCCTGCATCTAACAATTTTGTGCCTGGGCAACCGCCCTTGTGCCCCCTGCACACTACACCACTGGGCTGAGATACCTGTGAGAAACTGTACACTGTGTGAATAAGTACTTCCCTTTGTCTATCCTGCATCTGCCAATTTTCATCAGATGACCCCAGAGTCTAGTAATATAGAAAAGATCCTAAAAATGAGAAATCAAACTAGTTCCAAAGGTATGTAGTAGCTGGGGTGTAAGCCAAGTCAGAAAAGTGGAGGCTGTAAGATCACTAAAGTGAGGATTAATGAAAGCAAATGAATTATTTCTGACAGAATGGTTTGATGTTCAGAGTTTGGGGAAGAACTTATACAACTGATGCATGTGGTTTTCACTGCATGGATGCTCAGCTGGATTTGGGAGCAGGGTTCCATTTTTAGACATCCCTCCACTCTGCACAGGAACATCTGATCCTGATTTATTTTTTGCTAGGAATCAGCCTCACACAACACAACATTAGGCCCTATAGGAAACAGAGGCAAACAGCAAAGAAAGGCATATAGTGACAGAATGTAGGACCAGAATGGCAAGATGCAAGTACCAGAACATAGTATCTATTTATGAAAAATAATAATATATTTAATAAAATCATTTACGTGTACCCTTTCTGCTTACAAAAACACCCGAGAAAGTTTACAAAGGGTTGGGGTGGGGAACCCTAGTAATGCAAACTTGTACTTAGGGATGCCTATTGAAAGTGAGACTATCAAGGTGTTTTTCTTCTGGTCCATGTAAGCCCCATCACAGACTCTTTCTATAAATGCTTTTCACATTAGTTCACGTGTTCCATCTAATTATCTCTCTATAGTCTATACAGTGGTACCTCAGGTTACATACGCTTCATGTTACATACGCTTCATGTTACATACGCTTCAGGTTACAGACTCCGCTAACCCAGAAATAGTGCTTCAGGTTAAGCACTTTGCTTCAGGATGAGAACAGAAATCGTGCTCTGGCGGTGCGGCAGCAGCGGGAGGCCCCATTAGCTAAAGTGGTGCTTCAGGTTAAGAACAGTTTCAGGTTAAGTACAGACCTCTGGAACGAATTAAGTACTTAACCTGAGGTACCACTGTACTATACTTTTGCAAGAAAAATGGTTGGCACACTGTAGTTTGCATGACTGCTGATAGATGGTCAATGCCACCTGCAGCAGATGATAACAGGAGGTGGGCAAGCAAGCAAGAGGAGCAGTGGTGGGCAGTCCAGGTGAGCTGTTGACGATGGACTGATGTTTAAAGGAGATGGTTAAAGCGGTCTTTAGAGAGCAGTTTGGCACCCCACTCTCAGAAGCATCCCCCCTCCACTAAACATCGCTGGAGCAGTGTATAGAGGAGCACTTTGGCAAACCTGCTTTCTAAAGCACTCAGCCGCTCTCTAAAGCACTCAGCCCTCCTGCTAAACATCTTCCTGGTAGGAAAGGGTCTGGGTGAGATGTGAGGAACATTGGGGGGGGGGGAGCTGTGAAGGAAGCAGATTGGGGTTTGGGTTGAGCTGAGGAAGGAGTTTGGGGCCAAGCTGGGTAGGGTGGGGTAGGGATGGGGGTTTCATCAGATGTAAATGAAGGGGTGGGGGTTTGGTGAGGTTGGTGAGCAGAACAAGCAGGTGCAGCAGCCCCTAGTACATTATAGATTTTTAACATGCACACATTATGCATAAATGGATATATCAATTGCTCTGCAATGTATGTTATTTCCATATTCACTAATTCTCTAATTTCCCCTGTTCTAACTGGTGCCTTGTTGCTTTTCTTTTTTCTGAAGTGTTGTTTGTTGATTTTGTATAAGTTTTATAACTTATATAAATTTTATATAAGTATAAGAGAGCCAGTGTGGTGTAGTGATTAAGAGTGGTGGTTGCGTAATCTGGTGAACCGGATTCGATTCCCTGCTCCTCCACATGCAGCTGCTGGGTGACTTTGGGTCACACTTCTTTGAAGTCTCTCAGGCCCACTCACCTCACAGAGTGTTTGTTGTGGGGGAGGAAGGGAAAGGAAATTTTTAACCACTTTGAGACTCCTTACATAGTGATAAAGCGGGATATCAAATCCAAACTCCTCCTCCTCCTCCTCCTCCTCCTCCTCCTCCTCCTCCTCTTTTTCTGCAAAAGGCACGGGGGGGGGGAAATCTACATACATATAAAAACCGTTTTGAAAATGCTTTTTTGAAAAAGCATTTTTAAAAATACATCGAATTTCCTGTAAGGCTCACCATCGCCATCTAGTGTCACATTGTATATTGCATTTAAAACACACTAAAAAAAGTTTTATTTGCAGCTGTATAGCTGAGTCTGGGGGCTGAAATCCTAGCTATTTCCACTCAGAAGTATGTCCCATTTAATTCAAATAGGCTTACTCTGAAGTAAGCGGGATAGAATTGCAACCTTACTTCACTTCTTACAGTGAAATGTATAAACAAACAAAATGTATTGTTTAGTATTGTTCTTTTCACATGTAAAACAATGAAAAGAACCAATAACCAAAACTACAAAACTGAACATTAGATCAAACTTACTGTAGATCATAGCATTAGCTCTCCTGATTTTTTTTAAAAAAGAGAAGTATCTGCACTATCCAAATTTATCCATGAGTGGGTAAACCAAATGTCTCTAGCTTGTGCTAGGAAGACAAACTACGTTTTTTTTGGGGGGGGGGATATCGGGGAATGAAAAACAAAGTAAATGTTACATGAAATGAACAGCTGTCCACAAAGAAAAGGCAAGCAACCACACTACCAAAAGTGCAGAGCAAAACAAGACCACCAAATTGTGGTACAAAAAATATCACCCTCATGGATTCAGTTCAAATGATGAAAGACCCTGTACAGATGTTACTTTCCATCGAGAAATTAAAAACCCTGTAACTGCCAGTTGCTTTCCTGAAAATTCTCAATGTTCTATGTGGTGTCTAAGTTTACAATAGAGGAGAGACCCTGAAAATTATTGAGGTCAGTGACATGGGTCCCTGTGCCATCAAAGAACCATTAGTTTCATTTTGATATTGTAGTCAATCTTTGAATCGATCTCCAGATATTGAGACTCACATCCATGATACATGATCTTGTGGAGCTTATAGTTTGGTTTCTATAAATCATCTAGACTTTTTGCTCCGTGGGTATTTTTATCCAGCAAACCCCCTCTCGTTTTGTAAATCATTGTGGTCTGGATTGTATAAATTGATCTGAAGTGGGGATTGCAGGTACATGGATGGGCCTGTCTCACAGCAAGCCACTTGTCTTGGTACCTTTGTTCATTCAACCTAAATGATCCTATAGGTATTATAGGTAAATGACTGTAGCACAATGATACAGCATGTGTCAGGGACCGTGCTGCGGAGGGCTGCACTGAGGAGGAATGGTGGGAGCCAGCCCCTCCCCTCCCCCTCCCCCTGCTCCTGCTCAGGATCCTGAATCTTTCCAGGAGCAAGAGGACAGTATAGATTTGGAACAGTGGTTTGCAGAGGGACATAGTTCAGAAGGCAGAAGCTGGGATATGTTGGATGGTGAACAGCTAGGAGAAGAAACACTGGAAGGGAGAGGGTCAACAGATTCACAGTCTCTAGACAGCATTCCTCCACCGCCCTCCCCAAAGTCGAGAAGGGCTCAGAAAGTGGCAGAACAGAAAGCACAGAGGGGACAAGCTCAGAGTATGAAATGTAGAAGTGACGTAGGTTCATAGGGACCGAAGGGGGTAG
Organism: Podarcis cretensis; assembly: GCF_951804945.1. Lineage (NCBI taxonomy): Eukaryota > Metazoa > Chordata > Lepidosauria > Squamata > Lacertidae > Podarcis > Podarcis cretensis. The sequence goes on along the minus strand of NC_137170.1, from coordinate 72,840,146 downwards.
GGTCTTTAATTGGGAGCACCGCCATTACTAGGAGATGTGTTCTCTCTCTGTGATTATTAAAGTTTCTAACCGGTAAGAAGACTCCTTTTCCTTTGTTCTGCTTATCTACGGCCACGGGGGAGGAAGCCGATTCCCCAAAGCCTGACAACATGCTTTGTATCATTATCATCATCATTTGTTAGTCACTTGTTACATTTGTTCATCCAAGCAGCTTACAACTTACCGGTATTTAAAAACATACACATAGATAAAATGCATTATAATATCGACCCATTCATACAAAAAGGCATGCAATTTATTTATTATTATTTTTAAAAAATCCAAACACCCTTCCTCCCTAACATTCCCAGAAAACTTTGGCAGCACACTAACTGCAAAAACAACATCATCACACAGTCTACCCAAAGCTTAGAAAAAGATGTATGTTTTTACCTAGCACCGCAAAGGTGTCAGAAAAGGTGCCAGGTGGACCTCACTAGAGAGAGGACTCCACAGATGGGGAGCCACAACTGAATGCTGCTCTCCATGCAAAAAAAATCCCAGGTTCAGTCCTCAGCATTTGCAGTTAGGCTGGGAAGATTCCTGCATCAATGTAGACAATCCTGAGCTACAAGGACTGACGGTCTGACTAACTCACTTCCCTGTGTTCCTCTGCCCTGTGGGTACAAATTGAAATGCCACATACTTGTAATTTGAAGGGTGATGGAATAAAATCAAGGCGTCTTGAGGAAATACACTATGCTTTTTTTAAAGTGGCAAATAAAGCAGAAATTTTCATTAAGATGCATAATGTAGTACATTCTGTAAATTAGAAAAATTAAGACTGGTGTATGGCTGGAGGCTTTAGAAAATGTACACCATTAATATTTTAAATTATGCAGTCGCTTCAAGCTCTTTCTCCATCTTTTCCTCTGTAAGCCTGATACAAAACTTTCATTAAAAATAAACTTCAACCAACATCTTTGCAAATAACTTGCAAGCTAGCTTTGTACAACACATGCTCCCCCCCCCCCAAAAAAAAAGCTGCTCTGTTTGCTAACTGGATGAAGAGAAGTTTGGATATGACTAGCACTATAATGAGGTTGAATGAGCTTCCTTTCCAAAGGTGCAGCTACTGGGTAAGACAGAAGAGAGCCATGATTGGATCACCTATTGTTCGTTTGTTTTTAAAATTATAAGCAGCCTCAGGAGATCCAGGTTGGATCAGGGCCACAGTATTGGGGGAAGGGGCTTAGCCCTTCTGTTGCACCATTTTCCCAACAGAAATTTCCGCCAAAGCTTCTGCTTCTGTTGTTGACTGCATGTGTAAATGCTGAAGGGACAAAAGAAAAGGTGGAAGTCCTTTATCCAACCAACGCATCCCTTGAACCAATCTGGTCTGAGGGTCCTGAAGGACATGTGGACACCCACCTACACCTACTATCAACAGGTCTGATAGAAGAAGAAGAGGAGGAGGAGGAGTTTGGATTTGATATCCCGCTTTATCACTACCTGAAGGAGTCTCAAAGCGGCTAACATTCTCCTTTCCCTTCCTCCCCCACAACAAACACTCTGTGAGGTGAGTGGGGCTGAGAGACTTCAGAGAAGTGTGACTGGCCCAAGGTCACCCAGCAGCTGCATGTGGAGGAGCGGAGAAACAAACCTGGTTCACCAAATTACGAGTCCACCGCTCTTAACCACTACACCACACTGGCTGGATTCTACATCACATTGGGAGCCCCTGCCAGTAGATCAGGCTCCCTGATGCAGAGGTTACCACTGCAATATCAGCAATGGCATGCATGGAGTGGGGTGGAACTGCCCTCCTGACACCAGCATCACTGCTGCTTTATCTACAAGCTCCACCCCAAGCTTGTTCAGGTATGCAGCAGTGATGCTGGTGTTGGGAGTGTGATTCTGCTTCACCACATGCATTTCTGCTGTCCAACAGGTGAAGGGCAATGAAGGTGAGGGACAGGAGAATGGCAGAAGGGGTGGGGCCAATGAGTGTGACCTCACATGCCCTTCATGTGGTTCTAACTACATGGGTGAGGAGGTTAATGACTGAACAGGGCTATAATGTCAACATTATTATGAGACCAGGACCCCATCTGCACTATACATTTTAGGCTGTAAAATACCACTTTAAACAGCCATGGCTTCTCGTGATGAATCCTGGGAATGGTAGCTTATTAAGGGTGCAGAGAGACCTCCTACTCCCCTCACAGAGCTACATTTCTGAGTGGTCTAACAATCCTGCTCCCAGGGAACATTGGGAAATGTAGCTCTGTGAGGGGAAATAGCAGTCTCCTAACAATTCTCAACGTACTTAACGAACTACATTTCCCAGTAGTCTTTGGATGAAACCATAACTATTTAAAGTGATATGCTAGTGCTTTAAACACATAGTATACTAGCGACTCAGCTAGACTGTTAAAGAAAAAGCCGTTTCTATGCGTTGTATATGCGATATAACATTGTGCCACAAGATGGTGACATAGAGTCCCGTTTTTCTCTACCTGTTTTCCCTGTTTAAATTTACAACCCTTTGAACAGAAACGCTTCTTTGATGTGTCTAGATCCAGCCTAGGTATGCTGTGGACTGCTAGATTTCCATAATACTTCTAAATATAGGTACAACCAGACCATGTTCAGTCAGATAACAATGTCCTTGCTAGTTGGTCACTCAAAATCTGTGCAGACAAGGCCTTAGTATTTACCTCCAGAATATGTTTCACTGCCTAGTGTTTTTGACTAAGTTACTAAAGGCTCTCTTTAAAGAAAGCCTATACTGGGCCTTTTACTTTCAGGGATATCCCTAATCTTCAATGCCTGCATTCCAAAGAGAACACCCAGAGCTACATCATGGCTATTCTTACCAAACGTTTCATTTGTAAGCCCTAATTTGCCTGGCAAACTCCCTCAGGTTTTCACTTTGTTTCTTTGCGGTGACTTTCTGAGCTGTCATTTTTCAATTTTCTCTTTGGATGTTGGTTTCACTGGAGTTTTTCCTTCTCTCTGGCTTTTTTCCTGCGGAAAACATTGAGTGCTGCCATGCAAGAAGTAAAAGAGAAATCACGCCCACCGTAACTATACTGGTATTGTAGCTGAATCCTGTTTTTATATTTAGAGGCCACAGAATGTGACTGCCTCCTAAATCCGCTTCATCAGAAGAACTCAGAACATTCTGTTCTTTTTCAGTGCCACTTAGAAAAGTCCCAGTTTGGAATAAGGTTACGCTCCAGGAAAGCATTTCAGCATTATGTCTGTCAACAAGAGGGTGGGGGAAACCAATTTTAAAAATCCAAGATGCATTCCTGTTGTAGTTGGGTAGCATGTCCCAAAATCTCTAGGATAGGAGAGGGGTGCCATGAAGAGGGGAATCTGGAAAGTTCTTTGGAAATGGACTCCACAGAGCCCGCCTTAAAGGGGTAGTGCAGAGCTGTTCCTTAGACCTTTGTGTCACCTCTGCAGGAAGGAGTTCTCTAATTCACACAACAATTTCTCAAAATTCCAAATGTGCTCACTGACCCAAAAAACCTGGTGACCCCTGTGCCAGGATATCGTTGCATTTGACTAATCTGTTGGGAGGCTGCCTTCCTGTCCAGTAGATGTGGCTGCTTTGTGTCTCTCGTGGAGTTCCCACTTCCATGCAAGGTCGCATGTAAAGTGGTCAAAAGAATGCCTATAGCGGCTTACTTCAGAAATGTAAAATATAGACGAAATCTAATCTTATAATTTTGAAGTCCATATGGAATGCCTGAATAAGATTTCGCACTGCTCATTTTGTAGGCTGATGTCTTTACAGAGCTGGGAGTCTCCAGCCAAAGCTGCCTTTGCCCACCAGAGAACCTAGAGATGGACACCAAAATTGTGGCATCCTCTCTCTCCTCCTTAAGGCTCTGCTAACTGCACACATATAGGCAAGTTGTTAAGACTTTTGTTGTCGCCCTGGCTGTGCTTAGTTCTTTGGAGACTCCTGTGTTTTATCTGCATTTCATAGTTTTGGGCTGCTTTGCTATTTGGACTGCTTTGGTTAATGTTTTGTTCTACTATCACATACTTTCTGGTTTTAACTAATTTATTTTATATAAACATGGGCACATTGTATAGAAATGCATTCTTTCATTTGAAAAATAAAGACAGAAAACTGCTAGAGAAGCAGGTGCGTTGCAAGGCTCCTTTATGTTGCCCTGCAAATGTGTCAGGTTCATCCCTAGGGAACCCTCAGTGGGAATCAAAGGATAGTTCAATATTTATGCCCAATTAATCCCTGGATTCTTTCCTGAAATTGCCAGCAACTTAGATGAACAATTAGCAATATGATTCCCCCTCCAGTAGGAAATGGCACCATTTAGACCCTGATCTCGGTGCTAGATCCTGCAGGGGTTTCCCATGTGAAAGTAATTCAGCAGTTCTCATTTCATCTGCATTATTATATGACAACTGCCATGTTTAGGCCACCATCAATTCTGATAAGCACCTACTTCAGCCAATGTAACCTTTTAGAGAGAAAGTCTGGACTTTGGTGTAGGTAAAAAAGGTAAAGGTACCCCTGCCCGTACGGGCCAGTCTTGACAGACTCTGGGGTTGTGCGCCCATCTCACTTAAGAGGCCAGGGGCCAGCGCTGTCCGGAGACACTTCCGGGTCACGTGGCCAGTGTGACATCGCTGCTCTGGCCAGAGCCAGAGCCAGAGCCGCACACGGAAACGCCGTTTACCTTCCCGCTGGTAAGCGGTCCCTATTTATCTACTTGCACCCGGAGGTGCTTTCGAACTGCTAGGTTGGCAGGCGCTGGGACCGAGCAGCGGGAGCGCACCCCGCCGCAGGGATTCGAACCGCCGACCTTTCGATCGGCAAGCCCTAGGCGTTGAGGCTTTAACCCACAGCGCCACCTGCGTCCTTTGGTGTAGGTACGGATAGCTAAAATTGAGAACTAGAGTTGTAGCTCAGAGGCAGACCATCTGTTCTGCATGTGAATGGCTCTAGGTTCAATTCCAACAGAAATTTTTTTTTTCCTCTGTTTTTCAGTGATTTCCAGGATCACTTACACAATTGAGGGGTGACTGTGATAATTAAAAATCCACCCTCGTTCAAGGAAAGCAGACTTTCGTGGGATTAAATGACTGGCATACTTTTTGTGCATACAAAAAGTTGTAAAATAAACAAAATAGTGTATCTGAAAGCTGGGAAATTTAAAGTTAGTGTGGAGCTTGTTTTCTCAACAATTCAGTTTTAATCTTGTATCACAACAATACCATTAAAAAAAAAATACAGGTTTAGAAACAGAGTAAGAACACTGAAGCTGAAAAACAGAGGAAAAGTCCAAATATCTAACTCTAGTACAAAACACAAAGTTATAATTTTTAACTGGTCATGTGTCATGTTGCTGTGCAGGCTGTGTTGATTTCCAGGATCACTTACACAATTGAGGGGTGACTGTGATAATTAAAAATCCACCCTCGTTCAAGGAAAGCAGACTTTCGTGGGCTTTTCCAGATGAAGCTTTTGTTGTTGTCAGCAACTGTTCTGAGGAGGACTGCAGTGAGGAGGAATGGTGGGAGCCACCCACTCCCCCGGATCCTGAATCTTCCCAGGAGCAGGAGGACAGTACAGACTGGGAACAGTGGTTTGCAGAGGGACATAGTTCAGAAGGCAGAAGCTGGGAAATACTGGATGGGGAACAGCTAGGAGAAGAAGCACTGGGAGAGAGAGAATTAACAGATTCACAGTCTCTGGACAGCATCCCCACCCCCACTCCCAAGGACATGGAGAGCTCAGTGTTAGAACAGAAAGCACAGAGGGTACAAGCTCAGATTACAAGACGTAGGAGTGATGTAGAGTAATAGGGATGGAGGGAGGGTAAGCCTTAGTTAGGAGCACCTCCATTCTAGGGAGATGCTTTCTTTTGTCTCTCACTGTGTTTATTAAAGAAACTAACTGGTAAGACTTTCCTTATGTTTGATCTGCTCATTTACTGCCAAAGGGAAGGAAGTCGACCCCCCAAAGCCTGACAGTTGTGTACTTGTCCTGCATTATGCACTGGGTTTTTCAGTGGGTTGTATATTTATTTTTTTCTTGCTTTTAAAACAAGCAGTTAATCTTAAACGGGGGCTGTCATTGTCATGTCAAAAATTAAGATGACAATTTTGTTTTGTTTTTTGTTTTTTTTTTAAATGTGGCGGATGCGCCCATCTGCTGAACTTCGGCTTTTTACATTCTTGCAGGTGTACATTATTACCCAAAGAGAATCGATTATTGTTGGAATCCAGACCTGTGGTCTTAGTAATTGGTACTTTTATCTTGCAAAGATTCCATGTTTATTGCTTATGAAAGAACCCACATTTCATCTTTCTGAATGGGTTATATAGGTCAATCCATCATTTATTTATTTTTTTCAATAAGAATTTATTAATTTTTAAAATTGTTACAAATCAAACCAAATCATTTAATTTAATACAATTTCTTAAAATCAGGTTTCCTTCTCCTGTTGCAAACATATATCCATCACTTCCTCCCATAGTTGCTGCATTTCTTATTTAGGGTCCAGTTGCCATCCCTCACTTGTCTCTACACCATTCTTGCAGCTAACCGCTTTTTCCTCCTTCTAAACAGAACCTATGTTACATTATTATATTTTATATTTATACATAAATATAAAATCCATTTCACGTGTGTAGTCTTTCATATACATTGTTGTTCCAGACCTGGTGTGCTGGGAGAATTAATTACTATCTTCCATTGTTCAGTTCTTTGCTGTGTTTATCTGGATGGTACAAGGCAATCCATCATTTTTCATCTCATTGTTAACGACACTTGAAATACAGTTGCTCTCTGAACCTGCCTTACACTCTCACAACATCCACATGTTGTGCTGCATTGAAAGGATTGTTTATGTGGAGGCTATTTAAAGCCTTTCAGAACACTGAAATGATTTTACAAATTCTATGCATCGCTATGTATAATAATGCCTTGTGACATGGCAATCACCAACAGAAAGCAGCAAAAGTTTAAAAGACAAATGCTTGAATACTCAGCTGATCACTGGACTTGTTTAAAACAATTTACACTAATGTAAGTGCACTGATGTCAAAGGCATATGGAGGGCATAAACCATGCATTAGCAATGTCAGCTCTACCATTACCTCAGTTGTGTGTCAAAATAAAATCCTGATATCTTAACAGTTACAGTTACAAGTGTTGCAGCTCCGAAATTTATTTGTGATATACTGGTTATATAAATTGCATTTGCACTTATGACCATCATTGTCTTTACAATAATTTGAGAGGTAAGTACCATGCATTCATTTCTAATGCACTTTACATTATCATGAAAGCACATAATGTCTGTGTTACTGAACCCTGTGACTGGATACCCTGTAGTGATTTAATGACTTCACATAAGATATAGCACATGATGGAAGAAGACATGTTTTTACCTCCCTTTCCATTATAGGTGATCTGCCTGAAGCAACTGAAAGTGTAACTCATTAACTCATGAACAACTGTAAACCGAATGGCCTTGCTCACACTAAGCAAGGCCTTGTGCAGACATAACTCTTACCATTGGGGCTGGTGGGGCAGAAGGCAAGGAGCCTAACAGTAGGTGGAGCAGAACCAACTGTGTTCAAACATATAACCAACCAATTATATGTTTCCCCCCACAACCTCCTCCTTGCTGAGCTCTACAAGGACAACCCAGTCACAAAGGAGAAGGACAGTGCCAGCCCAGGGCTGGTTGTAACGAAGGAGGTAGGCAAGTGAAAGCTGGCTGAGAGCAGATTGAGTTTGATGTGGCAATGCCCCATTTGTCCTAATGGGCCAGCCTCCACTGCTCTTAGCCATGGTTAGCTCTAGCCATGGTTTAGTGCCTATACACTGGTTAAGATCCACAGTGTTCAGTGAAAACATGATTCACATTGTCAAGTAAGTTTTTGTTTCCTTGGAGGATCTGCATTAGGGATGTACATATGACAGCTCTTTCTTGGGACTGAATAATAGAGCAAATCAGGGTAATTCAGTAGTATCTGAACCCTGAACTGAATCATAACATCAATAATCTTCAGATAAATCAGATTGGGTCCCCTGCAAAGCTGTTTCTGTTCTTTTTAGTGCTAATATAGTTATGTGTTTTCCTATGTACTGTCTCTATGTTTCTCTAGATCCATGGGCTTTCCAAGAAGCGAGGCTGTCCAAAGGTTGCCTGCAGAGCACTGAAGAGTTATGGATTATTATTTTTTAATTAAAACACAGCAGTAGATGATTTTTTTAAAAGTTAAAAGCTTCATTTAATTTTTACCCACTCCAATGTTGCTTTGGTTTAATAACAAACAAACTCCAGTGCTCTTCAGAACTCCATGGGCAGCATTCTAGATACACTCACATTGCAAGTCCTGTCAGGTGCCTGTAAAGCCTTTGGAGTGCACAAACAGCCACCAGAAAGAAAAGCTGATGTGAAGCTCCATGGTTTGAAGAAATACAAGCAAAAATACACAGGAATCAGCAGCCTCTGAATTATTCTAAAACAAGAGCCAATCTGCCACTCCCTCCCCCTCAAAGTGAATTATAGAGGAAGGTGGATCCCTTTTACTTCCTTCACCCTGTGAAAGAAAAACCCTGGACCTATTTACCTGCAATCAACCAACCATGGAGCTGCTCCTGTATCTTTAAATTTCATCCACTTTGGAACTTCCGGAGGCGGCGCGAACGGCAATGGCAGTCCTCTTCCTTTAGTGAGGAGGAAGCTCCGCAGAAACTGGGTCGTCCGCTACGGCGAAGCGGAGACCCACATCGGAAACCCACAGGCAGCAAGAGCCTGTGGTCCTGAGACTCGGCGGGCGGCAGAAGCGGTCCCCGAAACGCTGAAGGAACCCTGTAAGGGGCTCCGGAACGTGGAGGGGGTAGCGGCGCTGTGAGTCGTTTCGCAATCTACAGAGTGAAGCCGCACTGCTGCTGCCAGTGAGCGCTGACCTTTCTTCCTGGAAATTTTGGACTCGGGAAAGCAACAACCCGTGAGTAAAGAAGGACTTTAAATAATTTGAGACTAAATTAATGAATTTGGCTGAAAGCGGAGCGACGCAAAACAGGAAGTCCGTCTTCCGCTGTCATTGAACTTCAAAGCAAAGAGCTGGAGGAGTGGAGGCTTTAAAAGAATCTTCAGCCTAATTGATTTGAGCACCCAGTGAACTTTTTTTAAAACAAAATAAGGACTTTAAGTATTGGACTATCCGATTTTTATTTGCAATGTGATACCTTTCTTCTATTGGAATTACAATTTGGATGAGAAACCCAGGTGCTGGAGCTGCCTGAGTAACTTGAGCTGTCAGTTCTGCGGATCTGGCTACTGTGTATTAGAACTTGCAACAATCTGAGGGTTTGGACTTGCTACTTTGAAACATCAATTGAAGTACCAGTATGCACTGTTTGATACAATGTGGTTGTTAATACCAACTCTGCTTAAAATCTGCTATTGAAGGTCCTTTGACATTAAACTTGATTCTAGTAAATTTATTAGAATTGGATTCTTCCCTCGAGACATTTCAAGCTCCCCCTAGAGGATTTGGGATTTACAGCAGTGACATTATTTTACTTTCCTTTTCCCCGACCTCCTGTTTTGTTTTTCTCTGGGCCGTTGCTTTCTCGTGGGAACAACTCAGCTTGACTTTGACTTTTAGATAATTTTGGAATGAGGGGCACAAGAAGGAGGGGAAGAACTAGACAAGCAACTTTGACAACTTTAACCTCAGTCTCGCAGGCACGTAGATCATCTGTACCCACTTTGCCTTCAGAGGAAGAAGCTGCTGCTCTGTCAAGGGCAGGAGAGGGAGAAACTGAACAGTTACAATTGGAAGATATGGCCTCAGGAGCAAATGCTTCTATTCTAGAGAAAATCTTTGAAAAATTGGAATCTTTGGACAAGAGAGGGGAATCTCTGGACAAGAAAGTTGATGAACAAACAGCCAAAATTGATCAAAATACAGAAAGCCTAAATAGATTAACTGGACAAGTATCACAGAACGCACAGGCAATTGGGCAGTTGACGGAGGCCACATTAGAAAATCGGAAACTGGCTGAGGACACTAGTAAAAAACTAGAAAATTTTGAACAAGAGGTAAGACCAATCTGCAAACAAGTAGGTGAACATCAGACTTATCTATCTATGATTGAACTGCGGAACCGGGAGAGTAATTTAAGGATAAGGTCAATACCAGAAGTGGAAGAAGGCAATCTAGCTGAGTTTCTGACTAAAGAATTTTCCAAGTTCTGGAATTTAGAGGAAAAGGACTTTAAAATTGTGTCTGCTTTCAGGCTTGGAAGACTTGTAAAGAAAGAAAAGCCCAGAGACTGTTTGATAATATTGAGATCAAAGGAGGAAAGGGATAAGATTTTGGGCTTACATTACGGAAAGTCACTGGACATTTTGGATAGAAGAATTGAGTTATATAAAGATATTCCTAAACAACTGTTGGACCTTAGATCCGCCTACCTTGAACTGGTTAAACTGCTTAGGAGCAACTCAATTATCTTTAGGTGGGAATTTCCCCAAGGATTATCTTTTAACTTCAGAGGGAAGGTTAAGATTAGAACACTGGAAGATAGAGACAAATTTCTGACCACATACGGAGAGGACCTTCAAAAAGGAATTGAACTACCTTTTGGGCCTGGAGCACCGGCGGTACTGGCACCCTTGGAATCTGAAGACTTAGCGAACAAGATACCACCCCTGGAAAAATAACCAGATTATTTCAGGATGTCTCTGCAACTTCTGAGCTGGAATATAAATGGCTGTAATATTCCGGAAAAAAGGAGGAAAATATTTCATATATTAAAAAAAGAACAATTGGACATTATTTGCCTGCAAGAAACACATGTGACTAGGCTCCATAGAAAAGTGCTAATAAACAAAAGACTGGGCCAGGAATTTATATCTTCGGACAGAGTAAAGAAGAGAGGTGTGGTCATTTATGCAAAAGAGAGCCTGTCACCTAAACTCCTATTCAAAGATGAACATGGAAGAATTCTGGCAATTGAGATACAACATCAAGGAGAGAAATTTTTGATATTAGGAATCTATGCGCCAAATGAAGGGAAATCGGAATTTTATAAGAAGTTGCACGAGACCATGCTGGACTATTTGGACTATAACAACATCATTTTAATGGGAGATATGAACGGGGTCGTATCAACCAACATGGATAAGTCACAAAGCCAAAATGTTACAAAAGATGGCAGACTACCAAAGACTTTCTTTGAAATGACAGACAATATGGACTTAATTGACATTTGGAGAACGAAGAACCCCTTGGGAAGAGAGGGAACATTTTTCTCTGAAGCCCAGCTGACTTGGACAAGAATCGACCAAATATGGATAACTAGAGGTCTGGCACCTAAGGTCAGAAAGGTGGAAATCTGCCCAAAGACCTGCTCCGACCATAATGCAATGAAGATGGACATGACACTACTACCAACCGGTTCCTTTAGATGGAAGATGAATGACAATTTATTCAGAGATCAGGAGATTGTTGAGAAGGCCCAAAAAGCCTTGAAGGACTATTTTGAGATAAACATGAACACTACGGTGGAAAAAAGAACTATCTGGGACGCAAGTAAGGCTGTAATGAGGGGGTTATTGATACAACAGAATGCTGTAAAGAAAAGGAGACAAAATGAGAGGAAAGACAAGATTTTGGAGAAAATTAAAGAATTGGAGAAGAAGTTAAGATCAAATCCGAAGTCACAGCCGACTCTGAGAGAAATCAAACTTCATCAAGCACAATATTCTAAATTGATAAACCAGGAAATAGAGTGGAAGATTAAATTAATGAAACAAAAAACTTTTGAATCGGCAAATAAATGTGGGAAACTGCTAGCTTGGCAGTTGAAGAGGAGACAAAAACTAAATACAGTTACAAATTTAGAAATTGAAGGAAGAAATATTCAGAACCCTGTGGAGATCAGAAAGTGCTTCCAGAGATATTTCAAAAGATTATATACTCAAGGGCCGCAAGATGAGGTTGAGATTAAACAATTTTTGGAAAAAAATGGACTAACAAAATTGTCACAAGAAAATAGATCAATCCTGAATTGCAAAATAATACGACAAGAGATTGAACAAGCCATTCAGAACATGCAATTGGGCAAATCCCCAGGGCCAGATGGGCTGACCTCCAAGTACTACAAGACATTAAAAGACTATCTGATACAACCACTGATGGAGGTCAGCAATGAAATTATGGAGGGGAAGAAGGCGCCAGAATCATGGAAAGAAGCTTTTATCACATTGATACCAAAATCGGAAGCTGAAAAGACACAACTTAAGAACTATCGTCCCATCTCCCTTTTAAATGTGGATTACAAAATATTCACAGACGTTTTGGCAAGTAGATTTAAAAAAGTATTAAATGAAGTAATTCATAAAGACCAGGCAGGCTTTCTCCCAGGTAGACACTTGTTTGCTAACACAAGGAATATCATTGACATTTTGGAACTTTTGCAAACAGACATAAATACAAAAGCAGTGTTAATTTTTACAGACGCGGAGAAGGCCTTTGACAATATCTCTTGGACATTTATGAAGGGAAATTTAAAAGAAATGGGAGTGGGACGGGGTTTTGAGAATGGGATTGATGCTATATATTCAGAACAAAAAGCTAAATTGATAGTTAACAATGTGGTTACAGAAGAGTTTAAAATTGAAAAAGGAACACGACAAGGCTGCCCCATTTCCCCTTTGCTATTTATTTCGGTTCTGGAGGTGCTCTTGAACATGATTAGAGGGGACCGGTTGGTGGAAGGAATCCAGGTCGGAGCGAAACAATACAAACTTAAAGCTTTTGCAGATGACCTAGTTTTGACTCTGCAGGAGCCAGAATCTAGTACGAAAAGAGTGTTACAATTGATTCAAGACTTTGGTCGGGTGGCGGGATTCAAATTAAACAAACAGAAAACTAAGGTGCTGGGGAAAAATCTGACAGATACAGAGTCAGAACGGTTTCAGAGAGAGACAGAACTAACTGTGGTTAAAAAAGTAAACTACCTAGGGGTAAACATAACAGCAAAAAATCTGAGTCTTTTCAAGGATAATTATGAAAAATGTTGGTCAGAAATTAAGAGAGACTTAGATAGTTGGACAAAATTGAAACTTTCTTTGCTAGGCCGAATTGCTGCTATCAAGATGAATGTATTGCCAAAAATGTTGTTTTTGTTTCAAACATTACAGATTGTGGACAAGACGGAGTGCTTCCGGAAGTGGCAGAGAGATATTTCTAAGTTTGTCTGGCAGGGCAAAAAGCCCAGAATTAAGTTTAAGATATTAACTGATGCGAAAGAAAGAGGGGGCTTTGCCCTGCCAGACCTAAAGTTGTACTATGAGGCCGCAGCTTTCTGCTGGCTAAAAGATTGGCTACTTCTCGAAGACACTGACGTACTGGATCTGGAAGGTTTTAACAATGCTTTTGGTTGGCATGCATATTTATGGTATGACAAGGTTAAGATCAATAAGGCCTTTAGGAACCATATTGTCAGAAAAGCAGTGTTTAATGTCTGGACAAAATATAAAGACTTACTGGAAAATAAAACTCCAAGGTGGCTTTAAGGCCCGAAAAAGACCCAATATGGAGGCCAAATGGCCAAAATATTGGGAAATATTAGAAAAAGATGGAGACAATTGGAAATTGCAGAGTTTGGAGAAAATTAAGGACAAAGTGCGAGACTGGTTACATTACGCTCAGATTAATGAAGTTTTTAAAAATGACAAAAAGTTAGGGTTCCAGGTGGAGAAATCGAAATTGGAAACAGAACTGTTAGAACCTAAGACTAAGATACTTTCAAGAATGTACAACTTGCTGTTAAAATGGAATACACAAGATGAAATGGTTAAATCGGCCATGATAAAGTGGGCACAGGATATAGGGCATAATATCATGTTTGAGGACTGGGAAAGGTTGTGGACCAACGGGCTGAACTTCACTGCATGTAATGCTTTGAAGGAAAATGTAATGAAAATGATATATAGATGGTACATGACCCCAGTTAAACTTGCCAAAATATACCATTTGTCTGATAACAAATGTTGGAAATGTAAAGAAAATGATGGAACATTCTTTCACCTCTGGTGGACTTGCCCGAGAGTGAAGGCCTTTTGGGAAATGATATATAATGAGTTGAAAAAGGTATTTAAGTATACCTTTACTAAGAAACCAGAGGCCTTCCTTTTGGGTATTGTCGACCAGAAGGTGTTAAAGAAGGACCGAACATTTTTTATGTATGCAACAACGGCAGCAAGGATACTCATCGCTAAGCACTGGAAAACTCAAGATCTACCTACACTGGAAGAGTGGCAGATGCAACTGATAGACTATATGGAACTAGCTGAGATGACCGGCAGAATCCGAGACCTGGGAGAAGAGAAGGTTGAAGAAGATTGGAAGAAATTTAAGAATTACTTAAAAAGCATTGTAATCTGGTTGAATGTTAAGATGGAGGCTAGATCATAAATAATTGGCCACCACTAAATTAGATGCAATTAGGATGATAAGTGAGATTGAGGGAAAATCTTAAACCTTTGGGAGAACCATTAGATTATATTCTAAATGAATGGGACATAAGAATTTAAACAGGATGATAAATTGCGGGCAAGAATTGACAAAGATGCAAGTGGGAGCGGAAGACGTGAGGAAGTCCAAAGAAGTTCAGAAATTATGTTATGATATATGTTATATTGTTTATTATATTTGTATTTATGTTTAAAAATCTTAATAAAAATTGATTAAAAAAAAAATTTTCATCCACTTTGGCCAAAAGTGGGGGGTTTTTGGTTTTGATTTTTTTAAAAATTGTTTATATATTTTGCATTACAGCGAATAGGGGAGCATGGCACTTTTGGTTTTAGGGGAGCGAATAGGGGAGCATGGCACTTTTGGATCAAGAGCCAAAATCACAGGTGTAAGTGCAAAGAGCAACTCAGAAACAGATTAGAATTTTTGAAAACACATAGATACAAAGTGATTCTTGGAGCCTGTGCACAGCTCTAGTTTTTATAGGGAGAGACCAGGGGCTTATTTCTCACCTTGCAAGCACAGGGACTGGAGAGCCTGAGAAAGTGCCTTAGCCATCAAGATCAAAAGCAGAGCCAGATGGGTCAGTCCAATGACCCATCTAGTCCAGCATCATGTTCTCATAGTGGCCAGCTAGACTAGTTTAACGTAACTATAATGCTTAACAACAGCTGGATTTAAACCCTGGATTTAAAACTCACTTCAGATCATGATTTCAGATTCTGATCTTTGGTCAATTGCTAGTCATGGTTTAGATATTTAATTCCTATGTAATAATGATGTCTGCATATAGCCCAACTTGACATTCTACTTTTAGGTAAATGCTCCATTATAATGTAGTATTTGTTGGTTTCTATTTCCCTCACTGAGCAGCAACTGCAGTCACAAGACATTGTTTTGCATTCCACAGTCCAAGTTACTGTTGGATTCCCACGGGAATGGGAGACTGGATGTGATGTACACTGGTTTCCTGTTTTTCAGTGTTCTCTCGGTTTCTTTGTTAGAGAGACAGTTGCTTCTCTGCTCTCACAGAGGCAAGATGCATGTTTGTATTCTCTCGGCATAGAGTGTAAATAAAGTTAAAGAATGTAGCACATACTGCTTATCCATCTGCTGTGTGGACTACTCTGCTTGGGCTCAAGATAAGACGAGCCTGTATCAGCTTCAGATGGGCCGAAGCTGGTCAAAATCTCACAGTATTCAGTGGGACTTACTCCTAAGTAGCAGCATGTATGTCATGCCACATTTACTCCCAGGTAAGTATGGATGGGATTACAGCCTAGCAGTGTAATTCTATACATGTCTATTCAAAAGAAAGCTTCATTTAGTTCAATGAAGCTCTATATAGGATTGCTGCCTCAAAGTACAACTACTAGACATGGCAATATGACCAAAAATACAGGTATAGCAGCAAGAACATAATATTATTACAGAACAATCCCACCTTTTCCATTCATATATCACCTACCCAGGTGGTATGCAGCAGTAGCTATTGCCTTATCTCCTTGTTTTTGATATATTAGGCTTAGGGAGCAAACATATACCCCACACTTTCTAGAGTGTCAGGTGGGTGGAATAACCCATGGGAATCCGACAATAACTAAGTAGGGTTTTGAACATTGGTGCCAGCTGTTCCTTGCCAAAGGATGCATACTGTGATTCTAAACAAGATGCATTTCTTCCACATCTGGCTAGGAAAAAGCTCTGTGGTGGAGGGGGTTTGACATTATCAACCTTTTTAGTATGCAACAAAATATTTTAAGCATCTGACTTTTAATAAGTTAATCCATTCATTGTTTGGAGCTGTGCAAAGTGACATAAAAGCACAATGAAGCCTAATTAGACTTGTTCTGTGAAAGTTAATTTGTCAAACCCAGAAGCATAGTTCAGAGATAAATGCTAATATTTGAAAGTCAAATTAAAGTTGAAAAGGTTTGTAATAACAGTTAATTAACTCTTGTTTTGTTTTTGTCTCAAAAAACTTGAACCAACTGAAATACCGCTCGGTTCATCTTTAACATTTTGGATCACAAAGATAAAAATTCAAAGCTTTGAGAGAAGCCTTTGATGTCGGTATTCTCCACAGATTAGATATTATTTTAAGATCTCTTTGTTTAAAAATTCATTTTTATTATCCCTGCATGAAATGCATGGCAATTCCCCAAATAACTAACCATCAGGGCAATTAACATCTTCGATCGACACCATATTCCTGATAATTAATACAGACTTTGTACCTCCCCTGTGATAGCTGCAAGGGTTTGATTTTTCAGAGCAACTGTTCATTTACAGCATCAGTTTCATCCTAATGAAAATGGATTGTGAAACTTTAATGAACAAGACTTTGCTGTCATTATAATAAAGACTTTGAAACAACACGAAGACCTACATAGCAAGCATCTGACGACATGCATGCTGCTACTGTATATCAAGCCAATTAAGCCATACAATGAATATTTACACTGGTGTGCAGTCTTCTCTCACAATGTGACACAAGATAAACTCATAAAAGTGAGCATTCCATCCCACCCCGACAGTATCTGACATTAGGGTTTAATAAACTAGCGTCTGTAGAGCGATGGGACTTGATCTGCCCTTCTTTCTGAGGTAAACAATTTCCTTTCTTTTTTTAGCCAGAAAATCCAATTTACATACTGTACGTATGTTGCTTGTTATGAGAGGTTGGGGGGGGGGGGGAGCTCAACAACAATGGGGCGCTATACATCTACTGTTCGATGTCTGCCTCGAGTAGCAGGTATTTATAAAATCAAGTAATTACAAAAGACATCTGCCAAGGTTCATAAGCTTGTTACCAAAAGGGGTATTTATCCATTGGCATGGTGTAAAGTAAATAATTGATTTGTTCTGAGGCAGACAACTCCAGTGGGAAAGGCTTTGTTTTGTCAGCACTTCTGCACAAGCCAGCTGCAGAAAGTGGTTCTTTAAGCCCCGACTTCACAACGTCTTCGGGATATTTTGATGGTGATATCATCAAAAAATAATGCTCAAGAATCTCTTTCCACAATAAATGCTGCCTCACAGCCAGCTTAATTCCTATAAAGATCTGAATCAGGGCGGCAGGGAGGACAGGACAGTGTGAAGACTCTAGGCCCATCTCCTCTTACTTACTTTTTTGATACAAATATCTTTAAGCCTCTCATTCACATAAAATATTGAGGCAATGTACAACAGTAATATGTACAGGTGCAATAAAACACAATAAAACCAATACAAAATCATTGTTTAAAAAAATTAAGCAATAGCATAGGCCTGTCAGCATAAAAACGCCTTGCTGGAAGTTAATAGTGAGGATGTCTGCTGAATCTCTGCTGGAAGATTATTGCACATTATGGGACCAGTGACACTAAATGCCTGACTTCTTGTTGAAGGCAGTCGGGATTCTGAAAGACTGAGACGGGGGAGCAAATAACAGTGCTCCTCCAGATGATCTCAGTGCCCAAGCTGGGATAGAAAGGGTCAGGCGAGCCTTAAGATATCCTGGACCCAAGTTTTTCATGGATCTATACAATACAATAACCTTGAACCTGGCCCAGTACCATATGGGCAGTCAGTGCAGATGTTTTAGCAGAGGTGACACATGCTGTTGACCATCTTCCCCTATCAGCAGTCTAGCCACTGCATTCTGCACCAGTTAGACCTTCTAGATCAGGCCCAATGGCAGCCACACACAAAGCAGCAGTCCCGTCTAGAGGTGTCCAATGCATGGATTACAGTGGCCATATTCCTGATCCAAACATGGCCATTGGTGGCACACCAAACAAAGCTGGTAAAAAGCAATCCATGCAGCCAGCAAGATTCTCCAACTTGTATGTTTATGTCCACATAAGGCTATACCAATGAGAACTGTGAGAAGTGTTAATTTACTTAACTAATTAGCAAATTGTATACTACTTAAAACATTTAAGTTACTTCACTAATTTCTTCATATTAGTGGGACCTTGGGATTCCTTTCAACTCTACAATTCTATGATTCTTTGATTCTGTGAAATGCATGTTACCCCCATATGTTTGCCTTTCAGTAAACATTATTTGGAGAACAGCATCACAAAATTTGAAGAAGTGTGAATTTTGAAAGATTGATGTGTTTCAGTTCTTGTATTGTTTCAGAAAGGGCGAATTTGAGAAATTCAGTCTTAAACGTGAACTGGAATTCTGTCCTATCCCTGGTCTGCATATCGGAGAAGAAACAAATGCAAGTCAGGAACTGAGCTGGAAGTATTCAATTTTCCCCTGCACTTCCACCCCCCCTTTTCCTTTTTGCTGAAAAATGCCCCCCTTTTCTTTAATTTATTTTTTAAAGTATATATACGTGTGTGTGTGTGTGTGTGTGTGTGTGTGTGTGTGTGTGTGGCACTCCTAACAAATATTTCAACCACATTTTGAATGGCACTTACTCTGTACAGATTTCAAGTTGTTTCCCTAGAAGGTCTCCACTATAGGCAGTGCATGTTAGCCAATAAGGTAAAAGGTAAAGGACCCCTGGACGGTTCAGTCCAGTCTACTATGAGGTTGCAGGGCTCATCTCATTTCCAGGCTGAGGAAGCCGGCGTCTGTCCACAGACAGCTTTCTGGGTCATGTGACCAGCATGACTAAACCACTTCTGGAGCAACGGAACACCGTGACGGAAACCAGAGCACATGGAAACACTGTTTACCTTCCCACCCACAAACTGCTAGGTTGCCAGAAGCTGGGACAGAGCAACAGGAGCTTACCCCATCACAGGGATTTGAACCACAAACCTTCTGATCGGCAAGCCCAAAAGTTTGGTTTAGACCACAGCACCACCCGTGTCCCCTATACACCCAATCAGTTTACACAAGGTGGTAGAGCCCTACAGAAGACACTTCAGAAGGCACTACAGAAGACAGTTCAATGCCCCTTTGTTGTCCTGACTCTGTGGCTGCTGATACTGGTACTTCTGGCATGCTCTTTCTACTGCAAGCAGTTTTTCCTTCAGCATTTATTTTTATTATTAAATTTCTATACTGCCCTTCATGCAAAGATCATGGGGCAGTTCACTATATAAAAACACAAAAATAAATTCATTCAGTAAAAGTTTGCTTGCATCATAGGCTGCAATAAGGTTATCCATGGCGTGTGAAAACACAGAACATTGAAGTTGTTATCCAGACAGATTTTGGGCTGCTTGTACTGAATAAATATATAAGCATGTTCACTCTAATCCCAGTCCCTAAACCACTGACATAAATGTTTAATAGATTTGTACCAAGGGTAGACTCTTGTACATGATTGAAGTGGCATGTATTAAGCTGCTAGGAGTCACACAGTTTGCAGTCCTCCAACTACTTACTCTTAAATAATCACATTGGCCTTATTCACAATACAGACACACCAAGTGTTAGCCAATGAGTTTACTTTGGCACCAACATTGCCCGTGAAATTTATGTTTAACAGATGCATAAAGTCCATTATACACATATTTTGGAACTGACATCAGCTTAGCCAGTGAGACTGGCTGACTCCCTGAAAATACAATTACATAATAAAAGAGTTCAGAATTTTGCTGATTGTATTTGCCATTTCTAGGAAATTACTGTGTACCTAATAGAGTTTGTTGCCTCTGTTATTTAACATTTCATTTGGTTAATGTTATTAAAGTGTGCAAGTTAAACTATTAGAAAATTAGAACAATTTCCTTTCAGATTACAGCCAGTGTTATGGTAAGCGCCATAATGGACTGGGGTGCTGTCAGATCAACACAGCTAAACATTCCACCTGCAAAAATGACCTCATTGTCTGTGGGTTGCGATCCTGCCCACCCTTCACCAGACCAAGAAACCAGACGCTGAGGCTAGTCTTGAACCTGCTGGCTGCACTTCTGCTGCCAAGAAAAATTAAAGTGTATGGAGTCTTTCCCTTATTTTTAGAACATATGCAGGATCAAGTCACTGAAAAATAACTGGGCCAAGAGGTTGGTGAAGCAGAAGGTGCTAAAATCAGGAGAATGAAGGAAGGAGTAACATTCACTTGTCTCTTGAGCTATAGTCCATCTTTGTGACCTTTCCTAAAGGAGCATCACTAGGGAATTTTGCAAATTGAAAACGCTATATGTCCAGTGTTTTCAGCCTGTTTTGATTGATTGATTGATTGATTGACTGACTGACTGACTGACTGAATTCTGAGTTAGAGAGGCAAAGAATTGTGAGGTAGAAGGCCTGTTGAAATCAGTGGGACCTTGAGCACTTTACATTGGCTACACCGTGCTCAGTGTTTCAGCACTGAGAACTACCAGGACTTTATGAAGAAGAGCCAGCTTATCAACATGCAAAGAGATAATGCAGAATGGAGGCGCATTGGTGTGTTGGTTTGTGATACTACAAAGGCATTCAGCTCTGCTTCCTTAGACCATATTGCTTGGGGTATTTCTCTCTCTACATTCCTTAAGAGAAGACTTTTGGGGAGAGCTCTCTTTGAAACAAAAGGCGGGACAAATTGCTCAGCAGATGTGCATTGAAACCAGGGCCAGCCTTCCCTGCACCAGCTAGGCTGTAAGCTACCCTGCTGCCCTTAGGAACAACAGTGCAGGATGCTGTCTTACTGCCAGTGTCAAAATAAGATTCAGTTGCCAGTCTGGTCACCTTTTTATTTTACCTGGAATAAAGGTGAGGAGGCACCATCTTATCCTTTGCCTCAGGCAGTAAAATGTCTTGGGCTGGCCCTTATTGAAATATAGCCATAAAGATGGGCTGACAAGTGCTTAATAATAATAATAATAATAATAATAATAATATAATATTATTATTTACGGTATACCCCACCCATCTGGCTGGGTTTCCCCAGCCACTCTGGGCAGCTTCCAACAAAGTATTAAAATACAGTGGTCTGTTAGATTACCGTATTTTTCGCTCTATAACACGCACCTGACCATAACACGCACATCGTTTTTAGAGGAGGAAAACAAGGGAAAAAACATTCTGAATGAAACAGTGGATGTATCATTTTTGTGCTTCATGCTGTGGCCACAGACATGTGATCTGATGGTGAATTTGGGGTGACCCAATGCAAAAATCCTGAGAATCCCTGTGGATCCATGCTTTGTAACCACGTTTTTGCACCATTGCAGCCCCAGGCAACAGTGGGTGCGTGATTTTTGGGGGGCAGGCTGTAGCCATGGACATGCTATGTGCTCTGATGGTGAATTTGGGCTGACCCAATGCAAAGATCCTGAGGATCCATGTGGATCCATGTTTTGTAACCACGTTTTTGCACCATTGCAGCCCCAGGAAACAGTGGGTGCGTGATTTTGGGGGGGCAGGCTGTAACCATGGACATGCTATGTGCTCTGATGGTGAATTTGGGGTGACCCAATGCAAAGATCCTGAGGATCCATGTGGATCCATGTTTTGTAACCACGTTTTTGCACCATTGCAGCCCCAGGCAACAGTGAGTGCGTGATTTTGGGGGGGCAGGCTGTAACCATGGACATGCTATGTGATCTGATGGTGAATTTGGGGTGACTGAATGCAAAGATCCTGAGGATCCATGTAGATCCATGCTTTTTAACCACGTTTTTGACCATTGCAGCCCCAGGCAACAGTGGGTGTGTGGTTTTTGGGGGGCAGGCTGTAGCCATGGACATGTTATGTGATCTGATGGTGAATTTGGGCTGACCCAATGCAAAGATCCTGAGGATCCATGTGGATCCATGCTTTTTAATCACATTTTAAGTGGGGAGGGAAGGAAAAACACAGAAGGGACAAGGAGCAGGAGAGGGTTGTGCAGAGAAGCAGCTGGCTAAGAATGCAGGAGAGGGGTAGGGAGGAAAGGAAGGCAAAAGTTTTCCCTCACCTACCCACCCAAGCCAGCCAGCTCGCGCGCGCGCGCGCTCTCTCTCCCTTCTGCATGTTTTCAGCTTTCCCCTCTGCTTGCCTGGAGGGGAGGGGCTTTCCCTGCTCTTTGTTCCGTTTGAGCAAACACAGCAAGGAAACAGAGATGGGTGGGCAGTAAGACCCTGAGGCAGAATGCCGGAAAGCAGCCGCTTCCTCTTTTCAAGTTTCCCTCCTAGGAGACGTGCGATTTGATTTTTGCCTGATTTTTTTTGCCTCCCCTTGCACTATTTGGCTCCAGGGACCACACATTCGCTCAATAACACGCACAGACATTTCCCCTTCCCTTTTAGGAGAAAAAATCTGCGTGTTATAGAAGGAAAAATACGGTAAATTAAAAGCTTCCCTAAACAGGGCTGCCTTCAGATGCCTTCTAAAATTCTGGTAGTTGTTTTTCTCTTTGACATCTGGTGGGAGGGCATTCCACGGGGCAGGTGCCACTACCAAGAAGGCCCTCTGCCTGGTTCCCTGTAACTTGGCTTCTTGCAGTGAGGGAACCGCCAGAAGGCCCTTTCTGCTGGACCTCAGTGTCCGGGCAGAATAATGGGGGTGGAGATGCTCCTTCAGATATACTGGACCAAGGCCATTTAGGGATTTAAAGGTCAGCACCAACATTTTGAATTGTGCTTGGAAACGTACTGGGAGCCAATGTAGATCTTTCTTTTCCCCTTTGGCCCTCTTGCTTCCATCTCCTCATTGTCCCCATTTCAGTATTTCTTCTCTTGGATCAATCATTAGCTGAATCCTCTGCTTTAGGATGAGAGGGCTCAAATAGTTTGCAATGTGGGCATTGATCTGTATGAGGATGTGTGGGTCTTGGTCCACCTTTTCTGGGCTGTGAACAATCTGTGACAGCCGAAAAGAAGTTAAATGAAATTGATGGGTAGATGGAAACTGGTTAGCCCTGCAAATTTGAAACACAATGCTGCAACGGCTGGCTGGAGGAACAAAATTAGTTTGCAAGATTAAAACATATTAATACAACTCAGAAACTGTCATGTCAGAGATTCTAACTCTAATGCTGGATGACAGCCAAATAATTCCAGTTCTGAACAGAATGTAGCACATCATGCTTGCAGTCTGCTTCACATCACATCACCCAGAATCCTCCTCTCAGGGTATAAAATACTAGAATCAGAATTTTCTTTTATTATTTTTTTGCAAGACAAAAATGACTGAGTGCAAACAAAAAGGCTGGCATAAGTTATTGAACGTATATCACTGAACTATTGTTAAGGGTTTCTGGACAGTATCATATGACCAGCATGAAGAAGGACTGCAGCCCAGTCTTAGGTCGTGTGTTTTGCATACAGAAGATCCCAGGTACAATTTCTGCATCTCCAGGTAGGGCTGGAAAACACTCCAATCTGAAGTGCTAGAAAATTGCCCCCAATCCATGTAGAGACTGTAGACAATAGTGAAGTAGATGAACCAATGGTCTGACCTGGTATAAAGCAGCTTCCTATGACTGCATGGCAAGGGATTTAAATAGCTATCCCAGAGGGCCAAACATGGAAGGAAAACAGAAGAGCACAAGTTAGCATGGGAGGAGAGATGAAAATGATTGTGTGCTTCCTATTCTCTTTCTGATGAACCCTCTAAAAGTATAGAACTCCATCTTACCATAGGCTAACTAGTGTATTATACTTGTATCAAGTATATAGATGTATCGAGAAATACATTTACTCTAACCATCGCTGTATCTTCCTCCTACGTTCCGCTCTCCCGTCCCTCCATTTAGATCAGAGGTAGCTAACCTGTGGCCCCCCAGATGTTGCTGGACTACAGCTCCCATCATGCTTGACCATGCTGGCTGGGGCTGATAAGAGTTGTTGTCCAACGACATCTGGAGTGATACAGGTTTGCCAGCCCTGATTTAATAGGCTTGCCTCTTTTACTGCACTTACCACTGCAAGTGCAAAGATTCCTCAAACTCTAGATGTCAGCCAAAAGACACTGAGCAAGCTGACTTGTAAATGCAAAGTGAAATGTTTTACATTTCCAGTAGATGTCAGCACATCTCCCTCAATGAGCACTTCCCTGCTTACATTGTGAAATTATAATTTTTGATTCTTTCTTTTTAAAAGACTGAAGCTGTGCAAATGAAAGCTTTCCTGTTCATCCAAATAAAGCCATTTTTTAATAGGCATCTTTATTGCCTAGAAAGATTTTTAAAGTCTTCATGCAGAACAGACTTCTTGAAACAAGGGAAGTGAGTGACCACATTCTCATCTGAGCTCTTTGGAGACCCTTAAGTGGAAGACTGGAGTTAACCTGCAGTAACTTGGCTCAGCCTCACTTTACATTTGCAAAAATTGTAGGCTGAAGGAACTACAGTGGTACCTTGGTTCTCAAATGCCTTGGAACTCAAACACTGGAAGCCCGGAAGTAAGTGTTCTGGTTTCTGAACTTTTTTAAGAAGCTGAAAGTGCTCTGTTTTGAGTGTTACACTTCCGATTTGAGTGCCACACTTCCATTTTGAGTGTTACACTGAGGTATGTCTGTTTTTGCTATTTATTTTGCATTTTTGTTTTTGCGGCTCTTTTTTGTTTTGTTTTTGTGACTGTGTGGAACCCAGTTCAGCTACTGATTGATTGATTGTGTGACTACAGTACATTGTTTATTACTTTCATCTAATAATAATAATAATAATAATAATAATAATAATAATAATAATTTTTTATTTATACCCCACCCTCCCCAGCCAAGGCTGGGCTCAGAGCGGCTTACAAGCAATAATAAAAACAAGTTGAATGATTACAACTTAAAAACAAAATTAAAATACATTAAAATATTACAACATTAAAATAAAATGTAGCCTCAACGCAGGAGGAGAAGGAAAGAAAAAAAGAAAGAGAGGGAGGGAATCAAATTGGCTCCAAGCCAAAGGCCAGGCGAAACAACTCTGTCTTACAGGCCCTGCGGAAAGAAATCAGATCCTACAGGGCCCTGGTCTCATGAGGCGGAGCGTTCCACCAGGCCGGAGCCAGAGTTGAAAAGGCCCTGGCTCTGGTCGAAGCCAATCTAACTTCCTTAGCGCCCGGGACCACTAGGGTGTTGCTATTTATGGACATTTATTTATGCTATTTATGCCCCCTCCGTGGGGGGCGGTCTTGTAGGTACGAGGGTCCTAGGCCGTGAAGGGCTTTAAAGGTCAAAAGCAGCACCTTAAATCTGACCCTGTACTCCACCGGGAGCCAGTGCAGCTTGAAAAGCACTGGGTGAATATGCTCCCATGGCAGAGACCCCGTGAGGAGCCTCGCTGCAGCATTCTGCACCCGCTGGAGTTTCTGGGACAGCTTCAAGGGCAGCCCCGTGTAGAGCAAATTACAGTAGTCAAGCCTGGAGATGACCATCGCATGGATCACTGTGGCCAGGTCGGGGCGGGAAAGGTAAGGGACCAACTGCTTGATGCGGCGAAGGTGGAAAAATGTCGCCTTGGCTGTTGCTGTAACCTGCGCCTCCATGGAAAGGGAGGCATCAAGGATTACACCCAAACTCTTAACGGAAGGCAATGGCACTAATTGGGCCCCCGCAAGAGAAGGGAGTTGGTCCCTCATCCCCATGCCATCCTTACCCAGCCATAGGACCTCTGTCTTTGAAGGATTTAGTTTCAATCGGCTCCCACGAAACCATCTAGCCACAGCTTTCAAGCATCTGGTCAGTGTGTTCGGGGCCGAGTCAGCGTGGCCATCCATCAGCAGATAGAGCTGAGTGTCATCAGATACTGGTGACAGCCCAGCCCAAAGCTCCGGATAATCCATTATCTAATGGATCAATGGCCTTGTTAGATAGTAAAATCCACATTAAATTGCTGTTTTAGGGATTGTTTTTTAAAGTCTGGAACGGATTAATCCATTTTACATTACTTTCTATGGGAAAGCGCACCTTGGTTTTGGAATAATTTGGTTTTTGAATGGACCTCCAGAACAGATTAAGTTTGAGAACCAAGGTACCACTGTATGCCACAATTAACTGGGTGCACACCAGTGCTTTTTTCCTAGACAAAAAGGTGCTGGTACTGTGTAGCGAACAGAGGCCTAGTCTGGCTCTCTCTCTGGCAGGTGCACACTCCGCCCTGTGGCCATTATTACCCACCAAAGCAGCTTCACTGCTGAGTCCTGGGTGGACAGAGCCATAACAAGACTCGAAAGGGAGAGGAGAGGAGGAGCTTATCTTCACGGCATGCCAGCTGCACCCACCCCTGCCCTGCTCTGGGATTGAAGTTACGAACATGGCACTAGCTGCCTTGGCAGGGTAGAAGTTTCTGCATCAGGGGACGCACCTTTGATTTACCCAGCCAAGGTGCCCCAATGGACAGGCGAGTGCCAACCTGTCAGGGACTGGGCAGAGGAGGAATGGTGGAGACTGCCTCCCTAGCCTGACCCTTCCAAAGAAGAAGACAGTTCAGAATTACAACAGGGGTTTGAGGGAGGTCACAGCTCAGAGGCAGATGAGGGGGAAAGCTGGGAGATAATGGGAGAGGAGGTAGAAGAAGCACCAGAGGGGGGACAGCTGATGGACTTAGTATCTTTAGAAGCATTCCAGACCCTCCCTCCCCAGAACCTGGCAGGCATTGAAAGTAGGAGAGCAAAGAGCTCAAAGGCAGAGGGCACTTCTCAGCTCCCGTAGTGATGACGCATAATGGGAGAGAGGAAGGGGGTGGAGTACTCACTTGGAGTAACACTATTACTCCAAGAGGCGGCATTTCTAGGCCTCTCTCTGTGAATATTGAATAAAAAGCATTGGTAAGAACTTTCCTTGTCTTATCCATTCCTGGCAACCTACCATGGGGGATTGGATCCTTTGACGCCTGACACAACCCGAAGTCCTGACCCCCATGAATGAATTATAGTTGGGGACACACACACAAACAAATCCTACACAGCCAGTCCCTGACATTTAAGCAGTGCTTTTTTTCTAGAAAAAAAATTGCTGGTACCGCATACCATTGAGTACCACCAGAAAAAAGCACTGGTGTCCATACCCTTGTGTATGAAGAGTCAATTGATCAAATAAAATAGCAATATAATCAAGTGATCAGCATCAATTCATTAATACAATCCTACTCTTGCAATACTGTTTCTTCAAAATATTCTTGACTTTGTAATATTTGCTAGTATGTTCTCTCTCTCTCTCTCTCTCTCTCTCTCTCTCACACACACACACACACACACACACACACTTAGCATGTCCCCATTGCTGGCTTCATCACCGTCTCTGTGTTCGAGAGACAAATGTCTCCAGCAGGGCAGCTTTCTGTGGTCCTGTTTGCTCCATGGAAGCTCAGGTTCTACATCGTGCAGGGAGCCTTTGTGAGTAGAAAAGTCTCCCTGCTTCAGAAGTTCAGCTCCCAACATGTGGAAGAAGATGACGAAGCCAGTGGATAAAATATAATGGAGGGTGTGCTCCCTGCTCTACTTCTCACATGATGGGAAACACTGTCAAACAGAGCTATTGTATGTAGGAATTGCTATGAATATTTTTCCCTATACCATAAATTCTGTGGGTAATGGAAAGCTCCTTCATCTAGCCCCAAAATGGAAAACAAGCGAGGTCCCAACTAAAAAGGGTGGCAACTTAAGAATATGCACAACTCACAGACTTAACTTATAGAATAAGAGAAAAAGAAGAACATACGTTTAAAGAATATTGGAAAACGTTTATTGAATATATGGGAAAGAATTGTGTACAGCTGAAAACAGAAATTCAACAGTGTAAACAGGTTTTGATGGAAGCAATAATGGAATACTGAATGGTATAGTTTTTGTAAAATACGCAGGGATTTATGATATGGAAAATGAACCATGGAAAGAGATGAAGAGAAGTCATTGATATCTTAAGGATGTAAAATGAGTATTTTAAATTTTAAAACAGAAAACTTAATAAAAATTATATACAGAAAAGAAAGAAAGCTCCTTCATCCAATGGACACTTCCACCAACAGAATGGGGAGGAAGTCGATTTTTGCCCGTTCCTCCTCCCTCAGCAGTCTCCTCCTACCACCTCTCATGCTGTTCTAAAGCAGACCCCCAACCCTCTGGAGCAGATACAGGAAGCTGCAGAGAGTTTCTGCAGACAATCAGCAAAATCCCCTCCCTTCCTGTTCCACTGATAGAAGCCTCTCTCAGATCAGACACTTCCGTCATCAGAAGCGACATATTTGGATACAATCGGCAAACTCTTCCTCTAACTGTGCGGGGCTTCAGATTATTCCATGCATATTAAGAGTGGTGCTGCAACATCCAGAGCCAAAATGAGGCAGAAGATTAACCACGTTGCCTTTGAGGTATGGTGTGGATAGAGGCTCAAAGCTTGAAATGGACGGTCTAGGTTCAAATTCTTTGTCAGCCATGAAACTCGCCTGGCAGCTTGAGGTCAGTCAGTCTCTCAGATAACTTACTCAGATAACAGGTTTGTCATGAGGTTAAAGTGTGAGGGGAATGATTGTATCCCACTTCAAAGAAGGCTCGGATAAAATGTAGCAATAAAATAGAAGGAATCAAGAACAGTTCTGATCAGGGCCACCGTGCTCAAAAGTTCACGTGAAGTAAAATAAAATTTAAAAAGCTTATATCTCAGCACCTTTAAATTAAAAATCATTTTCAAGCACAGGTACAAAATTAAAGGTTGTTTCCTCCTTGAACTCTCCAGGCAGTTTATTAAATCAACTGAAAGGATGGCACACTAGGGAAACAATGAAAGCAGCCAGCCCTGAGAAAATTGGTTAATTATTCACCTGAAGGGTTCCCAGAGACATGCATGCAACATAGCTTTTGTTTTGGTTTTTGAAAGAAATAAGCTAATAACTCCCCTTTACCTGGAAGAGGGGGGAAACCTTAATTCTTTGTCCAGCTTAGCTGCTGTGCTGTGATTTTAAGTAAAGTGTCTACTATGAATAAACAGAAAGTAAAGAAGATGTCTGTCACAAAGGTCGAAGACACGATGGCTCTGAAATGGGCAAGAGCAGTAAATCGTGCAGAGGAGAAGAAGTATGCCGAGAAGATCAAAGTCCTCCAAAAAGCAGCGTGTCTAAGCTCCTACGAAATGGACCGAGAAAAAGCCACACTTCTGAAGTTTC
The DNA here is from genome assembly GCF_951804945.1 of Podarcis cretensis. NCBI lineage: Eukaryota > Metazoa > Chordata > Lepidosauria > Squamata > Lacertidae > Podarcis > Podarcis cretensis. The sequence continues at coordinate 72,810,661 of NC_137170.1, read as the reverse complement.
TGGAAAAAGTTCAGATGACTACAGGGCACCTAAACAAAGACACTCCCTTATTAAATTCACACGCAGGAGCACAAAACAACCCGTCATCCAAATAACTCCAGACCTACTGGATACTGTAGCTTCTGCTGAAATTATTTCTTTGGTGATTGGAGAAGTTTCAACCAGATTATTTGCTGTGTAGAAATGCTAGACTGCATTCCTTGAAGAATATGGAATTATTAAGATAGTGAATTCTGCCTTGGACATCAGCACCAATCTAAATAACTCCGTTTGAATAAACCATGGAACATCCTGGAAAAGGCGAAACATGAACTCTGCTTTAAAATATCTGCCTGAAATTTGTAATCTCTGCAAAACTGATGAATTATCTCAAATTCCTGAGCACATCACTAAAATCAGGGCTTTATTTCAACCAGAACTCACCGCAACTCAGTTCCAACACTTCTTAGGTGGGCAGCATTACCGTTATAAGAGAACAAGGGAGACTTTCATGGTGAGTTCCGGCACCTCTTTTTTCTAAAAAAATAGCACCGACTAAAACCTTTTCAAAAGAACACTTCAAGTGCTTTGAGGGGAGAGAGATTTAAAAAGCAAAAGCAACAACAGCAATGTAAGTTTTTCTTTGCCTTTGAGAGTCATTTTGATCCCCCAAACAAGACTGCTGGTAGGATAAGCAAAAAAGTTTCCTGTTTCCAGTCACCAAAATTCAGCAGAAATATTATCAGAATTCCGGATTTCTGGAAGATGACCAGGAAGAATTGGGACTATGCAAATTGCACCCATCAGGTGTTTCTCAATACAAAGCTTGCTACCTTCTCAAGCTGTAACCCTATGATCGCTTACTAAGGAGTAAGGCCCATGCAACTCAATGCGACTTACTTCTGAGGATGCTCATACTATGAAGATATATCAAAGGAGTGTGACCGGGTCAGGAATTAAAAACAAAACTTCTAACATACTCTTCTGATTCAGCCCCCTTCTCCGGGCTGTCAATATTCTTAACTATAGATGTTTCATGTGGGGTGGGGTGTGTGTGTGTGTGTGTGTGTGTGTGTGTGTGTGTGTGTAAGGGAAATATTAGCAAGACCAAATGTTTGTACCAGATTATTGAAAACAAAAAAACAGGTTTTAACAGTTTTCACTAGAATTGTATGTATTTTGCCAAGGCATACTAACCTGACAGAAACAGATGCTTACGGCTTTTTTTTTTAAGAGGGTATTATGCTGAGGAAAGGGCAGAAACCTTGCCAAATTTCACCTAGATTTCGGGACAAGGGCAAATTACATTCAAATGCTAAATTATATGTAAACCTGTATCCATATCACCTCACGGTGTAGCCTTATAGGGTTTTCATGTTTTTTATCTGAAAAAAGGCAGTTTAAAGAATGATGATGATACTGATAACAAAAACAGTTTGTTAGAATGTGCATGCCACATTTCACTTAGAGAAGAAAATACTAAGGCAGTTCACAAACAACTAAAAGTCACCAGCTGTTTAATTTTATTTATTCGGTTTAATTTCACTCTGACCCAAACTGGTATATCTGAACATATGTTTATCTGAGCCAGTTCCTTATGTGGATTCTTTTCATTTTCTTTTCACGACATGTTTCCACCTTTGGTTAATAGTTTCATTATTCCAGTTCTATATATAATCAGTTTCTTACATTTTCCTTTTCTAATCTAATAGAGTTTCCCATCAGTAGAACATAACCTTTTAGTGCCAAACACCTTGAGTGTTACAAAAAGATGTAGTTAAAACTGTAGCAATTATTAAGGAGGCATTGAAATACTGAGCCAAAACACAAAGGTCTTGCCAGTAGGAGACATGATACATCATGGAAGATATAACAATATTCTCTGTACTGCTGTCAAAATATCTTTTAAAATCTCATGTCTTAGCGTCATGTACACCCACCCACACCAATTAATATCAAAGGTAAGATGGGTGGGGACCAGAAAGAGATCATCCATTTGTGGAATTCACTTCCCAGAGAGGCCTGTCTGGTGACTCCATCAATATCCTTGCAGTGTAGGCAAAGATGCATTTTTGCTCCCAGACTTTTAAATGTACAGTGGTACCTCGGTTTAAGAACAGCCCTGTTTACAAACTATTCATTATAAGAACTCTGCAAAACCAGAAGTAGTGTTCCGGTTAGCGAACTTTACATCAGTCCATGAATGGAAGCCAGAAGGTGGAAGGGCACTGGCAGCAGGATGCCTCATTAGGGAAAGCGCACCTCTGTTTGAGAACGACTTTGGTTTAAGAACGGACTTCCGGAATGGATTAAATTTGTAAACCGAGGTACCATTGTATACCCACTTACCTCCATGGCTTTTTACTTCTGAGTAGACATGTATAGGATTGCGCTGCTAATGTCTTTGTTTTTGTAATATTCTATATGTCTATTTTAACTTGTGCTTATAAACCATTTGAGCAGCTTTGCTGACATCACAGAAACACGATCAGTCTCCAGTGAACCTCACCCCAAAGAAACTAAACCCAAGAGATGTGCGAGACCTGTGAAACCTCTCGTTACTCAAAGACTGGAATGCGTTTAGCAGTATATTCATTCCCTCTGTGTTGTGCATTAATATAATCGAAACAGCTTGGCTTGTGGAATAAAGCTCTTTTGAAACATTGAGACTTAACTCCAGACAAACCTGTTCAGGAACAAGAGAACATTTTACACTTATTTAAATCGTCAGAAGAAGGTCAGAATTGGACCACTGATGTACCATCTCCTGGATTCCAGTTTGTATGTTAAAAAAGATTTACTTCAGATGAGTATTTGACTAAGGATTCTCAATGCAAATAATCTTTAATAATATTGGAGACAAAAACAAATATAAATAGTAGAATTGGTAGATGCAAATATATGTCAGAGAAAATTATTATTATTATTATTATTATTATTATTATTATTATTATTATCATCATCATCATTATCATCATCATCATTTTTTGAAGTAAACGTGATTTTACAATTCCCATATTCAGCACATATGCCAGTGTGTGCAGAAGACTCTCTATCATACCTATAGTTTAGGCCAGGCTAGTTCAATGCTTAAATACATGCCTAAAGCATTACCTATAACCTGACAGGAAATCGCTGATATGAAAATGTTTCTGGCAAGTCTGCCACTCAGAAAACAAGAGCCTAACTAAGTGCCTGGCACTTTGCCACCAATTCTTCTAAACACTGAGGTTGCAATAGTTCTCCCACTTATGCATGCATAATTCCCACTGGCCTCTGATGCTGACTACAGGATAGGCATCTAAGGCCCCCATCTGCACTACTTTAAAGCTGTATCATGCCACTTGAAATGGTCATGGCCTCCCCCAAACAATCCTGGGAAGTCTAGTCGGTTAAGGATTCTGACATTTGCTGGGATACCCCCTATTCCCTTCAAAGATCTACAACTCTGAGTGGTTTAACCATCAATCCCTTTTTCCTAGGGAACTCTGGGAGTATAACTGTGAGGGGAATAGGAATCCTCCTAACAACTCTCAACACCCTTAAAAACACTTCTCTTCTAAAAAAAAAAACTTCTCTTCTCAGGATTCTTTGCTGGAAGCCATGATTGTCTAAAGTGGTATTGTACTGGTATAGCGCAGATGTGGCATTAGATTCGTAATTTAAGTCGACACACAGTTCTACTGAAGTCAAAGTTTCTTTTCTTATTAAGTGAGGGGGGAAGGTTTAAATGGAAGTGCAAGAAATTTTCAGCACAGCACTTGTTCTCGCAAATAACTTTACCAGCATTTAGTCATCACTGCACTCAAAGAATCACATTTGTATACAGCATGACTGATCCTTCATTTTCTAACGAAATTTATGTTAACATTCACCTTTGGATATAAAGCTTTTCGTTTTCCATCATCACATGTTGCAACTGACTTAAATAAGAGCAGGACTGCACTCAATAGCTTACATTGTAGTCTTCTTTGTTTCCATTTCATATATTAATATAGTTAATACTATATATTAATATAGTAAATCAGCTAACACTGTAGATATATAAAGTTGTGGTTGTTGGTTGTTGTTGTTTTTTAAAAAAGAAACGGTAAACATTTTAACCAGAAGCCACAGATTTTCCACCCAAATGTATTATTGGTGAAGATTCTACTCCAGTCTTAATATTAAAACGTCATGATTAATATCTGGTCTTCTGCTTTGCGGTGTTACTCATATACAGAAACCCCAACTGACATGGTTTTAAATGAAAGGCAACTCTAGAACAGGTCACTTATGAGCAGATGCATTATTTAACCCTTTCTCCTGATGGTTTTCCCACTCCAAATCCACCCCCATACACTGCCTGTCATTGCTCACAGTCCAGTTTCCCACTTACAAGAATAAACACGCATATTGAACTGGGTGAAGGGGAACGTGGTTGGATGGTAGATAGAAAAACAGCTACTGTGGGGCAGTGGGGGGGGGAGAATCATGACCTCCACTCTCAAAAGCACTCTGCTTTTCATTTCTGGAAGGTGGAAGGAAGGCTGTTGGGGCTTCCATACATGATTCTGTGCAATTAGTAGTTTGCCAGTTAGGGAAATATAAAATGGCTACTCACTACACATCAACAACTAACATAGATCACCCTGCATGTGTCTGTATACTTATCCAGCACCATGTGGTCCTCCTGTGGACTTGCTTTCCATCCAGCCAAAGTTTAGATCATTAATAACTTGATGGCTAGGATCCCTTCTGGGAAGAGGAAACTGACTGTGTATTGGAGGCATGTTTTGACCCCCTATTCTGTGCAATGACCTGCATACTGCTGTACAAATCAGGGGGGGGGGTTTGAGAAGAGCACTCTGTGCTCATCTCCTTCCCTGAGCAGAAATGGCAAAATCATGAAGGATAAGGCTAGTAGCCACAATGGCTATGTATTACCTTCGGTGTAAACTGAAAATGTGCCCGGTACAGCCCTTACTTGCCAGGGGACAATTGGGAGTCCCCCATTGCTATTTTGTGGTCATGCCTTTTCTGGTCCCATATATGACAGCAGTTGTGGGGCAGGTAAGCAATAAACTTGAGGAAAACAGGTTGGGGGGCCTAATCTGGTCCACGGCTGCTGATGTAGAAGGTGTAGAAAAGGGCAAGCAAATAATCAAGGAGCTGGAACAACTCCCCTATGACACAATTCAACATTTGGGGCCTTCTCAGTTGGGGGGGAGGTGAGTAAAGAGAGGCATGATAGGGGTGCATTAAATTATGTGAGGTGTAAAGGAAGTGGATAGAGAGATGTTTCTTTCCCTCTCTCATAATACCTTGGCTTATCCAAGTAATGTGAATGGGGTAGCTGAAGTATGAAATGTGCTCCCACAAGAGGTTAGACAAATTTATGGCGCCTAAGGTTCTCAGTGGGAACTACCTCTGATATTGGAGGCAGGATGCATTGGAATATCAGTTTACAAATGGGGAGAGGGCTGTTGTACTTGTATCTGCTTGCCGGCTTCTCACAGACATCTGGTTGGCCACTGTAAGAACGGGATACTGGACTAGACAGATCTTTTGTCTGACCCAGCAGGTCTCTTTTTATGTGCCTAATGGCCTCATTTTTTCCCTATGCTGATTTTTTAGCACTTGAAATAAATTAATCATAAATAACATTTTAGCTACGTTGCCCTATGTAACACTATTTCCTATTTTGGGTTATATTTGTGGTTTGTTCATACAAAGCTTTCTTCCATGTTGGTACAGAGCAGGAAGGAATCCACAAGCCTGGGCTTGACCAACTGCTGGAAATCTGACTCTTGAAGGCCATCAGGGCTGATAACAGCAAGTCGCCGCAAGGCTGCCTGAAATAAAAATGTGACAATACGGTTTTAGAATAAAAATCTGCCTTCATGCAATGCTAGAGAAACATCACATGTTCAGAATCACTACTGAGCTGAGGTTCGGCAGAAATTCCCTTGACCATTAACTGATTGACACTATCATAGTGATGTTATTGATTCAGTACAGTTACTTATTTGTATACTTGAAAAGCAGCTGAGACTCATACTGTGTGTGTGTGTGTGTGTGTGTGTGTGTGTGTGTGGCCACATACCCCAAATAGCAAATCAACATTCTAGAATTGATTTACATGTATGAGGTATCAGAATGGGCAACATTATTAAACGACAGCATTCCTGTCGACAAAAGTTTCATCATTTATGTTCCCATGTTAGTTTATGTGTGCCTAATTAAGCTGATGCTTCCAGATGCTCCAATCATAAGGATATCTGCAATCTGTAACATTTAGGTTGTGATGTCATGTACTTCTGTGGGAGTAATCTCCATCAAACTCAGAATAGGCATGTATAGGACTGTGGTACTAAAAACACATACCTTTTTCTCTCTTTTTGTAAAAGCTGTAATATGGGTGCTTGAAAAGAAAGCTAAACTAAACCAGGAGTGGACTTTGGTAATATGGTGCCCTGAGCAAGGACAAAATTTGTCCAACCCTGCCCCCTCAAAATATTTCTTATTTTCTCAATAATTCCTTCTGGTACAGTTGCTTTCTTAATGGATCTTCTCAATGGGCTCTCCAGTGCACTATGTCATAGTTGCGGCAACTCACTTGCCCATCTGACTGTGGCCTAACTTTGAGTAGGTGCCTATATAAATATAGGTATCATCATCATCATCATCATCATCATCATTTTGTGCCTGCCTCGGTTCGGTGCCCTGTGTGGGAAGACTGTCCACCGTGCCCAAATACGTTGCTGAACCAACCTTGCTAACAAATTGCTTTTGATGGTGCATGGAACAACATTAGACTAAGTCCCATTCAGGCTTCTATTGAGTGAGGTTGTGCATACTGACCCTGACTCTTTGTCCCTTGCTTTGATTTTGTGGCTTAATTTTGGTAGGGGAATCTGCTAGTTTCCACCAAATAAACTAAACTGAATCTATTCTTTAAAAGGACTGCTTAAAACAAAGCTCTCTGAAAGCATCCCTTCCTGAAGACCCTGAAATCCCTTTGCTGGCAAAAGGCACATTCATTTCTATGGGGTTTGTGCCAGTGAAGCACTTTGAGGGTCAGTCTTCATTTTGCTCTCAAGTCCTGCAAAGATTTATAGTGTGACCTCAGGCAAGCCACTTCATCTCCCTACTTAAAACTGTTCAGACTTAAAATTGACATAGGAATTGTCTCTGCCCAGTACTTAGCATACAGCTGCTTCCACCCTGATTGGTGTCTGTAAGCATTACCATTATTTCAAAGAGTAAATCACATGATTTCCAACCATTTGGGGACAGAAATATGAGTGCAAAACTCAGCTGCACAAAGAAATATTGTCCACTTATCAACATTTAAAAAAGTGCCTATTATGGGAATTATTTTATTGTGTCATCAGATGGGAGGTCACAAAATTCTGAGCATTGCTTATGGCAACATGATAATCTTTTTATATATATATATATATAAAATCTTAATTCTTATAAGCTAACTGCCTCTGCAATGAAAATAAAAAATGATTCCAGACTAACAAGCCTCAGTACATTGTAACATTGAAATCCCTATTTCTGGTAACATGCTGGAGGCAAATTTGTACACAACACAGTGGTATCAGGAACAGAAGAGACCTAGATCATAGTAAAGCTTGTATATGCTTGCTTACTTACTGGCAAGAGTGCGCCTATTAGACTGTTGTGAATTGCAGAGAGGCGGCAGGCTGCTTGCTGAGACCCTTCTAACCCCTGGGTCCAGCAAGTGTTAAAATATAGGAAGATGTTTGCCTGGGTGGTGGGCCATTAAGGAGAACAATTCTTTAAAAACAATTAAACTGTTCTTTTAAAAAAATCATTAAACAATTCCCATTGCCACTAACCTGTAAAAAGTGCATATTAACAGCATTTAAAAAAATAAAATACATTGTCTAAACTTGCAACAAATCAGTAAACAGACCCCAAAAGCACAAACCCGCAACACCATACAGTTGCCTGCCTGGTTCTTTGTTCTTGGGTTTCACAAAGTTCTCAGTTCAAGTAAATCAACAGCTACAATGGAAGGGTTCACAGCATTGACACTCCAAGAGGGTCTTGCTTCTTCCATAGCCACAGCTGTTGGGGTGTTAATGTTTGCTCACTGTTTAAGCACATACTTTGCAAATTAAATAGATAATAATAATGAAGAATTTTGTACACCACCCTTTCTCCGTGGATCTCACAACCACAGGATGGTTCACAAATCTGCAAAGCCAGAGTTACTTTATCTCATACAATGCTATGCAGGTTATCTACTTTAGTGGTCTTTAGTAGTAGCACCCTTTAAATAAACTAAATAACCAAACCAGATGATCCCTTAAGGGCACAGGACCTCTGAAGGCCTCCTGCCAAAAGAGACTTCTCCACTTCAACAAAGGAAGCAACACCTCAAAAGGAAAGTATGTTTGGGGTGGCCTCTTTCATACAGATGAACTGGGGAAAATATATATTTAGTATTCTATGTATATCAACTCACAAAGTGTGGATTTTGGCATGGAACAAGAGGATTTTGAAGCAATATTTCTCCAGAAATTTATACTAACCGGCAACAAAAGGAAGCTCTAATATGCTCTTTAGATATGAGAGAGACTACAAAACACATCCTACTGTGCTGAATATATTTTCAGTGTATAGAAAGCCCATGGGAAAGCTAAAGGCAAAAATTAGATGCACTTACCAAACATGCAACAAGAACAGAATCACTGTTATTTCTTTTGGTAGGAGACCTGCAAAGTTCTATGAGGCGTGGAATACCTATATATTTTGAAAAGAACGTTGAAAAGTGAGTAATTTCAAATCTCCACAATTCTCAACATTGCATCAGTGTGATATACTTTCCAGATTTATCCATTTCAGTGAAAATGATGATGAATTCAGACAAAAGTGATGCTAGAAAACAAGAAAGGAACTTCCCTTGTGTGTATTATAAAGAGCTGAAATGTGACGTATCAGTTTAACAGCGAACTGTAGAAGCATCACTCAGAAAGCACTCACAGTTCTGTTTTCACAACCAGGGAGTCTCTAATTTTGGGAATGTCCCCTTAGTTCTCTCTATCATTATTCTATTAGAAAAGGTATAGAATCGTCCCCCTGCCCTCCCCCTTTTCCCACATCTGGAAGACCCCACTGGTGTCACTGAATGACTGTAGAGCAAGGGTAGTAATTTCTGCCTGAGAGTCAAATGTGGCCTCCACCATCTCTATATGGTCCTCAGGACTCTGAACAGGACACACCCCTCCATAAACCGCACCATTTTTGGCACCCAGCACCCTCCTCTGGTGTTTTTACCAGGCCAGAATGTGTCCTTGAACTGAGATATCTCTTGCTTTTCTGCATGGAAGATGGAGAACGGTGTGGCCAAACCCACTTTCACAACACCCACCATTGCTATGGAGCCTCCAGACGGAAACATAGTCCTCGGATTGAAAAAGATTTCCCACTTTCCCCGCCTCTTACTGTTTTCTGAAAAATACTGTAAAAATAATCACCTGTGTTTTGGAGGACTAACAAAGTCCCATATAAGGTGTTTTGTTTGGAAAGCTGAAAATGCTTTAAAAGGAAATGCTGTCATAGTAAGATTCAAAAATGAAGAAAAATGGATATATGCACCACCTGTGATCATGGAAATCATTTAACAGTTGTGCACATGTCAGGTCCCTGCTCAGGGCCAATTGAAGATGTGCAACTTTCACTGTCTGCAGGATTAAGCTTTTTGAACAGTGTTGCAACCTGTTTTGTTCATTTGGGTTAGCAGGCAAAAAAGAAAAAAGCTAATTCTGCAACAGTTGTGTGAATTGCCCTTTGCAATTTGTGCTTCTTTTTGCCTTCACAACCAGACTTTTTTCCATGCAAACTAAACATCCATTGAAGTACAGTGGTACATTGGTTTGCATATGTCCTGGTTTGCATACATTTTGGATTACAAACACGTCAAACCCGGAAGTGCGTGTCCTAGTTTGCAACCTTTTTTTGGATTACAACCCTTTTTTTTTTTTGGACTACAAACAGAAAAAATTTGGAGGCCCCATTGGTGAAAGTGCGCCTTGGGTTACAACCTGTTTTAGTTTACAAATGGACCTCCGGAACGGATTCTGGTTGTAAACCAAGGTACCACTGTAGTCAGGTAAACTGACCCCTGCAGTTGTAATGCAGTGAGCAACATGGGAGGGGAGATCTGTACAGTACTGCTGAAGACATACAGGTGGTGTAGACTGGTTCAGAATTGAGTCCATACAGAAGGATGGAAATTCTGTATGGATGGGGGGGAAAGAAGCCTAAACAGTAGCAAATGGACTGGCCCTCTGATGTAGCAAAGCTGATAAGAGGGTATACAGAGAGCAGATAAGTGAGACCACTTTGACAATCAAAGCAGCTGCTTCCTCACTTTAACGGATGCAGCATTTTGCATATTTTATATAGTGCCAGCATGTTAAGCATTAAAATTCTTACAACTAAGGTTTATGGCTGCATGTGCCACTTCGGGATCACGACTCAGCCGGGCGAGCGTAACCGCGGCTTTTTGCTGAACTCGTTCACAAGCAGCTACTTCTGGTGAATTCCCAGATGACGATTTCTCAAACAGCATTTCCATTAAAACTTGAACACCTACAAAGGAGTGAAACACTGTTGATAAGCATCCCAGGCTATAGTGAGAATATTCAGGACAAAAAGCAGAATTAAAAAGGATGCAGCATAGTTTGCATACCATTTCCTTGGATTATTTCTGAGGCACACTGGTCCAGGACAGACATGTTTGCTAATATCGTCACAACCTAAATTAAAGAGAAACAACCACTTGAAATATTACATTTCACAATTCTTACCATCACCATGCATTTAAGACATGTCCTTCTAAGCTGCCAATTAAGTATCAGCACCTTCGATTTTCTGAGGTATCTTTTATTGCCACCTTTTCACAGTAGCTCAAGGGAAGCCAGATCATTATTTCGGCCTCCCAACAGTGCTCTGTATTAGCTGAAGCTTCCATAGCAAACCCCACAGAGAGCACATTGTAGTAATCCAGCCTAAAGAAACCAGTGCTTGAACTGCTGTGACCAAGCACTCCAGTTCAGAAATGGTTGTAACTGTTATACCAGTTGCAGTTGGTAAAAGATGTTTCTAGCCACTGAGACAACCTGGGCCTCCAGTAACAGAACTGCAACAGAAGCACTTCCTGGCTGCAATCCTGCTCCTTTACAGGGAGTGCAACCCCATTCAGGGTAGGCAACTGACAAGCTTCTTGGACATGTGGACCATTCTGTCTTGCCAGGATTCAAGCTCAGCTTGTTTTTCCTCAACCATCTCATCATTGTGTCTAGGCACTGGTCCAAGGCCTGCACAGCCTCTCCCAGTTTAAGTATTATGGAGAAACAGAGCTTAGTGTTATCAGCATACTGACAGCACCTTATACTACATTGTATAATGTAGTATAAACACTGACAACTGGGAAGCACTGGCCTGCGAGTGCTCCAATTGGAGAACAGCCTTTACCAAAGGTGTCATGGGTTTTGAAGACACTCAAACTCAGGATGAAAGGGAGAAATGCTTGGCAAACCCTCACCATGATCAACTCCTGCCTGGAAACCTATGTCCCCCCTGTGGAAGGACGTGTGGATCCAGAATTAGCCTCCACAGTCACTTACGGACTCACTGTTAAAACCGTGTTTATGGAAGACAATCTTATTTGGCTACGAGTGATAGCCAAAGAAGAAGAAGAAGATAGCACCTTGCCTAATGACCTGTCCCAGATGCTCCATTAATGTTAAATAGCATTGGAGATATGATAGTGTCCTGTGGTACCCATAGTGTAACTGTCAGGGGTCTGAAAAATGCCCTCCAAATGCGACACTGTGGACATGATCCTGGAGGTAGGACTGGGACCATTGCAATGCAGTGCCCCCCAATTCCCATTCCTTGAAGCCAGTCCAGGAGGATACCATGGTCAATGGTATCAAAAGCCAAAGAGAGATCAAGAAGCAGGAGAAAGGTTGCACTTCCCTTGTCCTGCTCTCTGCAAAGGTCATCCATCCATGCAATCAAGGTGACTCAGTCCCATGGCCACTGCTGAACCCACACTGGAATGGATCTAAATAATCGGTGTCATCCAAGACATGGCAGTCTCACCACAATTCTGTCCACCACTTCGCCCAAAAAAGTATTTGTTGCTGGTTGATAGTTGCTTCAACTCAAGGGGTCCATGGCTGCACCACCACCTCTTTCAAGGCAGCAGGAACCTTCCCCTAACACAATGAAATATTAACCATCCTCTAGACTTAACCATTCATATACCTCCTGCTTGATTTGATAAGTAGGAGAGACTGGAGTCAAGATGGCATGTGGTCAGATGCGTGGCTACCAGCGTCTTGTCCACATCAGTTGATTCTGTCAACTGATACCAATGCCACACTACATCATATTTGAGGCACTGGGCACTTTGGCTGGAGTTGTAACAACTGCAGTGTCAATATCACTCCAAAGTTATCCTCCAAGTGTATAGGCAGCTAGTCACAGCAGGTCTTCAAAAGCTCCAGAGGTCCCTACCCCATAGTGGGAGTCAGTAACCTAACTCGTGATTCCATTGCTAGCATGACTACCATGAGTTGTGGTTGTACAGGTCTGCTCTAGAGGAGCAGGAGTACAACTAATAGGTGAAAATGGTAGAAAAGTTAATTTTGAGAACATCAGGGAAGATAATCCTAATGGTAAGAGCTGTTAACCAATGGAGGTATTGCCCCCCCCCACTGGAAGATAGCCTTCTGCCAGAGATGCTTCAGTTCCATCCTGCATTGCAGATCCTGTACTGAACACAGAGCTGAACCAGATGATCACTGAGGTATCGTCTATGAGTTGTATTCAAATAACTCATACTCACAGTAGACCCCTTGAGATCAATGGCTAACTACAGTATGTTCCTTGGTTTCAGTGGGTCCAGCATGAGTATGAGTTAATTGGACACCACATCAACTGATGCCTTGCATCACAGATACAGAGCTATGAACCAAACTTTGATCATCACCTCTCAACACAAAAGTCCAGCAAGAAGGAATGTGGCACTTCTGTGTTTTATGCAGTGCACTGCTGCGCTAAAAATAATAATAATGCTAAACTAAGGAGGTGGCTTGCAAACTAGAAAGTGTGAGAATTGTACATAATGAAATGTACAGAAACACAAGAGCATTTGTTGGGGCTCAGGCGATGCTATTGTAGGGCAAATGCACATGTTTGGATAACATAGCTTGAGGCCCTACCCTGTGTATTCAAACAAACAAACCTCACTGATAGAGTTAAGGAAGCCAAGTTGCCATCAATTTGGCTCTCACTAGGTCATTATAGTAACAAAGGATATTTGTTTTGGGTTGTGTGTCACAAAGGTCTCCTGCTTCCTTCAGCAGTGCCACAGTGTCATCTCTCTGAATAAACAGGCCCACTTAGGATGCAAATGACTTGATGAAATGCCAATAGTGACAGGCAGAAAAAATGGGAACTCAAGACACATCTATGTGTTGATTCAATGTTAATTATTAACAGTGTTTCAGGCATGTGTTCCTTCATTCTAAATGATATCCTGTTAAAGAAAATTACTTGCTCCATGGAGAGGCTGCACCCCATGAAGCTTTCTAAGCAAAAGATGAAGAATTCAATTAAGGACAATTTGAATACATGCCAATTATTCCACTCCTTCAAGTTATTTGATTGAATCTTAGAAATGTGTTTGTGTGTGTGTGTGTGTGTGTGTTTGTATCTTTTGACTGATAAATTTATATCAGCTCAATGACTCCAGTTGCCCCTTATCTAATTATCCCAAAGAATTTCTTTATATGTGCAAGACAAACAGTGACCATCATGGTGGTGGGAATTTAATTCAATACCAAAATTATTTAAATTCTAAGAAGACCACCATAATGTACAGATTGGGCAAATTACCCCCCTACATACATGAGACTTATTCAGTACAAAACCTCATTTAATTAAAACCACAAACCTAAGACTTAGCATATTCAATCAAACCAGTGGTCTGTAACCCCCAGAATTCCGTGTCCAAACATAACAGTCATGAGTTACCAGGTTGAGGCAATCCTAGACTTGCCTAATATTCATAATGCCTGGAAATCAGTAACTTGCAACGTAGGTTCCAACTTTACAGTCTAATAGTTCCTTAGAATTCCTTATCTGGTCGGAACATTTTAACTGCATTGTGCTTAACAACCATTAGTAGTTTTGCTGGTGACAGCAGACACAGTACATACAGTGAGAAACAGAGGCAGGGAGGGATAAGATAAGATAAAATAAGATAAGAGGCAATACAAACTGGCAGAAAAACAAATAGGCAAGTGCTTTGATTCATCTTCATGGAATGACTTGTAATAATTGCACAATAGTTGTGCGATAAACAGAAGTGCAAAAATTCCAGCAATCTAGTATCCTAGGACAACCATATTATTAAGTCCAGGGTGTGGGACAGTGAAAAGAACAAAATGTTCTTCCTTCCATGCTGCAGCATTTTTTAAACAACAGCAGCATAGGAAGCTAGTTTACACTGAGCCTTAGACCATCTAGATCAGTACTGCCTACACTGAGTAACAGCAGCTCTCTAAGGGTCAGGTGGGAATCTCTCCTGGCCCCACCTGAAAATGCTGGGGACTCAACTTGAGACATTCTACATGCAGGGTAGCTGCTCAACCGCTGAGCTACAGACTTTCCCTGCAAATAACCACTTCAAAGAGGTGATCTGCAAATACTACCTTTGCTTGCACTGTGCACATTTAGCTCTCTTGTGTTATCTTTGTTAGCATTTGCAGAAAGGGGAGGAGCAAGATGAAGGGGTGGGCCTTGAGAATATGCTGCCCTGCGCAGAGCCAACATTTGACGTCTTCCCCCAGCCCTCACAGTCCTGGCTTAAGCCAGACTTTGGGAAGGAAGCAAGAGGCTCTGCGATCCTAAATGCACACATGGGAGCAAGTCCCAATGAACTCAATGGGACTTACATTGAGTAGACACATAGAGGATTGCACTATAATACCGCCTTGGAGAATCTGGGGGAAGAAAGCTTAATTTTGTAGAGAAGAAAATTTGGCAATGACATATAATGGAATTTCCCCCCTCGCTATGCTCTCACCTTTTTAAGAATTTAGTGCCCTCGTTTTCTGATGGTCAGCATCTCATACAGCAGAGCTGGGAGTCATTATGCTAATTAAATCTTTAATAGTCATAAGAAAACAGCTTTTCATGAGCTTTATTACTGTCACTAACAAGGATGGGGGGAAATGAATCTTAAAACAAAAGTTCCTGTGTTCATTTCACTAGGTGGCAAAGTACATAAATATGGAGGTGCTAAAATGAGTGGTTAATTATCATCTAGCTAAGCAAAATTGCTTCCCGCTATGTTTTATTTCACTTCAGTTAATTGCATAAAGTCCAGTTAAGGAAGACTTGCAATGCTTCGTCCAACCTTCCTATCATAGATATGAGGGTTTGGGGAGACTGGGAAAGCAGTTACTGATCTTAACATGTAAATTATAGAAAGACAAAGGGTTCCATCTGAGACAGGAAAAATGTTTCTATGCGCTATGTGGTCCTTGACTCCAGGTGGTGACCCAATCAAGTCAGCAAAATTAGTTCAGAGGCTTCCATTATACAATGTTGATATGCATCCTTCAAAAAACAAATAAATAGGAAAATATGTCATAGATTATAAAAAAAACCTTAATGCATCCTTTTTGCATCATCAACGTTTGACTTCAGTTATCATGTTTGAATATAATGCAGGATTATGACAGGGTTTTTGATAGTTTGTGGGGGGTTTTAGAAGACACTGGAAGCAAAGTAAAACATTTACTTTACCTGAAAAATGTGTCGAAGATGAAAAACCCTGTTCCCAAGCTTTCTGGTGCCCTAATCCTATAATTCACTCTGAACAACTCCAAATGTCAGCCTGTATGATTTATATTGATTGAACTGTGGTTGTAAGTTATTTTTAATGTGTTAGTGTGCAGCTACCTTTCTGGTTTCCTTTATTTCATGACAGGAGGGGAATGCAATTGTTACTGGGACTGCAGCATGCAGGAAAGCTTATTTCTTCCTTCACCGGTTGCCATCAGGATGAAAATCCCATTCCCACACCTCCAAGGGAAAGACAAAAGTTCCCAGTGAGGTGTGTCCCCCCCCATACTAGTAAATTATTAAAGAAAAGAGTACGCTCTGCATTCAGCGCAACATTTAGCTAGGTCTTCAGAGTAACACTTTTTCTATGCTGCTCCTGCACATCTGGACCAGGGTATTTGATACCATGGCATCCTCAGAAAGATGGTTCCTCTGCATTGGTTTGTCATGTATGTTTTGCAGCTGTCTGAAGGTTCTTTCAGAAGTTACCCTCCAGGCATTCCAATAATGAATGGGAGAAGGAGGAGAGGAGCTGCATGCTCTGGCCACACCAGCCCTACTTTTGTGCACTGAGAAGAAAGTCTGGAGGGGAAATATGCACATTCACTTCACCCATCTACCAGGAATTCCAGTCGTGCAGGGTTCTGAATCCCATGGAGGGACCTACATGCATCCCATCAAATCTGTGTAGCCATCACTTTTAGTTCTTCTGCCCCCTATGCAAAGGTCTGGGAGTGGAAACAACAGGGGAAGGGAAATTGGGACTGGGCCAGCATGTGGGGGGGGGCCTTACCCCCCCATACCCATTCTTGGAGCAGAAGAAGAATAACTTCTGCCATTTGTCTTGACTCAATTCTTATGTCCTGAAAACGCTTAACTCCTTGTAAACAAAACAGGGATGTATATAGCATAGATCAACACTTTTATTTAGAATATGGAAATAAATTATTATGGATTCACAGACAAAAGTCATTAGATAGCTCCACCCTAAATGTGTTGCTAGAGTTCATAAAAGCCCATCTCCAAAACTCTGCCCTGCTCTTATTTTTACACCCATTACTGGCAATTGTGCCACTTGTTTAATTTCCTAAGTATTTTGAGAAATTTAATTATTGCAATTCATCATATTCAGCTTTGTTAACAGAGACAAAACGATTACCTCACCTCTTGCTATATAAGCAATGCTTCCAAAGTTGTTTTCTAAATGTGTGCTCAGTCACTTCGTAAATGACTGTGTCACACATGCCAGGATGTATTGTGCAAAAGGCTCCAGAGAAACAAAGACGACTTTAGCCAATAGATACGCTGTGATGTACGCAGAAAAGAAAGAAAAGAAAAAAGAATCTGCTTCTGGGCCCCATTCAAGCTGCTGGTGTGTTGTCCCAGAAAGCCATAAATTGATTGAGCCCTAAATAAATATCAGGTTTGGAACCCACTTTGTAAAGGGGGCCACTTTGGTCTGGAGCCACGGAACGGCATTGCGTTGCCTCACTTCATTTTCTGACGCTTTGGATGTCTCCCCATTAACTAGAATGGAAAACTCAACAAACAGCTATAACTTCTTTTTTTAGTTTTGGCAAGCACCAAGTGCCTATAACTTCTCCAATTTTTTCCCCCAAAACTGGATGACGTCTGGGGTAGCGGGAGATGAAGCTTGCCAAATTTCAGATAGATAGGTGCAGCAGGGTGGTTTATGCAAGGACAGCCTTTTAAAGTTTACATTTTTTTTAAAAAAAAGGAAGATCTTCCCTTTTACACAAGTTGCTGGGAATGACAAGAGGCCCTGCCTGTGGGCTACCCATAGGCATCTGATGGACCACTGTGAGAAGAGGGTGCTGGACTAGATGGGCTTTGACCTGATGCAGTGGGTCTCTTCCTATGTTCTCCCATCCCTTGCTTTTCTGGACAATCTGTTGTGTATTTTTTTGGAGCAATGCTTGGTGCACGCTTTACCTTGATGCTGGTAAAGCCCTCAGAGAACCAGTACCCTTCTCTTTTGGGCAGAAAGGGTGTTTCACTCCTACTTGCTCTTTGTTTCAGAGAGAAACTTGGCTCAGCCCTGAGGCTTTCTTTTAAGAACCATTGTGCTTTGAGCTATCAGCGGCAGTAGGCAGCAGCAGCAGTCTTCCACTGGTATAGGTGTCACCCTCCTATTCCACTCTCTGCTCCGAACTGAGGTGCCCAGAGGCACCTAAATCTGCCCTCATTAAGTACTGGTGTGCTTTCTGGTGGAACAGGTAGGGGATGTGTCCTGCATCCCTTGGCCTACAAGGGAGTCCATGGCCAGGTTTGGCCAGACTGGTCCTACATTACCTGGAAACACTTAGCTAGTTGCAACCCAGTCATTACCCTATAAACAATGTGTGTGTGTGTGTGTGTTCAACCATCATGTATTAACTGGCTCAAAATGACTGGATATAGAAGATGGGAGACCAGTCTTCAAAAATCTACCAAAAGTACTTACTTCACAATGAGCGTTTCAAGTCTATATAACAGAAAGCATATAGCAGTGAATGGTGTGGCAAGACCCAATGTTTTGGCATTGATGGAGTTCAAGGGATGTGATGCTAATCAGTGCCAGGTTGGGAAATCCTTGTGTAAGCAGCTCAGACTTTGTTAAAGATATATTTATTGTTAAAATGTGTATGCCACCATATACCCATAGATCTCAGGGTGTTTCACAACATAAATATATACAACTAGGGAGGTCGAGGTGTTCTCAATGCTTTTTCCATGACTTGCAAACATTGGAACATTTTTTAAGAAGCATTGTAATACCTTCTTTTTCAGGCAGGAGCAGCCAGGCATGGGGAACCACCATAGAGTCTGCCTCCCCACAGCATAGTCATTGCTACTCATTGGGAGGGTGCAAAGCAGAGTGGTGTTGGATTGGTGCAGGCCCACCAGCAGGCCTAAGCAGTACTGCTTAGGCCTGCTGAAGGACACCATGAACAGGCACATGAGAAGAAAAGTGAATTGAAATGGACTTAAATCCACGTGTCCTTATTTGTGGCACAGGCTGTGAAACACTAGACCGACCGACCTAATCCACCCACCACCTGGATGCCTCCTGAAGTGAACAACTTGCATGTGTCAGAGAAAATTATCTTACAAAAGTCAGCAATGATGCCACAAAAAAGAAAGAAAACACAAATTGCAGTACATTTTCTATTAGGAAAATTGCTTTATTTAAATTTATCATCTTTGTAGAAGCCATCATTGCTGTGTTTGAGGAAATACTGGATAACATTTGATCTCAATTAAATTATCTCTCTTCCATTTTTGGCAAGATGACTCACTGGATAAAAACGTCATTTCTATCCATTTGCTCTTTTAATCATTTAACTTACAATATATTTGGAGTCTGGCATGGCTAATCCATCCATTTTACTGAATGGAGCGATTTGGTCTTTCAAAGAGAATGCTTATTCGTGTGGGTTTTTTTATAAATATATATATATATATATATATATATATATATATATATATATATATATGAATAAAGAATCACATTCTTAGCAAATAGGGGTCATATAGGTGACTGAACATATTTCCTACACCATACTGGAGGTGATTAAATTATTCCAGGACCAGTTCTTGTCCCAAGCTAGCTGGGTTCTTTGAAGGCCAAACCAGGCAAGATTTCTCCCATGCAATTAGCAGTTGCATGAATAGCTTTAAAAAAGCAAATAGAAGCTGCAAGACGGCAGCAGTCAAGTCAAATGCTTTAACCCTTTGGCACCTGCTGAGGTTCCACCTTGGATAAGCCGCTGCCCCCTCACCTATTTTCACAGAAAGAAAAGCTCCCATTTGCACCAATGGAAGCAAATTGCAGGTGAGGGGGAGAATGATCTCAATCAGGCCTGCAGCAAGGACAGAGGGTTCAACCCCTTCTTTTCCTCCCACCAGCATCCCAGTCTAGATTGGGGGCTCCGTGCCTGCTGTATATTTTTACAAATCATTCACATAGTTGCTACCACGTATGTGGTAGAATGAGTATTTGTAGCTACCCAGGACCTGACCCCGCAAATTACCTCCTTTCTTGCAAAATACTTCAGCATTACATAAGAACAAAAGGAACGCCTGCTTGATCAGACCAATTTCCTGTGCAAAACCTGCAAGCAAGTCCTGATCACCAGAGAATCCTCCCCTCCTGCATTTCTCAGTAACTATTCAGAAGCATCACTACCTCTGTCCGTGGAGGCAGATCAGAGATATTATGGCTAGTGGCCACTGAAAGGCTTATTCTTCACGAATTCCTATAACCCTCTTTTAAAGCCATCTAAGTTGGTGGCCATCTAAGAGGGACGCAGGTGGCGCTGTGGGTTAAACCACAGAGCCTAGAACTTGCTGATCAGAAGGTCGGCGGTTCGAATCCCCGCGACGGGGTGAGCTCCCGTTGCTTGGTCCCAGCTCCTGCCAACCTAGCAGTTTGAAAGCACCTCAAAGTGCAAGTAGATAAATAGGTACTGCTCCAGCAGGAAGGTAAACAGCGTTTCTGTGCGCTGCTCTGATTCGCCAGAAGCGGCTTAGTCATGCTGGCCACATGACCTGGAAGCTGTACGCCAGCTCCCTCGGCCAATAAAGCGAGATGAGAGCCGCAACCCCAGAGTCGGTCACGACTGGACCTAAGGGTCAGGGGTCCCTTTACCTTTAAGTTGGTGGCCATCAGTGTCATGAACCACTTGTTCTAACTCTAAATATCTCTATATAACTCAAAATATCTCTAGATTTCTGTGGCCCTCGAGAAATTCCTAGACTCCAGCTCCCATCGGCCCCAGCCAGCATGGAAGCCACAGGGCGGCAGAGTGCTCTAATGCTCAAGTCCTACTTATGGGTTTCCCATGGGCATCTGATTGACCACTATGAGAACAGAATGGGCCTGATCCAGCACTTATACTATGTTCTTATGGCCATTGGTTGGGCATGAAGGCAGTTCCAGGCCAGAACAATCTGAAGGGCCGCACGTTCTCCATCCCTGACCTAAAGGATAGTTTGCACTGTGGTAGTGTAATATTTCACACACAGTGTCATGGAGCTTTATAGGAGCAGGGTAGACCACTGCTCAAAAGAAACATGGATGCTGTTTTACTTTTTCATAGCTATACAGCCATAGTAATTTCTCTCATTCCATTTACAGTGCTTCATTTTAAAAAAGAAAGAAGTGGGGCCTTTAAGGAAGAGAATAATTCCAGAGCTGCTGGCTTGATGATTGCCAGCAGAGACTGTAAACTGCTGGCTTCTTGAGCCAGAGTGCAATGATGGTTGTTAATTAAGCTTCCGTAGCATTGACGTCAATGACAGTCATTCATTAAGCTTCAGTGGGGTTTTGTTCAGACTTGTGGGGTTTTGCTGGAACTCACTGGTACTCATTTGAGCTACTCTTTAAGCCCAGAACTATATGCTCTAAAACAGGCGGATGAGTTGCCAGAATCATTTGCCTCAAAACTTTTAAAGGATTATAAAGACTTGCAGATAATGTATAACAGGTCAGAAAGAGAGAATTGTATACATCCTAAATATACAATTTGGAATGGAAGCTTAGAGGAAGGTCCTATCCACTCCCAAGCTATCACAATTTTGCTATAGCAAACCCATGTCCCCACTTTTTAAATAAAGGCTGTTTCAATGAGTATTTTTACATGGTGTCTGAAATCTTTGCAGAGTTACAGCTGATTGTCACATGTTCTCTAAGCCTGCCATGTGGGATGTTATTACACAGAAGTGGGATTTGCTGATGACCATCAAGGAGTTGCAACACAGTAGATACATCACTTAGCCATGGCCCTGAAAACATTGCTCAGAAGAAAATGTGAGCCTCAGGTTGAAAAAGGTTTCCCCACCCCTGTTCTATAGCAATATATAAATGTGTATTCACTTACCTGATCTCGGGAATAGGGACTATCCACTCTCTGTTTGTCACCACAAGCTGCTATGAGAATATTCATTGCATCCAGCTGAAGCAACATCTCACATGCTATTGTATCAAAAAAAGTAATGTTGGCAAGTGCTGCTGAAGCCAGCAGGAAAACCTCTCCAGAGGTGGCCTCTTGGCACAGTTCTAGATATATACAAAACAAGGTGATGAAAATATTAAATTAGAACCACTGGATTATCCAAACAAATTTCTGCTAATGTTTATTAAACTAGCTAGGAGGATCAGGTACGGATTTTCTTTTAGCTTTGCTTTGCATTCCCCTAACCTTTTAGTTTCCACCTTGGTAACCTGATTTACCCTCCGGTGAAACCCAAAGCATCCCTATGTGTACAGCTAATCACTTCTCTCAGTTTACTTTGTGTGTATGAAATTGAAACTGGCCACTCAGCTTTCGTGCAATACTGGTAAGGATGAAATCAAGAGAAAGTTAAATCAAAATGCACTTAAATCAGGAGTAGCCTAAGTGGTGTTTTCTAGATGTTGCTAGACTAGTGGACTACAACTCCCATCATCCCTGACTGTTGGCCATGCTGGATGGGCTGATGGAAGTTGTAATTCAATACCACCTAGAACAGAGTTTCCCAAACTTGGGGCTCCAGCTGTTGTTAGACTACCACTCTCATCATCCCTAGCTAGCAGAACCAGTGGTCAGGGATGATGGGAATTGTAGTCCAAAAACCTTTGGAGACCCAAGTTTGGAAACCCTGATCTAGAAGGTACCACATTCCCTACCCCTGCTTCAAATGCTTGTCTGTGCCTGTAAGTTGCGCTGGTTTCTGTGGAACTTACCGTACCTTTACCTGTGGATTGCATCCTTACACTCCAGTCCAGTGAGGGTTTCTTTTATGGCTACAGAGTTTCCCTTCAACAATTTACATTTTTTTTTTCAATAGAGAGGCCTGATCTATGTCCACAAAATGTGCAAGCTGATGGAGTCCCCCAATTAAAACAAATGGAAAAGCCTGAATAGTCAAGAGCTGCATGCTTGTTATCAGAGCATGCACCAAACTCTCAGGACACAATTAAGTCTCTTAAGTGCCACAGTCTACTTTCTCTTCCCCCTTGTTGTTGTCGTTTAGTCGTGTCTGACTCTTCGTGACCCCATGGACCAGAGCACGCCAGGCACTCCTGTCTTCCACTGCCTCCCACAGTTTGGTCAAACTCATGCTGGTAGCTTCGAAGACACTATCCAACCATCTCATCCTCTGTCGTCCCCTTCTCCTTGTGCCCTCCATCTTTCCCAACATCAGGGAGTCTTCTTCTCATGAGGTGGCCAAAGTACTGGAGCCTCAGCTTCAGGATCTGTCCTTCCAGTGAGCACTCAGGGCTGATTTCCTTAAGAATGGATACGTTTGATCTTCTTGCAGTCCATGGGACTCTCAAGAGTCTCCTCCAGCACCATAATTCAAAAGCATCAATTCTTTGGCGATCAGCCTTCTTTATGGTCCAGCTCTCACTTCCATACATCACTACTGGGAAAACCATAGCTTTTACTATACGGACCTTTGTTGGCAAGGTGATGTCTCTACTTTTTAAGATGCTGTCTAGGTTTGTCATTGCTTTCCTCCCAAGAAGCAGGCGTCTCTTAATTTCGTGGCTGCTGTCACCATCTGCAGTGATCATGGAGCCCAAGAAAGTAAAATCTCTCACTGCCTCCATTTCTTCCCCTTCTATTTGCCAGGAGGTGATGGGACCAGTGGCCATGATCTTCGTTTTTTTGATGTTGAGCTTCAGACCACATTTTGCGCTCTCCTCTTTCACCCTCAATAAAAGGTTCTTTAATTCCTCCTCACTTTCTGCCATCAAGGTTGTGTCATCTGCATATCTGAGGTTGTTGATATTTCTTCCAGCAATCTTAATTCTGGCTAGGGATTCATCCAGCCCAGCCTTTCGCATGATGAATTCTGCATATAAGTTAAATAAGCAGGGAGACAAAATACAGCCTTGTCGTACTCCTTTCCCAATTTTGAACCAATCAGTTGTTCCATATCCAGTTCTAAATGTAGCTTCTTGTCCCACATAGAGATTTCTCAGGAGACAGATGAGGTGATCAGGCACTCCCATTTCTTTAAGAACTTGCCCTAGATTGCTGTGGTCGACACAGTCAAAGGCTTTTGCATAGTCAATGAAGCAGAAGTAGATGTCTTTCTGGAACTCTCTAGCTTTCTCCATAATCCAGCGCATGTTTGCAATTTGGTCTCTGGTTCCTCTGCCTCTTCTAAATCCAGCTTGCACTTCTGGGAGTTCTCGGTCCACATACTGCTTGAGCCTTCCTTGTAGAATTTTAAGCATAACCTTGCTAGCGTGTGAAATGAGTGAAATTGTGCGGTAGTTGGAGCATTCTTTGGCACTGCCCTTCTTTGGGATTGGGATGTAGACTGATCTTCTCCAATCCTCTGGCCACTGCTGAGTTTTCCAAACTTGCTGGCATATTGAGTGTAGCACCTTAACAGCATCATCTTTTAAAATTTTAAATAGTTCAGCTGGAATACCATCACTTCCACTGGCCTTTTACAGATAGGTAGCCGTGTTGGTCTGCCATAGTCAAAACAAAAAAAATTCCTTCCAGTAGCACCTTAAAGACCAACTAAGTTAGTTCTTGGTATGAGCTTTCGTGTGCATGCACACTTCTTCAGATATCTGAAGAAGTATCTGAAGAAGTGTGCATGCACACGAAAGCTCATACCAAGAACTAACTTAGTTGGTCTTTAAGGTGCTACTGGAAGGAATTTTTTTTGTTTCCACTGGCCTTGTTATTTGCAGTGCTTTTTAAGGCCCATTTGACTTCACTCTCCAGGATGTCTGGCTCAAGGTCAGCAACCACACTACCTGGGGTGTATGAGACATCCATATCTTTCTGGTATAATTCCTCTGTGTATTCTTGCCACCTCTTCTTGATGTCTTCTGCTTCTGTTAGGTCCTTACCACTTTTGTCCTTTATTATGGTAATCTTTGTACGAAATGTTCCTTTCATATCTCCAATTTTCTTGAACAGATCTCTGGTTCTTCCCATTCTGTTGTTTTCCTCTATTTCTTTGCATTGCTCGTTTAAGAAGGCCTTCTTGTCTCTCCTTGCTATTTTTTGGAAATCTGCATTCAATTTCCTGTATCTTTCTCTATCTCCTTCGCATTTTGCTTGCCTTCTCTCCCCCGCTATTTGTAAGGCCTCATTGGACAGCCACTTTGCTTTCTTGCATTTCCTTTTCATTGGGATGGTTTTCGCTGCTGCCTCCTGTATAATGTTACGAGCCTCCATCCATAGTTCTTCAGGCACTCTGTCCAGCAAATCTAAATCCTTAAACCTGTTCCTCACTTCCACTGTGTATTCATAAGGGATTTGATTTAGATTGTATCTTACCGGCCCAGTGGTTTTTCCTACTTTCTTCAGTTTAAGCTTGAATTTTGCTATAAGAAGCTGATGATCTGAGCCACAGTCTGCTCCAGGTCTTGTTTTTGCTGTCTGTATAGAGCTTCTCCATCTTTGGCTCTTCCCCCTACCCATCCCTAAAATTATTGTGGCCACTTATATGGAATTTGATTCAAATAAATCACATGCTTGTCCAGCGTTGAAAGCTTTTTGCTCTAAAAATCTGCCCTGCAGATTTCCTTTTGTTTAACATAACACTTATCACTAAAAGATTACAACATCACCCCAGAAATCATCCACTATTTAGCAAACACATTGCATTATCATTTTCTGAATTGCTTATTAATATTTATTCTAGAAGCATTTCTATTTGTATTGCCACAGATAGGAAGATAAATCATGAGCTAAAGTCTCTGTGAGCAGACTTCATTAGTGGCTCTGGGTTACTACACTTAGCAGCCTGCATTGGATGTTGTTCAAGATGATGTTATAATACTAAATAAAATGTGATTGTATGGACAGATGGGTAAAACTAATTGGTCTGTAAGAGTGTAATTCTGCAATTTATCTTACTATCGTTACAGCCATGCATTTGGGATCTAATCCTTTCCCCCACCCTCCCTGGAAATTCTCTTAAAAATGCTGCAGACACAGCTATTGTTATCATAACCTTTTAAGTGCCTTTTAATTCCTGTTGCACATTTCTTTTAACTCACCCAGCAATTGGATTTCACCACAGTTTAAAGATTAAATATATGAGTAAAGTAATTTAATTGTTCAAGCTATAAATATGATAGAGAAACTGGTGGTTGATTGGTGGAAATGTTTATCTACCCCCCCCCCCTCCAGATAAGTTGCAGCCTTTTCTGTCTATCTTGCCACATCTGTCTAAATCAGGTGTTGCTTGGATGGGAACAGGGCTGGATTTAGGTGTGATGAGACCCTAAGCTACTGAAGGTGATGGGGCCCTTTATATGTCCAGCTGTCCTTTGTCAACAACAAATTGTCACTGTTTTTTGTGTTGAATATATGCTATATGGTAATTTATGGACCTAAAAGCTATATAAAGCCATTTGCACATAAGAAAATACGTATTTTATCAAAGTAATTGTTGAACTGAAATACAATTAAGAAGTTGCTGTATGTAGGTTTTATTTTATTTGTTTTTTATCTTATATTTTGGAAATGTACACCCAGGGTTTTTTTACTTTAAATTTTTTTGGGGGGGCCCAAGAGAGTGGGGCCCTAAACTATAGCTTGTTTAGCTTATATGTAAATCCAACACTGGGTGGGAACAACAGAAAAATATCTAAATCTCTCTCCATCATAATCCTGCCTGCAATACCTCATCCTCCAGCGTGGCTACAACTGACATGTTTAAACTATGTGTTCTTTATAGCCAGCAGCATCTCTGGTTGGAAATTCTGAGGTTAATGGAAACATAGGGAGTATGCCTGTTGTGCTATCTGAGCATTATATGCCCACAAATCCTCAGACACAAAACTCCACGAATTCAATGATATACAAGATGCTGCCTTATATACTTTTGACATAAGGTAAAGGTAAAGGGACCCCTGACCATTAGGTCCAGTCGTGACTGACTCTGGGGTTGCACGCTCATCTCGCTTTATTGGCCGAGGGAGCCGGCGTACAGCTTCCGGGTCATGTGGCCAGCAGGACTAAGCTGCTTGTGGCGAACCAGAGCAGCGCACGGAAATGCCATTTACCTTCCCGCTGGAGCGGTACCTATTTATCTACTTGCACTATGCTTTCGAACTGCTAGGTTGGCAGGAGCAGGGACCAAGCAACGGGAGCTCACCCCGTCGTGGGGATTCGAACCGCCAACCTTAGGCTCTGTGGTTTAACCCACAGCACCACCCACGTCCCACCACCTTTGACATAGTCACCACCTAATGGCCAGTTTCAAAGTGTTCAAACGTGATGAGTGCATAATGTCCTCCTTTTTATCTTGCACTACAAAAAAACCTGCTATTGTTACTAATGAATTTGAAATTTCTACAAAAGCACACAATACAGGACGGGGGGGGGGGGGAGAAGACAACAAGAGTGCAGCCTAAAGAGAAAACAAACTAACAAGCAAAATGGACAGTAGTCAGGCCACTATCGAGAGAAAATGACATTAATGAGATTAACAGAGTAATTATCTATTCATGGGGTGTCCGGCTGATGGGTCCTCGGTATCAACGTAAGTGCTGTTCTGCCAGTGAAGAGGACCTTTTTTGCTGGGAAAGCACACATGGCCTGTAGACTACTGGAAAGCACTGCATGCATAGATGTACTGCCAGGGGGCAGGGCGCAGAATGAGTTGCATACTAGGGAGTAGGGTGGATAAAAATCAATGGTTTTTTTAAAAAAAATTCAAATAAATCAGATTTCTTTTATTTAAATCAGGTTTTTTTAAAATTTAAATCAGATTTTTTAAATTTAAAAATTGTTTAACCACATCAGTTAACAAACATGGATATATATGCTCAGTGTTTGTTTTTTTTCTGGGGGGGACGCAGGGGTACACATACCCCTAAACATTTTGTGAATCTTTCTACTTTTGTCCATTTACTGTATTTATTTTTCCCGATTTGAAATATAAAATGGTGGTTTTCTTGAGTCAAAATGAGAGTACCCCTAAACATTTTTTTTTTAGAAAAAAGCACTGTATATACTATAATGTTATTGTTTTAGTTAAATAAATTGTTTAAATTGTATTAAGGAAATGATTGTTTTTCTACTTCCAATACAGTACAACAGAAAAGATGTCCAAATATAAACAGTTAACTTGTCAAACCTCACAATAATTTCATAATTATCTGTCTATGCATATCTAATTGTATAGCCAAATCAGTAATTTTTTATATAACTGTAAAAACTACTCTGAAACTTTCTTATTCCAAAAACGAAACCTTCATCTGGTTGTAAATATTAAGATTATACCAGCAAGAATGATTCTTTTTGTAAAAAAAAAAAAAGATTTAAATCAAGTCTTACTGACTAGTGATTTAACTCGATTTGATTTAAATCAAGGGAGTGGTGCAAGGGAGTGGTGCCTTATAGGGTTCCACCACTCACCGCACATTTAAAGCACACACAAGAATAATGTAGTTTACCTTTCACATAGCTACATTTCCCAGCACTCTTAACAATCTACACTTCTCGGGATTCCTTGGGTGGGGGTCTGCTTTAAAAGTATGGTGCGTACGCAACCATACATATCTAAGAGTGTCCTGTATACACCTAGGAGCAAGTCCCATTGGACCCGGTGAGACTTGCTTCTGAGTATAGGTACAGAGGATTGTGCTCTTAATACAGGGCTGACTCACCTATGAGGCAGACGGAAGCAGCCGCCTCAGGTGGCAGAATCCCATGGGGCAGCATTCTCTTGTGTGCCCCACCCATCCTGCCACTGCTGCAAAATCTCGCCAGGAGATCTCTTGAGAACTCCCTGAAAGCCACCTCCAGGGACAGCAGGCAGGTGGGGACAGCACCTTTCCACTTTGCCTCTGTTAAGAGTTTAAATTACAAACAGATAAGCCTGCCCTGGCTGGCAGAATAAGCCAGTACTTTCATTCTTTAAAATTGCAGAAGCAGCAGGCTAGGAAGCAATAGTTGAGTCAAATCCAAAGGTCTCTATTTTTCTGGCAGCCTGGACTTGAGGGAGCCTTGCTAGCTAGCTCCTACTGAAGACTGGAAAACTGAAGTAGTCGACATTCCTTAGCCAAAAGTCTAGATTATCTATTTATAGGAATTTGAAACTGATATAATACCAAGCCCTAATTCAAGATACAGTAGTAGGAAGGTGAAACAAAGGGCAATATGCACCATGGCATCTTCAGGGAGGAAGACAAAAAAGAACACTGACACCTGGTATAACAAAAGATAAAACTTCCACATTTATATGCATTTCCCACAATTTAACCCTTAACTGTCCAAGCCTCCGTGACAGCACCATGGAATTAAATTCTTATAATCAGTTTCAAAATCAACATCCCTTAAGTTTGTTGCATTCTTTTCCAGAAATTTTACATTTGATCTCTGACACTCTACTTACGATTGAAATTACCAAGGCAAATGGTAAAATTGCAAATTAGGTCTATGGAAGCAGGTTCCTTTTCCCTAGTTGCTCATAACCAGCTTGTACAGAGTAATGTGAAGCAGTCAGGTATACATACTAAGAAGGGCTGTGACAATCTCTTCCATGTTCTCCAGGAAACTGCTGAGATGATGAGTGATGGTGAGTTGAGGAGATGTAATCTGAGCTATTACTGCTGCTGCCTCTGCATGGGTAGCTTGGGAATGGGTATTGTCCGTAAGGATGTCAGCTAAGCATAATATTCCATCAACCTAGGAAGAGGAAAAGGTAACAAAGCTATCCACAGTATGTTCTAACAACAAAAATAAGTGTGACATTTCTTTGGGGAAAGCCTCCTTCCTTCCTGAAAGCATACGAAATGAGAGAAATCTGTCAGAAACAATGTTTTCAACATGAAGAGCACAGCTTGAGAGGGCAATAATACAATAATTGTGAATAAAAGGTCATAACATCACTTTGGCAGAAGGCAAGTACACCAGTTAAATCTCCCATTTATCCCTGTCTCTCAGCACAAACTGCACACAACTAAGACATCATAGGGACCCTGTACAGGTAAGAATCAGGTCTATCCCAACTACTACTCTGAGCTTGCTGCTTAATTGGGGCTGGAAATAGATATATAAGACCAATACTAGCTCATTCTACTTACCCACCCAGTTCTGAGGAAGGCATTCTCTCCACACACAAACCAAACAGAGAAGAGTATTCTTATTTACTAGCAAGAATTTTCCACATCAACCAGCAGCAAGGTTGATAAGGAAGAATCTGGCATGATCAGGAATGCCCTTCAAGTCCTATTCAGGCATTCAACGCACAAAAGGATTGCAGAGATGAGGACCACACTTCATCACACTATGCCCACTCCAACACCCCACACTGGCCCTTCTTTAACACTGCAGGTTCAGAAACAGTTTATCAAACATGAGGTCTCAGGGCAGGGCTGTCCCAGCCATTAGGACTCACAATTGCATTTCACAGGAACTGCCTATGCATGTTGGCAGGCCGCCCCTCTTCCAAACATGCTTGAGAAGGGTCCTGAATGGAATGGAACAGTGGGTGGGTATATAAGTAAGCAGAGCCCCACTCTCCTGTTTCATGTGCTGAACACCTGAATAGGCCTTCAGTTATACGTTTAACTAAAAATGGATGAGCTCTTCAAAAGGTTGCCATGCAGTAACTTGAAAATACCTGGGATAATTTATCCTTTTTTGAGGATCTCAGATAATTTCTGAGGCCTCTGAAAATATGTACTTATGGTGTCCATCTCCCACATTCTTGGACTTGGCCCCTATAAAAATCTCACCCCACCCTAGGGGCCATTAGAAAACTCCCAGGGTGTGGGAGGGACCTATTCCCCACCCGCCCTTAGCAAGCCATGTGCCCCCTCCCCTTACCCTCAGGGATCCTGCAGGGCTTTCTTCCTGAAGCAAGGTAACAGAGCTGCTTCATGTATTTGAATGAAATCCAATTATGAGTGAGTGGGAACTTAGTCTTTTGCACCTGAAATTTCACCTCTGCAGTCTCCAACTGCAAACTAATGCCACTCCATTAAATTTCCCTTGGAATGTGGGGAAGATATCAGTTCAGATTGTATCAATTCAGGTTCTAATCTAATCTAATAGCAGAGAAGAATTTGGGAGATGTCAAAAGCCCATTTCACCTGTGAGGTGGCTTTAACAAGCCCTTAAAAGTTTTGAACTGGCTCAGGAGAACTTCACCTGCATCTCTATTCTCAACACTGATTTCCCCCTCCCCCACCCGCCGCATCTCCATCTTCCTTTGGCACAAAGTTCCATTATGAGCTCTTCATCACACAGCATTCAGTGCGTATGTTCAAAGTGTCTCCTCAGTCCTTGTCAATATTTAATGTTCTGTCATTCATCTCCTTAAATTGTTTGTTTAAAGCTTTTGTTGCTCTCATTTCAGTTATTTATTAATACACAATGCCAAGTTATCTTAATTAAATGTCCCTAGCCGGACATAAATTAAAGCATTTGGTTTCTGCTGTCAATAAGAACATGGTATGAGAAACACTATCAGGCTTATGAAAGGAAGTGTTTTTATCTTGGAGATAGTTATGAATACACAGAAGATAAATATATCACTGGGATATTTATTTTACAGAATACAAATAATGTTCAGCATGGGGTGTTCAGAAATGAAAAAGAAAGGATGTTTCCAGCATTCATTTTTGGAGGGACAAGATTTCAACATCCATCTACTTACCACAAGAGATGTTTCTCTAGTCATGGCAAGACTGGAGGTCAAAGCCAGCCTTTCACATAATTCATTTTGCTCCAATGTATATTTTAAAAATTCTGACATTACAAAATATTGTGTCCTCGCAGGCTGATTTATGATCAGCAAATATACACGCTTAGATACTATAATCATAAAAAGGGCCTGGTTTTGTCACCTTGGAGTCACCTTTGAAGTGCCAAAATTGATTCTGGGCCTAAAATGGATGCTCAAGGGCAAGTCAATAACTTGTATTTTTAAAAGGGTGCCGAATAAATTGTACTGTTTGTCAATTGGGAAAACTATAGTTGTTGGGTAGCATGCATGTTTCATTAATTGTGAATCTCCAGGCCTCGCCACTCATCCCTCGAGACTTGCCCAAGGCTGCTTCCCTCAGCAGCACTGCTCCATGCTCTTCTTGCTTTTGCCTTACTAAAATGTGTCCTTTTTCCTTTCCATTTTCAAAACTTTATTATAAAGTTGAAATAACAGTCCAATAAGAACTGTGATAATGACTCAGCTTTCCAGCTGGAGGATGGAGAAGTGTGTATATATACTTCCAACTGGAATGTAGCCTAGTGTACAAAGGTAAAAGCCATACCTATTGTCCCAGCCACTTTTATCTTGGGGGCCCTCCCCTACCCCTGACATGTGGCCTCCTATGAGGTTTGTCACAAAGGAATGTGGCCCTTGGACTGAAAAGGGTTCTCTACTCTGATGTAGACAGTGCTAAGCTAGATGGACAAATGTTGTGCCACAATATAAGGCAACTTCCTTTATTCCTAGGGAAGACATGCCATTGTGGACTAGGACAAAATACAGTTGTAGAACTAGGTCAGCCCTGTATAATTTAAGACCCAACAAACTGTAGATCAGTCCACCAGACATGCCTTGCAGCCCACTAGCAACTTGAGAATCTCCCTACTTTTGTAGTTCTAGGCAGATTGCAAATACAGGCAATCTACTGAAGCCTAGTGGACTACCATACATGCCGTATAGAGACGGATGAGTCAATCTGTTGATGATCTGGGCCACTTTTGCATGCATTCGCCTGTAGGTCCATTGTTGCATTTCATTTCTGTGTTAGAATGAACCATTTTATGAATATGTGAACCAAAATGGAGCAGAGACATAAGCAGTGGAGGTGCAGGACTAAACCAAGGCATCTTGCCTCCTGAGGCCGAGCAGCAAACAGCACTTCCTTCAAATCAAGATACCTAGTACAGGTGTGCAGTGACCAGAAGGTTCTGTTCAAACCCCAATTCAGAGTTCAGAAAATAGGCCATCTAAGTTTGAGGCACTTTATACAATTCCTAATTCAGCTCAGGGTCTGTCCAAAGACAATTAATTTCTTTTCTCCCTCCCCTACCCCATTCACTATTGCAAAACCAACTTTTTCCCTTCTGAAGCCCATATATATATTGTCAGAGCTGCCTCCAGGTCCCAGCTCACAGAGGACCAACGCTAGGCTGTAGTTATGTACAAAAGTCTTTATTGAGATTCAGTCTCCATTTTAAAGCCGCAGCGTGCAGCTCTACGTCTCGACCTTAGACCGGCGAAGTCCTGTCTGAGTCTCCTCCCCCTCCACACCAGTTTAAGACTCTCGCTTTGCTCCACCTCTTCCTAAATTCCTTTCTCCTCTGGGCCCTCCTGCCCGCTAGGGTCTCATCCTTCCTGGACTCCTCTGACGCTGACCCTGACGATTCTTGCCCCTCCTTCCGGCGGGCTTTAGGACCTGGTTCCCTATCCGGGCTACCTTCTGTGCCGCTCGCCTGTACCTTTGAACTTGGCGCGCGCGCCCAGCCTGCAACTTTCCTCTTAACCGTTAACTCGCTCTCCGATGGAGGCGTGGTCCACCCTGACTCATCTTCTCTCGCTGGTGGTGCATATGTGGGCTCTGACACCTGGGACTCCTCCCCCCCACTACGCTCTGGTGGGGAAGCTGGTCCTGATTTGCAACTGCTGCTCTGGGAGTCCCCGCTGGCCCCTTGCTTCTGGGGTGTCCCCCTTGGGTCGCCCCTTGTCCTGCCCATCGGCGCCCCCTTCTGTGAATCTTCCGATTCGCTGGAGAGGCTCATGGAATCTATCGAGCTGCTGTCATATTCTCCTACGCTGCCCTCGGATTGCTCCCCCTCGCTTTCCATCTCCTCTCCTCCCTGCGCTCCCGCTGAGTCCCTGACATCCATCCCCCCCTCGAAGCCCCCCCTTCCCCCCTCCCCCTCTTCTGGCGTGGGTTCCGGGTGCTCCAATGCTATGGGGGTGCCTGCCGGATACCGGTCTTCCCCCCTGGCATGCTGCCAGTCCGTGACGGGTACATCGACGTCGCTCTCCTCCGCTTCCATCTCGTTGCCGGCGTGCTCGAAACCAGGATCCTCCCCCAACCCGTCCATGCCCCCTTGTTCCCCCATTTCCTCTGGGTAGTCTGCGTGCCAGGGCCCTCTGAGCAGTCTCCTGCGCCACTCCTCCTCGGGTTGAGTGTCCCACCAATAAGAGCGCTCCGCACCCAAGTCTGAGACCGACCCCTCCGGCGAGGTAGTCTCTGGAACCGTCTCCTCAGCCGAGGAGAACCCCTGAATTTACTGGCTGAGAGTGTGGGGGTGAAAAGATATTCATCAAAATAATCCTCCGGCATGGGCCTGTGTGGGAAGAGTGCGTGGAACTCGTCTTTGAGGTAGTGCTCCTCCACCGCATAGTACGGCACCCAGCTGTTGGCGCTGGCCGGGGCACCTTCCCTTGCGATGAGATATTCGACGCCCTCTTCCCCCCATCTCGAGTCCAAAATCTCCGTCACCTCGTTGAGTGGCCCCGCCCTCGGCGACCCCCCTGTCATGGGTGCATCTCTAAGCGGACTGGGAGCTGTTCCTGGCTCCTGAAACCTGTGAGGTGCCTTGTAGGGCGTTAGCACCGATCTATGAAAGACCGGGTGCATTCTGGAACCCTCCGGTAGTGTCAAACGGAAAGCCACTGGGTTGATCTGTGCCTCGACTAGGTAAGGGCCCAACTGCTTGTGTCCTAGCTTCTTCTTAGCTAAGGATCTGGCCGGCACTGCCTGGGCCGCTAACCAGACCCAGTCCCCTACCCGTATGTCCTCCCCCACTCTTCTGTGTTTGTCTGCTTGCATCTTGTATACGTGTTTTGCTAGGTCTAACTGTCTACGGAGCTGTTCATGGACCTCCTGTAACTCCTCTGCCAATGCCTCTGCTCCCTGTGGCTCCCCCTCCCCCTCTTTCTCTAAGCCCGGGAAGGTCCTGGGATGTCGCCCGTGGTTGGCAAAAAACGGTGTCACCCCCGTGGACACGTGTTGTGTGTTGTTGTAGGCAAACTCGGCCAGGGGCAGATAGTCCACCCAGGTCGAGGGCTGCTGGTTGGCGTAACATCTCAGGTACTGCTGCATGACGGCGTTGACCCTCTCCGCTTGTCCGTTGGTCTGCGGGTGTCTTGCCGACGCTAGGTTGACCTTGACGTTCAGGATTCCCATCAGCTTCCGCCAGAAACTCGAGATGAACTGGCGCCCCCTGTCGGACAGGATAGACCGTGGCAGGCCGTGCACCTTGAACACGTGGTCTATGAACAGCTTGGCTGTCTGTTCCGCTGTGGCCACCTTCGCGCAAGGAATGAAGTGCGCCATCTTGGTGAACATGTCGACTACCACGAGTACTGCTGTTTTGCCCCTCGAGCTGGGCAGGTCAGTGACAAAGTCCAAGGCTACCCTCTCCCACGGTTCGGACGGGGTCTGTAGCGGTTCTAACAGTCCCGCCGGCGGTCTGTGTACTGGCTTGGCCCTTTGGCAGGTGTCGCACCTCGTGACGTAATCCGCGACTTCTCCCCGCATCTTGGGCCACCAAAAGTCTCTGGCTACTAATTCCACTGTCTTTTCCTTGCCGAAATGTCCGGCGCTGGGTGCGTCGTGTAGCTGTTGCAGTACTGTCGCGCGGAGTTCATCTCCCGGTACGTAGATGGCCCCCTTGCGGAGGAGCAGTCCGTCGCGTATCTGGAACTCGTCGTCCTTTGCCGTGCCGCTGCGCACCTCCTCCATCTTGGAGCGCGCGAAGGAATCTGTTCGCAGCTCGCGCCGTATCGCTTCCAGGTCTACTGTGGCAGAAGCGCATGCCCACGCCTTGGGTGCGAAAATGTGTTTGGCCGCTACCGGTGCTGCTTCCTCCAGATACTGCGGCTTCCTGGATAGCGCATCAGCCATGACGTTGTTGTCTCCGGGGATATATTCTATCCTGAAGTCGAAATCCGCAAAGAACTCCGCCCAGCGGATGTGTCTCTGGTTCAGGAACCGCGCCGTGCGCCAGTACTCCAGGTTCTTATGGTCCGTGCGAACTTGCACCGTGTGTTTGGCTCCGATGAGGAAGTGCCGCCACGCCTTGAATGCTGCATGAATGGCCAGCAACTCTCTGTCCCAGATGGTGTAGTTCTGCTCCGACTTGCTGAGTTTCCTGGAGTAGAAAGCACACGGCCTCCAATCCCCTTGCGGGTCTCGCTGCAACAGGACTGCCCCCACGGCCCTGTCGGAGGCATCCGTCTCCACCCTCATGGGCTTGCTGGGGTTCACATGCAGCAGTTGTTCCTCGGAAGCAAAAAGACGCTTGAGTTTCTGAAAGGACTGCTCCGCCTGCTCCGTCCAGATGAACTTCTTCTTCTTGGAGTTGAGGGTGTCCGTGATGGCCGCCGTCTGCATAGCGAAACCCTTGATGAACTTGCGATAAAAGTTAGCAAAGCCGACAAACCTCTGGACCTCCTTCCGATTGCGCGGGCTCTTCCAGTCCAGTACTGATCGTACCTTGGCACTGTCCATGGCGATTCCCTTGTCGGACAGCTTGTAGCCCAGGAAATCCACCTCCGTCATGTCGAACTGGCATTTCTCCAGCTTGGCGTAAAGCCTGTGCTCCCGTAGTCTTTGCAGGACTTCCTTGACATCTCCCTCGTGAGCCTCCTGCGATTCCGAGAAGATCAGAATGTCGTCCAGGAAGCAGACACACTTCTTGTAGAGGAGCCCCGCTAACACGTGATGCATGAATGCTTGGAAGCAGTGGGAGCCATTTTGTAAACCGAAGGGCATAACCCTATACTCATAGGTGCCCAAGGGCGTGAACATGGCCGTCTTCCACTCGTCGCCCTCCCGCATGCGTATAAGATTGTACGCCCCTCGTAGATCCAGCTTGGTGAAGATGCGTCCCTTCCTCACCGTCGCGAGCAAGTCGTCGATCTTGGGCATCGGGAAAGCCGTGGGCTTGGTTTTCGAATTTAAAATTCTGAAATCAACTACAAGCCTCTTCTGGGGCGTGTCCTTCTTCTTCACAAAGAACACAGGACTGCCCCCCACTGCTTTGGATTCTCGGATGAATCCCCGCTTCAAATTGTGATCTATGAACTCCCTGAGCTCTTGCAGTTCGTCTTCAGACATGGAGTACAGTTTTCCGGTCGGCAGCGTTGCCCCCGGCAGGAGGTCAATCTTGCAGTCGTAGGGTCTGTGGGGAGGCAGCTTGTCCGCTTCCTTCTCGCAGAAGACCTCCAAAAACGCCTTGTACTTGTCGGGTACCGCTTGCAGCATGCCCAGTTGTAGCTGTGGGTCATCCTCTTGCCCCTCGTCCTCCTGGTTAGTCATGATGCAATGTTCTGCGCAGTAGGAGGAGCAGAAGGTCAATTTACGCTGGTACCATGCCAATGCCGGGCTGTGCCTGTCCAACCAGCTCATGCCCAACACTATGGGCGTGTCTGACAGTTGGGTGACGTTGAAGCTGATGACTTCGCGGTGATTTCCAATGCGCATCACCATTGGCGGCATTTGCTGTACCACCTGTCCCCCCAGCAATTCTCTTCCATCGACTGTCACTACTTTCAGGGGCATCGTGGCAGGCAGGAGCGCTATGCTATGTTGCTTGATGAAATCCACCCCCATAAAGTCTGCATTGCTACCAGAGTCAATGGTAATAGGCACTTCCATGGTGAGCCCATTGGGAAGCTGGAGTGTTGCGGTGAGCTGCACCACTGGTTTGGGCGGGAGGGGGTCTGTGGGCTGTAAGATTCCTGGGGACTGCTTTACTGATTCGTCTGGCTGGGCCCCAGCGGCTCTGCTTCCAGCCAGACTTCGTCGTTTCCCTGCTGCGGTTCCCTCTGCTGAGCTGCTTCTGTTACTTTTGCTGAGGCTGCATTGTGCTTGTGGAGCCTCTGGGGGCACTCTTTTGCCATATGCTGAGCACTTTCGCAGATGTAACACTTCCTGTTCCCTCTAGGAGGCTTCACCTTGGCTGCTCCTGGTGTGAGGGCTCTGGTCGCTGACTGAGCCTTGGCACCACCTATCTCCATCGGCTCCTCTCCCCCTCCCAGTGGAGGCGTGGATTGAGCGCGCGCTGAGTCTCTGGGAAAGAAAGGAGGTGCCCTTGCTGGCGTGCGTCCCCAACGCCCTTCATCTTTGCTCCAGGGACGTTCTTCCAGCCGCACCCCAATCGTCAGCGCCTTCTGGACCACTTCTTGAGTGCTCCGTGGCCTCTCCCCCCTTGCGATTTCGTCTTTCACAGCCCCGTTGAGCCCCTCCCAGAACAGGTCCCTGACGGACGCTGAGTCCTTTTCCCATCCCAGCGCGTTGACCAATGCAAAAAAGCGGGAATGATATTGCCTTACAGTGGCTCTGCCTTGTTTCAGACCGTGAATCTCTCTTCTAGCGACATCCACATCTATCTCTGATAAAAAACAAGCGTCCATCGCCTTAATGAAGGCTTTTGCGTTTTGGAGGGCTGGATCATTATCTCTCCACAGATTGCGCAACCACGCTTTAGCTTCTCCATGGAGATGCGTTAGTATGAAGCCTACTTTCTCCTGCTCATCTCTAAAGTCCTTCTCCAGCAACTTTAGCGCAAAAACTACGTCTGCTCTGAAGTTAGGATATTGCTGCAGACTCCCATCGAAATGCGACACCAGGCTCCCCCCTCTCTTCCCGAGCCCGATCCCTTCGGATTTGGCTGCCGGTGGCCCCTGTTTAGTCAACATTTCCAACCTGTTTTGCAGATCCTTGCAGACAGCATCTGATTCCTCTTCTCTCCTCCTTGCCGCTCGTATTTCTGCGTTAAGTTGTACCACTGCTTCTTGCAAAGCTGCCAGTCGTTCTTCTGTAGTCATCTTGTGCTGCTTTTGTGAGCTCGCGAAGCACCAATCTTCGCCCCTCGCTGCGTCCTCTCACGTTGCGAGGTTCTTTGAAATTTGAGACAGGACTTACTGTCAGAGCTGCCTCCAGGTCCCAGCTCACAGAGGACCAACGCTAGGCTGTAGTTATGTACAAAAGTCTTTATTGAGATTCAGTCTCCATTTTAAAGCCGCAGCGTGCAGCTCTACGTCTCGACCTTAGACCGGCGAAGTCCTGTCTGAGTCTCCTCCCCCTCCACACCAGTTTAAGACTCTCGCTTTGCTCCACCTCTTCCTAAATTCCTTTCTCCTCTGGGCCCTCCTGCCCGCTAGGGTCTCATCCTTCCTGGACTCCTCTGACGCTGACCCTGACGATTCTTGCCCCTCCTTCCGGCGGGCTTTAGGACCTGGTTCCCTATCCGGGCTACCTTCTGTGCCGCTCGCCTGTACCTTTGAACTTGGCGCGCGCGCCCAGCCTGCAACTTTCCTCTTAACCGTTAACTCGCTCTCCGATGGAGGCGTGGTCCACCCTGACTCATCTTCTCTCGCTGGTGGTGCATATGTGGGCTCTGACACCTGGGACTCCTCCCCCCCACTACGCTCTGGTGGGGAAGCTGGTCCTGATTTGCAACTGCTGCTCTGGGAGTCCCCGCTGGCCCCTTGCTTCTGGGGTGTCCCCCTTGGGTCGCCCCTTGTCCTGCCCATCGGCGCCCCCTTCTGTGAATCTTCCGATTCGCTGGAGAGGCTCATGGAATCTATCGAGCTGCTGTCATATTCTCCTACGCTGCCCTCGGATTGCTCCCCCTCGCTTTCCATCTCCTCTCCTCCCTGCGCTCCCGCTGAGTCCCTGACATATATATTGCTTTTGACAGAAGTGGATGAAATATGCAGACATGCTAACTCCTTGAGTGGTTAACACCTGCCAAATTAGTTCTATTAGCTTTTGTGCTGGACACTTTAAAAAAGATTCACTTTCTGAGTAAAATTATTCCCTCTGACTACAAGATTGTTCTGTCAAGAAGCGATGGAGCTTCCTCACCCCTTCTCCACCCCTGGTGTTTTGTGTTGTGTTGTTGTGTTGTGTTGTGGAAACATCTATAACTTTTTAATTTTGGAGCAGAAACAGATGGAATCTGTAGGGGAAGTTTTCCCTTCCAAGAGCATGATTTCTTCCACATTTCAGAAGGATCACTGCAGGGTTTTCCCTGCAAGGGCAACTGTTGCCCTTTTGGTTGGGTAAGAAAGGGGATCATTTAAGTGTTTTGTGAGCAATTAGTCTGAAAATTGCAGACATCGGGGAGCTGCCCCCAGGTAAGGGACCTGCAACTTTCATTCCCTCTAGTTACAAATTTGATGTCTCAGACACAGCAGAGCTTTCCCTCTCACTCTGCTGTTTGCTTTCCATTTCCATCCCATCCTACCCTGGTATTATGGAGTTATGATAAGCTTAGAGACATTATTTTTGCTTTCAGTACATGCTTGTCTACAGTATTTTTCAAAATGTCTGGATTGCCAAAGTGCCACAAAGCACTTCAGGGATCCCTGCTTCAACTTGTGCCACTCATGCAAATCTCATGTTGCCATTGCTAAGCAAAATGTTAGCCCACTTAGCCTTGATATTTGTATTCTGTTGT
The DNA here is from genome assembly GCF_951804945.1 of Podarcis cretensis. Lineage (NCBI taxonomy): Eukaryota > Metazoa > Chordata > Lepidosauria > Squamata > Lacertidae > Podarcis > Podarcis cretensis. Next base: position 72,770,387 of record NC_137170.1, on the reverse strand, counting down.
GATCCAATGTACATTGTACTCAAGGCTAGCCAAGCTATACTGGCACCTGAGGCAGAGAATCCCACAAGTACCAGTATCCCTCCCTACTTAAATAACTATTAAAATTACTAATAATTTCCTGCCCTTTCACAACACCAAAAACATACTGGGCAACTGCCTCACTCTGCCTAATGGTAGAGATGGTCCTGGCAAGAAGCAACAAATAGCAACAGGGGCCAACACCTCCAAAACCCTCCTGCACTCTTCAGACACAAATTCCTGCCTTTATCTAGTCTGATTGCTCCACCTCAAGATGCAGGTAGTGTCACCATTGCAGGGGCTGGCCCAGCAATAAGAAAAAGGGGGGAAATAGTAGAGAAATGACGGCACGCCCTTAGAACCAAATGGATCAGTGGCTTGTTCAAATCATGGATGAATAAAGTAGTGCAAAGGCTGCCAAGAAACAAATTAGTCTCAGAATAAATGGGTTTATCCTGGATACCCAGGGGATACTGTTGAAGGCTCTGGCTCGCAGGTAAAGAGGCACACTGGGGGAAATAATCATTTAGGAGAAATGGCTATGTATTCTATGCCATTAAAAATGAAGACAAGAGAACAGTATCTTTTATGCAGGGGAAACTGATAAAACAACGATTTCACTGGTGATGTTTCAGGATTTTATTGCAGAGGCAAAACCCCTTAATACTTGCTAACGTCACCCCTGGGAAGGTCAATTTTGTGGGTAGGGGGGCTGGTCATAGCCTAGGAACCCTGACTTGAAACATGCACAATTGCTAATGTTGCTGATAGAGCAATGGCAATCAGTGGCGTAGCATGGGGGTGCAGATACACCCCTGAACTACAATTTGGACTCATCACAATTTAGAAGTAGCTATGCCCTACTTCCCAGTGTTATAGATATCACTCCTTCACCAATCATTTCAGATACATTTTTTATGTTCTTAGGAGTCTAGTTTATTATAAGATTTAGATCTCTTTATTCAACATTCCTGGCTGTTTTACATATCAGTAAGATATCAATAACACAACAATCTCTTTCAATCATTCAGGGAGATTTCCTTTGAGGTGACAGATTTGCTGACATGCTGCATTTGGAAATTAGGACTTTGTTTAATAGTAAGAATGGATCTAAGAGAATGGACCTTCACTTGGCTACCTAGCAATAAATCAATGCTTCTGGTCCATCCATAACAACTTGCTTTAGGATGCTTTCCCTCTTCCTTATTACAATGATGCAATAAACTAAGGTGTACTTTATACTATTTTGGCCTGATCCTGAAGTGGGGGGGGGGGAGGGAACTCTACTAGGCCACAACCATTTATAAGTGTCCAATAATAAATTTAAAGAGGACAGGAGAACAATCTAATAAAAGCACTTTAACATCCAAAAAGAAATTGCTGTTCAAAGCATTTATATAATTAGCTTTCACACTGAAAGGAACTTTGGACCGCTGCCCTGCTTTCTGTTTAATTCTGGGGAAGTAATCAGCTAAAATGTCAAGCATGTCCAGTGCTTTGGCAAGATGAGAGAATGGGTCAGCTGGATAATACAAACAAAAGAACTCTATGAATTCAACAGGATGGTACAGAGACTCGGCATTTGAGGAATATGATGTAGGCAAAAACCTTGACTGTAATGCTAGTAATGTTGGTGATTGAAAAATACCAAAGGCTTCCAGTTAAGAGGGCCCTCTCTGATGCAGTGGAGTGACAGGTACGAGGTTTGGAACATGATCCAACCCACATCAGTCCTGTGTGACTTTGCCTCCCCAGCATCTCTGACAGAAATGCCCCCTCCCCCCGGTAGCCACCCAACTTACACCAATGTTGCTGCATCTAACTCAGATGAGGATGAGGCCAGGCAGAGTTGATGAGTTCAGGGCTGTTGGCATAGTGAGCCATGCAATGGGATTGTATTGTAAAGAGGACTGATGCACAGTAGGGTGGCATTGAGATCGGGGCTGCTTGGGTACACCAGCAGAACCAATCTGTCATTCCTACCAGTGTCCCTGTTTATCTGTGACCTAAAAAGGAAGTCCTGGCCCACACCCGCCCAGCTGAGCTTCTGCATTGTCAATTTGAAAACAGGTGTTTGTCTTACATCGTTTGGAATGAAGATATATGCAAATATTTTATCTATCCTTGAGCAGGGGTGGAGGAAGGGGGTGCGGTGGGGGCGGCTCACCCCAGGTGTTAACACTGAGGGGGGTGACAAAATGCCAGGCGGCATGCACCGTGGGGCCTGCAGCATGCCCAAGCCACGCGTCTCTCCTGGAAGTGACATGGTGGCTTGGCCGCCCGCAGGATCCGCGCTGCCCCAAACGGTCCACCTGCCGGCTCCCTCTCAGCTGTAGGGCGGCTAAGTAGGCAGGCAGATTCCTCGGAGGCCCCATGGAGTATCCTGCCCCAGCTCGCCCTGCCCCATGGCGGCTGACCCCGCCCCTGGGCGCAGGGCACACACACCGCCCCAGGCGCCCAATTGGCTTGCTCCGCCACTGTCACACACACACACACACAGAGAGAGAGAGAGAGAGAGAGAGAGAGAGCTTGTGTTCCTTTTTGTTCTCTTCCTTTGGACAAGCCTTCCATTTTTCTGAAGGAAGCCTTTTTGCTTATTATAGCTTCCTTAACTCTGCCCATTAACCATGCTGGCATCATCACGGCCTTGGTGGTATCCTTCCTGTTATGTGGTTTATATTCTAGCTGAGAATTTATTGTTTAGATTATGAGAAACCTACACACAAACTGGAGAGATTTGAATGCCTTTCCACTCAACCCTTTCCACTCAATTTCTGAGAAATTTCCTCTTTGGAAGAGGATTAAAATATATTCATGGAGGATAATTCAATCAATGGTAAGTAGAAATGACACCTAATGGAATCTCCAGGTTCAGAGGCATATATTCATCAATAGCAGTTGCTGGAAGGAAAGAGCAGGTACAGTCTTTTGCCTTCATGTACTATGTATCAACTATCCAGAAGCATCTTGCTAGTAACCATAGAACCCTGGATGCTGAACATTTGATCTAGCCTAGCAAAATATACTTTTGCAGAGCTTTGTGTTGTTTTAAAACTTTGCAAATCCTGCTTAACCAAAGTCAACAAATGCACAAGTGCATATACAGAGCCACACTGGTCTTATGTCACTTTCAACTCTCTAGAGAAACCATTGTCTGACAGCCTTGTGGGTGACTGATGTACACTGCATTGTCCTGTATTAATATGACAACTTGCTCACAAATATGTCTAATAGTTAAATCTGTGAGTACCACATTTGGGATCCTACAGGCTAGAGGGTGTGAGTCTTTTTAAATAATAAATAAGGCTTTGCTTTATATTCCACGTCTGAATTCAAAACATGATGGTACACCACAAATCAACAGAGGAAGCCGCAATCAGAAAAAAAAACCTGCCAGGTAACCCATAATAATGATGGACCTAAAACCTGGGACTCAACAAAAGTCAAACAGTAGCACTTCCCACGTAGTTCTCATTTTTATTTACCCTGAGGGATGACAGTCAGGTTAGGCTTATGTATAGCATGGTACCCTTAAAAATGAATTGTGTTCACTAAAAATATATATTCTGATCCTGTAGTTTTAAATAAATAATGTCACCAACACTCAGTAGCATGAGGCTGTATCATCCAACACCTGGCACTTAAGTCTTTCCAAAGAAGGTTATTATTTCAATGCAGCTGATTGTATTTATTTTGTGAGATTTAACTTTGAAACCCTTTGAGTAAAATACCACATTTCATACTCAATGAGTGCCTTTTGCTGTGTCCCTTGTCAAGAATGGGAAGAGGGGGGAATACACACTCAAACTAACAGAGGACTCTCTTGGCAAATTATGATTAATGAGAATAGAGAGGAAACCAACTATGCTACAACTGAAGAAGAAAACATGAATGATCAACAGGTGAAAAAGTGTTCCCATTTGGCTCCCGGGGAAAGCAACTACATTTTCTCCAGAAACCCAGAACATAACTTCATCCTTCAGAAACCCAGAACATAACAGCATTCCAGATTTTGAGAGTAAAGGTATTCAATTTACGTTTAGATCTGTAACACATAATTTGACCTCTGTGAATTGTTTTCATGTACGCTGACATGTGACAGGTGCTTCTCCAGTTGTGGGCTGCCCTATACAGTGAGGTGTGGCTGTGTCCTCATTACTAACTTTCAGAAGAGAGTTAAAAACTCTGTGAGGCATTTGATGGCAGAAATATACTATCCCTGGCAATCTGAAAATTATTAACTGTGAGGATATTATGGATGTCCCTTCCTTCTCTTCCCTCCCAACTGCAGTCAAGTAAGTGGGTGGGATGGAGAGGGAGTTGGACAAATTGTGTGCAGTTGCATGGCTAGAGAAGGGAAAAGTGAAATTCTTCTCTGGCTCAGATTTTAAAGTGAGTCAGGGGAGAATGTGGAGGTTGCCATGTTTACCATATATTGAGCTGAACATTATGAGCCTCCAAGTCTTGTATTTCCAAGCCAGGAAATATGAGCCCCAACAATCTCTCAAAAGGGAGAGACATAAGGAGCTAACTCAACTTTAAACCAGGCAGTCGTAACACACTCAAAGAATCATGGAAACTGTAGTTTGTTTAAAGTGCTAGAAATTATAGTTCTGTGAATGGGAAAATACAGTTTTTGGGGGAAATCACATGCTTTGGATGTATGTCAAATATATGGTGTGATTCTGCACAAAGTCTCTAGTTCTACATTGGTACAGTTTTCGTGCTTAATTGGGTGGGGGGGTTTATGCCACAGCATGCAATGGTTAAAGAGAGGTTGCTTATTTGTTTATTTTTCACCTGTGTCACTTTTCAGTTATCAACTGCATCTCTTGACCATTATCCTACAAATACATGCATTGATCTCTGGATATATATCCTTAACCCTCAACAACTCTCAGTCTAGTCTAGTTAAAGGAATTCAATACCCAAACATCAATTAGGCAAGGTAACAAAGTATTTGATAAGAATTAGTTTCAAAAGAAAACTACCTAAAGTAATTTAGGAAAACATTTAATACAATATACTAGACTATATTCCTGCAACACTTAAATGGCTTGGGTATACTGTCCTATATGAACAAATAAGTCAGGCCTAGCATAAAGCAGCTCCCTAACAGTCAAAGTCAGGCAGCACAACTCTGTGTAGGCCTATATATATATATATGCATGAAGAATAGCTGTTGAAGTCCACATATCCACTGGATGTCACTGTTACACAGTCCTGTAATTTGGATGCTACAAGAAATAATTGGCAGGCACAAGAATCTGAATTTTAAGTTGAGGTTTTTCTACTGAATTTTCAATCACTGTTCTGAGAGCTTCATTTCATGGCCCCATCTATTAGCAAGAGTTCCTTGAATGGAATTAAGGGCATTGTGAAATTTGTTACAGAGATTTGGTTTGCAGCTTTTAGCCTCCTCTGTTCATCTTCCTCCTCCTCCTCCCAGATGTTCTAATGAGAGGGTGAAAATAATTGGATATACTAGCAGTTGCCCCAGATGCCATCTTACTAGGCATTCTTCAGAGACTCCAGATAAGACAGCCTCTCTCATGGACTGAGACATGTGGAAATGTATTTTACAAATGCTTTGACCTCCCTGAATGGATTTAACGTAAAATCCTTAGAGCCAATTTGGATGTCCCGTTGGTTCTCTTTGGTTCTGAAATAGGAATGCTTCCTGTAGTTATGGGAGACCAGTATTTTACTTGAATCAGTGAACTAGAAGAGAGGTGGCCAACATGGTACTCCACAGATGTTGCCAGTCCCCATCAGCCACAACCAGCATGACCAAGGCTGATAAGACATTGGCTGCTCCTGGGCAAGAATTCTAAACATGAAAGTTTCTGCCACATGTAAATATGATAGAAATACATCAGAAACAGAGAAACTGCCTAATCTGTCTAAAAGCACTATTCTCTGTCTACTGAGGTAGAGGCCTCCTGGCTTTGTAAAACTGTTGCTCTTGTGTCTTGTGGTCTAAACAAATTTTCTATATATTAATACTGAGGAAGGGAGGTGATGTGTGTACATATCTTAGCTTTCTTTCAAATTGACTTTTGGTTTTGAAAGTGTGGGGAGGGTGATGTGTAACAAGAGGGCAGTTAAAATTCCCCAAAGATTTCAGATCTTCCCTTACATTGACAGTGGCAGCGTCCTTTATTTCTTACAATACTTTAACAACAACACCACCACCACATGGGGGCTGCTATCTTTCCCCATAGAGGCCACCTCAGAATTAGGCTACATCACAATGTAGCAGCATTCCAGCAGCATTATGGGGCAGGGGGTGGTGGCTGCAGGCCTGTAGCTACCAGCACAGGAACCTGCCTTATACTGAGTCAGACTAGTGGCAGTGGTTCTTTGGGATTTCAGAAGGAGTTTTTCCCAGCCCTACCTGGAGATGCTGGAAATTGAACCTGGGTCCTTCTGTATGCCAAGCAGATTGATGGTCTACCACTGAGTTCTGCCGCCGCCTTTCGCAAGCACCAGTGACTGCGTGTAGAATATGCACAGAAGCAAAACATATGAGAGAAGATCATGCGTGACCAAACTCAAGAAAGGGGATACATTTGTGTAAGGTGTTAGGTTTCAGTTGCCCCTCTGTGGCTGAAGATTTTTCTGATAAATCACCAAGTCAGCAGTATGCTTTGTAGTGAGAGACAAAGCCAGCATGTCAGCAAGTCTACTTCATTATAGTAGTGTGTTTGGCTCCAGTACAGAATATGCTTTGGCAAGGATATTTTGTGCCAACTGAGACTGCTTTTTCTTTATGAACTATTTCAATCAGTCCTGAAACACGACGACTGCTATTGGCCAGTGCCTCTAAATGTGGAGAAGCCAGATTCATAATCCTTCACAAGCTCTGCATACCTTCCTCGTAGCCCTGTGTGCAAATGCGTGCACCATTCTTGTGTGCTGCTTAAACCAGTAAGGCACCTTTGCTAATACACTCACTGCAGCCCTTTTTGCTGCTTATTAGGCACATCCTGATGTTAAAAGAATGCACACCTGGCAGGGGTAGCTGGCTCGGCCCACTCACCATATATGCATTCTGTCTCATGCGTGCAACACATAGGGTGGAAATCACCTAACAAACCCAGTCAGTAGAAGCACTATGCAAGGGCTCCTGCTTGCTCAATGGAGCTTTCCACCCTCCTTTTTCTCTGCACCCCTTAAACTGGCTTAGGGGGAAAGCTCCCAGAATGATGCATGGAGAGGAGAGGGCAGGTGGTTCCATCTGGTAAGCTGATAATTCTCATGCAGATGCAATGTTTGCAATAGCATGAGGCTGAAGTTCATCTACTACTTGCACACACAACTGGCCACTCTGGTTTTGCAGAGCTCCCAGTTTCATGGAGAGCTGCGTTGTGCAAATAAGAAAGTTGCAGACATGCAATGGAGTGTATTGCAAGGGGTGATGCTTGCCATAATGCAGCAAGCCCTACCCCCCCCCATGCCCACATATATGAAGAGGGTGCCAGTTAGGGTCATGTGTGATGTTGGGGAAGCAGGATTGGGTGTGTGTGTGTAGTGCTTAGCTTTATCTTGGATACATGTTAAGTTTAAGTCATAGGTAGGGACGTGGGTGGCGCTGTGGGTTAAACCACAGAGCCTAGGACTTGCCGATCAGAAGGTCAGCGGTTTGAATCCCCGCGACGGGGTGAGCTCCTGTTGCTCGGTCCCAGCTCCTGCCAACCTAGCAGTTCGAAAGCACGTCAAAGTGCAAGTAGATAAATAGGTACCGCTCCAGCAGGAAGGTAAACGGCATTTCCATGCACTGCTCTGGTTTGTCAGAAGCTGCTTAGTCATGCTGGCCACATGACCTCGGCCAATAAAGCGAGATGAGCTTTATGGCCCCAGAGTCAGTCACGACTGGACCTAATGGTCAGGGGTCCCTTTACCTTTATGGATCTTTTAAGTCAGCCAAAGTTTTTTTGGTCAAGAGTGTTTTGTGTTCCAGGTTGTGGTGACTTCCAGAAGACTTTGGAAGGCTGATCCACATAGTAATCTCAGGATGGCTGCTCTTTGCTTTAAAATACAGTCGTACCTTGGAAGTCGAATGGAATCCGTTCCGGAAGTCCGTTCAACTTCCAAAACGTTCGGAAACCAAAGCGCGGCTTCTGAATGGCTGCAGTAAGCTCCTGCAGCCAATTGGAAGCCACAGAAGCCCTGTTGGATGCTCAGGTTCCAAAGAACATCATAAACCAGAACACTAACTTCTGGGTTTACGGTGTTCAGGAGCCAAAATGTTCAACTCGCAAGGCGTTTGGGATCCAAGGTACAACTGTAATGATATTATTTCAGCTCACTTATTAGAGCTGAAATCTTTCAAGCAGTTGAAGGCCATCTGGAGTGTTTTAGGGAGCCATGTTAGTGCTGTTCCACATGCAGAGAGATAGAACCATGAGCCAAACAGCATGTGTATCTGTGGAGGATTCTTCAGTACATCTGTGGAAAACTCTGCTGGTGTAGATGCCCTATGGGTATGTTGGGGACAGGTGTGAATCTGCAGGATCCCAAGCTCCCTTGTTCATTAGACATGTGGACAAAAATTGCCCCACACTATGTCTGCTCTGGGTCCAGCATTGAGTCAACAGGAAACAAAAAGAAAAATTCTGCCCCCACATCTCCTGCCCTGGCCACAGCAGAGCCATGGATATGGTGGTTACATTGCTACAAAATCTCTCTCCTTACCACCTTATACCAATGACAGGAGTGTTCTGTCTATGATACATTTTCCCCCTTCTTTTTTAGGGTGGCAGGATATAAATATAATAATAATAATTGTAATTGTTTTGCTGATTACTCTTAGTTGTGAGGAATATTCTTAGGGTTATACATATTTTTATTATGAAAAATGTAACAATTCAAACTGAGAGATGTCCTGTTGAGCTGGGTCTCTCACCTAACTGGCACTAAGAAAAAGAAATGAATAGAGTATTTTTAAAAATAAAAAGATATATTTTCCTTCTTGTCTTATTCTCTCTGAGCTTCCAGCACGGTCTGTCTGAAGGGGGAAGGCAGCATTTAAGCCTTACTTTTCTAAATCTCATCACTGATTTTCATTAAGCACTGCCCTGAGTTTAAAAGCTGAGCAAGCTTTTCCTCTCTCTTCAGAAAAGTCAGCTTGCTTGCCAGGTGGGTTTCCCTGAGCTATAATAAAACAAAGTTAGCATTAGTCACATTGGAGATGATTTCTCACATGCTGATTGCGGACCTGGTTATTGCCTCCACTTACAAATCCCTAAATAACATCAAAAGCATCATCAGGTGACCGTAGACTATTTTTCATTCACAATAGTCAGTTCTCATTCTCTTGTAATGGTGGGCTTTTCAGCCATAAATCTAGTACTAATTCCAATTCTTCAAAATGAAATATTTAGCTGAGGTCTAAATGCTAAAGTCTTTCATATAGTACCAGTGGATTTTGGATTCCTTCCCTTCACCATCACCGAAATACAGTTTCCCAAACAGGATTTAGGGAAAACACAGTTCCGCAAAAGGTCACTCCTTAAGACTTTGTTTCTATTCTCTTAAACACAATAGTTCATGTTAGAGTTTGTCCCTTCCGCATAGGAACTTCCCGTTGGCCTCCAAAAGAACCCCCTCCCCAAAAGTAGATCCAGGTCAGGAAAACTTTATTTGTACCTCATTCTTCAAAAAGATTACCAGCTTTCCAGCAAATTTCCATGTCAGAAACTTGTATTCGAGTTGCAGTAGACCTGGTTTTGATCTTAACAGGCTACCTGTTGCACAGTGAATGTAGCCCTTGAGCAACACGATTCAGTCAGGGGCCAACCTTGGTAATATGGCACCCTGAAAAAGGACAAAATTTGGTCCCCACCCCCACCCCATGTCTTATTTTCACACTGATTCCTTTTGGTACAGTTGCTTTTATATGGATCTTCTCAGTAGGTGCCTGTATAAATTTAGGTATTAGCAGTAGTTGTAGTAGTAGTAATATTTTGTGTCCCCTCAGCTCAGTGACCTGTGTGGAAGAACTGTCAGCACTGCCCAAAATCTGGTGCTGATTCAGGCCCTGTGAAGAGAATGCTTGGTTTAGATTCAGTAGACAAAGTTAAATAGTACACTCCATTATCTCTTGCTCTCTTTTACTGGTGGTTGATAGATGAGATTTAGAGAATGTGATCTTTTCAAATGGATTGATTCCAACAGATGCACAAGCCACCAGGCTAGCAGGTAAATGCCTCAAACAAGTTCAAGTTCACCTTGGAGGTGGTACTGAAGCCTTTGGATGCTTAAGGATCTCGACATAGCCTTTCCTTTTAGAACAGAAACATAATAAAGAGCAGCAATGGTCTTGGAGCCTCACCAGGCCTCCACCTCTGCAGACTACACCTTCAGTAGCACTTTAACCAAAACTTGTATCAAAATACTGCAATCGCAAATAATACAAGCTCTGTAGTTTGGTCGATTTAGATATTATTCCAGACCTTTGTGTACCCTTGTAAATCTGTAGTGCTTTTTTGAACTCTGCTGTGTGTTCATACTGGTGATTTACAGTGAGGCCACGCAAATTGTGCTGGAGCCCCAAAGCAAGAACTCACATACACTTTGATCCTCCCCAATACTTGCAGCTCACAGTGGCTTGGCAAGTAAGCCAGGGTTTAGCTTAGAATGGCATTCCTCAGGAGCCTAAACATTCATTCTGAACCCCTACTGTGGCACAGCATTATGTGCAAATGCAGCCTCTGTGTGCAGGTGGATTTGCTTTCAGGGCTCCTGGCTGCACATTTAGTTCTGCACCTTGAAAATCTGTGATGGTTTTATCAAGTCTGCTATGTGTTCTTCTTGGAAGCTCTCATTATGCCTGGTATTTCAATGTTTAACCATGACCTTTGCATATTTTTGATGACATTTTAAGCCTTCCTCACCAAACCATCTCTGGTAAATTCACTTAAGCCCATATATTTGTTTAATTTAATATATTTATGGACACAGAATTAACCTGTGCTTCCATGGACAGCTATGAGTCCAAAATGACCCTAAGGCTGTGCCCCTGGTCCTTCAGGGGCACAATTGCCCCATTCAGGACCAGGGAGTCCCCCACATCTGCCTGCCCCCTGTCCCGCCCAAAATAGTACTTCTGTTTTGTCAGGATTCATCCTCAATCCATTAACTGTCATCCATCTTCCAACCACCTCCAGACACTCACACAGGACATTCACCGCCCTCACTGGTTCTGATTTAATGTGCCAAAACACAGCATATTTCCCACTACTAGTTAATTGAAGAAGCCTCTGGGGCCTTTAACATTATCTGATTGTGCCACATCATCCAGTTCTGAAACAAACAGCTTTCAGAAGGAACAAAAACCATAGCCATCATCCTCAAATCTTAAATGCCTCAATATGTTTTGGTCATTTGGGATCCTTCAGTCCCACTCTTCATTTGCAGTTATCATCCACGTAATACTGAACAAAGGAGACTGTGAGATTCGTTCACCAGCTGTAGATGGTAATCAGTGTCTGATGATCAACTAAGATGGCCCAGGCTTGGTTAATGATACCACCATGAAAGAAAATATGACCTTAGTTGTAATTTAATGGTTGTTATGTCACCTCTTACTGTTATTTATAACAGCCCCAGCTTGAATATTTGATAGTGAGGAAGATCTTCAGTAATTCTATATGCAGTTATGTGTAATGACTAATGATCATCAGTACCAACTGTTCAAGCCAAAAAAACCCAGTCAGAGGTGACATTTTACCAAACACACAGAATTTTAAAGAATCATCTATTGATATCTCTTTTGTCTTCAATATTTTGTATGGGTGGAAATGTTCAATATACTTGGTACAGGAGCAAATGAATTCTGTCTTTCTGACAGCCTTGTGGGAATGCAAAGAAAGAGAAATTGATTTTCCTAGTCCAGCTTTATATACCATTTTCCTGCTATAAAGAGAAGTTTCTTTATTAAGAAGGTTTGTCAGAATAATTCTTATGGCTTTTAGCTCTCTAACCATCACTGCATACTTCTTCCATCTTAAACCACAACCAGAATTTTAAACTGGGAAATATCAAACTACTGGAGCAAATTGCCTCAACTTTTGATATTTTAAACAGAAATGGTATTTAGCAACTTGGGATATTTTATGTATTTAAAACTGGCTTTTACTTATCCTGAGCATTAAATGGCAGTTACAAAACTTCACAATATAAAAAAACTTCTGTGCCCTATACTCAAGCTGTGTACATGGGGCACTTTACTCTGCATCCAATGTTCTCCCACTGCTATTTTTTGAGGCTGCATGCACAAGACATTAGTCAACATCAATCCAGAAGTTTCTTGAGATATGCTGCTGTTCCTTGCATTTTTTCTCAAAGCAACTTCAATCCAAGTAGAAGTCTTAAGCCACATTCACCTAGTGAAGCTAGGTGTGTATATCTGAGTGTGTATATCGCTGGATTATCACCTTGTCGTGGCGAGTGGGCTTGCACGTTCCTATGACACTTGTGAGTCAAGCCATTGGGAGTCTCGTAATCCCAGCAGGGTCACTCAAGGTGGTGAGGTCAAAGGGGAGGAGCTAGACAAAGAATGACCCAAAAAGTCCTCAACAGCAGAACAAGTGGAAGATAACAAGCAGTATGTTACAATGGCTGTGAAGGCAGAAGAAGGCTGCAGCAGATAAGAATCTACCGGTCGTCGTGATTACTCATGCCATCGGAATAGAGCCTTACTGCAAAGCCTGTGTGTTGGTCAGTGTGCACTGATCTACACACATAAAACAAATTCACGCACAGGCGTCTTCCAAAGAAGAAAAAAGAAGTAGTATCTGAAACAGCCATTGAACATGCACATTGAGCACAAATCTGCAGCTGGCATCTTTATAAATAGGAGTTCCAGGGGCGTGCTGCAGGGGTGGGGAAACTAAACAGGTAATGTGCATCAGGTGAAGACACCCCCCTCCCCTCTCTAATGTGTACAGCAATGAACAAAGCACAGTGGTGGGAAATAACTTCAGTGTGTTTTATGCTGCTAATGAGTATATAGCCACTGAACGCAGTGGGATATGCTTCTGCCTAGACATGCATAGGATTGCTCACACAAAACCACCCACCCACATTTTTGGGTTTATCACAAAAATCCACTCACAATTCATTAATCCCTGCCTTCTCAAGAGCAATCCGTTCCCAGCTCCTCCAACCAGAAGTGCGCCCAACCAGATTTTTTTTTACTCTTGGCCTCCCATCCAAAATGTCTCTCCTCCTGAAAATCATTGTCATAATGCCCTCAGAAACTATTCCTACACTTAATCCATTTAAAACAAACAATAGACAGTTCCCTCCCATAATAAACTGTGTCCTACCACCCCAAAATGGCTGGACAACCTAAGAAGATTCACAGCATAAATAATTTGCCGTTCCTCTTCTCTAATCGCAGTCTGTATTAATGATACTAGATACTAGATGCAAGAGCAAATAATGCCATTATCAGCCTTTCTGCAGCACACACACAATCTCTCCTATCCATTTCTATACAAATTAATGGGTTCTAGCTATCTGGCTCTTCATGACATTTCAAAACAAATATGTTTTGTTCAATGGCAATACCTGCATGGCTAGCTGAATAATGATTTCCACGGTGGCATGCTGCAGCTTCTTTAATTATTGAAAAGACCATGGTCAGGGGTCAGGGCAATGGGAATTGTAGCCCCAACAACATCTGTGGGGCGCCATGTTGGCCCTCCCTGTTTGAATGCATTGTCTCCTGTCCTATAAAGTATAGCTGCTAATTTATATTGCAGCAACTGGTATTCATTACTGGCTTGGTACTGCATTCCTCTTAAACTAATTAGATATTATTTCTGACTTAAGAAATTGTCAGTTAAGCCCTACTGGCACCATCCAGGGTCTGTCATGGGTCTATAATTCTCTGGAGAGTTGCCCTAATTTTAGTAATAGGCTTATTGCTTATCTTGATCCCACCTGTCAAAGAGTATTAGAAGACTACATCCTTTATTCAAAAATAGCTGCTTTCTTAGAATATGAAAAGGCACGGGGCAGGATTCTGTGTGGTAATCAGTTCTTAGCTAATCAATTTAGGGCTGCCTCTGGTGCTCTCCAGTTCAGCACTAAGCTAGAAAACAGGGCAACTTTGCCCAACAGCAATGCAGACATTTGTGGCTTGCTATTCACACACAGGGCTGGGACGCGGGTGGCGCTGTGAGTTAAACCACAGAGCCTAGGACTTGCCAATCAGAAGGTCGGCAGTTCGAATCCCCACGACGGGGTGAGCTCCCATTACTTGGTCCCTGCTCCTGCCAACCTAGCAGTTTGAAAGCACGTCAAAGTGCAAGTAGATAAATAGGTACCGCTCCGGCGGGAAGGTAAACGGCGCTGCTCTGGTTCGCCAAAAGTGGCTTAGTCATGCTGGCCACATGACCCGGAAGCTGTACGCCGGCTCCCTCGGCCAATAAAGCAAGATGAGCACCGCAACCCCAGAGTCGGTCACGACTGGACCTAATGATCAGGGGTCCCTTTACCTTTATTCACAAACAACCCAAGGCAACTAGTGACAGCTCTGTGTGGACTGAGCACATGGCTGAAGGCAGTCCTGTGTGTGGTGTTTTAGCATACTCAAACTATGACTGAAAGAATATGTTAAACACCTCAAAATTGGAACCACCTTCCTTATGTATCTGCTTTCTACAGGGATTAAAACAATGGGAGCTTTCTTATGGTATAGTGGATCTAATGCTGGTCGTTGACCAGAGACAGTCTTGAGGTCAGGCTCCTGTTAAACCATGTTTTGGGCACAAACTACATGTAGTGTTAACTACGGTATGTGGTTTGCCCAGGTTCTCCCAATAACGGTGAAATCCTTAAGAAGAGCCAGAGAATTAAGAGGTCGCTCTCCTGCCATTCTTCCAATTTAAGTTTCTGCTCAATAGCTAACATCCAGTGATGAATACAGGACCAGCATGAGTCCACATTGCCAGCTTTCCATGCTCAGTGCTGGGCTGTCCCGGGAAATTATGCCTGCTATTCCTAGGACGAATCTCACATTTTCATTATGGCCCACAGTGCCCAATTTGCACTGCAGGGAGTTGCAGTCTAGTTACTATCTATTACCTACAGACCAAACTCTTTCTTTCTGTTACATTTGTGCTTATTAGCATATTTTCAAAGAACATTTGGAAGTTCCTCCTTGAACAGAACATCTGAATCATAGAGGGGACACCAACAAAAAATGTTTTGACCAAACTAGTGACATTTGTCAGTCAGAGATGGGGAGGATAAGGTCTGTTAAAGTTCTCGAGGGGTGTGTGCTGACACTCCTTTTAATTTCTCTTGCTACAGGAAGTTCACGAACACTATATTTACAATAAAAAGCCCACAAAATCTTTCATTATTGGAAGCATTTCTGTTGGCTCAAGCACATTGGTGTTCTTCCACTTGAGGAACTTGCACAGGATGTTTCTGTTATCTGTTGAAATTGTAATCTCTTCAGGGAGTGTGCCACACCAAGTTACCACAGCACAGCACTAAATATTCCATTAAGTGATGCAGCCTGTTTTATCATTTTGAATGGACTTGTAGAAACATTAGTGGCTTAGAAAATCAAAAAGGTCATTTTGACCAGTGTGAGCTTAATTTCATTGCTTTGTCCCCAACTCTAATTTCACAAATCTGTTTGCCATTTAAAGTGATGTTTCTGAAGTCTAATGCACCATTAGGTTTCATATAATGTACTGGGGAACAAATTAACACAGCATAATTATACAAAGGAAAAATACAACAGCAGCCTTTTTAAAAAGTAGGAAGGGAGGTGGCTGCTAATCTCTTCCCGAAAGATGGTCACTTGTATTCAGTTTATGCTTCTGAGAATTTTCACAAGGTTGTTCTACAATGAGTGAAAATAGCAGGCAAAAGTGCATTGTATAGGGGAAACTGCTGTGTGAGAATATGCATATTAACAGAATTTGACACTAAAATGCTGGTAAATGTTCATGATGACTTTTAAAAAAAAAACAATCCACAAACTGATCTGGAATTGAGGAGAAATGAACTTAAGACCTGAAAAAATGAGAAATAGAGAGAAAGCAAAATTGACATATCCCCTAATACAGCACAAGACACCATGCCTCTCTTCACCATTTGTATATTTTAACTTTTTGTCTCCTTTATGGCATTGCACTTAGATGTGATTCTACACAAAGCAGACACACAACACCCCTGTTCTCCCATTTTCTTCTTTGAAAAAGAACAAGTTTGTGGAATAGGGGAAAGGGTTGTTCTGCCATTATTGCTGCAGAGAGAAAGCCAGATAGCACCAGAGGTTCATATTGGTTCACCTCAAACAACCTTTGCTGTATGCAAGAATGCAGAAACTACAGCCAACCAATTGCAAAAGCACTGATAGAAACCACCTACATGGTTAACACAAGATGCATCTCCATAGGATTTGTGCCACAGGTACCTGCCAACAGTATCCCCAGTATTGATAATCTGCTTTTCCAGGGAAATGCTGCTCAAGAAGATCTTATAAATTCCTTTCATTTAAAAATATCACCATCCTAAGCTTATTACAAATGTAGCAGAGAAAGACTTGGGATCTCTTTGCATGAACTCAGCTACAATATGAAAGAAAGAAAAAATATATTCATGGACAATTGGCTTACAGTTCTCACTTACGCTGCAGATGTCCCACCATTATTTGCTTCCCTTCAGGACACTCAATTACAAGACATGTCATTGTTAAGTACAAATGAAATCATTTATCATTAAGCTGAAGAGGCGCATTATTCAAACGTGCAAGATGTGCTTTATGAAATGCGATGTATGAGGTCATGATTTAGTGACTGTAATAGTGCTCATTTTCCCAAGTTTAAAAATGGGAAGGGAGGCTATGAGCAATTCAAGTCGTAAGTGGTGGCATTTTCATGTTTACTGCAAGGGTTTGTCGAATAGCTACCTTTGAGAGTTAAAATTAGCCTGAGTAGTACATTGCTGAAAACCTCTTTCAGATCTTCAGCTGTTATATTTGTCTCAGAACCGGTGCTAATTTACCCCTTATGTGTCACCATCCCTGAAGTGTTGACAGGAAAAATGACACGAATCTATTCAGAACTCTCCACATTTCAGTGAATTGGGGGAGGTACTGGACGGAGCACAAATTTATAAACCAAGTCATATAACCAATTCAGAAATAATTGCTTCATGTACTTCTTTCCAGGCAACTCTATATTTACTTTCTCTATGCAAAACTGTATATACTTAGGGTGGAATTCAGCGTTGCACTAATGCGATTGTCACACAAGCATAAACATTTCTGCTTGCCAAATAGAGCAATATCTTCTCTGCTCCTTCTACTGGTTCTCCTGACCGTGCTGAGTATTCATAGCAATTTTCATACATTGTGAGAGCCAGCATATGGAGTGGTTAGAACAGCAATGGAGAACCTCCAGCCTGCTAGGTCTCGCCTGTCACTGACAGTGTTAGAAACTCAGATATATAAACTAGGTGCCACGTGGCTCCTTAAACCAGGGTTACAATCACCAAAACGGAATGTCTAGTTGTCCTTTTGGGGCCAGACAGCTCAAAAGTCATATTTTTCAATACATATTTTTCTTGTGTGGAATCAAGCAAGATCCAAGGATTCCCAGGCATGCACCTCCAGACGGTGGAGACCTCAGACACCATCCTGGTACATGGGCATCTTCACTTGGTCGCAAGTGGCCAAGAGCACCTGGCAAATTTAAATGCTGGCCACGCTACACTCACTGCCTCTGTATGCTGAGAAAGGATGTAGAGATGAAATGTAGTGACAATGGGGGGGTGAGTGGATGGGCTTTGGCCCCACCCACTTTTGATATTGTCCCTGCCTGGGACATTTTCCCTTGGGGGACTGGGGACCAGGGAGATCCGTGTTCAAATCTCCACTAAGCCTTGAAGCCCACCTTCGGCTAGTCATCACATGCTTATTGCAAGTATAAAATGGGTGGAGAAAGAGCCAATTTACCACCCCTGAGCTCTTTGGAGAAAAGCCAGGAAAAATATGTGATAGGTATATATTATCTTAGCAATTCTTGGAACTACTCTGTAGGGTAGATCAGATTCATAATGAAGGCAAGATTTAATCCAAAGGCTTCCCAATTCACAGCCCAGTTTTGCTTAGCTGCTACGCTACAGTGTTCTACTACAAACGAAAGGAAGGGAGGATCCAAAAACATCCAGCAGAGGCTGTTTGCTACTTGCTTTATCTCAGGATTGACTGGCAAAACTGGTCACTTAATAAAAGTGCTATCTGCATCCATTAAAATAAATGGGTGCAATATTTGCAACCAGTACATCGAGCAAAAGTCCCTTTCTGGAAAGAATAAATACTTTCCCTGACTTGGATTGTACAAAGTCCTAAGGAGAATAGCACAGACAGAGTGCTAAGATAATCATACCTTTTCCAGCTGTTGGATTCCTTCCTCCACACAGCAGACAGATGCCAATGTCCTGAGTGTCTGAGGATATAGGCACCTGAAGCAATCCTGACGGCAGATCTTAAAAAGAGCAACAATGCCCCCTTCCTGTTGAAAAAAAATCGGGAAACCAGTTGGAATAAATTACCATGCAGTCCAATGCAGTCTTATTTCAGGACAAACTATTACTCTTTTCATAATTTCTTCTATGTACATACCAGCAGCTCAGCAGAACCAAGCTTCTATTGAGAACACATATCTTTTAAATTTAAATTTGTTGCACATATGGTGAGTAACCATTAGAATTTCCAATTTCAAGAGCACTATATTCTCCTGAAATATTAAAATGAAAACTGTTCGTTTTGCACTTCAACTAAAAGTAAGAACACACACACAAATTATGCGTAATTATCCACATTTCTGCTTCCCTGTCTGTAATTACTATTTTCAAATAAGTGTAAATCCTACCCCCCAAGACAATGTTAGCTTTTCTGAGTGTCTTGAATTAGTTCATGAGCAAAGTGTTTGCTTTCATAGGCTCCTTGCCAGAATCCAGACCCAAGTTCAGAGGCAATTGCCCCAGGACCACAGTATCTAATGGAATAATAAAATGACAGGCCAATGCAGAAATAAACTTAGTTCTGTTTAGCCTTGCTGAAATTCTGGACACCACAAATTTCAATTCTGATTCGAGTGAAAATTATCTGCAGATAAGTTTGCTTAAAATCCTCGGCTTGAGTGGTTTTGCAGTTTCATGAAATTCTTCCTTTTCCCTATTACATTTGCATTACACAGCAATAAGACAATTCAGAAAGCTTTATTGGCAATAGAACAGCCCAAGGAAAGCAAATGAAATTCCATTGATTTATGGAATGAAAATGAAAGGCAAAAGCTGCTCTTGGATAGCCCTATTATTTCCCTGGGAGCTAATGCAGAACAGTGGCCCAAGGGTTGCCATCAACCTTTTCTTTGATTCTACATAAAAAGAATACAGTCCAAGAGTTTAATTTAACGTAGGAAAATATACTTATTCATTAAATTTGCATTCTGCCTTTTCATCAAGCGGTTCTCCAATGTTGCACTTAGTAAGTAAATGGATATGAATGTGTATTTAACCTGGTGGTAAGTAGGAACTGTATCCACTTTTTCATAACAAAATCTGACTATATCTTACTCCATTTGCATACCATGGAAAATGCTAATGTTCCAGAAGTGCATGCAATTGAATGAGCCTTGCATTCACCATCAGATGTCCTCCTTGAAGGAGGGCTCTCTCGGTGGTTGTTCACACACCTTCAGGAAGGCTAGCCTGGTGCCTGTGGTTTTCCAGGCACCAGACAAAGAACCTTTAATCACCCAAGGCCACAGGCATGTTGCTATTGCTTGATTTCACTAATAGTATTAATCTATTCTGCTGTGTTCTGCTTACAATTGACAGGAGATACTTGAGCTTCTCCCTGACATTTCCCAGATTGTTCTTGAGGAGGGGAGGAATCAGCACGCCTAGCTGCTCATCACCACTGTGGAAGGTCAGTGGGACAATCATCTGTCATCAAAATCCTACTACACAGGCACTGTGCACCACGTCTTGCATCACATAAGGGCCATAGCATCCAGGGCTGGGAAAGACTTCTGCCTGAAACCCTGGAGGACTGTTGCCATTCATTGTAGACTTTAAAAAAGGGAGCGGGTGGCATTGTGGTCACTACAGACAATGTGCATGTGTTACCCTCATGCTGCTTTGAAATGTCGGCACTAGAAAGCAGCATCCATGGCCAAGCCTTCACCCAGCCAAGGTGGAGAGTTAGGTTGCTTCCTCTAAACACCATTTCTCCAAAATTTAATTGTCAGAAGAATTGCCCTTCCCTCAAAGACCAATTATTTCCCCACGACCGCCACTCCTCTACAAGTTTATTTTAAACTTTCCTTCACTATTTAAATAGAGCTGGCTCGAATCATCCCTCACCATTGGCTGATGTGAGTTGCAATCAAACAACTTCCAGAGGGCCACATGTTAGCCCCCCCCCCTCCCGGTTTAAAACATCCTTGGAAGGGAGAAAATTGGCCTCGGAGTCACACTTCTTCAGAGGCCCATTCTACCACTTCATCTGTGTATATTTTTTTACCTCAGAGTGGCCCTCATTGCACATGAAAACTTCACCTGCCATTTTTGGGCATGTCCCCTGAGCTTTTCAGCTACACTAAAATCAGCTTTCCAGCAAAGAAATGAAATATCAGAATGTGACATAGTTTTATAAATGTTTGCACACATGACTAAAAAACAATTACACTGCACTTATCCTAAATCAAAGGCAATATGTACTGTGCAGAGTTTGTCACTGCACGTTTAAAAGCCAGGGCGGTTGATCAGTTTACAGAATGGCAGCAGGACCATCAGGACTGAAGGGCTATCTTTCTTCTCTACAGCCTTATTAAGTGGGAACTTTAAATGGATGACACTGCTAAGTCCCTGCTGACACTAGTGCATTAGCTGGAAACAACTGTGTGACAAAAAGGCTGCACGGCCGCATGCTTTCATCTACCACTGACAGAAAGTGAACTATCAGCGTACTTTCAGCAAAAAGCAAAATATATTAACTGCATAATATCATTTGCAGCTTAACGCGTCCACTGAGAGAGGCGATGCCAGGTTCAGCACCAAATGGTCCCTGCATCTTCAGTTGCCTTAGTCCGCAAGGGAGACCAGAATGCCTCCATGGAATAGGAAACCTTTAGTTTATAAAAAAGTAAGGGAGAACATGAGAAAGAGGTGCAAAATTATGCACAGTGCAAAAAGATAATAGACAAAGGTTTTTCTCCCTCTTTCATAGTACTAGAACCTGGGGTCATCTAGTGAAGCTGAGTGAATTAAGTATTTCTTCAGACAGTTCATAGTTAAACTGTAGCATCTACTGCCACATAATGAAGTGATGGCCACCAACTTGGATGGCTTTAAAAGGGGACTGGGCAAATTCCTGGGGGATGATGATGATGATGATGATGATGATGATGATTTATATCCCATCCATCTGGTTGGGTTTCCCCAGCCACTCTGGGCGGCTCCCAACAGAATATTAAAAACATGATAAAACATCAAACATTAAAAACTTCCCTTAACAGGGTTGCCTTCAGATGTCTTCTAAAAGTCAGATAGTTGTTTATTCCCTTGACATCTGATGGGAGGGTGTTCCACAGGGCAGGCGCCACTACCGAGAAGGCCCTCTGCCTGGTTCCCTGTAACCTCACTTCTCACAGTAGAGGAACCAGCAGAAGGCCCTTGGCGCTGGATCTCAGTGTCAGGGCTGAACAATGGGGATGGAGACACTCCTTCAGGATATCAGTGGCTATTAGTCATGAGAGCTACATGACATGCAGTATTGGAGGCAGAATGTCTCTGAGTACCAGTTGATGGGTACCACAAGTGGGAGGATGCTACTGCACTCATGTCCCACCTGAGAGCTTCCCAGAGGCATCAACTTGGCCACTGTGGGAAAGAAAATGTTGGTCTGGTCCAGTAGGGCCTTTCTTGTTCTTGTGTTTCAGGCAGAGCATGCAAGCCGATGTGATGTAGAACCTAGGATTAGAATTGACAACTGGAGCTCTGCACTCTAAAGTAACGCCTCTTTGCCTTTCATTTCTGTCTCTCTCCCTGATAGAAGGTAAAGCCAGTTTATCATAAAACAGCTGGTTCAAAGAGAAAGCTATTTGGGTACAGTGGGTTGCCATGCAGCTTGGGCAATTTTCTCCATATGCTGCACAGGTCGCACATTGCATAGGCAGCTGAAGGGGGAGACTGGAAGAGGTTCAAAGGAGACTGGCAATGTGGTTTGTTTGTTTTTTTAATAAAGAAACAAATAAATGAAAAATAAAGGTTGCGGGAGACAAAGCAGATGGTTTAACAACTTCAAGAAACTGAACATGTTTAATCTAAGAGGGAAAGGATTAAAGGAAGAAGGCTGCAGGAGCTTTTCAAACATTCTGGCTCCTGAGCGTTAAATGCTGGACTCAACCCTTTATTTACCACAGGATGAAAAACCTGGTGTGATCGAAGGGCATTCTAAATATCAGAGCTATAGGGCTGAGAAACATTTTAATGGAATTCCACTCAACCTCCTTTATTAAAACAGCATTAATTTTCATGGTGTAGCCTGTAATAATAAAAGGATGAATCTGTTCCGTGGAGGTGTGTGCAAGAAAGAGAGAAACTGCCTAATTTAAGGTCCCCCTTCTGCATCCTCCAGCCATTTGAAAACTGATGCTTTATTTTATTCTTATTTTTTTTAAAAAACAACCCTAATAGTTATCCAGTTCTTAAGTCTTGACTCCAATGTCACTGGTATGGTGAGCAAGTCGTAAATCATGCCCTCACTGCCTCTTTGATGGGCTCAGTAGATCTCCTTTGGAGAAAACTGTTTACAGGAATCTTAACCATGTTTCTGTGTTTGTTTATCTGTCTGTCTGTCTGTCTGTCTGTTTGGTCTTGCCTTATTCTTAACTGTGACAAACACTGAAATAATTTAGAAATAATTTGCTTTAATAGAGCCCATTTTCTACAAGTCCAACAAACCATCCTTAAGATTAATAACCCCGCTTAACTGAGGTCTTATTGTGATGGCAAAGCTTTAAAAAGACAGATTGTTTTTGCAAACGCAGTAAGATTTATCGGTCTGGAATCTGACAGTCCAAAAGGCAGAGCCTAACAGATAAACCGTGATAGAGAATTTTCTCTTCAAATCTTCTGGTCAATGTGTACAATTTAATGTATTGAAGCACTATATGTATGCCCTGCTTTTCTTTTCCCACACAAAATGAGAGAAATATAAAATACAGATGGGAAAGAGGAGTCCAGTGGAAGGGGCTTTGATTTCCTCTGCCATGTGGCTCTATAGATGAAAGACTAGAACTCTGGGTTATTGAGTAATGGACCAAATGAAGCCCTTTGTTACATAACCCACAAGTCACTTAATTATCAGGATACCAGAATGGCCAATGACTTGCCCTCATGGGTTCCTCAGAGCATTTAGCTGCCTACATGGACAGGAGCCCCTCTGGTTTGGGCAGATTATGCTCCATGCCTTCATTAACTATGGTTTCTCTGGTGTGGTTATTTGCTTGGATCATACAGCTTCTGTTCACACAAGTACCAAGCTAACATGGAGAGATACCCATCAATTTTGGGATCATAATGGTAGGCACACTTCCAAAGCAGCTTGTAATTTGGGTTTTAGGTGAATTTCTTTTTTACAATTAGAATAACTTCAGAAAGGATTATTGTGTCAACAGTTATTAGCTGTAGTAACTTAATGGAAACTCCAGGTTTGGGGAGTAATATAGCTGATGAGGATGATGAAGTAGTCAAACAACAAGCGATGGCTCTCAGCATTATGCTTGTGAGCCTGACCCATATCAGAGACAGAATGCTGGGCTAAATTAAATGTTGACCTAAGCCAAAGAGACCATTCTTATGCTTGTAGGCTGAGAACACAATCCTAGAGGCTAAATAGCTCTTAGCCATTTATTTGCTGCTCTTAAAGCTGCTTCTTATTTTTGACTGTTCTTGACACTCTCTTTTATCTTATTTTGTACTGTATTGATTTTGTGTAAGCTGCCTTGTGTACTTTTTGTAGAAAAGTAGGATGTGAATTCAGCAACAATAACCAAAACAATATACAACAATAATTCAAGGAACTCACAGTATTATTCCATGCAAATGTATTCAAATGGAAAATCCACAGTGCTCAATGGGGCTTATTTTCCCATAAATGCACATAGGATTTCAGTCTGTTTCATCTAACAGATTGGCTATGTCAAATATAATATATTATATTTACTTCTCTTTGTTACCGCTCCATGAAATCTGGTATAACTATGAAGAACCCCAACACAATGCCTAAGCATCAAGTTCATTTTTTCATTGAAACCATTCAATCAAGGTGACTGACAGCCCAAACAACTTCTTGTCAACTGACCTTTTGAAATTAAAAAGATGTGAAGAGGCAATCGATTGAAGTAATAGAAAGTTCCCTGAATTCAAATGATTATTTTTTAATAGAAAAAACTTGTTTTGAAAGAATCTTGTATCTCTGTAAAATTAAGACCACATCTTCTGGTGACAAATGATTCTGCCATTTATTTATTAATTATTACATCACAATTTTATCCCATCTTTCCTCTGTAGCTCAAAGCAGAATACATGGCCCATATTCCATTTTGTCTTAACAACAACCCTATAATGTAGTTGAAACATACAAAAAAAATTTAAAAATGTCCAGTAGCACCTTAGAGACCAACTAAGTTTGTTCTTGGTATAAGCTTTCATGTGCATGCTCATTTCTTCAGATACCTTAATGTAGGTTAGGTTGAGAGCTAGCAGTTCTTGCCCATGGAACTCTCATTCTAGTGAAGCCCATCTGACTGCTTCACTGAGTTCACTCTGCAAAACAGCAACTGTAGCAGGAGCCCAAGGCAGGATGATCGGTGGTGCCTTGGGCTCCTGCTACTGTTACATTGCTAGGCTGGCTTGCTAAACAGCTGCTTTGGTTATTGTGGTTTCAATATTGCAATTGTTTTACAATTGTTTTGACAATATTTATCTTGGCAAATATGAGAACCCATTTGAACTGACTTGTGGACATTTTTTTTTAGCTAGAGCATGAATAGATAGATTGAGATAGAGCTTCAGAAACACTGATTTTCTCTTAGAATACAGAATAGCTTTCCTGATCATTTCATGTTACAAGACACCTACAAAAGAACACATGAGTACAAGGGGGGCTTACCTTAGCAATGATGCGGCACAGGTGAGAGCCTTCCTGGGTAAGACTGAACAAGTTGCTGGTAGCTGACTCAGCAGAATACAGATTATCTGATGTGTCTATTTCTCTCACCAGGTTCTGGGCAACAAAGACAAGCATAAATTTCATTTACTTCCCCATATACGTGCAAACAGGGTGATGTCTAGGGCTTGGCTTCTTGGTTTCTTGTGAATTTAGTTAGCTTAAAGCTTTGTGTTGAAACTGCAGAGTTTTTGTTTAGGGGAAAGTGCCCTTACAGTGGTACCTTGGTTCTCAAATGCCTTGGTACTCAGACAACTTGGAACCGAAACACTGCAAACCTGGAAGTAAGTAAGTAACCTGGTTTGCGAACTTTTTTCAGAAGCTGAACGTGCTCCATTTCGAGTGTTATGCTTCCATTTTGAGTGCAACACTTCCGTTTTGAGTGTTACACTGAGGTCTGTCTGTTTTTGCTATTTATTTTGCGGCTCTTTTTGTTTTGTTTTTGTGACTGTGTGGAACCCAGTTCAGCTATTGATTGATTGATTATTGTGTGACTGCAGTACATTGTTTATTGCTTTCATTTTATAGATCAATGGTTGTGTTAGATAGTAAAATTCATGTTAAATTGCTGTTTTAGGAGTTGTTTTTAAAAATCTGGAACAAATTAATCCATTTTGCATGACTTTCGATGAGAAAGCATACCTTGGTTTTGGAACGCTTTGGTTTTGGAACAGACTTCCGGAAGGGATTAAGTTTGAGAACCAAGGTACCACTGTATAAGAGCACAAGGGAGGCATTCATGGTGAGTTCTGGCACCTCTTTTTCTAGAAAAAAAAAGGCCCTGGGAAAAGCCAAACTGCATTTCCAAACCCAAAAATGAGAACATCAGTGATGAGTCCCAGGAGACCTCAGAGGCTGCATGATACATTCATGGGATGAAAACAAAGCAAATACTTTAATACTTCCAAACATTTTCCTTATTGTTACATATAGTTAAGAATATTCACTAACCTTTATTTCATGTGTTAAAGCTAGTTCTATCAATTGGCCAAAATACTGTGCAACTGTGGTTAGAGCATCATTAATACAAGATTTCATAGACTTTAATATCTGCTCATCTTCAATCTGGATGCACCTGAAAGGAAATGTAAGAAAAATAGTGCAATTGTCCCTGTGGTGCTTTAGCCATCATGTGAACAGAAGCTAAGCCTTAATCAAGACGTGAGGCCAAACAGTAAGGCACCAATTTAAGATGATGACCCAAAGCGCCAGTTCACTTCTGTTAAGAAATAGGCTAAAACACAGAAATGTAGAACCCCACCATGTAGAACCACCATTTCACTACTAACAAAAAAAAAATAATTGCCTGCATCAGAGCCAACAGATTACAAGCACTAATTGAGAGTATAAAGTGATCCATTTATTTCACTGGGCAAAACAATTGTTTTATATTACCTTTCAGTAACTGTTGTAAGTTCAGAACATTTTTCCACTAGCATTTTTTCATACTGCAGATGAAAGAGAACAGAGATGTGTTGTTTTAGTGTTATAGTTTGTCTTTGCTTTATGGGAAATGATAGAATTCTAATTACATTGCTTTAAACAGAACCAAAGGATGAATTTTAATTTAAAGTATTTTTAAAGTAAATTTAATTGATTGTGGCCTAGAGGGGCGATTTAGAGCAGGAAATCAATGGGGAAAGAAGTAGAAGTTTTAAAGACTTTCCTCCCACCAGCCCCCTGTTTCTCTGCTCTAAGCACCCTCATCTCAAAGTGGCTTTTCTCTAAAACTGGGGTGGGGAATCTGTGGCTTTCTAGATGCTTCTGGAGGGCATCTTCCATCATCCCTGTCCATAGGCCATACTGGTCAAGGCCGATGGGATTTGGAGTCTGACAACATATGGAGGGCCACAGACTTCCCCACCCCTGCTCTCAAATAGAGGTTGATTAAGCATGTCCATGTAACATTAGTCTGGCATTTAAAGATGCTAACTTGAGAACAATTCTAAGAGGTGGAAATTGAGCTGCACCCAATCAGCTGGGTTTTGAGGAGAGTACATAGAGTGTGTTTTGAATGCAGAAGGTTCCAGGTTCAGTCCTTGACATTGCCAATCTAAAACATTCAACTAATGAGCCCTACAAGCAGAAACCCATGTAACGACACTCGAGCAATTGGGTTTGCCCCCTTTCTCTTCCCCGTGTGTCCCCTATAGCCCCCCCCTTTGGCTCTGGGAGACTCAGGGAAACCCCTGAAACAGCAGGGAGGGGGACAAGGAGAGGGCAGGCCATTCCATTCGGCAAACAGAAATGCTTGTGGGAGCCAGTGTGGTGTAGTGGTTAAGAGCAGTAGATTCGTAATCTGGTGAACCGGGTTCGTGTCTCCGCTCCTCCACATGCAGCTGCTGGGTGACCTTGAGCTAGTCACACTTCTTTGAAGTCTCTCAGCCCCACTCACCTCACAGAGTGTTTGTTGTGGGGGAGGAAGGGAAAGGAGAATGTTAGCCGCTTTGAGACTCCTTTGGGTAGTGATAAAGCGGTATATCAAATCCAAACTCTTCTTCTTCTCTTCTCTTGTGCTGATGAAGCTATCTGTTCAACGCTACACTGAATTCCTCACATAGGTAGGAAGTGATGTCAAGGACTGTTACCTTGGAAAGCAATATGCCTGTCAGAGCTATTGAGCTAGATGGGGAAATAGTCTGAGCAAGTATAGGCAGCTTGATAGGTTTCCCATTATTACATGATGTGTCTATTTCCAAAACCCAAGAGGATGAATTGGTAATATGTTTAGAATAAGTTTTATTCAAAACGAAACCAAAACATGCATGTAAAGTTTTCTATGGGGTCTTTCCTTTAAAAACAAACAACATTTATCTCAGCATTCTGGATGCTGTCATTTCACAGTAATCCTACCTGATGCATTTCTTCCCAAGAATTCCTCTTGAATGTATTGTATTCATTTATCATTGAACGGACATGGCAGTTGACTCTTACTGTCATGCTGTGGACCCTCTGCCACCTGTTCTTCTCTAGTTTTTGAACGATCCTGGTTAGCTCAGTGCTTATAATCCAAGCTCTTTTCAGCAACAACTGCAAGTTATCACAAGCGCTGTGTTCCGATGACAGAGAAAATTCACTTTGGGCATCTTCTTCTAGGCTGATTGGTTTCGACTGAAGAATACACATGCATTCACAATCAGTCATGAGCTTCAAGTCTTCCATCCACCGTTGAACAGAGTCTACCTGGATTAAATGCATACTGAAAAGAAGGGCGGGGGAGAGGAAAATACTACATATTAGTATACTAGCTCCTATCTAGTAAATCTGGCGCAGAGCTTCTACATTTCAGGCACAAGATTTAGGCACAAAAAGTATATTGAAAAAGTATATGAATACCGGCTGAATGCTAGACATTCTAAGGTTGATTTCATAAGCATTAATTTTCCAGATTCTATCAAATATCCACGTTTCTAACAGCGGGCGGGCAGATGTATTGGCGAGTCAAAATTTAGGGTTTGATAGAGACAGCCATTTCCTGTTTTTTGTCCCCAAGATACTATATACTGCCTCCATTTAGAGATTATATTTTATCCATAATCATGGCTAATAGCCATGATTATGGATAAATAGACCATTTATCTCAGTTTGAGAAAAAGGCAACAGAATCTACTTTGTTCCAGCTAATCCACTTTATGAACTACAGCTACACATGGTTTTTAATTTGTCTGCATGCATAAACTGCACAGTAATGTCCATTCCTGCAGTAGCTGACATTTGGCTGAATGATATGTGCCTGTTTAACACAAAATACCCACAAAATTCCTGAGATTATGTTACATATTATATGCACATAAAATATGCACATTAGCCATAGATTTCCCATTCATGGTGGCCTATGCAACTCTGCTTAAAGGTTTGGTCTTGAGTACCTGCTCCCCATTCCACTCCCTAGCAAGTTAGTAGCTTGTTTTCACTGTGATTATTTAACACGCCAGTCACACTTTTATATAAGACTGGTGTCAGATTCTAAACATTTATTTGGATATCAGTCACAATGATTTAAGTTGATTGCAAGTCTAAGTATGTATAACGAGGATTAGAACCCCAGAGCTATTTCATATCACGATTTCCTATGCAGCAACTCAGATTGACTTGTTCAGTAATTTGGGGGTGATGAACTAATCTTGTGAACATTGGACACATGTCCAGACCTTATTGTTTACAGACGACACAAGAATAAGCACACTGCCAGTTATGCTCAACGGAGAGGTGCTGCATCGTCTGTTACTACAGAGGAGCCATACAGAGAAGTGTACTGACCTTGCTGTGAAGGGATTATTCGCAAATTTAATCCGAAAGTACCTTTGATCTGCGAGCCAAAATTATGACTCTAGGAGGATTCCTTGAGGTATCCAGCAACTTTCCTCGGCTAGCTCCAAAAGTAACAAGAGTTACCTTAAACTCAATCTATGACCAATATTCTTCCTTATTATGGATTGTAGTTTTCATGTGCTGTAGTCTTCAAAACTGTAATTTGATTAGTTATGCTTTGTGCCTGTTGTATTTTCATACTGTAATAGCTTCTTTCATTCATACTCTTGTTTTCAAGATTCTGATTTGTTTTAGAGGATTCACTTATTTTTCCTGGGTTGCATCCAATGGTGGCTTTGCCTTGGCAAGAAACATTTCAACTTGCACAAGTCATTTTGCCATTCCCTCTCTAACCAGTTTGACCCTGAGTTGCTCCTAAGGATTACTGGGCCTTCTAGAATAGAACGGGGTATGGCCAAGAGGACTGCAGTAGTTTGGTGAGGCTGGCAGCATTTGGGTGCCCTGGGGTGCACAAGTAAAAACATTTCCCCCTAAAGCAAAGCCATTATTTGATGCAACCCCTTATTGATGCAACCCCTTATTTGAATATATATATATATAATCATGGAACATAAAATCCAGCCCTCATAATAGATTTCATAAGTGCATTTTGTATTCAGTACAGTGGTACGTCGGGTTACTAACTTAATTCGTTCCGGAGGTCTGTTCTTAACCTCAAACCGTTCTTAACCTGAGGTACCACTTTAGCTAGTGGAGCCTCCCACTGGCACACAATTTCTGTCCTCATCCTGAGGTAAAGTCCTTAACCCGAGGTACTGTTTCCGGGTTAGCGGAGTCTGTAACCCAAAGTGTTTCTAACCCAAGGTGTTTTTAATCCAAGATACCACTGAATTAGCCTGGCTACATATAAAACAACCATACTAGGTGTATTTTATAGTCCAGAGTGGAATCTTAAGAACAGCGGCTACTTTGCCTTTCAAGGTGCACAACATCTCCAAACAAGCTGCAAATATATAGCTCTAAGCACCGCTATATTACTTCTTTATTATTCTACATTTATTCCCTGGTTTCAGTTAAAATTAAAATCAATAACTGGACCAGCAGAGAGAAACCTTTACAGGCAGGAAAACAGCTTAACTGATTTTCCTGAGATTAATAGAAGTATTAGAATGGCAATCATTCTGAGCCCACACTAACAGCTATAGAAATGGCACTGCCTTTCCTGTTGCTCTTAGAGATGCTCTTGGTTCAGACCCTAATTAGATTTCAGGAATCGATGCTGGGAGTGTTGCAAAAAAAGGGGGAGGGGGATATTTTCTGACCTGTACCATGAACATTCATGCTGAATGTTTTGGGTATATGTTCGGTAGTTCTAGAACTTGGATGAAAACTATAGGTACAGGCCATTTGTCTTAAGCTTGAATTGTTGCTGGGCATGCATCTTTCAGCAAATGTAACATCTAAAGGAGTCTCAGGGTACTATAGTAAGAGTTGTGTGTGTTGGAAATAAGAACCGCCTTGTAGGGCAGGGGACAAGAGAATTAGATTGTGAGCTTTCACCTTTCACTTACAAGGTTTAATTCATCTAATAGATTTTATCCTGCCTTTCAGTGTATCTCCACTATCCAATCGTCCAAGGCAGTTCATGAGTAGAATCCTGGGTTTGAAATACAAATGCACATTTATGCAAAAATTAGAGCACAAGCTTTGAAAGTAGAGGGTTCTGGGTTTAATGCTCAGCTTTTTCAGATAGGGATGGGAAAGACTCCTGCCTGAAGAGCAACTATATACAGTACCAAGTGACATGGACCATTGATCGGATTCAGTATAGGACAGCTTCATAAGCTGATATGAATTCACATGTCTTCAATATTATGTTTTCCAATATTCTATAATGCTGTGGGGTTTGTGTCAAAATATTTCTCTAAATTACATGAAGAACAGCATTATAAAAAAGCTATGAGAATTATAAATATCTTAGCATTGTAAGTGTTTTAGACCTATAGATAGATGATAGATGATAGGTAGATAGGTAGATAGATAGATATGGATAGATGATAGATGATAGATAGATAGATGATAGATGATAGATGATAGATAGATAGATGATAGATGATAGATAGATAGATAGATAGATAGATAGATAGATAGATGATAGATATAGATGATAGATAGATAGATAGATAGATAGATAGATAGATGATAGATAGATAGATGATAGATATAGATGATAGATAGATAGATTAGATGATAGATAGATAGATAGATAGATAGATAGATAGATAGATGATAGATAGATATAGATAGATAGATGATAGATAGATGATAGATAGATAGATGATAGATAGATAGATGATAGATATAGATGATAGATAGATAGATTAGATGATAGATAGATAGATAGATAGATAGATAGATAGATAGATAGATGATAGATAGATATAGATAGATAGATGATAGATAGATAGATGATAGATAGATAGATGATAGATAGATAGATGATAGATAGATAGATTAGATAGATAGATAGATAGATAGATAGATAGATAGATAGATAGATGATAGATAGATGATAGATAGATGATAGATAGATAGATAGATAGATAGATAGATAGATAGATAATTGATAGATAGATGGATGGACATTTGTGTAACTGTCTAGAGATGAGCTGTTTGTGTGTATCAAACCCTGCACAGACCTAACAGCAGGTTGAACATGTCAATCTCTGACAAAACTGATCATCTCTTTAGTGGGAAGAAAAACTTTCAGAAGAGCAGATGGCTGGTGCTATTAAAGCTGACATTTCGTTGCTGGCAGTGTCAGAAACAATTCTGCTCATCCCCCAGTGGCAAATGCAGAGAGACATCTTCAACGTGTGCAGTTACTGGTCCAGCCAGGCACACACCATCCTTTCTAGAGACAAATGCATTGTATTGTAAAGCCTTCAAAATTTGAGAGTTTCCCGTTTATGCCAAGCAGTCCGGTCCAAAACACTTTAGATAATAAAGTAAAATACATGGCTAAACAAAGTCAGTCACATTTCAGGTGAAGTAAAGTACTATTGATTTTCAATGTGATGAGCTCCTAAGTATTGTCATTTCTTAGAATGATTTAGGCTAAAACTCTGAACTCACATACTCTTAAAATATATACAGTAGAGTACAAATGAAATAAGTGAGACTAAT
Source organism: Podarcis cretensis (assembly GCF_951804945.1). NCBI lineage: Eukaryota > Metazoa > Chordata > Lepidosauria > Squamata > Lacertidae > Podarcis > Podarcis cretensis. The sequence goes on along the minus strand of NC_137170.1, from coordinate 72,737,635 downwards.
CCACGTGAATGGCTTGAGGACTTGCATTTTTCTTCTATTTTGCTTTTACAGCAATTCAGAAAAATACATGAAAAACATAAACAGAGTCACTACGGATTTAAGGCACCCACAGAAAACCAGCTACTTGATCAAAAGCCAGACAGAAGAGCCAGGTCTTACAACTCAGGATTAGATTTCAATCATTAATCCAGTTTTGTACACAGTCACACTGAAGGTGACTTGAGCAAATGTAATTAGGTACACAACATCCATCTTGGACTCATGAAGACCTGATTCATAAACCATAATGCTTGCAATTAAGCCTGATCTCTTCCATTAAAGACAGCAAGGCTTAGTTGGCTTGTGGGTAATAGCTCAGGTTTAATTGGTATGAATCTTGTGCCATAAATTACTTAGAATATGCATGTGATGCATAAGCCAAAACTGACTTCTCTTCTGTCCTTGGTTACAACCCTACAGTTATGAAAATCACTGTTCTGAAAATCTAAGATTCTACATTATTTTGAATGGATCTAGGCCAGCGCTAGTCACACATTAGTTGTATTTAGATGTCACAATAAACCATGGTTATAATGAAGGTTGCAAGCATTGCCTCCCCCAGGTTTGCACTTATTTCTCCTCTTCTGGCTTGTCTACAAGGAATTTGGAAGTTTGGGGTTCCATTTTTCATTAGCAAGAGCTTGTCATCTCTTTCCAGTGAAACAAACTATGTTTATTCTTAATGTGTTTGAAAGAAGCCAGCTTCAAACAATGGCTTGTTTCAATGAACCAGAGTTAAGATTAACCAAAGTTTAAGGTTTGACTGACATGTGAGAAGTGAATGTTTCTAATCTCCTCACAACTTTACTAGAGGAGGGTGGGGAGCATAGTAGCCTGGGAGTGGGGGAGAGGCTAAACTAATTCCCATCACAATAAACCATAATTTATCATGATATCCAAACACAGCCATTCTGTACAGCTAAAGATGAATCTAGGGTCCTTTCTCAGGTGTGTTCATTCTTTTCAAACCATAATGTTGAGGAATCACAGGGCTCCTATCCAGCCCATAGAAAAAAGTATGAAAACTTATGTAAAGAGAGCTCTGCATACTCTCTCTCTCTCTATCTCTCTCTTTCTCTCTCTCTGACCTAAATTAACTATGGAGAACCTGAGAAACACACATGGTTCAAATTGAAAAACACTCTCTCTACTTTCTTCATTCGGGCCTTTATATTCTTGACGTGTTTTTTTAAAAGCCACAAATATCTGTGACAAACATGGTTTAATCGCATTTGACCATATGCCCTAACCAAAATTACATGCTTTCCCAACAGTCTAAAATAATGCTTACAGAGCGCTACAGGAGCCAGTGGGAAAGTCTTCCAAATCTGGGGTGAGTAATAGACAGCCCAAACCTATATTAATTCACAGTATGGACCCTCTTAAATGTGTCTACACATTTACCTTTCCATTTTAACTATACACACACATCAATAAGTATTTGCACAGCAGGCAACTAATTAAAGAAATTGTAGTCATCCTGTCCAGCAGAAATTATAGAAAATGAATTGCCTTGAGACAGGTCATTTAAACAAAACAAAACAAAACAAAACAAATCCCTTCTGATTATTCAATCCATTTTTATATATATGATACCATAACCCCATTTCAGTTGAGGACCACTTTATGCTACACATGCTCTGCTTCATTTGCCTTTTATAACCCATAAGCATCCTATACTAGAGTATTTTGTGAGTAGAATTTATGCTAGTGATCAGAATTTAGCAGGTGCTCACCACTTGCATCATCATCATCATCATCATAATTTATTATTTATACCCCACCCATCTGGCTGGGCTTCCCAGCATCCGAACTGTGCTCCGAAAATGTTTGTATAAGAGCATAGTTGTGCTGTCTCCTTGGTGCGGTATCCTACGATCCAGCATAGGATTCAGATAAAAGGGAGAAAGCAACAATTTCCCACCCTAGAAAAGGGTGGAAGTCCATGGAGATGGGGCACACAGCAGTTACTTGTGGGAAAAGCAAATTTCCACCAAAAAGCACTGGATCCACTTTCCTACTGCAGTTAAGAGCAGCATAAATGCCATAGTCCACAATGCCTGTCAACAATGATAGATAAGGTAGATCGGTGAGCCACAGGTGATATTTAATGCTGTTAGAAGAAGTGTGTGCTAGCTTTGAAAGAATTAGGTGCAAGATGGGTAGACATTATATCTGAAACACGTATTCTAAGACATTTCAGCTCATCATTACAAAGTAGAAGAGAATATGGATTCATTTCAGTGACACGTTAAATGTCATTTCAGCTGGGGTCATTTCTTACCCTCAAAAAGCTATATAAAAGAATGCATAGCAAATAAATGAAAATGAGGGCTAATGGATTGTTGCTAGCATGACACAGAAAAGCAATATTTTTAGAAGGAATATGAAGGAGTAAGCACTCGCTAGAGAACATGTAGTCGTTCTGATAAGTGTGCTTAGTTTTTCATGAGCATTCATCCCGATTGGTGTTTGGGGAGGTCATGTGATAAACAGCATTCATCCCAATCTGCAATGTTTATACATTTTCCCGCCAAAATAATTTCTTCATCCCACACTTTTCAGTACAGATTGGTGCAGTGTAGATCAGAGCTTGTTTTTCCAGCTGATGCTCACCAGAGCTCAACTCCAACACCTCTCAGGTAGGCGCCATTGCCATTCCAAGAGAATAAGGGAGACGTTCATTGTGAACTCCAGCACCTCTCTTTCTAGAAAAATAGTACTGGTGTAGATGCACTGGCAAAACCAATCCAGCAGTCCAGTCAGTGCATCCGCACCATGTCATTTTCCACATCAACTTGCCCCTCTTGTCCCATAAGCAGCAGCAGCAACACACCTGCCACAAAGCCAGTGTTGGGGCTCCACTCCACTTCTAGAGATATGGGGACAAAGAGCGGGGAAGGGAGGGCAAAGCCATGGAAGGCTTTGAAGGTAAATACGAGGAGTCTGTGCTCCATTCAGGATCAGACAGAAAACTAATGTGGGGATTTCAGGAAGGGTGCTATTGTCTGCGTGATGAGAATGGTAAGGCATTAACCTTGGAGCTTTGTCAGTTTGTGCTAATTCTATTAAAAGCATAACACATTAAAGTTACCACTGTTAGAATCTCAGAATATATACAACGGTATGGCATATTGACAAAAAGGCCATTTATCCCGACGTAACAATGGGGGGAAATAGCTACATATAAAAGCAGCAGTAAAAATAATTCAGGAGAAAAGCACATATCCTTCTGCCAGCCAAAGGTATTCTAGCTTAGGTAATTGAAAAAATATATATCTGCCCTACCTATGAATAACTGTGACTGGCCACACAGTAGCTTGTGGCTGCACCCTTTGCCAAGCCAGCTTTGCGATGTGTGTTTTGTGCAATCCTGATTTTAAAAATCAACTAAATATCAAGTGCATGGATGGAATAATGCCCATGAATTAATGTCACCAGCAGCAACAAATGCTAAATTGGTTGTGCTAAGTTGCATCAAAAGAGTGTTTTTCACTAACCCACTTTGCGCTCAGCCATTTGGACACAATGACAATTCCTGTGGAAGCCTACTACAACCTACAGTTTGCAGTCACAGCAGCATCCTACCCACCTAGCCGGTCTGGAGCAGTGCAGGATTACGTAGTTGCCAGTGGAGCAAATTTTGGTTCCCATTCCTAAATTGGTCAAAGGATGAAAGGTTCCACACACTGAGAGGCACACACCTCTTCTGCATGATTACATTAACTGGCTTCAAGGCGGGCTTCATATAGGTTGACTTTTTTTTCACTCTGTATGAGTTAGGTCACAACAGACAGATTCTGTGTAAGCTACGAAAAAGCAGTGGTAGGGAGCCTCTGACCTGTAGGCTTTGCCAGACCTACCCATTTGGCCTGTGAGGCTGTTCTGACCAAGTGTCACCCACCTGCCACACATAATGGGACATGGATGGCGCTGCGGTCTAAACCACTGAGCCTCTTGGGCTTGCTAATCAGAAGGCCAGCGGTTTTAATACACGTGACAGAGTGAGCTCCCATTGCTCTGTCCCAGCTCCTGCCAACCTAGCAGTTCGAAAGCACGTGAGTGCAAGTAGATTAATAGGTACCACTGCAGCGGGAAGGTAAACAGCATTTCTGTGCACTCCGGCACTCATCCTGGTGTCCCATTGTGCCAGAAAGGGTTTAGTCATGCTGGCCACATGACCTGGAAAGCTGTCTGTGGACAAACGCTGGCTCCCTTGGCCTGAAAGCAAGATGAGAGCTATAAGCCCATAGTCGCCTTTGAATGGACTTAACCATCTTTTCTCGCCTGCTTCTTGGGAGAAAAGCAATGACAAACCTAGGCAGCATCTTAAAAAGCAGAGACATCGCCTTGCCAACAAAGATCTGTATAGTTAAAGCTATGGTTTTCCCAATAGTGATGTATGGAAGTGAGAGCTGGACCATAAAGAAGGCTGATCACCGAAGAATTGATGCTTTTGAATTATGGTGCTGGAGGAGACTCTTGAGAGTCCCATGGATTGCAAGAAGATCAAACCTATCCATTTTTAAGGAAATCAGCCCTGAGTGCTCACTGGAAGGGCAGATCCTGAAGCTGAGACTCCAATACTTTGGCGACCTCATGAGAAGAGAAGACTCCCTGGAAAAGACCCTGATGTTGGGAAAGATGGAGGGCACAAGGAGAAGGGAACAACAGAGGACGAGATGGTTGGATAGTGTTCTCGAAGCTACTAGCATGAGTTTGACCAAACTGCAAGAGGCAGTGGAAGACAGGGGTGCCGGTGCTCTGGTCCATGGGGTCACGAAGAGTTGGACACAACTAAACAACTAAACAACAACAACAACCATCTTTTCTGACCAAGCCTCACCCACCTGCCACACACACTACAGGTGTGGTGCAGGTAAGGGTGTGGTGGTGCCAGAAAGGAAAGACATGGAGGACAGTGGTGAACATTTTGAGAGATTTTGAGAGGTTGCAGTTGTGAGGGGATTGTTACTAAAGCCAACCTACTCAGGTTGGTGGACTAGGGATCTCCTCTTTGGCCCTGATGACCTAATTGCCTCTTTTCTTCTTTCCGGGGTGTGAGGTGCCCAATGGCTCTGTGGTGGTAAAAATGGCATTTGACTGCAGAAACTCACCTATATTTCCAAAAATGTTACTAGTGGGTCTGTAAATTTATGCAAAAGGTTAACTGATGGCATTGGGTCATTTCTCTCAGTGTCTCGTTTTTCCAGTCTTCAGTTCAATTGTATCAATTAAAAAAAACTGAAAATTAAAATTCATCAGAATTTTAGTGCAAATTTTCCTAATATTTCACCTGATATAAACATTTTAAGCAAATATACCCAATGTAATGCACATATATATTTCACATTTACATCCATTTTTATCCACACTTTTTGGAGAACTATATCAAAAAATTCAGAGTTTTATTGGTGTCTGAAGCACATCATTGTTAAACCTGCAGATGTTAGAAGAATGAATCTCTCTCCATGTAATTCCTTATAACTGACATAGGTGGCTATAAAAATTAAGTTTTTCAGAAAATTATTGTTGATTTCACTCCACCGGCATCGATTGTATTGATCATTATAATTGTACAGATGTAGGTTAGATGCAGCAGTACAGAGTTAATTTTTCTTGAATAAATCATCTTCATTGTCACCAGTGGTGACAAATTTATAAGTTATGAATATGCACTTATTATTACAAAGCCTGGATATCTACAGGGTTAATGAAGTGTTGCACCAACACTTCGGAGTATCTGATGATTAAGAAGTCCAGAGTTGTTGACAGAATATTTATTCAGTTGATTGATATATATATAATCTAAAAACATGGTCAAAACAAAGAAGAAGAAGAAGAAGAAGAAGAAGAAGAAGAAGAAGAAGAAGAAGAAGAAGAAGAAGAAGAAGAAGCAATTATAAGGCATGCATGAGGGGCACCAATTCCACAATGAAACCCATCTGGAAGCAACCAAAAGAGAATAAGGTTTAGACTGCATTGTGATTAAAGCAATGTTTTCACCAAATAGTTTGATCCTGTTGAGTATCTTCTACCTGCTTCCAGTACCTGTGCAATCATACAGAACCATTTCATTTATAGGAACAATACTTTCACATACTTCCATCATGAATACTTGTGTAAATGTTGGTACAGCTGTTTTACTGGGATTTCTTTTCAAAGGAAAAGAATACAAATAGTCTTGCCGTGATACGCTTGTTGCAAACCAGTTTTTCTAACCCTGGAGCATAGTTTACAGGAATAGTCCGGAAGTCTTTTATTTATTTATTTTTAAAAGTGTGATTTTCCAAATCTGCTGTGGAGAGGCTTATGTCAGATAGAAGCTACAAGTCAGAGTCAGCAGTTCAGCAGGTTCATCTTTGAATTCTTTCAGCACTCTTGGGTGAACGCCAAGCAGTCCTGGTGACTTATTGCTGTTTAATCAATTAGCTACACTGAAACATTTCTTCCACCGAAATGTTAATGTGTGACAGCTTTTCGGATATGCTACCACAAGACAATAAATAATTCAAGGGTGGGTATTTCTCCAGTATCCTCTGTCCAAGGAGGATAGACAGATGTGGAAAATTCATTAACCTTTTACACAGCAGTTTTCATGATCCAAGAGCTTGTCACTTATAGTGGCCCAGTTATCCTTCAAAATACCTGAGAAGCTACACTGTCCTTATACCTGAAATACTGATGTTGTAGTAGCACAACTTGTCTAAACGGTTCTGCAAACAAAGCTCTGGACCCCTCCTTTGCGAGGGTATATTTTCCCTTTACGGTGTCCTTCCTTTGTTTTTTGATGTCATCATTCCCAGAAATACAAGGTAGAATCCAACAGAAGACCAGAATTGGGGGGAACAGGGGACTATTTGAATGAGGAATCATGAGAAGCCCGAGACATTTTGGCACCTGAGACAAGCCACCAATTGGTGCTCACCCTAATCTCACCCTGCCAGGAAGAAGGGATAAGTGAATATCTACCTCAGAAACAAGAGAGGAATAAAGATCTACATTGGGATTTGCTGCCTCTGTGGATCCTGCCACCTAAGGTGGTCACCTAATCTAGCCTCATGGGTAGGCTGGTCCTGCCCTTTTTGCTAATGGATGCCTTTTTGTCAATGGAACGAAGACTACTAAATTCTACCTAGAAGACCAATTATTCCTCTCCAACATTCACTAACCAGGTGCCTTCACTGACTGATATATCCACCTAACTACGTACGCAATGTAAGCCATAAAACACCAGAGAACTAGTCTCACGAAATCCTGTAACTTAACTTCTGCTAGCAGGATTCATTTTGCAAGTCACCTGGCTCCATAGCTGTATGAATAAGCTAATCACATAAGTTGTTTTGAAATGCATGAATCAGCCAAAAAAAACCCACCCCAAAACACCAATACTTTGCTAACCCTGATCTTACCAACACTTGCAATTTTATCTAGTCTGTGGTGACATCATGTTTTGAAAGGTTAAATCTCAAAAGGAATCGAAATTATGGAAACTCAGAGAATGAGAGGAGGTGTCTAAACAGGTAGCACCAGACAGATAATTAACTGATTCAAGAATATGAAGTCACCCTACTCATTTCTTGTCACTGAATGAGAATGGAGATCATTCACTTCCCAGTGAACTTCTAAATACAAATTAGGCACTCAGTATTCCAAGGCATTTTTTTTAAAAAATGAACGTTTTCCAGAAAGGGAACACAGAGAACAAAAATAAGCCAAGTGTCCTGCGATGATTGTTGCTTTGGGCTCAAATAAAGTTCCATATTATTATACATGAAAACAACCTTTGGAATTAGAAAACTGAAACAGCAGTGGATGCTATTGTCTTTGCCACAATAGCAATATCATCCTCTCAGGCTTGAGGATGTAACCCCTGACACTAAATATTAACAAGCAGATAGTTTTTCTTCAGGAGCCAATTTGCAATAGAAAATAAATATTAGAATAAAAATATTGTTCAAAATATATATGTCTCCCTGTTTTACTCTAAGGAAATATGCACATTTAAAATATCTAGATTTTTTTCCCTAGAGTATAAAAATTTCTGTATTATCTTGCCCTTTTTGTAGAAACAAAGAGAGAGACTTCCTGGCCCATTAAATTGTAAATGAGAAGTTTATAGGCCTGCAAACAAATAAATAAGCAAATAAACTGGCTGGGGTTATGATTAATGTGTGAAACTCAGGAGCTTTACACCTCAGATGTGAACATAATAGCAGCAAAAATCCAGCCCTTAAAACTCAAATTATCAAACTAAAAACAGCAGCAAAACCAACAATCATCTCTTCATGCTCTGTTTCTTCCTGTGAGATATTATAGTTGGCTAATGTTTTCTAATATTGCTTCCTGTCCTGAACCCTGCGGGTAGAATGCACAGACACAGCTGTATTAATGAGTAAAAAGATCTAACCATTTAAAGAGCTTGGAAGAGCTGGTTTTCACATCTAACAATCTGAAAAGTGAACTAGCCCAGCTAGCTTCCAGAAAAGAAAATGTCTGTACTGTTGTCCTTTCTGCTCTCTAGCCCCTTAAGTGAACCAGCTTCCCCTGACCAAGTGACACATTGTGCAAGATTTGCTTCCAATTTGTCTTAACACCTTAGCTTAAAATGATGGTGGGTCCAAATGTTTAGACTTGAAACCACAGAAGTACATATTCTCATTCAGTCACAACATCCTGCTATCAGAATATAATACATAGGCTGTCAGGATACGCAGAACTGATTGTTTTGCCTGGACTTCAGTGTTTCCTGACAGACTTTTGTCTTGCGAGGATGTATTTTTAATGAGAGCAGGAAGCTACTTTTGAAAGGTGAGCACCTTCTAGAGAAAAGCAATAACAAGAATACAAAAGAACTCAGGACTCCAGACACCTGCCCTTTTTTGGCACCCTCAGTTTACAAGCAGTTTTGCTTAAAGTCTGTGGAAGCAGTGAGAAGGCTGGTATGTAGAAAAACTTGGGGGCTTGACTATTGTAACAGGGATTCTCTTCAGTGGCAGAAAAAGAGCAGGAGAGGAGATCTGTAGTTTAGGGTCTTCCATAAGTTTTGTTTTGCTAATAATTAGCTCCAGTGAGCTGCTCTAAAGATGATGGAGGTGTTGGTTTGGGATACCTGTCCTCTCATGTCAATTCCCTGATGTAACGCAAGCCCCTACCCTGACATTGAGAAAAACAGCATCAGAGTGGCACACAAACTCAGATTCTGTGTGGTTATAGCAGTGGCAGGGCAGCAAGGTGGGATGGTTAGGTTAGACTCCATTATGTCTTCGTGATCAGAAGTGGAAAGGTTAAGCTTCTGACATTTCAACCTTGATCATAACGGGTAAATCCACAAATAACTTTTTACATTGTTGAAGGAAATTTGCTGATTTGCATGCCAAGAGCCCGCGGCCCGCAGTTCCCTAGTGGCTAACAAACACACAGACATGAGCATTTAGGTTTATGGGTTCAAATAGGCCACAGTTTTATTGGTTACAGGTGTGAGCGGTTTGGCTTAGGCATTGGGTGAAGCCAGGCTGTATCTCGACTCCCGCCCATCTGAAGGGAGTCCACCTAAGGGTAAACCACCAATAGGGGGAGCCCTATGATTAACATCAAATAGGGGCAACCCAAGAGGACCCCGTTGGGATTGTGGCATGGCACTAGCCCACGTCCAGGCATAGGACAGGATCCACACCCATGGATCCCTTTAACGAATATCCTTAATGAGGAAGGGCAGGCGGAAGTTACAGCCAAACAAAGGCTTACCCAATGCCTAACCTCACAAAGTTGTGCCGATTGCTACAAGGTAGGCAAAAAGCAAATGGCTAGTACCAATTTGCCAAGTGGAAAAAAATCCTACGTGGCCCCAACAATATGGCAGCAAACATTTGTCCATAGCAAGGTTGTGTCAGAGCAAAGCATGAAAAACAGGGTGGGTGCGTTGGGAGATCTGGAGAAAGGGCGAGAGAAGGGGGCCTTCCAGAAATATTATTGTATGCCACAGTAGCTGCAAGAATATTAATCGCTATGAATTGGAAAGGAGAGAAACTTCTGACTAAACTGGAGTGCCAAAGTAAACTGCTAGAATACGCCGAGTTGGCAAAAATGTCAGAGAAACTGAGAGGTCATACTGATCAAACATTTATTAGAAAATGGGAAATGTACAAAAAAAATATCTTAAGGACTATTGTAATAATATGACATCAGTGGCAGGCCTCGTATGACTTCTGTGGCATGATGGATAATTATAAGAGAATATATTACTGATGAAAATTAACAAAAAGAAAAAAGAAAAAAAACAGTGAGCTAGATAGATTAAGTGGTGGATGCATGATGGGGTGACGTTAGAAGTCGTTAGAAATGCAAGAAGAACTTATTGTGATAAGATGTAACAAATATTACCATTTTCTTGTCTTTTTTCTGGATAAACCCTTTGTTCGTTGTTTCCTTTTAATTTCAATAAAGCTTTAATAAAAAATAAAAAAGGAGGAGGGCCCTCCGGCCACACCACAGTTTAATTTCCTGTAGCCATACCCCCTACCGGGGCTGATTGGCCATTGGGCCACATTGGGCATGGCCCCACCCACTGCTGGTGGTGCAGCCGGGACGGCCACAAGATTGCCCACTGAAAAAGGTGAATGGACATAGCAGCCAAAGTCTGCTTGCCAAAGTCCAGGGAACAGTGTGAACAGGTTTCTGTCCTTTAAAGCCAGAATTAAAGGGGGGGGTGAAACAGGTGTTTTGTTTCATTTTGGAAATTCACATGAACATTGTATACAGGATAGAGGAAAGTTACATGCAAAATTTCAGCAAGATAATCACAGTGGTTAGGTTAAGGGAATGGAAAAAATACTACTTGAGACTCCCTTTGTTTATCTTCTGCTCAAAATGGGACTAAATTCACAGAAAGTGCAAAGCTGATTAGAACTTAAATAGGTAAAGATAAAGGTAAAGGGCCCCTGGACGGTTAAGTCCAGTCAAAGGTGACCATGGGGTGCAGCACTCATCTTGCTTCAGGCTGAGGGACCTGGTGTTTGTCCACAGACAGTTTTCCGGGTCATGTGGCCAGCATGACTAAACCACTTCTTGCACAACGGGACACTGTGACGAGTGCCAGAGTGCACGGAAATGCCCTTTACCTAGCTTTCCAACTGCTAGATTGGCAGAAGCTGGGACAGAGCAATGGGAGCTCACCCCATCACATGGATTCAAATTGCTGACCTTCTGATCGGCAAGCCCAAGAGGCTCAGTGGTTTAGACCACGGCACCACCTGTTCCTAGAACAGAAATAAATATGGCCATGCGGCAGAGTGATTTGAGCCATCCTGTTCCATCTCAAGAGAACAGTATATTCAGTGGTTATATTTGTAAGTATATGTATATCAGTACAGGTTTCTCAGCTTAAATGTCTACATCTATGCAAAAACAGAAGACAAGAAGCATTTCTTTGTCATTACAAAATCCTATGCATTTCTTGCTACACCACTCCTGTTAATATAGGCTAATATACACAACAGAAACGACAATGTAATCTTGTGCCTCATTAAGTTAATAGGAGAAAACATGCATAGGATCGCAGTCTGAAAGACCTAACAGACGCCAAATACTTAACAGACCTAACAGACACCCAATAATTTGCTGAGGCAAAAAAAATGGGTCAGTAACATACTAGGCCACTAGCCTATTTGTCAGAAGCTAAGAGCAAATTCACTGACAGAGCTGTGAAGTCGTTCTGCCAGTTCTCTTTTTATCTTGCTTGTTAGATGTGACTGAACAATTGGTTTTTAAGACCTGCTCTTCCATCTCTAGACAGCAGAGAAGCAAATTAAGGTAATTAAATGAGGAGGTAAATAGGAATGAAGGACAACAAATAAGACAGAAATCTGAGCATGTGGTGAAAAGCAGCTTCAGAATAAGTAATAGGAAGAAGTTATTTGCAAAGAAAGAGTGCACACATTGAAAATATATATAATATGAACAATCGTCTACTGATTTGACAGATTAACTGGTGAAAAGAAGCTCCGTGAGCTAGCTAGGTGATGGGGAGAAGGATGTAGTCAATAATAAGGCATGGATCATGGATTAAAAAGGTCCACACATTATATTTTTCACACACAGCTCAGATTCTGGTCAGATTCACCCTCTCTAACTTTGTAAAAAAAAAGATCAAGAATATTATAAACATTTCAGTATATTATTTATTTATTTCATAAAATCTATACACCGCTTGATTGTAAAAACAACTACTACTACTTCAAAGTGGTTTACAAAAAATGAAAGAATAAAATTATAAATAATAATAATTAAAAACAATAACTTAAAACTTTCCAAAAATTAAAATCAACAATAAACTAAAAACAGATTAAAACTTGCCTCAGTGTTCTAAGTATCTGGGTGTGTATGTCTAAACAAAATTGTATATTATTGCACACAAATAACAATATTCCACATCTGGGAACTTCTTCGATGTCACAAATGGTCAATGCTGCAGGGAGGCACAGTAGCTCATCTAAAACCATCCAGTGACATAAGCAAATGTACTATTAGATTCCCATTAAAAAACAATTTCATCAACCCACGAGGCTACCAGGAGTATGTAGCCAAGGAGTTGCTCTTCAGAGGTAAGCTTCCCATCCACAAATGGAAAAATTCTCATCTCATGACATCTAGATATCAGCTTAAAATATTTCTGGCTACCAGGACACTTAAGGACTTCAATTTGTACTACTGTTTTAATGAGAGTGGTGGTTTTAATGTGTATCATTTTAAGCTTCCATCATAAAGCTCTTCAAGAATCTGTACTGAAAACCAGATACAGATCTCTTCAGTAAGTCAATAAGGTACATAGGCATATAACAATGCTTCAGGGTTTTAATAGCAAATAAGAAGATGAAGCACAACAGAAGTCTTTGCTAGAATTTGTATTCATGACCAAACAGTCCCAAACAAAGCATTTAATAGACAACAAAGCCAGAAGCATCTGTGTCAGGTAAGTGCATCACCATCAATATTCAACACAAACCAATAATGAAAAATCCCACGCAAAGCACGACCCCATGCAAATGGGATAATAACTCAGTGGCAAAACACTGCTCTTAAAATAGCACTCAGAGGAAGAAAACAAATAAGGGTGTTCACATTTAAACACCTGTTCAACTTCCGGAGACTTCCGGAAAGATGTCAACAACCTGAAGCAGACCTGAAAGAAATTTGAAGCAAGGAGAAATTATATGCAACATAAAAATAGTTACCAGGGTCAGTTTGAAACTGATGGGGTGCTTCCAGAACAAGGGCTTAATTTGTCAGTGGGTCATTGAGATATTGCAAGTGAGTTGTTGACAACGGTGTTGGGTTCAGTTGTCTTTGTATACTGCCAGATTCCACACACACACACAAAAAAGGAAATCAAATTAAATTTAGAGAGGGGAAATACAAGCTGGCATTTTGATGCTAATGATGTTGTGCAAAAACTTGCAGGCAGGTAAAAGGTAAAGGACCCCTAGACAGCAAAGTCCAGTCAAATTCCATTATGGGGTGTGGTGCTCATCTCTGCATTCAGCCAAGGGAGCCAGCATTTGTCCACAGACAGCTTTCCAGGTCATGTGGCCAGCATGACTAAACTGCTTCAGGCACACGGAGGACTGTGATGAGTGCCAAAGGGCACGGAAACGCCATTTACCTTCCCATCGTACCTATGTATCTACTTATTCATATTTTTAAAGAATACAATTGTCTAAATTACAGATAAATTATTGAAGCTGAAAAACTGTTACATTAGTCACATCTCATAAAACACAACAAAAGAAGTGTTTAAACTACCTGTGGCAATACTTTTTGGTTGTTTTTGTACGGAAGATCAATACAGTTAAAACACAAATAGTTCAATATTAATTGGAATTTAAATAACACTAGCTAAATCATCCCCTTCATGGATCACTGCCTTGCCGTGGCGAAGGGGCTTGAAGAACTCAGAGAAGCTATGAACTATGCCGAGCAGGGCACCCAAGATGAACAGGTCATAGTGGAGAGTTTTGACCAAACGTGATCCACCTGGAGGAGGAACCGGCAAGCCACTCCAGTATCCCTGCCAAGAAAACTCCATGGACAAAGACAACAGGCATATAAAAGTTATGACGCTGGAAGATGAGCCCCTCAGGTCGGAAGGCGTCCAACATGCTACTGGGGAAGAGCGGAGGGCGAGTACAAGTAGATCCAGAGCTGATGAAGCGGCTGGGCCAAAGCCGAAAGGACGCTCAGTTGCGGATATGCCTGGAAGCGAAAGGAAAGTCCAATGCTGTAAAGAAAAATATTGCATAGGAACCTGGAATGTAAGAACCATGAACATGGGTAAGTTGGAGGTGGTCAAAAATGAGATGGCAAGAATAAATATTGACATCCTGGGCATCAGTGAACTAAAATGGACGGGAATGGGTGAATTCAGTTCGGATGACCATCATATCTACTACTGTGGGCAAGAAACCCGTAAAAGAAATGGAGTGGCCCTCATAGTCAACAAAAGAGTGGCAAAAGCTGTACTGGGATGCAATCTCAAAAATAATAGAATGATCTCGATACAAATCCAAGGCAGACCTTTTAACATCACAGTAATCCAAGTTTATGCACCAACTACTGGTGCTGAAGAAACTGAAATTGACCAATTCTATGAAGACTTACAACACCTTATAGAAGTGACACCAAAGAAGGATGTTCTTCTCATTATAGGGGATTGGAATGCTAAAGTAGGGAGTCAAGAGATAAAAGGAACAACTGGCAAGTTTGGCCTTGGAGATCAAAACGAAGCAGGGCAAAGGCTAATAGAGTTCTGTCAAGAGAACAAGCTGGTCATCACAAACACGCTTTTCCAACAACACAAGAGACGACTCTACACATGGACATCACCAGATGGGCAGCATCGAAATCAGATTGATTATATTCTCTGCAGCCAAAGATGGAGAAGCTCTATACAGTCAGCAAAAACAAGACCTGGAGCTGACTGTGGCTCAGATCATCAGCTTCTTATAGCAAAATTCAAGCTTAAACTGAAGAAAGTAGGAAAAACCACTGGGCCGGTAAGATACAATCTAAGTCAAATCCCTTATGAATACACAGTGGAAGTGAGGAACAGGTTTAAGGATTTAGATTTGGTGGACAGAGTGCCTGAAGAACTATGGATGGAGGCTCGTAACATTATACAGGAGGCAGCAACGAAAACCATCCCAATGAAAAGGAAATGCAAGAAAGCAAAGTGGCTGTCCAATGAGGCCTTACAAATAGTGGGGGAGAGAAGGCAAGCAAAATGCAAGGGAGATCGTGAAACATACAGGAAATTGAATGCAGATTTCCAAAGAATAGCAAGGAGAGACAAGAAGACCTTCTTAAACAAGCAATGCAAAGAAATAGAGGAAAGCAATAGAATGGGAAGAACCAGAGATCTGTTCAAGAAAATTGGAGATATGAAAGGAACATTTCGTACAAAGATTTCCATAATAAAGGACAAAAGTGGAAAGGACCTAACAGAAGCAGAAGACATCAAGAAGAGGTGGCAAGAATACACAGAGGAATTATACCAGAAAGAAACGGATGTCTCATATACCCCAGGTAGTGTGGTTGCTGACCTTGAGCCAGACATCCTGGAGAGTGAAGTCAAATGGGCCTTAGAAAGCACTGCAAATAACAAGGCCAGTGGAAGTGATGGTATTCCAGCTGAACTATTTAAAATTTTAAAAGATGATGCTGTTAAGGTGCTACACTCAATATGCCAGCAAGTTTGGAAAACTCAGCAGTGGCCAGAAGATTGGAGAAGATCAGTCTACATCCCAATCCCAAAGAAGGGCAGTGCCAAAGAATGCTCCAACTATCGCACAATTGCACTAATTTCTCACGCTAGCAAGGTTATGCTTAAAATTCTACAAGGAAGGCTCAAGCAGTATGTGGACCGAGAACTCCCAGAAGTGCAAGCTGGATTTAGAAGAGGCAGAGGAACCAGAGACCAAATTGCAAACATGCGCTGGATTATGGAGAAAGCTAGAGAGTTCCAGAAAGACATTTACTTCTGCTTCATTGACTATGCAAAAGCCTTTGACTGTGTCGACCATGGCAAACTATGGCAAGTTCTTAAAGAAATGGGAGTGCCTGATCACCTCATCTGTCTCCTGAGAAATCTCTATGTGAGACAAGAAGCTACAGTTAGAACTGGATATGGAACAACTGACTGGTTCAAAATTGGGAAAGGAGTACGACAAGGCTGCATTTTGTCTCCCTGCTTATTTAACTTATATGCAGAATTCATCATGCGAAAGGCTGGGCTGGATGAATCCCTTGTTGATTTGCAGTGTCCAAGTGCACAGCGGAATGATGAGGAATACGTGCCAACATGCTCTATATTGCTTTATTTACATTTCAAAGCTGGTAGATTACAGAAATGCATCTTGCCTCTGCCGGAGCAGAAAATGCATCCTCTCTCCTCTGAAGCACGGAGAGAATCACACTGAGAGAACAGTGAAAAACAGGAAACCAGTGTACGTCACATCCAGTCTCCCTTTCCCGTGGGAAACACAACAGCAATGCTGTCTGTGGAATGTAAACACCTGTCTCGTGACAAGCCTTTCGCTGCACGGTGAAGAGAGCAGAAACCAACATCCTCCCCCTTTCTGTGAACATCACTGGGCAGCGTGTTCATACAATATCAGTACAAACCCAACTTCTGCACATAGGTACAGTGTTGATCCCTTGATACAATCTTGGACAATACATCAGCAGGAATTTCATTACCTGGCATATAGGACACCGTTACGAGTCCCTTCTGAATATGTTCCCTAGCATGTTGCAACTTCAATTGCAAGTGCTTCGTGCTTTGCTTACAACCTTCAGAATTCAGCAAAGCCAAACATGCTTTGTTGTCCTGGTAAACCTGGATTGGACATTTGACAGGAATTTTCATGTCTTTGCACAATTGTAACAACCATTCACAATCCTTAAGTGAATAAGACAGTGCATTCAGTTCAGCTTCACAAGTAATTAAGCTAACTGTTGTTTGCTTCTTGCATGACCAATCAAATAGACCCTGATTGTACATATAGCAAACTCCAGACGTGCTTTTCCTGTCTGTTGTGTCACTTCCAAAACTTGCATCTGCAAATATCTCAAGACCACCAGACTTCTGATTGTTAAATCTCAGTCTGTAATGCATAGTGCCTTTCAAATACCGCGCTATGCGTTTCAGAGCTTTCCAATCCTTAACAGTAGGATTGTTGACTTGTCTGCTTAGCAAATTACAGCTAACAGCAATGTCTGGTCTTGAACATCTGGCAATGAAGTTTAGCTTGCCTAGCACACTTCTGTACAGTGTAGTGTCAGAAAATGCTTCTTCAGTGTCATCTACCTGATAACCTGTTATCATTGGTGTGTCTACAGGGTTAGCATCCATCAGGTTTAATTTGCCTAACACATCAGCAATTTTCCGTGACTGGTGTACTAGAATGTTACCATCTTGATCTCTCTCTATTTCCAGAGATAGATAGTTGTTTACCTCACCAAGATCTTTCATGTCAAAGTGTTCTTTCAGTTGAGCTAGGGCGTTATTGTACATTGTGATATCTTTCCAAAA
This sequence comes from Podarcis cretensis, assembly GCF_951804945.1. Classification (NCBI taxonomy): domain Eukaryota; kingdom Metazoa; phylum Chordata; class Lepidosauria; order Squamata; family Lacertidae; genus Podarcis; species Podarcis cretensis. The sequence continues at coordinate 72,720,009 of NC_137170.1, read as the reverse complement.
GAATAATAAATCATCAACATAAAACAAACAATACAGTTTCTTTTGCCCCTCCTCTTTGACAAATACACAAGGATCAGCTTTCCCTTGCTTAAAACCTAGAGAAAACAATACTTCAGTGAGTTTTGTGTGCCAACACCGTGCACTTTGTTTGAGACCATAAAGGGATTTTTTCAGAGCACAAACAAATCCCTGCTTTACCTGTACGCCATCAGGTGGAAGCATATAAAGTGATTCATCTAGAGATCCGTACAGAAAAGCTGTATTTACATCATGGTGACTAATGTGTAGATTCTCCTCTGCAGCTAGCTTGAGCATAAGCCTAATGCTCTCATACCTCACTGTGGGTGAGTAGGTCTCGTGATAGTCTTCACCTGGTACCTGTGCAAAACCTCTGGCTACCAATCTGGCTTTGTGTCTGACTATCTTGCCATTTTGATCAGTCTTCGCTTTGAAGACCCATTTGCTTCCAAGTAGTTTCATTCCTGGAACTACTGCAACAAGTTCCCATGTTTTGTTCCTTTCCAAGGAATCAAGCTCAGCCTTCATGGCATTTAACCATGGTTCAGCTTCCTTTGAATCCAAATCCTGGATTTCTTGGAAACTTGAAGGTTCAAATACCTTCTTGGAGCTTTTAACAGCTGTTACTGCTATCTTGGCAAACTCATCAGCAAATCTCTTTGGAGGTCTACCTTTTGTGGCTCTTTGTGACCTGCGAATTAGCCTTAAGTCTTCAACACTCTCCTCTTCCTTCTTAGGAGAAAAGTGACCTATTGTGAACAATGGTTCCTCCAATTCTTGATCAGAGCTTTCAGAGGGTCGCATAGAGGCTTTCGCACTCTTGAAATCCTCTGAATCACCCGATTCAGTTTCAGACTCAGAATCAGAACTTTCATCAGTGGGTGTGGGTTGCTGTGGTTGCTTTTGACTATCCTCAGTCTCATCACTGTCATCAGGGTAACATTGGAAAATTCCCACATTCTCCCCCCACTTGGCATTGTACTCAACACTTCTTGTGAGCTTAATGGTCTTAGAGTCAGTCATCCTTATTCTGTAAGAACCTTTCTCATAACCTAGAAAGATACCATGCAAACCACGCTTGTCTAACTTGGAGTTTTGTGGTGAGTGAACCCACATGTCAGAACCAAAAATTCTCATGTGTTTGATGTATGGCTTTTTGCCAAACATCTTCTCATAGGGGGTACAACCAATCGCTGAAGATAACCTGTGATTATAACTGTAAGTGAAACATGAGAGAGCTTCGGCCCAATAACTCTCTGGAAGATTGGCATCATGCAGCAAGGTTTTTAACCCTTGAAGCAATGTTTGATTTGCCCTCTCGCAAAGTCCATTCTGCCATGGCGAGCGAGGACTAGACAAATTGTGTTGAATTCCTTTCTCAGTCAGAAAAGCTTCAAACTGCTGAGAAGTGAATTCCCCCCCGCGATCAGTGAAAAGAATTTTTATTTTCTTACCATGCACATTTTCCAACCAAGCACAGAATTCCTTGAACCTTGGAAAAGCCTCTGATTTCTGCTTGAGATTGTACACATAAATATACCTGGAAAATGCATCAGTGAGAACCATGAAGTACCTATTTCCTCCCAAAGAGGGCGCTAGTGGTCCAACCAAATCAGCATGAACAATTTGGTATGGTTCTGTAGCTTGCCTACTAGACACCTTACCTTTCGCAGCCATTATCACCTTGTTTGCTGCGCATGCCTTGCACTTCATGTGGTACCTCCAGGGTTTAATAGTCATACCTTCAACCAAGGCAGGCATTTTAGATACTGCCTCAAAATTCAAATGACAAAATTTTCGGTGAAAATCATGAATACATTCTGCATGCAAACTTTTGTTAGAACCTGCAATGCAACAAGTGTCATCCTGCACAACATCATCATAATACAAAACATATAAACGATCAACATATTCAGCATACAACACATAATCATTTTTCTTTGTGATGATGCACCTTTTGTTCTTAAAGGAAACGTCAATTTTCCGCTCATTTAGCTGTCCAACGCTGAGCAGATTATGTTTGGCATCTGGAACATAAAGTACATTCTGTATCGATAAGTCCAAACTGTGAAGAACAACAGTTCCGTAGCCTTTACTGGGAATTGTGTGGTCATCCGCTTGGTGAATCGCACCTTCCTGCGGTGTAAAAGACACGAACAGTCGCTTATCGTTGCACATGTGGTGGGTTGCCGCTGAATCAACAACGAAGAAAGATCTAGACGTCTTCTGGACCTCTGCAACTTTTGGAATGAAGCGTGAGACCATTGCTTTGTGCTGCGTTGTCCTGGACACCGGACCTTTGCCTTTGCCTCGGCCTTTTCCACGTGATGAGCTTTCGCTGCGCTGCTCTGTCTTGGCCCTGGGATATTTGCATTCCCTCTTCATATGGCCTAGACGTCCACACGAGTAGCATTTCACTGCCTTCAAAGCTTTGGCGCCATCTGGTGGTTCCACTGCACTATGGGATGACGTCTGTGAAGATTCCCCCTTTCCCATGCAGCCAGCACCCCGGCGATCTGCTTCATTCTGAATCACGGCAGTATCACAAGCTACTCTGAGCTGAGCATGTGGCTGATTGGCATCAGATTCCCCACTTGCATCAGCCAGCCTTCTGCAGCTAGCCATCTTATGCAGCTTGTTAAAATAAAACATAGTAGATCCAGCTTCTGTCCTCAAGTGAGCCTCTCTCAAAGCATCCCAAATTTCTCTGGCTGAAGTCTTATCACGCAATAGACAGAGCTCTTCTGGAGATACTATCAATGTAAGAGTTCCCCTTGCTTTGGAATCTTTAGCTTCCCATGCATCTGTAATTGGAGCTGGGGGGGTGTCTGTAATAACTTCAAACAGACCCTCTTTCCGCAGAATAGCCTCTGCATAGAGAACCCAGTCCGCATAGTTCTTCTTATTGAGCTTGGGAATCCCACAAGCATCCTGAAGGGCCATCATGACTCTGGCTTTAGCCTTCTGCGTCATCTCTGCTGCTTTAAACAAGCTGCTTTATACAAGCTGCGTCTCTGCTGCTTCAAGCCTCAATCCAAAGGCAAGTTCAAAAGTGCTTTCTCTCTGCTGCCTTAAATAGTGCTGCGTCACTATTCTCTGCAGCTGCTTCAGCCCAAAAGCACATTCTAAAAGTTACTTTCGATTTCCCCAGCATAGCCTCCGATCCTTTTATCCGTTGCCTGTGTCCGGCAAACGGCCATAAAAGTTCAAAGTCCAGCCATAAAGCCATTAAATAGATGCTGGCAGGCTGCCCGGAGCAGTAGCACATACCTCATCAATCATCTTGACGCGCAGAGCAGATAGCGTCCGATCCGTCCCTTTGCATTCCGATCCTTTTGCCGGCATCAGATGACTGCGTCTGTCTGGGCCCATAACCAAAAATGTTGATTTGCAGTGTCCAAGTGCACAGCGGAATGATGAGGAATACGTGCCAACATGCTCTATATTGCTTTATTTACATTTCAAAGCTGGTAGATTACAGAAATGCATCTTGCCTCTGCCGGAGCAGAAAATGCATCCTCTCTCCTCTGAAGCACGGAGAGAATCACACTGAGAGAACAGTGAAAAACAGGAAACCAGTGTACGTCACATCCAGTCTCCCTTTCCCGTGGGAAACACAACAGCAATGCTGTCTGTGGAATGTAAACACCTGTCTCGTGACAAGCCTTTCGCTGCACGGTGAAGAGAGCAGAAACCAACATCCCTAGCCGGAATTAAGATTGCCGGAAGAAATATCAACAACCTCAGATATGCAGATGACACAACCTTGATGGCAGAAAGTGAGGAGGAATTAAAGAACCTTTTATTGAGAGTGAAAGAGGAGAGTGCAAAATATGGTCTGAAGCTCAACATCAAAAAAACGAAGATCATGGCTACTGGTCCCATCACCTCCTGGCAAATAGAAGGGGAAGAAATGGAGGCAGTGAGAGATTTTACTTTCTTGGGCTCCATGATCACTGCAGATGGTGACAGCAGCCACGAAATTAAAAGACGCCTGCTTCTTGGGAGAAGGGCAATGACAGGCCTAGACAGCATCTTGAGAAGTAGAGACATCACCTTGCCAACAAAGGTCCGTATAGTTAAAGCTATGGTTTTCCCAGTAGTGATGTATGGAAGTGAGAGCTGGACCATAAAGAAGGCTGATCGCCGAAGAATTGATGCTTTTGAATTATGGTGCTGGAGGAGACTCTTGAGAGTCCCATGGACTGCAAGAAGATCAAACCTCTCCATTCTGAAGGAAATCAGCCCTGAGTGCTCACTGGAAGGACAGATTGTGAAGCTGAGGCTCCAGTACTTTGGCCACCTCATGAGAAGAGAAGACTCCCTGGAGAAGACCCTGATGTTGGGAAAGATGGAAGGCACAAGGAGAAGGGGGCGACAGAGGACGAGATGGTTGGATAGTGTTTTCGAGGTTACCAGCATGAGTCTGACCAAGCTGCGGGGGGCAGTGGAGAACAGGAGTGCCTGGCGTTCTCTGGTCCATGGGGTCACGAAGAGTCGGACACGACTAAACGACTAAACAACAACAACAACAAGCTAAATCATATGACGTAAATAAAACTAGTTAAAAGTATGGAGTAAAGAAGCTTACAAATGATTTAGCCCCCTTTGCTGCTCCCTTTTTGGGATTTCCCAATGACTGCTGACCCTTACTTCAATTTTTGTCCATTTAAGGAGCCAGTTCCATTGAAAAAGGCATAACTATTAATTATTTGAGGGATTTATCCCCCAGCTCTTCAATAAAAATTCCCTGGGCAGCTGAAATGCAATGCAATGAAAAGGTAGGGTTAATTCAAGTTCTCGACTTGGCTTCAGTGAGTTTTAGGAACCAAGATGTGCATTTGCAGGGTGAGGGCAATATGTCTTTGAAGAACTTGATCAAAAGAAATGTGGAATTAGGTACATACTTGGACAGGTTGTACTAAAACACACTAAATCATACCAAGTATTCCATAATCGTTTGGGTATCGAGTCTGCTCTGCGCATCTGGTCTGCATCTCTCTTCCTGACAGTCCTGTGTCTGTTTTCCCACTGCCTCTGCCTGCCAGCCCTCTGTGTCTGTTCTGCTTAGTATATCTACTCATTCTGTCTGTGTTCCAGTCCAGCGTCTATGTCGCCTATCTACTTTTGACTGCCCTGTGTCCCCTGCCCTGCATGTGGGTATCTGTCTTCTTGAATCTGTCCAATTCTCTGTCTCCCTGTCCAACCCCTTTCCACATGCACTACCCTCACCTGTCCACTCACTCACTCTGCCTGCACATTGGATGCCTCCTGCCGGGGTTAGACTTTGGAAAAATGGCATCCTGAGTGAGGGCAGTATTTGGAGCACATACCCCATTTCTCCCTTGCCGATGAAGGCCCGTATAGTTAAAGCTATGGTTTTCCCAGTAGTGATGTATGGGAGTGAGAGCTGGGCCATAAAGAAGGCTGATTGCCAAAGAATTGATGCTTTTGAATTATGGTGCTGGAGGAGACTCTTGAGTGCAGTGGCGTAGCGTGGGTTGTCAGCACCCGGGGCAAGGCAAGTAATTTGCACCCCCTAACCCTGGATTTGCGCCCCCTAACCCTATCCCTAACCCTAACCCCCAGATGTTGCGCCTGGTGCGGCCGGCACCCCCTGCACCCCCCACGCTACGCCACTGCTTGAGTGTCCCATGGACTGGAAGAAGATCAAACCTATCCATTCTTAAGGAAATCAGATCGTGAAGCTGAGGCTTCAATACTTTGGCCACCTCATGAGAAGAGAAGACTCCCTGGAAAAGACCCTGATGTTGGGAAAGATTGAGGGCACAAGCAGAAGGGGATGACAGAGGACGAGATGGCTGGACAGTGTTCTCGAAGCTACGAACATGAGTTTGACCAAGCTGTGGGAGGCAGTGGAAGACAGGAGTGCCTGGCGTGCTCTAGTCCATGGGGTCATGAAGAGTCGGACACGACTAAACGACTAAACAACAACAACAACAACAACAACAACACCCCGTTTCTTATTTTCACTGGAATTTCTTTTGGAACACTTGGTACTGATTACTAAATACTTCTTTCCAAGTCGTGACTTGCCATGTGCTGCCCCAAGACCCACTTATCAAATGCCCCTCAGTTCAGCGCCTGTATGAGGGACCTTGACTGCACTGCCCTAAATCTGGCACTGATCCTGCCTGCCTGCCTGCCTGCCTGCCTGCCTGTGCATTCCACCTGCATGCTGCATTTGTCTTTCCAGTATATCTTACTGAAAATTGTCTCCTTCTTGCTGCAGTTTGGGGTGGTGGGCTGCTTGCACATTGTGGAAAATAGGTCTCGATTGGAGGCCTGGAAAAACTGCCTGCACTGGCATCCTATTCGCTGTGCCTGCCTATCTCCCTTCTGTCTGCTCATTGCCTCTGTGTAAGTCTGCTAACTATTCAACATGTCTGTCTGGCCAGTGCCTGTCCTGCACACCTTCCCACTTCATGCCTGCCTGCCTGTCTTTACCATGTCTTTCCAATCTGCACTGTGCCAGCCCTGTATCTTTCTGCCCTGTGGTCTGCCCACTCTGCCTCTGCTGTACCATGGCTGGATCTACACTGACCTGTTAAACTTTATTAGAATGTTATTAACAACGGCATACTTGTAAATTAAAGCATTTCTTACCTTTGTTTTTTCTGTCAGAATGCTGTCTCCCTACTGCTGGTTACACCTTCTGGTGTCACATGTTAATAATGCATTATTAACATTAAAAGTGGGGCATCATATGTTATGAAAACCATTCCTTAACGTCAAAAACCCTAAGTGTAGATCTGCCCAATGTGTCAGTGCCTGCTTTGCATTCATTGGCCCACCTGCTGGCTGGGTCTGGGTCTCTCCTCTGGGTCTGCCTGCCTCCCCTGTGCATTTGCCCATGAAGAGACACCAAATTTCACTAAGCTCAACTTTCACATTAGGATTTTCTGCACGTTTAAACAGATGGGGGTGAAGGAGCAAGACTTTCTAAGTCTTGAGAGGGTTGTGGATTCTCTCCAGTGCCTGGTATGTGCAGAACCTATTAGTCTAAAGGCAGCCCCAGTTACAAAGCAGAAAGATTCCTTTAGAAAGAAAGGGCATTAAGTGAATTTATCAGTTCATGAAGCCATACAACTGCCAGAAAAAGGCCATACATCTTCCTCACAAACACTAAAAATGTGCAAACATGCACACATGGAAGACACATTGAATCACAAAAGAAGTTTTGTTACCTGCAACAAATGCTGGGGTTTGTTTTTTTTTAATAAAAAATAACTATTTCTCTCCCTGCACTAATGAGACTGAATACAGCTCTGGCCCACGATGACCTCCTTTGCAGTTTTATTTCATTACAGAAAGTGTTGCTATCCATTGCATCAGAAGGGAGTGATACAAGGGGCAAACTATTCAACTGTCTTGGTTCCTTCCTATCTCAAAAGGTCCAATTATATTCGGACCTCTGAAGGAAGGAGAGCCAAGGCGTGGGAAAGAGAAAGAGCTCCTTTTGAAGAGCTTTGACTGCAAGAAGACAACCTCCCCTGTTCTTTTTATAGATCGACTGTTCCCTGCTAGTTGCAGGTCTATTGTACAGCAGTGCTCCACACCTCTGTCTGGTGGGTAAAGAACTTTAACTCGGCGCATCCTTCCTGAGTCTATGTTATTCTGTGGCCATTGGGTAACATTTTGTAAATATCTATAACAAAGTCATGGAGAAGCTTTGAGATTTTCCATAAAGGAACAATGAAGGCTGCTATTATAGAAACCAGCCAAATATCCCTGGACTGAAAGGGACAGAAGGGTATTGAACTCCTTTGTTGCCTGACACTATGCAGTTTGCTCCATGGAGTTCCCTCCATATGGAATGCAGATAGGAAGGCACATCTACACACAAACCATGATTTCAGATGGCCTACATGCTTGGTCCACTTTATTCAGATGTTATGTTGCAGGCAAAACACAACACACACTTCTGCATGTTTCTTGCATGACCTTCTATCTCAGTTTGGAACTCACGTCAGCATTCTGGTTACATATTAAAGTTCCTGTAACCTGCCCTACACTTGTCCTTTCTCAGGGACTGCCTTCATTCACCATTAACTATTAAACTACCATTATGTTATACTTCATCAAACAAAACTTCACACTTCCGGAAAAGCTCTGATCTGACCACCCTCAAATATCTATCCTGCTATTCAGACTTTGACCCAGAGTTACGTGCACTATGCTCTTGTGTATTTTGCTAAGTGTTCCAGTATGAGGGCCAGCTCTACTCCAGAGACAGCAACCTGCCCTCTGGAAGAACAGAGTTACTGTCAGAAAACGTTCCCTTACAACAGGAATGGGCTGTTCTCCAGAAGCTACTAGGAGCTGCCCAAGGGAGGTAACAGCGGCCATGGAGAGGCCATGGAAAGGCCATGGAATGCTCCCTCACTGACACTGCTGCTCAGGACAAGAACCAGCTCATCCCCCTCCCTGAGCTCAGCGGCAGCAACAGTGGCAGGGGAAATAGGGACATTCCGGAATCAAATCAGAAGCTGGGTTGGCTTTTGTAATTCTGGGACTCTCCCTGGAAAATCGGGACACTTGGAGGATATGAGCTACTGTATATGTGCTAAGCAGCCTGGTATGCACCACTAGCCTGACACCGTCCGGTGTAGTAGAGAACGACTCTGTCCCATTTCCAATGTTTAAAAAAGATTCAGCTTCCAGTTCAGTTAGTTCTTATATGTGGCATGGAAGAGAGGATGGTGTCATCTTGTCCTTTGCCTCAAGCAGCAAAATGTAAGGAAAATAAAAATACTTCCAAAGTGTTGTACTCCAAAAGACCCATTACTTTTTACTCCAAGAGCCATACTACAACTGCTGTAACATCTGCCAGCAGTAATTTATGCACTTAGATTGAACATTAACACACTCATGTTTACAGTATAAATCTGAGGTAACAACAAAAACCCAGATGGGCACTAAAAAGAAATATTAACAGAATCAAGTACTCGTTCCTAAAAACAATGTGAAACAATACATAAAGCTTTCAGTATTAACCCAGAGCAATGAAAGCTTTCTTAAATATGGTTTTCTTAGAACCAGGGGTCAAATAGATGTTAATTTATAGGGCAAAAGGTTTAAACAGCTTCCTTACATATATAAATTATCAGACCATTCCAAGCAGTATTCTGGAAAGCTGTACCAGGCTATAAATATGCATGAGGTGACCTTATGTGGATTGTTCCTTCTGATAACTTAAGGGTTCGGTTAAAGCTAACAAAGTAAAGGAAAACAGTAGAACAAAGGGAGGAAAGGTTGCAATGTGTTTAAGGCACACGGAATCAGGAAACGAGCATTTATTTCAGGACTTGAGATAGATTTGCTCTCTGGTTTCTATCAGCTCACAAATAGCCATTGATTTTGAACTTGAAGGACTTCATTCTGGGCTAGGAGACCTATTGTCCTCCAAATATTTTAGGGACTCCAACTTCCACCAGCCTCTGCCAGCAGGCTCATGGGAGTTGTAATCCAGCAATGTCAGGAGGGCACCACATGCTCATTAACATTCTCTGATGAGGCCCTTCTCCACCTTCTTTGGCTTGCTAGATTCAGGAAGTGGGGAAGAACTGACATTTCTGTGGTGGCATCAGTTTAATGTGGTGACACCCTCCCTAGTTCTGGGTCCCTTGCACCAACACTTAATGCCATTCTGCCCCCGAGTAAAGAAACTTTTTATTTTCCCAGGCTTTTAATTAAAAACCAGTCTGTTCATATACTCATGCTTTAATGTTGCCAATCTTATTTTCTAGTGTTTATTGAAACTTTACCCGGATCTCTGTTTCTGCTACTGCTTCAGTGGTCTAGCTCCTTCTTAAGTGTGTGGTTGCCTATAGTGCATATTTTATGCTTTCTTTTTTCCTGCTATTGCCAACATTTTTTAAGAAAAAATGGTAGGCACAAATCTGTTAGATATATAAATAAGGTTAGACAGACACAACCACTGAAATAATACAACTGATTTTGAAGAGTTTGCCTTTTCATGAAAAGTCTTCTAACTATTTAAAAAGCAAAGGTCTGGATTCATCGAACCTGGCACACTAGCCAAAATCAAGGCAAGGGCTCCTGCTGGCACAACAGGGAACTCCCTTTCCTCCTCCATCATTGCCCACATGCCTCCCCCAAACCTACTCTGGTGGGTCAGGAGAACCCAAAAACAGGGCAAGGTAGAGGGGAGGGAGGATTGTTTCATCTGGTGAGCAGACATGTGTGTCCTGATTGAATTATCAGAAGCGTATGACATTGAATTCCTCCTACATTCTGGATAGGCTTGGCTCAACGAAAATGTTTTAAGCAAGTGCCAAAAAGAGTACAGTGAAGGTTCCTGTCAACAGGCAGGGATTTCCAAAGTGTAGGTACTGTCATACTACAATACCAATTTCTTACAAATGTGGCATGGGTATTATGTGGCACCTGTTAACAGTGCCACTTCCACAGATCCAAATGGTCAAGTGGAGATACACGGGGTAACGCGATCTCATAAGTAAACAGGCCCCAAATGGTTAAGGGCTTTATCTACTTGAACTTGGCCCTCACTCCTGTCAGCCATCATCCTGCAGCATTCTGCACTAACTGCAGTTTCTGTATCATCAAAGCAAGCCAATCTTGAGGTCAACAGTGCCTGAACTACAGTGGTCAAACTCTCCTAGAGCAAACAGAATTTTTCCATCACCATGGAGAAATCAACAGAAACGACTCCTTTTGCCAAATCATTCTTGCTTAAGGATGATCTGAAGTCCTCCTGTCTCAGCTTTGTTGTTCAGTGTGTGCTAACCATATCAACCCAAAAGCAGGACCATATGCTATGCCTTCTAATGATTTTGTGGCCAGATTTTCCAGAAACGTGGAGTCATGGGCAATTGAAACACAACTTGAATGCAACCAACCCATTCTACATATTTCCCATGGTAGGGAAATATTTTTCCAAAGTCACTAATTTGATAAAGCTGCATATTAAAGTTATTCCACTACAGTACTGAGATAATGGCATCTATCCATTTTTCTTTGTTCACATAAAGGTATTTCAAGATTAAATCAGATTTTACAAGAGAGCTCTGCGATCTCATTGTTCCTTACAATCAGGTTGTACAGCGAGACACTACAAATATAATGAAATTACATGGGCTTAAGTATAGTAAAGTGAGCAGCATACATAATAGGGCTCCTGTCATTCAGACCATCCATTATCGGGAATTCCTAATTTTAATTTTAAAGCGGGGGTGGGAGAATCCTCATTTTGATAATTTATTATGTTCCTCCTGTAGTACAATGTAACTTGTGTTCACACACGTATTTATCGCTGGAACAAAAAACTTATTTCTTGATTGTGTTGTTACAAAGAAGTGCTGTGTCTCTTGTATACTGATTAACATCAACACCAACGCCCCTGCCCTGCTGTCAAACTGCAGCTCCCGTCACAGATATTTTTTTCCCCCTTCTGGAAATTCCAGAGATTTTCCATTCTGGACAAAAGCATATTGCAAATTAATCAAGAGTAAAAATAAAGAAGGGGGGAGTTAATGTGCACTTTCATTTCAAAATGCTTATTGGCCCAGTCACATGTATCACTTGCATTGTTATAAGTCAGAAATGCGAAGTGAGGTTTTGCCACAATACGTTCTTCCCCTGACCCACCCCTGGCTCGCTAGCTTTTTTTTCCTTTCAACCATATGTCAATTACAGTTCATAGGTCTGACAGTACAGTACAAAGCCAGCGCTAGGCAGAAATACCCAAGGGACTCCCTGCACAACAGCGTAGAGGGGAAGGGAAAACAGATCCATAATACACGATAAAAATAACAGCTGGTAATTCCTATGCATGTAAACCATAGCTGTGTTGGGAGAAAGGGCCTTCATCCATTGAGGAAGGTCATCTCAGTAACAAAACACACATTTTGCAAGCAAAGGGCCCTGAGTTCAACTCCTGACATTCCCAGAAATGATCTTTGAAAACTTGGAGAGCCATTGCTAGTCAGTGAACACAACACTTCATTTTATTTCATTTCATTTTACCTTACAGTTTGCAGAATAAAGAGTTATTTCAAATGCAATAAAACAGACCAAAGGCCAAATATAGTTTTTTCTAGAGTGAGAGGGACATTCTTAGAATTGCTTTTTGGCAAATTGGCAATGTGTGGGGCTGAGGGGAACAGATGCTAAGTGCAATAACGGTAATGCCTTATTTTATACTCAGACCCTGAATCAGGAGTAACAAGTATGCTCGGATTGTATGAGGTTCAAATGATGGGGAAGGAGGGGGGTCATTCAGTTAGAGAGACCGATGACCTCCAAGTCTCCAGCTATGCAAAATCTAAAGTTTCACTCAGCTTCTGTTCCTTTGTGAAGAGGATCTTCATGACAAATTGCAAAGTATGTACATAAAAAGGGGGCTTCCTGCCATGCATAAGCCTTTTAGAAGACATAAAGGTAAAGGGACCCCTGACCATTAGGTCCAGTCGTGACCGACTCTGGTGTTGCTGCGCTCATCTCACTTTATTGGCCGAGGGAGCCGGCTGACAGCTTCCGGGTCATGTGGCCAGCATGACAAACCTGCTTCTGGCGAACCAGAGCAGTGCGCGAAAATGCCGTTTACCTTCCCGCAGGAGCGGTACCTATTTATCTACTTGCACTTTGACATGCTTTCAAACTGCTAGGTTGGCAGGAGCAGGGACCGAGCAACGGGAGCTCACCCCGTCACGGGGATTCGAACCACCGACCTTCTGATCGGCAAGTCCTAGGCTCTGTGGTTTAACCCACAGCGCCACCTGCGTCCCTTAGAAGACATAGAATTCTCCAAATTGCATGTATGTTCTGTTTTGCTAATTCAGCCTTTTCTGACTAATTTGAATAATAGGTGGACCAATCTTTGAATAAGAACAGGGCTTTCTTTTTAATCAGGAACCAACATGACCTCTTTGTGTTAACTTTAAAGAAAAACATTACAATTTTTTCCATCAATGCTATATGACTCTACGCAGACTGAGTAAAATTTACACCATCTGTGGCGCAAAGTGTTGGAGATGTGAACATTTGAAGCCAAATAGGGAACATATTCAGTGGACCTGTCCAATAACTAAAATGTTTTGGGAAGAGGTAGTGAAGATAATATCATTAATAACATCTTACATTTCCCCACACTTAGACCCAGAAATAAAACATGAGGAGTTAACATCAAATATAATATTAGGTGCTCACATGCTTTTTACACAAAAACAGAAAAAATAGGCCGCCACAAACTCTGGAACATACACTCCATAGAGAAGCCACCTTTCAGAAAGATAATTTTTGTATGGTTTTTTTTTAAAAAAAAATGATATTTTATTAGATTTTAACAAGAAAAAAGTTACAAAACAATGAGAAAAAGAAAAAACATAGAAAAAATACAAAAAAAAGTTTGACATAGAAAAAGAAAAAGAAAAAATAAAAATCCCTCTTTTCAAGTTCTTACCATTCATTTACTTATTTTCCTGACTTCCTCTCACCTCCCTTTTTTGTATTCCATTTAAAAATTGGTTCAGCAAATTCATACCCTCTTAATTTACTCTTAGTTATTTATCCTCTTATGTTATAACTTCAGATTTTCATCTAATATCAATCCATTCTTACAAGTTCTTATTTTGCCTTATTACTAGAACCGCTTCATTTCATTTCAACATCAATAACATTTAAAAGTTTTACAGTTCAATTTACCTTTAATTTCTTTAACCTTATCTTACCTTCAAAAAATTAAAATTTCAAAATTTAAACCATATTTAAACTTAACTCCTTCAAACCTATTCTGCTAAAGCCAATTAATTCCTTTCCGGCACATTTTAATATTTCATTAGTGTTACACTAGTTCCAAAAGTAAAATAATTTACAAAAAGGAAATTCTCATTCTAGTTTTATCCAACGTCCCTTCTTCCTGGTTTCGGTTAATGTCAGTCCTTACACCATTGTGTCCTGTCAATCAGTCGGGTGTTCTAATATCTGAGGCTCTCAGGTCCCTTCTATGCCCCCTCTGCAGGCTTTCTTGTTCTTGTTTATATTTGCCCACATCCTTGTCCCTTGTTGGATTCTTGCATATTTTCTTCCCTTTCTCCTTGGGGAGTGAATCTCCGGGGGGGTTCCATATGGTAATATTCTCCATTTTCTTTTGTCAGATTGTCCCATTCCCCACATCCAAAAAATAGTTGTTCCGAAAATAATCATCAACTTGTTTCACAATCCCACCAGAGTTAAAGGCTTCCTTAACTCCAAAATTTTGCAGGTGTTCTCCGAGTTCAGTTTTCCAATGTTGCAGCTTTTGGTCATGCGGGATTTTGAGTCTCTGTATCTTTTGAGGTGCAATCGCAACCTCTTCCATCTTCCTCTGCCCTTGAGATTGCCTTATTAAAACAATTTCCTGAATTGGTTGTTGTAAAGTTTCTTTAACTTCGTTTCCTGTCAGTTCATCTTTACTGGCTGCAGCAGATAATAGATCCATCTTTTGGTTCATTAAAGTCACTTTCTCATCCAGCTGCTGCAGCACAGCATTTATTTTGCCAAGGGCAAGTAAGACTTCCTCCCTGTTCATTTCTGTCAAGGTCAAATAGCTGGTCGCACGGTCTGATTTTCTTGTTGTGTCTTCCCTGTAATTTGCAACAAACACGCAAGCTAGCTCCCTCTAGGGGATACAATTACTATTTAATGTCCATTTTTAAAGTTTATCCAACAAAGAGAAATTTACTTTCGATTTTCAAATACTTTGTTTCCTTTCGATATAATGCAGACAAGCAGAAGGCAGCATTAGAATTATTTTATTTCTCCTTTAATTCTATCTGTCAAAAGTTTTTCCGTTTTCAATTAATAAACATCACCGACAATTTCTGTCCTGACATCCCGTCCCCAGGTTCGGGACGATGGAGGCTTGTATTCTTTCACTCTCTCTGCAGGATTGAAAGATCAAAATTTCTTCCCCCCTTTTCTCCTGCTGTCAAGGAGGGTTTTGGTAGTTGTAAATGCAGGAAATTTCAATCTTAAGATCAATTTTCCCGGCTTTTTAGCTTGTAGGATCTTTGCTTCAGTCTATTTACAAAAAGCGGAAGGCGGACTTCCTGTTTACACCTTACCGCTTCGGTGCCAAATTCAAAGTTGTTCCTTTGATCAAAGGGATAATTCCTTTGATCTCCCGATCTTTCAGTTGTCCTACTCACAGGTTGTTGTTTAAAAGCCGAATTGTCACAGGAAAGAGGACAGCGCTCTCCGACATCAGCTATGCAGCTTCGCTCCGCAGAAATAGCGATTGACTCTCAGCACCGCGCCAAACCCCGTCTCGCTCCGGAGCCCTTTGCAGGGTTCCTTCACCAATCGGGGGGCGCAAAAGTTACCCACCAAGTTCCACGGTCGCAAGCTTCACCCTCCTGCGGTTTTCTGCGGGGCTTCTCCCTCTAGTCTAGAGGGAATCCGCCATTGTCGGTGGCGCCGCCTCCAGAAGTTGATAATTTTTGTATGTTTTGATGCTTGTATCAAATATATTTTTAATATGTAGTACCTGTCAGGAGGTCCTACACACGAGTAGGAGTCCGGCAGAGACACATGCCCAATTGGCACGTTCTCTCCCTCCTGGTGGGTCGTTTGGGAGATTCAGAAGTTTTCTCTAGCCCAAACATCACAGCGACTGATACCAAGAGGCATCAGCACACTTCAGGATCAGCAGAGTATAGACAGTCAGCGTACAGACTCAGTAGCGCAGCTTTTGACTATACTACATTTATTTACATATACACACTCAGAGCATCTTGACTCAGCTCCTTCCTCTTCAGCATCAGACAGCAAAGAGAAAGAGCAAAGGACAAAAATACTACATCATGGAAACATAGTAATAAAAACATCCTGTCTCCATCACTTCCCACAATGTGGAATGAAAACATACACCGCCATGTGATAAAAAACAATCCCATGACTGCAACACGGGAAAAGAATCCTAACAGTACTTACCGCTGAACTGGGTAAGCTAGGAAAGCCATACTCATCTCAACTCATCTGCATGCTTCTCCACAGACCCAAATCTAAAAAGGAAGGGGAAAAATATTTTTCAAAGAAGTTTGAAATCAGGCTAAATTTTTCTAGGGAAAAAATGCTGAGTTTTATTTTACGAATTTCTCAACAAGTTCCCAGGCCACCTTCCAAAAAATTAAAAGTAAATTAATCAAAGATACAGATGTGAATTCAAGAGTAATTTTAAAATAATGTTGGAAGAAACTCTCAGGAACTGTTTCTGGAACAGCAGAGAACACACACCCAAAAAAAAATATTTATTCATTTGCAATGCTATAGGAAACCTAATCTGGAGTCAAAGTGACACACCTGCTAAGACCCATCATTCTAGCAGGTGAGTGCTTTTAAAGTGGGAAGATAAAGTCGTTCCTAACTTCATTATAATATCTGCAATACAGCAGGACAGGGTAAAGGTTCCTGACAGCCCTCATCAGAAGGGCATATTCTTTCTTCCAGTTGAGTATGGCACATGATTGACCATACCCTCCAACATTTTCAGTCCCTAAAGGGGTGTGCCTTCTGGTCTGGCACTCTGGCACTCATCAGCAGGGCTGCACCAAAGCTCTGGCTCGCCCCTGCTGACTCGCACCAGAGTGAATGTCCCAAAGGATGTACTGGGATCCAGACAGAAGCCGTGATTGGCTTCTGTGATCTGGGATGTCCCACTTAAAATGGGACACTTGGGGGATTGACTTGGATTGACTCTGCAATCATTCTCCTGTTGCACTAAGAACCCATTAGTGCAAAAGCATACCAGTGCAAGTAGATAAATAGGCACTGCTGCAGTGGAAAGGTAAATGGTGTTTCTGTGGGCTCTATCACTCATCACAGTGTTCTATGCACCAGAAGTGGTTTAGTCATGCTGGCCACATGACCTAGAAAGCTGTCTGTGGACAAACACCAGGTCCCTCAGCCTGAAAGTGAGATGAACGCCACACCCCATAGTCGCCTTTGACTGGACCTAACCGTCCAGGGGTCCTTTACTTTTACCTTTATTGCACCAAGATCTCTATCACCTAGCACCTTCCCTTTTGATAACCAGCAGCAACACTTGAAGCTGGGAAACCAGTTGAGCACTGCTGCTCTATTGACCACTACTGTCTCTGGATTTCACTTGAAATGTCTCCTGTATTGCTATGATGATTGCCTCTACTTAGGAAACATTGCTTAAGTCCATGTATTCCAGTGGATATACTCCAAGTATGACTAATGTTGGATATCACACCTTAACCAGAAGAAAAGACAGAAATGTAGAGACAAGAGGAGTGTATTAATGCTTATGACTGCAGAAACAATGTCTAATTTTCTTCTGAGATGTTGAGAGAAGAGTAATGGGGGTCTTCAAACAGAAATATGCCCCTTGTACCTCTTGACATCATAATAATGGTCACTAGTTTAGAACGGTTTACATTATATAAAGTTGGCAAGTAAAATTGCTCCAAATGTGGCCCCCAACACAATGACCTTGTTGTTAATATTTTCCTTCCTTTATTCCAAGGTCTGCATATGAGAACCCACAAATGTTCTCTAAATGTGACCAATATACTTACTCATTTAGCCACTCATTCATATAATAACATGGTTTGTTTGGAAATGTTCTCTTTTTTCCTGGAAGCAATATGCCTACTTATAAAAGATGCATCTCTAACAAAGAAATAATACTGAAAATTGAATGTAATAGTGCCATCTGAACAGCTCTTGTGGTTTAAAATTACATCAAGGGACACTTTGCCAGTCAGGGAGTGTCCCATTTCATAGTTCGACATTTCAGAAAGTGTTCAAGTTTTGTCCAACTTTTTTTTTTTAATGAATCTGTCTTCTAAAGTCATTTGTTAAGCAGGAAACTGAAATATCTAAGACTTCTATCATTTATCACTTTGCTCCCTCCAGAATGTGTGTGTGTCAGAAACCAAATTCATTCATCGAGATAGGGCTCCACTGTTGGAGGCAGTACACCTGCTTGCAAGTTTCTGGGCATCTAGTTGCCCAGAGTAAGAACAGGATGTTGGACTAGATCCAGCAGGGATCTTCTTATGTTCTTAAATCAGGGAGGGAAGGAAGTGCAAGGAGGGCGGCAGCTGATGGTATTATTCAGTTGCATTGTGATTTAGTTGACTACTTTTTGTATGTTTTTTTTTCATTTTGATAAGCCATTGCAAATGTTTGATTGCTCTAAACTTCTTGGGTTATCAAACGTGCTCTGAATTGTATACTTCAGGGAATCCAGCGTTTCTTTACATCCATCCTATTTTTTTTAACCAAAAATGACTAGGGGGGAAAAAACATTATGAAATTGCTAGGAGAAGTGGACATCTCATTCTGCATAATTAACCACAAAGTAGCAAATTGCACAAGTAGCAAACAGCTTGCTTTTAAAACACAGGAACTTGCATTTTAAAAAGGAGCATTTCATCTTTTTATTGGATGTTCAATAATCACTATAAACTGCTAATGTAGTCGGTCATAAGGAAACCTGAATATGACACTTTTTTCTGCCTACACATCCATTAGACAACAGCCTAATGAATTTTCCTCTTTCTAGTAAGTTTCACATGCACTCTCTCAGTAATATGAGTTCTTAGATTAAAAGCAGCTTCCCCTCACCCCAAATTTATTATTTTCAAATATGCTTCTGTTTTGTCATGAATGTATGTTTATCTGGGTGACCTACATATGCAAACATTATTTGCTCCCACCTTAAGAAGGAAGAGAGACCCTGGTTCCCATGCCCACATGTGATTAATTACTTCATGAGAAAGGTGTCCTTTCCACCCTGGACCAGTAGTCATCAGTGGGACAGGGCAGGGTGAAGTGGCATTGCTCACCTGGCTTCTCAACACAGAGATTACTGCCAGTAACCAAGAGGGAGAGGGGCAAGGAGGTTGGCACTATTCCATTGGTACCAATTAAATAAAATTCAGTTTTCAGTCAGGTTGTTTTCTGCATCTGGCACTGGGAAGAGCACCATCTTTTCCTTCATCCTAGGCAGCAAAATGCTTTGGTCCAACCCAGCTTAGAGTGGTACAGACCTGAGGTCCTGACACTGAAGTCCAGCTCAGAGGGCCTTCTGGTGGTTCCCTCTCTGCGAGAAGTGAGGTTACAGGGAACCAGGCAGAGACCCTTCTTGGCAGTGGCACCCGCCCTGTGAAATGCCCTCCCATCAGATGTCAAGGAAATAAACAACTATCTGACTTTTAGAAGACATCTGAAGGCAGCCCTGTTTAGGGATGTTTTTACTGCTTGGTGTTTTATTGTATTTTAAATATTTTGTTGGAAGCTGCCCAGAGTGGCTGGGGAAACCCAGCCAGATGGGTGGGGTACAAATAAATTAGTTGTTGTTGTTGTTGTTGTTGTTGTTGTTGTTGTTGTTGTTATGGGACTACTATCAAGTGAGTTACTTAGCATCCAAAGCTTACAACTCAACAAGCATTTTTGTGTGTGAATTAATCTGAAAGGTTTTCTCACAATCAAGCAGTATGTAAATTTTGTTAAATAAACCATTAAGATGGTTTATTTAATGCTAGGGCCCATTTAAGATTCTTGCGTTTTTTCATCAACCTTATAGATGCCCCGAACACCCTATTGGCTAAACAAGCCTTTGTATCATTACAATATAATTCCACTTGGCATAAAAGTCTATCCAGATACAACTTACCAGAGTTTAATACTCTCAAATTGTGGAGTCCTGATAAAGTTCAGGAATGGATCTTTGAAAAAGACGCCTCTTTGGACTCCACCAAGATAAAAAATTCTGGGTTTTCCTACTGGTTCCCACGAGTAAAAGCAGTTAAAATCTGTGCCAACTACTTGGTGGAGATCACTGATCCCACCCTTCGGAGAGTTTTCACCATGGCACAGTTTCAAACATTGCCAACTGCTTATCTGACCGGTAGATACACAAAAACCCCAGTTGAACATCGTTTATGTCCTTGCCTTATGAAAATTAAAGAGGATCTTATACATTATTTCCTCTATTGCCCCATTTACTCGGGCTTTAGAGACGCATTGCTGCAAATTATACCTATCTCTATAACCAGTCCTGAAGATAGAGTAAAATTTTTGTTAGTTGATGCAAACCCACGCATTACCCATGTGGTAGCGGTCTTTGTGATGAAGGCCATGAAAGCCAGGGAAAGATTTATGAACGACAATGTAAAGACCCCTTCATCGTCTGTTTGACTCGCTGTTCGTTTTCCTTTTCTACTTTGTGGGAAGAAGGTTTTGTTGGCATAGTATGTAATGAATTTTAATATTTTTTAACTACTGATTTTAGTGTTGATTTTTGTGCACAGGCATGGTCCTCACAATAAACGGATTTGATTGATTGATTGATAAATAAACCATTAAGAATCATGGGATAATCAAGGAGAGTAGTACCACCACTGCATTTTATAAACTGCAACTAAAACATGAATGTATATTAAGCATTATGGATTGACCAAAAAACTATGACTGTGTAGAAAACAAAACACATTTCCTGAATGCCACGGTCCCTCTTCCA
Source organism: Podarcis cretensis (assembly GCF_951804945.1). NCBI lineage: Eukaryota > Metazoa > Chordata > Lepidosauria > Squamata > Lacertidae > Podarcis > Podarcis cretensis. The sequence continues at coordinate 72,699,455 of NC_137170.1, read as the reverse complement.
ATACATCATCACATTCTCCACATGGAGGGAGCTAAAAACCCATCTACATCCCAGGCCTCCTAATACCTGGAAGCAGTTTCCCACTTTGGCTGTCCTAATCGCATGTTAACAATGCCATCGTTTACAGCCCCCAGAACTCTGTGGTGCTGACATGCAGGCTGTCCACTTAGCTTGAGGTCAGAACTGAGGTAAATAGATTACAAGTACTATGCACACACACATAAACACACACACACACACACACACACTTTCTCAGTGCCTCCACTGGGCAATGTAATGTTTGAATCTGCAGGTGTCAGGACATACTGTTAAAAACCCGGTGGAAAGCAATAGTCGTTTGCCTCATTAAAACTGGGGCTTGCAGTGATAATTTGGTATCAACCGAGCTAAAGGTAAAGGTAAAGGTACCCCTGCCCGTACGGGCCAGTCTTGACAGACTCTGGGGTTGTGCGCCCATCTCACTTAAGAGGCCAGGGGCCAGCGCTGTCCGGAGACACTTCCGGGTCACGTGGCCAGCGTGACATCGCTGCTCTGGCGAGCCAGAGCCGCACACGGAAACGCCGTTTACCTTCCCGCTGGTAAGCGGTCCCTATTTATCTATTTGCACCCGGAGGTGCTTTCGAACTGCTAGGTTGGCAGGCGCTGGGACCGAGCAGCGGGAGCGCACCCCGCCGCAGGGATTCGAACCGCTGACCTTTCGATCGGCAAGTCCTAGGCGCTGAGGCTTTAACCCACAGCGCCACCTGCGTCCCTCATCAACCGAGCTAGAGTTATATAAATGCATCACTGTCTATTTATTTATCTATCTACACACACACACACACACACACTATACTTTGTTCAGCATTCTTAAAAACAAACCCCTAACTAGGCTATAGTCAGCATCCTCTAAAAAAATCTCATGTTAAAAGGCAGTTTGTTCAGGGCTTTTCGAAAGAGGTGATAAATGCTAGTTCAGTTCAATGCACAGCTTGCAGATACTGGAAACATCTCAAAGTGTGTCCCAATAAACAATGGTGGCATTTAACATTATTTGAAAGCTGTCACTAGTATTTCTCATCCCACAGATGATTAAACCCGATTACTGCTTTTGACATTAACCTGAACATTTCAAAACCAGCACTGAAGTGATCAGAAAACATCTTCACTGCTGAAAAAAGTAGCATGGGAAAACAGACAAATGGAAAAGTCTTAGAGCAATTATCTCTCACAAAAGAGTAAACAGGATGGGGTTTATTATTATTATTCCATAATAATTTTGCACAATCTTTGCTTTTATTTTCTCATGCTCTTTCCCCTGAAGAAGAAAGTAGGAGAACTTGGCCAATGGGCAGTACTTGTACATTAACAAGGGAAAGACTTAAGCAATAGGTGGAGAAAATCACAGACCTCTGCTAGCTAGTCAACATGTCAGCTTAATACAAAGGAGCCACCATTCAGAGAAGCAGATTTAATGACAAATTCAGGACAGCTTTACCAAGAAGCCCCAGTGAAAGCCTGGGGCTCTTTCAAAGTGAGAGGCTCACAATCTCAAAACCCTACTCCATTTCCTAGAAAGTGAAAATGACATCTCTCCTCATCAACAGTTTTCCCATCTGCCAATCCTTTATGAGAGCTTATCACATGTTACTAAAATGTACTTAAGAGATACAGAGGAGGGTTGTACATGATTAAGAAATATCTGCACTTCTCTCACATCAGTTAATCTCTGCTATGTGATACCTTAAAGCAGCCCCTGGTCTCTTGTTGATTCGTCACAAATTCTCATAAAAGCAGTCCTGGAAGCTGCTGCCATCACTTTTAGTCCCTTTTAGTGTTGTCAACCAATCAAAATGGTCAACCAATCCAAGAATATCTACCTGATTAACCAATGACTGATTCATTTAAAAAAAAAAACAAGCATGGCTGTTGTGGTTGTTTAAACTCAGTACAAATGCCATCCTCAAATACTGAAGAGAACCAAAATTGCCACTGATTGTTAAAAGGAAAGCTCAGCATTCATTTTCTTTTCCACTCCTTTAAGTTTACACCTGAACTTAAATAACCTCAAATTATAAAGCAAGTGTGTTCTTAAATTGCGTACCATCAATTAAAATTGGCAACAGCCAACTAAAATGTATTTTGTTTCTGGAATACATTTCTATTCTACCCTTCATCAAAACAGATTTCAGATTAGGGTACAATGTTATGGATTATAAATTAATTAAAACCTAATACAATGCAATAAAGTACTAAGATTAGCAATTATAACAAGAGACAGTAGACAAAATAGTAAAACAGACTAATTACACAAATTAAAATGCTTTAAGCTAAATAAAAATGTCTTAACTTTAGGTTATTGGTACAGTAAGATCCGTATAGTTAAAGGTATGGTTTTCCCAGTAGTGATGTATGGAAGTGAGAGCTGGACCATAAAGAAGGCTGATCGCTGAAGAATTGATGCTTTTGAATTATGGTGCTGGAGGAGACTCTTGAGAGTCCCATGGACTGCAAAAAGATCAAACCTATCCATTCTTAAGGAAATCAGCCCTGAGTGCTCACTGGAAAGACAGATTGTGAAGCTGAGGCTCCAATACTTTGGCCACCTCATGAGAAGAGAAGACTCCCTGAAAAAGACCCTGATGTTGGGAAAGATTGAGGGCACAAGGAGAAGGGGACGACAGAGGACGAGATGGTTGGATAGTGTTCTCGAAGCTACCAGCATGAGTTTGACCAAACTGTGGGAGGCAGTGGAAGACAGGAGTGCCTGGCATGCTCTGGTCCATGGGGTCACAAAGAATCGAACACGACTAAACAACAACAACAACAACAACAGTAATGTGTGGCAGGTAGCTTTCTTGGATAAAGTTTCGGACAAACTAAAGATTGAAAGAGTCAATGGATTAAATCACACCTCAAAATTGCCAGATAAATGACCCTCTCTCTCAGCTGTCTAAATGTTGCTAAATAGCATATGATTCCATGCAGGTTTCTAGAGTAAAGCTATGATTATATACATCCCAGTTAACATCTGTGGCCCCATGTTTAAGCACCAGAATGAAACTTCTGGGATAGAAAAAGAAAAAGAAGCTGTGATATTAAAAAAAAATGAGAGAAAAACACTAATCACTACTGGTACCACTAACAAGCTGCTACAACACAAAATGGATGAGTTTAGGAGGGGGGGAACCAGTAGTTTTATTATCTATCTCTGCATAGATAACTTCATAATCTTGCTCCAAGGCATGCAGAACTCCCAGAGTCTTGTCCTGGTCAAGGTACTTGGGATGTGCAATTGTAGAGCGCCAGCTACTCAGGCAAGGCTTTTCCCAGTGCAGCTACAAGTATGCTGAAAGCCTGGGGAAGTAAAGGCAGGAAAGAGGCAACACTAAGGTCCTGCACAGATGACAAATCTGTGTGTGATCAACATGGAGTGACAGACGATCAGTGCAGGCCAAAAGCGTTTTGCTGCCTGCCTGAAACAGAGCCCAAACAGCTCCCACATTCTTGCTAGGACCAACACTGTAAAATGTGTTCCTGCATCATATACACACCAACTCCTGACCATATATCCTGATTGCAATTAGGGGAGCCTTGGCCAACTCAGTTTCACAATAACAGTTATAAATGAAAGTATCTGCTTTGCCACTTTAAACCATGCCACCTATCCTATGGTGATCCTTTTCCAACGATGCTACAAAGTTACTCCAACCAACCAAGTCGTTCTAGCTACTTGGAGCCTCTCCAGCTTGATTTATAATTGGTATAAAAGCACTCACCAGACTTTTTCTACTCCTGAAGAAGGGCAACCAAAAACTTGCATTTACTTTTTGTGTTTTAATATTAGGATTAGATCAATAGCACCCAAATTGTTGCTGTTCTGTGTGCAAAGAAATTGCATAGCATTTTATTGATTCCAGGGAGGTGGGGGGGGGGGGAGTTATGGCTGCAAGAAAAGCAGACTGCGTCCTTACTGCAGTGATAAATATAAATCAGTTGAAATACTCAGCCACCTAGCAGTCCATTAAGACAGCAGAAAACGAGAAAATTCTTCCTTTAATTAAAATGTCCAGAGAACATAAGAAAATAGTAAGCATTACTCATGGTAGAACTTCAGGATTGACTCATCCAATCAATGCAAGAGCAGCATATAAGAAGAATCTCAAAAGTTTTAAAGGACAAATAAAATTTACCCGGAGTCTTGAATTTCAGAGCATCTCTTGGCCATATTATATTTCATTTTCAGTCATATTGCATTTCCCTTTTGTGCATCCACAATCTTGTTACAAGTAGCCATGTATCTTATATCTAGATTTATTACCTTTCTGCATTTACTCCATTAATTCATCATTAAAAAAAAAAAATCATTTTACTACTTGTGCAGAGTCTGATATTTAGTAGATGTTTCTGCGTCTCAGTGACACTAGAAATACATGAACAACTGTTCTCAATAAATTTGACATAGGAGGTTTTTCTTTTAAAAAATGAATCAATACGAGGGCAGTTCAGACTTCTAAGCAGCCATTTGCCTTATGGTGAAAAAAAATAATATTCAGGCAACTGAAAGCCTTTTTTCCAGGGCACAAAGGTAGATACAGACAATTTAACAGGTTAAAGGAGGCTACTAAAAATATTTGTAGACTTTACCTGCTGATACAGTGTGCTCCTCTTTTGGCAGATACATGAGCATTAGCCCGACTTATAGGAGGTGGATGGTCTAAGCCAGGAGTAGCAAATGTGGTGTCCTAAAGATGTGCTGGACTACAGATTTCATATTTATTGCCCAGCCTCCATGTTGGCTAGCGTGGATGCAACCACAGTCCACAACATCCCAAGGGACCAAGTTGACTACCCCTCTTATAAGCAGTAGCCCATTATTGCCACCTGATGGCTCAGCTGTGCCCACAGAATTCAAGCAGGGTCAAAAACATTCTCCATCTCAAGCCTCCTCTTTAGAATTACAGCTATAGGGAAGCCAACAGGAAGCCTTTGGAGAGATGTTAGCAGGTACTGAATGATGTCCTCAATGGAAAACCATTTCACACTGAGTGTCCCTTTAAATCTACTTCTGGAGGTGGTGAATGAGAAGCTTTTTATTTATTTACTTAAGCCTTGAGCTGAACTTCCAAGCAGAAGTTTCCTTGGTCCCAAACTGTGCTTGCAATTTTGAAAAGGTAAGTAAATTGGCTAGTGCTTTGCGCTGAGCTAATATATAAGCCTTAGTTAATACAAGGCAGCCTCTCTGCTATATACAAATGCAGGCCGAAATTGGGCAATTTAGCAAGGCCAGATGTCCAGGCTATTTTATTACCTGCTCATCTCCACTTTTGTCCCCAGAGAATTCAGCCAATATTACTCAGCACAAGCACTGCTTGCAGGCACTCCAGGGAGGGCTGGCTAATTAAATGAGGGGGATCCGAAACACAGCTACACCTATCAATTGTATTATTATATTCATTAAAAACAAAGCTTGGGATAGAAATGCCATATTTTATGTGAATTCTTGATTCTTTTTTTCCCCCTTGCAGACTGAATATGTAATTTACAAGAAAGGGGACTTGAAGCCTTAAGTGCTTATGGGCTTTATTCAGCTTGCTGTATTGATGGTCCCATTAAGATGATTCCATTTTAGACCCTCAAACGCATTAAAGCCATGACTTACTCACATCCATTTGGCTAATGATACTCTACTCCTCTGAAAGTAAATGACAGCTATTTACAGTAAATTATTCAATTAGATAGGGAGAGAAGTGCTGTGTTCATTTTATATTGTTTGACGTGGCAAAAATAGAGGTGTGCAAGCATGTAGGTGGGGCATTTTAATCTTACAGAATCAATTGTTTAATCTACAGCTGGAGAGTAAATAAAGATACTTCCACGTGTGACTGTCAGCATCGAATTACCATAGCAAATATTGCATTAGATGCTGAAGTGTTATAGGGTCTGTTTGTTTGTCCTTTAATTCTAACCCCACAACCCCACAAATAAAAGAGGTTTTCGTAGCTTTCGCCAGCTATTACTTAATTAAAAACACATTTTCGAATCCTGTAGCTCATGTCAAATGAAAAGGCCGGGGCATGTTGGAGAAAACGGTGGAAGTTTTATTTGGCTCGTGAACCAGAGATCAGAGAAAGTTATTCCAAAGCCATTAGATCAAGGTAGGAAAGTCATGGAGGAAGGGGATAGAATCAAATTACAAGAGTGATTCTTTAAACTGTGGCCTGCTGATGACCACAGGTCATGGCTTGCTTTCAGAAAGTCTGCAAGAGCACAAATCAAGATAACGGGGAAATGCTGAAGCAACAGTTCTCCTTAGTAGGTAATATGATATTGGGTGAAATTAAAGCTTCAGAACTCAGCCCACAAAGCAAATCTATGGTGATATTATAAATACCAAGGCCACCATTAGCTCATATGCATCAGTAATCAAGTTAAAGGTGGGGTACCAATGACTTTCTGATGAAATTACAACCATCCTAGCTACCATGGGTGTTGAGGCTCTCTGCACTAACATTCTCCCCAAAGGTGGATCTCAAGCCATCAGGGATATCATGAGCCCAACAGCACGTCTAGTCACAAATTTTTGTCACTTTGTACTTAACCACAAGTCATTAGGAGGTTCAATGTTACCAGCTGTGAACTCAGTTGGGACAAAGGATGTTTATGATGCTATGTGTATTAACTGGCTCACCAATGCCAGATTAACTACTGTACTTGCCGTATTTCATATCCCCCTGACCTCACTGCTTACAACCCCACTCAAAGAAGCCGTGTGTGTGTGTGTGTGTGTGTGTGTGTGTTATTTGTGACTCAGGAAAAGACTTCATGAATGCAAAAGAGTAAACTCTAGTCCATGAAAGCTTATGCCGTAATAAATTTCTTAGTCTTCAAGGTGACACAAACTCTTCATTTGTTTTGGTGAAACATAGTAACACAGCTAAACCTCTGTGAAATAATACTATTGTCACACTTGGGCCTCTCTTTATTGGTTTCACACTGGTTTAACCAGCATGCATTTCCCTAGGCAATCCTAGGAACTGTAAATTTTACAAAGGCATTGACAATTTTTAGAGCTCACACCAATACCACCTTATCAGAACTCTCAGCTAATGTTGCCTGGGCAGAAGGAAATACTTCTAAACCAATTCAGGTCTATACTGTATGTTGTAAGCAGCTGTACCTGGTGCTGATGCTAAGGATGGCACAGTTATAGCCTAGGAAATCCTTGTTTCTGCTAACCGGCATATGCTTCATTTAGTAGACATATGACTAAATATTGTGAAGACATATATTTTTGTCCCAGCTTTCACTGAGCACCTTGTTATTTCTGATATCCAATTTTTACCTGTTCTCTCTCTCTCCCTCTCTCTCTCTCTCTCTATATATATATAATGATAATTTGGGGGGGGGGGGTGTTTTTATACCACTTACAGACATTTAAATACTAAATGGTTTAGAAATGTTTTTAAATAAATAAATATCTCAATGTATTCAGCCTTGGGACACTTTCTCAATGGGTTGGCTCATTTCAATGCTCCACTGCTTTCAGCTATATATATTTGCTAAGAATCTAGCCCTTTTTCAAAGAAGTTTAAGAAGTAAACTTTCTTGTTTCAAGAGTTATTTGACTAGACCTTTGTGGAATGGACTGTTTTCTTTCAGTCTCTTTAAAACAGATTTTTCCCTCAGCATTTCTCTTCGTACAATATCTTCCTTGTTCTCTTTACCGTCATCAGATTAACCATATCCAATATCTGCTGACCTTTCTTTAGCTTAGTAGGAAGTGGCTCACTGTTAGCTTTCTGATATTTGATGATCTTCTAAAACTCCCTTCAGCTTACATTTTACATCAAGCTACCTGCCAGCAAAAATTGCATTGGCTCTGGACCAAATTAGAAAACCACTCTACATCTAGTAGCATTTTCACATCAATGAATGTGTTTGGAGTGCTATAGAGGAAACACTAACTGGGATGGGTGGAATGACTAAATGAAATTCAGACCGGTACTCAAACTCATATTTCATTAATTTAAAACGCAGCAAACAATTGGCATCTTGTATTTAAATCATGATATTAAAATGAGAGCTACTGAGGACAACGTAAGATCTATACCATAGGCTTAGAGCTCAGCCAGTGCACATTTAAGTTACGTTGCTTTCCTCAAAGAATCCTGGGAACTGTTGTTCATTAAGGGTGATGGGAACTGCAGTTTTGTGGGGAGAATACTAATTCCTAAGATTCATTGGAGGAAGTGAGTTGAATGTGCTTCAAATGTATGGCGGGGACTGGCATATAATATTTGCTTCTGCTGAAATAGGATCCTAGGGTTGGCTTTGTACATTACACACAACATGTACAAAAGAGCCTTGGCCAAACTAGCTAGATAAAAAATGGGACCAAGCTTTGATAGTTCTGTAGAAGAGGGGATTTCTGCAGATATAATCTGTCATGCAAGCTGCACCTGCTGAAATTCCCTCTTCTACATACCCATTAAAAGTGCAGACATCCTGAGTTTCTGGAACATATACTTGCTCTGTCATTCCAAAGAACACAGATGTGGCTCTGTGAAAAGGGATTAAGAGTCTGCCTTAAGCTTTGACTTTATTGAGTGTGAATCTGTTATTGTCCCTTTAAGAGAAGTCAAAGGGATCTCTGAGGAAAGGAGAGGAACACAGGTTCCAGGATATGTTAAGAGTTCAGAAAGCGTCTGGCAGATTTTGTAGGCCTTTTCTGAGTTTGATAATGTTTTTAACATTAAAAGTTCGATTCTCTCCATCTCTCTGCTCTGGTGTGCAGCGCAGACATGTACATGTTGCAGGTTTATTGGACTCTGTAAAATCCTCTGCATGCATCCATAAAAATGTAAAGTCTATAAAGCCTTAAGAAGAATGCCTTTTCCTCAGCTAATTTAAGATCCTTCCAAGACTAATACTTCCATTATACCTATGTTCGGCAGTTTCCACTTCTCCATTGTGAGATTAGTTTTTTTCATAATAGCTTAGCAACTTCTGCATTAGACAGTTCTAAAGTATAAATAGAAATAGAGAGATATTTTAACTAACATACTCAAAAAATGTAGAAGATGGGGGAGAAATCCTAAACACATACTTAAGTGGCATTAAACACACTGGGACTTGCATCTGAGTAAGCATGCAGATGATTTGCATTGTCACTTTCTATATCACCTTTAAAAATTTTTGAAAGGCTCTATTCCTGTTCATTATTTCTCAGAAATTGCATTGTTCCAATATCATTCTCTTCCGAGATTATCCCTGGTGGCAAGATAAAGGAATTTTCCAGCCTCATGGGATATTAATGGCATGAGGTTTCTTCCACGTATTGAAACAGTATGAATCTGGTATAAGAGAGTAGACTTTACCTGATACAATCATGGAGATGCTTACTAAGAAGAGCAGCAAAGTCATTTATTAGAAGTACATAACTTAGCTAAACAAGTTTCAAGTTCTAAGCTAAACTAACCAAGCTGGAGATAGCAAAGGTGGTCATGCTTGTCCCCTTTGTACTTCTGGATGTGTCTCAAGAAGACCTCACTGCTCTGAAAGAAAAGCGTGGAAGGGAGGCAGAAGTTGGAGAGAGGATGCAGCCTGACAATCAGTTTAAGATCAAAGGATATAGAGGCAAGCACAGAGAGCAGAGGTACAGATGTAGTCTAGGGATCTGGTGATCCCCTACTCTATCTGTTCTAACCCCATGCAAACCCCTTTCTGCAAGCTGAGTTGCACCTAAACTTCCAAACCCACAGTGTTTCTTTTATTTAAAAAAATACATATATATTTTTTTGCTGCAAGCAAGAGGTGATGTATAAAAATATACCTCCCTCTCTTTTTTGTTACTGCATTCAAAATATTCCCAAGTAGTCAGGGTGTGTGATCTTCCCTTATTACATTCCCTGTTACATAACATTACTTAGAATGCGTCTCATCCTTGGACATTTCCACTTGGACCTTGGACATGTCCATCCTTGGACATTTCCTCTGTCCTGAATTAGTCAGGACTCTGCCGCAGATAACATCACATTACTACTCTCTTACAGAAAGCTTCACACCATGCAGCACAGAGAGAAAAATATAGGTTTATAATTTCTAAACAGACTTCACTCATTGGAGCTTTAGGAGTCAAACTAATAATTACATTAGCTATGTTTCTGTGCCTTCAAGTGAAGTGGCTTAAAAAAAAAAAAAATTGCCAAGAAGGGGGAATGCTATCTGGGTTGACATGCACACACACCACTGCCCCATACAATTTTCATTAGAAAAAAAACTCCCTTTGGTTTTAGTGTTTCCCTCCAATCTAGATTGGGACGATCACCAGGGGCAACACCCCTACTAAGACTACAGTACCAATCAGAATTGGAGTCCGCACACTAGCAATTTGTGTGGGGGGTTTTAAGACAAACACCAAAATCCTGCACTTAAAAGCAGTCAATGTAACAACTAGTTTGGCCCCAAGTCTCTTTCCTGTTGTTGAATGTAGTTAAAGTTTAAAGTTTTATTTTTCATGAGGCATTAATAAATTGTTCCTTTGCAGTGAATTAATGAAGGAAAAAATGGCAAGGTTCCTATTTCTACATAGTGAGAGGTCCCTGAGCCCATCACACTGACTGTCTCTACTGAGGTCATCACTCTCATTTGCAAAATAGCTCATTTTTGCTGTTCTTGGTTGCCAAATAAAATGCAGACAAAATACCATCAATGTGGGGAAGAGAGACAAGAAGGAAGAGAATCTGGATACAGAATGGACTGAAATGTAAGTAGCTCTCCTCACTGAAAAGAATGTACTTCACAGAGACTTGCTGTCCTCTACACATGTACCTGAGCCACTTTCAGAAACTGGAGTAGTGTCTACAAAGTGTCAGCCACAGCTCCTTAGTAGGCAGATGACAGCTAGTACAACTAGGCACATTTTGTTTTTTCATTTTACTCTTCTCTCAGAGTGCCTGACAAATATCCTTTCCTGATACATAAAACATAGAGCATGCATCAGTGTTTTTATATATGCTGGAAGCCACCCAGAGTGGCTGGGGCAGCCCAGTCAGATGGGCAGGGTACAAGTAAATTTTTGTTGTTGTTTGTTTGTTGTTGTTGTTGTTGTTGTTTTACTCACAGACATCAACACTCAGCCCGGAAGCTGCCAACAATTTCTACACACACTGAAAATTCTGGTCAGTAGGCATGAGGAAATGGCAAGGGTGTGTGTGTTTATTTTTAAAAAAAATCAGTCAGAGAAGGTCTGATTAATGAGAGACTGAAATGAGAAAAGATGGAGGAAGAGACTCTATATTGTCCTGAAATTGCAAAGGTGCTGGGAAAAGTTTCCTTCCTCTTCCCTACATTCTTTGCTTACTTAGTTACTTCCTGGTTTGAAGCAAGCCATAGCTTGCCAATCAATGCGTCTCAACCAACAAGTTATGGTTTGCACTTGTCCTCTAGGATCAAACCCTAGTTTGAAATCTTGGTTTGAGGTTAAGCACCAAACATCATCTGCTGGTTGGGATGCAATAACAAACTATGGTTTAAAGGTAAAGGTAAAGAGACCCCTGACCATTAGGTCCAGTCATGGCCAACTCTGGGGCTGCGGCGCTCATCTCGTTTTATTGGCCAAGGGAACCGGCGTACAGCTTCTGGGTCATGTGGCCAGCATGACTAAGCCACTTCTGGCGAACCAGAGCAGCGCACGGAAACACCGTTTACCTTCCAACTGGAGCGGTACCTATTTATCTACTTGCACTTTGATGTGCTTTCGAACTGCTAGGTTGGCAGGAGCAGGGACCAAGCAACGGGAGCTCACCCCGTTGCGGGGATTCGAACCGCCGACCTTCTGATCGGCAAGTCCTAGGCTCTGTGGTTTAAGCGCCACCCAAATCAGGTGGGAAGGGCGGGAATCACTAATTCTCAATACACAAGAGAAAGGAGTGTATAAGCATGAGTTTTATTCCAGGCATGTTTACACAGTGGCAAACCATAGTTTGGCACTACATCTGGACCAAGCCTGGGTGTTTTTGATCACTAGTTTCTTTAAAATAAAATACAAGAAGCAATGTGTAAAAAAGTGTTTTTCAAAACCTTTTTAAGCCCATTAACTTATGAACATTTAAAAACCAGTAATGGAAAACATCAAGAGTTCCAAGAACTAATACTATACAATTTTTTCTGAAAATTAGTTACTTTGTTTTTAACATATACAGTAATTTAACTCTCACTAGGGACGCAGGTGGCGCTGTGGGTAAAAGCCTCAGTGCCTAGGGCTTGCCGATCGAAAGGTCGGCGGTTCGAATCCCTGCGGCGGGGTGCGCTCCCGTCGTTCGGTCCCAGCGCCTGCCAACCTAGCAGTTCGAAAGCACCCCCGGGTGCAAGTAGATAAATAGGGACCGCTTACAAGCGGGAAGGTAAACGGCGTTTCCGTGTGCGGCTTTGGCTCTGGCCATAGCAGCGATGTCACGCTGGCCACGTGACCCGGAAGTGTCTCCGGACAGCGCTGGCCCCCGGCCTCATGAGTGAGATGGGCGCACCAACCCCAGAGTCTGGCAAGACTGGCCCTTACGGGCAGGGGTACCTTTACCTTTACCTTTATGTATATTCTACAATCTAAGCTATTCCGACATTTCCGCCAACTCCCTAGAAAGCATCTGCTTATACCCTTCCTTTCACTGGAACATACAACCTCAGGCTTGTGTACATCCATGAATTCAAGTACAATTGTTTATATCAGTGACTATTTAGCCAAACAATTACTGTATTACAAAGCAGGGAAGGAAGTTATGAAGGCTTTCATATGGTTACCATTTCCAAGGAAACCACTTCCTTATACTAAATTGCTCCATGTACTTGTCTAATTTTGCACTGGGCATAGGAAACTGTTAATGGGCAGAAAGGGAATTGACTCAGACCAGGAGCAAAGCTTCCATATTTATTTATTTATTTTACATTTTTATTGACATGTTAGACGCTACTCCTAAAACTGGGTTTCAAATATATACCAATTTTTTTTAACACCTGCATGGCAAAAACATTTAGAAAGTGAAGCTTCTGGGAAAAGCTTCACCTGATATAATGCTATTAAGGTTACAGAGTCCCACATCATACCACTGGAAGATACAACCTAAGGGGTATATTACAAAGAACAATTAGACAGTTTCCTTTTGTATGTCTAGCTGGCCAGTAAATAGAGGAGCACATAAGAGAATATTACTGGAAAGAGCTGTGCATGTAAGCATCTTTGGCACATGATTTTAAGTGCCACAACAGCAGCAGGACCACAGCTGTCATAAAAAGGGCTTCACAGCCAAAGAACATAATTATGCTGATCAATTTATTCAGAATGATTAAGGTTCTTATTAATGCAATTTTTCATGACGGGAGGTTTGCTTGCCATAATGGACTGAGCAAGACTGTTCCAGACCTTAAGAAACCATTAAAGTAGGAACATCTTGTCTGCTCAAGAAATCACAAAAGCAAGTGTCCATGTGTGGGTAGGTTTCAACAGCAGTTACATTTTCTGGTAAAGTGCGGACATTTTGACGTGAGAGAAAATTTGAAACTAGGCATAAGTTCCCAAGGAAAGGAACTGAGTTTACATTGCACTTGAGAGACAGTCATGAAAACAAGGACTCTGTAAAGAAGAGTTAACAAAGAGACAATGATGAAATGGAATGTGATCATCTCAAAGCAATATTGGGCCATGATAATCAGTCAGCAGGTGTCACTCATTGTGTTGGGGTAAAGGATGTCCCAAACCAGGTCAGATTTATTAATATGGGACCTCAGCAAAGAAGTCAGTTTCTAGAGAAGAGACATTAGACATATTGAGAGGTGACACCTTAGTCATCTGGTCCACAAGTCACATTCAACCAAAACAAAGGAGAATAAAACCCAACCTCCAGAATGCAATATAAGCAATCAATTGCAACACAAGCAAACCAAGCAGAAATGGTGTGAGCCACTACTGCTAAAATATTCTGAAACAATACTATGGCACTTTAAGACAAGGACTGAATTCAGACTGTATGTCCATATACGGTACATAATGTATCAGTAAACGCATGTGACAAACAATGGTCTATACCACTTCCCACTGAAGTTTCCCCAAAAGCACAAGAGATCGGAAGGAATTCAACACCACACTCAGATGACTGTTCTGTCACGTCAAGTAGTTTTACTTGCCAGATGGAACAATTCCCCTCTCCTCCCAGCCCCCCTCAACTGTTCCAGGAGTTCTCCTGGCCCCCGCCCCCAGGTAATTTCAAGGGATGTAGGAGGGTTGAGCGCGGGCAAATCCCATTGTACAAGCAGAGGTCCTTGTGCAGGACTTCCATTCATTAGCTGAATTCTGCCCTTGTTTTATTAAGTTTTGTCTTTTTAAAAAATGCAGAGTATCAGTTCTGGCTGATAATTATCAATACTGCAGCAGAAAAATTGGGAAAACTTAACTCTTTCATTCCCTGCTGAGATCCTGGGGAAAAATCACTTCTTGGAAAGTGCAGTTTTTATTGGAAGGAAATTCTTCATTGGCACCAACAGAGGATTTCCCTTAAAGTGCCAGCATTCAGGATCTCAGCAGTAGAAAAAATGTTTAACTCCCTTCCACCACCTCCAATTCCAATAGCACATTTTATATCCTATCTAGTTTGGCCCCAATCTCCATCTTTGGTCAAAACTGATATGTCCCACATGCCAAAACCTTTGCTTCTAGCCTCCCTCTCTGTCATTACAGCTTTATTGTTGGCTGCCTCAAACATGACGATTTCCAAACACAACTTGTATTTCAGTGCAGTAGAATCTACGCTAGGATAATCATGGGACAATTGCAAATCACAGACATGCTTCCTCACTCCCCACTACACTGAAGTACTGCTCACTTTTCCTAAAACTTCATTCTGTCCATTTCCATATTGCATTAGGAGGGGGATGATTCATGACTACAATGAAAAGGGCAGATACCATATCATTTGCTAAACCTCTCCAGAGTGTTCTGTGGATCTATATGGGGATTTATGCCTTCCCAGCATCCCAAAGGCAAGCATATGTCAGTCTTGTGTTACACAGCAGATTTTAATATTTCGTCCTCACAGGTCACGCGAATAACAAAGGCCTTCTGAAATATTCATTTTGTATGGTGCCTGGCATGTAGATCCCTTCTTCAATAATGTATGTCATGAGAAAAGTTTACAAAAGGAATAAAGAGTGGAGGAGTAGATGAGACAAATATGACTGGCAACTGCTGACAGGATAGAAAAGCACAGCCACATACTTTTCCTGGCACAATTATACATCCTTTATTAAGGTCTGCGGTTTGTCACAACACTCTATTTGAGTACCTATTGTTTCAAAGAAAGAGAATTGGTCGGGGGGGGGCATTCAATGCTAATTGTACTTTCCTTCAGCACTTGAAGTATGAAGACTGGGTTTTACAGCCAAGTTTAAAACTTGTATCTTCTGCCTCTCCAATTGACCTTAATCTTAGAACTGCTTTTCAAAATAATACTAGCTACAGCAGCAGCATAACATATATACATTGCATTTCATATTTTCTACACCAAAAACACTTAAGCCAAAGTACCTGCATACAGGAAATGCACATGGGGTAACATATAACGGCAACGCTAACATTAAAAAGTAGAGAGCAACACAATGTGGAGAAACAGATCAAAGAAAAAATCAATCCCCACACACATTGACAAATCTCAAGAGGAAGGGGATATGCAATGCCTATGGCATTCAAAATAATTGAGTGCATCTGACATGTCAGGAAAAATTTCCACCACCTCAACAGGATCAACCCACAGAGAAGTGAGATCCTGGCAAGCAAATTGGAACTGCTTTTGGTATGTTGCGTTTTTTTGCCGGACTTCTCTTGTTTTCACATGACATATAAAAATACCCACATATTCCCTGGACTTCTCACTAGAAGGAAACAGTTGACAGCGAAGGATTGCACAAGGGTCTATGTACAAAAGTGTCAGTGTTGTATGAAAAAGTGGGAGTGACACGACAACTTACAAACACTTGCTTGTACACTGCACTGCACAAGACATTGGGGAGAGAGGTGATTTTTTTTCCCCCAGTATACAAGCTGTTTGGCAAACAGGTCTCTTGATAGTTAGGCATAATAGAACTGAGCATGCAAAAAGATGCAATATGTAAAATGTTTATTATATTTCTTTCTTCCTTGAGCTATGGGAAGAGGTGGAACAGAAAATGAAGTTAAACCTCACGGCATGCAAGGAATCTGTGCCAGTAGTATATCCTTTAGAGGAGGGGTCGGCAACTGTTTTGGGCCTGGCGGCACATTTGCAAATGGGAGAGGCTAGCATGGGCCCCACATGTGCATTGCAGCTCTTCCACCACCAGAATAGCTCCCACATTACAATTAGGCTTGAAAAAAGCTTACTATCGGCTAAAGTTGGCTCCAAGCCTAATTTCAGAAGGAGGTGGGGTGGGTTTGGGACACCCATGAGCACTAGGAAAGGCCTCTTTGAGTGTGTGTGTGCCCACCAGCACTATACTGTTGATCCATCCTCTAGTGGAAGCAGGGAAGGAAAGTATGCATTTTTCTGTGCCAAGGTCACAGATTCCCGAGTCGATTTGTCATTTATATGTAATAAACTCCTATAGGAGTGACAGTGGAACATAATAGCAGGTGCAAAGTTTATTGCAACTGGAATGGATGATGGAAATATCCCATCTTCATGTCTAGTCAGTTCAGTACATCGTGGACATGGGATAAAGCCAAGCTACTCATCATTGACCAACACACCACAGGCTGCTAGAGTTTTGAATGGGCAGGAAGTCCCAGGAGAACCTGGAATGTGTAGCTCCACCTACATTCCAAAGGGGGGATGGTATGGAATGGCATGTTAGAGATATTGAATGGAATCTTTGATATGGACCTTGTGTAGAAATAAATTCTCTCCATCACAAGAATGTTTTACTACAGAACAGGCTTAATACTAATTCCAGTAAGATAAATGCTACAAAATAATAAAGTAACATTTCAAGCAAGCAAATGCAATGGGGTCCAGTCCTTTATGTAGTTCAGTAAACATTCTCCTCTCTGATCCCAAGATCCTAGGCTTGTTTATCACTGCAGAACTTGTATGCAACTGCTGCTGCTAGCCAGCTAACTCCAAAACACACACAGGCTTCTCAAGTTTCAGCTTCCTGCTGTGAGAGCTCTGCAGCTCCTGTTTACAGAGATGAGTCATCAGGTAGCTTATCTCAGTGTAATGGGAAAATACCAACCTTCTATGACGCTTTTGCCAGAGTGGAACCTTTTTGCCTAAGGTAAATTTCCCATTACAATATTTTAAATACAGTGCATTCAAACACAACATTTTATGTACATATAGCTTTAACAATGTAAACCACTGCAATATAGATCACAGAAACACCACCGAAATTTCCCTGGCCCCACAAATCTTCTTTGCGAAATCACACTGTCAACATCCTCTCTTAACTGAGGAAAGCGGGAAGCCTTTTAAATGGCACCCCTGCTCTGAATGTTGGCCTGTTTGTTTTTTAAAGTCAACTAAAACTAATTACACATTTCACATTAGGCTTCAGTGGCTTTAGGACAGTAGACAAAAACAAACAATTAGCAATGAATAATTTACTTGGAGCTTATCTTTGTGTGTTCCTTCCTTTCAGGTGTTGAGTACCATGACTCTCAGTTGAGGTTTGAAGAGTGGCTTAGATTGGGGCACTCATTTATATATGGCTATTGGTGGCACTGTGGTCTAAACCACAGAGCCTAGGGCAGGGGTAGGCACCCTAAGGTCCGGGGGCCGGATGTGGCCCAATCGCCTTCTCAATCCGGCCCACAGACTGTCTGGGAATCAGTGTGTTTTTACATGAGTGGTGTTATGTACTGAAGTTCTCACCCTGGGCCAGCAGGGGGATACTGTAGATAGTTATGCAAATGAAGGATCGAAAGTGACGTTCAGTGATTGGATAGTTTTAGAAAGTTGCTACAGTTACATTGTTCTGGAGCTCTATATAAGCAGGCTGACTGAGCTCTTCAGTTCAGTTCTGTTCTGGCCTCTGGGGAAAAAAAGAGCTGTTTGAAGAATCGCTGTGTCGTCTGATATGTTTGACCACAACTTAACAAGTAGAATGTGTCCTTTTATTTAAAATGCATCTCTGGGTTATTTGTGGGGCCTGCCTGACGTTTTTACATGAGTAGAATGTGTGCTTTTATTTAAAATGCATCTCTGGGTTATTTGTGGGGCCTGCCTGACATTTTTACATGAGTAGAATGTGTGCTTTTATTTAAAATCCATCTCTGGGTTATTTGTGGGGCATAGAAATTCGTTCATTATTTTTTTTCCAAAATACAGCCCAGCCCACCACATGGTCTGAGGGATGGTGGACTGGCCCACGGCTGAAAAAGGTTGCTGACCCCTGGCCTAGGGCTTGCCGATCAGAAGGTCAGCGGTTTCATCCCCATGACAGGATGAGCTCCCGTTGCTCGGTTCCTGCTCCTGCCAACCTAGTAGTTCGAAAGCACATCTAAGTGCAAGTAAATAAATAGGTACCACTCCTACGGGAAGGTAAACAGTGTTTCCGTGCACTGCTCTGGTTCACCAGAAGCAGCTTAGTCATGCTGGCCACATGACCTGGAAGCTGTATGCCAGCTCCTTTGGCCAATAAAGCGAGATGAGCGCCGTAACCCCAGAGTCGGTCATGACTGGACCTAATGGTCAGGGGTCCCTTTACCTTTACCTTTACTGGTAAGCAAAGGCTCAGTTCTGAAGGCACAGGCCAGGATACAGTGCATACTGTCAACTTGACCAAGCACTTACACATATGCACCAGAGCATTATGTTTGAAGTTATTTTTGGAACCACTGGTTCCTTATCTCACTGCAACTGCTCATTGGAAATTATTGAATCCTTTAGGAACATAGGAAGCTGCATACAAAAGTATGCTGGCATGCCTCCATCATCTGTGCTGTGGTTTCATTTTGCGTCTCTGTGTATTTCACCATCCATTCTGGTTTTAAAAAAACCAAGCAAATCTCACATCATAGCTGGATATTTACTCTGAGAGCTGAACTAACTTGGGCACACAGAAATAACTCCAAAGCTCACATTTATACCTGCTATAGCTAAAATATCTCCTTTTTCTCAGTCTGACAGCTTACAATATGATATGGTTAATACTAGTTCTCAATACAATGGGAGGCTGGGAGCAAGGTATTGAGAGTGAGCAGCCAAATTGCAAAGGATGGATGTTGGGAATATGATAGCACTTCTAAGTGTGTGTCTGCATGTGCAAATGAGCACACACAAAACCACCAATAACCGACCTATTGGTATACCATGAACACTGAAACATTATTGAGGGGGGAAAATAAGAACTATTGTAGCATCCACATATGATGGAGAACATTATGCCATTGTTGAAGCATTGGATCCCAGCCTAAAAGCAATTTAAAAGCTTGGTTATGCCCAGTGGGATGTTTGTCCTTTATTCTTTGAAAGTCATACATGCCATATAACAAACAACTTTTGAAACTTCCCTCTGTTTCAAAACCAACCAGCTGTGCAGCTTAAATTGGAGGGTTGTGGGGTTTAGGACCCCTGACCATTAGGTCCAGTTGTGACCGACTCTGGGGTTGTGGCACTCATCTCGCTTTACTGGCCAAGGGAGCCGGCGTACAGCTTCCGGTCATGTGGCCAGCATGACTAAGCCGCTTCTGGCGAAACCAGAGCAGTGCAAGGAAACGCCATTTCCGTTGTGGGGTTTACTGTTTGGGAAAAACATACACCTAATATAATACTTCTGTGATTCTTTAAATGCAAGACATAATAAGTTTCCAATTAACTAAAAACTTTTTCAACACAAGTGCATATTTACATAACGCGTTTGTGGGAAATGAGATGCTTTATCTTCCCAACAGGACAAACTATTGAGAAGATATTCCTACTGAGAAGATACAGCACATTATCTAACACATAGAGGCAGGATCATTAGCTGCTCAAAGTCAACATCTCTCCACCCATTTGACATGCATCAAATGAGTATCTGGTCCCTTATTATGTAATGGCCAAGTTATCATAAATGTGCAAGCATAAGTAGAATCTGTATGACTTACTATATCAGTAACACAAGGTTAATTAAGAGACGCACATGCAGGCAGTAAAAATTGAATCTAATCTAAAAATAGCTGAGCTATTGACATGAAATCACTTTAAATCATCCATTTAAAAAGAGCCTGCTGTGCAAATGCAAAACATGCCTGTATCAGAAAACAGCCAGAAATGCCCCCGATCAAGGCCCAGACTGAACACATAGTTCAAGGAAGAAACCAGATGGATGAATCCAAGCAATTATTCTGCTTATTGAAAGTGGACATGGGATCAGCCAGGGTCAGTCAGGATCAAAAGCTGGAATATTAAGTTAGAGCAGAAGAACTCAGGGGTCAAGGATCAAAGATCTAGCGCAGAGCAGCTGAGAACAATATACCCAGATGGCATACATGAATTTGCAATACAGCATCCTCGATCCGTTTAGTCCATTGCAACAATGCAACAGAACAATCAAAACTAAAGAAAAAAAATCAATTCAACAAAGGCAATGGAGACTGCCCCTAACATTGGACTCAAATAAAGCATGGGTGTCTATAAAGGCCATTGAAAGCAGTTCTCTTTATGTGGACCTATGCCACTCAGATGTTTGATGCAACAAGTGGATTCCAAGGGTCTCTAAGATGATTTGGAGAAAGATCCTACAGACCTGCGGGTTTTGAGGAGAACCGGGGAACAATACCTCCAACAAGGGATTGAAGACTTAGAGTGGAACAAAGTTTGGGGTTGTTAATGAGTTAATGTTGCTCTCCACGCATGGACAGGAAATGATGTTTAAAACTATATTGTTGGCATTCTGCTCTAGTGAAATTGTCTTGCAGCTAAAAGAGCCTGTCTCTGGTTCTGCCAGCATTGCAGAGCATGCCACAAAGCATTTTAGCACTTTTGATGGAAATGTCCTTGTGTGGTAAGCTCCTGGTAGGAAGTATTCTCAGAAATTAACACTATACTGTGTAACTAAACAAGCCATTTTGCCTAATCCCACCCTGACTTTGCTAAATATCTGAAATGAACCCAACAGAAATCTTAAAAAGTAATGAGTTCCAAGACTTGTAATCATGCATCTTGGAAAAAATCTTTGAAGGGGCAATGATAAAGACGTGGCACAATAAACTCTGATTTCTTGCCAATTCTGAAAACACAACACATGAGCTTCAGCTAGCTAGCAGGCAAACCAAATAAGACCCATTCTATGGTGAATGTATAGGTTTTGCTATGTATGTAAACCACAAAAACACAGGAAGAACAGCCCTGACAAAATATTTGAAACTTGTGAAACACTTGAAAGTCCCCTCCTCCCCTTTTCTCCCACTTGTGCATCTTTCGTACTAAAGAAACCACTTAAATGAAGCAATTGTCTTAAATGTTCTGTCATTCTATTGTTCTGTCATTGTAATTTGAGTTATGTTGAGATTTATAGGCATGTCTACCATCCTCTGTTTTTTAAAAAATAAAATAAAAGTTAGCTCCATATATTTGATTACACAAGCTCTAACCTCCTTTGCCCATGTTGTAAATGCTGGTTTCGAAACACCAATATAAATGTAACCTGATCCAAGACTCAAAAATCTATTTTATCAATGTTTTTTAAGCCATCTATATTTCAAGAAATTCATTGCAAAATTTAAGTTGGAATCTTACTGCTAAAGTTAATGTATAGTCTCTACTTTGGCCTAAAAATCTTTCAGAATACCACAAAAAAAAAACCTTTGCCTCCAGTTACTGAGAATGGAAGAGAGTTGTTGTTTGTCAAACTTATTCTTGACTTTAAGGCATATAGCCACGAGTGTTTGAGAATCTGGAACTAGCAGTAATGTTATTACCAACAGAATGGCTGAAAGACAAATACTATGTCAGCTGTTGTGAGCCTGCATAAGGTTAAGCAAACTGATGATTCTGAGGGATTGAGAATGACAACTTATTAGCAAAGCTGTACTTTATAATCAAGTGGAAGAGAAAATTACTTCCTAAGCACACATCATACACATAGCAGGTTGGTGGGGAGGGCTTGTTGCTAAACCATATTTAACAAAAGAGGCAACATGGCTTTAAAATCAGCCTTCCCCCTCCTCCTAATTAAATGGACCAAGCCTACATCAAAGCTCAGGAAATCCTCTTGTGCCCTTCCTTGCACAACTACCTAGTAGAGTAGGCCAGCTGTATCTTAACTAACCAGTTTCTCCTGCCACAACTTCCCTCCCCAGGGATCACAGCACCAATACTCCCACAGTGTGAACCCAAGCGACCAAGGAATACGAGAGATTTCAAGAATCGGTGAGATTGGCAAGCACACACTTCAGACCCCAGGAACCAAATTAAGGCATTTTATTAAGAATAGAAGGAAGAAGGCAAATGAACAGAGCAGGTTAAGAATAAAAAGAGCTTTCTGGGCCAAGTCTATCAGCTCTTAAGCTATTTACTTACAACAAAGCATTTAAAAATAAAGCTGCAAGGATGGTCAGTTGTAGGTTTTCTGCTGGTCAGAAAAGGATGAAAGGAACCTGAGGGTGGGTGGGACAGGTATAAAGGCTGCATACAGCAGCTCATTTTTAAGGGCTCCCTTTCCCACGTTGATTTGAGTGACACCAAGCTCCTTTGGACCAATCGAAGTCCAGAACTTGTTTGGCAGGTAAAGGAGATTGACACCTTTTGGGAGTGGGTTGATGCTAGATGCTTAGTGGAAAACATCACTGGGAGTTTTCCAGATTGCACCTTTCCTGTGGTTTGTGGCTTCAGGCACTGACTGAGTACCCGTCAGTATCATTCAACGAAAATGGAGGGCAAGAAAACCTTCTTTTTTATTAACAAGCCCTACAGTGCACGTTGAAATACACATCCACACATAACATGACCAGAAAAAAATCAACGTCCATTTTTCTGTCAACTCTTATTAAATCTACTTGGCTTAAAATCCCCATGTTTCACAGAGTCATCATCTTCCCCAGGTAGCTTCTCACAAAGATTGATGTGACTTTTGTACATTCCTTTCTAAATCTCTCAGCAAAAGGCACAGGGATTTGCAAACCCCTGGACATTTTATATGATATCTATGTTTTGTTCCAGATCTTCCACATCTAAATCCATCTGTAAATATCCCAAGTTCTCTGCCGTACAGAAACCTCTAGAAAAATAGCATGTCAAAAGCCAAAGGATGGCAAAACATCTTACTTTGTATGCTAAGCACCTTATGCAGATTGCTTGCCGTTTAAGAAATTAAAGAGCAAAGTCGTGACCTGATGAAAAGAGATTATTCTTCAAATGCTTTCAGGTGCCACCATTTTTGCAATTTTATGCTTTGCAAGTTCCCTGAAGTCACGCTGTGGGTGGAGAGGGCAGTCATGAAACAGAACACGACACAATCATGCATCTTGTCAATATTGTGCAAAAGAAGAGTTAACCACAAATAAGCCCAAATTCTGTATGCGTGTGTGCTGTTAAATTGGAGCAAGGGAAATGGAGATGTTTCTCTCTAAAAATGAGACTCCAATATTCTGGCAAACTCAAATTGTCTTCAAAAGAAATAAATCCAAAGTTGACTTGAAGACTAAGGGTACTTCCACACAGCAGTTTACTGTGGACTCAGTGCAGCACATGCTTGGAAGGTTTGTGCCATATCCACATAATGGGATTAACACGTCTCTCTGCTGTGAGAGGACTGCTGAAGTTGTATTGTGTTGGGGCAGGAGCCATAGGCGTCAACAGTCATCTCTGTTGTTTTACAGTGGCGGAGCAAGCCGATCGGGAGTCTGGGTCGGTGCGCGTGCCTTGCGCCCAGGGGTGGGGCCAGTCAGGGCAGGACGCTCCACGGGGCCTCCCAGGAGTCTGCCTGCCTCCTCCCACTCAGCCGCTTACAGCTGAGGGGGAGGCAGTGGGCAGACCGTTTGGGGCAGCGCAGAACCTGCGGGCACCCAAGCCACAGCGACACTCCCAGGAGAGGCACGTGGCTTGGGCGTGCTGCAGGCCCACGGTGAGTGCCGCTCAGCATTTTGTCACCCTACCTCTGTGGTGATACCCAGGGCAGACCACCCCACCACCCCCCTTCCTCTGCCCCTGCTTTGACAAATACCAGCCTTAGCCCAGAAACAACTGTCTTTCACATGTGCTTTCATGGGAGATCTTTTAAGATCAAAACCTAAACTAGGATAGACTAAACTGGTAGCGGATCCAGACTTCTTTGTTCTTTGTAATTCAGAACTGAAACATAGCTGCCCTTTGAAATTCTCACTCCTCCAAATTTTGCAACGCTGTCGTCCAGCCCAGTGATGTGCAGCAAAATGTATATACTGAATGTGCATAAAAATTTATAAAGTACCGTAGTGAAAATAGCAATCAAAATGCATAATATGTGGGGAAATTGCTTTACAAATATGTGTATATTAAGAGATTTACATACAAAAATGCGGAATTTCCATTACTGTTGGTTTTTTAACAAATAAAATTGCAAACAGCTGTGGAAATGTGGAGAACTGAGGGTAATATTGGAAAAATGAGTGACTGAAATTGACCTGCTTTTCCACCGGAAGGCGTTCAGAACTTGACAGACAAAACCCGGGGGCTGCAGGCGCAATCCCAGATTCCTCCCTCACACGACTGGCATCACGGAAGCATAACACATGAACAAGGCTAATGAGAATCTGAGTTCTACTTAGAGAATCTCTACTTACGGGAATGGAGAGAGGAAAAGAGAACAAAAAAATGTACCAATTACCCAGGTGGATGTATGTCTAGTGAGGAAGAGCACAGACAAAGCCCCCTTCAGCACTTGCCTTTTAACAGAATTTTCATCTAGGCTGCAGATGTCACAGTTCCTCATTTGCATTGTTAAGAACGCGAGGTGGTTTATTTATTTTTTTATTTTAGAGCCCTGAACTTTAACCTTTTCAAAAAAAAAAAAAAAATCGTATTAGGTTTGAACGGAAGAACAGGATATCTTATTCTCACTTATTTCAATGCATCTTTAGTCCCAGATAATTGAAGAGTGGATCTGAGGTGGAAAATAGTTTTGCGGCGTTTAAAACTAGAAAGTGTTGCGTCCTCATAGAACCCCTTTCATCAATGTGATTACATAAACGGATGCTCAAATCCCCAAAGATGCAGAACAATTTATTTATATAGTGTCAATTGCTTCATCCCCCTGCCACTGCCACTGCCGCCGCCACGAATATAGATTAAAGAAATCCAGTGTTTCTATTTTCAAATGCAATTGGCTGGAGTCTACCTTTGCTAAATAGGACATCAGTGCATGGGCTAATATTTACATTATTTTAACTCTGTAGGCTGTTACTTTGCCACACAGTTTATGAACCTGGCTTTTAACAAGAGATTTGTGGAGAAAGGAAAATAATCCAGAGGCATCTGATTGGCCACTGTGAGAACAGGATGCTGGACTTGATGGGCCAAAGCTCTTATGATTAGAAGAAATGAATTCTAGAAGCATACTTGCTAGTCAGGGAGCAAGTACTGGCAGCTGATGCTTCTCCTGGATGACCTAGGAACATAGGAAGTGGTCATAGGACAGAGTCAGACCATTTGTACAGTACTATGCACACTTACTGATGTTGGTTCTTTGAGGTTTCATAGTGGGCTCTTCCCCAGCCTTATCTGGAGATGTCAGTCATTGTACCTAGGACATTTTCACATGCAAAGCTTGCACTCTACAACTCCCATCATATTGCCATACCAATCACTTCCTCCACATAGTGGATACCTGGCTCTTTAGTTAGACTTACACATCTTACAAACCTAGACATGAATTATATGTTTCTTTTTTTAAAAAAAAAATATTTATTAAGGTTTTTTAAATACAAAATGCAAAAATAATAAACAATATAACATGTATCATAACATATTTTCAAAGCTTCTTTGGACTCCCTCACGTCTCCCGCTCCCACTTACATCATTATAAACTTTTACCAGCAATTTATCATCTTGTTTACATTCTTAAATCCCGTTCATTTAATTTAGTCTAATAGTTCTCCTAAAGGTTTATGTTTCCCTCCATCACACTTGTCATCCAGATTACATCTATTTTAGTGGTGCTCAATTATTTATAGTCTGGCATCCTTCTTAACATTCAACCAAATTACAATATTTTTGTAAATAAATTCTAAATTTCTTCCAGTCTTCTTCAACCCTTTCCTCTCCCAGGTCTCGGATTCTGCCGGTCATCTCAGCCAGTTCCATATAGTCTATCAAGTTGCATCTGCCATTCTTCCAGTGTGGGTAGATCTCGAGTTTTCCAATGCTTGGCGATGAGTATCCTTGCTGCTGTTGTTGCATACAGGAAAAAAGTTCTGTCCTTCTTTATCACCCTCTGGCCAACAATACCCAGGAGAACAGCTTCTGGTTTCTTAGGGAAAGTATACTTAAATACCTTTTTCAACTCATTATATATCATTTCCCAGAAGGCCTTCACTCTAGGGCACGTCCACCAGAGGTGAAAGAATGTTCCTTCATTCCCTTTACATTTCCAGCATTTGTTATCAGACAAATGGTATATTTTGGCAAGTTTAACTGGGGTCATGTACCATCTATATATCATTTTCATTACATTTTCCTTCAAAGCATTACATGCAGTGAAGTTCAACCCAGTGGTCCACAACCTTTCCCAGTCCTCAAACATGATATTGTACCCAATGTCCTGTGCCCACTTTATCATAGCCGATTTAACCATTTCATCTTGTGTATTCCATTTTAACAGCAAGTTATACATTCTTGAAAGTACCTTAGTCTTAGGCTCTAACAGTTCTGTTTCCAATTTTGATTTCTCCACCTGGAACCCTAACTTTTTGTCATTTTTGAAAACTTCTTTAATCTGAGTGTAATGTAGCCAGTCTCGCACTTTAGCCTTCATTTTCTCCAAACTCTGCAATTTCCAATTGTCTCCATCTTTTTCTAAAATTTCCCAATATTTTGGCCATTTGGCCTCCATATTGGGTCTTTTTCGGGCCTTAGCTTCCAGAGGTGATAGCCACCTTGGAGTTTTATTTTCCAATAAGTCTTTATATTTTGTCCAGACATTAAACACTGCTTTTCTGACAATATGGTTTTTAAAGGCCTTATTGATTTTAACCTTATCATACCATAAGTATGCATGCCAACCAAAAGCATTGTTAAAACCTTCCAAATCCAATACATCAGTGTCTTCGAGAAGTAGCCAGTCTTTTAGCCAGCAGAAAGCTGCGGCCTCATAGTACAACTTTAAGTCCGGCAGGGCGAAGCCCCCTCTCTCTTTCGCATCAGTTAATATCTTAAACTTAATTCTGGGCTTTTCGCCCTGCCAGACAAATTTAGAGATATCTCTCTGCCACTTCCGGAAGCACTCCGTCTTGTCCACAATCTGTAGTGTTTGAAACAAAAACAACATTTTTGGCAATACATTCATCTTGATAGCAGCAATTCGGCCTAGCAAAGAAAGTTTCAATTTTGTCCAACTATCTAAGTCTCTCTTAATTTCTGACCAACATTTTTCATAATTATCCTTAAATAGACTCAGATTTTTTGCTGTTATGTTTACCCCTAGGTACTTTACTTTTTTAACCACATTTAATTCTGTCTCTCTCTGAAACCGTTCCGACTCTGTAACTGTCAATTTTTTTTTCCAATACCTTGGTTTTCTGTTTGTTTAGTTTGAATCCCGCCACCCGACCAAAGTCTTGAATCAATTGTAATACTCTTTTCGTACTAGATTCTGGCTCCTGCAGGGTCAAAACTAGGTCATCTGCAAAAGCTTTAAGCTTATATTGTTTCGCTCCGACCTGAATTCCTTCCACCAACCTGTCCCCTCTAATCATATTCAGGAGCACTTCCAGAACCAAAATGAACAGCAAAGGGGAAATAGGGCAGCCTTGTCATGTTCCTTTTTCAATTTTAAACTCTTCTGTAACCCCATTGTTAACTATCAGTTTAGCCTTTTGTTCTGAATATATTGCATCAATCCCATTCTCAAAACCCCGTCCCACTCCCATTTCTTTTAAGTTTCCCTTCATAAATTTCCAGGAGATATTGTCAAAGGCCTTCTCCGCATCTATGAAAATTAACACTGCTTTTGTATTTATGTCTGTTTGCAAAAGTTCCAAAATGTCAATAATATTCCTTGTGTTAGCAAACAGGTGTCTACCTGGGAGAAAGCCCGCCTGGTCCTTGTGAATTACTTCATTTAAAACTTTTTTAAATCTACTTGCCATAATATCTGCAAAAATTTTGTAATCCACGTTTAGAAGAGAGATGGGACGATAGTTCTTAAGTTGTGTCTTTTCAGCTTCTGATTTTGGTATCAATGTGATAAAAGCTTCCTTCCACGATTCTGGCGCCCTCTTCCCCTCCATAATTTCATTGCTAACATCCATCAGTGGTTGTATCAAATAGTCTTTTAATGTCTTATAATACTTGGAGGTCAGCCCATCTGGTCCTGGAGATTTGCCCAATTTCATATTTTGAATGGCTTGCTCCATCTCTTGTCGTGTTATTTTACAGTTCAGGATTGATCTATTTTCTTGTGACAATTTTGGCAGTCCATTTTTTTCCAAAAATTGTTTAATCTCATTCTCATCTTGCGGCCCTTGGGTATATAATTTTTTGAAATATCTCTGGAAGCACTTTCTAATATCCACAGGGTTCTGAATGTTTCTTCCTTCAATCTCTAAATTTGTAACTGTATTTAGTTTTTGTCTCCTCTTCAACTGCCAAGCTAGCAGTTTTCCACATTTGTTCGCCGATTCAAAGGTTTTTTGTTTCATTAATTTAATCTTCCACTCTATTTCCTGGTTTATCAATTTAGAATATTGTGCTTGATGAAGCTTAATTTCTCTCAGCGTCGGCTGTGACTTCGGGTTTGATCTTAGCTTCTTTTCTAATTCTTTAATTTTCTCCAGAATTTTATCTTTCCTCTCATTTTGTGTCCTTTTCTTTACAGCATTCTGTTGTATCAAGAACCCCCTCATCACTGCCTTGCTTGCGTCCCAGATGGTTCTTTTTTCCACCGTAGTATTCAAGTTTATCTCAAAATAGTCCTTTAGAGCTTTTTGGGCCTTCTTAATAATCTCCTGATCTCTAAACAAATTGTCATTCATCTTCCATCTAAAGGAGCCGGTTGGTATTAGTGTCAAGTCCATCTTTACTGCATTATGGTCGGAGCAGGTCTTTGGGCAGATTTCCACCTTCTTGACCTTGGTGCCAGACCTCTAGATATCCATATTTGGTCGATTCTTGTCCAAGTCAGTTGGGCTTCAGAGAAAAATGTTCCCTCTCTTCCCAAGGGGTTTTTTGTCCTCCAAATATCAATCAAATCCATATTGTCTATCATTTCAAAAAAGGTCTTTGGTAGTCTGCTGTCTTTTGTAACATTTTGGCTTTGTGACTTATCCATGTTGGTTGATACGACCCCGTTCATATCTCCCATCAAAATGATGTTGTTGTAGTCCAGATAATCCAGCATAGTCTCATGCAACTTCTTGTAAAATTCCGATTTCCCCTCATTCGGCGCATAGATTCCTAATATCAAAAGTTTCTCTCCTTGATGTTGTATCTCAATTGCTAAAATTCTTCCATGTTCGTCTTTAAATAGGAATTTGGGTGACAGGCTCTCTTTTGCATATATGACCACACCTCTCTTCTTTACTTTGTCCGAAGATATAAATTCCTGGCCCAATCTTTTGTTTATTAACACTTTTCTATGGAGCCTAGTCACATGTGTTTCTTGCAAGCAAATAATGTCCAATTGTTCTTTTTTCAATATATGAAATATTTTCCTCCTTTTTTCCGGGATGTTACAGCCATTTATATTCCAGCTCAGAAGTTGCAGAGACATCCTGAAATAATCTGATTATTTTTCCGGGGGTAGTATCTTATTCGCAGAATCTTCAGGTTCCAAGGGTGCCGGTACCGCCGGTGCTCCAGGCCCAAAGGGTAGTTCAATTCCTTTTTGAAGGTCCTCTCCGTATGTAGTCAGAAATTTGTCTCTATCTTCCAGTGTTCTAATTTTAACCTTCTTCCCTCTGAAAGTAAAAGATAATCCTTGGGGAAATTCCCACCTAAAGATAATTGAGTTGCTCCTGAGCAATTTAACCAATTCAAGATAGGCGGATCTAAGGTCCAACAGTTGTTTAGGAATGTCTTTATAAAGTTCAATTCTTCTATCCAAAATGTCCAGTGACTTCTTGTAGTGTAGGCCCAAAATCTTATCCCTTTCCTCCTTTGATCTCAATATTATCAAACAGTCTCTGGGCTTTTCTTTCTTTACAAGTCTTCCAAGCCTGTAAGCTGACACAATTTTAAAGTCCTTTTCCTCTAAATTCCAGAACTTGGTGAATTCTTTAGTCAGAAACTCAGCTAAGTTGCCTTCTTCCACTTCTGGTATCGACCTTATCCTTAAATTGGTCTCCCGATTCCGCAGTTCTATCATAGATAGATAGGTCTGATGTTCACCTACTTGTTTACAGAGTGGTCTTACCTCTTGTTCTAAATTTTCTAATTTTTGAGTAGTGTCCTCAGCCAATTTCCGATTTTCTACTGTGGCCTCCGTCAACTGCCCAATTGCTTGTACGTTCTGTGATACTTGTCCAGTTAATCTATTTAGACATTCTGTGTTTTGATCAATTTTGGCTGTTTGTTCATCACATGAATTATATGTTTCATTTTGCTAGAACAAGTATGATACTTAAACATTGAATGCTAGAATAGGTAAAATATATAAACTTTGAATTTATTTCACCAGTGTTTCTATTACATTTAATGTTTCCGAGTATCTTGAAAGAAATTGCTTTGATGCTACAGTTATCAATGCAAAAGAGATCTCTTGCATAGTGTATTTAGGAAATGAATAAACTACCTTGCAGAGACTCGCATGCCTATTATGAATTGAGCCACTTTTTCATTTAATGTGTTCCAGAATCCATCGGAACTAGCATTCTGCTGACTCCTTTTGCCTGAAGTTAATCATCACAAGAAGAATTGCATCTAGATACAGTTAACTGTCAAATCAACATAATATAATCAAATCAAATTTACTAAAGCATTCCAAAGATATGTTGACTTCCCAAGCAGCCAAGGTTAGATTGGATTCTTCTAGTTAAAAACTAAATTTAGCCTTAATCCAGAACAGATTTAACCAAAGGGCTTAATTGTTGAAGAAAGGGTACAGAAAATTAATCCATAATTTTATATTGCATTCCTTATTTTTTCTCCAGATCACAGTATCTACTTTTTTTGTATCCAGGATGGTCAACATGCATCCCATGGGCTCTTTTCAATAGCAGCCACAGCTCAATGGTAGAGCAAATAATTTGTATACAGAAGGTGGACCGTTGTCCAACTCAATACAAGGCGGCTTTCCATGTCCTAGCTGCAAAGAATCAGCTGACTCTGTTCATAGATGTAATGAAGTCCCACTGATGTGCAAGACTATATTCATACTATCTCTACCATATCTCCCTAATCTAGCCTATTTGCATGGTTTGGTAGCTTATTGACAAATTCAGAAGGTTGTGTTTTATTATATTCCCATTAAATCCTTAATCAAATTTTCACAAATTTTATTTTAAATCCCGTACCAAATCAGAGAGGGTGGGTGGAAGACTACACCTATACACACACACACACACACACACACACACACACACACACACACCCTTCGTGTTTTAAATCATATGCAATTGTTTCTCAGAAGCACCTATGTCTCTGATTATTAAGGTATAAGGAAAGTATTGACAAGAAATGGTCTTGGTACATCCTGCCTTTTTGGCCATTTATTTTAGAATATATCACTTTGCCCCTCCTGTGCAGAAACTGACACCCTGTTTATACCATGAAAGAGCTTCCTTTTATACTTTATAATCCTGAAAAAGAACATTTAACTAAGTGAAACCAGTGAAATGTAGTCAGATGTATGAAGCACATTAAAAAATAAGAAATAAACAGAAACCCAAACAGAAACCACTAATGTCTGCCGGCACTGTTGCCAGTTAAAAACAATGCATTCAATAGCAGTATTGAGCCCCAAAGAGAAGAACCGAGACCTAAATGAACAAACAGTCTGGAGTTACATGTTCTTGCAATGTTCATAACAGGCTATTTTCCCCCCAGGACTTGAATTCACAGCAAGCTTCTTATGTGCTGCAGTCAAGGTCTTATAGCTCTAAGAATTTCACAGCCTGCAACAGGCATTTCAAGTGGACCATGCAGTGTTCATCTGATCACATTTCAGTGCAAACAGCTAAATAAAGAATGAGAAGTCTTATATAAGTCAGTGTTCACTGAAGACACTTACGTCCATAGCTTTGAATCCATTTTATCTGCTCTCAGTCGCATCAAAGCAAAAAATACTTTTCTATTGTCCTCATTCTTCTAGGGGGGAAAAAACATTTTCTATTTGCCAATTTAACAGATGAAACATTTATTTTCCAGTTGGTGTAAAGTAACAGCAAGCTTATTAGACCCGATACTGATCCTCCCTGGAGAGTTCCAGTGAGCCAGTCACAAAAGGTGCAGGTCAGAGAAACGAAGGAATTAAAAGACGGCAGGCAGGAAAGAGAGAGAAAGTGGTTAAACCAAGCCACACACGCTTATCCTTTTGTTTGATGGGCTTGTAAAGGGAAAATATCAGTGGTTCTTATTGATTCCTTTCCCAGTTTTTAGCTGTTTTGTACAAATTTATTATGTGCTCATCTGAAGGCACACATTGCAAACCACATAAGCTTTTGCAAGTTTACATCTTGTGGTTTTGCCCCTTCCTAATTTTTGAAAGTGGTTTATAAGAAGAAATAAGGGGTATGTGTTGTTATCTTTTGTTGAAACAGGGGTTAAACATCTTTTTGCCATTTTTCTTTCATTCTTTCCTATTCACACAGTTTGGAGACCTTCACAGACTGCTTGGGTTTTCATCGCCCTGAATACTATTATATCCCCTGCAAACTTGGGCACCCCACTCCTGATTCCAATTCATTTATGAACAGATCTTTGGGAGACCTCACTGCTTATCACCTAGCAACTATGCCATAACAGGCATATTTATAAAATTTAGGCTACAATCCTTTATCCATGACAGTAAGCTTCATATCTAAGTAGACATGTAAGAACATAAGACTACAAGGTGAGCATGCTGGATCTAGCCCAACATCCTCTTCTCACAGTGACCAACCAGATGCCTGTAAGCTGGGCATGAACCCAACAGCACTCTGCCTACCTGCAAGTCCCAGAAACTGGGATTCAGAGGTTTGATGCCTCTGATGATGGAGATAGAAAATAGCCATTGTGGCTAGTATCTACTGAATTTGTCAAATCCAGTGGGAGCGAGCTTTAAAGGTAAAGGTAAAGGGACCCCTGACCATTAGGTTCAGTCGTGGCCGACTCTGGGGTTGCGGCACTCATCTCGCTTTATTGGCCGAGGGAGCCGGCGTACAGCTTCCAGGTCATGTGGCCAGCATGACTAAGCCGCTTCTGGCGAACCAGAGCAGCACACAGAAACGCCGTTTACCTTCCCACCGGAGCGGTACCTATTTATCTACTTGCACTTTGACATGCTTTCGAACTGCTAGGTTGGCAGGAGCAGAGACCGAGCAATGGGAGCTCACCCCGTCGCGGGGATTCGAACCACCAACCTTCTGATCGGCAAGTCCTAGGCTCTGTTGTTTAACCCACAGCACCACCCACATCCCTATGGGAGCAAGCTTTAGGTTTTATTAAATTATTTTGTTACTAACATCCTTTCAGTGGTCAAGCCCAGGATACGGTTCATGTTGTTCCCAGGTGGTCACTCATTGAGGCACTAACTAGATTGTGCTATTACAGTAGAACTTCCTCCCAGGTAAGCATGGCTGGGAACGGCTCACCTTTCTATCCTCTGGCACGGCAGATCAATAATCCGCTTGCTTTCCAGTCTGTCGCAGTGTGTCTGTGCCACAGTAATTTGAGGGGAGAAGTGAAAGGGTCAACCAGAAGGGAAGGGTCAGGTCAGAAAAGACAGCTGATGAAGGATGCTTGCTTCTTGTGGAATCTAGAGCAAAGGTCACTCAAAGCAGGCAAGCTGTAATTCACAAGCAAGTAGCTTGCTGCTGACACCAAATTGTTCAGGGTCATTAGAACAAAAAAGGAACTGTAAAAGCATCACTCCAAACTAGGTGAATGGGCTGTGAAATGGCAAAGGCAATTCAGGGCTGATCCACACTTCCTTTCGCCCTGCCACTTTCCCCTGGGAAAACCCAACTGTTTAGCACTGAATTGGAACAAACAGCAACTGGGTTTTCTGCAGGTTGCCATTTCTTCTGATTTAGCACCAAAGAGCAGATTTTCCAGGAGAAAGCAGCAGGACAAAGGCAAAACCACTCAGACCCATGCCTAGAAAGTGTGGGGCAGCATGCTCTTCTGTTGTTTAGGGAATTTAAGTGTTGCATTATGTCTACCCACAGTGTACACACCACTTACCATTCTTTATTGCTGTAGATTATCTTACATAATACTATACATTTTGAGTAAAAATTTGCCTTTAAAAGTAAGTCATTCCAAAAAAATAAAATGCTTCATAGTTTTTTCACTTCATTCCACAGATTCTTGATTTTTCTCTTATTATTTTTTTATTCCTTGGGGAGAAATGGAGAGAACTTTCCCCCACAAGCCTTCCCAGGTCCCACCTCCCTAGGCTTTCATATGTCTTCTTACCTTCAGTTCACATCAATATTCATATCTGACCTGAGGCTTCTATGTGGTGGAGAACTGGCACTCTCCAATCCAATGTACCAATGTACCCTGCAAATGAAAACATATGACCGGGGCAGAGCCAGCCCAAGACATTTTGACATCTGAGGTGAACTACAAAATGATGCCTCCCTCCCTGCCAGAGAAGAAGGGGTGAATGAAGATCTACATTGGGGGGGGGGGTGTAAATATCTACATTGGGATCGGCTGCCCCTGAGGTTTCTGCCGCGTGAGGTGATGACCTCACTTTGCCTCATAGGTGGGCCAGCCATGACTGGCGACCTTCAGACAAGTGTCTGATAATGTGGAGGCCTGTTCATGTGATATCTCTCTGAAAGAGAGGGACGGAATTGCTAATGGGTCCTTTGTGGACTAGCTATTCTTTGAAGACTAACTCATACGTCATTATATCAAAGCCTGGGAACCTGTGGCCCTTCAGATGTTGCTGGACCCCAACTACCATCAGCCCTGACCACTAGCACTGCTGGAAGTTAAAGTTCCCCATCCCTGCATTGCATCACCACTGTTCCATTACCACACAAATTCCCTAAGTATCATATGAACAAGAGCTCTGTAAAGACATGGTCTTCACTTAGGGCAGACAGCAAGTCAAGCTCTCAGTGACTTTTCTCATTTATGTATCTCTCTTTGTTTCTTTCCATAATTATAAGGAATGGAGGAACAGTTTTCCTAAACAGAGGACAGGCTATATCAATCAATGCCCATGGCTTGTTATTGTACAGGTTGCCATATGTTGCCATGGAAACATACAATGGAATGTTTTCAGCTCAAATCTCAATTTCACTTTTGTTACCAACAACAAAACTCTCCACACAATTCAACACCAAAGACTCCATTAGGATTTTTTTGTTTACTGCCATGTTTAGATTTTACACCACGATTCATTTCTATTCTTTTGCAACCTATTCTCTGGGCACTCCAAAACAATACAGTGATTATTTCTCATTTAAATTTGAGCTGTCTAGTAACAAATTAAATTATGCACTCATGATAGATGCACACTAAAGTCATGATGGTTTCTAGGTCATGACAAGTATACGAGGCTCGGAGTTGTTAATTTCAGCATCTGGATTTTATACTGAAGTAGATGTGTTAGTGGGACGCAGGTGGCGCTGTGGGTTAAAGCCTCAGCGCCTAGGGCTTGCCGATCGAAAGGTCGGCGGTTCGAATCCCTGCGGCGGGGTGCGCTCCCGCTGCTCGGTCCCAGCGCCTGCCAACCTAGCAGTTCGAAAGCACCTCCGGGTGCAAGTAGATAAATAGGGACCGCTTACCAGCAGGAAGGTAAACGGCGTTTCCGTGTGCGGCTCTGGCTCTGGCTCTGGCTCTGGCTCTGGCCAGAGCAGCGATGTCACGCTGGCCACGTGACCCGGAAGTGTCTCCGGACAGCGCTGGCCCCTGGCCTCTTAAGTGAGATGGGTGCACAACCCCAGAGTCTGTCAAGACTGGCCCGTATGGGCAGGGGTACCTTTACCTTTACCTTTAATGTGCTACTGGACATTTTTTTATTTTTCTATATATTTCAATTTTATCCATGTGTATACATTTTTGTACCCATTACCTAGCTAGAGAAATGTTCTACAGAATTTGTGCAAATTGTGAAGGGTCTGTCTTATAATTCACACATAGATTTGAGAAGTGTGGATTATGTAGTTTCTTGTTAAAACACAAACAAGATTGAACTCTCCTCCCCCACACACACACATTCCTAATTTACATAGGTAAAAAAGGAAGGTAGGTAAAGGACCCCTAGAAGATTCAATCAAAGGCGACTATGAGGTGCGGCACTCATCTCACTGAGAGACACATTTACAACTTATTCATACTGAGAAGTTATGCTATGTATAAATTATCTGAACAGCTATAAAAAAATTGTAATAAGGAAGAGATAGAGGTTTTCGAAAGTATGGTAGTGCTTACCGATGGTCCCTAGGCAAACCAAGTAAAGTCACTGGCCCTGATCACATGCAACACTCAGTGACAAACCATTACAGTGGTACCTTAGGTTAAGTACTTAATTCGTTCCGGAGGTCCGTACTTAACCTGAAACTGTTCTTAACCTGAAGCACCACTTTAGCTAATGGGGCCTCCTGTTGTTGCCGCGCCGCCACAGCCCGATTTCTGTTCTCATCCTGAAGCAAAGTTCTTAACCTGACGCACTATTTCTGGGTTAGAGGAGTCTTTAACCTGAAGCGTATGTAACCTGAGGTACCACTGTACTTAACATGAATTCCCAGACATGCAGCTTCCCAGCGAGAAGATCGTGGCTGTTTTGCACCTTCTCCAATCCTACTGCTGCCACATTGCTGTGAGATAAAGCCATGGTTTGGCATTACATTTGATCCTGGAGCAAGATAAACCATGAGTTCATACATAAACCATGACTTGGGATCACAGCCATGTGAAGTTGTAGTAGGAGCAGAGGTGGTAAAAGAAGCCACGATCTCTCCAGTGACCTGAGCATTTGTTTCCTTGCCCTAGTGTTATATCCAAACTTGGTCTAGCTAACTTTTTATCTGGTAAGAATTCTTCAAAGGAATGGTAGTTATATATGGCCCACATGTAGATTCAAAGGGCTCCTCATGCCACTCTTGGCATCTGGTTTACTGCTAAACTTGGCTAAGGAATAAAGAACTGGAAAGATATAGCACCGCTATAGATATTACAAAGAGAGCGCCACAAAAATGTATAGATGTGGGTGTTTTGTGTTATTTGTAATAACTTTTCTACACAACCATGTCTCATTTTCACACATAGCCATTCAACCATCTTTAACACACACACACACAAACTGCTCATCCCTCCCGGTCACAAACTACTGGAGCCTATTGCACGATAGGTGCTCCTCATGCATGTACACTTTGCAGCATCAACACCATGTTGTCAGCATCTAAATGCCAGTCCACGTCTCCCCCACTGCCCCATTTTAATTCAGATTTATCCATTCCACAGAAAATCTAATAAGCAAAAAACACCCCACCTGTTACAAATGACCCATCTGCAATACCTGAATGACCCATCAATAGTAGTAAGGATTATTAGGCCTATTAATAGCAGTAAGACTTAGTATTAAAGT
Organism: Podarcis cretensis; assembly: GCF_951804945.1. NCBI lineage: Eukaryota > Metazoa > Chordata > Lepidosauria > Squamata > Lacertidae > Podarcis > Podarcis cretensis. The sequence continues at coordinate 72,661,589 of NC_137170.1, read as the reverse complement.
ATTAACAGTACAAAAAGCACCCTGACACACACACTCTTCACAAATATACACACCCCATACACACACGGCTTGTTTACTTCTTTAAGTTGACAGAAAAAGGGGAGGGCCTCTGAAAACTACCAGGGGTGAGAGGGAAACATGTTTGGGAGCCAAACATTTTGCCACATGAGAAGAACAGCATTCTTCTGTTTGAGCAACCAAACTGGAACTTGGCTTTTTCTTCAGTACTAGCAACAACATGTCCTCTGAGGACATTAGGGTAACTTAAGGAGTGCAGAGCAGGCTATGTGGCAGACGTACATCTTTTCCTCAACATCTCAATTACTGCCTGCTCCCCTGGCAAGTTTCTGGTGGTAGATACAGCTGCTTCACTCTGTCCTTTTCCTCTGCTCCCTTTAGGCCAGCTGTGGGGAATCTGTGAGTTTCCAGCGGTTGCTGGACTACAACTCCCATCACTCCTGATCCTTGGTCATGCTGGCTGGGGCTGCTGGAAATTGAAGTCCAATAACATCTGGAGAGTCACAGGTAACTCATCCCTGCTCTGGGCCATAGTCACCATTCTGCAATTGCAACTTCAAAGCGGAGACACAATCTTGATTCCTATTAATGCGTATAGGACTGAACTCATTACCCTTTTTCTCTTTCACACGAATAATCAGTACTACTCTTCTGATTCATTCAAGGAATCCCCTGCTTGTTTAAAGCATAAAACGCCAGCAGCTTCTGGAATATGGCATATATACAACTTCAAAAAACTTCCCCCCTCAACAATGGAATGTGGTTGTTTTCTTTCCAGTAACATTACACCGAAATAAATGAAGAAGCAACCATATATGAAAACATCAGTATTGTATAGATAAATCGCCTACAAAAGTTTTAAGAAACCTCATGACCATATATACAAAGATAGACAGGACATAATGCTCAACAGCATTTGGAAAAGATTATCAGAATTAACTAAACCTATTCGGTAAAATGAAGCAAATTTACCAGAAGGATTGATATCCTGGTGGGCATTAATGCAGTCTCACAGGCACATTAGAAGACTGTGAATGTTGATGCATCAATGTAATATTCTTTTGTTTTCATTTTTCATTCTATAACTCACCAGTGAATATCATTTTTTTTTATTTTTTGCTTTGTTATCTTCATTTACCAACTAGTTTTGTAATTCTTCTTATGCATACAGTTTCTGGCTAAAACGCAGGCAGATGCAGAAAGTAAACGGAATCGCTGTAAAGTAGAAGACTCCAGGGAATGCACATTCAAAACTTTTTCATAACTATTTTCCATGCTTCTTTCTGCTGCTTGCTTGCATATAAAGCAGAGTTATCATTGAAATGATCTAAAGAACAATTGAGAGGTCTGTTTTTATGACAACTGTTAGAGAGTGAACAATTTTAGTGCCAAGATCACTAGTGGTATTTGATATTCTATCCAGCTGCATATAAAATAACAACTTTAAGGAACTAAGATAGTCACACCACTCAAAACCAAAGAAGTAAATACTCACTCGTTCATATGACGAAGTGCTCCAAGAATATGGGGAAGTCAAGAAGAAAATCTGACCGAATGATGATAAGTCACAGAAAGTTAGACAAAAGGAACAGTCAACACCAGAGGCTAACCAGTATAAATCCTCTCTTCCTTCCCTTGCTTGTATACTCTTAAAAACTAAATGCAGTGCATTGAAGAAGGGAAACCCACTTTTCAGCAAAGACTATAGCCTTCTGTCAGTCAAACACTGCATAGTTTCAACTAGGCATCTATCCAAAAAGACATGGAATTATTCTATTTTTGTCTCCCATTGCAGTAGAAACATTTTTACAGATTTGTGGCAAGGGCTTGAAGTTTTATGGTGGTCAGCTGGAGGAGGAGAAGCATAATTAAAGGCCCTGGTGAGGTTATACTAGCCCAGAGAAAAGGAGCTGAGCACATTCAAAGAGCAAGATAAACATAGATGCTTTTTTTCCCAGTGGCCTGTAATGGAGGAAGCATCACACACAAATAAAAATGCCAGATGCACTATACAGGAAAAATCTGTAAGTGCAGTTTAATCACAAAAATGTTTAAAAACTGTCAAGATTCTTTTTTTTTTCCTGAAATGAAATTTTGGACTTTTTATATTTAAAAAAAGACATAGCACAAATACATTTACCATCTGGAGAATGTCACAGGTGTTTCCTTCAAAAGCAAATCTTATTTTGCTCATCTTTTGGCACTATACCCACCTTCTAAGGAGTTTCACTGAACACAATGGGACTTATTTCTGAGTAGATATGTATAGGTTTGCACCGTCAATAGTCTTCTCCAAATGTATCGTTATGTGAACAAGCAGCATGCTGTCACATCCTGCTGAAAAGTTCCCAGTTCACTCTTCCCTTGCTTCTGCTCTTGACTACTGCTCATGGCTTGCTGGGAGAGCATGTCTACATGTCACACGCAGTCAGCCTCCAGGTGCTTTCTTCCTCAGCACAGCGGCAGCAGGATTGGCAGAGGAGTTAATTCCTAGAACCATCGAGTTGGAAAGGGACCTGAGGATCATCTAGTCCAAACCCCTGCAGTGCAGGAATATGCAGCTGTCCTATATGGGGATCAAACCTGTAACCTTGGCATTCTCAGCACCACGCTCCAACCAACTGAGCCATCCAACTGGGAGCTTTTGAAAGCAGTGTATAGATGTTGCTGGACTCCAATTCCCATCAGACCCAACCGGCATGACCAATGGTCAGTGATGGCAGGAGTTGAAGTCCAACAACATCGGCAAGACCACAGGTTCCCCATCCCTTCCTTAAAGCATGGAAGCAGGCCCTTAGGCACTTAGAAGGCGAGAAACCAGGTCACGAGCAAAGCAGGGTAACCTATCATCTAAGTTTCTCTGTTTTTCCAGGGATGGTTCCCATTTTAATAAATAATAATAATATTTATGATTTATACCCCGCCCATCTGGCTGGGTTCCCCCAGCCACTCTGGGCGGCTTCCAACAGAATATGAAAATACAATAGTCTATTAAACATTAAAAGCTTCCCTAAAAAGGGCTGCCTTCTGATTGCTATCCTAACCGCCCCCCCCCCCCAAAAAAAACACCTTTTGTTTCTATTTGGTCTTTTAAACTAGTCTCTTTTATTCCCGTTCCTCTCTGGAGTCTACTTGGTCTGTTTGGTTGCTTTTCTGCTAGGGGACGTTGCTTGCATTGTTACTCCTTAGTACTATTCTACCTCCCTGCTGGAATAGGCCAATGGCCCATCGAGTCCAGCCCCCTGTTCTCACAGGAGCCTACCAGATAACTATGGGAAGCCTGCAAGCAAGACCTGAGTGCAACAGCATTCTCCATACTTGTGAGTATCAGCAACTAGTATTCAGAGGCTGACTATCTCTGACAGTGTAGACAAAATATAGCCATTGTGGCTAGTCTTGAAAAAAGGTAAAGGTAAAGGACCCCTGACAGTTAAGTCCAGTCGCAAACAACTCTGGGGTTACGGCACTCAACTCGCTTTACTGGCCGAGGGAGCCGACGTTTGTCTGCAGACAGTTTTTCCGGGTCAGCATAACTAAGCTGCTTCTTGATAAAGCAGAGCAGCACACGGAAACGCCGTTTACCTTCCCGCCAGAGCGGTACCTATTTATCTACTTGCACTTTGACGTGTTTTCGAACTGCTAGGTTGGCAGGAGAAGGAACCAAGCAATAGGAGCTCACCCCGTCATGGGGATTCGAACTGCCGACCTTTCTATTGGCAAGCCCAAGGCTCAGTGGTTTTACACCACAGCGCCACCCATGTCCCTGGCTCGCCTTATTGCCCATTAATTTGTACAATCCATCCAAGTTATTCCAGTTTCTTCGTGGACGAAATCAGGCCAGTTCTAAGTTCAGCCTAAGTGAGCAGGGAAATGTTTAAGCATCTGCAAAAACAAATGTACATACCATATTTACTCCATATTCAGTAAATACTTGGGTTATGCCACCAGGCAACCCAAAGCAAGCCATATGCAGCCACTGCTTCCACTGTTCCGTCATACTCCTCCGATATATATAGTTTAGCCCCCATTAATATCCTCTCATTGCACACCATTTGAGAAGTCTGAAAAGGCAGCCTTGGGATATGATCACAATTTGCACTGCATGTATCTCACTAGACTAGCAGCACTGAAGAGAACATTGTCCGTTGAAAAGAATTGTCAGCAAAAGAGATCATATCTTTTTCAGACAGCAGAGTTTTCCCTCCCCAATACTTTTCCCCCTCTTTATTTCTCAGCTCAGATCTTTGCATATCTTTCTTGATGCCCAAGAAAACAGCATAATGGGAAACCCACACAGGAAATATCCCAAAAATATGCATGCGAGGAAGCCACGAGAAACTGAGATGCACACTCAACTCTCTGCGCTGGAAAGGTGTGCCTCTGTTTCTTTATCTGGAACAAGATTTATTTTCAATTGGATTCAAAACTACATTTGTTTTTTGCTGCTTTTGAAAGAAGTAAATGATCCCACATGTGGAAATTCTATGCTTCCAACATGAAATGCAGACAGGGCACACCCAATGTTGTTTTTTCCCCCTAAAAGCAAGAAAAACCTACGCTTAAGAAAAGTGAACGGTATATATAATTAAGCAAGCCAATATGAATGCATCAAACAGCATTTTCTTTTCTTAGCTTAGTAATTGTCCCTTAAAAACTAAACTATCTCTCTACAGGATGTTAGTCTGGTAAATTACAGGTTTTGGCTGAAGTCTCTCTATTTCTCAGAGAACAGAAGGATTCGTTGCAAGATCCCAGCAAAGACAGAGTAGACTACACAGCTGACCCTGCTGCTTAAAGTTTCATCTTTTGAAAAACTCTATATACTTACAGTTTCTCACTTTCTTAGATTTCTGAAGAACAAACTGCTCAGTTAGATTTTCTCTAAACTAGCCTGGAGGAATAAATCACCACTGCAATCCCTTTTGTAACCACTTGGATCTATTCTTTGTCTCCTCTTTCTCCTCCCCTCACGTGGCTTTCCTGCAAACTTCCGCTCTTTCCTGGATGGGAGCATTTACTAGAAGTTGATTTAAAGAAACAGTCACCCTAGGCAGAAAGCAAAGGACATCTTCTTCCATCTACCCCCGCATGCTCAGATTCATTAAAAGAGAATTAGCAGAAAGGCCTTAAGGATCAAGGCAAACAATAAGAGTGAGTGAGTGAGTGAGTGAGTGAGTGAGTGAGTGAGTGCATGGAAGAAGAACAGGTGTTCTGACTTGAATTAAACTGATTTCAAATAAGTCTTTTCTAGAAGCTGGAAACAGGGACTGGACCTGCGAAAGAAAGAAAGAAAGAAAGAAAGATCTGTGCAGCAACAGATTGATTCTTGATCTCTTTTTCACAGAACTATTCCCTGAAGGGATCCTACAGACAGAATGGGAAATTTCCTACACAGTGGCCTACTTTGCTGCCTCCGTTGCATCCTTATTGTGCCGTCCAGCAGAACTTTTCTGGGCAATGCAGGGTCTTTTTCCATCTGGCCGGAAGGAGGGGCAGAACCTATAGTATTTTGCTGTGACTCCACTGTTACAGCTGTTGAATCTCAAGGGGTGTCCAGAACACTGTCTAGTCTTGATATGTTGGATGAGTTTCCGTTGGTAAGGCTTGAGGACCTAGGTGTTCCCTAACAACCTCTTTCCCTACCCTGGGCTGCAGCTCCTTCCCTGCATCATTCATTCTATTATCATTAGGTTAAGCACCGTTTCCCTTTTGGGAGAAAATAGAGGCAAAGTAGGTGCTGAAGTAGTTCCACCATCTCTCTGTCACTCAATAGCATGTCTCCACCTTCTCCACACAGGGGACCTACTACTTCCTTGTTCTTCCTCTTGCTTTGAACATAGCCAAAGAACCTTTTATTATTATTTGTAACCTCTCTTGCAAGCCTCAGCTCATTCTGAGCTGGCCTTCTCCCTGCAAGTAGTGGCTGCTCATTTATACTCTCCCATTGTGATTTGCCCTTTCTTCCATTTCTTATACATGCCCCTTTTAAATTAGAAAGCTCCATATGCAGCCACCTCAGTTTCTTTAGATGCCTCCCACTTTTCTTCCTTTCTGGAATTGTTTGCCTTTGTGCCTTCAATATCTCTCCTTTGAGAAACTCCCATCCATCATGAAAGCCCTTCTCTTTGAGTATTTCTGGCCATGTGATCTCACCCAGTAGTTTGTTTCACTTCTCCCGCACCCAGAAACTACACTGACTGCTCTATGGTTTCAAGTGCAACAGTTGGGGATGGGGGAATGGAAGTAGCTATAACACGAATGAGCTTTCTTTCAGGCTCTTTCCTTTGACTTGTAAAAAGAAGGCATTGTTACTGGTGATCATGCTCATATTTATTTGTCTGAGATACTGATAATGCCTCCAAGGGCTTCTCATAAGTCTAGACATGTGTCTCAGTATGAATGTTGTGCAGAATATTAAGGTTCTGGGGTCCATCCATCTGCTCAAAGATATAATGAACTCTTCACTCAGCAAACCCTGTAATTATTCTCAGGATAGCTCTGAGGGCACCAGGCATGTATCATGAAGAAAAGGTTTCATTATCTCCTTAGCTTGTGAATAGGATCATTTTACGAGCATCCTCTGGGGAACGATTTCTTATATTGTTCATAGCCCCTTGGGGCAATTCATTTTTTAAAAAAAAAATTCTCTAGGATTGCAAGCTGACCAAGGCTTGGCCTGCTCCAGTGACTTTTCAGCATTATCTATCAGCATTATCTAAGCTGATCTATTGATCTATGTGTAAAGATCAAGCTGTTATCAAAGGCACAGCAGCAGAGGTCTGTAAAAAAACAAGTTGCCAACCTAACCTTTTTACAAACCCTATAAAGCAGAACTGCTAATGACAGCCTCCCTCTCTGAGCAGATGCACAAGAGGTGTTCCAACTGCCGCTACTACCTCTGCTGAGCCTTGGCAGAACAGGCTGAACTATATATATATTGTTTGAAAATGAAGTGTGATATCCAAAGACTTGCAAGGGGTCCGTGCAAGAGATATGCACTAACCCAGTTATTTTATCTTAGGTTGTGTTTGTGCTCTTTCTGCTCTTTTTTCACACCCTGAAAGTCAGCATATAAAGTATGTGTGCAAGTGTGTCTCATCTAAATATACATTTTAATGCTTCAGAAGCACTGTTATTCAAAATTATGTAGATTTGATAGATTAATTGGTCAAACAATGAAACTAGTATGTTTGATCAGTTACTGTTTCTTTAATCGCATGACAGCCCTGCTGTTCATGTGGTAATAATGATATATTATTATTTCTGAAGTGCTTTTCAAACAAAGCACATTATAATGAATAAAATTAAAGACAAGCCCTCTCAAATTCTAGTCTAATAATTGCTGCATGTAAGTGCGCTTGGGAACAGGTAGAGATCTAATGCGATCAGAATATTTTGTGTTGCATTACTGTTGCCATCAAGTGTATTCAACAGAACTTATTTCCTAGCCATTACTGCATAATTTAGAAGCAAATGAATTATTCAATAAAACAATACACTATTTAGTCTGGCATTATTTGCTGTCAACATCACACATTAGATTCTGCTGATAGCTTCTCCTTTTCTCACATAAACAATATTTGGACATCATTGCAGCAACTGAGGAGAAGGCTAGGCTTAGCAAGTGCTTCTAATATTAGAACTGAAGTTTAGAAGCTGCCTGTTGCAGCTGTAAATTCATCAGGGGAAGCTTCCCTCCTCCTTGTTTTGCCCTAGTGGGGAACATGTGATCCTTCAGTTGTAGTGAGATCCCATCAGCCTCAGCCATCACCGCTAATGGTCAGAAATACAGTAATAGGTAAAGGTAAAGGTACCCCTCACTTAAGAGGCCAGGGGCCAGCACTGTCCGGAGACACTTCCGGGTCACGTGGCCAGCGTGACATCGCTGCTCTGGTGAGCCAGAGCCGCACACGGAAACGCCGTTTACCTTCCTGCTGGTAAGCGGTCCCTATTTATCTACTTGCACCCGGAGGTGCTTTCGAACTGCTAGGTTGGCAGGCGCTGGGACCGAGCAGCGGGAGCGCACCCCGCCGCAGGGATTCGAACCGCCGACCTTTCGATCAGCAAGTCCTAGGCGCTGAGGCTTTAACCCACAGCGCCACCTGCGTCCCTACAGTAATAGGAGTTCCCATCAAAAAGCAGAATGTATCTCCATGCCAGAGAGAAACTAACCTGTTGAATTTCTGAAAGCAGCACAGCTTTGAAGGCACAGATTTCTTTTTTAAGACCTATGCAAGAGTAGTGAAAATATCCATGCTCATCATGGGATTCCATGTTTTTTCTGGTTTATTTCAACAGAAAAATACTCTGCTTGTACAATTTTTTGATACTTTATCTGGGTATACATTTGCATCTTACTTGCCCAATTTGTACTATGTTTGTGAAGTACATCTCTATCTTATGAGGGAAATGTTCTCCTACAATACTGTACCTTCACAGAAGAAAGCTATGTTATTCAAGAGATAAGGAACACCAGTGCTATTTTTCTAGAAAAAGAGGTGCCGGAACACACCATGAACGCCTCCCTCATTCTCTTAGAATGACAATGGTGCCCCTCTGGGAGGTGCTAGAACTGAGTTCCAGTTGGGAAAAAAGCCCTGAGGAACATCAATGCCATGGGATGCATTTAGTCCTCTGGAATTCCATGACTGGTCATCAGAACTCTTCCCAGGCCACACCAATAACCACCCCTGATTTTGCACCCTCCTTGAATGCTTTTCACTGGCTGGGCTGTGTCATTGAACTCTGACAATGCTTCTGAATTGGGTGGAGGATAGCCCTTAGAACTAAACCAATGAAACATTTCCAGTGTAACAATGAAACAGACCCCCAAACGTACACTCTTGAGAAGATCAGTCTGGTCAAAAACATTTTCCATGAATACTTCCAAGAGCAATTGCCCTCCCCTTCCAAAAATCCCAAGATCCCAGTTGGCTAGGCCGCTGCACCCTCAATTCCCTGATGGACCTATCTGAGCATAGCTGTCAACTATTTAAAGGGAAATTCCCTTATTCCGAATAGGATTCCTCGCAAGAAAAGGGAAAAGTTGACAGCTATGTATCTGAGAAGGGCGGGAAATGTCTATTAGACCAGGTGTGGGGGAAGTTTGGCATTCTGGATGTTGCTGAATTAGAGCTCCCATCCTTGCTGGCCACTGGCCACGCTTGCTAGGACTGATGGGGGTTGTATTTCAGCAACATTCAGTGGGCCAAAGTTTCCCACCTGTATGAGACTAAGAAAAAGACAGGTGGCCTGGTGCTGCTTCTCCTTTCTAGAGTGCTTTTTAAAAAATGTCCCATGCTAAGGGGTGGGGGGAACAGATGGACTGCTGGCTGTTTCTCTCCGACTTCCAAGCCTCCTATTTGTCCCTGGACCATTGCTCCTGAAAACTCCATTCAGCCCTGAAAAAAGCTGAACAGATTGGTAGCAACTGCAACCCCCTCCATTCCCATTAAGGCAACCCACAGAGGGAGGGGCTTTGTACGGAAGGGTCATGATGGCTCAGTGGTAGAGCAACTGCTTTGCGTGTACCCATGTTCAATTCCTGGCATCTCCAGGTAGGGCTGGGGGAGACCCTGGTCTGAAATCCTGGAGAGCTGCGGCCAATCACTGTAGACAATATTGCACTAAATGGACCAATGAGTTTGACCTAAAGCAAGCTCAGCTGTGAGGGATCCATGCTGGGGCAGAAGAAGGGCACAAGGCAGGATCTGGCATCTTCTTCCTCCAATTGCCCCACTCAAACCCCACATTGTGAATAACTATATGTCTGTACTTGTAATTTAGAATCTCTATTATATTCATGGACCACATCAAAACATTGCTGCTTCTGCTGCTGCTTCTGCTGCTGCTGTCGTTACTTTCACCAATTACATATGAAAAGCTCGTTAAGATTCTGGAAAGGATTTCAATGCCTTCTTCTATGGAAAAGGATATAATCAGTCTGAACAGTGCCCTATTGTGTTACAGCATGAATGACGTATTGTATAAGATGAGAAAACGACTGTAAACAGCCATCTCATATTTTTAAGTGGTAAATGCTGCACTCGTACATTCTATGTCTCCTATGCCCTCTAGCTTCAAAAACTTGCATTTTTCACTCCTTAACTTGAAAGTGTTTACAGTACTTCACTGCTATTTTTTATGGGATTGTTGTCTAGAGATACAGAGCAGGGAAACTGTCTCACTTTGCTTCAATGTACAGTTATAGAACTGCAAGTAATTCAAACATGCATCAGTTGAAGTGGTACAGCCCTCTCAGGAGATGGTTACTATTGGTCTGGAGGAAGATTTGATGCAAAGTGCCCATGTCAAAAATTCCCTCTGGGTGGGAAACTTGAGCGTCAAGGAAAAAACTCCTTTGTTATAAAGAGAGAGAAAGGATAGCTTCCCGTGTAAAATTGGACCATGTCAGCTAACACAATTTTTAATTAGCTCTATCTGTGATTTACAGTATTGTTTTTATATCTTCCAACTCTTTTTGTCAGGGAGATAAGGTAAAGGTAAAGGGACCCCTGGCCATTAGGTCCAGTCGTGACCAACTCTGGGGTTGCGGCGCTCATCTCGCTTTATTGGCCGAGGAAGCCGGCGTACAGCTTCCGGGTCATGTGGCCAGCATGACTAAGCCGCTTCTGGCAAACCAGAGCAGCACACAAAAACACCGTTTACCTTCCCGCCGGAGTGGTACCTATTTAGCTACTTGCACTTTGACATGCTTTCGAACTGCTAGGTTGGCAGGAGCAGGGACCGAGCAACGGGAGCTCATCCTGTCGCGGGGATTCGAACCGCGACCTTCTGATCGGCAAGTCCTAGGCTCTGTGACATTTTTCACAATTGGGGAGTTGCTTTGGTATTGATTATAAATCAGAATTTCTTCTATTCTATTTGAATCAATGAATTGTATCTAAGGGAGTCGATAGATCTATGGTCCATTGTTACCGTATAATTCACCAACCTTCCATAGTGTAAAGATGAAATGTGACACCAAAGTGGGGAAGTGTCTTTGATAAATACACAATTTTGTTTGGCTTCTGGGATCAGCAACTGTATAATGGATGTATTAGCTATTTGATTACATGTGATTGGTTTCATGAGTGTTTTGTATATTTGAGGTGTTTTTGCAGATGCATACTATTCCCTAAAATAATGACACTTGTATTTTATTTATATATTTTATTTAAACTATTTCTATCCCACCTATTAATTTATTATGTCTGACTAATCCTATTTTTCAACTGTTTTTGCATACACTAGTTACAGATAGGTAGCCGTGTTGGTCTGCCATAGTCAAAACAAAAAAAATTCCTTCCAGTAGCACCTTAAAGACCAACTAAGTTAGTTCTTGGTATGAGCTTTCGTGTGCATGCACACTTCTTCAGATACACTGAAACAGAAGTTTCCAGACCCTTCTATATAGTGAGAAGGTGGGGAGGGGTATTACTCAGAAGGGTGGTGGGAATGGGTGATTGGCAGATAGCTGTGATGAGCCTGTTGACGACTCTTAACGACTCTTATCTGAAGAAGTGTGCATGCACACGAAAGCTCATACCAAGAACTAACTTAGTTGGTCTTTAAGGTGCTACTGGAAGGAATTTTTTTTGTTTTGTTTTTGCATAGTCATCTCTCTAAAGTCTCCCCCCTCCCCATGAATTAATGAAGCTTAAGTGGATCTATATTACTTTTTAATCCTATCTTCTGCACTATCTAGAAAAGAGTACATTATGAATAGTTACACTGCTCCACTAACATGAAAGTTAATGTATTAGTAAGTATTTATAAAGGATATGCATTGCAAAAGGTTTGGAAACAAAACAAAAGATCAGAACATTATTTAATTTCATTAGGATCCCAATTTCTTCAAAAGGGTTCAAGGCAGATAAGAACTGTGCAACTCTTTGGCATTAAAAAGAAACAAGATAACAATTAAATGTCAATTGCAATCAGTCTGGAATAAGACACAAACAATTCAATTCCCCTGTAAATTTGGTTAAAAAAGAAAGATAGGCACAGCACTATCTTCACAGAAATGGAACCTGGTCCAAAAGATTAAACAAAGGCTTAATCAATTTAAACAATTAGGAGTGTCCTTGTTTGAAAATGCTTAATAGTTACATACAATAACTTCACTGTTCGCAAACTATTTTTGTTTGCTCACAGGAGATAACAGGAATCCAAATATGTTATGCTGTGGTGGGGGGATATCGTGAGGGAGGGAAACTGCTTCATGGACCATCATTCACAGAAATGTTGAAAGGAAACATCTAGGTGCATTCAGAATATCTGCTGAGATGCTCAGAAGGTCCACCTCCAGGTATATGCAACATATGGAAAGAGAAGGGAAGATATGGAGGGGGAAATAGGAGCCACACACCTTCCATCTCTGGCCTCCTCACACTTCCAGGTCCCACCTCCAATGTCCACACATTCAGTGCAACATCAGAAAGGGAGAAACAATACACACAGAGATGTGGTCGCATACCCCATAATATGATTGGGTATCCTGCACAATCAGGGTTTCCGACTGCATGGAAAACCTATACATATACAACTGCATTTGTATGTGCTCCCTTTCAGACATCACACCAAACATGCAGAGATGATGAAGCACATGTGCATTAGGGGCTGGGTCACAGGGCTACTTGCCCCTCTGCACAGCAGATATGTGAGTGGTCAGAAATCTTCTGAACATCCATGAAACAGTACTGACCTTGGGGTAGTGAAGCCTATAATACTGAGAGACTGAGCTGACATCACCGCATGAAACATGTCTGAACATTCCAAGTTTTCAGGAAGCAACCCCGCTTTTGTGAGGGAAGGGAAAGTCGTCAGTTTGGCTGGGATTAAATTTCATACAGGTCATACAGCTTTGTAGGGCAGCCAGAAGAAAAATATCTGATGAGGGAGGGAAGATAATGGAAGGGAAGATAAAATAGAACGCCAGGAGTAAGTGAATAAGGTGTGGGGGGAAGCAATGTTTTGAGATATATCACCAGGCAAAAGGCCTTTTCAGCAGTGGTGCCTGCCATGTATAATGCCCTTCCATCAGATGTCAAAGAGATAAATAATTATATGACCTTCTGTAGAAATCTGATGGTAGCCCTGTATCAGGAAGCTTTTAATGTGTGGTGTTCTGTTGTGTTTTTTGTATATTCTGTTAGAAGCCACCCAGAATGACTGGGGCAACCCAACCAGATGGTGGGGTACAGAAAATAAACTCTTGTTGTTGATGATGATGATGATGATGATGATGATGATTTTGGCAGAAACTGTACTCCACATATGAGTTCTTTATTCTCCAGTGAGAGCCAGGACAACAGGCTTCCTTCACTTAGTAAAGAGGTGGATGGGCCACAGCTGGGCATCCTGCATTGTCAGGGCATGACTCCTTCTCAGAATCATAGAATTGTAGAGTTTGAAGGGACCCTGTGGGTCATCTAGTCCATCCCCCAGCAATGTAGGAATATGCAGCTGTCCAATATGGGGATCATCCTGCAATCTTGGTGTTATCAACACCACACTCTAACCAACTGAGCTATCCTCCTTTGCATTCCTGCTGATCCAGCCATGTCTTCTAATAAGCAGAACCTGGATGGAACTTAAGGAGTCACAGAGTAATGTGCTATGGCCACAGCACACCTCCCTACTTACTCTCTCCCCCACATTGTATTGCCATCAGGGCAGGATGCTGTGTTAATGCCCTCCTAACACACCAGTCAGGGCACATGCCCTCCCCTTACCCCCTCTCTCGATCTGGGCCTGGTTTTGCAGAAGTGCTACTAATACTTACAGCTCAAACAAAAATAAATGTGAGCTACTGGAGAGCTGCCTTTCTGAAATCCAGGTCAGTAATATATTCTCAGCAAAATCTGCCACCCTGTAAGTGAAACCCTGACCCCATTAAGGCAACGGCAAAACATCCATGGATTTCAGAGAGCTGCAATTTTCACCTTGTGGCCATGGTAATTATCTATGTTCATGCAGGAAAGAATAAAAAGTATACATAGCCTTACATTATCTAAATAGATTCTTTAAAAAAATATATAAAAATTACCCACTCCACATGCAGACATTCCATCTGCTAATTATACATGACCGTGTTGGATGTGATCGCTAAAACCAGAATTTACTGCTGTCTGCTAAATTTTGCTTTTGGCAAGGTTCTGTGACAGAAACAATAGCATTAGCCCTGCTTAGTTCTTGCATAGAAAGCTAGGAAGGCTTTCACAAAGATAAGTTCAATTCATCCAATGAGAGATAAGCAAAGAGACGCAAATAATGAGAATTACCGGACAAAGTGGATGAAGGTGGGTCCTTGAGTTAATTATGTGAGCAGCATCATATTGCATAACAGATGCTAGCTTCTCTCCCACATCTGCTTTACCATCAGAGCGCTACACTAAGACCATCTGATGTGATTCTGTGAGTCAAAACATGCTTAAATTTACATCAGTTGTCCTATATAATGAGGGTTGTTTGGGTGCTGCATATTAGAATCACCTAGAACAGCCTTCCTCAACCTGGTGCCCTAAAATATGTTGAGGGACTGCAACTCCCATCAGCCCCAGCCAGCATGGCCAATAATTAAGGATGCTGAGACAGGATATGCTGGACTAGATGGGCTGCTGGCCAGATCCGGCAAGCTTTTCTTCTGTTGTGTGAAGGTCTACTAAGTGCGCACTTGTGAAGAGGCCCATGGTCTGGAGCATGGAAGGCAGGTTGAGAGTATAGGGGTAAAAATTGTAGGACAGGAAAACCACAGTGACCTTACTGTGGGTGTCTGCCATAGGCCTCCAAGCCAGACGGAAGACTTGGATGATGCCTTCCTAGAGCAGATTAGCAAACATTCAAAAGAAAAGAAAGATATAGTAGTCATGGAAATCTTCAACTTCCCCAATATCTGTTGGAACAAGAATGTAAAGTCCAAGAAATTCCTCAATTGCCTCACTGACAATTTTATTTCCCAGAAGGTGGAGTGGGGGGGGGGGAATAAGGGGGTCATCTATCTTGGATCTGGACCTCACCAACAGGGAGGAAATGACTGATGAAGTGGGAGAACTGGGAACCTTGAAAGGAAGTTTCCATGTCTTCCTGGGTTTCATGATAGAGAGGCAAGGGAAAGCTGAGTGCAGTTGGACCTGCACTCTGGTCTTTAAGAAGCCTGATTTCAAAAAACTTAAGGACTATGGGTGAGATCCCATGGTCAGAAATATTCAATGATAAGTGAGTCCAAGATGGATAGGAGTTTCTGAAAGGTGAAAAGGTACAAATGTAGGCGATTCCAAAAAGAAAGAAAAGTAGGAGGCAAAGTGTGGCTGCATAAGTTGCTTACAGATGAGTGGAGGTTTAGGACGGGCATGTATAAGAAATGGAAGAAAGGGGAAATCACAATGGAGGGGATGAACAAGTAGCCAGCAGCTGCAGGGAGAAGGTCAGGTGGGCCAAAGCTCAGAATGAGCTCAGACTTGCAAAAGAGGTTACAAATAATGATAAAGGTTTCTTCAGCTATGTTCAAAGCAAGAGGACGAACAAATAAGTAGTAGGACCTCTGAGTGGAGAAGACGATGAAATGCTATTGGGTGAAAGAGAGAAGGCAGAACTGCTCAACACCTACTTTGCCTCTGTCTTCACCCAAAAGGAAAGCAGTGCCCAACCTGGTGATAACAGAATAAAGGATGTAAGGAGAGAGCTACAGCCCAAGATAGGAAAAGATATGGTAAGGGAACACCTAACTACTTTAAATGAATTCAAATCTCCAGGGCCGGATGAGCTGCATCCAAGGGTTCTAAAAGAGCTCGCGGGTGTAATTTCAGAGCCTTTGTCTATTATCTTTGAGAATTTTTGGAGAACAGGTGAAGTCCCTACAGACTCGGAGGTGGGTAAATGTTGTCCCCATCTTCAAAAAGGGGGGAAAGGAAGACCCGGGTAATTACCGACTGGTGGGCTTGACATCTATACCAGGGAAGGTCCTAGAACAGATAATTTAATGGCTGTTCTATGAGCACTAACAAAATGATGCTTTACTAAGACCCAGCATGTGTTTCTCAAAAAACAAAGAAGAGTCTCATGCTGTGGACATAGTGTATCTTGATTTCAGTAGGCATTTGACGAAGTCCCCCATTATATTCTTGCAGAGAAGCTGGTAAAATGTTGGCTGGATGAGGTAACTGTTTGGTGCATTTGTAACTGGTTGAGTGACCAAACCCAAGGAGTGCTCACTAATGGTGCCTGACTATCATGGGGGGAAATGACAAGTGGGGTGCAGCAGGATTCTGTCCTGGGCCTGTTATTTTGTTCAATGTTTTTATAAACAACTTGAATTAAGGAACTGAGAGGATCCTCATCAAACTGGAGGTTTTAAGCAGAGGTTGGATGGCCATCTGTCATGGATGCTTTAGCTGAGATCCCTCCATTGCAGGGAGTTGTACTAGAGTCACTCGATGACCATTGAGTCCCCTTCCAACTCTACAGTTATATGATTCTATGATTCCGTAATGGTCTGCCCTGAGTTGACGGAGCTGGCTTTAGAATCAGCTTTCAATTGCAGTGAACTACACAGCATTAATCTGACATTCAGTATTTTTAAAAGCAGGGGGTTCATTTTCTTTCTATAAAACACTTTGTTTTAAATATAGCTTTAGCCAAGTTTTCTGGTGATCATTTTCCCAGTTTCCCACTCCTAACCAGAAAACCTCTTTCCAGGAAAAGACTCAAAGTGACAGCCTGGTCAAATTGATTTCAAAGGCGACTCGTATTTCAGAGCCTTACAGTCTGAAATGGCTTCTCTGTGTATTCAGCATCTTTGTTACAGCAGATGCAGAGCTGGCCCACCTATGAGGCAAGGTGAGGTTTCTGCCTCTGGCAGCAGGATCCAAAGGGGCAGTGGAATCTGGCCTACAAGGAATGTGCTACCCACTGCTGTTGCCGTCTGGCACCAATGGTTGAGGCGAGCTCTTTAGAGGCCAGACCTGCTGCCTCCTCAGCACCTCCCCTGGATGCCACCTCTACAGCAGCCTTTCTGCAAATAGGAGGTGTTGCTGGTTTCCTCCCACCCTTGCTCCCAGTGTAGATCTTTATCGCCCACCCCTTTGTTCCTGATTTAGATCTTCGTTCATTCTTTCTTCCCTGGCTGGGAGGCATCATTTTGGGGTTTGCCTTGGATGCCAGCCCTGAGCAGATGGATGTCTTCTGTTTTGTGCTTCCTTATGATACCCTCGCAGCATGTTTACTCACAAATCTCTTTTGCCAAGTTCACTGTGTGCTAAGGATTGAAGTTTAAATATACTTAGAGCTCAGTCCTATACATGTCTACATGGAATTCACTGAATTGAGTGGATTTGCATCCTGGTAAGCATGCCTAGGATTGTAGCCTAAAACTACCCAAAAGCTAGGAATGCATGTTTTCTGCAATCCTTGATAAACCGGCAGATTCTCCATCTACATCAATCAGCCTTTGTGATCCTGGTGCTGCCACCCCCAAGTTTTGGACTACAGGCTACAGCATGGAGATTGATGAGGATTGGTCCAAAACATCTAGAAAGCAGCTGACTCGGAAAGGCTGATGTACATCCTCACTCTCAGTAACAAAGGGAAATACTGCATGGAGAGAAAAACATTAATTTCTCCATCTTATCTATAAGAATGTAGACTCTGACTTGCTGTAGCACACAATGGTCATAGCCATGACTAGGGTTCCATTGCGCTGGGAGCAGACACGGAACCAAAAAAAATTGGCTTTACATATGAGGGTGTCTGCAAACAACGGATTTATTGGTTTTGAACATTCAAATTGTTGCTTTCTGTTCATATTCTATAGCATCAGACATTAGATAGAACATCCAAGTGCCGTGCTGAAATTTAGCAAAGCTCTGTTGAATCTGATATTCAACAGTGACCACTGCCAAGAGTATCAAATATCTGCATAGTAAATTAGCAATAAAGAAAATGTTTAAATGAAAGATCAGTTTCTCAATCCATGTGTATCTAAAATACTTTTTTTAATCTTGCATAAATTCACAAATGATACAATATTGTAAGTGTATTTTTTTAAACATACTGTACAATCATGTCAGTTAACTGTTTTACATCAAGGCACAGCACACCATATCTTACAGATATACCTTGATAGGCAGCAATTTAGTGTAATCCCCGAGATTTGGCAGTATTGCCAAGATAAATAGCATGGGTCATATTTCACAGATATGCTAGAAGATAAATAAGTAAATAAATAGATGCTGTCACATTTTATTTGAAATAGAACTGCATATAAAAAGAATATACAATAATTTAATTTGAATAATTATCTTGAGATATATATATCTCTTATATATATAACAGAAGTGCTTCAATTTAATTTCAAAACAAAAACATTTCTTCAATATTAGAAGGATGCAAAAATGAGTCTTTTATTCGGCCATCTTGATTTATGGAAGAAAGTTGCTTTCAAGAGAAATTAAAAGGCGTTTGCTGCTCAGTTTCATGGCAATCTGAAAGAAATCAAATTAGATGTTACACAAATTTGATAGAGCAATCCTATGGAGAGGAGAGTGATCTTTGATGGAGCGACCTACGCCCTACCACGTAGCTTTTCTTTTCCTGCTATTTCGGGGGGGGGGGGTTGGGGAGAGAATGAGGGAAAGCCTTTCTTGGCACACACACCAAACCCCCTGTGCCAGGCCCCAATGCCAGTACAGCAGCATTTGTGGTGGCACTTTTTTTCCACTGCATCACATAGACATCTGGCAATGCTGGGAATTCAGGGAAGCCCAAGGCATCTTGGCCCTTTTCTCAGGGAGCATTGGACTGCTTCCCAACATTTTCTGTTTCCACATACCTGAGCATCCCAGAAATGACCCCCTGAGTAATTAGGACACTGGGTAACTGATTGCCACACCTCATACAATGGTTGTTGGGTTTAAAAAAAACCCAAAAAAACCATCAAAGGGGTTTGTTTTAGGAAGCGTTTGCTTGAAAGGTATTAGGGCAGTTATGATATGCCTACGGATGACCAGATTCATGTTTCAGCATTTAAATTAGAAAAAAATACATTTAAAATGTACTCTCTCACAAGTCATCTATTCAGATTGGTGAGATATTAGAACCTCAGGCGACCTAAATGATGGAGAAAACAAGGTGATCCACTTCTACAATATCTGAGCCATCTCAGGAGCCGCCTTGACAAAAGTGAGTCAAATGGCTCAGAATTTGTTTGGATGGCCTGAGAGCAACACTGTATTCTTACTACTTTTCTGCACTGATGCCAACTCACCCCATGCTATTATGCTAGAGGAGAATCTTAAGTCAAGGCCAGGGATCTAGAGTGTCCATTCCTCACCCTTTAACTTGGAAGGAAAATCTGGAAGCATTCCAGGAGAAACAGAGCTAGCCGGCAGTGCCAGTTCAACATCCATTTCAACCCAGTGGGGAAATCTCCATGCAGAAATATAAAATGCTGTGATAACAGCACAAGGAGGCAGCACCTTAAACACTGGTTTAGGAAAGCAAATCTAAACATACAGAAGCAACAGGTGCTTTCTCTCTTTTCTTAGCTATTGCTGATTTTAATTCCTATTTTGAATGCTTTTATATACTTGTTTTTAACTGTTTTAAGCAAGAATTTTAATG
The DNA here is from genome assembly GCF_951804945.1 of Podarcis cretensis. NCBI lineage: Eukaryota > Metazoa > Chordata > Lepidosauria > Squamata > Lacertidae > Podarcis > Podarcis cretensis. The sequence goes on along the minus strand of NC_137170.1, from coordinate 72,641,951 downwards.
TCCCATATTCTATATTTTTTAAACTACTTACAAATTGTTTTAACAATCAAGTTGTATGCACTTTTTGTTAAATAAATAAAATAAAATAAGGGGGAAGTGGTGGGATCCTGAAGCTTTCTCCAAAACCTAACTAACTCCAGAGGTATGTGGAAAGACTAGAGTACAGGGAAGTGAGACAAGAGTATGGAGTCTCACCACCATCTTGACCTCTAAAAGAAAATCCCACCGCTCCCATGACATTTCACACATTTCATTCACTAATCATTAAATGGCAGTAGTTGGGCAGACTAAATGCATGGCAAGTAACACAAGGATTCTAAATGAAACCCCAGAATGCCTGCATTACATGGTAAGATGTACAAATAATTCATTCGGTTTTATGGTTGTTTAATATTTGGCTTCCATGAAGCATCCATTACTTGGCCAATAAATTTCAGTTCTTGTAGCTGAACCATTTCAGCTCCAGTCCTAACCCCCACTGTATACAGTGAGGCTTCCTTTTGAATAGGAATGCATATGATTGCACTGTTAATATCAAATGCAACCATGAAGATCTAGTTCTGCTATGTTTATTCCAACTAAATAAAGGTGGAAAAATGACCATCTACATACTTTCTCCCTAATATCCTCCTGAATTTGTAAAAAAAAAACCAAAAACCCACAAGTAATTTATTGATGAGAGGGGATGGTTTTTTTAAAGCAGAGATGGAGAACCTGAAGTCTTTCAGAAGTTGCTGAACTACAGCTTTGATCATCCCCAGCTAGCATGGCCAATGGTCAAGGGGTTACAGGAGCTGGAGACCGACAAACTTTAGGGGGACACAGGCTTCCTATCCTTTCTTTAAAAGTAGCAGGTGAAATCCTGTTCTTGATTGAGATTTTGCTTTTCATGCTCAATGAGGTCCAGAATTCAGATGACATCCAGCCAAGCACTGAAATTTATATAAATCAGTAAGACATTGATATTGCTGAAATATGTCTGTAATGCACTTACCATATTCCAGGGGTCATTCAGCAGATTACATCTGAACATTTCTTCTTCGCCTGCCAAAACCTTTTGATCCAACGTTGGTGGGTACAAAGTTGTTCTTGCCCACTCCTCCTGACCTACTCAGGAAGTCTGCCAAACGATGGGTCACACAGGTGGCTGTGTTGCATGCCCTCTTCTGAGTTGTCACGCTGTTTTCCGAAAGAAAGAATTCAGATCTGAGAAACAGAGCACATCTTTCAGCAACACCACGTTTTATAAGCAAAATCCTGGAAAATGCCTGAGAAGATAAAATTGTGCTGGTACTTTATATCCATATTTAAAAGATTTCTATATTTGGTTTGCTCAGGCTTGAAGCAATGGACTTCTGCAGTGCTATAATGACAGACTGCATTTCAAAGAGACCTTGACATTTGCTCTATGGCTTCCCAGATATTTCTAACCATCAGAGATTGTAATCCTCAGCCTGATCGCTCAGAAGTAATGTTTTTGGATTCAACAGATGTTGTCTGTAGTCAGGCAATGCAGTGGGCAGATGACTGCCCCTGAAAATGCAGTTAGACCTGCTTAATCAGAAGTGAAGCACATTATCTCAGTGCTAACCAGGAAGCAAGTATGGCTAGCCTTGCAATCCTTATAATGGAATCCTATGCCCATCTGTTCAGAAGGAGGCCCCTCTGACTACAATGGGTCTTACTCCCAAGCAAATGAGTATAAGCTTGCTGCCTTGGTGCACTGGAATTCAGCCAAAAGGCAAATCATAGCATACTGGCACAATGATGCAAATGCCATCTGTTGGGAGAGTAAGGGTGTGAGAAAGATGCCTTCACTTCCTGTTTGTGGGCTTCCCAGAGACATCTGATTGGCCACAACAGGAAACAGGATGCTAAACTAGATGGGCTGTTCTCATGTTCTCAACCTTGCAAAACCAATCACTTTTAAGTTCCACTGATTTCAGTGGAAAAATAAGTACTGCCAGGGCTTAACTTTGTCTGGATTACACTCAGTATAAAAAATAATAATTGGGATGTTTAAATTACAAGCAGACACACCTTGTAAATCAAGGCAGACTGTACAATGTAACCACAAGGGATACTGAAGAAGGCCCCATTCTCCGCATGTTGCCAGCCAATATAAATTACTCCTGTACCTTACATAGCTTCATGCAAAATCAATGAACAATGAAATAGAAATAAAGTATTAAAGTTCTTACCTGGATGATTTCAATCAGAATATAACTTTGGTAACTGGCTAACGTTTCTAATATTTGCAAACTACGTATTGTACTGCTACAAAGAGTATAATGGGTGACTGACTATATATATATATATATATATAGTCAGTGTGAAGTTTCCCACTGACTTCACTGGAGAAAAATTGTCACCCTGCGTATTCATCCTGCACTGAGCAAATATCTTGCATTTTTAAAAGACTTTGTATTTAAGCATGAATCCAAAGCAGTCACCCTGAGCTGAACACCATTAAAACCATGCCCAGAAAAGCCATCTTTTTATTTTTATTTTTAACTGATTTGCACCATTCATAAAATAGACCTAATCCTTATAGAAAAATAGGTTTATTGAACAGTTGCATGGTCAGGCATGAAAGAAACATTTATTTATTTAATTTACAATGCGTAGCCAGAAATCAAAGGATTATTATTTGTAAAATAAACATCTAAGAAAATCAGTTGAAAATTCGAGGCAATGCTAGTCCTTACTCATTTTAATTTGGCATGTTCTATTCCCCAGTTTCAGCCAAGTCCCCTCCCCCCAATATATGTGTTATATTCTTAACAGCTGCAACCCTAAGGATGTCTACTCAGAAGTCAGTCCTATTTGACTAAATGGAATTTACTCACAGGTGTGTGTATGTGTGTGTGTGTGTGTGTGTGTGTGTGTATAGGATTGCAGCCTGAATTTCCTAACTTGAAGTTGTTTCACTTCACATTCTCACTCAAAAATAGATTCAAAAGAACATAGCAAAATTAGCAATCAAGGTTAGATCCACATGCATCAAAAAAGAGGAGGAAAAAATATAAGAGGAAGAGGAGATGAGAGCCAATCTAGTTGTTTCCGAGGGCTTCCTCATAGTTTGCATAGCGTTCGTTTTCCAGGTCATTCAGCACATTCCTTTTCTTGCCAGGAGTTCCAGCCCCGACGTCAGTACGAGGGTAAGTTTGCAATTTGTGCAATTCTTGAGACAGTTTGCCCAATACACAAGTGCTCAGGTTGGCACAGCGTTTGGAAATAGGTCTATCCAAGCTGCAGGGGGGAAAAACATGCCGAACAAAGTAACAGAAAACCATGCGTAGTCATCATGCCTTGTTATATCCCATCCCCACCCCTAGCCCAGACTCAACGAAAACCACAGCAGGAGACCAAACGACCAACAAATAGGCATTTAAAAAACAACAAGACAATCTCGACGCAGTGCCGGTGCAACAAGGTCCATGCAAAAGGGCTCTGTCGGAAGGAGGATCGGGCTGTAGTAAATGGCAAGTGATTAATCGCTCGCTTGCTTGGGATGCTGACAGTTAGCGATCCCGGCGGGACGCGAGGAGGGACAGTTCAAGATCATCCGGCATGCATGGTGAGTCTCATTCATCAGCATGCTTTGCAACCGGAGCTCATTAGGGAAGTGCAGGTGCAATTGCAAGACTCGGCCTGGAGAGGGAAGGGGGGCGCTGCGTGCACTTGGAAGGCCGCCTCGCCTCTTCTCGACGGCATGCACTGACTCGGGCGCGCGCAGAAGCTTGAGTTGTGATGAGAAGAACTCTGTGCATTTCTCACGGGGGGGGGGTGTGGAATAAAGCCAAGACGTACCTCTTGCTGCCCCACTTTACTCTAACCCCCTTTCTTTCAACTTGCAAGGCCTCTCTTTTTTTTACGAGAAGAAAAAGTAACTCAAGAAGAAGTAACCCAAAAGAGAGCAAGTTAAGAAAAGAGCAATCTGAAAACCCCAGTTCATGGCTATCAGAGTGGGATCATCAGGATGGCGGGACCCGTCTCGCAGGACCTGGGTCTGCACATCCCAGGGAGGAGAAGAGGTCCCATCAGCTGATCTGCCAGGAAAGAGCCCGCACTCCCAGAGAGCCCCCCCCCGCCCCGATCCCCGCTGCGACCACCCCTTCCTACCTCCCCGTCGACCTGTCGCTCTCCTTACCTGTTCCCTTCGCTCGCCCGCTCCAGCTCTTCCCCCAGGTATTCCTTCACCAGCGCGCTCAACAACCGCCGGGCTTCGTAGTCGCCCATGCTCCCTCGGTCTGTGACAGGCTCCAAGCCAGGTCTGTGGAGAGGGAGCGAGGGGGGAGAGCTCAAGGCCAGCGGCGCTCTCTCAAAGGGAGGGGTGCTCAAGGGGGCGGGGGCGGGAGGGTCCTTTTTCCAACCCAACTCATCGATCTGCTTGGGGGGGGAGGGATCACAGTACCGCACACGTGTAACTCGTCCATACACACGAGACCACACTCGCTGAGCTTGTTAACTGGGCGTAAATGGCCCTCCCGTTTTCTTCTTTAACGAACACAGACGAGTGCCCGTTTCACCACGCGCTGAAAGGCGTGGGAGGTGGGGGAAGCCTTTTTTCTTCCCTGCATCACCCCCACCCACCCCACTAGGCTAATCCGTGTCAAGGGATCTTGCCCAAGCGGGCAATCGCGCGCACTCGCGTCCCTCGGCGCCAAGCCTTCCGTTGCCCGCCCCCTCTGCAGAACCGGCCGCGTTTCCTTTCCAAATGCCGCCCCAGTCGCTTTTCTGGCGATCGCCAAGCCAAAGAGGCGTTCAAGAGAAGTCTCTGCATGCAGACCCTTGTCCTCCCGCTTGCTGCCTCTTACCTTAGCGGGACTGCCCGGGAGCTGTCCATCAGGCACACCACCAAAGCATAGACAGCCAGGAAGGAGCACATCTTCACCATGGCCATAGCGTTGTCTCTGCAAAATCAACAGGACTGCCGTTCAGAGAGGGGCCATTTCCCACGCTTTGCATCTTTCCGGATCCCATCCATAGCTGTCAACTTTTCCCTTTTCTTGAGAGTAATCCTATTCGGAATAAGGGAATTTCCCTTTTAAAAAAAGGAAAACGTTGACAGCTATGATCCCATCCTAACGCTGGAATCCTGCGCAAACTCACTTGGGAAGAAGCCCCCCACTGGATTACGGCCAGCTCTGCGTTAGCATGCGTAATAGGATCGAGGTTCTAAGGATGCTTTAATTTCCTAGGTTTTTTTTTAAAGGGGGGGAAGGGTCATGGGATCATGTGCTATTTGCATCTAGGTCCCCACCCCAATTTGGTAGGATTTGTGTGTGTTTTATTTTCGAAGTGTTATCTTCAAAGAATGTCTATGTCGCCAATGCTCAGGTAGGAAGAAAATTGGAAAATTTCGCAGAGTTGATATATAGCTGGAGGACAGAAGGCAACCAGGTCAACTTCATCAACAGATGGGGACCAATACTATGAAATCGTTGATAATATTCACATGCTGGGAATCGTGTCGAGCGCCAAAGATCAAAGGAAAACGAATAAAATGCGGCCAGATCTGCATTTATAACTGCATGTAGAAATTTTGTGTATTTTGTTTTAAATTGAAAAGAAGGGTGGGGAGGCATAATTCTTTGCGCTGAAATAAATGATTACTTGAAAAATCTGGGGGGGGGGTGTCCTCATTTAAATAAATAGCCCTGTTACGGAAATGAGGATTTTAAAATTGTTTCTGAAAAACAAAATCCAGGAATTATAAGGAATATAATACATTTGCATACGCAATACTTTTGTTTAAAGAGCTCTGTGGCATCTTAAAGGAAAGTAATATATTATGCCAGGAGTTGTGTCTCTAGTGTCCAGATGAGTTCATTACGGTGAAATCCTATATATAGCTACTCCCACTGAATTCAATGGAGACATCTTCCTAGTAAATGGGTATAGAGATGCAGCCCTACTCATTTTGTAAAACGGTTCCTCTCCCCCCTCCCTGCCACGCCTCTGGGTCCAACACCTTCCTGCACCTGATGGAAGCAGGCAGTTCCCTTTTATTGCTCAGACTGCAATAAAATAGTTTGAAGGTGCCACGAGATTCTTCTTTGCTGCAGCAGAGTTACTCTCGGGGGCGGTCATACCCAGAGGAGCATTCCCAATTACACGAAATTAGGTTTCTTGAAGGCATCTCCCACGTGCCATTTTTGCACGACTCTTACTGATAAAATACTCAGAATTAAACGGGCAGCCTCTAGTCTACACGAACGAAAGGGGGATTTTCACCTTGCAGAAAGGGAAATGGTTTTAAACTGCCGTTCTGCAACCTATGCGTTTCTCTGTGCTCACGCCTTTTCCGAAGCAAGTGACTAATAAATAATACCTGTCAAAGCATATCTAGGGAAAAAGCCGTTCTGCTCAAGAATCCAAGGAGAGAAGCACGAGACGCCACAAGACCCAGCATCAGCCTAACATCCTCCGAACTTGAGGAGTTGCAAGTTCTCCGCCACTGAGAAGCCTTTTCAGCACTCCCTGGACTGGAAAGTCAATAACAGGAGAACGCACTTACCTTCAGATGCAAAGCTTATTGAGGAAAGCGTAGTGCAGGTGGCGGCCTCGGTGTGCGTTTCCCAGTCGTGATGGTCTTCCGTGCCCAACGACCCCCTTTTATATCTACCGCCAGGGCAAAAGTGTGTAGGCGTTCGACGAGCTGCCCGCCAGCCAATCAGCACCTCGGTTGTCAACTATAAAACCAATCCACGCTTGACCACGAAACCCCAGCTCCCGAATTACGTCATCCTCCAGTCACTGAGTATTCCATTCACAAAAAAAATTGCCAGTCATTTAGGCACATCTGATAGGTTTATTTGCATTGAGGTCATCGGACGAAGAGAGAGAGAGAAAGGGGGGGTACGCGGGGAGGGGGGAGCGGGACATATCAGACGATTAATGAAATGTAAGGGAAATCGTCTCGAGTCATTAATAATATCCAGGCCACCCCATACTCTCATCCCTACAAAATCTACCGTATCTTTTTAATGAACAAACCCAAAGGGCAGGTTATTTACTTATTAGAGGCGACATCTACTGCAAAAAATGCTGCATTGCAGAAAATGGAAGTTGGCAGCTTTCCTTTTTAAAAACTTCTTTGTATATTAGAATGGCCATAGTGGTGCTATAGTGGATGTGTAGAGAATTCGGCTCTCGACGTTTATTACGGAGTTGGCATCCATCCCTGAATAAGCGCAAGGCTCTCTCTTCACCAAAACCCAGAGAGCATTTCTCTGGGGAACACTTTTACAATGCACAGTCCTTTTTTATCCCACACATTAAACAATGTGCATCTCAATCCTATGCATGTTTACTCGGAAGTAAGTCTCTTAGTGCTCAACGGATCTCACCCCCAGCTAAGTGTACATGGGATTGCAAACCTTATTTGCAATTGCGATCCGAAGCACAGGGAGGGGATATTTAGGATTACACATAAAGGCCACACCGTTCCTATACCTGTGAACGTGACAGTGACATATCGCCTAACCTGCTTCTCAGAATACCCTAGAGAGCCTTTATAAACCCTTTATAAAGGTTGACATCCCATGTGAAGCTACTTAAGAGTAAGACCTCAGTGGTGACTTACTTCTGAGGAAGCATCGGTAGAATCCTGCTGCCCCTGTATATTTCCCCCAGACACCGAATTTAACAAAGCTGCGTTTCCTGTGTAAAATGCTTAAGGTCTGGTCACTTTGGCAAGGGCCGGGGGCCCTAACGAAGAAGCCTGCGGGTCGATGGGAGGGATCAACGAAACTCCATTCAAACACCAAGTCAGGGGAGTCACTCGTGTTACCTTCAGGTTAATTTTTGCACAAGCATCAAAGAAAGCTGAGGTGCTGAAACCTTTGAACACCCTGCCCCCGGTATCTAAATCACACTAGGCAGAAAACCAGAGGCAGCCTGGTGATCCATAACCCCACTCCAACCATTGAATAAATGGGGATTGAATCAGTGGGGGAGGGGGTGCCCTGGTGCAAAAGCAGACCCTTTACCTGTTTCTCACGGGGAAGATAGGGGCTATTCTCCGTATTTCTGAATAAGGATCATGATAAGTGTATGTATTGAGTTATACAGAGGTACCTCGGGTTAAGTACTTAATTCGTTCCGGAGGTCTGTTCTTAACCTGAAACTGTTCATAACCTGAAGCACCACTTTAGCTAATGGGGCCTCCTGCTGCTGCTGCGCCGCCGCCGCACGATTTCTGTTCTCATTCTGAAGCAAAGTTCTTAACCGAGATACTATTTCTGGGTTAGCGGAGTCTGTAACCTGAAGCGTATGTAACCCGAGGTACCACTGTATATTTAAGATCTCTGCATTGTGGAGATCCGCCGCCAGCACTTCGAGCGCGTTTGCCTTGCTCGCTGCAGCAGGTCCCCCTAGAGAGGGGGGTGCAGTGCGGACGGGAGGCGCGCTGCTGCCTTGGCGCCCCGGAGGGCAGCGCTGCCCCGCGCAGGGACGGGCTCAGGGCGTCCCGAGCCAGTCAGCCCGGAGTCTGCCGGAGAGGACCGAGCGCCGCTCGCCTGCTCTCTCTGCCCAATGCAACCCTGGTGCCAAGAAAGAGCCCCCGGCGTGGCATCGCGGGGGGGGGGCGCAGCTCCCCGCGCCTCTTGCTGCAGGAGGGGGCAGCGGACAGGCCGTCGGACCACACGCACGCCAACCCCCCTCCTCCCGCCCGCCGGGGTGTGTGCCTGTTCCCGGCTTGAAGTGGTCACGTTCCGCCCGGCAGGGCTCCAGCTGCTCGGCGGCACCGCGGGCACTTGGAGCGCCAAGCGCCGCGTCGGCAGCGGAGGTGGAGGAGGAGCGGCAGGGGGCGAGGAGCGACAAGGGGCGAATCCATCACTCTCCAGGGGACTCTTAGTCATGGCCTGGCTGCCGCCGAGTCGTGCCTGGCGCGGGGACACCTGCTCCTCCCGGCAGGATGTTTGGGTTCCCGAGAGGCGCTAGACATAACAATAACAAGCCACCTTCGCGAGGAAGCCGGAGGGGGAGGGGTGTGTGTACTTTTCCCCCTTCGAGGGGTGTCCTTTTTTTCTCGAGAGGGAAATCTCGTAATCCGCGGGAGATCCGTCTCTCATCGGAAGCCGGATAGTTACAGATCGCCTCGTCTCCTCTTTGCGCCTACACAGCAAAGCTTGCGTGGCAGCTTCACTGGAGAATCAAACTGCGTTTCCTCCCCGCCCCCACCCCCTGTAGGATTAAGAGGATTCCTGGTTTCTCAATCTTCCTTTGGCAACAAGAGAAGTCCCGGCTCGGTCTCGAATTTGCTACGGGCACGTGGGGGCGGGGTCTAAAGAGGGCGGGGGAGGGAAGGTTGTTGGGTAGCTTGTTTGCAGTAGCTGAAGTCCAGAGCACGTCCGATTTCTCTTCCCCTCGTCTTTCATAAAAGCTTAGCGGGGCCTCCCCGGTGTCCTCGGGGCCAGCGCGGGTCTCTCTCTGCTTGGCGCCAGGATGATCCCACGTGCAGGTGAACCTGGGATCGGGGAAAGGGGGCGCGCAGGCGGCTTTAGAGGCGGCTGGTGCTCAAACAGCCCGGTGTCTGGTTAGTCCCCACCGGGGAGATTCCTGAGCTCTAGAAACCTTTCCTTGCCTTTCAACGCTTTCCGTTCTCATTTGTGGCTGGGGGAGCCGATACAGGCTGGGCAGCAGCAAATAGCTAAGGTGTGGGGCAAGGATCGTCCCCGAGCATCAATCTAAAATAGGGCGGGGAGGAGAGCCTTTCTCCACAGCCACCCTGGCCTCCTGCCACGCTATATCTATCCCCCCAGTCCAGACCCAGCCGGGTAATTTTTTTTCCAGAGGGTGATGACCAAAAGGACTTTCAAAGAGTAATGCTGGATCCGGCCAGCGGCCCATCTAGTTCTGCATCCTGGTCTCCCAGTGGCCAAGCTGGATGCCCGTGGGAAACCCGTGTGCCGGACCCCAGAGCGCTCTCCCCTCCTGGGGGCCAAGGGATGGATGGGGAAAGGCAAATGGCCACCGCGAAAAAAATCTGTGGCTGCCACAGCCCTGCCAAGGAGGATGTGGAAATGCCCTCCTCCTGGTTAAAGCGAAGGGTTGAGCGCCCGTTCCCCGCTCTGCCGCTATTCAGACATGATTCCAAAGTGAGTGCCACTCTTAACAGGAGAGCGGATCCTATTCTCTTGTTAATTTTATCACCGGCGGTCCATGCGAAACCACCCGTGAAAAAGCAAAGAGAAATTCCAATAGATATATTTTTATTTTAAAAGAAAAGAATGCTTTTAGGTTTAGAGCAAGATCAGATTGCGGGTGGGAAGGATGAAACATCACACCTGTAACGTTATGGTCCTTCTCTGCAATGTATGGCACCGAGTAGGCGCTCAGTCCTCTGCTTGGGAACGAATTAGTGAAGCGGTTTCTAGTGGAAATTTCTAGATGTCCAGCCGTTAGAATAAAGAAGAGCGTGCCCAGTATTTACTCCGGAGTAGTCTCATTGGATAGATGGGTTATGATCGTCGAAGGCTGCGAGTACAATTTCTTGGGAGTTAAGTCCTGCTGAACCGATTACTGTACAGTATTAACAGCTTCTGAACAAACGCACATAGGATCGCGCTGCCCATTACGTAGGCGACCGCTTGAGGCACGCTTTTTTGAGAGAAGTCTCATTGAGCAGTGAGGTCTACCTCTGAGCAAACACGCTCGTTTCCCAATTCATTGGATTTGGAAATAGGAAGGAAACAAACATTTGGCACCTGTGTGGTCAGCCTGGAAAGACTAATAAAACAGAAGTCTCCAGTTGGCAAAATGTAAAAAGAGAATATTTTAAAAGCTCTATATGAGAGCCCCCAATTTCCCCTTACTCTTTCGGGGGCTCCGGTGCCTTTAAAACTTGATTGACAAACAGAAACCCAGCAGGTTAATACTTCCTACCATTTCATGTGCTGAGCTTCAATATGCAAACTTCCCTGGCTGTTTCTGGCCAAAGGAAATCGGTCCTTTGATCTCTGACGTCACAGCGCAACCCTAGCCCTGTTTACTCAGAAGCATGTCCTATTGAATCCAGTGCGGGATTACTCTCCAGGCGTGTGGGGATAGGACTGCAGCCTAAACTGGCAAAGTAAAATATGGTGAAGGATCGCAGCTCAGTGGCACGGCATCTGCTTGGCATGCAGAAAGTCCCAGGTTCAGCCCACAGCGGCAGCGAGGAGACACTCCTCGCCTGAAACGCTGCTGCTTGTCCGTGTAGAGAAAACTGTGCTGAATGGACCGTTGTGCTGCTGTGTGGAATCGTCTGGCAGTTCCCCCGTTGAAGGTCTGAGGGCTGCAGGCACAGCAGAATCACAGGAAACTTTAACTCATTTCCTCTCTTAAAAGGGCTTTATTTCTTCTTCCATTCATTCATTCATTCATTCATCCGTCTCGTCTGAATCAACAAACACCCTGTTTAGACACGGGATTCAATATTCCCGCACCAAGCTCAGAGCAAGCAGAAAGCAGTCGGGTGCTGACCAATCCAGGACCTGCCTGATTTCCTATAATGTTAGTATATGATTTTCAGGCACAGGGTCGACAGCCTGGAGGTGGGTAAAGCTACTGTTTAGAATCCCACATAAAATGTCCAAAGGAGCGTCAAATTTGATCTCAGGTAGTGGTTGGAGGGTGAAGGGGTCTAGAGACAACCCCCCTAAATCTCTGACCTGCACAGGGATTGGGTCAGAGCAGTAGTAAGGAGTTGCAGTTGTCTTGGGGGGGGACACAGGATTGCTGGGTCTGAAAGAAATCTTAAAGCAATGTTGTAGGAAGAGTTAGTTGCGCTTTTCACAGAATCATAGAACTGGAAAGGATTCCCCAGGGTCATCTAGTCCAACCCCTGCAATGCAGGAATTTTCACACACACACACACACTTTAAGGAAGGAGGGTGGGGAAATTGGGGAAAGAACAACTTGTGTGCTTGCTATTGAAAGAATCTGTGGAATACTCCTCAAACCAAGATGCTCTTGAGCCACAAGGGTTGAGAACTGCTGGGTCCTTGTGAGGGTGACCAGTCCTCAGAAAGGAGCAACAATGTCTAGCGCTTTAATGGGATGGGGATGTTACAGATGCCCTGGTAGTGTGGCTAGTTGTTCAGCAAGTGATGGACCTGGGGGCTGAGGTCTAGGGCCTCACAGACAGCGGCATATGATGGAAGCAGATGCAAACAGGCCCTGCTCACCACAGCATCTTTCCTTTCCCCTTTTCCTTTTAAACTTGCAGGGAGGACATGGCCAGCTGGACATGTATGTGGCCCTCCTCCAGATGTTGCTGAACTACAAAAACAAATTTAGACAAGACTTATAAAATATATTGAAATAAACAGGGTTTGGAGTCTTTCAAAACTTGGTTCAGAATGTCTCACCAAAAAATGAATTCCCCCATGATTCACAGCCATTAAGAAAATTAGTGTCACTGTGGGCTCATTCTAGCTTAATACCTCTGGGACAAGTGAACTGTTCCTTTAGCCAACACTTTTTTCCTAAAAACTGAAAGAGTTAAAGAAGCCAGCTGTCTTTTATAGCAACTGGCTGCTTTGCAATCAAAATGAGTCAAGGAGCATGCGAATGCTCTGGGTTAATCCCAATTTCCTGCTCAGCCGCAGCCAACAAATGTTTTGGGCCAACTCTGATGACATCAGTTAGGGCAGATCTACTCCACAAATTAAAGCATATCTAATGCATATTTAAAGTGAGTGCCTTATCCCAAATAAGCCTGGTAACTGTAGTTTGTTAAGGGCTCTGTGAACTGTAGTTATGTGAGTTGGAAACTACAGTTCCCAAGATCCTTGGGGTGGGGGGTCATGTGCTTTAAATGTATGGTGTGGATCTGCCCTTAAAAGGTAAAGGTAAAGGTACCCCTGCCCGTACGGGCCAGTCTTGACAGACTCTGGGGTTGTGCGCCCATCTCACTTAAGAGGCCAGGGGCCAGCGCTGTCCGGAGACACTTCCGGGTCACGTGGCCAGCGTGACATCGCTGCTCTGGCCAGAGCCAGAGCCAGAGCCACACACGGAAACGCCGTTTACCTTCCCGCTGGTAAGCGGTCCCTATTTATCTACTTGCACCCGGAGGTGCTTTCGAACTGCTAGGTTGGCAGGCGCTGGGACCGAGCAGCGGGAGCGCACCCCGCCGCAGGGATCCTTAGTCTGTTGAGAATAGCAACCCACAAATTGCTGGATTAAAACTCCCATTATTCCTTTCCACTGGCCATGCTGGCTGGCGTGGATGGGAATTGGAGTTCCAACAGCATCTGCAGTGTTTCCCAACCTTATGCCTCCAGCTGTTTTTGAACTACAACTCCCATCATTCCTGACTAGCAAGACCAGTGGCAAGGGATGATGGGAATTGTAGTCCAAAAACAGCTGGAGGCACAAGGTTGGGAAACACTGATCTAGAGGACCATAGGTTGACCTGATGAAAGAGTTTACATAGGGACTACATCTCAAGGGGTGCCTCTGACCCAAAGCCTTAGGGTTCTTGGACATATTCAGGTGTACAGTTTGACCCATCTCATCACTAATGTGACAACTTTTTGCTCCAAGTTATGATTTGTTGACAATGAGTTAGAGTGATGATCTACCCGCAAAAGTCCAGGTAAGGAGAGGAGAGTTCTTTCTGATCTAGGAGTATCATCAAGGTAACAAGCCAGAGAATTCAGATGGGAGAAGTTTGTTCTGTCTCCTCCCCCTCAGTCACTATGATCCCTTCTGCTATTCTGTTGGGCTCACCTGGAGCTCCCACCACCCACCTCATTTTCTGCATCCATCTTTGTTTCCTGACTTCACCACTTATATGAGATTTCCTAGAGCAGGTGGAAGTGCCAGGTGGATTTGTGTTTACAAGAATAAAAAAAAATGCATTTCTGGAAAAAATGTGTTGACTATATTATATCTGTTAAGCAATGAATTATTCTGTCTCTAAGCGCAGTAACTGTAATTACAGTAATTTAGCCATAAATGTAGATAAATACAGGTAGGCATGCTTGTCCATAAGAATAAATCCAACAGTAAAAAAAGCGTAGTGCATTTTATTAGGACCAGAACACTGTCACGAAGTAGTGAGCAAGTTTCCCCAGAATCTTCTTCAGTCTGGAAAATGTAATTATAAATATAATAATGACTTATTACGACACAGCAAAATTAAGCAACATGGTTGGTTGAACTGACTCAGCTTACAGGATCATTTCCCTTTCTTTTTTTGTTTTGCTTGAAAAGGGGTGGTTGTTTTCCATTTAGTAGTTGAGAAATTTAAGACGAGCAATTTTGGTGAGCAATATTTGTTGAATCCTCTTTCCCTCCTCTATCACTGTGGCTATAGTTAGGGTATCTGTTACAATACCAAAAAAAAAAACCCACCTAAAATTGTGTTCTATCTGCCTCACCTAAATCACCCTGAAATCAGCTGAGATATGGACCAATTATCTAGTTATCCCTTTATTTATTATTACAGTTCTATCCTGCATTTCCTCCAAAGAGCTCAGCTTTGTATACATAGTTCCCACCTCCCTATTTTATACTCACAACAACCCTGTGAGGTAAGTAAGGCTGAAAGACTATGAATGACCCAGGATCACCCAGTGACTTTCATGGCTGACTGGGGATTTGAACCCTCCTAGGCTCCTAGACTACCATACAACACTCTAACCATTACACCAAACTGGAACTTCTCCTGCTTCTTGTACAATGTTGCCTAAGCTGTCACTGTGCCATAAATGCCTTAAACCTACCAACAGCTATTTAATTTCCTACATTTTTATTCTCCACTTTGCCCAACATTTCCTCCATGGGCATGTGGACAGTGTTGTCAACACAGTCCCTGATTGATTGCCACAGGCTGTGCTTCTGCTGTTTCTGTCATTTTAATGAGGTTTTTTTTTCTCTATTTCTCCCCTCTTTACCTGAGCACATACAGTGGTACCTCGGGTTAAGTACTTAATTCATTCCGGAGGTCCGTTTTTAACCTGAAACTGTTCTTAACCTGAGGTACCACTTCCTGCTGCCGCTGTGCCACTGCTGCATGATTTCTGTTCTCATCCTGAAGCAAAGTTCTTAACCCGAGGTAATATTTCTGGGTTAGCAGAGTCTGTAACCTGAAGTGTATGTAACCTGAAGCGTATGTAACCCGAGGTACCACTGTATAGGAAACAGTAGCCATTTTCCTGGTGTTGTGTTGAAGTACCTTCCCACCGGTAGAAGGTAGAGTATAGAATTGTTCCGTTCAAAAAGTAAACCCTCATTGAAAGATCATCTCATTTAATGTACATTTGGCTCTTTATTTACTTAATATAAAACTCACACGGATTTAAAGGATTTGAAAAAATTGTTCCCCTGGAAGGAGGGGGGTGGGCTCATGACAGCACAAGACTCTAGCCAATCAGTGCATTGGGAAGTGCTGTGCAATGGACTCCAACAGGTGGGTGAGACAACCTGTCAACCATCTAATGCAGGCATCCCCAAACTCAGCCCTCCAGCTGTCTTGGGACCACAACTCCCATCATCCCTAGCTAACAGGACCAGTGGTCAGGGATGATGGGAATTGTAGTCCCAAAACAGCTGGAGGGTCGAGTTTGGGGATGGCTGATCTAATGTCATGCTGACACCAGGTGACTGACAAGTGAATTGTCCCACCACCCATCAAAGTTGGCCCATGGTGGGGGGAAAGGCCAAGAAGGTCCAACAATGTTTCTTCTTTGAGGCTGCTATGTAAAATGGTAGAAGGAGGTGATAGATCCAGCACCACAATCAGTTCCCTGGCACTGGTTGTTCCTGTATAGAACACCATGTCTGTATTTCTTCAGTAGAAATTTATGACCTCACTGAAAATGTGCTAACTTTCCTAACATAAATTTAGATAAGCATCTCATGATACACCCATGAATTCATAGATGCCTTCATAATTTCTCATTTAGATTTATTTGCAGATGGAGGAGGATGTTCCCTCGTTTGAACCGTCTCAATTGCTTCACACTACCATGGAAATATTTTTCCATCAGTTATTTTCAAAGCATATAAAAGGAACTCATTTTTGTAGGTTTGTGTGGGCACACAAATTTAATAGGATGTTAAATGGAGGCTGTCCTTAAATTCAGTAGTATACCCTGCCTGTCGTGCAGATGTGACATGATTTGGTCAAGCCAGTCTAAACCATACATGAATTACATAGTCTTTCAAATTACAGAATCTGGAGTGGAAGCTGTAAGTGGACTGCTCTGTAAATGATTTGGAAGCACAATGTTCCTGCTTTGAACATGAGGCTCAATTATCACGAGATAGATTTATATCCCCATATCTTTTGTACGCCAGCTGGAGAAGGCTGTGCTATGGAAGATAGCATGCATCTCTCTCTCTCTCTCTCTCTCTCTCTCTCTCTCTCTCTCTCTCTGTGTGTGTGTGTGTGTGTGTGTGTGTGTATTTGTATATGGGGAAATTTTGCTCCAATATACATTACTTTACATTTGCTTGCATTGAATTGCATTTCCCATTTTACTACCCATTCATTTACTACCCATTTGGAGAGGTCCTTTCTTTTAATGACCCTGAAAAAATTGGTCCCATTAGGAAACTTGGGACCTCACTGCCCACCCCTAACTCCAGATCAGTTATGAACAAGTTAAAAAGCACAGATCTCAAAAATAATATACATAAATAATAATAATAACAAAAAGGTTAAAAAGTAATAAAAAGAAAGTATGACAAAAAAATGATTCCAAGATTTTTGCATGTACCGTTCAGAAATTTCAAAGGGGATTGCCATGTTGCAGCAAAAAGTTCTTGCCAACAAAACATTTTAATTAAGATAATAGTAAGTATTTCTGATAGTATCAACATGACTTATGATTAATCTTCCAGATAAAATCTTCTTGGCACCTCATCTACTGAAAGTCTTATGAAACAGAGTCTCATACTCCAAATGAAAAATTAGCATGCTTATTCAACATGTTTTTCCTTAAAGGGAAAAGGAAAAGAAGTTTCTCTAAAGTTTTTTTTTTTAATTGCAGATTTATGTAACATTTTGTTACGGCTGTTCTAAACTAACTATTACTGTGCTGAAAGCTGTCCTCCAGTTTCCTGAACATTTTCTTTCACTATAAAAGAGGCATTTTAATTGATTGATTGATTGATTGATTGATTGATTGATTGATTGATTTTGCCTCATTCTCAAGGCAGTTGAGATTTTTTTCATTATTCCTTTAGTTTTGTACTTAATTGATTTGTAAAAAAAACAAAGACGAAAACAAACCTGGGTGGTGGTAGGAATGCTCTGGAGGAATTTATCTTGAAGTCAGCAGAGCTTTTGACAAACTTTTCCAAAATATTTTGATTAGCAAACTGGTTAAGTGCATGCTAATGATGATATCACCTGGTGGATTCATAAATGGTTAGAAAACTGTACACAAAGAGTGCTCATCAAACTGGAACAAGGTAAGGAATGAGATGCTGCAAGGCTCTGTCCAAGGACCAGTACTCTTCAACCTTTTGTATCAATAACTTTGATGAAGGGGTGGAAGGAATCCTTATCAAATTTGTTGATGATGCAAAACTGGGAGGGATAGTAAATGCCTTAGAAGACAGGAATTGTATTCAAAATTACCTGAAGAGCATGGGAAACTGGGCTGCCAATAAAATAAATTCAGCAGAAACGCCAAAGTTCTGCATTTAGGACTAAAAATAAAATGCATAGGTATAGGATGGAGGGCCGGCCCCAGATATTGGCACCTGAGGCAAATAAAAAATTGGCATTCTCCCAACTGTAGCTTGTGAAGGGTGCTTTTAAAAATACAGCTGGGGCTCCTCACCCCCGCATCCAAATGCTGATCTTCACTCCTTGCTTGTTTCTGATCCTGATCTTCACTCCTCTCTCGTCTCTGAATGTCCCTCTCCCTGAGAGAGAAAAACGTGCTGGCTGTGAACCAGTTCCCTTGAGCGCCTTTTCCATCACCCACCTCTCTCTTGCAGCAGCACACAGTGGGGGGTGGCAGGCACAGACATGCCACCCATCACAGCCCTCCAGAGTCTGCTACCTAAGACGGTTGCCTCACCTTGCCTCATGAGCAGGCCGGCCCTGGCTTGGCAATAGTACACGTGGAAACAAAACAAAAGCAAGCCGAACATGAGCCAAAGAAGTGTGATGTGGCTGTGAGGAAGAGGACGAAGATATTATTTTAGGTTGTAGCAATAAAGGCTTCCAAGCTGCAGGAAACAATAGTTCCACTTTATGTTGCACTAGTCAGACGTCATCAGTACAATCTCCAATTCTGGGTAGACAAATTGGAATGAGTTCAAAAGACACCAAAGATAATTGGAGATGTGGATCATAATACCTATGAGGAGGCTGTAGGAACTGTGTGTGTTTAGGCTAGAGAAGACTGGAGGGAAGAACATGACAGCACTCCTCAAAGACCTGAAGAGCTGTCACTTAGGCGAAAGACATAATCTCTGATCCTCAGGGCAGTTCACAACAGTAGTGTAACTAGGGTGGTGCAAGTGATGTCTGAGCACCAAGTGAAAGATGGGTGGGAGGAGATTCACCACTGCCTACAGAACGCAACTTAAAATCATTATTAAAGCATGAAATCTGACACATTCAAAGATGATTTTCACATTTATTTAGTTATGTGAAAATCAAAATTACCCACATGTAATTATTAAAACCATTATAAACAGTTAAGATTAGTTTCGATCATCCCTTGTGACAAATTTAATTTTTTTATAACAAAATATGAAAACTTTATATATGAAATGTGTTCAATTATTGTTCAGTTATGGAGGGCAGGGCTAAATCTAATGAGCTTAAGTTACAGGAGGGTAGATTGATGAGTCAGCCTAAGGAGATGCTTGTTGACAGAAAGAGCAGTTGTACAATGGAAGGGCTCTCTCTATCTGCAAACATTCAGTCAGATGCTGGACAGCCTTCTGTTGGCCACAGGAAACTGCAGGGGATCGCTCAAAATCAGACAGAGGAACCTTCATTTATCTTAGGATCCAAGCCAATGTTCTTCGTTGGGGTCTGTTCACACATTCTGTTGTTTATGATCAAGCCTGCAGTAAACTGAAGAAGTACATTTATATGTGAAACAGCCCTTTTCATACCAACTGGTCTTGGTGTCAATTCTACCACAAGGTAGTAGCAACCATGATTCAGGTGGTGAGCCACTACTTGCAAATAACTCACCACATACTGGGAACTGCTTATCATCATCATTTTTAATTTGTATACCGTCTTTCTATCTTACAATACTGAAGGCGGTTTACAAGCTGAAGAAACAAAAACTGTACATCTTACAATAATCTAATGCAATACAAAAATGTGATAAGAAAGCATAACTTTAAAATAGGTAACCTGTATCAAAAAAGTAACATTCAACAATCATTAGGATAGCATTAAATAATAACAACATATAAAAGTTAAACAGAAATCCACTCAGCAGATACAATAAATAATTTCTAAACTATAATAAATAAAACAACAGCTAGCCACAGTACATAAAATAATACAATACAAATTGAGAAGCAGAGACTAGAGGGTGGAGCAAGGCAGATGGAAGGAGGCCTGGGCTGATGGAGTCTCTGCCCTCACAGTTCTTCCTTCAGGAACAGCTTCCATGAAGTAAGTTAAAATGCTCTCCAAGTGACAGCCACTGCTTTGTTGTGGCATCAACTACACACACACTGAAAACTGAAAGAACAAGGAGTTTCAGGTTTGACAACTGGAAATGCTACAAAATTATTTTTTAAAAAAAGAGCATAGAAATGAGTTGTTCTTTTAACCTTTGCTGTGAGGATGGGGCAGCCAGCGGAAAGAGCTTAGCGCGGAAAGGACGAGCTTTTACCGGGAATTCTCAGGCTTTCGGAAACGGGGAAATCCCTGCCTCTTTCCGAATGCCCCCCCCCCCGCTGCTGCCCCTGACCTGAATTTCCCCGCCCCTATTCAAAGTTTGCAGCAATTGCTGCCTGTTATGCAAGGAAGAGCCGCTGCTTATGATGAAGCAAGCTTGTGTGGGGAGATAACCGCGAGTCTTGGCGGGGCGGGTGGGGAAGCCGCGGCGGGAGTTGCAGCTGCTCCCGTGGGAACTCCCGACCCCCCAGCATCCCACTCGCGAACTGTCCCCAGGCGCAACTCCAGAACAAGCGCGGCGCGAGAGGAGGGGCCGGGGGAAAAAGAGCGCGAGGTGGCGCGGAGGCTCCACCAATCAGGCTCGGCTTCGCCTGACGAGCGCTGCCGGCGTCCTATAAGAAGACGCGGACAAGCGGGCCGAGGGATGTTGTTGTTTCTGCGTGTTTGGAGAAAGAGGAGAAAGGGAGCGCGAGAGCAGAGCCCGCGACTGGCTGGCTGGGGCCGGCAGGAGCGGGAAATGTGGTCCGGGGTCCCGGGGGTGGGCTCGGTCGCCGCGGCGGCTGTGGGCGCCGGCGTCCTCGTGCTGCTGTTGCTGCCGCTGGTGGTGAGGCAGCTGCTGAAGCAGAGGCGGCCGGTGGGCTTCCCGCCCGGCCCGCCGGGGCTGCCTCTCATTGGCAACATCCACTCGCTGGCCTCGGAGCAGCCGCACGTCTACATGAAGAGGCAGAGCCAGCTCTACGGGCAGGTACTGCAGCCCCGGGGACGGGGGGGGGGTGAGGGTCCCGAGGAGGAGCTGGCCCTGGGGAGACCAAGCCCCCCTCGGTCTAATTCTTAGACATTTGCCACTTCCAAGACCCCTCCGTTAAGTTGTAAGACGAGGCTTTTCCGATTCATGTGAATAACTTCAAGCCCGGATCTGAACTCTTTCCACATCTTCACTTTCAGATCTGGGTTCAAGTTTCGCTTCCTCTCTGCCCAACGCTGTGCTTTCCTGCGCTTGCAAGACAACCGTATCAGTGTCTACTCTAGAGTTGGAAGGGGCATGTAATCTCCTGGCTGAGACCTGAAGGGTCATCTAGTCCAACCCCCTGCGATGCAGGAATCTCAACCCCGGCCCGATCCCATTTGAAACCAGACCGGACCCTGCTTAGCTTTGCTAGTGTGCTAGTTGTTCTGTTGCTAGAAGTTGAGCCCCATTCAGTTAAATGAGCTTCCTCTCGGGCAAGAGAATGCAGTTCTACACCCACTTAACCTAGGAGTAAATCCTGTTAAACCTAAAGCTTATTTCTGAGGGTTTCACTGTTAGCCTAGTGGCCAACTTGCAAGAGTAGTTGTTGGAGGCTGACCTCAGTTAGGAAAGCACTTTACAAACAAAAGAATTATATAAGACTCACCTTGTAAGTGAGGAAGGCATAAAGGCTTCGTTACATCGACCAGCTTTTATGTCAGGAAGGTTTAGGAGGCTATTCTGAACTTAGTTACTTGGGATTAAGTATCGCTGAAATCAACAGGACTTTATTTTAAAGTCATTTTACGTTTTGGCTGTTGCATATTTGAACTGCAGTAACAGGATGTGGTTTATTATTTGCCATTTTGTATTGAGTCTTGTTGTGTTTGGCACAGAATTCTGAAAATATATAAAGTTTGTAGTACTGTACAATCATGAGACTTGTTTGCATCATAGTTATTATTAAATACCATATTGTAAAGGTGTGCACCTGCTTTTTTCAGAAAGCTGCCTAACTTGTCCACCAAGCATACCAGTGCAGTATGTTGCTAATACTATCTGTTAATACAGCTCCAAGTTCAACATTAAAAAATAAAAAACTTGCTTTACATAAACCCTGTGACCCTTGTCAAAGTGGGCTGAACTTTGTGTCTCAACTCTGCTAGATATTTAAGATGCTACAGGAATCTTTGTTTCTATTTTACATGTTGGACTATAGTACCAAACTAACTCCACCTCAAAACTGCTTAGGTTTAATATGTGAGTTAGAGGGCTTTCTTATTTAAATTTCTAAGAGAATGTGGCAAGTTTTTAAAAACTGTTATAGAACAGGGGAAGGAAGTCATCAGTAAAATGAACATGTCTTCCCTTTGCGGGGTAACACTGAACTTGGGTCACTCTCAATTTGAGCCTCATCCTGCATGCCATCCAGATTACTAAGCACATTGCCAACATACACCATGAAGCTGCAGCCAATGAGGACTCTTAACATACGTTCCTGATGTTAGGGGACTTAAGCCTGTTTGCCTTTCATATTTATCGAGCGGAGCACCAGCACAGCCACAACTCAGAGTTAAATATACTTTCACAAGAAATGGCAAAGTCGTTACTTTAGTTGTCTGCTGCTGCATAGTGATGACATGCTGGTCTGTATACAGAATAGCACCCAACACTCCTGCTCCATGAATGGAACTTTCTTCTCCTTTTCCTGGCAACACCCTGCATGCCCTCAAAATCAGCTTCAGAGGTTGGAAAACTCCGCTGATGCTGCTTTGGAGACAACCAATAATCTGCCACCTTTTCGTCTTTAAAAATTCTCTCCAGGACAGCTAGAAAACCTTGATAAAAAACATTTACAACAAATTAAAATGTATCAACAGCTGCTAGAAGCATAAACTCAGTTGGAATGTTGACAGTTTACTATCCTACAGGCTCGTTGCCAATTTCTGTAAAGAAAGGACATGTTTTTAATACTCTTTGGAATACAAGATGTTTTCTACTGCAGGGATGCAAAGAGGACAGTCACAGTGCCTTGAGTTTCTTGTGAAAAAATATCATTACTCATAGGAACAGGAAAAGGAGTGACCACTAGGACATTTCTCCTTAAAAGTTTCCCTTTAATTGTTTGTTTGTTTGGTGATCATATCAATCATAATGAGTCACAAATAGAAATATTTTCCTTTAGCTTATGAAAAGGAACATTTGCTGACAAAAACTGGAAACCAAAATCAGAATTTTAAGCTTTATGCAATTTTTTATTAATTGCAAAAATAATGATTCCATATTCATCTATTTGATCAGTACAGAAAAATGATAAAATATACTTTCTTGTATGGTATACAATTAAACCATGGTTTCCCACTATGTGAATAAGCCTGCATAATTCTTCTCCTTCACATACCACAGAACTAACCACAGTTCCCTGTGGCGTCTTAAATGTGGCTTGTCTGGACCAGCCAAGTATTTAACAACTTGCCTGGTAACCTTAAGTGAGCAGGAATTCCATGCAAGCAAGAGGTTTGGCTCACTCTTAATCTCAGGGTCGTGGGTTTGAGCCTCACGTTGGACAAAAGATTCCTGCACTGCAGCGGGTTGGACTAGATGACCCTTGTGGTCCCTTCTTACTCTAGATCTGTGATTTGATGATTCTAAGTCTGGCAGAGGCAGGACAGATTGCTCCATGCCTCCTCCAATAGTCTACTGCAGGCATAGGCAAACTCGGCCCTCCAGATGTTTTGGGACTACAATTCCCATCATCCCTGACCACTGGTCCTGTTAGCCAAGGATTGTGGGAGTTGTAGTCCCAAAACATCTGGAGGGCCGAGTTTGCCTATGCCTGGTCTACTGCTAGCAATGGCAGAAGGAGCAAGGATCAACCTGTCCCCCCTGCTTGTAGAAGATTTTTTTTTTTAAAGTAGCTAGTATTCGAATCCCTGCGGCGGGGTGCGCTCCCGCTGCTCGGTCCCAGCGCCTGCCAACCTAGCAGTTCGAAAGCACCTCCGGGTGCAAGTAGATAAATAGGGACCGCTTACCAGCGGGAAGGTAAACGGCGTTTCCGTGTGCGGCTCTGGCTCGCCAGATGCGGCTTTGTCACGCTGGCCACGTGACCCGGAAGTGTCTCCGGACAGCGCTGGCCCCTGGCCTCTTAAGTGAGATGGGTGCACAACCCCAGAGTCTGTCAAGACTGGCCCGTACGGGCAGGGGTACCTTTACCTTTACCTTTTATGGAAACATGGACTAGGTGTGCATGCTAGTAATTTCTGAACTTATTTACAAAACTGTTTTAAACTCTGGTTAGTGAAAGCAAGTTTGGATAAAAATGTGGTTTCAGACCGTGCTTGCTCACTACAGTGGAACCTTGTGTTACATACTGTCCTCCATGCGAACGCTGTGGGTTACAAGCTCCGCTAACCCGGAAGTAGATGCCCCTTGTTGCGAACTTAGCCCTGGGATGTGAGCGAAAGTCGCGTGGCGGCAGCGGGAAGCGCCATTAGCAAAACCATGCCTCATGTTACGAGCGGTTTCGGCTTAAAAACAGATCTCTAGAACGAATTAAGTTTGTAAGTGGAGGTACCACTGTATAGCTTAAATTAAACAACTGTTTTCTGGTTTGGATGTCTTCTAAAGATAGTGAGGCACCTGTTGCGTAATCTTAACAGTCAGAAGCATGCCTTTTACTGCAGAGTTTATTTCATCTTCTGCTCAGGGACACTTTGTTCATGACGTGTCATTCCTGCTGCCACAGAAACATATTGCCCATTTATGTTTATCTCTTGTGACAGGTAATGCATTCACTTTAAGAATGATGCAGACAATGTTCCTCCTGCAATGTTCCTCCTGACAGTAAGCCTAGCCAAGATGTTGGACTGGAAAGATATATTATTGATGTTGTATTTTGACATACAGTGGTACCTCGGGTTACATACGCTTCAGGTTAAATACGCTTCAGGTTACAGACTCCGCTAACCCAGAAATACGTAGTACCTTGGGTTAAGAACTTTGCTTCAGGATAAGAACAGAAATAGTGCTCCGGCGGTGCGGCGGCAGCAGGAGGTCCCATTAGCTAAAGTGGTGCTTCAGGTTAAGAACAGTTTCAGGTTAAGAACGGACCTCCAGAATGAATTAAGTACTTAACCTGAGGTACCACTTTATAGGAGGGGACGCGGGTGGCGCTGTGGGTTAAACCACAGAGCCTAGGACTTGCCGATCAGAAGGTCGGCGGTTCGAATCCCCGCAACGGAGTGAGCTCCCGTTGCTCAGTCCCTGCTCCTGCCTACCTAGCAGTTCGAAAGCACATCAAAGTGCAAGTAGATAAATAGGTACCGCTCCGGCGGGAAGGTAAACGGCATTTCCATGCGCTGCTCTGGTTCGCCAGAAGCGGCTTAGTCATGCTGGCCACATGACCTGGAAGCTGTACGCCGGCTCCCTCGGCCAATAAAGCGAGATGAGTGCCGCAACCCCAGAGTCGGTCACGACTGGACCTAATGGTCAGGGGTCCCTTTACCTTACCACTGTATAACCGTCTATGAATGAAGGCAAACTGCGATATTGTTATGCAACTGTAATCTTTCTACATAGCACATGTAGCATATTTGTGAGCATCATGTGGTGTTAGAAGCATACCTGTTGTGCTGCCCATGGACCAAACAAGAACATTTCTAAAGAAAAAGAAACTAGTATTTCTCTCTCTGCCCACCCCCCACCCCAATTCTTGAAAGTAACATGTAATCTTTTTTTTAAAGGTATTTAGCCTTGATCTTGGAGGGATATCAACTATTGTCCTGAATGGCTATGATGCAGTGAAAGAATGCCTTGTTCAGCAGAGTGAGATTTTTGCAGACAGGCCATCTCTTCCTTTGTTCAAGAAGCTGACAAAAATGGGAGGTATGTTTTGTTGTTATTGTTTTAATAGAGGCTTATTAGTGTATTGGGTATATGCTTTTAAAAAAGGTGCCTGCGATTCTGTCTTCTTACTAACTTTAAAGAAACAACCCTGAGAGCATTTTTCATTTGTATGTGCTTTCTGACTTGGTCTGCAAAATTCCTCAAGCTCTGTTCCAAAGGGCAACATTGGGAAATCAAACTTGAAGCTGGCTGTTGATGTGCACTGTTGGAACTGTTGTCCTTTAGCCAGGAAGAATAAGATGGCTTCATACTTAGGCAGGCTATATTTCTGATCATTCCATCCCTTGAAGCCCCCCCCCCCAACTTTACCCACCTCATAGGCTCTTTCAGTAAACATTACAGCAAGAGTGCACTGGAGTAGTACTGTGTAAGAGAAAGGGATTGCAGGAGGGTTATTATTGCTGCCTCCAGTGCACTTCTGTATCTTCCTAAGACTGTTTATTAGCTTATGATACTCTGTTTACATGTATTTGCATGTAATGCTTAGTGTACTCTGCAAACTAGATTGGGAGACCAAGATGCATAGCTAAGTAATACAGTGGTACCTCTAGTTGTGTTCCGCTCTTGTTATGGACTTTCAGTTTACGAACCTGGCAAACCCGGAAGTGTTTACTTCCGGGTTCGCCGCATGCACAGAAGCGATCTGCGCGCTTCACACATGCGCAAAAGCACTCGATTACACATGCACGGAAGAGGCGTTCTAGTTGCAGACTTTTCGGGGTGCGAACGGCACCCTGAAATAGATTAAGTCTGCAACTAGAGATACCACTGTACTCTGACAAAGAAGCACCTTCATGTGGTAGCACGCAGTTACGGCAGTTGTGTTTGAAAATCATTGCTTGTATATGTTCAGTGCTGTAGACAGTGTTAAGAGCTGAAAACATACCCTTTAAAAAGTAAAAATGAAATATATCTTGGACACTAAAATGGAAAGCACCCCAAATTACTAAGTGCTTGAAACACTTCAAGGTCATGAAAGCTCCAGAGATTGAGTTTAGTTTATTTTGGGCATGAGAGCATTGGAGAATTAATGTGTCCTTGTAAAACCTTATTTACAATCAGAGTTGGAAGGGACCCTGAGGATCATCTACTCCAAACCCCTGCAATGCAGGAATATGCAACTGTCTCTTATGGGGATCGAACCTGCAATCTTGGCATTGTTAGCACCGTACTCTAACCAACTGAGTTATCCAGCTAGCAGGCAACTTAGTCACTAGTCCTGCATCAAGTTCTCAAAGATACTAACTGCACCCTAAGGGATACGTTTTAGCCAACCCTATTAATAAAAAATATATATAAATTAAAATATTTTTTAAAAAAAAGGTTTTGGAAGATTTTAAAAATTGCATGTAAATCTATTTATCTGTCTTCTGTAATTTTACGGCAATTCAGTTCCTCAGGCATAATCTAAATTAAAAATGTCTTTAAACAAGTTTTGTCACTGTAACTCAAGCTGCTTTTCTATGTCACACTCTGTTTCAAAAGCTGTTTACCTTGTGGGATAGGTGAGAAGGTATACTGGTTTGCTGTTAAGAAACACTCTCCTCCCACACACGCACACACAAAATCTTGGATGTACAGAAATAGTTGGTTGATCTTTATATCTTTGCCTAGCACTACCTATCTTGGTGCCTGCCCCCCCCCCCGCTTGACTTTTTGTATTTGTAAATAAGCCTTTCCCCCCGCTTGTCCTTTTGTATTTGTAAATAAGCATCTATTACATAAATCACCAGTATACACTTTACAAGGAAACTGGCTTAGCAAAAGGCTACCTTGAAACTTCAGGGAAGTGGAAAAGGCAAATTTGCATTAAAAACAACATTTTTACACATTCAGTTCGAAAAGTGCTATAAACAGCTTGCATTTTGAGTAGGTATAATGTTGCATGCACTTAAAAACATAGGACATAATTCTAAAGTCATTAACTATAGAAAGATAACAGTAAAACTAATTCACTATGATGAACTGAGGATACCATTTTTGTTTGTACGTGTGTGTAACTATGTGTGTGTAGCTGCAGATCATAGAAAGATCATATAGATGAAAGAGGAAGTAAGATCCTGGGTTAAGCATATTGACGCTCGTATATTTCAGGTTTATTGAACTCAAGTTATGGCAGAGGTTGGACAGAGCATCGCAAGCTGGCTGTAACAAGCTTCCGTATTTTTGGATATGGTCAAAAGTCCTTCGAAAGCAAAATATCAGAAGAATCAGTCATTTTCCTTGAGGCCATTGATACCTATAAGGGCAAGCCTTTTGATCTGAAATACTTGATAACAAATGCAGTTTCAAATATTACTAACTTGATTCTTTTTGGAGAACGGTTTACATACGAAGACACTGAATTTCAGCATATGATGGACATATTTAGTGAAAACATTGAACTGGCAGCTAGTTCTTCTGCATTTTTGTACAATGCTTTTCCATGGATTGGTGCCTTGCCCTTTGGAAAGCATCAGCAACTCTTTAAAAATGCATCTGAAGTCTATACTTTTCTACTCCACCTTATTGAGCGTTTCTCACAAAATAGGAAACCTCAGTCACCAAGGCATTTTATAGATGCATATTTTGATGAGATGGACAAAAATAAAAATGACCCCGAGTCTACATTTACAACAGAAAACTTAATTTTCTCTGCTGGAGAAATAATAATTGCTGGAACAGAAACTACAACAAATGTTCTAAGATGGGCAGTGTTGTTCATGGCTCTTTATCCTAATATTCAAGGTAAGTTATGCCATATGCCGTGATGTGTTTTGTTTCTATGATTAAGAATGTGCAGTCCAAGCAGGGTATAACAGCACTTGTTAAATCTTTACGCGATCTGAATACATTAGGTTGAAACTTCCCACTGGAAGTTGTATCCCTTGAGCAGAGTTTGTTCAGGATGTGTCTGCTGATGGAAAAGGGGCATATTTCCCAACTTATCCTTCCCAGTTACTGACTCCATGCTGTTCTAGAGGATTCCGCAAGACTCCAGAGTAGATTTTAGCAGGGAAAATAGGGGAGGGAAACTGACAAAAAAATGCTGCATCTATTCAGCTAGCTGTATTAGAGTACAGCCGTACCTTGGAAGTCGAACGGAATCCATTCCAGAAATCCGTTTGACTTCCAAAACGTTTGAAAACCAAAGCCAATCGGAAGAAGCCACGGGAGCCCTGTCGGACCTTCAGGTTCCAAAAGAACGTTCAAAAACCAGAACAATCGCCTCAGGGTTTGTGATGTTCGGGAGCCAAAACGTCCAAGTTCCAGGGCATTCAGGATACAAGGTACGACTGCATTTGGTTCAAAGGTCACATCTGACATCATAAAGTATTCTTATACCACTTCAACAGTCATGATTTCCCCCAAAGAATGCTGAAAATTGTAGTTACCCCTCACAGACCTACAGTTCGTAGCACCCTTAACAAACTACAATTTCCAGGATTCTCCATGACTAGTGGATGTGGCTAATGTACACAAAATCAGTGGGGCTACAAATATATTTAAAGGTTTCATAGTTAAATGTAGAATGAACGTGTCTACTTATTTTTGCCAATCAGTTACTCAATAAACTAAAAGCTTTTTCTCCAACAGGGCAAGTTCATAAAGAAATCGATTTAATTATTGGGCCAAACAAAACACCTTGCCTAGAAGAAAAGTGTAAAATGCCATACACTGAGGCAGTACTGCATGAAATTTTAAGATTCTGTAACGTAGCTCCACTAGGTATTTTCCATGCGACTTCTAAGGATACAGTTGTACGTGGCTATTCTATCCCTCAAGGCACTACAGTCATTACAAATCTCTACTCTGTACACTTTGATGAAAAGTACTGGAGTAACCCGGAAATGTTTTGTCCTGAGAGGTTTTTGGACAGCTCTGGACAATTTGTCAAGAAAGAAGCATTCATTCCATTTTCACTAGGTAAGTGTACGTACTTAACCAAAAATCTAGAAGCAACAAATTTATGACTAGAGCCAAAATGGTTAGCATGCTATATCTACCAACCAAATGTTCTAAAGGCTTTGACATCATAAACTAATTCATTTTAAACTTCAGTTGTTAATCATCAACTAAGCCAACTATTTTAATACAAAGGTTGTAATGAAACCAAGGCAGCGAAATCGTGAGCTTAGACTCAGGCTTAACTGAGTGTCGTAACAGTTCTTGTCTGATTACTGTACATGAAACAACCCACTTCCAGTTTAGAAAGATTTTTTAAAATGGTATAGGCTGGTGGAATCTTGGCAACAGCAGCCTTATCAGGCTCTAAAGATTTCACTATCCTGCTTATCTGAGGGGGAAATAACATGTGGATCTTGCACTGTGCTGGTAGGACAGTGTGTTCTTAACAGGAAAGAACTGCTCTCTGAAATGTTTGGACATCAGCCATTAGTTTTCTCATACTTGGGCTTATATGTAGTTTATGCAGAATTGATTTATGAAAATCATATGTTCAAAAGAATTAAATGATGCCATCAGGTTTTTAACAAATTGGTAGTAAAGTAACTTGATCACCATGTTTTTCCAAATTGTCCCTCTTTCGCTGCCTTAATTTTAGAATGGTGCCTAAACCTTTAACAGCATGGATTAATTAATGGCTTACCAGAATAGGATTTGATTTTTAAGAAATGCAGTAGTTTATTATCATAATGGCACTTGTACTTTTTGATAAACAATAAAAAACCCTTAGCTCTTTTAAAATACTATTTTCCTTTCTTTCTTTTTTCTCTTCAGGGCGAAGGCACTGTTTAGGCGAACAGTTGGCCAGAATGGAAATGTTTTTATTTTTCACCTCATTGCTTCAACAATTTCATCTGCATTTTCCTAGTGGTTGGACTCCCAACCTTAAGCCAAAGTTAGGCATGACTCTGCAACCCCATCCATACCTTATTTGTGCAGAAAGGCGCTACTGAAGACACACCTAGTGCCAACAGTTCAAAGTGTGAGGCCTTGGGGCCAGAGGCATGGAAATATCATGAGAAGTAATGTTTTTGTTCCACGCTTTCCTGACTCAAATGCCCAAATCGTTCCCTGTGTTGTTGTTTTTTTAAATGCCTGTTGTCCATCTTAAAAATCCTTCAATGGTGTGTAAGGACATTGAGAGAGAGGGTTTTTGAGGGCAGGTGATGGAGAATGAGTAGAAGGTGCTCCACCGTATTCTAATGTGTGGTGAATGGGATACAAGTGTAAGAATGGCCTGCTGGATCAGGCCAGTGGCTCATCTAGTCCGGCATCTTGTTCACACAGTGGCCAACCAGATGCCTGTGGGAAACCAGGGAGAAGACGCAAGAGCCGTCTCTTCTCCCATGGCTTCCAGTAACTGCTGTTCAGAAGCATTGCTGCCTCCAACTGCAGAGGCAGCAGCCATTGACAGCTCCCTCCTACATGAATTTGTCAATCCTCTTTTGACGCCATCCAAGTTGATGGTCATCACTGCCTCTGGAGCGAGCAAGTTCCATAGTTTGACTGTCGTAAATATTCCAACAGTTATCTTCATAGGGTGTCCACAAGTTCTAGTGTTATGAGAGAGGGAGAAAAACTATAATTTTCCCTCTGGGTAGCAGTTATAGCATGGGACACGGGTGGTGCTGTGGGTCAAACCACTGAGCCTAGGACTTGCCAATCAGAAGGTTGGCAGTTCGAATTCCCGCAACAGGGTGAGCTCCCATTGCTTGGTCCCTGCTCCAGCCAACCTAGCAGTTTGAAAGCACGTCAAAGTGCAAGTAGATAAATAGGTACCGTTCCGGCAGGAAGGTAAACGGCGTTTCCGTGTGCTGCTCTCGTTCGCCAGAAGCGGCTTAGTCATGCTGGCCACATGACCTGGAAGCTGTACGCCGGCTCCCTCGGCCAATAAAGCAAGATGAGCGCCGCAACCCCAGAGTCGGCCACGACTGGGCCTAATGGTCAGGGGTCCCTTTACCTTTACCTTTAGAAGTTATAGCCTAGCAAAAACTTTTCTGTACGTCAAGCTCACCCATTTTTTTTTAAAAAAAGGCTTTCAAGCCACTTTTTCACTCCACCCTCTCATTAGTACTTATCCTCCAACTTGTACATAAGGCCACACAACAGTCGTCTGTAGCACAGAGTATTCCATGAGTCTGGGATTCTCGTTGGCTCAAAGGAGGACAGTGGGGAAGATGCATGTACACAAAACCCTAGGAAGATGCCACCTGCGTGAGACACTCCATTCTGAAGCTCTGGCAAAAGCCTTAAGGTGACTTTGCCTACACTACCTAGTGGCGCCTAGAGCACTGATGCATTACAGAATGTAAATCCCTAGCTGTAAGCTGGGTAATTTCTGGTTCAGGTATCCTTTCAGCAATTCCTTTAGTGCTGAAACAGTTGCATCACTTTTTATTTAAAACACACTGGTTTGGCAATGAAGGGTGGAGTTTAGAGTTTAATTACACTAAGGCAGACATGTCCAAAGTATGTTTCGGGGGCCTAATCCAGCCCGCCGGTCGGTTTAATCTGGCCCCTGTGGCAGTTTATTTCCTGGGGTTAAATCCTAAAAAAAACCCCTCAAAAACTCAGCCCTTTGGTTGGCCCTCACAGCCCTTCACTTCATCAAATCTGGCCCTCTTTGAAAAAAGTTTGGACACCACTGCACTAAAGGCATGCAGGGCAGGGAGACCCTTGAAGGCAGCCTTTTAGTAGCAGACACAGGATAGAAGGGAAAACACACACACCAAAGCAACAGAATGTGAGATGAGGAAGTGGAGATTCACTGCATTCCCCACATGCCCTTTTAAGTGTAACCCATCTTAACAGGTGAACATCCATTTACTCAATATGCAGGTAACTAGTTTGGCCCTAAACGAACCACTACCCTATCTGCTACACTTTTATTTGTATTTCACCCTCCAATATAGGGCAAATAATGCTTGCTTTGCCTTTTACATGGCTGTTGAAAAGATTGCTGAGGCAATAGTAATGAAGTGTTGTATTATATAAGTGCTTTAATTGAGAGCGGGTGTGGTGTAGTCATGGTTGAGAGAGTAAACTAACAAGAAGCTTGTTCCTACAGCCGTGAAGAAAATAATTCTGACCTACTTTCATAGTTGTACAGTTTATTAAGATATTATATGTGATTACAGATGCTGTTGGTAGAGCCTAAAACGATGCCTTTTGAATTACTGTATCAAGTTGTCCACACTTATAATAGGATTCTTTCCTCTTCTTTTTAAAAAACTTGGAAATACTTTGCAGGTCCAATTTACTTAAGGGTGTCTTGCCACATACCTGCTTATTTGCACTTCTGCAAATGCCACCTGAGGTCTTTTCCTCAGTTGTGGGGAGCTGTTCAGTTAGTGTGGCAGCACCTGTGTTTTTAGAGGCCTGCTGAAAGCTTTGTTTTGGCAAAACAACACAGCAATTCAATTACTATTCAATTACCTATAGTTGTTTTTATACGGGTTTTTTTTTCATATTTTATCTCTCGATGGTTTTGTGGCATTTTAAAAAAATTATATTGTGGATTTTAGCTGAGTTACCTACAATTTTATTGTACACAGCTTGGACCTCCTTAAGTGTTTGTTTTTAGGTTTTTTAAAGTATATTCTAAATAAATATTTATTTGTAGATTGGCCTGGCCATTAGTCAGTATGGTAACTTTTTGGTTTGCTTATTATATTTGTTATTTTAAGCAGCTGGGTAGCACAGACACAGGATTTATTTTTTATTTTTTAAAAGAAAGTCACTTTCAGCCTGCAGAGCCTCCAAGGAGAGGGAAACGGAGAGAGATTCCACTGTTAAACAGAGTACATGTTCATACTTAACCCCACCCCACCCTCACTGAGAAGAGAAAGAACAGAAGCAGCAGACATTTTTATGTCTACATCTCTATTAATCTGCAAAATGTCCTTGCTTCCGCAAAAGCCTCCAGGTCTACTTCATTCAGAACAATAACTATTAAACATATCTGAAAGATGCCATATGTCCAACTTAACAGCTTCTTGGAAGGCAGCCATAGCAGAGAGAGGGCACGAGAACTTGGAATGTTCTTTACTACACTGTTTCCTCCAAAACACAAAATGAAAGCTTTTTATTATGTTCATTGTGACAGTTGGGATTTGAAAAAACCAGGCTCCTGTCCTGGATAAACAAGAACCCTCTCCAAAAAGGTGAAATGGACTGGGGGCTAGAACAGGTTGAGCTGCTACTGTGAGAGGAAACAACCAATGAGTCCATTAATTCCTATGGTGGCAAAAGGTAAGAACCAAGGGGGGCATTATGCTATCCTTTCCCTTGGTGTTTCCCCTCGTTTTGTAAGCAGAATTTCAGAAGCAGTGGCTTCTGGATTTCTGTAGCACAGACTCAGCTTTTAAAAGGCAGGCCTTGTGACAAGAAGAAACATTTTGGCTAGCTTCCACGCAATAGCTTTACTGTGCCAGCACTTTCCCCTGAGCAAGTTGGACCCATTAAAATAATGGATCACATTAATAGAACAAACATTAATGTTCAGATAACTATTCTCATGACCAACACAAAGAGCCTCTTAGATATAACTGCCCCCCTTCACACACTCGACACGATCATTTATGAAAGGTAATGGAAAGCAAGTCACCATGTTCACAATTTCACATGTTGCTATAAATAAAGTTAAATGTTTATCCCCACATGACTCAGTAAGGACAATATATAATAGCTGACTACTGGCTTCCTACCAGAAAGAAATGTTGACTCCTTAAAAGTAGGAATGAAGAATTGACCATGTGTCTGTAACGCAATTAACTGTTCATTGCATCCAAAAGATGTCACCCTCCCCATCCGTCCCACTTGCCGTGCCACATACAATAGTAATTGTGGTTAAAAATGCACCTACAATAATATTGACATTAAAAAAGAAAGGTCTTATTACATTATGATTACCTGATGGGCCAAGCTACAGTATTCTAAAGTCAAATAGACTGCTTCACACAGTGGTGGGGTCTCCTCCATTAGAGGTTTTTAAGCAGGGCCAATTGGGTGGTGTGTGTGTGTGTGTTTGTGTCAGGACAGTCATTTGGTTCAGGACCTCAAGCTCGAAGGAGGGCTCAGATTTAGACACTTGTTAATTTTTTGGCATTTGATAAGCTTTACAACTTCAGACCAAAATGTGACACACTCGGCTAGAAAAGCCAACATTTTTTTTGTTAGATTAAAAATAGAATTGTGTCTCACTGTGTTTTTGGCGCCTTGTTTTGTTCATTGGTCTTGTCAGCCTGAGGACCTGGCTGGATGGCCACCTCTCAAGGTCATATTTTCTGCATTGGCAGCTGGTAGGACCAGATGACCTTTGAGGCCCCTTCTAACACTATGATTCTGTGTCCTTTCCCCACCCCGAGAAGAGTTACAAAGAACATAGCAGTTGTGCCACCAACAGGGATGCATAGTGAGATTCCACACTGAATTGCTTATGCTCAAAGCTGTGCAAGCTTTATTCACTTCAGCAAGACGGATTATGCCTCTGCAGTACTTTGGTGTGAGTCACGCTAGTCATTTACCTACCCTGTACCTAACAATGAGTCATAAGAGAGCAAGGTAATTTTTATTTCATACTATCAATATTTCAGATCTGCAACTGGAGTAAAGAAGATTTACAAACAAACGGGAAGGCATTGCCAGAATCTGTAGAACTGTAAGGTGGCTACAAAAAGTGACGAGAGTGGCCATCCATATAACAAACGGCAATGAAAATTGGGAAAACCATTGGCATCAATATTTTTCCCAAGCAAAAACAAAGGGTTTTGATTTAAGCCCCAACTCCTGTAACTAGTCCAGCTTCTCTTGGTTGGCTTTGATTACTCATAATACATATGGAACCATAGAATTGTAGAGTTGGAAGGGACCATGAGGGCCATCTAGTTCAACCTCCTGCAACGCAGGAATCTTTAACCCAACATGGGGCTCAAAAACTCAACCCTGAGATTAAGAGTCTCATACTCTTCCATCTGAGCTATCCCCCAGGATGTTATGTTCATTAAAAGAACTGAAGTCTGAACAGGAGTGTCATTTTTCTCTTTCACAGCCCAATTTTCCTCCTGACATCAATTAAAGGGTTTTGAGAAACCAGGCTCTGTAGATGTTAAAAATGCACTACTATAAAACTAGCATTATGACATTACTACAGGATCTTAGAGTATGAAAAAAGCAGATCCTACTTGACAAGAAGTAATCTACAATAATAGTAATAATTAATAAATTTATATGCTGCCCCATCTGACTGGCTTCCAACAAATTAAAACACTCTGTGACATCAAACATAAAAAACTTCCCTCAACAGGGTTGCCTTCATATGTTTTCTAAAAGTCAGATAGTTGTTTATTTCCTTGACATCTGATGGGAGGGCATTCCACGGGGTGAAAAGGCCCTTTACAACATCCTTTATAACACAACTTCTGATTAAATCCAAAGCTCCCCCCCCTGGATTTCTACATTGGAACTGCAAGTGTTCTTAGGAGTAATACCAGACGGTACTCTTGGTACCTTGAGCCACTGAAGAATGGCCAGAGAAGCAGGGCCTTTTCAATGGTAGCACTCTTGTTATGGTATTTCCTGTCCAGAAAAGCTCACTGAGATCCTTTCCTGCTAGCCTTCGAGAGACTGAAGTTTGCATTTTAAATATAGAATGCTGAATGATTTGGATGCTCTTTTTATTGGTTTTGTATTTTAGCTTTTGCTGTTCATCTTTATTTTTCTTCTTTACCTGGGTTTTCTTATTTAGATGGCTATGCTAAGTGGCTTTTTATAGCTTCGATAGCCATATTATTATTATTATTATTATTATTATTATTTATTATTATTCTATACTGCCCTTCATCTGAAGATCACAGGGCAGTTTGCAATCTAAAAATACAAAAATGCAAATCAAAATAACAAACAAACAAAAATGATGTAAGAGATAAGAGAGGAAATAAATCAATACTTCAAAATAATTGAGCAGGTATTCGGAACAGGGTGTGTGAGAAAAGATCACTGGTGAGAATGGGAAGTTTTAGGGGGGTGCATATTCAAGTGCTATGCATGCAAATTAAAAGAGCAAGTATTGTGTGTTTCCAGTTACTTGATTATCCCTTCAATAGCCAGCTATGTGCACATCATCACTTTTCTTTTAAGTTCGGAGCAATCTGGGGAAACTTGGTTGATCGCTCGATGGACGAAGTTCTGTTTCCTTCAAACTGAGGCATGTGTTTCTCCAGTCCACTAAATAAAAGACAAAGCAGCCTGGAGATTCTAGTTTAAGATTTTGGTACAATGCACACGGATTCAGCAACTGCAAGACATACCTTGGGATCCACCTTGTTTTTTTATGATAATGAAGCAAAGTAAATGTTCTTCCTGATCTCATCTAGCACAGCAAGTGATTCTGAGGATAGTGCTGATCAGCGGGGATGAGTCAAATGTCTGAGTCATTCTGTCTCTTGGCTGAATCCCTAGAACACAGGGAAATCACAAGGTGAGTGGTAGGGGGACTGTCTAAAACATTATATACTGGGCTGTGGAACTGGTGGTTTTTTGTTTTTGTTTTTTAGAGCTTATTGCGCTCAATGGTTCTCATATTTATTCCTGCATAAGTTAAAGATTCTTCCCTCGTGGTGGTTTTTTTTCCTTGAGAAAGATTAGGCAGAGTAAAACCTTGCCTGAGAAATACCTGAATTTGAAATATTATTTCTTATGTGCTCTATTAACAAAGCACAGTAATAGGGGAAATGACTCTCATTTTCATTTTTTAGGCCTGTAATTTTTCTAGATGGTAAGGGGGAAAGTCCAGGAACAAACACCTTATTCTACTAGCAGATCATCAGAAATGGTTGCACATGTAGCAACCAGTACACCCTACAGCGATGCTACCATATTTAAACAGGTCTGGAAGCGAACACTAAGGAACAAATGTGGGTGTACAACAGTGAGCAGCAGCCAACATTACTACTATCTCAAAGCACAACTGAGTGGCATAATTGCTGAGGAACTTAGGAGCACACATTTTCAATGGTGAGCTTCAAAAACACTGCTCATTCTGCAAGCGCTCTTCTATCTACATACCACCGTTTTGTGAACATCTTGCTAACATATCCGCAGCTACAGCAGAAATAAATTTTTGGAAAAGACAATGAAATTCCAAAACTTGAAGTTCAAAACAATATAAATTTCAATGTCATTTTAAAAAGCAAATTATCTAAATGTGTAATCACGTGGGATTCAATTGATGCCCTTGTGCTCTGTGGCAAGAGATGGGGATTACTACTTTGCAATAACAAAACCCAATGCCTGCTTCAATGGTACTCCTAAACCTTGCATACACTGTGGCATATTTTAGAAATGATCTTTTCACAGGATATGACCAGAATTGGGACAGGTTCTATGTGTTTTGGGGGGCTTCTAATCATTAACTCATTCATGGTTGTTGTTGTTTTTAATAGGCAAACAAATAACTTCAGTACAGATTTAAAAGAAAATGACTTCCAAAATAAAACAAAATCTAAAATAAGAACATAAGGAGACCCCTGATGGATCAGACTGAAGGCCTGTCTAATGCAGTATTCTGTTTCTGGCAATGGGCACCCAGGGACCTATGGGAAACCTGCAAGCAGGACTTAGACAACGGTACTGTTGTTCTTTCAACATTCAGAGGCATGGAAGTAGTGTAGGAGATTCCCTATCACTATCCCTGTGATCATTCATAGCCTGAGGCAGGTCCTTCTTCAAAGGGAACAAATCTCCCTTCTCTTGATACCTTGCGTCTCCATGGAAGAGATTGATGGATGCACCTTCTCCTCAGAGGAGGTCTGCTCTGTCACAAGAGGGCTTGGCCTCAAATCCTTCCTCATCCTCCACTGTCTGGAAAGGGTTTCCTGCCTCATCAAGTCTGGGCACATCTGGGGGAAAGGAAGGGGACTTCCTCAAGCAGCCTCTTATGCATAGCCTCCTCCCCTTCAGAGTCCTCATTCCCATCTTCTGGTGCCCTCTGGCAGCCCGCCATTTCCCCAGGTCAACTTGGCATCTGCCACCTGCCAAGCTTCTTCTGCAAAGAGGTCACTTAAAGAGCCTACCTGAGGAATGTGATGAAAAAGAACCAAGGCTCCCTGTGGCGATCACACAGGGTCCCCGGACGTTTGACGGTGCATTGATCCCTGTGCCACCACTGTGATTGCTTCCCCGCTGCCACCAACCCGTTTCTCTCGGGTACACACGGAGTCCAGACAGTTGTTAACATTAAATCAAATAAGCAACCATTAACAAGGTTATGGTTTCAGATAATTTTTCTTGTCACTTTCTTAATCTTAGTTTCTTTACCGGCCTATACCTTCCTAATAACTTCTAACTGATTATCCCAACTGTCTGTCTGACTCCTCCTAACAGTTTCTATCACTCTCTCACATCAAAACTAGACCAACCCACAAACTTATCATCCCTCTTCCTTCTCCAACTCCCAGCTGACTTCCCAACAACTCCAACTCTAACTCCTCCCCTTGGTTTCCCACTGGCCAATCACACTAATTTAACCCTTTCCTTATGACCCACCTAGGAGGGCAAACGCCACACTCCCCACCTCTCATAATAAGCAGGGAAAGAGCCTTTAAAAAGCTGAGCTGACAGGTGCCAACAACAGCAAGCTTCTTGCAACTTGTTCCTCTTCCAAGAGCAGGGGATCCAGTTCCTTTTCCAGCACCAGTAGTCCAAGATGGGATCTTCTGTGAAGTTGCCCAGCCTTGCCGATTCTTTGTGAGTAAATGTGAAGGAGGAGTGTAGAGAATAGGCTACGGTAAGTTCAGTTTTAGAGCTACAGGGTTTGGTTTTATTTTTGTATTCTGTTTGGACCTCTGCCAGCTTTTCTCCTACCTTTATTCTGAATAATTTGGCTCTTTGCCAGCCTCAGAGCTTTAGA
The DNA here is from genome assembly GCF_951804945.1 of Podarcis cretensis. NCBI lineage: Eukaryota > Metazoa > Chordata > Lepidosauria > Squamata > Lacertidae > Podarcis > Podarcis cretensis. The sequence continues at coordinate 72,602,639 of NC_137170.1, read as the reverse complement.
ATCCCCATGTGCCGAAATGGTTGGCATTTGGGCTATTGGGAGTTTAGGATTGGACTGTGAGTAACCAGCGTACTCTTCTGAGGTCTGAGAAAGTGTGGGCTGCTGCTACTAAACCACAAAGGCCCAGGTTGAACGAAGGAGCGCTGGGCCACTTTTAATAAGTCATTGTGTTAATGTGCCTCAGCAGTAACTACAGGAGAGTAAGACCCACTGGGAGCAGTGCAGGTCTGTTGTGCTACATATGTCACCCTCTTCTCACTGCCAACACACTCCTAGGGCTCAGGAGGAACCATGGTATGAAAAAAATAAAATAATAAATAAAATAAAATTTTCCAGCTGCGATGTTCAGAAGCTTTTCAGCACTAAGGAACATCCAGAGGTGTTACCCGCATTTTGACTACATGTATTGATTATATTAAAAGCCCTCCTTATAACAAATGTTCAGATATAAAATCTGCTTGAGTATGGTGTACATATTTGGTTATTATTCTAATTAATCTTTTAGCAAGTGAGGCAGCAGTGATATTAGAGACCTGCTTCAGAAGAGAGATCAGTCAGCAGAAAGTAGTCTTATATATCAAAGTAATGTTAGCATCATTCAGTGAATCGTAAAGTTAAAAAGGCCATCAGCATTTATTAAAGAAAGGTATCTGTGGGATGAAAAGTGACTAAAATCTGAAAGTGTCTTGCTAAATACTGTGAGGTCACCATCTGAACCTGGTAGTTTATAAAGTTTCTGTTTTTGAGAAATATGTTATTAAACATGTCTAAGGGTGTTTAATGGGACGCAGGTGGCGCTGTGGGTTAAAGCCTCAGCGCCTAGGACTTGCCGATTGAAAGGTCGGCGGTTCGAATCCCTGCGGCGGGGTGTGCTCCCGCTGCTCGGTCCCAGCGCCTGCCAACCTAGCAGTTCGAAAGCACCTCCGGGTGCAAGTAGATAAATAGGGACCGCTTACCAGCGGGAAGGTAAACGGCGTTTCCGTGTGCGGCTCTGGCTCGCCAGAGCAGCGATGTCACACTGGCCACGTGACCCGGAAGTGTCTCCGGACAGCGCTGGCCCCTGGCCTCTTAAGTGAGATGGGCGCACAACCCCAGAGTCTGTCAAGACTGGCCCGTACGGGCAGGGGTACCTTTACCTTTACCTTTAAGGGTGTTTAATAATGGTCCATCTTCCTGAGCGGCACCTGATCCAGTGCTCAGAGTTGCTCTGATCTGATCCAAGGTGATCCAGAGTCATCCTGACCCAGAGTCACACTTCAAACCTATTTGAGGCCTGCACAATCATGTGTCCTTCTCCTCCCCACCAACTGTTTAATCATGGGTTTATACCCTAATTAGAAATGGTGAGTGGCAGGAGATGCTGGTCTCTTCCTCTTTCCTTGCCAGACCAACACTGCCCTTGCGACAGTCCCAGATCACTCTGGGTGGACCCACCCTAGGGCTGCCGCAACCTGATCTGACCAACTCCTAGATAGAACCAAATGTGGTTTGATGTCCAAGCCTCAGACAGATCCAGTTCACAGCTGTAATATCTAACATTCTAATTTATCAAAAGCTTTTTTAATTGTGCAGGACACACCTATTCAGTCTCAGAAGCAGGTCCCACTATGTTAACAGAAGAAAGGGCTAGTGGGAAGCATGCCAGGTTGGGTGCAGCTGCTTGAAAGGGACCCTATGTTTTCTGGATGCTTGAGACCACCCTGAGCATTTTCAAGGAAAGGCTGCTCCCAGTTTGGCTCTGAATGCACAAGGCTTATCCGGGGCTTTGAGCATGCAGCTATCAATCCCCAATCTTCCACCCACCTTTGGAGCTGGGGTGGTGGCAGGGATTGCCACACATCTGCCAGGGAATGTCTGCCCACCTCTGTAGCTCCAGAGGTGGGATGCAGGCTGGCTTTTTCACACAGCTAATGAAAGCCTCCAATTTCTTTTTCCAAGCACACACCCTTGATATTTTTAAACCCTTCTGATTCTTTCCTTTTTTGCTTTTTAAGAAAAGGATAAAAATCCTAATGATACTTACAGCCCTCTTGCCATACCCATAGATAGCAAGTCCAAATGTCCTTTTTATTTATATCATGCACTTTATGTAGGACTACAGAAAAAGTTTTTGATCATTAATCTCTGTTTTATTGGAGGAGTTTGCACTGTTTTAAAACATGCCCTTTTCCAGCACAGTGCTCTAGGAATTCACTAAAGCTGGCTTTCATTCTGACTGAACTCAGCTCTGAAAAACAGAAATGATTATAAATGCAGGTTGAGCTATATTAATTGTTATTAGAGGGTGAGCTGGCATTATATTTCAATAGTTTGGAAAGGCTGAGCAAAATCTATCTAGAGTGCAATTCAGTTATCACTTACGCTTAAGTGTTCTGACAATTTTTGTCTTCCAATATAAAGACCTGAAAGTTTATGTTGGTGTTAAGGTATTCTTATTACAAGGTTGGTCTTGCCCTTAGAGAAGGCAGAGAAACATATTCACACTTTTGGGGGGGGGTGCAATGGGTCTTGCACTGATTTTGAATCTGATTAACAGAATTAAGGCAGGGTGTGCAGGGCCACTAATGTTAGAGAGTTTTGCTAGTGATTTTTAATAGATGCAGAATTTTAGTAAACATAATTATTGTTATTTATTAGATTTATATACTGCCCTTCATCATTAAATCTCAGGGTGGTTCACAGAATCTTGTTTGGATATGAAATTTAAGATTTCAAATAGCGCTATTGCCCAGCCAACAGTAAAGTTAGTTGATTGGCAGCGTAATGCAAGCCCCGCCCTCTTGCCCTGGGCTGCAGGGGATGGGGCTGGATTGGACAGAGCAGCCCTTCCGGCCATTGCCTGCATAGTGCTGTCATCACTCCGATATGTGGATTCCACTTCCAACTGCTGAACAGGTGGGGTAGATGTGGTAGTGGCAGGCTTGCCACCAGCAAAAAGCCACAAAATGGTTTTTTTTTCTGATGGCAGGAAGAGGCTGAGCTGCCCCAGAACCTAGGCCCAATCTGGGCTTGAGCACTGTACCAACTCCAGGCTTTTAGTGACCTGTAATCTGCCCACCCACCCACTGGTGGTTGTTCCAATCCAGGCAGAAAGGATTGCAACCTAAACATCTGAGTTTTAATTGAGTAATTGACTCTGCATAGATTTGCTTGTAAGCAAAACCAATTATTTTGAGATAGATATTATATGGTTTGCTTCTAGACACACAGCAGGCAAAGGAACATCAAATCTCGTATTGTGTACTCTGGCTGACAGAAGCTCTCCTGGTTCTCAGGTAGACATCTCTCTGCTTCACCTGTTCCTTTTTATGTGAAAGTGCCAAAGCTAGAACCATTTGTATAGAAAAGAATGTGCTTTATGGCTGAGCTACTGTCCCTTCCCATCATTTCAGAAGAATGTTAATGTTTCTTCCAAAAAGAGTACAAGCTAAGTGGGCTTTAATCAGGCACACAGTTCAAGGACTTACGGCCCAATGCAATATGGGCTGTATGTAAAGTGAAACTAAAATGAGCAGACAACAGATAACCTGGGCATGTGACTGGACTTCAATTACTATTGTATTTTCATTATTTTTTTAATCTAATGTGTGGTTACTGCAAGCAGGAATATTTACCGTGTGCTTGTTATTTTGCAAAGTGAAGAACAACAATTGTTTATAGAAAACCATCTTTTAATTCTTCAAAGGTTTACATACAAAGAAAAAGTAGACTCTTTTTTAAATGAACACCTAGCATTAGCACAATATTGTAAATATAAAATCTGTTGTGTCATGTTTCTAAACATGAATCCTGAGTAAGAGTGGAACATATTTATAATATTATTGACTAAAAGAATACAGTCCCTTCATTATCAAAAGTGAGATAGCGTTTGTGTTCTATTACAGAACAATGAAAACAAGGCAACAGGTGTTTATTTAGCAAACTAGCCTGGATATTCACTGCAAACCTGAACATTTTCAAAATAAAATAAAATGGCAGGTTGTGCACCACAGTAAAAAGCATCAAATTGATGCACATGGGATTAAATTTTAACCACAAAATCCAGAATTAATCTATTCTGGTTGCAGTCATCTAATGGTTAAATCAATCCAAGAAAACTTAATTAATAAAACAATTGCAAATCAAACAGGTGTAAACTGTAACATTCATACTGACAGATAAGAAACAGTGATTTTTGAATCCACATTAAAAATAAAATACAAATTCCAAAACATGTATTAGTATTAAGCCCAATTACTGGTAGGTCCTATAAACAAAATACTTCTGGTGACTTTGTAAAATAAGGCAGCTAAATTTTTTTTCTCAAAAATGGTATATACTACTTTAATATTAAGAAGCTGTTTTCAGTAAGACAGCAAAACAAAGTATTTGAACACCAACTTGGGCATAAGATCTTTGCATTATGGAATGCAATATTCAACCTTTGAATAAAGTTTTCAAATTCCATGTGGTAAAAGTGCATAGGAGTGGGATACTGTTAAGAGAAAATATGTCCTTTCACAGTATTCAAATCTCTCTTACAGTTATGTTCACTGTGTCAGTCTAAAGTCAGCATTATGTGAAATAATACATTATTTCTGAAGCAGTACTGTACATCATTCTGAAGGCTTTTTAAAACGTTTTTTCTGCTCCTTGATGTCGTTCCTCTTCTTCATCTGCTTCTTCAATAACCTGAATTTCATCTGCTTGACATAAGGATGTGTTCTCTGACTGTTTACTCTCTTCTGATTTATTTAGTTCTTCTTCTTCAACTACTTTCTTCCATACTTTATGATTTTCATTCAAATGGTGTATCAGCTGACAAAATATTCGCTGCCTGCTTTTTCTTCTCTGTAGTTCTGCAAAAGAGGGAAATGCCACTTTTCAAAAGAGAGCTAAACAAGTATGAAACACTTTCCTTATGCTTAGGAAAGTGGTATACTGAACCAACCTGAATGGCTATGAATACACCTTTGTCAGGCATTCTAGCTGATTAAACAGGGAACAGGATGCCCTTAAAGGAGAATGGTCTGTGTGCTCAGAATGATGATGAAAGATGAGCTTTGTGAGATGGCAGGAAGAAAGGACCTGGGGGGTAAAGGGAACTTGTAATTGGAAATGGGAATATGAAGGAATTTGGTGCAATGTTTGAATGAGCAGCACAGATCCAAGGGGATTCTGCTGGTCAAATGGGGCTTTCCCTTTCACCTGCAGCCTCACGTGCACCCCCAAGATATGTTCCAGAGGGTCAGGGGACTCTATCAAACAGATTGCTGGTGTTCAGGGAGGAAGAGAAGATGGGGAAAGTTCACTCAAGCAGCTTTGAACTTTACCCTTTATAGATACTTGTAATGGTGATATTTTACTATGATATCTGGATCATACAACAATTTATTTATATGCCTCCCATCTGCTACTCTAAGGCAGCTTCCAACAAATGTAAAAAGTTAACTAGATCCAAATCCATTTAAAATTCTGTATGTAGTTTAAGTATTTAGACTTACTTGTGCTTAAATCTTCCATCTCATCGTCTTCACTGTCCAACTCTTCTTCATCATAATCTTCAGAGCTTTCCATATCATCTTCTTTTTCATCAATCCACTGGCCTGGAAGCAAGCCAGCTGCATCGTAAGAGTTACAGAGAGGACCAACAATATGAGTAATAAAAGATTCTTGTAGTTTTGCAAGTTGAGGAGAACGTCTATCCATAAAAGGGCTAATGGGTAATCCCAGACTTGCCTCTTCATCTCCCTGTAAATTCATAAATACAAACACTTAGAAAAGCTTGGGTATCAGTGCAAAGTTTGGTAACTGGAGCACATAAAACAAAAACAAACAGCCAATATTTCAATAAGGAGTTGTGTTACATTTGTTCTAGTCTTATAGAGCATCACAAAGAACACATTATCAGCAGATATTTCCTTATGAAACTACACTGTAATCACACTTTCTAAGCAGCAGTCATGGAATATATAAAGCTGATTTGTGCCATGCCCAGCATGTAAATACAATATTTAAATAAGTATTGCTACAATCTACAGCTGCCATATGCTGATAGCCAGTAATCATTGGTCATGAAAACAGACTTTTGCATGATGATACAACTGGATACAGTTGTACTTTTCCTACTAAGCTATAGTTATGCCGTAGTATAGTTAGAAGCTAAGATATGAAAGCTAGGAGCTAAATGGCACCTTAAACTTCGGTTATGGGCACAACAATGGAAAGCCCAGGGGTGCTGTTTTATAACAATACAAAGCTGAAAATGAATGAACAGCAGCTAAAATATTATGTTCATTTTCAACATGGTTTAGTCCTTCCCCTGCCCACCCCCCTAATAATCTTAAGAGGGTCTCCAGTTTTCAAAGAGTAGGTGGAATCTTTCAAAAATTCTGATTTCCCAGGCCTACCTGCTCATAAAATTCATTGACAATGCCCTCTGTCCATTTCAAGTGCAGATCTCTAACTTTTGCTGGACCATTGATATCTGCAAGCTTGATGCATATCTGACACACTAATAAACGGTCACTCTCATTACTCCATTCTATACCATGACTGTTTACATCATTAGCCTGTTTGGAAGAAAAAACAGTTTTTAGTATTTTGGTTTACTAACATCCACAGTCTATTTCTTTCATTAGATTCAGTGGACTTGGCATTCATCATATAAGGAAGAGCATTATTTATTTTATACATTGTGCAGCACAATCAATACTATTCATGACTCCCAGTTCAATGGGTCTTCCTCTCCAGTAAGTGTATGGAAAATAGCAGCTTTAGGCTGCTGTTGTAGACACACTTGCCTGGGAGAATAATCTTCCCTCATGTACCTACCTGACTGCTTGATCTGCAGTTTTACAAGTGCCATATAATGTTTGTTCCATATCTATGAGGAATTAATATTTCAGTATGGCATCCATGCTTTGGAATTTCTGGCCTACGAATACTATTGTTATAGTACTGCATGCTTGCTAAAAAAATTTATTTCAGCAAATGAATGCAAATGTAAATTCTGTTAAGCTTATCTGCATGTTGTTGATAATTATTATAATTCTGTACATCACTTAAAAAGATTTTTTTTGACTTAGTGGTTAAAAAAACTTACCACATTTTTCCGTGTATAGGACACCCCCATGTATAAGACACCCCCTATTTTGGGGGACTCAAAATTAAGAAAACATCCCCCCAGCATTACCCGTGTATAAGACGAGCCCCAATTTTAAACCTATTGTTTTTTGGGGGGGAAACCCTATACACAAAAAAATAATACGGTAGCTAAATACGTAAAGTTTTAATCATTATGGTATATAGCCTGCATGCAGGCATAAACTTGGGCTACAAACCTTGGCATTAAATTCAGCAAGAAAATCGAAATGTTTCTTAAGATCTGTAGCAAGAATTGCTTCGATCACTAAAAATCGCAATCGCTTGAATTGTACATGATCAAGATTAGGCAAAAAGTTATATTCTGGCAGAGATAAGAAGAGGCTCCATGCAGACGCAGCATGATGATTTTCCAGAACTGATCTGTCGTTGTACAGCACAGCCTGCAAAATTAATACACATCCTTTAAAAATTGACATTTCACAAAAATGTATAGACCAAATAAAATTTCTGACTCCAGAGATAATTCAGATCAAAGATAATGTACAAGCAGGTCCATGTTTTACAATTAATCTGCTGGCAGTTTGTTGTACCTGAAAATATTGGGAGGAACTGTGGTTGTGATATTTCCTCCAAATGTTTTTAAAATATTTAAACAGACAAACGAAATAACCAAAGGATGGCCCTATAAATCAGTTATCCAGTATTACAAAATCAAATCCTAGCCGGGTATTTCCAAAAGCTGATATGATGAGGTTTCCTGCCTCAAGCAACAGGAGGAACAATATTACGCACTTGGTAGTGTCCTGGTGCCCACTAGGGAAAATCCCATTCCAGGCATTTCGCCCTATAGGACGCACCGTCCCATAAGGCGCACCTAGTTTTTTGGGGGGGAAATAAAGGGGAAAAAATTTATTTCCCCCCCAGCCCAAGCTTCCCCTGACCCCAGCCCCCAGAACAGGCAACTCTCTGCAAGCCCTGGGAGCCCGGCACTGGTCTCCCGCGCCTTGCGGAGAGCCGCGTGAAGTCTGGGCACGCTGAGCGCAGCGCGCCCAGCCTTTGGCATGCAGGCAACTCTCCGCAAGCCGCGGGAGCCCAGCGCTCCCATGGCTTGCAGAGATCTGCACACCAACCCCTCTCACTCTCCAGGCTTCAGCGAATGCCTGCATTCGCCCCATAGGACACACACACATTTCCCCTTCATTTTTGGAGGGGGAAAAGTGCATCCTATGGGGCAAAAAATACGGTATATTGTAGGGTTTATCAGTTTTATTTATGTTATGTATTACATTTATAACTTTTCTTATGTTTGAATACAATTTTCATTTATGAAGCCTGCTTGGCTATTCAGAATGGAATTTCCTATTACAATGTTTAACTTTGTTGCTATTACATCCAGCTATGTTTTAAAATCCTGTTATAAAAGTGCAGTAAGACTATATAATTGGAACACTGATGAGGTATGTGTATTACTATTAATCTTGTTTGTTCTGATGTGTTTGGAAATATATGATTTTGCATGATTTCCTTTAGCACAGTACCCATATATCAAACACATTTAAAAGCCAGCAAATATTAATGCATGTGTCTGCTAAATTTCAGGAATTGAATTGAATACCAGAAACATTCCAGAAGACAAAACATCCTACCTGAGGAGCATTTGTAGCTACCAGAAAAGCATTTGTACGGCCAGGATGATCATAATCATGCATAGCTGCTGCAATATAAAGAGCCATTAATTCTAAGGCTGGAATATTTGAGGCTAAGCATCCATAATTTTCATCAACCATAGCACAACTCCTGGAGGAAATAAAGGCAACTCGGTCAGCTGAAATATCATCTTCTGTATCTGGGGAAAAAACAGACATGAACTTACATTTTAAGAATATTCAGCGATAGCATCTTCATAAATATTTATGTTAAACCCTTCAATGAACAGATTTCACTGTGTTGAGTTTAAATTTTAAAATATAATCTTTAAAAAGTAAAAAAACCCAGAAAGTTGGTAATGACTATTCTTCAAGAGAAATAAATCACGTGTTACGTATTTCTGGATTTTGAAGCCCTTGAAAGTGAAGTCTACCACTCAATAGCCAGAGAAATCATATTTAAAGAGAACAAATTGTAATGAATATTTATATATGTCAACAAAAATTGTATTGTACAGTTGTCATTTAAAATGTGTTAAAATGCCTAGTGAACAAAATCAGATGATGATATTATAAGCAGGGTGTGGCAAATGCCTAATTCACGCATATCATTCACTATTAACTATCTTAACTTCAGGTGTACATTTACAAAAATGAAATGGTATTTTTCTGAACGATTTTTTAAAAATGTTATTTCCAAAAATCATTTTCTCTGTTTATAAATAAAATACTTCTCAATTCCACTATTCCACTGCACAAAAAGAATGACTTCATTTTCTGTTCAATGTTAGTGAAATCTGTACAAATTTCAAGCAGGTACAATGAAGATTCAAGCTGTATTTCTTGCATCTGAATGATCCCGTGCAATTGCGATGCATCAGAAATAGATACTTCCTTCTAAGACACACATGCGATTCAAGTGCCCCCCACCCCAAAGATATTCTGATGCTTTTATTATATAAAGAATACATATTTTTTTTAAAAAAAATTGCCTTATTATCACTATCTCTATTGTGTAAAACGAAGGCTAAACAATTTCCTTTAAGTCATACTGGGTTAAACTTAACAGAACATTTTAAGATGAGTATATATTAATTAAAGTAAGACCTTGAATGTTCAGGACTATTTCATTTTTACATTGGAATAATTAGGAAAAGCTCTAATTAAGTTAAATAGTTTAGCCTTAGGTATTTTTAGTCTGAGATGTTTCATTTCTTAATTAAATAAAGAAATATTAGCCTAATGTATTTTAGTTGCTAGAAACATGCTGACCACTGCAGGAAGATATAGGTCTCATTCTGGATAAGAGATCTAAGTGAAACAGTTTCCTTGGCTAGGAAGCAAAGCATGTCAGCAATTATTCAATCAATTATCCTAAAACCAGACACACAGTGCTTGTAAATGACATAGACTGTTAGTTCTATCTTTCAACTATGAAATCTACAAGTAATAAGAGAAAGAAATAGGAGACATTTCCTCCACCTCAAATATATTCATTTTATATTATGGTGGGGGGATCTCTGTGGAAGACCAAACGAAGTCACATACCAATGTCCGCTCCAGTTATAGAATCACTATATAGTTGCTGAAATCCAGGAATTGGTCTTGTTGTAAGATACCAAACAGCATGAAGAACATCTGTTGCATGTATTCGATTGTGATCTAAAATAAGATTTTTTAATTAAATCCAAATGTTATCATAATATAAACTAAACATACCATCTGTAACCTGCTAGCAGTGAAGCACTTGGAACACAGGATGGAAGAGGGGGAAAATGACTTAGGAATTTAGACTGACAGCTTCTGTAGATCAAAGGTGCAAATCTGAGCCCCATATAATAACTGTGCTAGGGGTTTAGATTTAAACATTTTAAGTGCTGATGGTATTTTCCTTTCGTATGGAAAAGCGTGTCAGAATCTTGGCACTCTGAGATGCTTTTTCCTTTGCATATTTCTGATGTGCTCCCCATGACCCTGTTGACTGAAAAGTAAGGCCAAGGTATTTAAAGACTTTTAACTTGTTAGATCAACTTGATTATCCATATAGCATCTATGGACCCTATAGTTTCTTGAAAACACTATGACTTTAGTTTTCTTGTAATTAACAGCCAGTTCATACACTTCCTTACTGGTGGGTTAAAAAATCTGGCCCTTTGACAGCATTGCCTGCACACAGGACTTCTTCCTTTTATATGGGGCTTTCAGACATCCTCCCCACCCTCTGCCCCATTTGAGGCAACTGGGACAGATGATTGACAGATTAATGGCCCCATGCACCCTCCCCCAGGGGAGATAAGGATCTGGCCTACAGGCCAGAAAGGTCCCCCACCCTCTAATGACAGTACGGGGGGGGGGGGGGAGTGACAAATGTGTCAACATTATAAAGGTACTCAAACCCCACAATTAAGTACCAAAAAAAGCTCAGCATGGAGTGTATTAGCTGCTACAAAACAGCTATTTGAGCTATTTCTCAAAGTATCTTCCACACAAGTTTTTCAATAATATTTCAACAATGTTGCAGACAAGCATAATGGCATGGTAGAGTAAAGGAAGGGTTAAAGAAGAAGGTAAGAGTTGTTTCAAAATTAAAGTTTGTCTGCAATAAGAGAAATAGATATGTGAATGCTTAAGGTGGCTGTTGATAATTCTGTCAGAAATCCCCCAGCATTCTACCACCAAGAAAACTAAAATTCCTAAAATTCCTTGAATGGGAGGACAGTGTTTGAAACTCCCATTGTTCTAGGCACATTTGCGGCAGGGAATTTCATTAGGGTGAGCAGTTTTTGAGCTCTGGGCACAGTACTGTGCCTAAGATTTCAGATTAAAACTGCAGAGTGGAAGAAAAGGAGGACCTTTTTCTGCCTCCCCACTTCCAGCTACTCTCTGAAGACTGAAGAAGAGACCCTCTTAAGAATATTAAGCGGGTGGGCAAGGGAAAGTCTAGACCATGTGAAAAATGTACATAATATTTTAGCTGCAGTTCATTCATTTTCAGATTTGTATTCATATTATAAAATAGCGCGCCTAGACATTCTATTGTTGCACCCATAAGGTGCCATTTAGCTTCTAGCTGTCATATCTTGGTTTCTAACACTGTGGGAGGGGGGAGTTTATTTAGATGGGTTTGAATACTGATGGTGCATGTGAGAAAGAATAAAGAATAAAAATTAAAAGATAGTCCAAGTTATTTAAAAGTTTCAGCATTAAACTTTGTACAAGACTGATTAATATCTCCTTGTATTTGCGAAGCTAGCAAATGATTTACACGCATACAGTTCATTTTATCCATTTTTGTTATCACAGTATTAGCAATTTAAATCTATTTATTGTTATTATTCCATAACGTATTAAAAACATTAATAAAAGAAACCCAGCCTTCATTATCATAGTATTACATCGCAGCATTAGATATTTGAAAATAGGATTAACATGATAAACTACACAGTGTGGCTTAAAGGAAAAAAATAATAATCCTAATGTTGTAAGGTATTACTTACAGGGAATGTCTCGATAACCATTTTCTAGTGCCTGAAAGTAGTTCATGAATTGCCGAGTTGGAATTTTGAAAATTTCGAATAAACCAGTGTCTTGAAACAATGTGAATGCAACCTGAATGCAGAATATAATTATTTTCATTGTAAGGAAAGTTAATGTACAGTTATTTATACTTCATTTTTTAGGTTTTACATTTTGTCTTTTAAAAGAAAACTAGATTTTTTAAATTAATAATTAAATATGAGGCTCAAATATATTGAATACTAAGAACGTTAGGATGTATAATATAAATAAACAATGAAGTGGATAAAGCTGTTAGGTCTGCATCCCAAAAAGTATAAGCACTAGCAGAGCAGGTTTTCTCATTCACTCCTCAACATAGCAAACCCCTCTTCCTCAAAAGCTGCTCCTGAGGGTGAAGAGCCTCTTTAGAATATGGGGTGTGGTATAGGGAAAGGATCAGTGGTTCTCCTTATGCAAGCAGATCAAGCTATGGATATCTTAAGTTAAAACCTAATGCAGTTTACTAACCAATTATTGAGGTTTCCTAACCAAAGAGGTTTAGTTATTAATTAGTAAAAACCATCTAATTCCTGCTCTCTAAAAGAATTCTGTGTATAATTCACAAGAATGTGTGATATTTATTAGGCTTACATGCAACTATTTATATTTTAAACATTGCGTTGAATCTCCTTTGGCAGCTCCCACTCCATTTTCTAAGCTCCTGACTACAGTATGGCACAACATCTACATGAACATTAATAAAGTTCACTGCTGACCAGAGCTCTCTTAAGGCAATCTGGAGCTGTGACTAGGAAGTATATGGTGATGGGAGAAAAGCAGAGATGAATCTGTTTGCTCTGCCATCCCTTTGTTTCATTCTGCATCCACTACATCGTTGGTAAAAGTTTCAGTGATGCAGAGTGCTTTCGATCAGCTTGGGCTGGGGGCCTAGCTATGCCCCTATCTCAGTGGTGTCCAAACTTTTTTCAAAGATTCGATGAAGTGAAGGGCTGTGGGGGCCGACCAAAGGGCCAACTGAAGTTGTTGACTTTTGTTAGGAATGAAGTTATTGAGCTTTTTTTAGGATTTTACCCCAGAAAACAAACTGCCACAGGGGCCGGATTAAACCGATCGGCAGGCCAGATTAGGCCCCCGAAACGGACTTTGGACATGCCTGCCCTATCTGGACAGGCTAGCCTAACTTCTGTTAACTATGCTCTGGTAACCTTTAGATTCCTCCACATGTGATTTCTTCCTTGTATGTTCTTTCTTCTTGTATGTTGCTTTGATGTAATTTTTTGAAAACAGTGCCAAACAAACAAATAAATAAATCTCGTCTTCACAAGTATAGGAAGCTGAATGTTTACTATACACAGTTCCAGAATGCATGAAGAGGGCTCTCTACTTTCTTTTTTAATCAAGGCTTAAAAGTAGGGTTGCTACGGGACAGGTTTGTCCCTCCCCGCTTTGGGGTATTCCAAAGTTCTCTAACTGCAAAACAACATTTCCTACATTGAACATGTAAGCTTAGAAAAATAGCATAATTCTATTACAAAGCCTAGAAGGTGTTCGTGTGTAACATATGACATATATCTAGGAACAACCAACCTGACTAAGGATTCTTCCAGATTTGTCTCCCATTTTTTCAACAAGATCAAATATTTGGAAATTCCAATTGTTTATCTTCTCCATTAATGAATCATGGTCTTCTGTTAGAATCAGTTCTAATGAAGGAGCTGTGTCCATCTGTATAAGAAAAGTATAACATATAAAAATACTAATTTATTATATGCATTTAGTTTTATATTATAAGTCCACAATCTTCTGAGGCTAGTTAATGTAATCACTTTGCATATGATTGGACATTGCTAAACTTGATCAGACTAGGTAAGATAGTGTATACAAAATAGGATTTATTTAGCAACTTGTATATCCCACCTATCTTCCATCATCCAAGGGAGAATACATGTGGTGCCCATATGAACAACCATGCAGGCACTGACCAAATCCAGACCGGCCTAGATTCAGCAAGGTGGTTGCCTCCTGATACTCTGGGACAAATTTATGTAATCTGAAGCACTGGGTTTTTAACAACCACAGAATGATTACTTGCTGTGCAGGAGCAACTGCCCAAGATCTCTGGCTCAAAAAAACATTTAACGTCACATCAGAATAATGAACATGAGCCAAATCTGTGGTATCTAAAATAATTTCAGGAATTGCTCTATTATCATAATCCATAAAACTCTGTTAGCCTTACTTTCCCAGCAGAATCCCTAAAATATTCGCTAGTCTGCCCCATTCATTCAAGCAGCTATTCTGACTGCCAAATTGGGCTTAGAGGAGACTTTAGCACAACACAAAACTGTAGTAACTCTTGAGCACTATTTGGCAGCTAACATCTACTCTTGGCTGTTCAAGAACCTGTGGACATAGTACTTTATATTTTTATTTGGCTTCTCTCTTGTTTCGTTTTCTATACCCTCATGCTCATATCCATGATTCAGACACCACTGCCAAATGAGGACTAACTGTCCAGCAGTGATCTTTGCCTATGTTAGCAATGCTAGGGCAAAGACTAATATGTTACAAGAACTAGTACTTCTTTCAGATACTGATATTTGTGTAAAACAACATCATTAATGATTTTATGGGAAGATAACTATCATATACTTAAAAGGAAATTGTACTTCTTGATCATGTTGACTTCTGGTATGAGTGTATCTCTATTTCCACTCGCCTCAGCTTAAACTGGAAGGTGAGATGGATGTGGAGCTAAGTCTTCCCTTTTCCCTTGCTACATACAATCCTCCCTAATGGGCACAGGTTAGAAAGGGGGGGACTGTACCACAGCAGGCCCTATAGGAACCTCATGAACACAGCTGTCTTCCTGTCACCATCCTGGGTTTCTGCTGGAGCAGAACTGTGGAGAATGGCCAAAAAAAAAGTATTTGCTCCATCAACAAAACATAAGCAGATAATATACTATTGCTGTAGAAAAGTGCCTATACGGGGCATCAGTGATATAATATGTGTAGAGTTTGGAAGAGCTCAGAGATCTAACAATAATTGTTGATAAAATCAGGAGGAGGAGGAGGAGGAGGAGAAGAAGAAGAAGCAGAAGCAGGAAGAAGAAGAAGAAGAAGAAGAAGAAGAAGAAGAAGAAGAAGAAGAAGAAGAAGAAGATTTTATACCCCACCTATCCCCCTAACGGGACTCAAGTCAGCTTACATATGAAAACAAGAATCACTTAAAACATAGAAAAACCAACCATTAAATTACAGTTAAACACTGGCAGAATTAACACTATACAGAATCAAAGAATTGTAGAGTTGAAAGGGACTGCACGGGTAATCTACTCCAACCCGTTGCAGTGCAGGAATCTCAACACACAGTCCCCCATCCAATGTGAAACCATACTGGACCCTGGTTAGCAGTTTTATTGCTGCATAAAATATGTTTAAAACAAACCAAGTATTATAATAAAAACAGCAGGTCTCAACCATGATTTTGGTTGTGCCTGGTGATCACTTGGAGAAGTCATATCTCCACCTGTTGGGTATTGGAATGTAGAAAATAAAAAGCTACTTTATGTTCTGAATCCTATATTTATCATGCACTTAACCCATGTTTTTATGAAGTTTTCACATTTTGAAAGTTAATTCTAGACCTGTTCAGAAAATTGTATGTGAAGCATTGATGTTATAAAACAAATTAAATATAGCACGTTGCAATAAAATAGTACATCTCTATTAAAAACATCACTACGGTATTACTGCAATGATATGCTTACATTAGTTTGATCCATTTGATGACTATGATTTTCTGTATCATCCTGCTTTTTCTCTATAAGGTGAACAGAGTCTTTTGAAATATAATTATTTGCATCTTCACCTTAAGAAATGTAAACAATACAGTGAAATGTAAACAATACAGTGAGTTTAATGTAAGTATGAAACAAAAATTTCATAATGCTTTATTTGATTTTTTTATGGGAAGCAGCTCATAGATGCGATCAAATGAATTTTAAAAATTGTTCTTATTAAGTCTCAACCACAGTTTAAAGACCAGCTTCATCAGTTCCTCCCTGAACTCCCAGCTATAGGAGCTATTCCATTAGCCTATAGGAGAGAGTGAGAGATCCACTCTATGTGCTCTGCTGAAAGACTGGCAACTTTAGGCTCCTGCAGGTGGCGCTGTGGGTTAAAGCCTCAGCGCCTAGGGCTTGCCGATCGAAAGGTCGGCGGTTCGAATCCCTGTGGCGGGGTGCGCTCCCGCTGCTCGGTCCCAGCGCCTGCCAACCTAGCAGTTCGAAAGCACCTCCGGGTGCAAGTAGATAAATAGGGACCGCTTACCAGCGGGAAGGTAAACGGCGTTTCCGTGTGCGGCTCTGGCTCTGGCCAGAGCAGCGATGTCACGCTGGCCACGTGACCCGGAAGTGTCTCCGGACAGCGCTGGCCCCTGGCCTCTTAAGTGAGATGGGCGCACAACCCCAGAGTCTGTCAAGACTGGCCCGTACGGGCAGGGGTACCTTTACCTTTACTCCTTGGAATACTTCCATTCCAGCTTTTCATTACAAATATTCTATAGCTAAGTTTGCTTTTCTCTTCATCCTTCCCAATGCCACTCCCTTTAGTTTCATGCTTTTAGATTGTAAGCATGCTACAAGCACTTGGCTTGCCATTTTTTTAAAAAAATTATTAATTATATCATAACAATATATAGCAAACACCATTACATGTCAAACATCCTTGCTTCTGATACAAGAAAACAAGTGAAAGAAAAAAGAAAAAAAGGATATGACATATGAAAATGGGAGAGGGACAACATAACAAAAACTCCGTAATACCATGAATAAATAAAAAGGAAAAATATAATCATTTACTTTGTCATTCTAGAAATATGGAAATAATGACATTTGTAAGTTGCTCTGGGAACTTCTTTTGACTAAAGAGCAAGATAAAAATGCTTTGAAGAACTACATAAAATGGTTTTCTTACTTCAGACATGTGTAGCTGTACTTATTTACCGTATTTTTGGCCCTATAGGACGCACTTTTTCCCCTCCAAAAATGAAGGGGAAATGTGTGTGCGTCCTATGGGGCGAATGCAGGCTTTCGCTGAAGCCTGGCGAGCGAGGGGGGTTGCGCACCGACCACTCTCGCTCTCCAGGCTTCAGGAAGCTATCAGCTAGCCGTGGGAGACCCAGCTCTCCCAGGGCTAGCGGAGAGCTTGCCTGCACCCAGAAGCTTGGGGCGCGCTGAGCTCCGCACGCCCCAAGCTTCGGGATTAGCGCAGCGCTCCGCTAGCCGTGGGAAAGCCGCGCGGCTCTCCCACAGCTAATGGAGACCTTGCTGGCAGCCAGAAGCTTGGGGCGCGCTGAGCTCCGCACGCCCCAAGCTTCGGGATTAGCGCAGTGCTCCGCTAGCCTTGGGAGAGCCACGCGAAGTTGTGCGGTTTTCCCAAGGCTAGCGGAGACCTTGCCGGCACCCAGAAGCTTGGGGCGCGCTGAGCTCCACACGCCCCAAGCTTCAGGATTAGCGCAGAGCACCTGGGGGGGGAAATAATTTTTTCCCCTTTATTTCCCCCCCAAAAAACTAGGTGCATACTATGGACCGGTGCGTCCTATGGGGCGAAAAATACGGTAAGTATGGCTAAAGTTGTGGCAAACTAGATAAGAATATTTGCACACAATTTTCATATCTGTTTGAAGTCAAGTTCACTATTTCAACACATCTGGAATATTTACTCTCATTGCAAGTCCATTTTTTGGGGGGGGGAATGAAACAAATATAAATTATAGGTGTAATTTATAATCCCACCTGATTTTTGACTCTGATGTTCTGTAGCAGATTCAGATAATGAGGCTGCAACAGACTTGAATATCTGTCGTCCGCAACTTAAGAAAAATAAAGCAGTTATTTCTAATTTCTATTAACTATTTCTGAATACTTTTCTTAAGTCTTGTGTACACAAACATCCATTAAACCACTGATAGAATATCACTGAAGCAGCTTGTATACAGTGTTCACAATCATGCAATTTTAGCTGTATCCAAGAAGAAGGCTTCGAGGTCCAAGACTCTTTACTACTATTTTTTTTCCAAGTGTCAGCGCCCCACACAGATTCACAGATAGTATATAGGTACAAATGTCTACAAAACAGGAAGTTTCATAAAGAGCAGTCATGCAATCTTTTCTCTTACAGCTAGCTGCTAATATATAGGATCATCATGATGGAAAGATTATTTAAGCAGGAGGAAAAACAGCCCCAAAATGCAAAATATTGAGAGCGGGGAGAGCACAACTCAAGTATTCAGATAAAAGAGTACTTAAGAAGCAATTAGGAAATAATGGCCCCTCTCAGTCTTCTACCAAAGAAATATCCAAGACAGAATATGATAAGAAATTTTATTCTGATGTTGGTATTCACACACATGAATCACTGATTAAATAAAAAGAGAGCATTACCTACTACATGTATAATGTGAAGATGTTCTAAGTTGTTGCTGATAATCTGAAGGACTAACTGTGTATCCCACAGATTTATGCATATTAACGGTTGACTTAGTAAGGAAATCAGCAGTATCAGGAAATTCTACAGGTGACCGGTGGTACACACTTGACAGAAATCCATTACTTGATGAGGCCACAGGACTTAGATTTGGAGAAGTTCCTAAAGGAAACAGAGGCATAAAATGTTGGAAGTCATAAATATATCTTAAAGTGCAGCTTGTGCATATTTAAGAACAGTGCCTTAAATTTTCCAGAAAATAAAAGATGACAGACAAAAATGAAAATGTATCTTATCTCATAGCTCTTGCAAATAACAGAATCACACATACACTGGAAGTAATATGCTGCAAAATCTCTCCGTTGGCTATTGCTTAACAAAAAAACTTAGATTCTCTTCTTATATGGGTGAAGCAGATGTCTATGAGAAGCCCAAATGCAGGACACGTTTCCTGCTTCTAATCACCAGCAACTGGTATTCAAAGCCTTATCCTCCATGAATCAGACTACCGTAATTCACCTTTAAAGCTGCTCAAGCTGGTGGCCATCACATCTTGCGGTAAAAAAGTTTGTAGCTGAATTGTGCACTGTGTAAAATAGCATGTATTTAGTCTGCACTGCATCTTCTGACATTCATTCAATAACCCCTGGTTCTAGTACAGTAAGAGAGAAAACTTACACCAGGCATAATTTATACACCTCTATCATGTCTTCTCTTACTAGCCCTTCTTGCTAAACTAAAAAAGCACAAACACTGCAACCTTCTTTCTTAGATGGATTACTCCAGTTCCTTGATAATTTTGATTGCAGTTTTCTGCACCTTTTCCAGCTCTACAATATAATTTTTGAGGAGTGGTAACCAGAACGGTAAGCAGAATTTCAACTTTGGCTGCTCTATTGATTTGTAGTTGCTTGCTACACAACGTGGGCCTGGTATGCAATTGGTAACATAGGTTTCTGGATAACTGTCATTTGTAATATGCAGGACAGATATTATACAAGTGAGACCTTCAACAAAATGTTGCAGTGTGAAGTCTTCTTGTTCAGAGTTCCAGCCAATCGGCCATGCCCTTTTCTCTAGTACTACATTCCTCTCCCCACTCTCATCCAATGTTTTGCCCTCTCACCTTCCCAACACAATCAGCATTCCATGTTGACTGCTAATTCCTAACTTTGTTGTTGGAGGGGCTGTTTTCCCATTCACGGTATTTTGCATACTTCTGCAAACCTTGGGGTTTTACCAAACATGCGGATACCTCCCTCTTGTTCATGAGCAGTGACATTTGGCTACACAAGAATGGGCACTTGAATAATTTTATCTATTGATATTTATTTATTAAATTTCTATACCACTCTTCATCTGAGGATCACAAGGCGGTTTATAATATTATGAGTTTGCTATTAGTTTAGATGATGATATCCAGTGTCTCCAAGTCATTTGTAAAACATGTAATATCATATATGAACAAGCAACTAGGTAGATGCTTAATGATAGCATGCTTATGAAAATCTTAACAAAATGAAATAATCTTATGTGAGATATATAGTGCTGTTATTTTTAAAAAATCAAATTGCTCCAGATACACTTTCACAAATTATCTGTCACAAAATATAAATAATTCTAAAGTAGTAATATGCTTTCATCCTACCAGCTCGTCTGGAGCCTGTATTATGAGTCAGGGTCACTGAAGATGATCTTTGTTTTGGTATTGTCAACAGGTTCATGTTGAAAGGCCCATTTGGATAAGATCCTTGGCTAATTCAAAACAGAAGAAAGTATTATTATACTCAATAAAAGGTAGGTACACATATTTTAATCTTCTAATTAAAATGTAAACAATCAAAGCAAAATTAGAGTTAAATGCACCCTGTGAACAAGAATCTCTAGGTGCAAGTACATAATCAACAGCTATAATAAAGAGCACTTAAAATTAGGAAGCCTTCAAAAAATTAGTGATCTTAACCTGCATAAGTCTTCTTTAAAAACATACTTAAAATTTTGAACAGAAAGATTGCCAAGTATCTAAGATGGCAATCACATAAACCTGAAATGTCAGATACATTGAAAACATTGTCATCCAGCTCTCCAGAGTTACCAGGAGTGATACTCTGGTAAAAGAATGCTCCAACTAGAATAAAGTTTTATTATCCTTTATCTAAAGGATTTAACATGAGCAACACCAGAACTTAATGCCACTTTTAGCAGGTCATCCCAGAAAAATGTGAAATACAGTGGTGCCTCGCAAGACGAAATTAATCCGTTCCGCGAGTCTCTTCGACTTGCGGTTTTTTCGTATTGCGAAGCACAGCTATTAGCGGCTTAGCGGCTATTAACGGCTTAGCAGCTTAGTGGCTATTAACGGCTTAGCGGCTTTAAGAAAAAGGAAACAAACTTGCAAGAACTTGCAAGACGTTTCGTCTTGCGAAGCAAGCCCATAGGGAAATTCGTCTTGCGGAACGACTCAAAAAAAGGGAAAACTCTTTCGTCTAGCGAGTTTTTCGTTTTGCGAGGCATTCGTCTTGCGGGGCACCACTGTATGACATTAACATATTTGCATCAGCTTCCTCCTGCTAAAGAAGATTATTTTAATCTGCAGTAGCACTCTTTCAGAAAAGAAATGGGCAGAACAGTCCAAACACCTGATCTACTGTTTTGGAAGGAGTTTAGATGGAGCAGAAATGTCATTGAGAGTACTCAGTGGAAACCCCAAGATGGAACACTTTGGGGAAAGGGCTGGCACAGCATCTACTGGACCCTGAGTCAGCCCTGCTACCTACATGATGGCAACAGGCCTAATCCAGTAAATGGCTATTTCCCCCCTCCCATTTCAACCCTGCACCTTCCTCCCTGGTCAATGCTAGCAGTGCTGCTGTGGATGTGGCACTCCATCAAGCCCCTCCAGTGCCAACCAGGGTTTAGAACTACAGTCTAAATTGTTCTTTCAGTTGAAAAATCTTGTGAATAGGTCATTCCACTGCATATTTAGCAAGATCTTGATCAATGCTATTGGTGCTTTATTCAAATGTAATGCTACATAGCATTAAGGAAATATACTTTTAATTTCTATGCTCAGTACTTTTCACCTTTGATAACTGACTATAAACTGACACTTATGTTGCTAAAGCATGCCACCTGCTGTTTGAAAGCTTGAAGATACATACACAGCACAATATTTAATATCCATGATGTCTAATCCCGGAAGCATTTAGAGCCTGCTATTTTATTTTCTAGGTGGAGAAAGCAATTTTTAAATACATTTTGCATAAACCTCAAACAGCAATTTCCTTCCCTTATTTTTTTTATTTATAAAAATATTTATAGACCATCCCTCATATAAAATACCAGGGTGGTGTAGAACAAAATTTGTAAGTGCAAAAAACAAAACAAAACAAAAAACCATAAAAATAATACAGAATGATCAATGAAGAAAAGAACTTCTCCTATACAGTATATTTGGTTCTCAAGGTTAGGAACAAATTATTATCTGCTGTAATATTTGAAAAAAGTGTAAAAACTGATCTAGTTACTAACTACAATACCAAACAAGCAGAAAACCAATAAATCTGTGATGATTAATAAACATAGAGCAGTGTGTTATTGTCAGCCACTTCTGTTATATTACTTTCCTATGTTTCAGCCCAAGAGAGAGATGGATGGGTGGATCTTCTTTCACTATCTCATAAATGGTGATTATACAGAATGTTACAATTTATCTTTCATCGTAATTTCCTTTAGAATCTTAAGTTCAGAATTAGAGGTTGTCATCAAATATTAACTGCATATCCAAGTGCCATACTTCAAATATCCTGGATGAACAAAGCTATACAAGCATACTTTATTAGTTTTAAACATTTGATTGCAGCACTTACGGAAGATTAATTCAATTCAAAATATTTTATCTGAAAAACATCTTGTCTGTCCTTCTTCCGATCCCAACTCAACTTTTAATTTCAGCACTTAAAAAATACCTCATAATACTGTGAATTCTATAGTGATAAAATATTTACCTTGAAGAATTATACTCATGATGCAATCTTTTGCCATTATTGCGTTCCCACCTAGAAGATGGTTCCATGGGCAGTGAGACCAAAGTTCCTGAACTCCGCCTTAACTGTGGTGTTGGTAAGCTATTTCGGCTATTTAGCCCCTGTTGAACAAGTTGATAAAGTTTACATTTTTCTGATAAAATAGCTCTCTTCCATACTTCTGTGGTAATATACACTTTTACTAAATATAAGTATTGCTCAGTTTAAATTAAGTGTATTAAGCTATATTATAACCGGCTGAACTGATTTAACTTTAAACAGCTATATAGAAAAATAACAGCTGAATCCTTGATAAGTGTCTAGCTCTTTTGTACCATTTGTATTGCTACCTATGTTTCCTGAAGGAACGGTTCGCAATAATAATAATAATTCTATAGTATAATGAACTTTTGGTAGTGTAGCCTCTGACACTGCTTGGCTGAGCTGGAAGAATACATAATATTGTTCAGTGTCTCAATAAATTAATTTTTTTGTAACCTAGCATCTAAAAAGAATAGAAATTTGTCAGGTTGGATAGAATTAACTATAATTCACACTAGAAGAATAGGAAAATTACCATATGGGGGAAATTGCACTTAGAGGTATTCTGATATATATATATTGACCTTATGCAGTTTACGGTCCCCTCTTTCAGATGAGTCTTCCATTTCTGGACAGGGATAAAAGCCCGGAAAGGGGGTAAACATGTTAGCCTTTGGCCTGCATGAGCCTGCAAAAGCGCTTATCAAGCTATTGATGTTTCGGAGGGAAGAAATCACATGTGGAGGAAGGACTGGATCATTCAGAAGGTCAGTCATCATGTTGCGAGTCTCATTTAGTACAGAAAAATCAACTCCGGTTCCACTGCAAGCATTCTAGAACAGAGAATCATGCTGTTAGCTATCAACAACAAAAGGCTTTTGTTATTGTAAGGTCAATTTATCAAAATATTAAAAGAAATTGAGATGTGAATTTCAGTAAGATGCACATTAAACTGAATAATAATGCTCATCTAGGTATTCAGTAATATTAAATTAATTAATACAGACCCTTTGATGTAAGGTCATTTATTTACAATTTAGCAGAAAAATAATTTCAAATTGTACCATTTATTCCTTTCTCCACACAGATTGAAGAAAGGGTGAATAACCTGCAGTTTCCATGCAATACATGCAGGCTTATTACTTAAAAGAGTTAACAAATCTCCTGCTGTTCTTTGTTGAAATAATACCAGACTCTGAGCCTTCTTTCCTTGGGGGCTCCCCAGCTGGTTCTTCCCAACATTCCTCTGAGTCCAACCAGTTTGTGACAAGGGGGTACTACCTCTAGCACTGAACTGTCTGTGCAGTTCTACTTGGAGTCTCTCTTTCGCCTTTTCAAACTGAGTCTTTATGTCTAGGAGGAAAAAAAGAGCCCAAGCCTGATGCTTCCATAGTGTCTCTCTGGTGCAAAATTGCAGAACTGCATTACAGAGGGAGAGTGAAAGAGAAAGAACAGGAGCAGGCAAGCCAAGCACAACTGCCTCTACAAAGTCCATCAAGCCTAGAGTACAGCTTTCAGAAGTGCAGAATACAGAAGTGTTTCCTTCCTATTTCTGAAAAAGAAAGGGGTAGAAGAGAGGCAGCCCCACCACGTAGCCTTTCAAAAAGAGCCATTTTAAAGCCGGGCTCTATGCAGAAGGCAGAGTACATAGCGGTTTCACTTTCTGGAGGGGAAGGCTCAACCTCTCTAAATGCTATGACTGAGTTGGTTAGAGGGACAGAATACAGGAAGGAAACAGCTAGTATAGCAAACACAGAGTGGCTAGCTTGATTTGCATTCTTTCTCATCTCTTCTTCAATCTAATCCACACCACAGGTGGCTAGAATAAAGTCAGAAAAACACACTCAAATCCAGCCAGCCTTCAAGACAGCAGAGCAGAGATCATCTCCTTTCCAGAATAAAGAGAGGAAAGCCACAAATAACTATGGTAGCCAAAAGAGGTAGGGCTCCTCTTTTGTGTAAAAGAGGGAATTGGGGTGCATCAGGTGTTAGGGGAGAGGTAGTACCTCTGGTGGGGGACACATTATTCCTTCTGGGATAGTTTGTCCACCTTTGGTCCCTACTCTGCACTCAGCTCTCACCTGTGGCTCCTAAAACCTGCCAGAATGCAAAAGTAGCCACACCCTGGGAAATGGCTTTGAATGGCAGCTAAACCAGGTGAGAGGAGATTATGGTTCTCAAACCATCGGTGAGATAGGGGCTTCCCCTACATGCAAAGACAGGCTCCAGCAGATTGAGTGGACAAGACCAATAGTGGGTCCAATGGTCAAAAAGGCAGTTTCTGCATGTGCTGTAGAGGAAGAGAGGGGCAGATGAGACCCGGCAACCTGGGAAGAAAACCCATTTAGGAACAGGAAAACTTTGATCCTAAACCTCTGCTGCCTTGGGGGACACCTTTGGAAGAAATGGCTAAGGAGTAAACCCTGTCCAAATTCAGAATCCCTAAGACGGTTGGGTGGCACATTGTACACCCCATTCCAGCAATTCCTGCAGCCAAACTATTTCTTTTTTTCTTTTTTCTTTTTTGAGATTTTCAGTTAAACAGAAAACAAACCAAAACAAACAGTCAAAAACTAAAACAAACACTCTTAACAATCATTCTTTGGTACCATCATCTTATTTACATTGTGTTGGATCACGCCTTGACTTCCTTCCTATCCCGTTGCGGTTTTCTTGGTATACTTCTACTCTTACAATTTCTGTTCCAATTATGTACACGTCACAAGATTTATGTTAAGCCTACTGTAGTTTTTAAATTTCTACAATTACTTTCAATATATGTCACAAATTTACTCCATTCTTCAATAAACTTTGTACCTTCTATTTCTAAATGTCTTGCTTTCCTTTCCTTTGGACCACATCAACAAGGCCTTTCCGTCTGAGCAGCCCAGGACCTCCATACACACTGCCCAGGCTTGTGCCCAAGGGAGGTCACTTTGGTGCTGCTAACTCAGAGGTTTTACTTCACCCCCAGAGGCGCACTCCACTGTTTCTTGAGACAGATGGTTGCAAGAAGAGCACGAAGAGGGAATTTCAACATTTGTTCTGGGTTGTCCTTCCTCCTATTCCAGGGAGGGAGGAAGAATCAGCCCCATGCTCTAATCTGGGGGGGGGGTGAAATTATTTTAAGTAAAGTTCTACTCTGAAGGATGTATATTGGGATCCTCTCTCTCCCTTCTAAGAAGGCGAGTGTTCACAAAAATGAGTTGTCTGGCTGGTTGCCCAGAGGGAATTTTCATTCACCCCAGGCTCCCAGATGAATGGTTATTTGCTAGCCTGGTCTAAGGCTCTCCAACTCTCTATATTCCTTTTGTTGTTCATTATGTTCTCCTGGATGGAGAAGATGCAGATAGGACTCAATATTCCCTTTTTCTAATGTACGATTATGCCCATTGTAGGCCTGCCTATGTGCATCCCTACATGATCCTGAAACTACAAACTAATGATTGCCTTGACGTTTGCTTCTGGGGAAAACTAAAGATACAGACTGATTTTTCTTTTAAATCTTAGTACAGTACTAGTTCTGCCTCTTTAAACATTTTAAACATTACATAATTATTATGGTGAAACAGCTGGCCTACGTACATCACCTTAATGCCCTGCCTTATGAGTGTGGGATGACAGTTCTTAATTCAACTGTTCTTCAGGTCTCTGATCAGGATCAAAGGTTGCAGCCAAACCCTGGAATTAGGGACTAATTAACAAGTGAGTTTACCTTATTCTGGGCCTATAGTCTATAAATATTCACTCCCATCTTTGTGTTCGAAGCGGGGGAAAAGTAAAACGACACACCAGATATGTGCATGGATCTCTCAACACACACACACATGGGGTTGGAGACAATTTATTGGATCAGAGATGTGGTCCTGGGTGAGAGGAGTGTAATAACTTCTATAACATAACATATTTTATTCCTAGTACATTAATTCCTTGTGAGTTAAATGTAATATCTCTATTGGACAAATGCAAAGCCCACCTGCGTCAAATGTTGTGAGAGGCAAGAGAGCATTACCATCTCACACCAGACACTGAATGTAAATAGGCTAGGACAAACCCAGACCTGCCCTGGGAAGCCCAGACTTATCTGGCTATATATCATATACGAATAACCATTTCTAAATCAGTTTATGCCATCACATCTATTTCATAGCCAAGTTTCCTACAACATACAGCCAAGTCCTGTGTCAGGGGCCTTTAGTACAATTTGCAGAAGCTCTACTCTACTGCCAAGTTAGAAGAGAGACTTTGATTTCTGAGTCAAAACTCCTGGTTTCTTTGGCATGGATCTTATGCACCTCCTTAAAATATAGCTTACCTGCTTATTGCTTGGGCAAGTATATGACAAAAGAACTCTCCTGCTCTTTTTATTTGAATGCAAACCTATGCTGCTTTCAAGAAAAGCTGCACCTGCTGAAATCCTGCTCAGCAATTAGAGATGTAGGAACCCTGTTCTCTTTTGCATTTGGTAATCCTAGGGGAGATTATAACTTGAGGCTGGATGCTAGGCCTAGGTGAAAAAGGGAAGGACCAACACATTTTCTGGATTGTCAGAAATGTCTGCACATTCTGGAAGAGAGAGAGACTGTAACGGTCAATGTACTTAGAAGAATAATAACAGAAGAAAGAGATAAGAGAGTTTTATGATGAGTGCCTGGAAGAGTTGACATAAATAAATCACAAAAATGCTTCTACATGAAATAGCAGAGGTGAGAACAGATAAAATGAGAATGCAGAGCAAATTCAGAGATGCAGTTCAAGCAGCCTTGCCAGAGGAAGTGCAGGAACTATAGCAGTTCAGTTTAGAGGCTCCAGCTACACCTAATAACCAATGTGAAACTTTTGAAAGTCAGTGTAAAATCACTGTTTAGAGAATCACCACACCAGTTTCTTGGTTTGGATGGAGCAGTAAATTATGGCTTGCTCAATCCAGGAAGTTATTAATTAATTGGAACACATGAGGGGGGAGAGAGGGGAGGGGAGAGGTATGCTACCCAAAGACTTGATTGTGCAATATCATATACTGGTTATATTTAGATATACTGACCTGATAATGAGGTTTATACCACTGCTTTAAGTCCCAGTCCCAAAGGATCATCTGTAAGACAACAAAACAGGAAGTTATAAACAAACAATAAATATTTTGCAAATAGAACACTTGTTACTATCTATCTATTATTTATTTCAAAATGACTAGATTAACAGTATAGCATTCAGTTGCTGTAGTTACATTCCAATAAGCATACCAAGTGAAAAAGGAACTGTACGTAATGCACTTAAATCTGCTTAGCAGTTATTGAAACTTAATTATGTACTAGTAGCAGTATTATTATTCCTCTTCTTGTGAGTTTCCCTATTTAATGTGCCAAACCAAGCTTTCAAGTATCAGAATACAAATTGTAGCTATAATTAAGATACTTCTAACCCATCAAAAGATACAGGCCTCAATTTAGCAAGAGGCAATCACCTTAGGACACTTCCAAGAAGCTGCTGCATGAGGGGGGAAATCCCCTGCATCCTGCAGCCCTGGGAAGAGAATCCAAGCACTGTGCTCATAAAGTTCCCTCATCTATTTGCCCATACTGAAGGAAACAGTCCAGAATGTCTTCCTCAAACTGGATAAAGGAAAACTACCTAAATCGACGTACACAGCTCCTTTCAAACTTCTGCTGCATGGATTATTTGATTTCATATACCGGTAATACTTAATTACTTAAAATTCCAAACTATATTAAAAATTACAGTATAAATTGTTGACAAAAATGTCAACATTAGTGCACTTGGATTTTAAAAAAACATTTAGTGCTAATAATCACTAGTCAGGTGAAGAGAATATATCTCACTTTAAAATACAAGTCATTCCACTATGATTTAGCTTAGACAAGTTAAGATACGACTCAAAATCAAATGAAGGAAAACTCTAGTTGAATGTAACTGAACACTGGTGAGGGCTCATCATCATGCCTACCTAGTGGCAGTGAAGGCAGCAAATAAGGCATACTTTGCTGCCTCCAATGCATTCTCATTTGAGTTGTCCAACAGAGCCTTTCCAGGTATTGTGGAACCTTTTATAGTCTGGCCTGAAGGAGATGACAGAACAGATGGTAGCTCCCTGTGAGTTGTTTGCAAAGCTTTTTGAGGATCAAATTGCTTGCATCCACTGGGACCCTGACTCCACTGTTACAGCAGATGAATCTTGAGAGGTGCCCAGAGCACTGTCTAGTCCTGTTATGTTGGATGAGTTTCAATTAGTAAGGCTCAAGGATGTGTTCAGAAATATTCTTTTAACATTTTACAACATTCCACAAGGTGGCACTCAAATCTAAAATCTTAAGAGAAGCATTTTTTAATGCAGAGCAGCAGAGGCAAATTGCAGATTCAATGCACAGTACTGAGTATCATTCACTATTGTAACATTAGTAAAGGACCCCCCTAGACGGTTAAGTCCAGTCAAAGGCGACTATGGGGTTGCAGTGCTCATCTCGCTTTCAGGCCAAGAGACCCATCGTTTGTCCACAGACAGCTTTCCAGGTCATGTGGCCAGCATGACTAAACCACTTCTAGCGCAATGGAACACCGTGACGGAAACCAGAGCGCATGGAAACACTGTTTACCTTCCCGCCACAGTGGTACCTATTCATTTACTTGCACTGGTGTGCTTTTGAACTGCTAGGTAGGCAGGAGCTGGGACAGAGCAACAGGAGCTCACCCCATTGTGCTGATTCGAACCACCGACCTTCTGATCGGCAAGTCCAAGAGTCTGCCTTTGACTGTATGGAAAGCATTTTATTTTTTTAGGTTATAGATACTGAGCAAGATACAAATAGGTCCAGCAATGTTGCATGCCATTCAGCAAAATTTTTGCTCCTTCTACCTCCTTCATACAAACTAATAATATGGACTCCATGCCAATGAAGATTACATGGGAACAAAGCCCTGAGATATTTTGATGAAGGGTGGTATATAATTCTAATAAATAAAATAAATGAATAAAAGCAAGATCCCTTGTCACCATTATTGTTTGTTGGAATCCACACCAGAGGCATTAAGATCCAATCCACTTCATGTGGCAGCCCTGCAAAAGTCTTGCAGAAGAACGTTTAAAGAAAAGATGCTGAGGCTGCTGCTGACCTGAGTGAACTGAAATACTAACAGGCGGAGTAAAATGCAAACATGCATAGATTAATGAAATACAGGCTTTAAGCCATCAAGCTGACTTTGGAACCTTTTTCCCTAAGGAGAAAGGGTGGAAAGAAAGTGTGTTATGGAGAGCCAGTTTAACTTAACGTTGACCAGTGATTTTGCCTTCCATTGCTGGAGGATGCTACAACCCATTTGAGGACATCTCTCTGACATCAGTGAACTTCATTATCAAAGGCACTTGGTACAAGTGTGAAGTTGTAGCACTCTAGATCAGTGAAATGTCAGAGATGAGACCTCAGCTCTCTGTAAGGTCTTCCATGTGTGCTAGATTACTTGGGGAAAGGGGAAGGCTAGCAGCAACCACAAATAATGGGGACTCTCCCACAGACAATTTTTTTGGGGGAGGGGACACTGGGAGGCACACCCTGTTTGCACAAATGCAAACACTTGCACAAGGCATGCACTGACAGAACTTGTTAGTTGAATCCTGCCCTCTTTCCTCAACAGGACAATTTAAGACAATAAAATGGTCTGGGAGATAAAAGGGATGATAACAATTATATTATAAACTTCTTTAAACTAAAAAAATAAGCCTAAATGCCTACTTCTTACGTGCTACACAAAGGAGGCTGAGCTGGGCAGAGAGCAGAGCTCTGTCCCAGGTGTGGTGGTATCTCTGGAGCTCTACCCAAGAGGTAGATGGATTTCTCACTCTTAGGTCCTGGAATGCCTCTCTCAAGCAGTCAAGGTAAAGGTAAAGGGACCCCTGACGGTTAAGTCCAGTCATGAACGACTCTGGGGTTGCAGCACTCATCTTGCTTTACAGGCCAAGGGAGCCAGAGTTTGTCTGCTCCGCAGACAGTTTTTCTGGGTGATGTGGCCAGCAGGGCTAAGCCACTTCTGGCGCAACAGAACACCAACACCAGAGCAGTGCACGAAAACGCTGTTTACCTTCCCGCTGAAGCGGTACCTATTAATCTACTTGCACTTTTTGGCATGCTTTCGAACTGCTAGGTTGGCAGGAGCTGGAACTGAGCAACGGGAGCTCACCCAGTCGTGGGGATTCGAACTGCCAACCTTTTGATCGGCAACTCCAGGGCTCGGTTGTTTAGACCACAGCGCCACACGTGTACCACCAACTATTTCCCTATTTTGTTCTCCCTGATCTCTTAGCACACCAATTAGTAATCATTTGTTCCTAATTTAATTTGTATTCTCTTCTGAATTTCACTGGTGTAGGATATGTATTCTCAATGTTACAGAGGGTCTTTTAAAAAAAGATATAGTATATACGAGTAGTTATGTACGAGGAGACTTGTGACAGGGAAGAGAGGCAAAAACATTAGGGCTTGCTGATCAGGAGGTTGGCGGTTTGAATCCCCGTGATAGGGTGAGCTCCCGTTGCTCGGTTCCTGCTCCTGCCAACCTAGCAGTTTGAAAGCACATCAAAAGTGCAAGTAGATAAATAGGTACCGCTCCGGCGGGAAGGTAAACGGCATTTCCGTGCGCTGCTCTGGTTCGCCAGAAGCGGCTTAGTCATGCTGGCCACATGACCCGGAAGCTGTATGCCGGCTCCCTCGGCCAATAAAGCGAGATGAGCGCCGCAACCCCAGACTCAGTCACGACTGGACCTAATGGTCAGGGGTCTCTTTACTTTTTATGTATAGTTACTCAAAATGAAGGATGGGGGAAGAATTTGCTTTTTCCACTTTTCACAACAGTACAACCTAATCAGATGCTCCCAAGATTCCTTGAAGATTAGAATGCAACTCCTAGTTGGATGAAACACTTTTCTAGATTTTAACACAGTTTTGGTGCACACATAAATTTTTATTTTACATAAAATATACGCATAAAATGCCTATTTTTTTATTAATGCACTGAAAGCATATTTTATGTTAACAGTACAATCAAAATGCATACAATACAATTAAGGAACCCTTGAGTATTTACAAGAATGAAGTGTGACAGAATTAGGCTGCTCAGTTCATCCCTACTCAAAGGTGACATGTAGTTTAGGTGTGTTACCCAATAACTATAATTTCTCAAGGCTGCTGTCTACATACAACTAAATATTTGGAAATGGTTCGGATCTCCCATGAATGGAATCATCATGGTTTGTTGTTGTTGTTTAGTCATTTCGTTGTGTCCGACTCTTCGTGACCCAATGGACCAGAGCACACCAGGCACTGCTGTCTTTCACTGCCTCCCGCAGTTTGGTCAGACTCATGTTTGTAGCTTCGAGAACACTGTCCAACCATCTTGTCCTCTGTCATCCCCTTCTCCTTGTGCCCTCAATCTTTCCCAACATCAGGGTCTTTTCCAGGGAGTCTTCTCTTCTCATGAGGTGGCCAAAGTATTGGAGCCTCAGCTTCACAATCTGTCCTTCCAGTGAGCACTCAGGGCTAATTTCCTTAAGAATGGATGCGTTTGATCTTCTTGCAGTCCATAGGACTCTCAAGAGTCTCCTCCAGCACCATAATTCAAAAGCATCAATTCTTCGGCGATCAACCTTCTTTATGGTCCAGCTCTCACTTCCATACATCACTACTGGATCATCATGGTTACTCAACTGAAATACTCAACTGGAGATTTGATCAGCATTTGCTCCACTGAGATAAATCACATTCTAAATTAGAGTAAAAATGTCATCTAAAATATGGTATAGCTGACTTAAGTATGTTTGAAAATAGGTACTAAAACCAGAGACATGCAGTTATGGTGAATGTATTAGTAAAATAACAGATGGATCATATACATTTTTTCACAAATAAGGCAACACTTGCAAGATAAGCATAAGTTTGTAACATTAACAATGTGGAACCCTAATAATAACCTGATTGTTATTAGCAGATCAAATAAGCTAGCATTTTAATGTAAAAAGTATGGGCTATGAAAAACACAAATAAAAGTATTTTGCTACATTATTTTTTCCATCTTCAAGACTAGGAATAGTTTGGGTATTTTATTGATTAAAACATGATTTGTACTTGCTAGCAGCATCTGTTTGACACTGGTTAGGCACTAACTCAGTAAATAAATATTTCCATAGCAACTTAGCACAAAATTAACTAAACAAAGATACTAACACCATAGCAACTTGAAATCAGAAATCTTTTTCAACATACTTTTGAGAAGAAGAGAGGCAACAAGAAGATTGTTGTATTGTTACCCATAATTTTATGAAGACTTTCTACCTTTTAAGGACACAAAGCTTTTAAGCTACTATGAAATATTTCCTTCTCTAGCTTTTATAACATGCACAGTTGCAAAGGAAAAAGGCAGAGTGTTGGGTCTGACAGTTGTGCTGCCATTTCTGCAAAGCCAATTGGGCAATTCCAGAAACTGGCTAAAATTATTTTAATTGTCTGACCTATTGTAAGTAAGTAAGACTGGCTAGTGAACTGGTATTTTATGAACTGGAACACTGCTTCCATTTATTCTAGAAACAAAAGGCTGGGAATCAATAGCAAAGAAGTAGGATTGTTTTCAGATAAAGTTACCCTGAGATAGAGGAAATAAGCTCAAATGTGTCTATGATGGATTTTAGAAACGGTAATACTTTCATGCATTGTGTAGACAGGGAAATTTGGGGGGGGGACTGTAAGGAAAACCTTTATATTTGCAGAAACGAAGGATCAGCCTTTGTGTTTTTCTCCTTCTCTAGTGGCTTGTTTGCAATCAGAAACTTGCTAAACAGGTGAAAGAGGGTCACTTGAACATCTGCTAACTCCTC
This sequence comes from Podarcis cretensis, assembly GCF_951804945.1. NCBI lineage: Eukaryota > Metazoa > Chordata > Lepidosauria > Squamata > Lacertidae > Podarcis > Podarcis cretensis. The sequence goes on along the minus strand of NC_137170.1, from coordinate 72,568,954 downwards.
CCACATTCCATCTACCAGTCGTAGGCAACGATGGATGGCTTCCTTCCCTGTGCACATTTTACCGTCTAGCTTGATAAAGAGTTCTGGGAACTCAAAAGCTTACATTCCATTTTGTAACATTTTGGTTGGCCTAATAAAGAAGATATTGCTTCAGTAAGGATTTTGGAATTTCTAACAGAAACGGCTGCCTCCTAGTGCTCAGAAGCAGGAAAGCATACAGACTGATTATAGCTCCTGAAAGGATTCTAAATGTAACTAAGTGTATGTTAAGTGATTCTGTCACTACCATTAATGAAATGCAGATTCAACTTTTTTTTTAAAAAAAAGAAACAGTAGCAATGTTTATGTTTACAGATTTTTTAAATTTTTAACAGAAGCAGGTCATCTAAGCAAAAGAGATGCCAATGGTGCAGCCTGGGAAAGAAGCCAGTCTGGCTCATATACAACGGTATATCCAAAAAAAGCATTAATAAATTACCCAACAATACCCAAATTACGCAAACATTTTAGGTCTGGAGCTCCAGACAGGATCTAGATATTATGACAAGACGGTTCTTCTAGAAATAACACTTATAAAAATAACAGCTGAAGGGGAGTCTCAAGAAAATTGATTAAATAATTAAATAAAATTAGAAACTTAGAAAGCATACATACTTCCTTTTCTCTAACATTCACAGACACAACATATAGATATCACCCTCCCTCCATTACACACATACCACAAATACACCTCTCCTTCTCTTACACAAATCACACATGCATACCTCTCTCAATCAATCAATCAATCAATCAATCAATCGCACACACTACTTTAGGAACTTCACCCCCAATTTAGAAAAGCTCCTCACTGGGGTACCCACCACAAGGTCCACCTTGCTGGTTAACAATAGTATCCTGAGTGTACAGGATGCTGTTCCTTCCTTCCCCCACTTTTTTTAAAAGTAAGCCTCAGAATAAGGAAGAAGAGGTGGCTTGGCAGAGATGCCGGTACTGCATTTGGGAGAGGTCTACCAGAAAAAATGCCCTGGATTTGACAATGTTTAATAATTTCAAAAGATGGATTTATAAAATAGCCACTTTTTTGGGGGGGTGGATTTTGTTCCATTTGCTTTGTTAGAAAAGAAAGTCATGCATAGATTCAATACCTTGTATACCTATTAACTTAAACGTAGATATTTTCTAGACATTTTTTGTTGTTGTTTAGTCGTGTCCGACTCTTCGTGACCCCATGGACCAGAGCACGCCAGGCACTCCTGTCTTCCACTGCCTCCCGCAGCTTGGTCAAACTCATGTTGGTAGCTTCGAGAACACTATCCAACCATCTCATCCTCTGTCGTCCCCTTCTCCTTGTGCCCTCAATCTTTCCCAACATCAGGGTCTTTTCCAGGGAGTCTTCTCTTCTCATGAGGTGGCCAAAGTATTGGAGCCTCAGCTTCAGGATCTGTTCTTCCAGTGAGCACTCAGGGCTGATTTCCTTAAGAATGGATAGGTTTGATTGTCTTGCAGTCCATGGGACTCTCAAAGTCTCCTCCAGCTGTTCATCTAAACACTTTGCTTTATGGGACATCACAAGAACCCTGCTGAATCAGACCACAGGTCTATCAAGTCCAGCATCTTGTTTCTAACAGGGCCAGAAAGCCTACAAGCAAGACACAAAACAGTAACCCTTCCCACTACACCCAACAATTGATATTTAGAGACAGTATTTTTCTGAACCTGGAGGTTCCATTTAGCTACTGCAGCTAATGGCTACCGATAAATTATCTATGGATGATAGGGCTCTGAATGTTAAAACCACAACACTTGGGAGCCTGCATCACTTACTCCATGTGTCAAAGCCTGCATCACTTACTCCAAGTGGCATTGACTAGTAGTCCACAAATACAGAAAAAAATCAAACATGTTAATTTCCCCTGGAATTGAAAAGCAGTCTCCACAGCTGTGTGCTGAAGGCATTTCTCCCATTGCTTGCCCTCTCAATAACAATCTTAAAACCACAGTAATTTTCTGTCACTATCTCACCAAGCGTATTGGTCCATATTTAAAGTTGACAATTCTATGATTCTCTGACCCATACATTGAAGGAAAAGATACTGAATGTAAAATTACAAATACCCACAGATGAAAACATAACTGTCAGCGGACAGATTGATTCTCACACATTATAAAGCACAAATAAATTCTTCCTTTCCCAACCTCCTGAGAAATTGCTTTGCAATAATGTAAAAAAAAAATCTGGGTGGAAAAAGATTTAATTTCAACCAGACCCTTCTGTAAATTTCATAACTGGTTCCAATAAAAATGTGGAATAACAATATTGGTGGTGATGAGAAGGGAATTTATGGAATGGTACAGAAATAGGAGAACATGAGAAAGTAGGAGGGTGGCAGAAAAAAGGAAAAGAGAGCTGGGAAACACAGAAAAATATAGAATGACAAACAGCAGTCAATTTAAGGCTGCTATTCTATGAACCTCTAAGGTTGCAATTCTATACCTGGAAGTAAGTCCCACTGAATTTAAAGGTGCTAATTTCTGAGTATATATGTGCAGAATTGCAATGTAAGGAAGCATGTATTTCAATTAAAATATTATAACTGCTGGTCCATTTTTTAAAACAAACATACATGAAATGTCATGTCAAGTAAAGCAACTGAAGAAATTTCTTACAATGACATCAGAGATGAGCTACAATTTCATAAATGAAGCCCATGTTTTAACAACAGAGAGCCGAAATCAGGATGATGGTCAAATGCTGATTGGCTCACAATTAGAATCTTTAGGATACAGTCCCATGACTCCATGAAGATGAAGAAATCTATTGAGACAGAAGCTTTGTGTTATGTATTGAAGTTCTCACCCTGGCCACCAGGAGTATTGTGTATGTAGTTTTCACTCAGGTCCACGTCAGTTATTTTAGGCGGGAAACCCTGGGTTGTTGTTGCTACATTGTTGACAGCTGGCTGCCTATAAAAGCAGGCCGGCTGAGCTGTTTGCTGTCCAGTTCTGTCCAGCTTACAAATAAAGAGCTGCTTTGGAAGAATCGCTGTGTCGTCTGCTATGTCTACCCACTATTCAACACTGGCGACGAAGGTGGGATCAATGGAAATCAGAGCACAGCCAGATGCGGCCATCCTCTGAACTGAGCTGAATCACTGAGCTGAATCACAGAGCAAAATCACTGAGCAAAATCACTGGACAGAACCAATTCAGAGCTGACTGTTCTGGCTAGAGCACTGTGTTCCATCCATCGCCCTTCACGCCGGCATCGGAATCATGGCTTCACTTGTGCCTCTACTGCCGTTCGCGCCAGCCTCTGAATCATGGTACTCCTACCTCGCTCAGTTTGACTGCTACCTCCAAGCCAACGAGCTGACAGCAGTATCGAAGGAACGGAAGTGGGGCCTATTCCTCAGCCTCTGTGGGCCTGAGGTGTTTGAGACGGCCCGAGCATTGGTTGCGCTTGAAGCAGTCCAGGCAACACCATGGGACACGATCCAAGAGAAGCTCCGCAACCACTATGTGCCAAAGCCGTCCAAGATTGCTGCCCGCCATGCGTTTTACCACTGGAACCAGGCAGAGGGGGAGTCAATCAACAACTACACCACCGCCCTGCGACAGGCTGCAATGCACTGCGAGTTCCGAGACTTAGACGATGCCCTGATGGATCGAATCATCTGCGGGGTCCGGGACATCCATCTGCAACGGCGTCTCCTAGCCAAGCCAGACCTCACGCTACAGAAAGCCATCGAGGAGGCTGTGGCCTCAGAAGCTGCTGAACGCTCCGCCCAGGAGATCCACAAGTCCAGCAGCCCGCGTCTTGCTAGGAAGCCAGTTCCAGTGCATCACGAAGAGGCCAGCAGTGATGAGGCATCCTCCAGTGAAGACGATGACGTGCACCAGACAAAGCAGGAGCGCAGGAAGTTCCAACAGAAGTCCAAGGGCCAACCGGAATGTGCCGGCTGCGGAGGCAACCATTCCCGTGCCAAGTGTCGATTCAGAGACGCCATCTGTCGGAAGTGTACCAGAAGGGGCCACATCGCTAAGGTCTGCCGATCGGCTCCGTCTGACACCACCCCTTCACCGACTCACAAGTCCAAGTCTTCACTCCAGTCTGCCAAGGTAAGCTGTTTTGCTCTCACCAACTGCCGCTGCCCGTCTGGAACCATGATTGGCCAAACCGACTCGCCTACGCGACGCAAGCTGAACGTCACCGTGCTCATTGAAGGAGCTCCATGTGACATGGAGATCGACACCGGGTCTGCCCTGTCCATCGTGTCTTGGAGCACCATCAAAAGACCAGAGTGTCCAAAAGGCAACTCGACTCTCACTGCATACACCTGAGAGACTACCAGGGAAACGACATTCCCATGGTAGGCGTTGGCCGGTTCCGGATCGCCTTCAAGGATTTTTCAGGCCTGCTCCGGCTGGTGGTGGTTGAAGGTCAGCGGCCAAGCCTCCTAGGGCTAGACTGGTTTGATGCCCTTGGCCTGGAAGTCACCGGCATCAACTGCATCTCTAACGCAGAGACTGAGGGTCTGGTCAAAGACTTTGTTGAGGTTTTTGACGGCACTTTGGGGCAATATACAGGTACGTCCATCTCCTTTAGCCTTGATCCACAAGTCGCCCCCATCAAGCTAAAGCCACGCCGAGTTCCCTTTGCTCTCAAGGCTAAGGTGGATGAACAACTGGACAAGCTGATCGCCCAAGGAGTTTTGGAGCCGGTTGACCACGCCAAGTGGGAAATCCCCATTGTCACGCCTGTCAAGCCAGACGGGTCGGTGAGAATCTGCGCTGACTACAAGTGCACGATCAACAAGGCACTTCAGCAGCACGCTTATCCGGTTCCTGTTGTCCAACACCTGCTACATTCCCTGGGTGAGGGTAAGGTCTTCGCTAAGCTGGACCTTGCCCAAGCCTATCAACAACTGCCCGTCAATGATGCCACTGCTGAAGCCCAGACCATTGTCACCCACCGAGGGGCATTCGGTTGCCACCAGTTGCAGTTCGGGGTGAGTGTGGCTCCTGGCATCTTCCAAAGCCTTATGGAGCATCTCCTGCAAGGGCTTCCGGGCATGGTACCATATTTTGATGACGTCTTGGTGTCCGCAGACTCACACCAGCAGCTGTTCGAGCGCCTCCGTGCCGTGCTGACCAGATTCCAAGAGGCCGGGCTCAAGGTAAAGAGGGAGAAGTGCCAGATCGCCATTCCACAGGTAGAGTTCCTGGGCTATCTTATCAACACCTCCAGCCTTCACCCGACCACATCCAAGATCCACACTATCCAGCAGGCCCCCATCCCAAAGAACAAGACGGAGTTGCAGGCATTCCTGGGGCTGCTGAACTTTTATAACATGTTCCTGCCCCACAAAGCCACGGTGGCTGAGCCTCTTCACCAACTCCTCAGCACAAAGATGCCTTGGTCCTGGGGTCATCGGGAGATGGCGGCCTTCAACGCGGTCAAGGCTCTCCTTTCATCGGACAGTGTGCTGGTACAGTACAGTGAATCCAGGCCGCTGGTCCTTGCCTGCGACGCCTCACCTTTTGGCATCGGCGCTGTCCTTAGTCACCGTTTTCCAGACGGAAGAGAAGCACCGCTCGCCAACTTTTCCAGGACGCTATCTCCGACGGAACGGAATTACAGCCAGCTCGACAAGGAGGCACTGGCACTTGTGGCTGGAGTGAAGAGGTTCCATGAATACCTCTATGGCAGGACTTTTGACCTCATCACTGACCACAAGCCGCTCCTGGGCCTCCTCGCCGGTGATCGTCCAACTCCACCGGTCCTCTCGCCGCGCATGCTGCGATGGACTGTTTTCCTGGCTGCCTACCACTACCGACTCGTCCATCGCCCGGGGAAATCGATGGGCCATGCCGACGCCCTCAACCGTTGCCCTCTTCCAGCGTTTGTGGAAGACCCAGCTCCAGCTTCATCGCTCCTCCTGATTGAGGATCTTTTGGCAGCGCCTGTATCGGCTGCCACTGTGGCCTCCGCATCTGCCCAGGATCGCACCATCAGCCATGTGCTCAACTGGGAGTGGAGGGGGTGGCCACAAGGGCCTTTTGCATCAGAGTTCCAGCCCTTCACAACCAGACAACATGAACTCTCGGCTCATCGCGGCTGTCTGCTGTGGGGAGACCACGTCATGATTCCTCAAAGACTCCGTCAACGCGTCCTGGAGGCTCTGCACGTTGGCCACCCGGGAATTGTCAAAATGAAGGCGTTGGCTCGGTGTTACGTCTGGTGGCCTAACATGGACGATGCCATCACTGCCTGGGTGTCCACCTGTCAAGCGTGCCAAGAATTGAGGCCTGCACCACCGGCAGCTAAGGGACACTCCTGGGAGACGCCAAAGACACCCTGGTCAAGGGTGCACATTGATCTGGCCGGCCCCTTTCACGGCCGGACCTTTATGGTAGTGGTGGATGCCTATTCCAAATGGCTGGAGGTGGCCCTGATGGCCTCCACCACTACCGAGGCCATCATCCGGGTGCTGCGAGGCCTGTTTGCGACGCATGGGTGTCCTGATGTCCTTGTCTCCGACAATGGACCACAGTTCACGTCAGGCACTTTTGAGCAGTATCTTTTGGGACTGGCCATCTGCCATGCCCTAACGGCACCATTTCATCCATCCAGCAACGGGCAAGCGGAGAGAATGGTGCGCTTGGCAAAAGAGACACTAGCGCGCCTGGACCGGGGAGACTGGCACGAGCGGGTCGCCGAATACTTGTTCGTGCAACACATCACCCCCTCATGTGGCCACAGGGCGGAGTCCTGCTGAACTGCTTATGGGCCACCGCCTCAGGTCACTGCTCGACCGGCTGCACCCGGACTTTGCCGTGGCCGAACCCCCAGGCTGTGCCAACACGACACGATCATTTGTTCCAGGAAACCAGGTCTTTGCCCGGAACTAGGTGGGGGACATTCCTTGGGTGCCAGCCACAGTAGTGGGAGTCACTGGACCTCGCTCGTACCAGGTAGCACTCGAAGACGGACGCTTGTGGCGCCGGCACATAGACCAGCTTAGGCGCAGGGCTGGAGACTTGGACACTACCGTGGTGCCCCCAACTGTGCTCGTGGCTCCAGAAGAGACACTTACAGATGGCGAGGCTCCACCTACACCTCCCTCACAAATTGCCAGCGTGGAGCCGAACTGAGCCGTTTCAGAGGGTCTGCCAGACTTACCACAGGCTCAGACCACTCCACTTGCGGAGGCTCCACCCACAGCAGCGGATCCAGGGGATTTGGTTTCAACGCCACCTAGGGTCGCACCACAGCCTCAGCAAGAATTGTGTGGCCCCCCGGACTTGGCTACCAGTCCCCGGCGGTCTGGCAGAGTTTCCAAGTGCCCAACTTATTTAAAGGACTATGTTGTTGGACATGTATCACTGTTGGTCTAAGTATGGGAAATGTAACCGATATGCTTTTGTGCCTAATTGAACCATTACGTGTAGTGCTGTATATAAGGAAAGAATTACGATTGTAACTAACTCCTGGCCACCAGGAGTATTGTGTATGTAGTTTTCACTCAGGTCCACGTCAGTTATTTTAGGCGGGAAACCCTGGGTTGTTGTTGCTACATTGTTGACAGCTGGCTGCCTATAAAAGCAGGCGGGCTGAGCTATTTGCTGTCCAGTTCTGTCCAGCTTACAAATAAAGAGCTGCTTTGGAAGAATCGCTGTGTCGTCTGCTATGTCTACCCACTATTCAACACTTTGTCTGAAATGCTCATGTTACAAAGATTTATAATGGATAAGTTTTTTAAAAAGGACTACATTCTTTCCTAATATCATACAATAGCCAAATGTGAAACTTGTAATACTTTTGTCTCTTTCCAGATTAATTAGATTTCTGAATTTTTTTACATAACCCTAACAGCTCTACTAAAAAAAACAGCGTCTAAGCATTTACCGGACTCATTTGCTTGATCAGGTGACATTAATCAGCTCTAGACAAATCACAGGATCATGTAAAGAATGAAGTTTTGCATTTCAAAAGGCTATCTGGAACAAGAGGTGAACTGAAACCAGATCTGTAGTAGCTAGCCATTTACTGAATGATGTGGCTTCATAATAATTAAAACCTATCAGAATTAGCTCACTAAGCCTACTGAAAACGCAACTAAAAGCAAGGAAAGACAGCAAGTTTTTTCAGATGTCAAGTTATAATGTATGATATTTCTTTCCTGCTTTCACTCATAACAGTTTTGGTATTTGTCTAAGATTCTTTTTTTTTAATGTGACAAGCATGTTTTAAAATTCCATACAACTGCAGAAGTGTTTCTGTAGTAAAGGAAGTGGCCTTTTCAGTATCATTATAAAGAGAGAACATGGTTTCATCACAAAAAGCAGCAGCACCATGTAAAGATCAAAGAGCGGTAATGCGGGAGAAGGCTTTCTCTGCGGTGGCCCCAAGTTGTGGAAGGTTCTCCCTTTTGAGGAGCATCTGGCACATCTTTCAATGCTTTTCCACAGCGGATCAAGATACATTTTTTGGTCAATGTTTTGAAGGGGGAGGATGAGATCTGGAAGTCTCCAACTGCCCACTCAAAGTGTATCTCAAATTCCTCTTTGTCAGTTTAAAGTAAAGTAAGCCCGCAACTGTGCACATTTAACTTGTGTGCATTCAGCTTTACACACATGGCAATCAATCAATCAATCAATCAATCAATCGGGGATGGAAAGGGGGGAGTGTTTTGGGGGAAATGACTTTGGCAGTCCTACCCATCATTGAACCCTATGGGTTTTGACTATACAGGATTTTGTATATTATAGGTATTTACAATGTGCATGCACTTAGTTATTTGGTGTATTTAATAATAATAATAATAATAATAATAATAATAATAATAATAATAATAATTTATTTATACCCCGCCCATCTGGCTGGGCCTCCCCAGCCACTCTGGGCGGCTTCCATGGAAACCAAAAATACAATAAAATATCACACATTAAAAACTTCCCTGAACAGGGCTGCCTTAAGATGTCTTCTGAATGTCAGGTAGTTGTTTATCGCTTTGACATCTCGTGGGAGGGCATTCCACAGGGCGGGTGCCACTACCAAGAAGGCCCTCTGCCTGGTTCCCTGTAGCTTTGCTTCTCGCAATGAGGGAACCGTCAGAAGGCCCTCGGCGCTGGACCTCAGCGTCCGGGCAGAACGATGGGGGAGGAGACACTCCTTCAAGTATACTGGACTGAGGCCGTTTATTTACTGTGCGCTCTTGAGATTTAATAATGCTTAATTTAAATCAATAAATAAAGTTGAACTAGCAAAAAATGTTTGTTTCCAAAATTCTATTTCATTTAACAATGAGAGACTGAGAGAGAAACATACTCAAATATTATTCCCCCCCCCCAAAAAAAAGTAGAAAGTGTCACTACTCAGCATGACAAGTTGCAGGAGCAGATCTAGTCAGTCTCCACAGATAATCACCCAAGCTTTCTAGTACACCTCCAGCTGACACCAGCAGTTCTCAGAAACTTTCAATGCAAAATTTATATTTGTACAAATGAAAGAAGAGTCAGATTTGGCTACAGTTTGATAAAAAAAATACAAAAACATGAATACTTTAAAAGCTTTTTCCTAAGTAGTTAAACTGTGTTTAAATGTTTCACAGCAACTTTTCTAATATTAATAATACAAAGAACTGGGTCTCCATTTTCTAAGTCTTTAAAAAAAAACCCCAAAAAACCCAGCCATTTTCTTTTAGCTCCTCATTTACCATTTACTGAAAAACCAGCAATACTTGTTATAGTGCTGGGTCTGAACAACTTCCACATATACACACTTTTCCTCCAACAAACAGTCTCCACAGTCAGCACAGTAATGCTTCTAAATACCAGATGCTAGAAACCAAAGAGCAGTGTGCTCTTGTGCACAGGTCCAGCTTGTGTTTCCTTACAGGTTTCTGGTTGGTCACTGTGAGAACAGGATGCTAGACTAGATGGGCTACTGGCCTGATCTAGCAGACTCATCTTATAGCAAAGTTCTCTTTTATAGCAGGGACCTTGAATCTGGATCCATCAGTTCCATTATTAATGTAAGCAGAGTGCTTCCTAGATAGGCCACCTTTAGTTTCTTCCATCATTCTGAACATAGGATGTGCTGGTGGAAAAAGAAGTCCTGTTTCTATACTTACTATTTCTGTACCTATGCATAAACGATTAGTTTTTCAGTTGTAACGCTTGCCCACATGCTACAGTACAGCTGGGTGGTTCAGACAAATTCAAACCTATGCTACATACAACCTTATAAGTTCAAATAAGTAGATATTTATGTCAAGACTGCAATCCTAGACACATTTACTAGGCAGTAAGCACCTCACTACACAGTGGGACATTAATTTTGCATAAAGATATATGTAATTGCACCATCAGACTATGAATTTGCATTTTAAAAATGCAAATATGGACTTTCCCATTTTCATACCACAGCAATGTATAATTTATTTCAACATGAAAAATGTATCAAACTATATGCAAATTAGAACTAGTAACAATATGTATTTTCAATATAGTATTTTAAACTGCTTTTTAATTTTTTTATGGTTTCAACAAAAAGTCTTAATAATAGATCTAAAAACGGATCAGAAAAAAACTTTCCTTTAATAAAATAATAACTTAGTTTTCATTATTAATGGGTATAAAATTCTATCATGTTTTTAATATTTATTTTATTACCATTTCCCAAAAAAGCTATATCTTCAGAACTGCAACAGTACCACCAGCCTTTTCTTTGTTACAGTCAAGTTCAGCTTACTACACTATCAAAAATAAAAGCACTGTAAGCTAATTGCTGGGTGGAATGACGCAAACAGTTTCCTAGACAACAGCCCATACTGAAGTGCCAGCCCTAGCATTTCCTCATCTGTTTGCACTCACACCAGCAGTCTGACAGTAAAGTCACTACATCCTGTTTTACTCAAAAGACACTGAAATGCAGAATTTAACCCCTGACTATCATTTTAAAAGTTCTCATAGATTCTTTCATACCAGTATTTTGATGTTCCTATTTATTTTTTCATTACATCAAATTAAAACTTTTCTTCAAAACATAACTAAACAAAACTATGCATATATTTGAAAAGACATCTCTAACCACAAGAACAAATGTGAAAATATGGAAAAGAAATATCTACTGGGAGACAAAGAAAATCAAATAATTTTAAAGTTAACACAAACCAATGACTACAAATTTGCTCTAAATTATAAATAAAACTTCCTCTAAAGGAAATAATTGCTATTGCTAGAAGAGGGATCTTTCCCTCACATTGTAATGGCTCATACCCCTAACCTCCTCTTTTCAGTCTTTACCTAGTACCTCTTGCATGCACATCTAAGTTTAATAAATAACAAAATGAGTCACATTTTAGTGAAAATAAGCATAAAAATCAAATATATATGTGATACCCAGCTGATGCCATTTGAAGTCATTAATAAATAGTTTGCCTGCAAGAAATGACTCCAGGTAACCAGAAAGTCAAGCATTCACAAAAGTGTGTTCTTTCTGTTTTGCAAATCAAAACTGACTAACATAGGTACTGGAGAGCAAGCAAGTTAAAAAAAAATCAAGCCCATACATACATACACACCTCACTATCTTCAAGAGGTAAGACTTCTTAAACATCTATGACTGCTAACTGAGTTGTAAGGCAGCAGGGGCTTGAAAAATATACAATATGACACTGCAGAGTAGCAATTTCAGTTGTAGCACTATCCAGTTTCACAGGGTTGTAAAGTTTACTGATCCGAGTAAGCATAAACCTGCTACCTGCTTTTCACATATGTGCATGTCCTGGTACACTTGGAGAATATATTCTCTCTTCCATGTGGCAGCCCTTGAGAAATTTGCAAATGGCTATCATATCTCCTCTCAATCTCCTCTTTTTCAGGCTAAACATACCCAGCTTCTTCAACCGCTCCTCATAATACTTGGTTTCCAGACCCTTGATCATCTTGGTTGCCCTCTTCTGCACACGTTCCAGTTTTTCAACATCCTTCCCAAACTGTGGTGCCCAGAATTGGACACAGTATTTCAGGTGTGGTCTTTCCAAGGCAGAATAGAGTGGTACTATTACTTCCCTTGATCTGAACACTATACTTTTGTTGATGCAGCCCAGAATAGCCTAGAATTGGCCTTTTTTGCATTAGCCACTCATAAACTGAGAATGTCCCACTTCTGCCCAACCAAATTTTTTTTTTTAGCATTAGCCTTTCTTGCCCCAGGCCACCCTACTCCTGCTCCGTGCTTTCCCTGAGTGCTTCTGCTTGACTGAAAGGTGTCCTTGACTGTAATAATGTCTTTTGCTTGCCTGGATAGAGGATTAAGTAATTGTATGGGTGGGACAGTGTAGAAACCTATAACGGTTGCAATGCTAAATACAGTCTACGGTATGGAGGAAAGAGTTACATTCATTTATTCACCTATTTTTGCCTCTTATCCCCTACATATCGCTTGCATGTGGGCTGTGGAAGGCTCCCCATGACGGAATGTGGACCTTGGGTTGAAAAAGAATAGCTTTTTATACAGGATAGCTCTACAAACCAAAATGACATAGGCAATTTTCAGACCACCATTCTTTCAGACAGCAGTAGTGCATATGGGCCTTTATAGCAACGGCTGCTACAGTAAGGATGCAATCCAAGATTCAATATTGAAGTAGGGATATCCCAGGATGCACCGTACCCACTTTTTCTCTAGCTCAAATGAACCATAATGGAAGTGAGAAAAACCCAAACTATTAGCTATTCTATGGAATGGGCAAAGAATTCAAACAGAAGAGTCCTGTTGGTTCAGACCAAATCCCTATCTAGTCCACCATACTGTTCTCACAGTGGCCAACCAAATGCTTATGGGAGGCTTGCAAGACAAGCTCCATCAGGCTCTTCCCTCAACTGTCATCTACAGTAGCCATTCCATCAGGCTACAGAAAAGAGAGATAAGACTGCAAGGCCTCTCCATCTGCTCTACTAAAAGACCAACAACATTTGGCTTCTGTCCTTGAATATTTCCATTCCAGCTGGTCATTAAAAGAATTCTGCAACTAAGAATTAGTGTTTCAATTTGCTTTTTTCTTCCTCCCTGACAAACTCTTTTCCTTTTGTGTTATGTCTTTTAGATTATAAATCTGAGGACAGAGACCGTCTTATCACTGACATTTTTCAGCCACTCTAGTAACATTTTTTTAAAAGAGTGGGATAAAAATGCCACAAATAAATAAATAATTTTCAATCTTTGGGTTAGTGCCATATGGGGCTACTTCTAAAGAGCATTAGCATGCTGCTGAGTCATTGGAGATGGCAGCATTCTGTTTTCACCTTGCTGACTGTAAAAGACATAAAAATTAATTGAGAACATATCTGCAGGGCCGGAGGAAGGGGTGTATGGTGGGTGCAGTCCACCCCGGGTGTCACCGCTGAGAGGGGTGACAAAATGTCGGGCGGCACTCGCCACAGGGCCTGCAGCACGCCAGAGCCACGCATCTCTCCTGGGAGAGAAGCAGTGGCTTGGGCACACGCAGGCTCTGCAATGCCCAAACAGTCCACCCACTGCCTCCCGCCCCCCCCCCCAGCTGTAGGGCAGCTGAGTTGGAGGAGGCAGGCAAACTCTGGAAGCCCCGCAGTATGCCCCGCCCCTACGGGCAGCTTGCCCCGCCCCTGGGTACTCCGCCCCAGGCGCCTGAGCGGATTCCTCCGCTGCTGCATTTTTATACTACATTTCTGGCTTGTGGGAAACTAATTTGTTTCAGCATGGAGAAAGAAAAGTTTAGTATGGGATTAATTCAAAGGAAAACTCTGAAAATTGGATAGCACATGCTGCTTTACGTAAGCCATAATCCACACACTATTTAAAATGTAAAATACTGTTGCAGTGTTACATCTAGGACTCCTTTTAGAAAGGTTCAGTTAATTTCACGATGATCCAGTTAGCTTGTACAATGCCACAATTCCTTTTTATTGGCAACAGAGCAACACCACTCATCTTCTGGAATTTGAGGGGTGGGGGACAGAGCAAACTTAAGCCCCAGCTACAGAGCAGGAGGGCAGAGGGAAGCAGAAGAGCAGCCACATTGTCCCACATCCTGCTGCTTGCACCAGCCAGGGCAGAAGATGGAGGTATTTTCTTTTATTCCCACCCCCACCGCCTCACTCCACTTGTATCAGCTACAGGGGAATGGCAAGGCTTTGAACCCACCAGCACCAAAGCCACATGCCCTGTGCTGTAATATCCCGTCAGGGCCCTTTTGGAAGAGAACAGTGGCAATGGGAAGGTTCTGAGGGTTCTGCAGAGCCATCCCCACTGGTGGAGTTCTGATGGAGAGTTACCTCTACCTTATCCTCGGTCCCTCCAGTGGCAAGATAAAGGGTTAGGATTGCACTTTAAGTTCTTAGCAAGCAATAAATACAGGCTACGAACAAGAACTATGTCTTCTATTTAGACAGCAAAAGGCTGGCATTTCAAGTTCAAGATACTTAAACAAACAAATTGTTGTACATCGTGGTAACTAGCATTGGTCCAGGACCTGGGAAACCAGGGTTCAAATCTGCACTCTGCCATGAAGCTCACTGGGTGACCATGAGCATATATATATATATATATATATATATATATATATAGTAGAACCTCAGTTTATGAACTTAATCCATTCCTGAAGTCCATTAGATCGAATCCGTTCTTAAACTGAGGCGCGCTTTCCCTAATGAAGCCTCCCGCCACCAGTGCCCTTCCACCATTCCAATTCCATTCTTAGACTGAGGTAAAGTTTGCAAACTGTGACACTACTTCTGGTTTTGCAGAGTTCGTAAACCGAATCGTCCGTAAACAGGACTGTTCTTAAACCGAGGCACCACTGTATATGTTTATAAATACATACCGTATTTTTCGCCCTATAAGACGCACCTTTTCGCCTCCAAAAATGAAGGGGAAATGTGTGTGTGTCCTATGGGGCGAATGCAGGATTTCGCTGAAGCCTGGAGAGCGAGAGGGGTCGGTGCGCACCGACCCCTCTTGCTCTCCAGGCTTCGCGCACCTCTCCGCAAGCAGCGGGAGCCCAGCGCTGGGCTCCCGCTGCTTGCGGAGAGTTTCCTGCATGCTGAAGCCTGCCCGCGCTGAGCTCAGCACGTCCAGGCTTCGCGGACCTCTCAGCAAGCAGCGGGAGCCAGCGCTGGGCTCCCACGGCTTGCAGAGAGCTGCCTGTTTGGGGGCTGGGGTTCCCCCGCCCCAGCCCCGCACCTGGGGAGGAAATAATTTTTTTTCCTTTATTTCCCCCCCAAAAAACTAGGTGCGCCTTATGGGACGGTGCGTCCTATAGGGTGAAAAATACGGTACTTACATATGCAGGCTCCAGTCAAACAAGAGTTTGTGAAGCTACCATCAACCAGATGTATATTGTCCCTGTCTAATGCCTATCCATTGACTAAAGGAAGCTAATCAGTCTTCAGAGAGGAGTTACCGTATTTTTCGCTCCATGAGGCACACCAGACCATAAGGCACACCTAGTTTTTAGGGAGGGAAATCAAGAAAAAAAAATCTCATTTTACCCCCCCAGCCCCAAAGAGCAAAGAAGGCTGGAGAGGATGCGTGCGGCTTTGGCTTTGCTTTTAGCCACGGGGCTGGGGTGGTGGAAGCCCAAGCTTCCCCTGACCCCAGCCCCCAGAACATGTCCAGGAGTGGCAGCAAAGTTGCGCACAACCTTGCCCCGGCTCCCGGAGCTTGCGGGGCTGGGTGCGGGGGAAGCCCGAGCTTCCCCTGACCCCAGAACATGTCCGGGAGCAGCGGCGAGGTTGCGAAGCCTTTGGAGCGCAGCACGAGTTCCCGCTGCACTCCAAAGGCTTCAGGCGGCTATCCATGAAGCCTGGAGAGTGAGAGGGGTTGGTGCTCACCAACCCCTCTCGCTTTCCAGGCTTCAGCAAAAGCAACGCGTAGCCTCCGGAGCGTGGAGGGAGCACTCCCTCTGCGCTTTGGAGGCTTCGCGTTGATATCGCTGAAGCCAAGGAGCCTGCATTCACTCCATAGGATGCACACACATTTCCCCTTAATTTTTGGAGGGGAAAAAGTGTGTCCTATAGAGCGAAAAATACTGTAAATATAAACTCTTCTGTGACCCTTGAGGCCTTTTTGGGCATCCCTTGGCAACATTTGATGCCTCCTCCAGCCCTTGCCTGCCTTCCCAAAGTTAGGCACTGGGCTTTGAGGAGGTGCTCAACCTATAGTTCTCTCAACTCCTTCCTAAAGCCTAATTAGTGCTTTCCCAGCTTTGGAAAATAGGTGGGAGGGCTCTAGGGCCCTGTCAGAGCCTGTCATGACAAATACCAGTGCAGCTTTGGGATGGCGGGAGGGCTTGGGGGAACTCCAATTTTGGCCTCGCCCCCCCCTGCCCCCCCCCACAGTACACGACAAGGCAGTGTGCAGGCCCATGCTGAAATACACTTGCAGCCTACTTGGTATGAAAAGTTGGACCGCCCTGCTCTAGAATCTTTAACTGAAATGCACTTCATTGCTAAGCGGAAGTTTCCCCAAGCTTAAGTGCATGAACTGCCTTTCATATCTTTTCTAGCCCTGATTAGCTTTCACATGCCCTGCCTCTGCAATATTGATCAGCTATATTTCTAAAGGGGTGTGGACACCTTGGTATATGATGGATGACTTTCCTATTAAAGGGTGGGACACAAATCTCCTGGGAAATTAAATTCACTCTCTTCTAGAATAATCTCACTTCCTAATGCTTACCCGAACTACATCTGTAGCTGAAACTGTTCCCAGCCAGGGATAGCCTCCCCAGGCAGCATGAGTCTGATGGTGTATGAAAGTTATGAAAAAGGCTTGAACAAAGACTAAAAAAACACACACTAGAACTAAGAAAGTATTTTGTATCTTGTCCCTTCTGTATCCTAGATACCAGCAAGGGGAGGGGGGTGTTAACATTTTTTTGAAACAGGTTAATTCCTTTTATACTTGAAAGATCGTATTACTCTGATTTCCTTAAAATAAATGTTTATTTAACAGAAATATTGTGGCATTGATTTAACTCAATTTCTAACCAGACTGTGGATAAGATGTAGATATTCAGAGTCTGCCCTTTATAAAGAAACCACTGTGTCTGCCTAAAAAGGATCCCATCTCCATTGTACAGAAGTTGACAAGGCAGTTAATCCCTTCCTTGCCTATAAATTAAGAAAAAGTGCTGCCCGGATGCAAAAATATCTCCAAATTCACACCTCTCCCTTTCCCCACTTTTCTGTATTGACAAGTGTTAGGTGCCCCTTAGCAGTCATGGGGAGTTTGACAGCATTAACCCTCAGGGGCTCCTGATTGGTAAAATTCCCATGACCTGCTAGTCTTTTCCCCTCCTGGTTACACTGGAAGAAGGGGAACAATTTATTGTTATGTCATCTCTCATGGAAATCAGGAGAGGTTCTTGCTACGAGCAAGTACCATGTTGATATTGTGTATTTTATCACTTATTAAATTTGTATAGCGCCCTTCATCTGAAAATCACATGGAAGTGATCACAGGCGAGCCTCCCTGGGAAGAGCATTCCACAAACAGGGAGGCACTGCAAGGAGACACACGAAGAAAGGCCTCAGGGTCCAGGTCAATTCAGGAGGTCCTTCAGATATTGTGGTCCTGAGCCATTTAAGGCTTTATAGGTCAAAACTAGCGCTTTGAATTGGTCTCCAAAACTAATTGGCAACCAGTGCAGTTGAGCCAGGATTGGTGCAATATGCTCAAACAGTCTTGCCCCAGGGAACAACCTGGCGCTGAATTCTGACCAGCTGAAATACATTGCAGTAATCTAATCCAGAGGTTACCAGAGCATAGATGACAGAAGTTAGACTATCCCTGTCAAGACATCAGCACAGTGAGGCCCCACCAGGCTAAAGCTGATGGAAGGCACTCCTTGCCAACGAGGCCACTTGCACCTCAAGAGAAAGCGAAGAATCCAGAAGTGCCTCCAAGCTATGTACCTGCTCCTTCAGAGGAAGTGTAACCCCATCAAGAGCAGGCCACCTCCCATCCCTCTGCTCTAGGGAACCACCCACTAATAGTGCCTCAATCTTATCTGGATTGAGCTTCAGTTTGTTGGCTCTCACTCAATCCATTACTGAGGCAAAACAATGGCCAGCACATCCACTGCCACACCTCCAGATATAAAAGAGAAGTAGAGCTGGGTATCATCAGCATATTGCTCACAACATACTCCAAAACTCGGAATAACCCCACTCAGAGGTTTCATGTAGATATTAAACAGCACAGGAAATAAAAATGAGCCCTGATGAGCCCCACACTGAAGGCTCCACAGGGCTGAAGAGCATTCCCCAAGCATCACCGTCTGGAAACAATAACACTGGTCAACAACAAATTTGTTGTCTGCGTTTTTTTAGTTGATTTAGGACGAATCTGATGCGCTGAATCCACGCTTGTGTGGAGCATTTTAGAAGAAGTTGGTGGGGGTAAAATGCCATGTCGAATAATTGTTTTCATAGAATCATAGAGTTGGAAGAGACCACAAGGGCCATTGAGTCCAACATTTGATTGGAAATGATTATTTTAATGACAAGAAGTATTCAAGTCCGATAGTTCTGGGTGATTATGTCGAAAAGGGATCAGTTTGAAGTCATAAAACCTCGAAATCTTCCATAAATTGGTGCAGCAAAGCATAAAGTTGGGGGATCAAAACTAAGTTAATCCTGATCTTCAATCAGCACGTGGTCCTGTAGCTCATTGTGATGAAATTCCAGTGCCTATCTTTGGAGAACTTCCTGACATTAGTGACGAAGATGCCTCCAGTGTTGAAGGACATGAAGAAGAAGAAGTGGTTCTTGAAGATGATGCTCCACATCCATTTTCCCAAAAGGAGTTGAATGATCTAGTTCGCGACCTCAGCTTGTCAAAGGACTCTGCCGAACTGTTGGCATCCAGATTGAAGGGAAAAAACCTCCTCTCTTTCAGAAGCACCTGGATCTGGTCAGTGACCACCCACTCAAGAACTTTCCCCAAGAAGGGGAGACTGGAATAATTACAGCAAATTACAAATGCTACATGTTCTTTTGATGTGAGAGAAGAAGCACAATTCATGAATGAGATGTGCTTCCTGTTTTGCCACGATTAGTGTGACATTAAAAAAGGAACTTGCACTGGGGAGATAAACAAGTAATTTCCTCATCTGAAACTTGCACACCTCTTCCATACAGGTTCCTTTCCAAACATTACACCATTTCTGTATCAGGGAAATGTACACAGTTGCTCTTACCACAGTACATCATGTATCTACAGTGGTACCTTGGTTCCAGAATGGCTTAGTTGCTGAACAAATCAGCTTCTGAATGCTGCAAACCCGGAAGTACTGTATTTTTCCATGTATAAGACGATGCTTTTTGCTAAAAAAAAATTAGGCAAAAATTGGGTGTCATCTTATACATGGATAGTGAATGAAGAGAGGGGATGTGTGATTAATGGCAGCAGCAAGCAGGATATTGGCAGCAGCGATTGGGTCGGTGATTGGTGGCTGTGGCTGTGGTAACTGGGCAGGTGATTGGCAGCTGTGGCAAGGCGGGAAGGTGATTGGCGGCTGCAACAAGTGGGTGAGTGTGCTGTTGGTGGTGGCAAGCGGGCAGAGAATTGGCGGCTGCGGACAGATGTGCAATTTGTAGTGGCTGTGGCAAGCGATCAGCAGTGGCAGGCAGGCGGGTGAGCGACTGGCAGAAGTGACCTCCCCCACCCTCCCAAAAAGCTAAACAACTTAATTTCTTAATTTTGGGTTAAAAAAAATAAGGGTCGTCTTATACATGGAAAAATATGGTAAGTGTTCCTGTTTGCAAACGTTTTTCAGAAGCCGAACGTGTGACATGGCTTCCGCTTGAGTGCAGGAAGCTCCTGCAGCCAATCGGAATCTGCTCCTTGGTTTTCGAACGGTTTTGGGAGTCGAATGAGAACCAAGGCTCCACTGTAGTCTAATACAGCAAACAAATACTTTTTAGTGCAAACTTCCAGTGTTCAAGAAACTTACAAATAATTTAATGGGCACATTCGTGCCCAAATTCGTGTATATAATATGTATTTGTTTCCATCTTGTTTGATCTGTGCTTTGGAACTGGCACCACAGAATTACACCATAATAATGTATCAATTGTGCAATTTTAAAGTAAATTTCTAAATCTAAAATTGTACTGAGGGACAGACTGACTTTCTTGCATTTCCACCACACTCCCTCAATGAAAGAATTTGATTTGTTCTGTGTTTTCTGAAAGTGAAAATTCAAGTGCTATACGTATGAAACCAATTCTTTAAATGCTCAAATAAATTAACTCTTAGACAGCAGCTCCTTGCCCATTTATTTGACAGTAAGCCCCAATGAACTTAATGTGATTTATTCTGTGCAGATACGTACAGGAATAAGCACACAGTGAACTGCTTTAAAAAGTATAATAATAATAATTTAATATTTATACCCCGCCCATCTGGCTGGGTTTCCCCAGCTGCTCTAGGTGGCTTCCAACCAAATATTAAAAACACAATACAGCATTAAACATTAAAAACTTCCCTAAACAGGGCTGCCTTCAGATTTCTTTTAAAAGTAAGATAGTTGCTTATTTCCTTTGACATCTGATGAGAAGGCGTTCCACAGGGCAGGCACCACTACTGAGAAGGCCCTATGCCTGATTCCCTGTAACCTTACTTCTTGCAGTGAGGGAACAAACAGAAGGCCCTCAGGGCTGGACCTCAGTGTCCGGGCTGAATGATGGGAGTGGTATACAGGACCGAGGTCGTTTAGGGCTTTAAAGGTCAGCACCAACACTTTAAATTATGCTCAAAAACATACTTGGAGCCAATGCAGGTCTCTCAGGACCGGTGTTATATGGTCTCGGCTAGAAAGCTAGGAAGAGATATTTGCACCATTAAGATAGATCATATGTATATAATATAATATACTGTATTATTAAATGTATTTTTTAAACTTGCTTGAATCTCTCTGCAGAAAGAAGGGAGTGTACTTTAAAAAACTACATAAAATTAGTTTAGTACAAACTTCTGGCATAATAAGGCCATGATCTGAATACTAAGGTAATGGGCTACATTGTGGGTTAAAGCCTCAGCGCCTAGGACTTGCCGATCGAAAGGTCGGCGGTTCGAATCCCTGCGGCGGGGTGCGCTCCCGCTGCTCGGTCCCAGCGCCTGCCAACCTAGCAGTTCGAAAGCACCTCCGGGTGCAAGTAGATAAATAGGGACCGCTTACCAGCGGGAAGGTAAACGGCGTTTCCGTGTGCGGCTCTGGCTCGCCAGAGCAGCGATGTCACGCTGGCCACGTGACCCGGAAGTGTCTCCGGACAGCGCTGGCCCCTGGCCTCTTGAGTGAGATGGGCGCACAACCCCAGAGTCTGTCAAGACTGGCCCATATGGGCAGGGGTACCTTTACCTTTACCTTTTAAGAGTTACTAACTGATATACAACACCTATTAACTCCTTTTGAGCAATATGAATTGGCTTTTTAATGTTTAAAGAAAAAAGCTAAAGAAAAAGGTGTGGAAATTAAAATATTTATGTTCCTCTATTTGCAATGTTTTACGCTATTATTTATACTGTATACATTACATTATTTACTATATTTATTAGTAGGCTACTTCAAACATCTGACTACAAAACTATTTCTGAAGGCCTACTAATAATCCTATGCTCTATAACAAAGATGATACTTTCAGTTAATTTCTACTTTATTTAAAATAAAAATGCAATGTAAATTTCCTTTATCATAGTAAATATGAACAAAAAGTTTTAGAAAACTAAGCAGTAAATCTTAGACTGTGTTCAAGAACAGCTTGCTGGAGACACACAGAGCTTAAGATTTTAATCAAAAAATACAATCACATTACAATAAAACAAACTAAGCAGCCATACAGTACGTTTCTAAGTTCCAGCATATCCATATGCTTTTTCACTTCACACAAAACCTCAGTATATAAAAGCTTGGTGTCTGAGAACTAGACAGCCCAACCATATATTGTATATGTTTACTCAGAAACCAGTCCTACTGATTTCAATAGTGCTTACTCCCACTACTGTATTTGTGCATAGAATTGCAGCCTTAGGATACACATTGATAATAAGTTTCTTGATGCAACATAAGGTGGAGCCAGTTCAATAGAAACTCCTCAGATGCTTTCTAATTTGTTACTGGCCAATTTTTGTGTGATAGTCAATTTTTCCAGTTAGGAGGAAATCCCATACTAGCTGTCAACTCTAAAGTTTTTCCAGCATCTGACTATTTCTATTTGGGGTATTCACTTTGCTGATGCAAGATAATGTATTATGCACAAGGTAAATTACAGAAGAATAGAAAAAAATGTGCCCACTAAAAATCCCTTCAAGCACAATTCCTGCTGACAAAGATGGCTTGATTCAATCACACATACACACTACATATGCCAGTTGTTTCCTATGACAGTACAGCCAGTAAATGCTTTGTCTCACTTCTGAGCTGAATTTCAGCTTTTCATACAACAAATGCTACTAGCTTAACATATTGAAACCCTATTCTCTAATGTTGATACAGGATTCGCAGTATTCTTTCCTCAGCCTTGTTTCTTGGCACCATATGAAACCGTTATTAGTCCTCTATGTTATCAGAGCATAACAGGTTGCCTCTCAAATTCTGTTAAAATGCTCCTTTGTTTTTTTAGTAAGTGAAGCTTGCCCAGTTTGCTGGATTTCAATGGATCAAACGATAAGCAATGCTGCACGAAAAACTCTGAACAAACATCCTCTTCAATGGCAAAAGAATTCTGTTTGCATGTTCACGCTTTCCCCCATCCTTCTCCATGGCACTACCTGGCTAATTCCAAAAGCTCCATGGTTGCGTGGAAATTCAGTCTGGAAATTCATACTAACTTTGCAACTGAAAAGTCTTTCTTGCTGTAGAAGTTACTGACCCAAAATACATCACTTCACAATTTTTGCAGTCCTGTTACAAAGTCCTAATAAGGTTTCATTTTTATGTTCCTATGTAACCGAGCATGGAGCATGCAAGTTTTCAAAAGGGGTAGAATATCAGGAAGCACAACAAATAGTCATGTAGCACCTCAAAAGTCAATTATATCAGGGCCTACAGGACTCTTGTTGTTTTTCCTTCAGCAGCTCCCTCTCTGAAAGTTTATACCAGGAGACTAGAGTTCTAAGTACAGACCAAATTGGAATGTTCAGTTTCACCCCGGATTTAAGATAAACCTAAAGCATCAAAATAGTGGCCTGAGCGCCTAGCAAGCAAACTGCGATCTTCTTTCTCCAGCGTCCCTGGCTGAGGCCAAAGTTTTCTGTTAGAGAAAAGTTACCCTTCACCTCCCTATAGGAGGAAGGCTTACCTGCTCTCTGGAAATGCAAGGCAACGAGGGTCTCCTGAACGTTTTGCAGCTCCCATAGTAACTGGTGGACGTTTCCCCCAAAGACACGCAGCTGGATCTCCTCCGGGGTCGGATCACGGGCACTTTCTCCTCTGCTGCGCCGCTCGGCGACTTGGGGTAAGGAGACTGGCGGTGGTCGTGCGGCGGCGGCGGCTGGGGCTCCCGCGCGGGCGAGCAACAGCAGCAGGAGGCGAAGGCGCAGCGCGGTCCGCCCAGCAGCGCCAGCAGGCACCCCACCACTCCGACGGCGCCGGACAGCAGGGGCCTAAGGGCCGGGGCCAGAGAGCCCAGGCTGGAGAGCGACAGCAGCCACACGAGGGCAGAGAAAGCCAACAGCAGGAGTCTCCTGCGGTGCCCGAGGCTGCGCTGCGCGAGGGTCAGCCCGGCCACGGTGCTCAGCGTGGCCAGCAGCCGGCCCGCCAGCACCTGCAGCTGGGCCGTCGGGGGGTCGGGGGCGCCCTGCTCAGCCGCCGCCTCCTCTCGGCGGGGGAAGAGCAGCGCCGCCAAGTCCCCCGCTTGGCAGCACAGCGGCAGCGCCAGGAGCCACCGGGGGCCGCCGGGCTCGTCCCGGGCCAGGTAGCAGGTGAGGAAGAAGAAAGCGCAGGCGAGGGTGAAGAGCGGGCTCAGGCACTGGCCCAGTCCCGCCAGCGGCAACAGCAGCGCCCCCGGAGCCGCCGCCGCCGCCGCCGCCGCCCTCCTCTCGCCCTCGCTCCAGGCGAGCCAGAACGAGAGCAGCAGCGCCGCCGAAGCGGCAGCCAGGGCGCCCAGCCCCACGGAGAGGGAGCGCCGCGGGCAAGCGGCCCGGAGCAGCGAGACAGAGCCGAGCGGCGGGCTCTGCGGCAGCGGGGTGGCGTGGCCCTTCACGTAGCCGTTCCTCAGGCTGGGCTCCGCGCCGGCCGGGGCAGGAGGAGGCGGGCTGGCAAGTTTGTTGTTATGCCTGTGAGGAGCGAGGGGGGAGCAGGAGGGAGAGGCTTCTTTCTCTTCCCTCATGGTGGTCGCGCGGGAAAAGCGGGGAGGAGGCCGTCAGCTTCTCTTCCCTCCGGGCTTTGCCTCGCTCATCGTCGTTGAAAGAAAGGCACGCGGAGCGAGGCGGCAGCGGCGAGCGGAGCCCCGGCGACGGCGACGGCAGAGGCTGAGAGTCCGGACTCGGAGCATGGTGGGTAAAAGGGGGGAGGAGGGAGAGAGAGAGAGAGAGGGAAAGGTAAAAGTATCTCTTTCTCCCTCGCTCGCTGCGCTCCCTCAGAGGGAACTCGCGGTCGCCTCCCAGAGCTCAACGGCTGCAACGGTCCGTTCGCGCGCGCTTCCACGCTCTGAGAAATAACGACTTTCAGGAGGGTCCGGTGTGGCGAACGAAGTTTTGCCCCGCCGCCGCATGAAGTCACGTGGCAGTAGGCGCAGCAAGCACCGACGAAGTAGAAAATCCGCCGCGCGCCCCCGCCCCCCACCCGCTCAAGGATAGTTGGATCCTAACGGTCGGAGGTGGGGGGCGGCGGGAAGCCGAACAGCGCACGAACTCGGACCATATCGGCAGTAAAGCTGCAGTTCTGGCCCTGCTTACTGGGGAGTAAGCCCCGCTGATTTCCGTAGGACTTGCTTCTGGGGGCCAGCATGAGGCAAAGTGAGGCGACCGCAGTTTCCACGGGAGCAGCAGACCCGGGAGGGAATGGCAGGGGCTGCCCTCTGGGGTCTCCTGGTCTATCTGCACCCACCTGGCATGGTTCAGAGTGGGACCCTTCTCCCTCCCTGCCCCATGACGGCCTTTGATCCCCCTTTCAACTGACTGGTGGGGTTGATATGATTTTCCACCTTGGATCCTGATGTAGATCTTCACTCAAACCCCTTCTTTCCTGGTCTGGTGGGCGGTGGGCACCATTCTGTGGTTCATCTCAGATGCCAAAAAGATTTGGGCTGGACGTGCTGAGTAGAAATGGATAGGCATGTGCAGTTCATCCCACTGAGTTCAGTGGGGCATAGATCCAGGGTAAATGAGTACAGAATTGCAGTTCAAATGTCAGGGATGTAACACTTTTCGTCTCAAACCTTCACATTGGATGCTTCTCTGTTTCACCTTTCCTTTTTAACATGCAACTTTTATTAGCTTAATATTTTTGTCTCTTAAAGTGTTGGCAGTGGAACAAATAGAAGTTCTTACTATGAAAAACAATTGATTAAAATGGATTTTAGATTAGGCCCCCATTAAAACAGCATTTTAGACACAGCCGGTAAAAGGTCATTTTCACCATTTCATTCCATCTTCAGGTCTAATCTAAAGCCCAATAAATTATCAGGATTCAAGAATGGGTAGGGCTATGCAACAAGTCTAGGGGTCATTCGCCATAAAAATAATTTCCATCTAATTGTAATGATACATGCACCTTACACGTTCCATATGTTATCCTCCCATTTTATGCATTCTGCGCTTTCCCTTGTAGGAAATTAGTGCTATGCATTTCACAGCGCTGTGCAATCCCCCTGCACAAGAACCACCAGGTGGGCCTTATCCATTCAGCTTAAGACTTAGACAAGTTGGTATGTGAGGAGGTGTTTTTCTTTTTTTAAGGTTTGGGGGTCCCTGGCCATTCATGACTTTAAGCAGAAATGTAAGCTCCTTGAATTGGGCCTAGAAAAATGTTAACCAGTGTAATCATTTTGGAATGGGAATTGTGTGTTCAGACTGCTCCTCAATAGCACTGTGGCTGCCATATTTTGCATTAGTCTGTTTTTCAGGATCAGCAACAAGAACAAGCCCTTGAATGCTGTTACAAAGGGGATCGGCTTCCTGATGAGGACAGTGAAAGATATATGAATGATGGTGACACTCACCCTCTCTCCAATCTGTGCTGATGTTGGATTGAGTACCCTTGAGTGCAAAGCTGGGTCAAAGGTAAATCACCCAGGTCTCTGCAAGTCATACCAGGCTGGTCCTTTATTGATGTTTTCTTCAGGACTAACCCGGTATTTATCAATAACACTGTCAGAGAATGAGTAACTAACATGGCTACTCCATATCTGTGAGCTGGGGATCAGCTGACACTGGATAATGGCTTTATAATAACTAGCAGAGGCAGATTTAGGGCAGCGTGACTGGTTACTCCACAAAGGGGTGCCTTCCCTTCTTCCCAAAGCTCTGGACTTTAGGAAGGAGGTGTGAGGGCTCCTAGAGTCTTCTTGCCTCCTTCCCAAAGCCTTGTTAGCACTTGACCAACTTTGGGAAGGAGGTGTCAGGGCTCTATGACCTGCCAGAGCCTCACGACTCCTTCCCAAAGACCTGCAGGTCCCTTATATGCATTGGCAGGGGGCAGGTGCTACATTTTGGCCTTGCACAGGGCACCATATTACTAAGGTAAACTCCAGTAGCTAGAAGATTACTAAGGTCAGCCCCTTTTTACAAGATCTGAATAGTTTCTCCCCAGACCATATCTGCCCATACTCACAGAGATTATAGCTCCTTGTTCCACCCAGCTACTTCCCTTCCCTAGGCACGTAAACCAACATGTTCTAAAGATGGGGACTCAAAAGACCATTATCTTAATGCTCTTAATGATATTCCCAATTTGAACAAGATGTTATTTTCACTTCTGCAGGTAAATTGACCCTACCAGGGAGCTCAGCTACACTACCTTCTCACAAAGACAAAAATGAGACAATGTTAAAAACAAAAACACCCTCAATATCCACCTAGCAACAAATTTTGCAGTTCCACCCCTATGGGTATAAAATACAAACTACAAACATTTTAGTAGCACAACTCATCTTCTCTCATGCTTTAGCTGTAAAATACAGCCTATGTACCATTTAACAGCAGTGTTAAAAGTTGAAATACATAGATTTTTTAGGTTTTTATGAAGTTCAGCGACAGTATTCCTAAAGAACATAAACAGTGCATAAATTCTTCCCCCAAACTGCCCATGCTTAAAACTTGATTCTGTTGATACACACCCCATTTGTAAAGCAACCCAGAATTCCTGCAATTTTAGCATCCAAGGTCTGCCAAAGCATAGACATAACTCTTCTATTTTGTGTCCATAGTATACTGCAAGAAATCCTCTCCTAAACTCACCTCTGTGTGTCAGTTTGAGACTGGACACAGTGCCATTATCCCACTTACGAAAACAATCCTGATCATTTGGTGTCAGTCACCCAAGTCACACATCTAGCTGGCACTCATGATATTCAGCTGAAAATGTCTCCAGAATCAACAGCCATACAAGTTTTCAGGAAGGGCACTGTGCCAATCTCTTTATGTAAACTGCCTGGTACACCTAGTACCTAGGCAGCCATGGTGAAACACATAGAATATAACTGTTGGAAGGCACAAAATATTTTTGGAACCCCTCCTACAAATGCCCATTCCAGAGAGGACACTCTGGCCCCCTTTCCATTTGTAAAGGTAGCTCAGAATATCTTGCTCCTGGACTATCTTTGAGTGGCCACTATTGGGAAATGTTAGTTTTGATTTATATAACCATTCAATACTTAATCTCATCCCGGGGGGGGGGGGCTCGAGCAGCATTCAGACAGTCCTGGGAAATAGCTGACATGGTGGGGGGGATTATTTCATACTTATCTGCTTTCCATTTTATAACCCCACTTCTTCCACCAGCTCTATATTCACTTTGGGTGAGAATGATAATCCAAGGCTGCAAATTTAGATGGTGGTGCCTTCAGGCCATTAGCTTTTATATATATACAGAAGCCAGCAGACAAGTGGTTCTCACCTTACTCTGAATTCTCTGCAACCCCCCCCCCCCTTATCTCTAGCCCTTGCCGGAATATAGAATGAATCCCAAGGGGATTACTCTTACAAGGTGACCTTTTATTTACACACACACACACACACACACACACACACACAACACTACCTTTTAAAAGGAATTCTCTCAAAACTTTAATCTAGTCAAAACTGTTAAAAACAAGTCAATAGTTACAAACAGTAGGAACTAATATATTGAACCAGTACAATCTTCATTACAATACATGGCAGGAAAATAATGTTCTTAAGGTTGAAGAAAGAACAATGAGAAGACTATGAACACCTCCCAAGTAACAGGATTCCACGACTGATGGACCACTGCTAAAAAGATTGTGGATATATTGTATTGCCTATTTTTTTTCATCTTTTTAATAGCTTAATGTATATATTTCTATATGCTTTAGCACATCCTGAACATTTGGGGTGGAATAGGCTTGAAATGTAAGTAAAAATTGAATAATGTTTGCATTATATATATTATTATTTCACCACTTTTATATACTGCTTGATTGTAAAGTGTTTCACAAAAAGAGTAAGACAATAAAACTGACAGAATATGCATGTGCATTCAACTGTCTAATGGTATTTGATCACCCAGGAGATTGCAGCTGCAGAGATAAGAAAAGAAGAGTCATTCCATTGTCAGGAGAGGTCACTTCCTGGTTCTCATGGAGAAGCCGTTTTCAACAGAGCCCATCAATGGAAGCGCGCAGTTGTATTGAGGAAGCATCAGGTGTTAAAATTTTGTATCCCTAACAATTTTGTGCCCAGGGCAACTGCCCCTGTGAGCCCACCCTGCCACGCTACACCACTGCTTCCAACTCTACAATTATTTGATTCTATGAAATCGTATATCATCTATGAGCTATGAATGGTGACTTACCGAAGGCTCAGTACTGTAATGCTATTTCTGTTGCAGGTCTGGGACTACAAATGCAGAGGAATTGTCAATCACTAGTATTCCCCACTAGTGGGGTCTGGTTGCCTTGAGGGGTCTCAAGTTCTACAGGACTGTTGTAGACATTTTACCATTGCCTACATGGAACCAATGTTCCATGGACATAGACAAAAATCAAATACACTGTTTTCAGAAATGTCTTTACACCAGTGAAATCTCTAATAATGTAGGCATCGTGCATTATGTACTGTCTGAAGTCAGGAATCTGTCAAAACAATTGCAGAGGAAGGATGTTTCATTGCCAGAAGCTGTCTCGCTGTTGTCAAGGCAGGATCATATTTCTGCTTCCAAAGCAGATGGTCTTGGAGCAGAGGTGACTAAGATGGCGCTGCCAAAGAAAATGTTTGCTGTACATAATGTTGAACTGAATTAACACAAAGCGGTTGCAGCCAATGCGTTATTCGGCAGGTTGGCAAACTGTAAATAAATGTGAACGATGTCAACAGGACTCCCAAAACTAACATTCACTCTGAAAAATATTATGAAATACAATAACTTGGCTGGGTATATTGTACCAAAGTCATTTCCTGTATTGTAAATCAGAAGTTAAGTAGTACCACAGACTTCATACATCTACAGCTATCATCTTATGCATATAGCTGTTTCTTATCAATGGCAGATACATTTTAATCATCATCCAAACAGTCTCCCAGGTGCCTTCTCCAGTGTTTTAAAATGTCATTCTTTAGTGGATGGTGGCATACAAAAATTCAGAACTGTAGCCAGATAAGCTAGGATGATTAAATTTTCTATACTTAACATTTTGTCTACAATTATATTTGCTGAGCAACATGAGAGTGGGGAGAGGGCTGTTGCACTCATGCCATGCTTGTGTGCATCCCATAGGCATCTGAGAACAGGATGCTGAACTAGATAGCCCTTTAATCTGATCCAATGCAGCTTGTTTTAAATTCCCAAGGCAGATAAGAAAAACACTGACTTTACTGCAGTCTTTGTAAAAATGTTTTTTTCATGGCCCATGCTCTTCTGCTATTTGCACTACACCTTGGCTTGGATCCTACAAACATTTCTGCTTACCATTTTCATTTATTTGAAGTGCATTGATGTGTTTCAGAGAACTGCTACAAGGAACTGAGCTATGCATACTCCACTGTAGAAGCATAACTAAAATATTGATGGGCCTCATAATTCTATATCTTGGGAAGAAAAATAGGATTATTGATCATGATCCAGGCATGCTTCCTTGCTAAAAACGTATTTTGTGCATGTAGTTCCATAAGAGCCTGCTGAATGAGGCCAATGGCCCATCTAGTCCAGCATCCTGTTCTCACAGTGGCCAACCAGAAGCTGCTGGGAAACCACAAGCAGAATTTAAGCACAAGACCTTTATCTAGCTATCTGAGCTAGATTTGCAAAATGAGCTCCGAAAAGCCGCTCTGCTCCCATTCCTTTCACAGCAACATGATCTGAAGAAATCAGGTGAGGTTTTTCACAGCAGGGTGGTTGCTCAATTAAAATCGGCAACACTTTTTCTGAGCATTAGTTCAATTTTCATAATAGATGTTTCAAAGTGAAAACCAATACCATAATTATACAAAAAAACACAAAAATGAAGCCATAAGATAGTTTGAGAAATGCTTATTGGTATTTCAGTAATAAGTATATTCTTGGAAACAATATAAAGTTCTAAGAAATGGCTTTTCACATTTCATGCAATGGCAAGTTTTCAACTTACTGTAGAGTAAAATCTAGATGTATTAAATCATTTGGGTTTTTTGAATGTGACATACTGTGCATACTTTATCATTATGTAAGTTTAACCACAACCTTTTCAAAGTTTGTTTTTGTAAATTAGTCCAATCCTATGCATGTTTTTATTGATGGGTCTTGAATCTGAACCTGTTTTCTTCTGAGTTTAAGACAAAGTAAAAGCATATTATTGCTTCCATCAGTGCAGTCCTATTCCTGTTTACCTAGCAGAAAGACCCATTGAGTTCAAGAAGGCTTAAGGTAAGAATGTATAGGATTGCCCCCTAACTCCCTTTTCCCTTGAAAAAGGTTGCAATCCTATACATATCTAGATATAAGCATCACTGAACCCAGTGGGCCTTCTGCTGCAAGGCTACAGCCTAAATTAATTGATTTCACTGGGACTTATTTCCAAGTTAAACCACAGAGGGTTGGGCTTTATAGTTCTGATCACCTGATGCTGACAAGCCTGTTCAGGTCTAATGCATATTGTGATAAATCACAGAAGGACTCCAAGGCAGAGGGGGAGAGAGATCTTGGCAGCAATAACATTTTAAAAGTAAAAAAGGACTTTAATGTTATTTGACTTTTTAAATGGTTGCTAAAGAACAACATGAAAAGAACATTATTTACATTTTGATCTTTGCAAAGGTCAAATGTTCTATTACAGAGTTACCAAATGAAAAGAGCTGAGGAAACAAATTTAAGAATGAAAGCAACTCTTTGTTTCACAGCAGCTAGACCATCTGCTGGGCTTCCTTAGATGGCTTTTGGTACAGAGGATGCAGTTTGGGTGGTTGCTGCTTGACAACTAAAGAGAAAAATGGATGAGTAAACACAACTGGCAAACAAGATATGAAAAACAGAAAAGATTATTTGCTGAACAAGGCTGCCAACTCTGAGAGTGAATATACAAAGGCATAATGAAAATAATAGATTAAATAAATAGCAATTGAAGCAGTAGTTCCCATCTAGTCGTATAGTAGGGAATTACAAGGGTAAAAAGACACAAGCCTCACATATAGCAAAAGGGACTCCAGACAAATTTGTATTAATGATAAGTTTCCATATCAGAACTTTTCTTTTGCGTTGGCAGTCAAAATATATTGTAAACCACATGATCCTCGGCTGAAGGGAAGTATGGGAATTTAATAAATAAACAAAACAAATAATTTAATAAATAAACAAAACAAATATAGCAATGAGCTAATAATATCCTTGATCACAACAGCCAAAAATGTAGCAAAACCTCTTTATACATAAGGCAAAAATGTAACAAAAATGCTTATACTTAGGGACATAGCTTGTGACAACTAGGATCTGTTACTATTCTGTGAAGATGAGCAAGAATAATACTTGTGCAGAAGAGAGGATTTCAGCAAGTGTAACTTGCATAACAAGGTACCTTTTCTACTCAGACTATTTAAAAGGGCAGGAATCCTGTCCTCTTTCAACAGGTCTCCTACCCTGAAGTGATGAGATAGTACCTTTCAAACGTGAGAGCACAGAAAAAAAGAATTATGTGCCCATTCTTCCTCATACCCCCAAACGAGTGACTATGTGCTACGGCAAAAAGGAAGGATATAACAGATGCATGTATCTTTCTTCACAAGAAGACCTTGAGAAGGGTGCGCAGACAGGAGGTAGGAATGAGGGATGTGCACACATCCCAGGGCCCATATTTTCTCTCATTAGATATGATTCAGACTGTTATTCGTAAGATAGTAGTAGTAGAAAAATCCTGCTGTCCAGGTGTAAAAATGTTGTTGGGTGAATTTTGGTGAATCAGGATGTAACAATCATCAATCCTTACAGATGATCAACACAGACCAATAGCATGATTTATTCACTACACTGGCATACTACTTAGAATGAGGCATGTGCAACTTCCTTCTGGGAAGTTAGTACTTCAGTGTAGCAACAGAAGGGGTAACTGAGATGCATACAGCAGAATTAAAGTATGATGTCCTGTATGTGACCTTGATGTAATTTCAGCGCCAGGCAAAGGCCTTGATATTTTCCCTGGGCTGCTTAAGCTTCTGTAAATTGCTTTGACTTGAACTTGTTGCCCCATCTCATTTGTTTTGGCCCCACCCATCAACAGAGTGCACTTGCCTTCCTGCAAGGTTGGCCTAATGCAGGTACCCCCAAACTCGGCCCTCCAGATGTTTTGGGACTACAATTCCCAACATCCCTGACCATTGGTGCTGTTAGCTAGGGGTGATGGGAGTTGTAGTCCCAAAACATCTGGAGGGCCACGTTTGGGGGTGCCTGGCCTAATGCCTTGCTC
Organism: Podarcis cretensis; assembly: GCF_951804945.1. NCBI lineage: Eukaryota > Metazoa > Chordata > Lepidosauria > Squamata > Lacertidae > Podarcis > Podarcis cretensis. The sequence continues at coordinate 72,535,852 of NC_137170.1, read as the reverse complement.
TGGACTCTCTGTGCTGCCAAGAGTGCCACCTGATTGCCTCTATAATTCCACAGCTTTTATGTTTACCAGTCTTTACCAACCTGGTGCCCTCCAGACATTTTGGATTACAATTCCCACCAACTCGCCCAGTTGTGTCAATCTAGGTTGCAGTCCCACACTAATTTACCTGGGACTAAATCTCATTAAGGGATGCAGGTGGCGCTGTGGGTTAAACCACAGAGCCTAGGACTTGCCGATCATAAGGTCGGCGGTTCAAATCCCCGTGAGTCCCTGCTCCTGCCAACCTAGCAGTTCAAAAGCACATCAAAGTGCAAGTAGATAAATAGGTACCGCTCCGGTGGGAAGGTAAACGGCGTTTCCGTGCGCTGCTCTGGTTTGCCAGAAGCGGCTGAGTCATGCTGGCCACATGACCCGGAAGCTGTACGCCGGCTCCCTCGGCCAATAAAGCAAGATGAGCGCCGCAACCCCAGAGTCGGTCACGACTGGATCTAACAGTCAGGGGTCCCTTTACCTTTACTAAATCTCATTAAATTCAAGGGGACTTACTTTTGAGGAGACTCATATAGTATTGCATTGTTAGTATTTTAAAAGGGGGAAAACAACAGTAGCTAAAGGATGGGGCAGGTCGCTATTATTATTATTACGTATACTTTCATTAAATGTGTATACCGCCCTTCACCCGAAGATCTCAGGTCGGCTCACAGCGCGAAGCGGCGAGTACCCAGTGCGCACGCGCCGACCTTCCGCCGTTCCAGAGGGAGGAGCCGTCCTGGCCTTTGGATCGGGGGTTTAGCGATCGGCTGCGATTCCTCGCCAGAGACGGAAGGAAGTCCCGAAGCCCGCACTCGACGCTCGCCGAGCTATCGATCTCCTTTTTTTCCAAAGCCACCCTCGCCGGTGCAGCCGCTCGTGGTGGTGTTCGGGAAGTAGCCGACATGGTGAGACGGGTGGGGATCGGGAGCCGGCGGGTGGGAGGGAGGGAGAGCCAGAAGGAGCCCGGGGAGAGATCGCGGGAGGCTGCGTCTCCCTCGTCCGAGTAGGTGGGTGAGTCAGCACATCGGAGTGGTGGTTGTGTCTGGGCCCAGGTTGTGCCTCTTCTCCTGCTGCCTTCAGGAGCCTGAAGCCTCCCAGCGCTGCCTCCGCATCTCTTTGGCTGATCCCTCCGCCTTCTCCCTAAATCAAACTTTCCTGCGATCCCAAATCTTCTTTTCGCGCCTCTAAGTCCCTTCCGCAAGAAAGGGGCAGCAGCAGCATCAATCCCTCCCGCACCGTTTGTTCAGATTTTTTTTTCCATAAAAGAAGAAGATAATCCACCTTTCTCTAAGATGCAGGGACTATTATGGCTTCCCCAACGCCTCAACCCGATAATAATCTCAAATTCTCTCATCCTTAACCGAAAGCGAAACTCCTTTCTCATCCCTTCGAAATCGCAGGCTTGTCAGGCAAGATAAAATGTCTGACAAGAAACTGGTTGCCGTCCAGTTTTTCTGTATAACCTCCAGAGGAAGCATATGTCCAGTTTGCACAAAGAGCGAATCATTCACCGTCGCTCAATGATGCAGCAGTTTATTCTGCTTCATGACTCCATTGTTCTCCTCTATATGACTTCGGGGTGGCGGGGGAGGACTTTTCTCAGGGTGAAAGTTGGAACAGGCATGTGGCTGTATCAAATATCTTCGAGCCCCGGTGGTGCCAGTTTCCAGTTTTACTTCTTCCGGGTATTCTATGAGCAAGAGACAGGTACTTCAGCATGATTTCTTGAATTAAATATAGGCCTTCATGTAGCCCTCACATGCACCTTCATATAAACAAATTTTAATTTGCAAATTTCTTGCTTAGAATGCATCTTAGAATTTTCTTGATCCCCACTAAAATAGCAGAAAAGTGTTCTGCTAAAATTTCATTCATGTAGGAGTTTCAAATTTGGTTTAAAAATGCCAAAGTTTCAATGTCTTGTAAACCCTGAATGCAGCCCTTCAAAGAGAAGTGAAACCATTTGATTCAACATGGCTAGTGTGGGGCAGTTAATGCTGTAGAAAGCTGTTATTCTGCAGTTGTCTAGTAGTGTGTTGATTCATGCTTTGATCAACCAAAAAAGGCATGATGTTGCTCTTACTGTAATCAAAAGCAAAACTTACCTTGATTTTAAGGAAGCAGGATTGTAGTGTTCAGACTTCGGACTTGTTTCTGTGCAGCATGTTCAGTATTGGGTTGCTAATCACAAATCATTTCTTTAAAGCTCCTCTCCTTAAAAATGTTCTTCTTACCCCTAATCCATGATAACATGATTAGGCCATGTGCCTATGCTACTTACTGCACTGTTTGCAATAACTTTGAGCAATTCTAATCTCTTTCTTTCCCATACCTTACCTTATTTCTCCCTTCCTCCCTATGCCTAGCTTTGCATTCTGAGCTTCTTAACAAACCTTAATAATTGTGAAGTGCCACATTTAAACAAACAAACTTTCTTCAGTCTTCTCTTGAAAGTAAAATTTGTCCCAGCCTGTATATTTTTGTGGCTACTGGCTGTACCTTCACTGCCATAGGTAATATGTCTTTGAACAGTTTCTGGGCATCACAAGTGGGCAGAGTGCTGTTGCACTCAGGTGTTGCTTGTGTGCTTCCCGTAGGCAAGTGGTAGACTCGTAATCTGGTGAACTGGGTTCGATTCCCCGCTCCTCCACATGCAGCTGCTGGGTGACCATGGGCTAGTCACACTTCTTTGAAGTCTCTCAGCCCCACTCACCTCACATAGTGTTTGTTGTGAGGGAGGAAGGGAAAGGAGAATGTTAGCCTCTTTGAGACTCCTTCGGGTAGTGATAAAGCGGGATATCAAATCCAAACTCTTCTTCTTCTTCTTCATCAGGTTGGCCACTGTGAGAACAGGATGCTAGAGTAGATGGGCCTTTGGCCTGAACCAACACGGCTGTTCTTATGTCTTACTTTAAAATGTTTTAAAGCATAATGTTGTACCTTTGTAGCTGATAATGCTACTCACGTTAATAGATTCTATTTTGTGCACTTTAGTTTCGCAACCAGTATGACAATGATGTCACCGTTTGGAGCCCTCAGGTATTATTATTATTATTATTATTATTATTATTAATTTTATTTATTATTTTTCTCAACTCATTGCAGTGATTTGTACCTAACTTTAATAGCCAAAGGAATATGCTAGTAAACAGTTTTCCATATGTGTTTGTTTGATTGATTGCCTAGACATTGCGGAAAGTGCAATCATTTTTTTTTAAGGGAAAGTTGTAGGAACTAGTGTGTACACAGTTATACCAATTCCTGTTTTGTGTGTATGCATGTGCTGTTTGTGAATGAACAACAGAGATCCTTGCCAAATGGATGGTAATTCTTCAGGTATTTTATATTTAACTTGGTGTGAAAAGTATTTAGGGTTGCTTGGTCAGAACGTAATTGTATCAATGTGCCAAACACTGTCCTGTGAAGCCATTAACTCCACTTGAACATAAAAAGGCATTTGTTATATTCCATTGGCTGGTAAACTATGGAATTATAAAAGGCATATATATATTTGGGGTGAAATATAACTGGCAGCCCAAAGTAAAAAGACTTCCTGGGAAGGTTGTGGTGCTGGGAGAGAATGCACATACAAGCCAAGCTGCAGCGCTTCACTATGTTAGTTCAGAAGTTCCTTGTACACACTTGGTGTGTATTTTTCTCTCTCTCTGTCTCTTTAACCTTCCCAGTTGCAATGGTGCCAGAAGGTTGCTTATTGCAGTATGCAATCTGATCAATGTACTTCTGGAGTCAGCACATTTTAAAAGAGGAACATTTTAATCTGTGTTTTTTTCTTTAGGGGCGAATTCACCAAATTGAATATGCAATGGAGGCTGTGAAGCAAGGCTCTGCAACTGTTGGACTAAAATCAAAGAACCATGCTGTTCTAGTTGCTTTAAAGGTAAACATTAGGGTAAAGCTTGGAGTTAATCCCTCACCCCCTTTAAAATGAGAAGAGGATGCATGCAATTCTTTCCTACTATAATAATATGTCAGTGGTAAGAGGGACTATTGTATAGGGCAAGTATCTCTGGAAGTGTGGGTTTGAATCCCACCGCTGCCAAGCATCCTTGTAGCTGGTAGAGCTCAGTTGGTAGAGCAAGAAACTTAATTTCATGGTCGTGGGTTTGAGCACCACATTGGGGAAAAGATTCCTGCATTGCAGAGGGTTGGGCTAGATAATTCTTGTGATCCTGTCCAACTCTACAATGCTATGATTCTATAATATATCTGAACCCATCTATTATACAGTTGTAAGCCTAATTACCATGAAGTAAATTACTGCATTCTAAACGCTCTGGAAATAATAGAACATAATGGTGCTTTTTCCTTTGCTAGATACACTACCCACCATTAATCATTGCTGAGCTGCTGCCAGATAGACAGTACAAGCAGCGATGGTTTTAGGCATGTCTGATATGTGCACGACTGTGCCAAACCTGGAAGTGATTAGAAAACGTCACAAAAGTGGGGCGGGGCAGAATGGTATGTTTGCAGACTTTTTCAGTCATGCTTCAGATATACATGATTTCACTAAAATGTGCTGTGCCTCACAATGTAACCCCAACATAAATGGGGAGTTGCCTATACTGAGCTATCTAGAAGAGTGGTTCCCAGTTGGCGAAGTACTGCAGACCCCGTTTTTCAAAAGCCAAGCCATGGACCCACTACTTTTGAAAATTTTGATATGTCTATGGTAATTTTTGTTATGTGAATGATGCAACAGACCCCCTGGGTGGGTTATGCAGACCTGGGGTCCGTGGACCACCAATTGGGAACTACTGGTCTGGACCAATCATCTGGCAGTGTACCGCATCTTCATGTGTTCATAAGAAGGGATGGATAAAAGACTCTCCATTCAGTTGTTACTATAACCATACTTGTCATTGTCAAAACGTTTGTGTGACTCACAACTATTTTTTCTGTGTTTAGAGGGCACAGTCTGAGCTGGCAGCTCATCAGAAAAAAATCTTATATGTTGACAACCATATCGGTATTTCAATTGCTGGGCTTACTGCTGATGCAAGACTTCTATGGTAATTTTGCAAATTGGTTTATTTCATATATAGGGCACAGAGATAAAATTACACATATTTTAGTGCATTTCAAATATTTATATGCCTCCTTTTAAGAGTACATGAAATTGCATGTAAACCCCAGTGGTAGCATTGACTGGAATTAAAGCAAATTTATAAACACATTGTCTGGGATTCAGCTAAAGGTAGCCAGTATTGTGAGGGTGCGGGGGAAGGGGCTGAGATGGGCGGAACAGTGACTTGCTAGGCAATGTTGTGCATGTCTACTCAGAAGTAAGTGCCATTGAGTTCAGTGGTGTTTGTTCCCAAGTAAGTGAATATAGGATTGCAGCCTGAATAAATACAATTTCTTATTATTCTATTATATTTATCCATTGCTTTTCACATGCAGAAGAATGTCCCAAAGTGATTTGCAGCATAACTAACATGAAAACCTTGTATAAAACACAGTGGCTAAACATACTCTGTCCAGTAACTTCTTGGCAGAGGTGAGATTTGAGCACTGCTTGCTGCTGTGACTCCCAAGCAATATAATTCTAGCTGAACAGCTTGTCTAAGCTGGTGCCCTCTAGATGGGGCTACTGCATGGCACTCCAGTAATCATAACAAGGATCAAAGCTACACCTAGAATGAAACCTGTGCATAACAAGCCATCTACTGGTGTATTTTTGTTTCTCTTTGAATCCTGCAGCAATTTCATGCGCCAGGAGTGTCTGGATTCTAGATTTGTATTTGACAGACCTCTTCCAGTGTCTCGACTAGTATCTCTGATTGGAAGCAGTATCCTTTTGTTGTGATTGTTATCATGAGACGCTCATAGTTGTCAAGACTATGCTCTGCTCTTGACAAATGTTCTTACTACTTCAATAAGTGTATTGACTTGTGTAAGAACTAAACTAGTGCAGGTCATTGGAGACCCTTTGCTTTAATATTAAAGGTGCTGGATCCACTGATCCCTGGAAAATTTCAGCCACAGATGGTAGTGGTAAAAACCAAATGATAAAGTTGAAGAGTTGTATTCAGCAGTGTTACTTAGCTGATGGTAAGGCTTCTATCACCAAAACTGGGAGGGAAGTAATTTTCTGCAGCTCCAGCCCACCCAACACCCCCCAAATTCTGCTCTAGAGGATTGGGAGGTCCTCCAGAGCAGATAGGGAGGGAGAATATATCTGAAAATTGATTATCTTCTGCTATCAGAGGTCTTAATATCCACTGAGTGAGTATAACTCGGAATGTTTGAATGGTTCTGCACGTTCATGTTACTTGAGCAGTAAGTGATAACTTTTGTGTATTTGCCACAATAAATCAACATATGTTGAATATTTCAACATATGTTGAATATTTGTGTTGAGTATTCACAGGCATTTGGTTTAGTGGGGGGTTTCTCTGCTCAGCTGTTTTGTGGGTTGTGTTTAATTGAAATGTGTGTTGCTGATGGTTTTAATAGCTTTCCTTTTAAATGCTATCTGCTTTTAGCATTACTAGTACTTCTATTCTCTCTGTTTGTAAGCCTTAAGCTCCCCTTGAGGGTGGAAAAGTAGGATAGAAATGTTTTTATAACTGAAATATACATGCTGTTTAAGACATATTCCTCAGCTTGTCCAAGAAACGCAGATACCAACACAACGGTATGGCAGAAGGCCATATGGTGTCGGACTTCTCATTGCAGGCTATGATGTAAGGCTGCTTTTCATACTTGTCTATCACATATTCCTTGGATGATACATTATTCTAAAGTATAATGAGAGTTTTTTATGCTAGAAGAAGCATGATACTATATTAGCAGCATGGCAGTAAACAGTGGGTTCTGTCCAAGGGCTGTCCTCCTGTGAGCACAAAACCTTTTGATCTAGTGGAGGTGTCCACTAATGGGAAGTGATTTTTGCTGATTGCCCCTCTTCCCCCCCGCCCCATTCTATACTGTCACAGGCCATAACCTCCAGAATACTTTTGGGGGGGATGGAGGAGGGGGAATAGGCAAAACCCACTTCTTCACCGCTTGTGGAATGCTCTCCCCCGGGAGGTTCACCTGGTGCCTTCATTATACACCTTTAGGCACCAGGTGAAAACGTTTCTCTTTAACCAGGTCTTTGGCCGGTTGACATTCAATGCCCTTTTAATTGTGTTGTGGAAGGGAGGCTTATTGGTTTGCTTTTGTTCTTGTTTTTATTCTGCTTTTTATACAGTTGTACCTTGGATCCCAAACACCTCGGTGCTTGGACGTTTTGGTTCCTGAACACCGCAAACCTGGAAGTGAGTGCTTCGGTTTGTGAACGTTCTTTGGAACCCGAACGTCCGACGGGGCTTCTGAAAGCTTTCGTTTTTGAACATTTTGGAAGTCAAACAGACTTTCGGAACAGATTCCGTTCGACTTCCAAGGTATGACTGTATTGTAATTTTATGTTGTGAACCACCCTGTGATCTACAGGTATAGGGTGGTATACAAATTTATTTAAGAATAAGAAGACTCCACTGCTGCAGTAACAATACAAGGAGAATCAGTTGTATTTCATCCTATATGCAAGGCATGAAACATATGGTATAGTATTAGCACCATATTATTTTAGGCCTTTGGTCAGGAAACCTGAAAATTGAAAATTGTATATGTACCCATATATGTTAATTACAGATTTTATATGTTGCATTCTTCTGAAATAAAATAGAATGGAAATATCTTTATGCTATTTCATGGTAAATAAATAATGTCCCTTTGTTTTACTAGGATATGGGTCCCCATATCTTCCAGACCTGTCCTTCTGCAAATTATTTTGACTGCAAAGCAATGTCCATTGGAGCTAGGTCCCAGTCAGCTCGAACTTACTTGGAGCGACACATGACCGAATTTGCTGACTGTAAGTGTTTGGTCTGCTCTATCTGATTTGTAGTACAGTGGTACCTTGGGTTACATACGCTTCAGGTTACAGACTCCGCTAACCCAGAAATAGTACCTCGGGTTAAGAACTTTGCTTCAGAATGAGAACAGAAATCGTGCTCCGGCGGTGCGGCAGCAGTAGGAGGCCCCATTAGCTAAAGTGGTGCTTCAGGTTAAGAACAGTTTCAGGTTAAGAACAGACCTCCAGAACGAATTAAGTACTTAACCCGAGGTACCACTGTACAGTCAAACCTAGGCTCCCAAACGCCTCCGTTACTGTACATTTTGGATCCTGAACACCAAAAACCCGGAAGTGTTTGTTTTTGAACGTTTTTCAGAAGCTGAAGGTCCGATGCGGCTTCTGCTTGAGTGCAGGAAGCTCCTGCAGCCAATCGGAAGCTGCGCCTCAGTTGTTGAACATTTCGGAAGCCGAACGGGCTTCTGGAATGGATTAAGTTCGACAGCCGGGGTTTGACTGTGTGATGTTTTGCACATATTGCTCTACCCCTTTCTCTCACGTACATGTTGTGTTCCTGGTTTATTGGTGAGCAGACTTTGACTGGTAATCACAGAGATGGGGAGGGAGAGAGTGCTTTGAAACTTCCCCTTCCCTGCAGGAGAAATACAGTGGTACCTCTGGTTGTGAACGGGATCCGTTCCGGAGGTCCGGACACATCCTGAGAAATTCGCAACTGGAGGACTGCTTCTGCGCATGTGCGCAGCACGGTTTAGCGCTTCTGTGCATGCACGCAGCACATAGAGCGCTTCTGCGCATGCGCACGTGACAAAACCCGGAAAAATACTTCCAGGTTTGCCACATTTGCATCCCGAAGATTACGTATTCAGAGGGATACGTAAGCAGAGGTACAACTGTACTGTGCTTCTGAACTGGTCATAACTGAAAACATATTTTACAGGTAATCTGAATGAGCTAGTTAAGCATGGACTGCGTGCCTTGAGAGAGACTCTTCCTGCAGAACAGGATCTGACTACTAAGGCAAGTGCTGGAACCTTTTTTTATTTGTGGTCTGTTCTGTGATTTTGGAGCGTGAGTAACACTAGCAAAGCACAATACAGAAGGGGGACGAATCCTATCATTTGTGTAAGTGGAAGCCAAAATTCACAACTGAAGAGTTGTAGTGAAGATTAATCAGGTAAAAAGATACAAAAGAACCCTTGTACCAGTGAACCAAGAACTCCTGAACTGTATCATTAGCTTAAGCAACTTGGCTACATTTGAACAGCACTTGCATGCATCACTTTTATACATGTTTGTGCAAACACTGGAAATGTGCTTACTGACTTATAAATAGCAGGTGATAGCCAAGTAAGTCATTTGCCAGTGATTCAAGTGGGTCTGCTCTGAATATGTCTAATATTGGATATTGACCAGCACTAGCAAGGAGAAACTTGTATGCATAATAACACTAGTTCTGATTATCTGGATAGCTTGAATAACAGCAGGCCTATGTGAAATTCTGGGGTTTGGGGCCAAAGTAATAAAGGCAATGTTTGAGCTGCTGCAAGAATTCTTGGATGAGCAGGTTTTTCTGGACCTATTCCAGTCAAATACATACGTATGTGATCAAAGGCTTAGGTATACTGGGGAATGTCCTGTATGTACCTGCCACTTTTGTATCTACTCCATGGTGGTGTTCCATATCCTGTCATTTTACTGATTTGTGAGGCCACAAGGGTGCAGGACTGCTCCTTCATAGCAATTCATACATTGTGAGATGCTTTGCCAGCTAAGGTGCACTTGCTTCACCTATGCTGGCTTCTCATCATGATTAAAATCAGGCATCCCTAAACTCAGCCTTCCAGCTGTTTTGGGACTACAACTCCCATCATCCCTGGCTAACAGGACCAGTGGTCAGGGATTATGGGAATTGTAGTCCCAAAACAGCTGGAGGGCCGAGTATGGGGATGCCTGATTAAAATGAACAGGAGATGTTGCTTGGTGTCTATCATGGAGGTGACTAATCTTTTGCTTTAATGGGCAGGATTTATCTAACCAGCCTCATCAGCAGAAGCCCTACACAAAGACTTCTGCACAGGCACAATGTTGGGAAAGAATGGTCTAAATCCTCCTGACTTCCCTTTGAATCGATGTACGTAACCTGTGCTGCAGAAAGACAGTGGCACCTTTCTTAGTTTTCCAATTATCATTTAACAGAATGTTTCCATTGGGATTGTTGGTAAAGACATGGAGTTCACTATTTATGATGATGATGATGTAGCACCATTCCTAGAAGGACTTGAAGAAAGACCCCAGAGAAAGGTACGCAAATTTAATACAACACATTGAATTTACATATACAGTAACATTTTGTAAAATACCTGATTTTAGTGTTCTATAAGCTATGGTTTTGCTACTACTATTTTCTTTTATCTCAAAAGGTTTTTGGGGCTATCCACCTCACCCCACCTCAATTGTAATGAACCTGTCCACATTCTGCAATCTTCCGCTGAGGCATTTCTCTAGTTTCCCTGTCTGAAGGAGTAGTGATTGGAGAGAGGACCTTTCGGGGTTGTGAAACCCCTTCTGTGGAAAGCTGCCCCCAGTGTAGTTCTCTTGAGATCTGCTTTTTGTCCTTTCGGCACTAGAAAAAGGCATTATTTTAAATTAACAACCCTGTTCCAATATTTAACCTCTGGAGAAATGAGACTCCTATACTTTGCTAACGTTTAACTGTCTTAATTGTCCTAATTATATTACAAATTGTTAATAGGTAATTATTTTATTGGTCCTGCAGGAGACATCTACTAATGAAAGGCAACAACTTTTGCTGATTTCTCCTCCCAATCTACCACCCCAGCAGCCCTCAAAATCTGTTCTGAACAGATTCTAACTCTCTAGAATATATTTTCTGACAGCTGCAAGAGGGGGAATCAACAAAAATAGTCCCTTCAGATGCCATGGCACTAAAGATAAGCTGGATATCACAAAGTATTTTTAAGGAAGTTGTCCTGTAAATGGAGACAATGAGAGGACACTTAATAGGCTCCAGTATGAAATTATTTGGTACAACCATCATTGGGTTTTTCAGTCACAGAATCATGTTTATCTAAAAAGTTTTTTATGTTGGACACTCTTATCTATATTGGAACTTCAGAACCATTTTTTAAATAAGAGGAACAAATTACAGTTAAAGCCGGCATGTATAGTATGACTGCTGTCAGGCTTGGGAACTAAATGGGAATTATATTAAAGTTGCAAAGATTTGATTAAAAAAGATATATCATGGCCTAATTTGATTTTGATTCTATGCAATTATTTAGTGCAGAATTGTGGAATATTGAAAATCAGAATTGACTTGTCCTCTAAAATTAAATATTGGTGGGGTTTTATATTTGTAAGATTTTGTTCTATAATTTGCTACCAGTGACAATTAAAACTGACATAATTTTAACTATATTTAATATTTTTATTTTACCTTTTCAAGACTGCTCAACCTGCTGAAGAAACTGCAGAAAAGGCTGAAGAACCAATGGAGCACTAATCATTGTGCATGCACTTCAGACACAGGAATGCCAGAGCATGCATTTGTATTCTGTTAACATAACTCTGAGATAAATGCATATTGTAGTGATACATTCTAGTGAGTTGGTCTACAAAAATGTATTGCCAAAAATCCTAAACTGGCAGCAAAGAATTAATAACTGACCACTGCTCTTGAGATGTCATTTTCTAGAAACTATGGAATATTGTTTTATATGAAAAAGCTTGTTTTCCTGTCATAAAGGCGTTGATTAAATAAACCTGTTTCTTGAAACAACTTGCTCTGGTTTTTATTTTTTAATTCTGTAAATCAGGAAAAGCAAAATCATCATCACTGCTTCTTGAGGGAGAAAGTTCCATAGTTAAAACTATGCACTGTGTGAAGAAGTACTTTCTTTTCTCTGTCCTGAATTGTCTAACATTCAGTTTCATTGGATGGCCCTGAGTTCTAGTGTTATGAGGCGGGGAAGGACTTTTTTCTATCCTCTATCTACATGCCTGAGACCTGCGGGTATAGGTAAAGGGACCCCTGACCATTAGGTCCAGTCGTGGCTGACTCTGGAGTTGCAGCGCTCATCTTGCTTTATCGGCCGAGGGAGCCGGCGTACAGCTTCCGGGTCATGTGGCCAGCATGACTAAGCCGCTTCTGGCAAACCAGAGCAGCGCACGGAAACGCCATTTACCTTCTCTCCGGAGCGGTACCTATTTATCTACTTGCACTTTGATGTGCTTTCGAACTGCTAGGTTGGCAGGAGCAGGGACCAAGCAACGGTATATAACAGTATATAAAATCAATAAATAATAATAATAATGCTATGCATAATCACCTCAATACTGCAACCTTTCCTCAGAGGAGTTGCAACACCCCCTTGATCGTTTTCGTTGCCCTTTTCTGACCATTGAGATGTGATCAGAACCAGGGGTTGGCAACCTAAGGCCCATGCGCCACAAGCGGCCCATGAAGGTCGTTTAACCAGCCCATGGACCTCTGCCACCTGCTTGGGGACCGTGCAGCCCGTTTGGTTGGCTCCTGTACACTGCGCTAAACTGGCACGGAGCAGAGTGGGGACCGCCTTCCGCGATGCTTGCCGGCTTCCCATTGGCTGCAGGAAGCTCCTGCAACCAATGGGAAGCTGTGCATGCCTCTGCGCCAGAAGGAGCGCTGGAAATAGTGTTTGCACGTGCGTGCGCGCACTCTGGCCCACTGCGGCATCCTCGGGACTGTGAAGCGGCCCAAGCCATAAAAACTTTGCCGACCCCTTATACACAGTATATATACCAAATGCAGTCACACCATAGATTTGAATAATTGCATTATGATATTGGCAGTTTATTGTCAAATCCTTTCCTAATGATCCCTAGCTTGGAATTTGCCTTCTTCACAGCTGCCACACGCTGGGCCATTCATGGAACTATTCTCTTTGACTCCAAGGTCTTGCTGCTTATCAGTCACCACCAGTTCAGACTCCATGAGCATATATAAGAAATTAAGATTGTGTTTGACGCACATCACTTTAAATTTGTTTACACTGAATTTCACTTGTCCATTTACCGCCCAGTCACTCAGTTCAGAGAGGTCTTTTTGGAGCTTTTCACAATCTCTTTAACATCTCTGAACAGTATCATTGGGAAACACCACACTACTCGCCCTTAACTCTATATAATTTATGAACCATTCTATGATTCTACAAAAATAAAAAGCACAGGTTTTGAATAGGATACTAGATGCGTGTCTGTCTGGAAGTAATCCTACTGAATTGAATGTGGCCTATGCTAGCAAGCATTTTAGGATTGCAACCTAAGGCTATTGTCAGGATTTTCTTTTCCAGTTCAAAGGCAGCACCCCCTCCCTGAGCCAGTATGCCAGTGTTGGATGGGGCAACTGATGTGAATTTTGCCTTTGTACCCTAGCCTAGTTTCCACACCCTCACACAACCTGTCAGGCAAGCAAGAAGCACAGTCAGAGTTCAGGGACCCATTCCAGCTACCACAAACAAGGCTGAGCAAAGACTGATAAGGGGCGTTCCTTGGGGTGAAGGATACACGCAGGGCCGGATTTAGGTGTGAGGAGGCCCTAAGCTACTGAAGGTAATGGGGCCCTTTAGATGTCCAGCTGTCCTTTGTCAACAACAAATTGCCGCTGTTTTTTTCTGTTGAATATATGCCATATGGTAACTTATGGACCTAATAGGTATCTAAAACCATTTGCCCATAACGAACAGGAGCCTACACAACACAACCCACTGTTGCTGTATGTAGGTTATATTTTATTTGCTTTTTATCTTATATTTTGGAAATGTACATCCAGTCCCCCCCCCCTTTAATTTTTTTGGGCCCCCCAAGAGAGTGGGGCCCTAAGTTATAGCTTGTTTAGCTTATACGTAAATCCGGCACTGGTACACGGTCTGGGAAAGAGGCCCACGGCCGAGATGGAGATGGGCTGCATTTGACCCCTGGTCCTGAAGTTTCCCATCCATGGCTTAGAAAGAAACGGGCGCCTGAAACCCGAAAGCCCTATCGTGGGGCCACTGAATGTCACGCAGTGTAACGGCTCCTCCGCCACTGGTGCGGACGGCGCCCACGCCCTGCTCCCAGGAGCGGGTGGAGAAGCAGCATCGGCCAGCGCAGGCTGGACTCCAACCCGGACCCGGCGACCCGGCGTGAGGCGGAAGAGGCCGCGCTTCAGCTCCCCGCCTCCGGCGAACGCGCGTTATGCGAGCGGCGGAGGAGGCGTGTCCCGTCCGGGCCGCCGTACTATCGATGTGGCCCTGCGCGCCGAGTACTTCCACGTCAGCTGCAGGAGGCAGCGGCGACGCCGGGAGGAGCCAGGAAGGCGGGGAGGACCCGCTACGGCCCGCTACCGAAGCGACGAGACGGCGGCCGCGCAGCCTCAGCGCCCGTTTTCCGAGGCCGCAGCGGGAACCGCCAGCGAGGGGAAGCGACCCGGAGCCGCGGGAGGTTAGTAGCAGCGGGGCACCCGAGCGGGCGAGGAAAGGGATGCCGGGGAGGCGCGGAGCGTCGGGGCCCGCCGAGTTTCCTTCAGCGTCGCCGTGAGGCGGAGAAGGACCTTCCCTGTCGTCTCCAGCCTCCCGCTGGAACAACGTGCGCCCTCACGGGAGGCTCAGGCGTCAAAGCCCTCGACTGGGCCTAATGCCGAGCGGGCACCGTCGCCGAGCCAAGATGGGGGAGGCAGAAGGGCGCCTCTTTGTCACTCGGGGGTCGGTCAGGAGCCTCAGGTCGCGAGTCTGGCTCTGCCTTCCCAGGGCGGGCGGGGGGATTTCCCCCTGGATTACACGGGCGCAAGAGGGGCGCGTCTTCCTGCTGGGTCGGTGGGCGGCGAGTGGCTTGGAAACACCCGGGTTCAGTTCTTTGCCAGGTCGCTTAGTCCGGAGATTAATGAAAAACCGGCGGAATGGGAGAAGTTGGAAGTTTGATTTCAACTTTAAAAAAGAGAATCTTGGCAGAGAATCTTGGCCCCGAAAGCTGTTTCGTTGGCTCTGGCGTGCAGAGGCATCCTCCTTCCTTGGATCAGTCAGGGATAGGCAAACTCTGCCCTCCAGATGTTTTTTGGAACTACAACTCCCATCATCCCTAGCCTACAAGGCCAGTGGTCAGGGATGATGGGAAATGTAGTCTCAAAACATCTGGAGGGCAGAGTTTGCCTATGCCTGGATCAGATCAAGAACCTGCCGCTAGTCCAACAACCTGCTTCTCCTGGTGTCCAGCTAGGTGCCTCTTGGAAGCCCACAAACAGGACATGAGGGCACCAGCCCTCTCCCGTTGTGGTTTGCCAGGAGCTGGCATTGAGCAGCACGCTGCCCTTGAACATGGAGGTTCCATTTTTTGGCCATGGGTGAGAACTACTGATTGACCTATCCATGTACATTTATGTAATCGTGAGTTTCATAGAAGAGGGTCTGTGTTTCTTGGTTAAAAATATGAGGACAATTTTCTGCAATAACACGTGTGTGTGTTTGTTTTTAACTATCTGACCCAGTGATTTCAGTTGAGGGAGTGATTTGTTTTTTCACCAATTGGTCACTCTAAGAAGTCCTTTCCTTTTAAAATTCTGAATCCACTACCAATCAATTTCACTGAGTCAGTCTTTGTTATAGGAGAAGGCGTAAAAATAAAAAAAAATTCTATTCTTTTTATGCAATGCATACTCTTATAAGTCTCTGTTATATGCCATCCTATTAATTTCTTTTGTTTTTAAGTTTAAACCTAATCTTGTAGGGAAATTGCTTAAATTCCCTGATAGCCTTGTTTCCCCTTTTCTGCACCTTTTCTAGCTCTGTGAGGACCACTTTCAAGTGGGTGGGACGGGGGATGACCAGAACTGAACAGAGTATTCTGGAGATGGCTACACTGTGGATTTATTGCACAGGTCACTTCGTCATCAGTTCTGTACCTAATAATCCCTAGCATGGAATTATCCCTTACTGATGTGATGCACATGATTGATGTTTTCATTAGTGATTCACCATGATTTCAAGCTCCCCTGTCTGGTTGCTTCCCATCAATGTATGCTGTATTGGTGTATATATGAATCTAGATTTTTTTATCCCTCCTATGGTATATCACCTTAAATCTATTTACACTAAATCTCATTTGACATCTTGTGCAAATGCATTCACTGCATTTGGAGAAGTTCTTTTGCTACACCTCAAAACTTGTTTGAGCTACCACCATGTGAAATCATTTGGTCAACTGCAAACTTGGCTACTTTTCCTGCTAGCCCTGCTCTCCAGATTGTTTATGAACAAATATCACAATACAGAACCTTGTGTGTTTTCATACTGCATTTCATTTTGAGAACAATCTATACCTATCCTACACTTACTATTTTTGAAGGAATTACCCATCCGCAAGGGTACCTTTTCTCCAATTCCATGACTGCTAAGTTTATTTATGAGCTTTTAGTGAGGGACTTTGTCAAAAGGTTGTTTTCCCACTGGCTATAACTTGGGGTTTGGCATTTGACTGCTCAATGAATAATATCTCAGTGCTCATGAACCCGTCAAAGGTTAAGCATGAATTTTATTCTAGCACTGAAATTTATAAAGCACTTGGTGCTTTATTTTGATGATACAGTATCCACTTATTTTAGTGACTATACAGCCAGCTATGTTTTCTTAGGACGTTATTGTGTATGTATTCTTTACTAGAAGGGTTTGTAATAATATAGTTAAGCATCTGGAATGTCTAAATAACAATTTTGAGAACTGGATACTGTATATTGCTACTGCTTTTTTAAAAAAAACTTTCTACTCAGATGTTCTATTGCATTTTGGCTCCAATCTCATACACACCTGGAAGTACATCCCTCTGAATCTAATGGGGCAGTATTACTGCTGAATAGACATATATGAGACTGCAGCTTTGGTACATGTGAGCATTCTGATGAGGTTATTCTAGATTTGTAAATCAGCCCACAAAAGTTACTAACCTCACTTGTATGGCATTCCTGGATTAATGTGGCCAGCAGGAGAGTTGTTAAATACAAGCAGGCATAGGCAAACTTGGCCCTCCAGATGTTTTGAGACTACAACTCCCATAATCCCTAGCTAACAGGACCAGTGGTCAGGGATGATGGGAGTTGTAATCCCAAAGCATCAGGAGGGCTGAGTTTGCCTATGCCTGAATATAAGGCTGCACTGTTCCCCTTGAAATATGGTTGCATATATTTGCACATTTGTTGCATTATTTTCAATAGAGTACATTGTCCTGCAGCCCTCAGTCCAGTAGACAAAATACAGACTTGAAGATATTTGGGGATTTTTTATGACAACGTATGGACTACAGTGGGCCGCGGGTGGCGCTGTGGGTTAAACCACGGTGCCTAGGACTTGCTGATCGGAAGGTCGGCGGTTCGAATCCCCGCGACGCAGTGAGCTTCCGTTGTTCGGTCCCAGCTCCTGTCAACCTAGCAGTTCGAAAGCACCTCAAAAAGTGTGAGTAGATAAATACTGTATTTTTCGCACCATACGGCGCACCGGACGATAGGGCGCACCTAGTTTTGGGAGGCGGAAAACAAGAAAAAATTATTCTGAACCCCAGAAGCCAGAACAGCAAGAGGGATCTGGCTTCTGGGATACCGTGTGGCTGTTCTGGCTTCTGGGGTAACCGCATCAAGCCTCTTCAGGGCAGCGGGATGAAGGCTCCCCCTGCCCAAAGAGGCTGCGCAGGGCTAAAGCAGAAGCCAGGACAGACGCGTCACTGAAGGAGCACTGCGCCTTCTCTCTCTCTGCCCAGCGCCCCTCCTTCACAGGAGAGGTGCTGCGCAGAGAGGGAGAAGGGGCATCGCCCTTCAGCGAACCTGGAGAAGGAACAGAAGGAGACCCTTCTGCCGCCCCAAGCCTCGCGCGCCCGGCGGGACCTCCCGCCGGGCGCGCAAGGCTTGCAGACACTCACCCAAGTACGGGGAGCCCTCCGGAGGGCTCCGTGTGCTTTGGGCAACAGGCTGCCGCCCCAAGCCTCGCGCGCCTGGCGGGACCTACCGCCGGGCGCGCAAGGCTTGCAGACACTCGCCCGAAGCACGGGGAGCCCTCCCGCCGGGCGCGCAAGGCTTGTGGACACTCGCTGGGGCTGCAGGCTGCTGCCCGCAAGCCTTGTGAGCTCACGGGAACTCCCGCTGGGCTTGCAAGGCTTGCGGATAGCTTCCTGAAGCCTGGAGAGCGAGAGGGGTCGGTGCACACCGATGCCTCTCGCTCTCCAGGCTTCAGCGAAAGCCTGCATTCGCACCATAGGACGCACACACATTTCCCCTTCATTTTTGGAGGGGAAAAAGTGCGTCCTATGGAGCGAAAAATACAGTAGGGACCGCTCTCCGGCGGGGAGCGGGAAGGTAACGGCGTTTCCGTGTGCTGCTCTGGTCCGCCAGAAGCGGCTTATTCACGCTGGCCACGTGACCCGGAAGCTGTCTGCAGACAAGCGCCGGCTCCCGGCCTCTTGAGCGAGATGAGCACGCAACCCCAGAGTCGGTCACGACTGGACCTGATGGTCAGGGGTACCTTTACCTTTTTATGGACTACAGTAGAAGCATATTTATCAATTAACTGCATTATTGGGATTCTTTTCCAGAGTTTGTGAGACATCTTTAAAAAAAATCTTGCATTGAGAGAACTTTGATAAAGAGACAAAATGACGGCTGCAGAAAATGTGTGCTATACATTAATCATTGTTCCAATGGACTCGGAGCCACCATCTGAAATGAGCTTAAAGAATGACTTGGGTATGTTATGCTTTCTGGACCATACTTTTATAGTTGTATGTGAATTTATTTCAAATATTCTATTGCCTGTTCTGCTGCCATGGCAATCAGAGAAGTGGTGGGAAAGAAAAAAATGAAATGAAAATATTTTAAACATTAAATGCTGTAAAACAGCCTGTAAAAAGTGAAATAAACTAATTTAAGCATATAGTAGCAGCTAAAATGGTTAACAGACCACACATTAGTGTGAGGAAATACATATGGTCTCACGGGCAAAACATGGGAAGTGGAGTAAGCATGTTGCAGAGCAAACAGTGATGAATGACAAGTTAAATTTCAGTTCCTTCTGCACTCTGTGGCAGCTCTACTGAAAAAGTGGAGTGCAGCAAAAGTGCAGGCATTGCTGAGTAAGTGTGTGTGTGTGTGTGTTCTATTGCATGCAACTCTTGTGCGATATAGCCACTGCATAGAGGAGCCACCATATGGGAACTTTTCAAGCATTCTTTTGTGTGGGGGTTGTATGTAAGAATTTTGCCTAAATTGAATTGTCAGTAATGTGAGGCACATGTAAACCCAATAGTGTCTACCCAGAAATCCTTCCCCTTCTTCTTTACTTGTGTGTTCTTTTGGTTGGACTAGTACACAGTAAGAAAGCTGTCACCAAATTGTTGCCTTCCAGGTATTTTGGATTCTAGCTCCAGTCAGCACCAGCCAGCATGGGTCATACTGGCTAGGGCTTACATCTGGAGGGCACCAGGTTAGCAAAGGCTATGGTTTACTATGCCAAAGTGTAGAAATCTCTATAGTGATTATCATGTAATAAAATGTAGCAGTAGCAGGATAAAGAACAAGAAATTCAGAATGATAGTATGTAATGCAACAACATTAAAAAAATGTTCTGCTATCATAGTTTGTGGTTAATGTAACTTACGCAGTTTCTTTTGTCTAACAGAAAAAGGAGATGTGAAATCTAAGACAGAGGCCTTGAAGAAAGTAATCATAATGATTTTAAATGGTGAAAAGCTGCCAGGACTTTTGATGACTATTATTCGGTTTGTGCTGCCACTTCAGGACCACACCATCAAAAAACTGCTTTTAGTATTTTGGGAGATTGTTCCCAAGACCACTCCAGATGGTAGACTGTTGCAAGAAATGATCCTTGTTTGTGATGCCTACAGAAAGGTTAATCTTTTATTTATTCTACTTGCAGCATAGAATCGTAATATGTAATCAACATAATTTGTAATCAACCATCCTAATGCTATGTATCCTGCTTTGTAAGTGGAACATGTTTTTGTCTTGTTCTTTTGGACCAAGATGTGGTTTTATTGTAAAAATGACTCAGCTTTTGATTATTTTTGCCTTTCTCCAGATTTAGTTGATTTTTATTTTGTCCAGATTTAGTAGACTTAGTTGATGTAAGGAGACCAGAATGCAATTGTACCTCATTTCCAAATACATACCTATATCATATTGATTTTGATGTTTCAGGATCTTCAACATCCAAACGAGTTCATCAGAGGATCCACTCTCCGTTTCCTTTGCAAGCTTAAGGAAGCAGAATTGCTGGAACCATTGATGCCAGCTATTCGTGCATGTCTGGAACATCGTCATAGCTATGTGCGCAGGAATGCAGTCCTTGCAATCTACACTATTTACAGGTAATTTTTGCAAATTTACTAAAGTCCCAGCTGTCAGACTAGGAACATAGCTATGCTGTATCTTTGGTGGGGAGGGAGAAAGGTGACAACCTAAAATGATGCTCATCATTTTAACACTTCATATTTCCCCCTTCTTAATGCATTAAAGCTGTTTAGTAATTATATAATGCTCAAATAAAATTAAGCTTGATCATCACCTGTTAAAAACACCGACTTAAAATCTTATTTCAATAAATGCTTGAAGAATTCATAATTCATATCTGTTGTGGTTTTTATATTATTGTGGAGTCTACATCCCAATTCAGTTGCTACTTCTAGCAGAGAAATATTTCTAAATACTTTTTGGTTTGGTTTATTTGCCTTTACTAAACTGTTCACGCATGCTGCATGGGAGTGTTACTTATGAAAGGACTTTATCAGTTTTGTTGTGCTGAACTTAAATCAAGTATGGAAAGTAGTCCTGTTTCTTTGACCCTAATGGATGAAATCCAGTGTTGCACCAATGAATGCAGTGTGATCTCTCCTCCTCCCTGTAGCTCTCAGCAGATTTTGGAGGAACACAGGAGGGAGGAGAGGAAGGGAAAGTAATGTTTGCATGAGTGGAAGTCCATTGCACAAGTGGGATGCCA
Organism: Podarcis cretensis; assembly: GCF_951804945.1. Lineage (NCBI taxonomy): Eukaryota > Metazoa > Chordata > Lepidosauria > Squamata > Lacertidae > Podarcis > Podarcis cretensis. Next base: position 72,514,909 of record NC_137170.1, on the reverse strand, counting down.
CAGTTGTCTTCCAATCTGTCCAGAAGCCCCTTTACAAGTACACACAGACCTGCAGTGCTAGGGGTATAGCACACTGGGTTCTGGTGAAAAACAGTTAATGACCATAATTTTAATAGTTTTTTATGCGGGATACTTGTGAGCCAGTCTATCATTCAAATTAATTAAGAAATGGCATTGAGCCATTGTGAGAAATTGGGAGCATTTAACTTCATTTTCAGAAATACTTATTTTAAGTTTACTTTTTGGTCCAAGCTAATGTAAACCAGGCTAAAATAAAATCATAAGTCTTAACACAACTGTTCGTAGCTTGCTAAATAAACTGAGGCTGCAATCCATGGAACTCCTTTCTATGTGGCTTTTTTCTTTGCAGCAGATTATAGTTTTGAAACTCTTCAATTTGGTTTGTCAAGCAGTGCATAAGGAAAGGTTTGAAGCCATCGTGATTGTTAGGAGTTTTGTGCGTAGCCCAGGAATTGCAGCCAAGTTATAATTACAATGTTACAGATTTACCCTGTTAGTAGTCTTCTATATTTACAAGCTCACAGGAAAGGTAAATAATTGTAACCCTGCAGAAATGGCATCGGATAAAAGAATTGAAAGAACTTTACCTATTTTGGGGTATCTTGCTGTTTTTTTAATATAAAGAGTGAGCGCAGAACAATTATTCTTTAACTTTTCTTCAAAAGGCTACAACATCTACATTTTGTATAAATTCAATTGCATTATTGAGCGTTACATTTGTAATCTTTATCTCTGTTCTTTTAAAAGAAACTTTGAGCATCTTATACCTGATGCCCCTGAACTGATCCATGATTTTCTGGTGAATGAGAAAGATGCAAGTTGCAAAAGAAATGCCTTCATGATGCTTATTCATGCTGATCAGGTAAAAATAAATGTCCCCCCTCACCCTTCTTGGTTTTGATGATGATGATGATGATGATGATGATGATGATGATTTATTATTATTATTAATTTGTACCCTTTCCATCTGGCTGGGTTTCCCCAGCCACTCTGGGTGGCTTCCAACAAAATATTAAAATACAATAGTCTGTCAAACATTAAAAGCTTCCCTAAACAGGGCTGCCTTCAGATGTCTTCTAAAATTCTGGTAGTTGTTTTTCTTTTTGACATCTGGTGGGAGGGTGTTCCATAGGGCGGGTGCCACTACCGAGAAGGCATCTGCCTGGTTCCCTTTAACTTGGCTTCTTGCAACGAGGGAACCTCCAGAAGGCCCTCGGTGCTGGACCTCAGTGTCTGGGTAGAGCAATGGGGGTGGAGACACTCCTTCAGGTATACTGGACCGAGGCCATTTAGGGCTTTAAAGGTCAGCACCAACACTTTGAATTTGTGTTTTAATTTAAGAGGCATATCCCTGCCTTGCCTTCACTCATCCAGCTTTATCACCCCAAGCTGTCTAAATGTTTCCTGCTTCATCAAACAACTGCACCCTTTCTCCCTTCCTGCCCCTTATGCTTGGAAACATCTCCCAGAATGCCTTTTGTGATGCCATCTCTCTCTTTTTCTTCAAATTCCTCTTCAAAACACAGGTTTTCAATGATCCCTTTGGCACTGTCTCCTACTCCCAGTATGCCTAAGTATGTGTAACTTCATTATACGCATTATCTTCCAGGCTTGCCCACCTCCATTTCCTTCTGTTGTCTCCTTTTTGTCTTTTTCTAGATTGTAAGCCTCTTGAGCCTATTATTTTATTAAAGTGTCATCCATGTACAAAGATAGCAACATATGACTAAAAATAAAACTACCTGCTGTAATTTGGAGTGTCCCTGGTAAACTGAAAGGATATAAAATGTAAAAATGAATACATAGTACTTGGATTATAATGAAAAATGGCAAAACTCAAATGTGAAAATTATTTTGTTTATTTCTGAAGGATCGTGCTTTGGATTACTTGAGTACCTGTATTGACCAAGTCCAGACATTTGGTGATATTCTACAACTTGTTATTGTGGAACTGATCTATAAGGTACAGGAAAGAAATAATTTTCAACTTTCATTGGGAAAGAAATTGTTTCTAAAAAAAAATTAAATGAGCCTCAGCTCATTTGTTGCAAACACTGGGAAAATGGAAGTTAAGGACTAACAAATGTGTTAGTAACTGAGAGTTCTCTCCAGCTAGGTTTTGCTCTGAGTAGATCCATTGAAACTAATGAATCTAAGTTAGTCATGCCCATTCATTTTAGTAGGTCTACAATAGACCTTTACAACCTTTGCAGTTTTGTGTGCCAGATTCCACATCATTGGATGGAAAGATGATAGGCTGGATGCAAGTGCAATCAGAAGGCACTTGCACTGACACAATAGGATTCTGTGATTTCTGATAAAACTCATTTCCATCTGTAGTCACCCACGGTGAATACGAGGGTCTCCCAACTCACAGAAGTGATTTTTGGAAGCTGTAGCAAGGAGGAGAGGACAAAAAAGCAATGTTCCAAAATCAGAGTTATTGTAGTTTGTCAGATTCAAACTGGTGTATTTTTAGAAACAAATGTTGTTTGAATAAGACTTCTGTATCAGAGATATTCTTTATTTTGGTACTGCTAATGTTTGTATGGGTAGTATGTTTGTTCAGGTTTCCTCTGGTGTTTGACAACCAGTGTAGTAACAAGAGAACTAAGCAGTTGAGGGTTTTGTTGTTGTTGTTGTTTTTTAAAAAGAGATAATCCATTCCTCCTTCAGCAAGAGAATATTGCTTCTGCATCTTTCATTTCCAAATCTAGGTTTGCCATGCTAATCCATCAGAAAGAGCTCGGTTTATTCGTTGTATCTACAATTTACTGCAATCGTCGAGCCCTGCAGTAAAATATGAAGCAGCAGGAACATTAGTTACACTTTCCAGTGCACCAACAGCAATCAAGGTACTGCAGCGTATTGTGACACATCAAAACATTTTTTTAAGTGTCTTGGACATCAGTATACATTTGGTACTAAGGCATTTTAAGGCTTGTGAATTGGAACAGCAGGTAAAGTTTAGGAGTGTCTCACCAAGGTACTGCTTTGTTCATTGATTATTGGCACGTGAATATGAACATCAGATGAACCATTATCCAATTTATAATTTAAAGAAAGCATTTTGAGCATACTGTGTGATCAGAGACAAAGTGACCATTTTGCAGTTCCATGATGTTACACTAAGTCAGGAACAGGCCAAGTTAGAAGAACGCCACTTCAAACTGTATGTTGTCCAAAAGTACCATGGTAATGGAACACTCCAGTATCTTATTCTTCAGCTGAGGGATAGTATAGCATCGTATTTGCATACTGCCCACCCCCAGAAATTGATGCAAAGGTTGAGCTGCATTTTGCACTTGAAATATACATACAATTGTTTTCTGAATGTGTACACCATATTTCATCCAGATGCCTAAGATTTAATGGAAAATATAACTGCAACTACCAGAGAATGCCAAACAGGCAAATCAATTCAAGTGCTCAGAATTATTGTGCAGGCTTGCCCATCTTCCTTAGTTTGTAACATTTCCTGTTGATTTAGAAAAACTTGTGTTCTTGCACCTAATTTGTTTGTCAACTTCTTTTCCTATATCACAAATTGGAATGCTTTAAGCATTTTTATTTTTCTTTTAACTGAAGGCAGCAGCTCAGTGCTATATTGACCTTATTATTAAAGAAAGTGACAACAATGTGAAGCTCATTGTGTTGGACCGCTTAATTGAACTCAAGGATCACCCAGCCCATGAAAGAGTACTGCAGGTAGGCATAGTTTTCCCAAATTCAAAGCTGTACAACCAAAATGTATGTTGTATGTTAAAACTGTGTTATGCATTTTTGGTTTTTTTATATCTTAATCCTCCCTGTGATCCTTGGATGAAGGGTGGTATAGAGATTAAATAAATAAAGTAAAATATAAATATAAATTTATATAAATATAAATATAAACAGCACATTGCACAGAAATGAAATAGCCCATGCCTACAAACAAAGTGTACTTTATTTCAGGATCTAGTAATGGACATACTAAGAGTTCTGAGTACACCAGACTTGGAAGTGCGCAAGAAGACCTTACAGTTGGCTCTCGATCTTGTATCTTCCAGAAATGTAGAAGAGGTAAAACACATGTTCCTTTCCCCCACAGTTGAATCCTATACCTGTTAATGTTTAAGTAAAGTCTCTCTTAATTCACCTTAGCTTACTTTTGAGTAACTACATAATACTTTAGCTTTAATTTTTTGACCTTTTTAAAAAAAATGTAATTGTTGTTTTGTGCTTTGCTTTTGTCTAGCTGGTGATTGTTTTGAAGAAAGAAGTAATTAAAACAAATAATGTGACAGAGCATGAAGATACTGATAAATACAGACAGTTGCTTGTTCGGACATTACATTCCTGTAGCGTTCGGTTCCCTGATATGGCTGCAAATGTCATTCCTGTGGTAAGCAACTCATTCAACATTTTGCTTCCTGTTCCACAAATTTTGTTACACTTGCAATAATTGTTTAATATTTAATAGTCGCTTACCTTCTCAGCTACTTTTCTTGTAGCCCTGATTGGTCCCCCCCCCCCTTTTATAAGTTTATTCTTGTTCCCAGTTTGTTGTTTTCTATTAGTTAAAGCACACACATTGTTATAAATTCTCATAATTTCGTTATGTGAGAAGAGGTTCTTATTTTTATGGAATTGTAGTTGGAAGGACAAACTGTATTACTGCCAGAAAGTAACAAGACAACATTGTAGATGTTTAAACAAGAATTTGTCATCTTTATTTTGAATTATAAAAGCTTCAGAACAACTTTATTGAGTTAGAAAGCACTGAGTTCCCTAGGATTTCTGGCCAAAGTTTACTAAAGTTTTTAGAAAGAATTCAATATCATGCTGTTCTGATAGTTCTGTCAGTGCAAGCAATATGGCTTGCCAGATGGAATTATCCCCCTTTTCTCCCACCATGTTGTTCCAAGGGTTCCCTGACCCCAACCCCTGAGCCAGTTGCGTGGGGAGGAATTGGGGGGGGCGGGAGCCCATTGCAGAAGCAGACGTCTTTGCACAGGGCTTCTGCTGAAGGGACTCATTTGTTGAATATCACTCCATATGATATGGGCAGCTATTGGCCTCTATGCATGCAAAGCGGCTGTTAAATTGTACCTAACTGCCACCTTGTTCCGTGCACTGTCTCTTACAGAAATAGTTGAGCCTAAAGCACTCTTGTACATGTACAGTCAATCCAAATCCTGTTAACTTCTAGTTCTTGATTTGGCTAATGGGGTGCTGATGTCTTTCAAGCTGTGTGACTTGCTCATTATTATCCTAGTTGATGGAGTTCCTCAGTGATTATAATGAAGCTGCAGCTGCTGATGTCTTGGAGTTTGTGCGTGAAGCCATCCAGCGTTTTGATAATCTCAGACTACTTATTGTGGAGAAGATGCTGGAAGTGTTCCACTGTATTAAATCTGTCAAGTAAGTTTAACATATGCCTCAAGTAGACACTGCTCACCACCTGGATTTAAAGGTTTAGGTGCTTCTAAGTCAGGGGTCGGCAACCTAAGGCCCATGGGCTACAAGCAGCCCAGAGGGCTCGTTTAACTGGCCCACGAGCCGCCCACTTGGCGAGTCCCCATGCGCTGTGCTAAACCAACACGGCACGGGGACTTGCTTCTGTGGCACCAGAAATCACGTCGCGCAGACGCTGATGCCGGAAATCATGGGCATGTGCTCTCGCGATCTGGTCTATGGAGGGATCTCCACTGGAGTGAACCAGCCCAGGCAAGGTAAACCTTGCCGACCCCTGCTCTAAGTTGTTAAAATAGAAGCGAGTTAAGGAAACCGATGTGGGCGCATAGGACTTCGGCTAAAATGCTTAATAAGGATTCATTTTATTGCCTTCAAATTTTTGTGTGCCTCTGAACAGATGTGAAAATAAATCGTATGTCTGCTACACTGCCAAAAATGAAGTGTTCTTACTCTCACAAGACTTACTTGTGTTGCCTTTATAAATCTGAAGTGATTGGGCAGTTAAATTAATCTGTTTCCATTACATACATCTGCAGCAGCATGTGATTGTTTCTAAATAAATTATTGGGTGGGATTGACAGATAACAAGCCGCACCAGTAGAAGCCTTGTGTGAGGACGTCTGCTAGCACAACAGGGATTTTCTCCTCCTACTTCCACCACACCTCCCAACCGTGGCTTGGAGTGGAGGGCAGGAGAGCCCCCAGGGACAGTACCATTCTATATGGGAAGCTGCAATGCCTGTGCCGATGGAAATCTGTCCAAATTTTACCTTACTGATGCGGTCGTACTTTGGATCCCAAACACCCTGGAACTTGGACGTTTTGTAGCTCCCGAACACTACAAACCTGGAAGTGATTGTTCCAGTTTGTGAATGTTCTTTTGGAACCTGAACATCCGACGGGACTTCTGCAGCTTCTGATTGGCTGCAGGAGCTTCCTGCAGCCAGTCAGAAGCCACAATTTGGTTTTCGAAAGTTTTGGAAGTCGAACGGACTTCCGGAACGGATTCCGTTCGACTTCCAAGGTACGACTGTACTCGGTAATCCTGCCCCTCAAATTTCAAAAGCAGCTTGGGTTGCTGGGAGAGAAACATCAGTAGGTTAATTGTTTTAGTACGTGTTTTCTCAGCATGCAGGGGAAGTGATATTAAAAGGTTACTCATGCTGCAGTCCTGCTCACACGTTCATTGTGTTCAGTAGACCAGTGTAACTTAAAGGTAAAGGTAAAGGTACCCCTGCCCGTACGGGCCAGTCTTGACAGACTCTGGGGTTGTGCGCCCATCTCACTTAAGAGGCCAGGGGCCAGCGCTGTCCGGAGACACTTCCGGGTCACGTGGCCAGCGTGACATCGCTGCTCTGGTGAGCCAGAGCCGCACACGGAAACGCCGTTTACCTTCCCGCTGGTAAGCGGTCCCTATTTATCTACTTGCACCCGGAGGTGCTTTCGAACTGCTAGGTTGGCAGGCGCTGGGACCGAGCAGCGGGAGCGCACCCCGCCGCAGGGATTCGAACCGCCGACCTTTCGATCGGCAAGCCCTAGGCGCTGAGGCTTTAACCCACAGTGTAACTTAATTGTGAGTAAATATATATAGTTTTGTGCCAACATTTCATCTTCTTGGCCTTTCTGACAGCCCCTTCACATGTCTTTTGTTTTCCCACTTCCTCTCACCTTCCTGCCTCCTCCATGAGTGGATGCCTTCTGCCAGATAAAAGCCCTTGCATTCACAATAATTCCCCAAAAGACAGGTGATTAGACTTTTGCCTTTGTTAGCAGTGGCTTATATCCCATGAGTTTTACTGTTCCTGCAATATTTTTCTGCCACTGGAAAATAAATCTAGAGTGGTAACTGAAAGAGTGAAGGAGCTAGGAGGATGCTCTTCCACTCGTCTCCTTTACCTTTGGCAGTTCATATATCTGGTAAGCAGATCAATAGACAACTGAGCCTCTGCTAAGCAAATACTAATAATTTTTGTAGGCTACTTAATCCTTTTGAGCCGGAATGACTGATGTGCCCATGAAATGTATGAGGGTGCAGTTTGAATCGATTATCTGTGTAAAATTGCAAGGCTGATTTATTTATTTATTTGTGCTTTTTAGAATTTATCGCGGAGCCCTCTGGATCCTTGGAGAATACTGTAGCACAAAGGAAGATATACAGAGCGTAATGACAGAAGTCCGTAGATCACTGGGAGAGGTAGGTGTCTGTATTGTTAATCAAAACACATTTTTCTGTTTTTATACATTTCAGGGGGGAAATAAGCCTTTGAAAACCACAGGATTTTAAAATTGGTTACATTTGGTGGTTTCTTGAGGATGTACTGTACAAATGAAAAACAATACCATGTTAATACCAACTTGTAGTTTCTGCTGAACAAATTAATCAAAGATTAATCGTATTGAAATAATTCATCATTTCATTAATAGTTAATGGAACAGAGAGTACTTTAATGGAAGGAGAGAAATTAATATATGGAGGTGCGTACAGGAGGAGATTGGTTAAATTTATTTTCTTTGGGGCATCTGAGAGAATATAGCCCCATATTCCAGGCTGAAGTTTATGCTGTTAATTTTTTTATCAGTCACATTGTTAATCTTTCAGATCCCAATAGTAGATTCTGAAATCAAGAAAGAAGCTGGTGAGATGAAGCCTGAGGAGGAAATTACTGTGGGTCCAGCCCAAAAACTGGTTACTGAAATGGGAACGTATGCTACACAGAGTGCTCTTAGCAGTTCCAGACCTGCCAAAAAAGAAGAAGACAGGTGATTTGGCTTTTGCCTTTGTTAGTAGTGGATGATTTACAACTGGTGCTATTGTGTGAGTGCAAGGGCTTTAGATCTGGCAGGAGGTGTCCACTCACGTAAGATGTGCAGAGCTGATTTTCCCCTGATTTCCCCATTAACTCTACAGCTGCCACCCCCAATTTTTTTAGATGGGAGATGGGGTCCAAGGAACTTTGTGGGGAGAGAGAATTGAAGGAAATCCCCACTACTACTCTGCATAGATGGTGCAACAGCAGCAGGAGCACTAGTGGGATTTAAATATTTATATATATAAACCTATCTTTAAAAATAAATAAATCAATGTTTACACAAGTCTGCCAATGTGATACATTTTATTATACAAAAATGTATACCTTGTTTCTCCCTTCCAGAAAGGAGTTGCTTGTAATGACTTGCCAAATATGAAAATATGTATAAAACACAGTTGCCAGACTAAAGCTGCCTTAAAGGGCAAGAACACAAAGAATCCAAATGATATATAATGCTTGATGCAATTCTTTCTGTTCCTGTAATCTCTCTAATCGTCTCAACTTTCCAGTAATGATGCTTGAACAGACTGCAGCAGTTATTGTCTGTGAATATTGGACAGAAGAGGGTGGTGTGCCTTTACTGCCATATGGTCAGAGCCGAGTATATTGTTTCAAGTTTTTAAGAAACAAAACTCAAGAGTACAGAATTCCTTGGAGATTTTTTCTCTCTCTTAGCAAGCAGCCAGGAGTTGGAAAGCACATCATTGGCAGGAGACACTGAGTTCAGACGGGATATCTGCACGTTGGCAGCGAGTCCTGCTGAGTCATTAGAGAAGAGAATCTTGTTGCTGTGGCCCAGGGCATAGACACAAAGCAAAGAGTTGTTTGCAGCTTGGGTAAAGCTGCTTACAAAAAAATAACCGCCCCCCCCCCAAAACAAGCAGCCCACCAAGTACTTACAGTCCCAGCCAGTAATGTGGGGCGGAATTTTTATCCAACATGGAACATTATTGGCCATTCTGTTCTTCTGTATGGAAGGGAAAAATTGAAAATGCATCATTTCATAAAATTAATTAGTAACTTAATAGATGAGTATGTATCAGTCAACCTGCATGGCTCACTCCCACCATTCCCCCCCCCCTTTTCTGTGTACTTGTGTATTTTGAGGGTTTATTATGGGTGGGATGATAGGTAGTCTGTTACATCAGGTGCAGCCAGTGTGGTGCCCTCCAGATGTTTTGGACTAAAAGTCACATCACCCCTGATCAGTGACCTTGCTGCCAGGGGCTGCCGGGAGTTGTAGTCCAACATCTTGAGGGCACCACAATAACTTTTCCTTCTTTTATATTGTTTTGTATAAAAAAGTATTGTAAATATTTAAACATATATAGCTTACAAGCCCACAGGGCACTTTGATTTAGATGTTCAGGCTATCTTTTCTTTTGCCTCCTGATTTCAAAACATTTAGGTACAGTAAGATGAGTTCTTTTGTTTCTGAAGTCTGTCATATAGGTCACATGGCTAAGCAATATGTTGGGTGCTGTTTCTAAATTGCCCTTTTCTCTTTTTTGGTAGGCCTCCACTGAGAGGGTTTTTGCTGGATGGGGATTTCTTTGTCGCAGCCTCCCTCGCCACAACTCTGACCAAGATTGCATTACGTTATGTGATGCTGGTTCAAGAAAAAAAGAAGCAAAATGTACGTTATATTTCTTTGAATTGTGCTTAAGGGATTCCTGCCTCTGATACTTGGTGAGAGGACAGCCATCTCTCTTAGTTACTTGAAGATCACACCTTTTGGACAGTCTCTTTACACTCAAGGCACCTTCACTGCTTTTACAGCTTGCTTTGTTTGAAGGTGTATTACTTAGTTTCAAGCTAACAAATTGCTGCTGTCAGCTTCAGATATAATCTGTGTCCCCCGTTTTTGATTGGGTTTTGCATGTTATTTTTAAGAGGGAGTGTTCAGTTTTTGGAATTCAAAAGGAAATGCACATCCTAATATTCTCCTCTTTCCCCCTCCTTCAGTCTTTTGTAGCTGAGGCGATGTTGCTCATGGCTACTATCCTCCATTTGGGAAAGTCATCTCTTCCCAAGAAACCAATAACGGATGATGACGTGGATCGGATTTCTCTCTGCCTGAAGGTCCTCTCAGAATGTTCCCCGCTAATGAATGACATCTTCAACAAGGAGTGCAGGCAGTCCCTTTCTCACATGTTGTCTGCTAAGCTGGAAGAAGAGAAGCTCTCGCAGAAGGTGAGAGCTCAAAATTGCCCGTGTAACTGTAATGGTTTGTAGGCCTCTGACAAAAAGGCCAGGTAACAGAGAGTTGTTCCTTGTGTGTATGTTATATCTCAACTCATCCCTATTCCTCTTTACCACAGAAAGAGTCTGAGAAGAGAAGTGTGACAGTTCAGCCAGATGATCCCATTTCCTTTATGCAACTCACTGCTAAAAATGAAATGAGCTCAAAGGAAGATCAGTTTCAGCTGAGTCTTCTAGCAGCTATGGGGAACACACAAAGGAAAGAAGCTGCAGATCCACTGGCATCCAAGCTCAACAAGGTGATGTCAAATATCCGTTTTCCCAGGCGGTCCTTAGGACTGAAGCAAAAGAAATCCTTTCACTTTCCATGTTGTTGTTTTTTTAAGTATTAAAAAATGGGCAGGATTCAGCTTTTGACTCCCATAATCAGAAGCCCGCACAAAGGCTTCCACTTGAGCCAACAGTGCTTTCCCCCAGTATACCCTTGGGGGGTTGTCAGGTGAACCTTCAGAATAGGGCACAGCTGAAATGCATGCCCTGGTGGAACAAATAACGAAGTGCAGCACTGAATTAGTCCCATAATTACAATTGACACAGTGCTGGCATACTCTTGTCACTTTCCCCTGCAGCAAACCAATTAGGCAGTTAATGCTTCATTTACCCTTGCATTGGCTTGTGATATTAGAAAACGTATTGAAAAGTCTTGTAAGTTGCATTCTTACAGCAGTTAGTCCTGTAGGGATTCTTGCTGCTTTTTTAAACAAGCAGAGGAAAGCCTTGAGAAAAATCTGTGCAGCTCGGGGGCCTTGCTGTGGTTGAAGAGAATGGAACAGACAAGATAAGTTGTTTTTACTGGGCAAAACGCAGAAATGACATTAGTTCATTAGAGTGTCTTATTTAACATATCTCCGAAGTGTACAGTTTACAGAAAGATATGGATGCCAGAGAGGGTAGCTGTGTTCTGGTATTAATAATTGGAAATGGTTTGGGATATGGAAGATCTTAAATCTCCTTATGGACCTAAATGGAAGAGAATAGTGTAAGGGAATAATGCAGTTTTCAGTAGTGATGCTTCATTTTCAATAATGTATGCCAGCTTTTTGTTAAGACGTTAACCGCACAATCCTATACCTCTCTGATCAGAAGTGAGTCACATTGAATTTCAACAGTGAGGATAGGATTTAAGTGAGGATAGGATTGCAGCCTAACTCTCTATTTATGTTTGGCAGGTGACTCAGTTGACAGGATTCTCGGATCCAGTCTATGCAGAAGCGTATGTTCATGTCAACCAATATGATATTGTATTGGATGTGCTCGTGGTAAACCAGACCAGTGATACTTTGCAGAATTGCACACTAGAATTAGCTACATTAGGTAAACAATTACAGATATAACAATTATGTAAAATGCTTTACTGGTAATAGTTTTCCCCCTGGATAACTTCTATGCATCCTCTCTTTAAACAGGTGATCTGAAGCTTGTGGAAAAACCATCTCCTCTGACACTTGCTCCACATGATTTTGCCAATATTAAGGCTAATGTGAAAGTTGCTTCCACCGAGAATGGAATAATTTTTGGTAATATCGGTAAGTATTCTGTATTATCTGCTATAGATTTTGGAATATTGTTTGTCTGTCTGTCTCTTCTCTATTCATTTGGACACCTTCTAAGATACTGTGACCAAATTTTGCATGATGTTTTCTGAGATCAAGGAACAGATTTTTGTCTTATGTTTGGATACAGCTGAACCCCATTTTGAATCAAGATGGTGGACCTTACCTTTTAAAGCCGCACTGATTGTTTGCTTAGAATTACTGAGCAATACTGGGTACAAGTCTGATAGTATACAGTAACTAAGGAGTCTTAAAAGTGTGTTTCTTTGATTCTATTTTATAAGAATGTGACTGTATTTATTTTACAAACTTAGCTTTAGGAAAACGCTATTTTGAAAGAGATGTCTCCATTCTGAATTGGAAGGAGTATGAGTTTCATTCAACCTTTAAATATGTTGCAAGTTATGTAATGCTCTCCATTCTCCTAATCTCTCTCTTTCTCTTTTAGTGTATGATGTTTCTGGAGCAGCTAGTGACAGAAACTGTGTTGTCCTCAGTGACATCCATATTGACATCATGGATTACATTCAGCCTGCTACTTGTACTGATGCTGAGTTCCGTCAGATGTGGGCAGAATTTGAATGGGAAAACAAAGTGAGCTCTCAATACCCTTTATTTATCCACATTTTAAAATAGAATATTATTAAGAAACCATACAGGTGTGGGCATGGGAGATATGCTTTGTTTGTTTTGGTCCCTTGGAAGCAGCTTTCTAGGGAACATATGCAGCTATTTGCAGGAGCATAAGAGCCCAAGTATACATGCAGAACGCCGCATGCCGGTCTTTGCATCTGAGCTACTGTGCTGCTTTCAGAAAAACTACCACTCTGGCTCAGGTGCACCTCCCATGGCAATACACTTTTTCTTGGGCTAAAATTTGTTTCAAATACAGGCTTTTGAGTTGTGCAGGACCCTTTCAGATATACGGCAAATGTGTGCTGTTTTGTTTCGTTTGGTCACATTAAATAGAATAGGGTGTATTATCTTATCCTTCTGAACTTGTTACGAGGTAGAACAGCCCCTGTTTCCATGTTAGATTAACAGCCTTCCACATAGATCTTATCAGCCTTGAGTGAATTTAACTTCTGTAGGTTCTTGGTACGATGATTGTCCTTGTATTTATTTATTTTTCAAGGTCACTGTGAATACGAATATAATAGATCTGAATGAATATTTGCAACATATATTAAAGTCAACTAATATGAAGTGCCTTACTCCAGAAAAGGTAATACCTTTTGCTAATAAATTATAACTCTGATCTCAAATCACAAATAAAACCACTTTCATTGAATTTAAATCTGTTCTGTTACCCAGACACATTGGCTTGGATCCTGACTTCCCTTCTGTGAATGAATTGGGTTACATTCATGGAGTGGGGCTTTCCCACCTCCCTTTCCATCAGCAGCCCTCTATAATCCCCCCCCCCCCGGATAATTTTCTTCCAAGGTTTGGGAGACGTTTGGGTTATGTTGCTAAGAGCTACAAATGAAAGGATATTTGGCACAAATGGAAGATCAACTTAGGATCCAAGCGATTATATGATTCTCTTTGTCTTTTGGGTTTAGAAACTGAAGGGTTTTTTTAAGTGTAATTTAGCTCCACATTGAGTACATGCATTTATTATTATTGAATTATTATAATAATCACCATCTGCCTTGAATCCCTTATGGGGCGCAGGAGGTGTGGGTGGGTGGGTGGGTGGGTGTGCCTATGAGTAAATATGTAGTTTAAGATGCTGTGTAGTGATGAGTTAATTTCAAAAAAGAAATAAATAAAATGCCCTTGTAAAAGGTGTATAAAATATTGTCTTTCTAGGCACTTTCTGGTTACTGTGGCTTCATGGCAGCCAATCTGTATGCACGGTCCATATTTGGAGAAGATGCCCTTGCAAATGTCAGCATTGAAAAGCCCATTCATCTTGGGCCTGATGCTCCAGTCACCGGACACATAAGAATTCGTGCAAAAAGTCAGGTAATTATATTTTATATGTCTCCTCAAATAGTCAACTCCCAAACTGATGTTGCAAGTTTGAAATTTACAAATTAATATTATCTAATTGGTAAGTGGGTTAATGTCTTTCTGTGTAAGGATATCTAGGTAGAGTGGGCAACCGTATCCTGGAATAGAGTTACAGATGAATTTCTAAGTAAACATTTGAGACATAAATCTCTATTTAGCAGGAAGGTGTCTGAAATAGTTGTTGTAAATGATGCTTTTCTAGGTGTGTGAGAAATTCTTGGACCTGTAAATACCATCGCAGTCTACTGGAAAATGTGCTCATGAAACTGAGGCGACTCTCAGAAGTGCAATGCAAGGAGCACCAGACTTGGCTGACATTCTAGTAGGTATCCAGTCCCTTCATGGACATACTAGAATGTCAACAAAGTCTACTACTAACAATGGCTCCTTGCATTGCACCAGAAGCTGTTTTCGATAGAAACTGCATTTTCCACAGAAAAAAGTTCCTGTATGTCTCAACTATGTATGGAAGAAGCAGTGTCAGCGACAGAAGTGGCACTTTTTTGCCTCCAGCACATACTATTTAGTTCTGTGGGGGGATTTGAGTTTGAGCATCTTATCGCTAAGAAATCTCAGAATGAGATGAAACGCTCAAGATTGCACCAAAAACTTAGGCAAGCAGAAGAACACTTATGCAATAAAGTTTCCTCACTGCAGTTCCCCATGCCACTGCCACCTCCCCTCAAAAAAAAGAAAAGGAAAAAAAAAGAGATTTCTGCTGGGGAGTTGTGAAATGAGGAAGGAATCCAGGGGGGAAAAAAGATAAAAGCAGTTTGCAGGAGGATTCACATGCATGTTGCAGGGATGGAGAACCGCTAGCTCTCCAGATGGTCCTGGACCTCCAGATGGTCCTGGACCATCTGGATGGTCAGAGCCGATGGGAGCTGTAGTCCAACATAGAAATCTGCCTTCTACTTAGGCTCAGTATTGTCTACATTGACTGGCAGTGGCTCCCCAGGGATTGAGGCAGGAGTCTCTCTGAGCCCCACCTGGAGATGCTTCAGTACTGAGGTTTTCTGCATGCAGAGCAGATGCTCTTCCACCAAGCTCTCTTCCTTTTCCAAGGACCACGTCTTTCTGGGGAGCACAGTTTCCCCATCTCTGCCTTAATGCATACAGTGGTATTAAAAGCAGTGATGGAAAGCTATCTGCCCACACTGCTTGATGAAAATAACCACCACAATAATCTTTTGTAGTATGCAAAATACGGGCCAGAATGGGATAGGAAACCTCTTTTCCAGAGCTAAGAGCTGTCTTCCCTTCTCACTTCAGGAGCAGAATAGAATAGAATAGAGCCAGTGTGGTGTAGTGGTTAAGAGCGGTAGACTCGTAATCTGGGGAACCGGGTTTGCGTCTCCGCTCCTCCACATGCAGCTGCTGGGTGACCTTGAGCCAGTCACACTTCTTTGAAGTCTTTCAGCCCCACTCACATCACAGAGTGTTTGTTGTGGGGGAGGAAGGGAAAGGAGAATGTTAGCCACTTTGAGACTCCTTAAAAAAGGAGTGAAAGGCGGGATATCAAATCCAAACTCCTCCTCCTCCTCCTCTTCCTCCTCCTCCTTCTTCTTCTTCTTCTTCTTCTTCTATTGTATCAATATCACAAAGGTCTGCCCATCTCACTCTTCATGATGTTATAATGCCTGACATATAGGAGGGAATCTGCTGAATAATATGGTCCTTACTGAAAGGGAATGGAAATGTGGGTATTTGCTCTCAATCAAAATATAGGAATTGAATTATTACTGGGTATTTTCCCACTAAACTTGCCTTTGAGACCCCCTTTCCCCTCTCCTCCAATATAGCTTCTCTATGTAATACATTCCTCCTTTAATTATGACACTCGCTGCTGCTGTCCTGGCAGTGTTTAATTTGATGAAAGATTGAAGTAGCCAATGCTGATTTAGGTTTCCCTCTGTATCAAGGGTTGCCTGCAGCATAGCTATTTCAGCATTCTATTAGAAAACAGACCTAACCTTAGAAACACTGCTTTGAACTGTGAATGACAGCTATTTCTGGCTGGATATATAAATAGAGAGAAAATTGTTTCTATTGCATGTTAATAATTAATATAGACATGTACCCATTAATCTCTCATCTCTTTTACAGGGAATGGCTCTCAGTCTTGGTGACAAAATCAATCTCTCTCAGAAGAAAACTAATCTATAAATGTAAGATTCTTTTGATTATTTGCAGTTAAATGCTTGGAATTTCGCTTGTTGGATTCAGAACATCTTGTATTCTTCTATGTTCTTTGGTTGTAGAAGCTGATCTTCTTGTGCTGAATGCATTCCAGCAAATAATTTGTAGGTTTTACTTATCACTCCAAGATCATTGTTGATAAAACTCTAAATCTACATTTCTTTCTCTCTCAAATGTCTAGAAGTAATGTTGTCTTCTCTATGTACTATTTCAAATAAAATAAACAAATTCTCTGCTAGTCTGGCTCTTCTGGTGTGTACTTTAATCTGCATTGTTTTTCTCAGAGATGGGGAATATTTTTTTGACCTGAGAACCATATTCCCTCTCAGTCAACCTTCCAGGAGCCACATGTCAGCAGTGCACTGGCCATGGTATGGCGGATATGTACTATAGCCTCTCAGTTAACTAAAAAGTACTCAGAAGGCAAACATATCCTGGTATCTTTTAGAGTCCTAAGTGGTCCACACTGTGGTGAGCTTTCTTAAGTCAACAACGTGCTGTTATCAGATGCATGCAGCGAGCTGAGAAGGAACACATGAAAAGTGGGGGGGGGGGGGCAAAATGATCAAGATTGTTCCCTACTTAAGGACAGTTGCTTCCTTCCTTCCTGGGACATGTTGGTTTACTGATGCAATATCAAGCTGTGATCAGTGTGATTATTGGGTGCTGATAACAGAAACAGTAATTTGTGCAGAACATTTTGGGCTCCACATGTTTTGAATTCAGTGTGCTACCTTTGAGCAGAAAGAGGATGGAGGGGACCAGCGGCAGACAAGGTGCTAACAAGTCTAATGCAGCAGGTTTGAGGGGGCAACGGACTTAGTCCAAGCACTGCACCAGATTATTTGTTTTAATTGATTTTAAAATTATCATTTAAAATTGTTGTAGTCTGCTGAAGGGCGGGTAAGAAATTAATAAAAATCACCAACACTCTGCTTCAAAGCATCTTAATCTGGCTAATAGAAGCCTTGTACCCAGCATTGCATTCTAAGAAACAAAAAAATTCCGGGCAGTTTTGAAATCGGTACTTGAGGCCAAAATGTCAGTGTGGGGTATTTCTTTAGGTTCTTAATTCTAGGTGTACATTCCTTGAAGGTACTTCCTGTGCAGCCTTATCTGGTTCCCATTGGAATCTATGCCTTGTCTCAGTGTTAGGCTCTTATGACATTTTATCAGATCACTTCCAACATATTAAAAACAAACTGATAAACACTCTCCTGCAAGTGCATACCAGAAATTTGTTGTGTTCCTCCAGATATGCCGGGACATCTCACATTATAGACAAGTGCACCTGGCTTTTTATGCCACCTCCTTCATAAGTGACAGCTCAGAATTTTCCTCCCCCCCCCCCCCGTACTCTTCCTTACACATATTCTCACTTTGGAATGTTCGTGAGATCTTAAATACTAAAATGCAAATGTTGCCATAGGAACGTTGTCGCTTTTAGAAAGGATAATTATGATGTGTCGGAGTACCAAATAAATCTGTTCTGTCAGCAGGCTGGCATGAGGAGCAGATGAAGGCATTCATCTGTGAGTCAGTAAGGTCCATTTATTTATGGAAACGAATGCATCAACAGTGTGAGATGTGATTTGTAAGTTAAGGAAGGAATGAAGAATTGCCTCTGAACTAATCAGTGCCTTGCCACCTGTAGAGATTTGGGGGGGGGGGGGGACTCACCAAGTGTTGTCGTTAAGGGTTCTTTGCAGGATCAAAGAACCCAGTATGCCAGTAAAATAAAGAGAGGTGGAAGATTAGATAAGATACCTGGGTGTTGTTCATATTGATGTTCTCTGTTTCCAAATAATTGACATCACCAGTGGTTATTAATTTTTGTTCTGTAACTAAAACAACTGTTCTGACTTGCTTGTTCTTGGTGAACTATACAGAAACTTTGCAAGTCTATTTATGTATTTATTGTTCAAAAGGTTTATGTTAAACTGCTTTATGTTTACAATCCTCCCCCAGAAAAAAACCCCCAGAGGTTGAATCCAGTGAAATGCTAACCTCTAAGAGCACCAGTTATAGGGTGGGATGCATTTCATGCCTGTCACAACCAGTTGTTTTATTTAGGATGTCTAAGAATGGAATGGATCGCCGAAGAATTGATGCTTTTGAATTATGGTGCTGGGGGAGACTCTTGAGAGTCCCATGGACTGCAAGAAGATCAAACATATCCATTCTTAAGGAAATCAGCCCTGAGTGCTCCCTGGAAGGACAGATCCTGAAGCTGAGGCTCCAATACTTTGGCCACCTCATGAGAAGAGAAGACTCCCTGGAAAAGACCCTGATGTTGGGAAAGATGGAGGGCACAAGGAGAAGGGGACAACAGAGGACGAGATGGCTGGACAGTGTTCTCGAAGCTACTAACATGAGTTTGACGAAACTGTGGGAGGCAGTGGAAGACAGGAGTGCCTGGCATGCTCTGGTCCATGGGGTCATGAAGAGTCAGACACGACTAAACGACTAAACAACAAAGAATGGAATCCTTCCTTTCATTGAGATTTATATGATGGCCCACAACACAAGGTTCACCATGTTGCTGGCCTGCTTCATCAAGAATGAGTCCTGCTTGATGAACCCAAAGGTCCATCTTCTCCAGGAATTTTTTTCCAACAACGGCCAATCAAATGACTCCAGGAAGCTCACAAGGAAGGCATGATGGCAATAACCCATTCTACTAGCTCAATATACTGGAGCTAGCACATTGCATCATACATGGCATGGGGGTCTGTGAGCACAATTATAATAAAAATATGCATTTAGGGGGCTTTTATCATTTTTGGCAATTTTAAATGGCTTAAGAACATAAAAGCAAGCTGCATTTTTATTAGGATTATGTTTACAGCTCTGCATACCCTACATGATGCAATACTAGCTCCAATGAAATTAGAATTTGGGGACTTTTAAAAGAGTGTCCAATATAAATGCCTGATTCCAACAAAGAACCTCACTTGCTAGCATCAAAACACACAAGTTAAGTAACTCTCTGAAGCTTCAGCTCCTAAATGGCATGAGCATTCATTAACAGAGCTCCAGCTTCCTCTTTTCCTAATGCTCTCATTCATTAATGAATGCTATGGTTCTCTTAATTGTGTTTGTGCTGTCTTGGATCATTATAGGGTCACTCAATTGAATTCTTCCCATGAGCATATCCGAGCTATTGTAGCTCATTCCACAACACGGTCATTACTGGAGGAAGCAGAACGTGTCATTTCTGAGAACACCGTCCCTTAATTTAGATTAATTTTCAGCTATCCAAGGGAAGAGCTTGAATATGTGTCTGCTATACTGCACTGATTTTCATCTATTATTCTACAAGGAAGAGAATTAATATATTTTTGTGTGCCTCCCTCCCTAAGTATCATCATGGAAAAATGATCCCTGCTGACTTACTGAAATGTAGCATGTTTGGCACTAGCTCAGAGATTCCCAGTGACCACAACAACCTAAATCATGAATAAAGGATCTGTGGCCCTCCACAACTCCCAGCGTTCCTCACTACTGGCCATGCTCTCTGGGACTGATGGGAGTTGGAGGGCCATTCATTCTCCAATAGTGACCTAAATCTTGGCTTCAGAGTCAGGATAGTGGTGTAAATGTTGGTGTGCTGGTCCCGGGGGAAAGGTACCGTGATCGTAGTCAGAGTTCACGAGATGAGAGGCAAGGTCCGAAACAGGGAGCCGGGCGGGGAACAGGAACGCTGGGAGGTCAGAAGCAGAAGGCTGGGCAGGGAACAGGAACGCTGGAAGGTCAGAAGCTGGGAGCCGGGCGGGAACAGGAGCGCTGGAAGATCAGAAGCAGGAAGCCGGGCAGGGAACAGGAACGCTGGAAGGTCAGAAGCTGGGAGCCGGGCGGGAACAGGAGCACTGGAAGATCAGAAGCAGGAGGCCGGGCAGGGAACAGGAACGCTGGAAGGTCAGGAACAGGAGGCCGAGCAGGGAACAGGAACACTGGAAGGTCTGAAGCCAACAACGACGTTGCTCCCGCAACCTGGGACCGGGCTGACTGACCTTTATCTTCTTCTAAGGCCAGGGGCGGTCCCGGCCCCCAGGAGCCCCGCCTCCTCTGGCCTTAAGGCGAGCACTCCTCCTGGGAGCAACCAGTTCCCTTCGCCTCTCTGCCCTAAGCCTCTGTAGTTCAGGAGAGGCCGAAGGGTTACTGGGCCCCGGAGGAGGCTCACCTGTAGCCACTGAGTCCTCAAACACCTCTGGGGCCAGAAGGGTTTCACCTGGTGCCTGCTCTTGAGGATCTGACACAGGTGCAGGCTCCTCAGAATCTAGGCCTTGCCCCAGTTCAGCCGGCCCTGGAGGCGGGGACTCCTGTGCAGGCTGGGATTCCTCTAGTTCAGCCTCTGAATCGGAATCCCAGGCCATCACAGTTGGGGTGTAAGAAGTTGATGAGGGATGCGGGTGGCACTGTGGGTTAAACCACAGATCCTAGGACTTGCTGATCAGAAGGTCAGTGGTTTGAATCCCCACGACGGGGTGAGCTCCCCTTGCTCGGTCTCTGCTCCTGCCAACCTAGCACTCTGAAAGCACGTCAGAGTGCAAGTAGATCAATAGATACCACTCCGGCAGGAAGGTAAACGGCATTTCCATGCGCTGCTCTGGTTCGCTAGAAGTGGCTTAGTCATGCTGGCCACATGACCTGGAAGCTGTACACCGGCTCCCTCGGCCAATAAAGCGAGATGAGCACCCCAACCCCAGAGTTGGCCACGACTGGACCTAATGGCCAGGGATACCTTTACCTTTAAGAAGTTGACGAGCCATAGGGATGCTTGCACATTCCCATCTGCTTTGGATTTGTTAAGTCCTGCGCTGTGTTGCCTTTTGCACGCTTTTCCCACACAAACTACAGTTAATTTTTACTATTACCTCTACTTCCACTCACAAACAAGGACAGCTCCGATGGTTGTGGTTGTAGCCCCTAAGGTTCATCCCAAATGCTCTGCCATTTCCTGAGATACCCAACCTACTTCTGCCCATCCACACCTGCCTCCTGCATTTAGAGCTGCTCACACAAGTCTGGGTGATCAACCGGTGTTGGTGGTTTGTGAGAAGAGCTCAAGACATCTGGTTGGGACCCTCTACCAAAATATCTAACATTAACAGCTTTTTGATTTCAGTAGTGGAGGGTTTGGCTTTGAGTCATAACATATCATGGGTACTCGAGCGAAAAGTCCCTGATCAGTCATTTCGACCACCCTTTCAGTTGCTCCCAGCTTCATAGTTTGGTGACATCTAAAAAGAGAAGACGAGGGAGCTCTTATTCAGGGGTCAGCAAACTTTTTCAGCAGGGGGCCGGTCCACTATCCCTCAGAACCTTGCGGGGGGGGGGACGACTATATTTTGAAGAAGAAAAAAATGAACACATTCCTATGCCCCACAAATAACCCAGAGATGCATTTTAAATAAAAACACATTCTACTCATGTAAAAACACGCTGATTCCTGGACCGTCTGCGGGCCGGATTTAGAAGGCAATTGGGCCGGATCCAGCCCCTGGGCCTTAGTTTGCCTACCCATGCTCTTATTGTTTGAAATCACCAAAGTGCAGCTCTAGGATTTTCAGTTCCTTTATGTTCATTGGACACTCTCTTGCTCTCTTCTTTTTTCAAATTCAAGATTGAGTAATTATTTTGGTCTAACCAGAAATGGGGAATATTTTTTACTGCCCCTCCAATGAAGCACCTTCCTGCAATTGAGTGATTTTTTTCAGGGAACATCCAAGTGGCAAAGGATTTAACCACTGGGGCCTTAGTTCAGGGGTAGAACATTTGCTTTGCATGTAGAAGCTTCCAAGTTTGATTGATGGCATCCCCAAGTAGGGCTGTAATGTTCCCAATCTGAGACCTTGATCTAGACCAGGGGTAGTCAACCTTTTTATACCTACCGCCCACTAATGCATCTTTCTTGATGGTAAAATTTCCTTACTGCCCAGCAGTGTTCGATAGAAGGAGGATTCAGCTTGTGCCGTAGAACCCCCTACCACCCACCTAGAATCCGGAAACGCCCACTAGTGGGCGGTAGGGACCAGGTTGACAACCCCCGATCTCGATGGACCAATAGTCTTGCTTGGTATAAGGCTCCTGAGTTGCCAAGACAACTGGGCAATGTTGTGCCTTCCCATACTGTGCTGCAAGGGAAGTTTCATTGCCTCTTGCAGTGTCATGTTGGAGAACAGGGAACACATACCCCTCAACTGTCCTGCTTTTGAGTGGAGTATGCTGGAATTATAGAAACCATCCCTGCTTCTAATTGGATCTTGGGATGTCCCATTTTATCTCCCGCAAGAGCATGGCCCCAGAAAATGCTATCATATGAGTCACCTGACTCCCGCAAGGACCCAGCCCCCAAAGATGCATGTTTTCGGGGATCACATACTTGCTGTGATTCACACAGGAGTGTGGTCACAAAAGATGCACATTTGAGGGGGTCACGCTCTTGTGCGAGTCACATGACTTGTGTGGGAGTGCAGCTATGAACGACGCACATCCCAATTTTTCTTTGTGGCATCTTGGAGGGTATGGGAACATCATGTGATCACTGCAGCAGCACTAAGACACATTCTCTGTATTGTCATTTTATGCTGAAAGAGACTATTGAACTACTCTCACAGCATAGGATGGGACAACAGGAAAGGTGGCTGTTCCTTGTATGGCCATGGTTTTGAGGTTCTTTTGCTGTCTTCCTGAAAATTTACCGTTTCCCCCTTTCGTAATTGTTTCAGCATTGCTTATGAATGAATATTATTAAAATAAAAATATGAAGGCTTTCAAATAATGAGACTATGTGGACACTGTACCTTTAAAGCACATTTGAAGCCTCAAATAATTCTGGGTACTGTAGTTTGCTAAGGGTTGCTGGGAATTGGAACTCTGTGAGGGGTAAATGACAGTGCCCAGAATTCTTTGAAAACATTGAGTTCTGGACATTTCTCCTGCACAAAGTCCCATGGGAGCCCTTTGATTTCAACTAGCCTTCCATATACGAAATTCCCACTGGTACTTTAATATTTTTTTCTTTTCTTTTATCTTCTGAAATTTTTATAGCACTTAATCAACAAAATTTAACCTCCAAGCGGTTTACATAGAAGAATCTAAAATATTCATTTAAAAACACTGATGGAAGCAAACATCAAAAATAGACTTCTGAGTTTTCCCAGAAGAAAAGTTGCTTCTGTGGTTACTCACCTTTCCGAGATCTCACCTGATCATGACTCAGAAGCTCAGATTGTAAAAAGTATTTCATTTCATTAGATGAAGCTCCCGGTTTAAACCTTAACAACATTAAGCTCTGGCTTGACATTTATAGGGATTCTGACTCACTAGATGAATTTCCTTTTTAAAAAGGAAAGCATATACACTGTAAGGCAGTATGGTAAAAAAACTACCCTGAAGCAGTGATGGCTGACAATGATCAAGGAAAACAAGTAGATAAATCTGCTCAATGTGAGCAGTTTGCTTTGTACGAGTCCCATAGATTTCAGTTGTGTCTTTTGGCAGCTACACAAAACAGATCCAAACAGATTCTGTGAACCTAATTTTTGTTTTATTTTTTAAATGAGAATGTACTGTGATTATAGGTTGCCTTGAACATTTTTTAAAAAAATGCAAAAGCAGCTGGTAAATGCTTTAACTAAATAAGCGTGCAAGCATGCATGAATTTCAGGGTGGAAACAAATGCACCAATTATACAAGAGTGACACTCCTGATGAGATTTTAGATGAAGGGAGATTCAAAATCTCTCAGAATTCCTGCTGCTTATATAATATCAGTTGTCTCAGCTGCATTATTGTTATGATTTGCCTTATTATTTCCATTGGTTTTTATAGAAATTTAAGATTTGTGGCCCTGCTAAGCTCTCAGACTGTATGTTCTGAAGGAATTTTCTCTTGATTCTCTCTTGCTACTGGTACTTCCCATGCCTGCTGCTGAATCCCAAACCTCCCTCCACAATATACTGTATTTTTCCATGTATAAGAATTCCCCATGTATATGATGACCCCTATTTTTTTAAACCCAAAATTAAGAAATTAAGTTGTTTAGCTTTTTTTGGGGGGGGGGAGGTCACTTCCGCCAATCGCTCACCCGCCTGCCTGCCACTGCTGATCGTTTGCGACAGCCACTACCAATTGCACATCTCGCCGCAGCCACGAATTGTCTGCCCACTCGCCGCCACCAACAGCCCACTCGCCCACTTGACACAGCCACCAGTCACCTGCTTGCCTTGCCACAGCTGCCAATCACCTGCCCAATTGCTGCAGCCACAGCCAATTGCCAGCAGGCCTTGCCGCAGCCGCCAATCACCCGCCCAATCGCCGCTGCCAATCTCCTGCTTGCTGCTGCCATTAATTGCACGTCCCCCCTCTGCATTCACTATACGTGTATAAGACAACACCCAATTTTTGCCCTTTTTTAAAATTGCAAAACGCATCGTCTTCTACACGGAAAAATACAGTATAGGTGTGCAAATGCAAACGTTTTTACAATATCACTGAGAGTGCTCTATTTCCTCCCCAGAAAACAGATCCTTCAGAGGATGTGTGGAAGAGTCCAGTGCTTGGGGGAAAATAGAGGGAACTCATCCATAAAGGGCTAGAAGCTGAAAACAGCAGGGAGTGGATCCTTAGACTGGTGCTCAAAAATACAGTTGCTTATAAGGAACACAGGAAGCTGTCAGACTCTTGGTCCTTCGAGCTCATTATTGTCTACTCAGACTGGGTGCCACTCTCCAGAATTCAAGGGTCTCTCCAAGCCCTACCTAAAGAAGATGGGGATTGAACCTTGAACCTGAAACCTGGATGCAAGCTGTTTTGTTATGGCCTTTCCCCAATTTTATTGTTGCAACAAAATTGCCTGAAGCGTTTCAATCATGTTTCAGCAATAATCTTCCTTGTGGCCCTGTAAATAACTAATGTAGGTGGGATAGACATGAAAAGGAATGCAAAATATGAAAACAAATCAGTAAATGTCTATACTCGGATCAGAAGATGTACCTGATTCTGCAAAGGTAAAAAAACAAAACAATATCCAGCCACTCTCCTTTGCACATGCACACCCAATCCACTGGCATCTTTGATATTTCTTGGCATGATGCATCCAGAACATCACGGGACTTCTCAAGAATGTATGTGTGCAATGCACTGTTGTTTGTGCGTGCAAGGGTCATGTTCTTGGCATCGTTATGCCCCTCTTTCCATCCTGGTACCAGAGAAGCATGCATGATGCAGTCAAGGCACTTTAAAAGAGATACAGTGTTTAGGCTCCTCCATTAATTGTGCCTCCATTTACAGCCTGAAGCTGAGGCTTCACCCTGCCTTCTGGCAGGGCTGCTCTTGGCAGTGTCTCCTGTGCTTCCCTGTACTTGTGTCTGCCATCTGAAGATGAACTCCATTTAAATTTCATTTTGCAGGGATAAGAGCTCAAGCATGCTCTCCAAATGAAGAGAAATGATCAATTAAAGCAATTACACTAACATATGCCATCTCGTGCTATTTCTGTAACAACACGAACTGGGAGACATTCTGCCAGTTGTGGGGGAGAGATTTAGAAATGGAAGGAAGAATTAATCACGCTGAAAATATTATTTCTGATGAGCAAGCTCTGCAGGGAACTGGGAAGCCACCTCTGCTGTGGGGCTTCATGGGGATAAGAGGGGGTACAGATGATTGAATCGGGTGGAGTTGAAGCAGCAGCCAGCAGCCAGGTCGATGACACCCTGGGTCTTCTTCGCCGCCTCTATTGCATCTACAGAAAACAGAAGCAGGAGACTCTTTCAGGTGGTTCGCAATTTAGTGGAACGACCTGCTCCATCGGGGCCCAGTACAGGCCACATGATCTCTTGCAATGATTATGCAAAGTTTTTTGCAGATAAAGTTGCTCAGATTCGGGAAGAGTTAGACTCCACCGTGGGAGCAGGGCCGGGGCGGGAGAGTGCTAGAGCATAGCGGTCAACGTTTCACTTTTTTAAAGGGAAATTCCCTTATTCTGAATAGGATTCCATGCAAGAAAAGGGAAAAGTTGACAGCTATGGTGCTAGAGTCCTGTCTAGTCAAGTTGTGTGGGATCAGTTCCAATTTGTTACCTCCGAGGATGTGGACAGGCTGCTTGGACGAGTGAAACCAACCACCTGTCTCCTGGATCCTTGCCCATCCTGGCTTATAAAAGCTAGCTGGGAAGGACTGGGCAATGGGCTTCGTGGGGTGGTGAATGCTTCTCTCTGTGAGGGAGCCTTCCCAGACCCGCTGAAAGAGGTGGTTATCAAACCGCTTCTGAAAAAACCATCTTTAGATTTGGCCAATATGGCCAATTATCACTTAGTGCTGACCTTTAAAGCCGTAAATGGCTTTGGCCCAGTATACCTGAAGGAGCGTCTCCACTCCCATCGTTCAGCCCGGGCACTGAGGTTCAGCACTGAGGGCCTTCTGGTGGTTCCCTCACTGCCAGAAGTGAGGTTACAGGGAATCAGGCAGAGGGCCTTCTCAATAGTAGCAACTGCCCTGGGGAACACCCTCCCACCAGATGTCAAAGAGAACAACAACTACCAGACTTTTAGAAGACATCTGAAGGCAGCCCTGATTAGGGAAGCTTTTAATGTTTGACAGACTATTATATTTTAATATTTAATATTTTGTTGGAAGATGCCCAGAGTGGCTGTGGAAATCCAGCCAGATGGGTGGGGTATAAATATTAAATTATTATAATATTATTATTATGAAATGAACCCCAAATGACTGGGCACTCTGCACTCCAGAAGAACACAGACTCTTTCAGCTTGAAATGTCTCATTGGCTTGTATCATCGGAGAGGAATCATCAAAAAATTCCTGCATTGCTAAATGGGATAAGGGATGAAGAGCAACAAATAATGGCTGCATATGGAAAGGAGCTTTCTTTGATACTGGTGTTACAAAACTTTTAGTCTGCAAAACTGTTAGTAATGGAAAATCTACCCCTTTGCATTAATATTTTTCAAATGTTGATGCCAAGAATAAGAGCACAAGAACAGTAATGGCAAAAAGAAGCCTCAAATTCCTTATTAAGATATATCAATGGTCTTTTTGTGGGACTCAGCATTAGCTTCATATTTTAGAGTTCAGGGAATCACCTGATTTTCTTGGATTTATCTGTAGCAGGCCTAATTTTAGAAGGAAATATGTAAAGCAGCTGACATTTTTCAACTTCATTACCATTACCAAAATCACCATTACACAAGAAGGAAGATTCACAGACTTGTCAACGCCCCATCTTGGGGTAAAATCCTTTCTTGTCTATGACCTGTGGTCCTAGTTTAGATTTCACTTTCTCACATCCTGCCACAGGCCTGGAGGCTACTTTGGATTTCCCCGCACTCTCGTGGCATTCTCACAAGCAAGTCTGGGTTGCCTTGTTCTCCCACCGGGACCTAGTTCAGGTAGCTGTTACCACCTCTTTCTTTCTTTCTTTCTTTCTTTCTTTCTTTCTTTCTTTCTTTCTTTCTTTCATAAACACGTGGCCACCTTCCTCCCCCCAACACTTCTCTGTAAATGTATCATGTGTGTGTCATGCTTTGAGGAGTTACACAACTTACAGCCAGAAAGCTTTACACAGCCTAAGGAAAAAGAAATAAGATTCTTTAGAGTGCAAGCAGTAACTCTTCAGACTTGCTCTGCTTATTGTCCCAGACTTCCCTCCCTTTCAATAGAGATGGACTGGTCCTTTTGTGCCCCACCCATGTTCTTCCCCGAGGTGTTGCTGTTGAAAACAGAGTTCAGTGGTACCTTGGTTCCCGAATTGCTTAATTGTCGAACAAATCGTCTCCCAAATGCTGCGAACCCGGAAATAAGTGTTCTGGTTTGTGAATGTTTTTCGGAAGCCAAACATCTGATGCAGCTTCCGCTTGAGTGCAGGTTTTGGGAGTCAAACAGACTCATGGAATGGATTAAGTTCGAGAACCAAGGTACCACTGTACTGGATTACTTGGTCTACTCCAGGAGTTCTGTTTGTACCATCTGGTATTCTGCCAACCAGAGGCAATGAGGCATAACTGGATTGGGTCTCTGTTGCCTTTTGCACTTCAGTCTCCCAGCAGAAGGAAGGCGGAAGAGGCTGCTGATAAATCTGAGGCTATCAGATTTACTCAGAAATTCAGAACAACCACGTTGCACCTTACTGTGAGCCCTCCCTCCCTCTCTCCCTCAAACTGCTTTGAGGGCTTGTTTTCTTCCATTTTTTCCTACCATGCACCCTTTGTGAACATGTCCTTCCACCTGCTGCCTGTCTTGAATTCTTGTCTCTTAGCTTCTTTTGGCTGCCATAGGCTTCGTTCCACCTAGATTTTAAGCTGATCCATGCATCCATGTAAGCATCACTTGTCACCTCTTATTTACTTAGCATTTAGCAACTCTCAACCAATTGCATGTACTCCCTCTACTAAATAATATTAAGTTTGACTTGACATTGGCCAGGGGTGGTCCTACCACTGGGTAGAGTGAGGCAAGGTGGCAGCAGTTGACAACCTCCCAGCCATTCTTCTTGAGACCATTGGCCATTCCCCTCTGCTGGAGAGCAAATCTATGTATACCACAGGCCCATCACATACTCCCTGGCTGCCAAGTGCACTGGAAATCCCACTGCCAGTGTTGAAGTAAGATTCAACTGCCTGTCCAGTCACGTAATAGGAGAGGGGGCATCTTGTCCATTGTCCCAGGCTCTTTCATTAGAGGGTTGAGAGACCACAGGCAAAATCCTCACACAGGCATGAAGTTTGACCTTGGCTCAGTCACTGTTTCCCATCCTAATCTACCTTACAGGGTTGTTGCAAGGATAACATGTGGTTGTGGAGAACCATGTAGACTATCTTAAGTTCTTTGGAGGATAAAGGTGAGACGGAAATGAAATACAACATGTTAAGGCAAGCTGCATTTTTTTTAATCCCAAACCTACATCTGCTGAACAGCTTGCTACTTTTTTAAAAAAAGCATTTGCCTGGTTTTTATATAAAATTGAACACATGGAGTGTTGTGGGGGAGCAAAATCTGCTTTGCCTCATCACACAGATCCTTTAAGCCGGTATCAGAGTAGGACTGGGGTGGGGAGGGGGGCTTTTTACGGCACTGAAGTACAGTGGTACCTCGGGTTACAGACGCTTTAGGTTACAGACGCTTCAGGTTACACACTCCGCTAACCCAGAAACAGTGCTTCAGGTTAAGAACTTTGCTTCAGGATAAGAACAGAAATCAGGCTCCGGTGGCACAGCAGCAGCAGGAGGCCCCATGAAGTGGTGCTTCAGGTTAAGAACAGTTTCAGGTTAAAAAAGGAACTCCGGAACAAATTAAGTTCTTAACCTAAGGTACCACTGTATAGTGAGGTTTGTCTCTGAATACCAGTTGCTGGGAATAACACATGGAGAGAGCACTGTTGCACTCATGTCCTACCTGTAGCTTTCTATAGAATTCTGATTGGCCACTCTAAGAATAAGATGCTGGACTAGATAAGCCATTGGCTCAGTGGCGGACTTGGGGCTCTCAAATTTCAGTGGCACCATGTGCAATGCTAAAATTTGGTGCCCCCCATCTCTCACACTCTGTTCTACAGCTGTCAAGGACTGGACTGAGGAGGAATGGTGGAGACCCCACCCCTGCACCTCCCAGAGAAGAGGAAGACAGTAGAGATTTACAACAGTGGTTTGCAGAAGGTCATGGCTCTGAGATAGAACAGGGGCAAAGCTGGGAGAGAATGAGAGAAGAAGAGTGGGGAGCAGCAGGCTGACACCTAATCATTAGAAAGCATTCCAGACCCCGCTTCTCCCAGAATCCAGAAAGCAGTGAAAGTGGTGGAGCAGAAAGCTAAAAAGCAAATGGCCTTAAGCAGCCACTGGAAGCGTGCTGTTGACAACTGAGAGGAAGGGGGGAGATTACTTGGAGCAACGCCATTACCCCGAAAGGCGACATTTCTAAGCTTCTCCCTGTGAACATTGAATAAAATACATTGGTAAGAGCTTCTTGTCTCTCTATTACTGGCAGGCTGCCATGAGGGGGAGGGATCAGATTTCCTGAAGCCTGACAACAGCACTGTTGTGGCACCCCCTGTTGCACGGAGTCCAGTGTGGCCAAACTGGTTGCGCTACCCTCTGTCTCTGATTGGCTGGAGCAGGGATGGGAGGGAGCAGATTTTGCTCTCTTCACCTGCATCCTTCTTTGAGATAAAAAGCACCCACGTTTCTGTTTGATAGTTAAACAGGCGGGCAGATGCTGAATACACACACATGCCTAGTTGGCCTGCTTAGGGTCCCTCCTTTCTGGGGAGGGACTTGAAGCTGTACCTCCCTGATCTGAAGCAGCATGCCAGCATACCCAGCATAACATTGATCCGTCATTTGTCATTTGCTCAATAAAGTATGGTTTTAGCTCATTGTCAGTTGCTTACAAAAACAAGGATGAAACAGCTTGTATTTTCATGAGCAACTGTTGCTCTCTGCAGAGACCGATACGGATGCCAACCAACCAATAAGTTGCTCTCTTTATAAAATGCCTTTAAAAACTAACTGTGAAAGTGATATAAGGAGTTGTTCATGTCACCAGGCACCACAACATTATTGGGAGTGTATTTATTCATTTATTTATTTAACTTGTAGCTATTAATTTTCAGGGCTCAAGTCACTCCATTGTGAAGAGAGAGACAGAAAGTGACATACACATCCATTAAAGAGCTCTCAAAAGAAACCTCCCAGAAATAAATGTACATGGCTAATGGGGAGGTGGACAAAAATAAGATGGTGGAGCAGGGGAGGGAAATGAAGACGATAAATCAACAACCCCACATGTGAATAACTCTTTGTATCCTGCCCCATCTTTGTCCCCAGCATGGTCCTTTGGGGGAAGTTGTGCCAGGAAGATCTCCAGCAGGTATGGTTTTGTCTGGTGGGCTTCTGCCAGAAGGTGATATTTGCCCTGAGGAGGCTCTTCTCAGCTGGTGGGAAGATGTGCCACATCTTAACACCTTCCAGCCCACCGGATTTGGGGTTTGGACCAGACCTTAAGAAAATAAACCAGCAAACCACATCCATGACCCCCAGAGAAACTCTGTGGATTATTATCCTGCTAGAATATGATAAAGTGTAGTTTCATAAAGGTGTTGAGCCCAGGAATTAAAAAAAGAAAAAACAGAAAAGACCTGAGGTGTGTTTTTCTAACCATCAATCACTGAGATGCGATCTACTGCTGGAAAAGCTGGCGGTGTCACTAGTATACACTGAAGAATTCATTGCTAATGATGAGTTGATTTCCCATTACTGTGGTAACATCAAAGGTGACAA
Source organism: Podarcis cretensis (assembly GCF_951804945.1). Lineage (NCBI taxonomy): Eukaryota > Metazoa > Chordata > Lepidosauria > Squamata > Lacertidae > Podarcis > Podarcis cretensis. The sequence goes on along the minus strand of NC_137170.1, from coordinate 72,483,291 downwards.
CTGATTCATTTGTTATGCTGCTGACATCAGTGTGTAAAAATTCAGTTGTGCTGCAGAGTTACCAGTGGTAGCGCATGCTGTGCTTTGCATGCTGTTGCAGTTACCAAGCCTCTGACATTCCTGTCTAAGCCAGATATGACTCTCCCTGAAGTAACTGAACTTTTAATAAGAGTGATGATTGTGGAGTGGGGGAGAGGGACCCGGGATGCTGTGATGTCTTACAGTGTAACTGGTTTGTTGTGCCAGGAGCTTTTTTAAGGAGAAGCCTGCTTTAGCACAAGTATGACAATGCATGGGGTTCCTAAATGCAAGGGTTCCTAAACTGTGGTCCATGGACCACTTGTTGACTTCATTCAGGTACTCCATGGCATGTCTGTAAAAATACAATTTAAAATCATGCAGCCCCTAGCACTACACATTAGAAGAGGCAGAAAAATCATTAAGTAGTCCATCAAGACCCTCAGCAATTTTCAAGTGGTCCATGAGTGAAAAAGTTTAGGAGCCACTGTGCTAAAGGGTTGTCACCCTAAGTGTGGTTTTATACAGCGGCAGTCCTACCATGAAGGAGAGTGAGGTGGTCACTGCAAGTAGCTGATTCTGGATGTCATGAAACAGCAATGAAATATTATTATTGTATTTTTTATGTTGGGGAGGGAGGGAAAGGTGCTTGTGGGATTTCCTACCTCAGATGCCAAAATAACTCAGCTGGCCTTGTGTCTTGTAATGGTGTGCTGTGCATTGTTATTACCACAGCAGTTACGCAGTGTCAGGCAAGAAGGGCAGACTAACAGAGCTGTGTGTCCAATCGTGCTTTATGAATTACGGTACTAGGTCACCAACATAGAGAGGTTTGTGAGAGTACATGGAATTACTGTACAGTGGATCAAATGCCCTTTGAATGCTGCAGAAAGGGGTTGTCTTTGGTCTTTTACCCATGTCATAGCACCCTTTCTAGTGAAACACCTTTGCTAATATTGCATGAAATTCACAGATGGCTGGAAGGGAAAGGAGAAGTGAGGTTTTTGCTTTCCCTTAAGAAGTGCTCTGTACTGGCTGAGATGATCGCACTGGCCATCTGTTCAGGGGCATGGGCTGCAGGAGCACAGCACACTCACCTCTGGGTGCAAGATGGGGAGTCCAAGAGAGAAGCCAAACCCATTTTCAGTCAAGAAAGATCTGGAAGCCTGTCTCTGTTGGATTTCAAGAGTAGGTGCCAGAGGGGCAAACAAGTGTAAGGGAACAGCTAGGGAGCTGTGAAGGTTCAGTTGGGGGAGCCAATGGGTGGAGAGGAAATGGGGAAAGCTGCACTGGGGTGGAGGCAAGCAGCTGGGTGGGAGAGAGGCAGCATGAATGGAAGGGGGTTGCCATACAGTCTGTCTCATTTTGCCACCTGAGACTTCCAGGTTCTGGCAAAGTCTTGCAAGAGGCATGTGAGAGGCAAGGTTCTCCCCAGAAGCCACTGCCGCCATTTTGTCTCACTTCTCCAGTGGTGGTGGGGCGCCTGTGGCAATGCTGGAGAAGTGGTTGTGGTGAAAGCTTCCAGTGAGATCTTGCAAAAGCCCCACAAGATCTCGCCGGAACCTGGAAGCTGCCCCTTCTCCTTGCTTCTCGGGCAGTAGCAGCGGGCGATCCATTGGGGGGGGGGGAGGTTGAATCTGCTGTCCCTGTGGATAGCAGACTGCTTCATGTTGCTTCATTCAAAGGCCAGCTCTGTTGCCATAGGTGCATGGTGCCAGAGAGATAGCCACGGGGACTGGCTATGGGGGGCGGGCGGGCCTGCCAAGGCTGTAGTGGTCAAGTGGGTTGGCAGGAGTGGGAGCCTGAAGAACTCCTTGGCTATGCGGCTCCAAGCAGTGATGCCCTGGGGGTCCTGACCCTGCTGCACTGCCAGGACCATCATTGCCATGCTCATTGAGTTTCGTGACATTGTAGAGCACACTTAAATCCTCAAACACTTCTTGCGTTTGCGTGGCCGAGGGTTGCAAACGGAATCTCTGCTGACTGACGCGAGGCTCGCCGCCGACTTCAACTCATCCGAAAAACCGGAGGGTTTTCCTTGACCGAAACGACGTGCAAAGCGGCTCTCACAGCAAAACATAGGAGTTCCGCACATCACTCTCTTTGCAACAACAACTTCTAAAAAACCCCCGAAATATAAAAAAAAATGCAAGTCCTTTCAGCAAAAAACTCACGGGGGGAATTTGAGGCGCGGGGGAGGCGGAGACTGAGAGAGGGGACGCGCGCGTGTGAGAGCCACCCCCTCCCGCCCGCCTCCGTGTGTAAGCAAGACCGCGCTCGCCAGGCGCTGGCTGCCCCGCTTGGCGAAGGGAGAAGCCCCCGCCCAGCTCATGCATATTCATAAATCTATTTGCATGCCGGCGCCCACCTCCTGACGGCCATTTGTAGCCGGAGCGGGGCTGCTGCCGCTTTCACTCTGCTCGCAGCTGCCGCGCCGAAAAGGAGGAGCCTGCAGCTGGCAGCTGCCTCCGAGCCGCCGCCGCCGCCGCCGCCGCCTGCGCTCGCTCGCTCGCTCGCTCGCGCCTCTCTTGGCCGGAGTCCCCCCTCGCTGGGCCTGTGGCGGTGGCAGCCCCGGAGCGGCGAGGCGGCGGCCGCGGCCAGCGACCCCCTAGCCCGGGCCGGGAGGTGCCCGCGGCGCCCCTTGCTCGCCTTCGCCTGGCCTGGGCTCCTCCTCGATGGCCGCGGGCTGCCGGGACGGCCCGGGGCAGGAAAAGTACCGTCTGGTGGTGGTGGGCGGCGGCGGAGTGGGCAAGTCCGCGCTCACCATCCAGTTCATCCAGGTGAGGGGCCTGCGAGGGGGCGGCGGAGGCGGCGGCGCCTCTTGCTGTGCTTCGCCAGGGTGGGGCGGCGGCGGCGGCGGCTCCGCCAGGCGGCCGAAGCCCCCTCCCCTTCCTCCGCGGGGCTGCCCGCAGAGTGGGGGCCCCCTTGGGGCGTGTGGGGAGCCTGCGCGCGCCTGGACGGGAGACGCTGCTGGGAGGGGCGAAGCTTCTCTCGCCTGCTGCCGGGGGAGGCCTGTGGCGCTGCTCGGGGCCAGAGGAGCCTGGAGCTTTTTGCCTGGACGGGGGGGCTGGGGGCGAAGGGAGGGGTTGCCCGCTGGCTTGGCGGCGACGTTGCTCCTGGGGCCTGGAGGCGCGCACAGCCGGAGGGCAGGGTGTGTGTCGCTGGTCCTGCTCCCTGCGCCAACTTCGACGGGGCGGCTGTGTTTGGCGAGACGTTTTTCGGCCCGTTGCTTCCGCGCGGCTGGGCGATTTCGGACTGGATGTGGGTCCGTCCCCCTTCCTTGGATAAGTGCCCCCCAAACTCGGCGGGCTTTACTTCCGAGGGAGCCCGCCGGCCACCGAGGCTGCTTCCCGTAGCTTCAGGCTCTGTCGGCGCGAAATCTCTGCTCTCGGATGCCTTTCCAGGAATTTGCTTTGCAACAGGTATGTTCCTTTAAGCACTGTCTGGGAACCGGCCGCGTTGGCAGCCAATGAGCTTTGGCGTGTGTTCAAAGATGTTTTGACTTTTTGCTTACATCATACTTGATGGAACAAAATCCTTCCAAGCAAAGGCGATGCGTTAAGAATCTCTCTTCCTTCTTAATTCCTCTTCTGGCAGGTGACGGGCGCGTTACCTCTGCCCAGGTAACCTCTCCTAAAGAGGTGATGCTTATTGAGCTAGATACGTATTATTTGCGTAGGAGAGTATTGGCATCTGCTTGAGGGCATATAAGTAGGAAAATACTTTGTGATAAAGTAGAAGCCGCTGCTTAAAAGGAAACGGGGAAAAAAGGCTGAACACTTATATAAAAAAAGCCCTTGATGCAATGTTTATTTAAGGTTTTCAGCCTTGATGTAATGTTTGCTTAAGGCTCTGAATGGATGAGGAGATTGACTGCTCTTGTTCAGCGTATCCAAGCCCTGTAGGGCACGAGGACCTTGAACTGAAGTGTGCCTTCCACGTTTATGTGTTGAAGTGGGAGGGAAATGGTCTCTTACCAAAGTAACAATTTCAGGTTGTCTTTTGTGTGTAGTTTATTTTTATTATTTATTTCAGAACATTTATATGCTCCTTGGTTGCAGTAAAACCTCAAAGGAGCTTGCAAAATATTGGTGTGCATATGTTGAGGGTAAACTAGGGACAGGAAATAAAATTCTTGTTATATAGGCAGTATAAGGCGGCTGAGGTTATGTTGCCATAGAGGGGATGGGAAGGAGAGGGGTGGTCTGGTGGTTGTGCACAGAAAAGTTGAGTGTTTCAGCTAAGGTGATCTGGCATTGTTGGGAATTGTTAACGCTTGGGAAGCATGATTTGTATATGCTTGGAAGAGATAGTAGAAATATTAGATTGTGTATCGTGTTTAGCTCATTTTGCAATAGATGGAAATGGAAAACAGGTTGATTCTGTGCAGCTTTGCACTTGGAGCACAAAATTTGTGACTACTAGTTCAGGGCAGCCATCAGGCACTTCATACTATTTTCATATGTCTTTCACTGTCTCTAACTCAACTGGCATATTAATGAAGAATTCCACAGCCCCATTGAAAGATAAATTGAAGCCTATTGCTTGCACCGCTGCATTCTGAAGATGGGAAAACTGTTAGATTAGTTCATGGAATGTATAAAATGCACCCCAAAACTTACCTTTATCTAGGATTTGAAATAATGAACTCCTGACAGAAGCCTGCAAGACTTTGAACACAGTGGTACTAACTTTTGAGTAAGCACACAGAATTGAAATGTATCTGACAGTTGCTGTGTTCTGACTCTCTTCTGATTTCATTTTGACTTGACGGAGAAAAAAAATGGAAGCCAAAGTGCAACCATAAAAGTATCCATTTACAGTCCTGCTTTGAGTTAAAGGGCTGTTTATGGTCATCTACACATAATGTTGGGTTTGTTCATCAGTTTGAATGTCTGCTGTCTTCTACTGCTGTTGCATGGTAGCAAAGACCTGAATAGCTTGCCTTTTCTGAAATGCTGGGTTTAGAATAATTGTAATCCCATTTTGTGCGGCTTATTGGTGGATATTTGCCAGTGGATGGAGATAATTAGTTTATCCCTGCATGGCTGAAGCTACAGTTGACAGATTACCATTCAGACTTTGTATAGTTTCCATAGATAGTACTGTCTGGATGCTGACTATGGCTATATATCCTCCTGTGTAGTTTTACATTCCAGAGGGGTGGGCATGTCAGTCTGCTGTGGCCAAAACAACTTTGGTTTTATGGCACCATAAAGGCTAGCAGGGATGTAAGCTTTTGTGGGCTAGATGCATCACTTGGTTTCCAAAGTTGGTTTTTGACACAGTGAGGCCAAAAGAGTACATAGAATCATACTCCAAAATTTAGTGCAGTAAGCCTCCACTGTTGTGCCATTAAAATATCTAAATCTACATACCTGCATTTAGCAAAGTACATGTGACTTTAGATGAGATCAGAGCAGCTGGATTTAACGACTGACTTTAAATCCTGACGCTGATGAGCTGATACTGCTCATTAGATTTCACTCGGGCAACACAGCGTCACAAGCAATCTGAGTTGCTTTCTAGATAGAAATGAGGAATAAGTGAGCTATTCTGTATCTTCTTTTTTTTTAATGGTGAGCTAAAATGTGTGTATTGGGTTTCAGAATATGCTCTAATCAGCTATGTGCAGATTTCCTGAAAGTTTTGTTCAGGCAAACATCTTAATTGACTTCCAATAAGTTTTGCTCACCATAGCCAATTAAAGTACTCTAAGCTCAGTTTGCTTTATCTAGGCTTGAGGCGAAGTAGAACATTTCTAGTTCTACTTTTGATGTAACTTGCATAGCACTTAGTTCAAGTTCACGTGTGATTTCATGTTGCTGTGGTGCAAGGGGAACATACATAGTGGCAAAATGTTCTACTTTGCTCTTGGGCAATGCTTAGTAAGGCTGCTGCTTTCATTGCATGCGAAACCCTGTGAGTAATGATAAAGGTCTGATATAATGTGCTAGTGAATCCTCAGATGTACTTGCACAACCTTTGCCAGATAACACAGCCCATCTACAGTGGGATTTGGGGGGCTTAACCTAGGTGCTCAGATGCAGGAGTATCATGGCTTTCCTAAAGCCCTGTGCCTTGAAATTGCTTTGCAGTGCATACAAAATTCTCTTCTGAAAGCTGGCTGCTGTGAAAGTGCAGCTGTGCTTGCTTTGGTGGTAATCTTTGTCCACACTGCATAGTAATAGCACAACTGTACCTGTCATCAGCAACTGCCTTTAATAGCAATGCATCACTATGGACTAAAGCTACACAAGCTGAGTGTTGTATTGCGATTACTCAGCCAAGCTTATTTTACAAACGCCTTCACCCTCTGCTGCAGCAATAAAAACTGACTTTCTTAAATGTTGTAAGGTTAGTTAGCCTGGACAGTGGCTTCATAGTAACAGCAGAGAAATCTAGATCATTTTTTGGGGGGGCGTTCATGGTACCCTTAATCATGCCAAGCATTTCACAATGCATTCATTGTCCAAGTAGCAAGTCTCTTCATAATTGATGCTGTAACCACTATAAACATTCATTTAGTTCTTCTAACTGTAAGCCAGGGTCTCTCCAGGGCTAGATAAAGTTATCACTACTGTACAAACTAACCCCAGTTCTTTTCTGTAGCAAGAGCTGGGAGGGGAGGGAGGAAAGAGACACTGTCATCTTTCTGGCAGGGAAGACAAGAATGAACTAATTGTGTGAAACATCCCAGGAGTGTATAAAACTTGGCACTTGCTGAGCGGTGTCCAGATCCACAGTGTGACCTCTTAACAGTGCAAAGAGTGTCTTGCCATTGGGAGTAGATGTAGCTTGCTGCTGGATTCAGAGGCAGGTGTTGTTTTAGGTTTTAATATATGAAACTTTGCATTGACTGCAGATTTTCATTGCTGCCATGCCCCTGTGCAGCATTCCACTACGGGTGTATCAGTGCCACATCCTCATCTTCTAGCCTGTCCCGGTCATACTAGACTGAAGTTCTCGTTCTCGTTCATTTTTTGTTATGGATTGAAGCAGCAAGAAGATGAAATGTGAATATATGAAATTCATATAGTCATAGCTGCAACAAACAGCAGCTTCCATTGTTTTATGTATTTATGAATTAAAATAATTATATTTCACAAATCGTTTAAAAATGTCAGTGGCTTTCAGCAATTGTCCATGGCACCATACAATAACTATATGAGAAGTTAAAATCAGAACTCAGTTAACTATTGTGGAAAGAATTCCTGCATGAGCCTGATGAATTAGAAAAGTTTTCAGCAGGCATTTAAAACTTGGCTCACAATGCACCCACTGAATGTCTTTTGGCAGAGTATTCTATAGGACTGGGCTGATGACACCACTAATGGTTTGGTTTCTTATTGTTGTCAAATGAGCCTTGCCAACTCTTGGAGCAACTAACAATGTTCCTGCAGGATAATCTTAGTGATTGATTACTCCTTAATTGTTGGAGCAGTAAGGAAAAGTACTAGCAGCATCACTTGGCTTAGCTTTATCTGTTTAAAGTTAATATAGCACTTAGTTCATAGCATGCTCTTTTGGCATGCAGGAGATCTCTACACCCTCCAGATTCAACACACATCATTCCTGACTATTGCTCTTACTGGCTGGGAGTTGTAGTTCAAAGCATTTGAAGGGCACCTTGTTGGGGAAGGCTGCTGCAGGCGTAGGTCATAGATCACATTCAGTTCCACAGGTGCAGTAATCGATTGCACTTGAGACGTTGGGCACTCCCACTGGATCTGCATAACCTTTCTCATAAGAGGTGCAGCTACTTCTGCAGTAAATGGTATAGATCCTTTGAACTTTGTAATTTCCAAATTGGTTACACCACTGACATACTGTACGAAATTAAGCCTGCAATTCAATACACTCTTACTTGGGAGGCAAGCTTTACTGAGTGAAGTAGGATTTATGTCTGAGTGAATGTGCTTTTCTTCTGAGTTCAAAATACCCCACCCAAAAAGGAAATTGTGCTCTTTGTGGCTGCAAAGATCCTGACTGGAATAAGGGATGAAACTGACCTAAAGCAATGACTTAGAAGGAAATCCAGGAAATAGATTTCTCCAAAGGCAAATATGTCCAAGAGAGACAGATATCTGCAATGGGGAGGCAGTTTCCTTCAGAAAAGGCCAGCCAAAATGATAAGGGGGTGGAGCAACCCCACTTTGAGGAAAGATTGCAGCATTTGGGGCTTTTCAGTTTAGACAGAAGTGTACAGTGGTACCTCGGGTTAAGAACTTAATTCGTTCCGGAGGTCCGTTCTTAACCTGAAGCACCACTGTAGCTAATGGGGCCTCCTGCTGCCACTGCTGCACAATTTCTGTTCTCAGCCTGAAGCAAAGTTCTTAACCCGAGGTACTATTTCTGGGTTAGCAGAGTCTTTAACCTGAAACTTCTGTAACCCAAGGTACCACTGTATAGAATTTTGCATCGCATGAAGAAGCTTTTCTCCTTCTCTCCTAACAGTAGAACTCATGGGGGGCATCCAGTGAAGCTGAATGTCGAAAGATTCAGGGCAGGTAGAAGAAAGTGCTTCTTCACACAGCACATAGTTAAACTGTGGAACTCACTTCCACAAGATGCAGTGGTGGCCACCAACATGGATGGCTTTAAAAGAAGACTGGACAAATTCTTGGAGGATAAGGCTATCAGTGGTTACTAGCTATACTTTGGAGGCAGCAATGCTTCTGAATACCATTTGCTGGAAACCACAGCAGGGGAGAGTGCACTTGTGCTCAGGTCCTGCTTGTGCCTTTCCATAGGCATCATGTTGGCTAGGATGCTGGGCCAGATGGACTATTGGCCTGCATTTATTTCATATCAAATCCCCCCCCCCCCCGGAAGATTTAAAATTTTCCTGCTAGTGCCAATGCAAAGTCCATCTTTATTATACCCATATTGCAGAAGGTGGGGCTTTGCCTTCTGCAAAGTAACCAAAAGCCATGTCCATATTCACAACAACCCTGAAGTGTAGTCCAGCATTACCCTGTCTTGTGTGTGTTCTAGAGAAATGCTGTTGGAGGGGCAGTAACATTGATTGCAGCAGCAGTGCACTTAAGGGCAGGGAAGGAGGGTGCAGGGAGCTTGGGGAACAACAACAACAACAAAATAGCAGCAGGTGGAAATATATAATCTGGATGCCCATGCATAGACAGAAGGTCTCCCTGCTGAGAAACAATGGAGGAATAGACCTGGCAATAACCAGTTTCTCAAGAGGCAGGTCTGCTCACACCTCACTGCCCCACAGTCACCAGGTCTACCAGAAATGGAAGAAGTGTTCTTGGATGCTTCTTCTGTAATAGGCACATCTATTTTCTTGTTTATTTTCTTGGGAATATTTACTTTGGAAAAATTCCTGTGACTAAGACATGCTCTGAGCAGAACCATCGATATAACAAGTCACTTAAGTTTGTTGCTTTCGTAGATTCTGAAGGATCTATTCCTGAGTATGGCTGACTTTGGATATCCCCTGTCAAATCTGCAAGAGCAGAGCGCACCTCCAATTTGATTCAAGGGGAAGAAGTGTTCCTCCATTCCCAGAACATCCTGAATTAAGCACAACTGAGATCAGGGTAGCTATGTCAAGCTGAGGGGCTGAGTGCAAAGATGCCTAAGATGCAATTAGCCGCTGGTGTTCTTGAATATCCAAATCCCAGCAAATTGCTTGGAAAAGCAACCTGAATAGACTCTTTGCTTTAGCTTGGGATAAGGTAGGGATAAGTTGCTTTGTGGTGTTGGTTATGCTATAGAATGCATGCAGCTGTTGCAGAGCTTTCCCCCAGCTGTCGTGCACGGTTTGTCACAATATACCCTGCATTTTCTTCCCACTTAACCCTCTTAACTTTCTGAGTTTCTGTGCCCAAAGGAATAGGGGTTAGTGGATCCTCAACTTTTTTTTTTTAAGGAAAACTGCAAACAGTTGCTTGCTTCCTAGTTCATTTAGGCTTAAGTTGAACAGTCTGTAGCTATTACTTAGAAGAAACATTCCAAAAGTACACTCTGTGTATACAAAATGTTAGAAATGTGTTGCTACATGTTTGATTTTTCTTTAAATTGCATGTGTAGAACAGCAGTTAAAGAAAAGTTTTTAAACTTGTTTTGATTTTTTAAAGTTTATGTAACCTGCCCTGAGACCTTGCAGCAAAGGGTGGGAAATAAATAAATAAATAAATAAATAAATAAATAAATAAATAAATAATAAAAGCTCATTGTTGTGCACTCTGCTGATTAGCTCTAGTTAATTTAATATCCCCAGTGATAGTGAATCTGAATCTGTCTTTATTTGTTGTTGTTGTTGTTGTTGTTGTTGTTGTTGTTGTTGTTGTTTAGTCATTTAGTCATATCCGACTCTTCATGACCCCATGGACCAGAGCATGCCAGGCACTCCTGTCTTCCACTGCCTCCCGCAGTTTGGTCAGACTCATGTTTGTAGCTTCGAGAACACTGTCCAACCATCTCATCCTCTGTCGTCCCCTTCTCCTTGTGCCCTCCATCTTTCCCAACATCAGGGTCTTTTCCAGGGAGTCTTCTCTTCTCATGATGTGGCAAACCAACAAATCCTAAATATGTGGAATTCCTCTTTTATAAAACATGTGTTTGTTTTGACACACTATTTTGACCAGAGTCACTGTTACTGGTGTTCCAGCTTAGACTATCCAGATAAGATACAACTTATTTCTATTTCTGAAGCAGGTGGTAATGTATATTGGGGCTTGATATATTGTCCAAAACAGGTTTGAAGTCCCTATTGTGATATCAGTTGCATAATTTTTGACCTGGCAATATATCACAAATCATAATGTTTGTGCGTGTGCACGCGCGCGATGTGGGAAAAAACCATGAAACCAGTCAATGCCTCTATACAACTCCATTCTTATTTCAGACATTGTGATATATTGGTATATCATGGTGCTACATGACTAGACTAAAAGCCGAAAGGGGTCAAAATAGTGTGTGTGTCCCCAAACAAGAGGCTTTTCTGGTTAAGCAATAACCACAAGACATCATGGATTTCTTGATTAGAGAATGGCAGTTAACACCTACCATACTTTCACACTGTATATTGTCTGATTCCAAGGGAAATCCATGTTTCTTGGCTGTCACAATCATACTGTTACATCTGCTGCAGGACTGATTCTGAGAGCCTCATATTCCAGATGAACTATCTGGAACACACAGGCTCTGTCTGTGTAGGAGGCTCCAGGTTCTTGGACAGCTGGGCTGCATGAGAGCTGTTTCAAGATGGACCCATGTTTAAATAAGGTAGCTTAATATATTCATCAATTTAAGAGCTCCTGGTTTGCCAGCTTCAGTAATGATGTTCAATCCGGAGTGGAATCTGTCTATTGATCTTGCTATGTTTATATATTTCCTTCAAGAAGCACAAGATACCCTCATGTCTTGCAGAGGTAGTGACCTCTTCTTTAAGGGGCCTTCTAAAAAGCAGGCAGTTTTGAAACTTTGCATTGTTTTCTGAACAGGTTTCTTGCGATGGGGTAAAGGAAGTGGTTAAAGCTTGTTAAAACTTAGCTAAAAATATCAGGGGAGGTTTTTGGTTGCAATCCATGCCTCTTGAAAGGAAGCTTTAACACCCTGTATCAGAAGGACTTGAGTGATTGCCATTTAAACAAACAAAACAGAAGTTTGGATTGCAACTTACGCAGTTAACGGCAACAGCACCAAATAACGATGTGGTAATGCTTGGGGGAGAATTTGCTAACTAGATAGAACCAGAGGGCTCAGAGTTCGAAAGAGATCCATGTTTACTGCTGCAGACTGTGCCACTTGAAAGATCGGAGAATATTTTTATTGTATGTAGGGGGCGGCACCAGCCTTATATTTACAGCAAATTATAACAATCACGGAGTGAATGTGAGGCAACTTTAAATTGAGGTATTTTCTGCGCAGAAGTGGATAATACTCATTTCATACACCCACTCAGGGCTTTTTTTTCAGCTGGAACTTGCTGGAACTCAGGTGGGTGCCACTGCTATTCTAAGAGAGCAAGGGAGGTGTTCGTGGTGAGTTCCGGTACCTCTGCACTGCACTCACTAATTATATTTATGTGTCTTGCTTTTAAGTGAATTTCTTATTGTGTAATGGCGATGAGTTTCAATTGTATTATGTCTCATTGAAATCAGTTATGATGAAAGTTAAATTAGAAATGTTCTAAAGATGAGTGGATGAGGTGCAGCCTTATTCCCAGTTGGAGATGGGCAGTGAAGTGGTGGATTGCCGCTGAATTTTCACACTGCTTCTGAGGAATGTGGAGCATCTATAACAGGGGTCCCCAAACTAAGGTCCGTGGGCCAGATAAGGCCCAAGGGACTCATTTATCTGGCCCGCGGTGACCCCCACGGCCCGCTGCCACCGCCCGCTCTTACCGGCGCTGCGCGGCGCGGCTACCCACTTCTGGGTTGGAGGAATACTAGAAATAGCTTGTGCGCATGCGCAAGTGTTATTTCTGGTGCACATCGGGTCGGAGGAGGCCCGTGCACATGTGCACAAGCTATTTCTGGTGCTCCTCCGACTCAGAAGTGCGCTGGAAATAGTGTGTGCGCACGCGCTCCACCCCGCAATTGGCACTGGAAACACCGGTCCGAGGTGTTTTAAGTTTGCTGACCTCTGCCCTATAAAGTGCACTGGGAACATTCCCCTTTCTGGCTGCAAGATCACAAAGAGACCTGGAACTCACCAAAGGCAGGAAGGGATGCTTAGAACAATGAGTTGTAGAAAGCAAATCTTTTGACTCTTTTTGTTTTTTTAATGACAACTAAATCCCCTTTGTAGAGCCTATGAGTCTCGCAAGTGATGGCTGTAAATTCACGTGCGAACACCACGTTAGCTCTATAAACAGGTATGTGTTGTAATGGGTATTGCCAGTGACATGCCTGTGCATCAATTTCAAAAGTTTGTAGCTATATTAAGATAGTTTCAGTTTTTCAGTATGAAAACACATTTTTTTCTCGCAAGTCAGGGTAGTAAAATGGCACTATATAGTCAGACCACTTCCCCTTGGGGTTAATCTGGTAACTCCCTGGCATGCTGCATTCCATTCATTTTGTAGTTAACTCAAGCATGTCCTTCCACTACTACTTTAAGCTGCAACCCAAGAGGTTTGGAGATCCTGCAGTCTTGAAAAGCGTCTTTTGTTTGCTAGATGGGAATTGATAAGAGTGATAACAAGACAATGCTATTTTTGTCTACAGAAGTGCACATTGGGCTGTTTGGACCATCCTCACCAGTTTGGGAGGTAAATCTGTAGGGGTGAGGGTTAGAGCTTGGATGAGCAACATAGCTTTAAATAGGTGTCCTGATGAGCTCTCAAAGCTAAGTTTGACTTTGCAGTGATATTTTAAACAGTTTTATGAATTTGAGAAAGCTCTCGAGCTATTTCAAAACATGTAAGAGTTTGTTATATAACCCTTTCTGGAAGGATACATTCGAATTGATTTTCTGCTAGCAAAGCTTGGAAGCTGTGAAGGGAGTGAGTTGAGCATGCCATCTTTGTGCAAATGGGATAATTTGCACCAAACGACTGAACAAATAACAGAGAGAGAGAGAGCACCCAAAATATGCTTGGCTGCCACTCAACTAAATGGGACCTCAGTGCACATACCTGTGTGCTGGATGGGCCAAGCACTTGATTGTAGACTTCCTTCATACAGATAGCAGTGTTTATCCTTTATGCACAGCCACAGCACTCCTCCAACTACAGGGTGACAGCTGTCAGTGCTTTAATAGTTTGGTTTCATGCCCTATAATTACAGCAAACCTGCTGTTGGAGAGAAGGGAGCAGGAAAAACAATCCTCCTCTTCTTCCCCACTTCTTCTTGGTATACTTAAGGAAGATCAAGCTGTCAAGAGGCTTGCCTTCCACTGACCTTTATTAAGCAAGGGGATAATACTCTGTACCTTCTCCTATCTGGAATGTCACACTATGGAAGGAGCTGAATTTGCCTCTTGGTTAACAATGTGTTGAAACAAGCTTTTAAAAAATGCAGTGTGTGTGGAGAGAATCTGTGTGCTTGGATAGCAGTTGCTGTCCTTACTGTGTGCCCTGGATGCATCGGAGTACGTTTGAGAGATGTGCTATAATGAGTTCCTTATCCAAAACTCTTGCAGGAATTTTCCAGTGGTGATTTGGAAGGTGAAGTAGAAGTGGGTGGGGGAGGGGGAGGGGGCATTGTCAAAAGGGGGAGGGGTAGAGGGTGAAGGCTAAACATTGTGACAGCTGCACAAATGGCAGAAATTGACAGGTAAATTTGTACCTTATGGAAAGTTCAGCGATGGGGAAAGATGCTGTTGTTCTTCTGCCTGCTGTGCGATTGTTAAAAAGGCTCAAAAGCATCTACCCCTTTCAAAAATTGGCAACTCTAAAAGTGCTCAAATTGCAACATGTTGCAATGAAGAATTAATTTCTAGCTCTCCATTCCAAATAGGTAATAAGTGGGCTACACACATTAGCAATCTGATTTTGGGTTTGATCATTAAAGAGGCCAATAGGTAAAGCTGGAGTATGTACACTTTTGGGTAGCTTCTCCAAAAAGACAGCAAAGCTCCATCCAGTGTTAGGTGAAGCAAGGAATGTGACCCTTACCATTGGACAACCGACTCCGTTCTAGTTTCTACACCCCTCATCTCTTCAACCTTCATCCAGGGAAGAGGCACAACTATAGTTCAAGAACAGGTTAAACCCAGGCAAAAACACTTAAGGAGGGTGCAGAGCACTTAAGGAGGGGCATGGCATGGGGAGAGTCCTGAGGGCCACAAGTAGAATGGCCTGGAAGGTCACATTCGGGCCAAGAGTCTACTCCCCTGCAATACAGCTCTTTCATAGATGCTAACTTTGTGTTCTTTCATTTACCAAAAGCAAAAAAAGTGCCAAATAACAACTCTCAGAGCTAGTTCTGTGGCACAAGTGCACAGCTGACAGCTCATCAGGTGTCTCAACAGAAATAGTACTTGCTTACACACACACTATTTTAAACTGATAACTTTTATAGAAAGTGAACAATAATAACCAGTGTGCATTTGGGAATCTCTTCTGTTTGGTATTCTGTAGAAGCTTCTCTTAAAATACTTCTAAGTAGTTTAATTTGGAGCTCAGGGGCACCAATACCCAGTTGTATGGCTGCTACAGGCAAGCTTTCATTTGACCAACAAATATATGTTAAGCTTGGGAGCATTTATTATAAGTTAAGCATTGCTTCCCCTTTGCTCATGGAAATTGGGCTGCCTGCAATAGCAAACAAATGCATTGTCTCCTCCTGTCTCAGTTCCTATGAGTTCTTGCTGTAGAAACCTCTCATGTGCTAACAGTCCACACTGGAAAGTGTGTGCTGATTCTGTGCAGCAAGCCTAGTCCAACTGGGAAATGATCTCTTTGTAGATTTAACAATTATAGTTTTATATCTGGCTTAGGTGCAAGTGTGTATGTATGTATGTATAATTAAAATATGTATGTATAATTAAAAGGGGCATTCCTGGAAGTGGTGATCCAAAAGACAATGCACTGACAGGCATAGGCAAGCTGGGCCCTCCAGATGTTTTGGGACTACAACTCCCATCATCCCTGACCACTGGTCCTGTTAGCTAGGGATGGTGGGAGTTGTAGTCTCAAAAACATCTGGAGGGCCCAGTTTGCCTATGCCTGCACTATGCAGTATGAAATAAGTACTTGCTAGCAGTTGACTGGCATTTTAAATTTCAAATAAGTCCAAAATTTAGAAGCTCCAGATGCCTTGTTTTTTTATTGCATGATTTGGGTTTATCACTATTATTATAAGCTCCAATATTCAGCACGGCATTTTTGTGAGATGACTTGGCAACCTTATGACCCTGGAGCTGTATTGAAGTAAAGAACCCCTTTGAAAGCCATTCTGGTATTCAGAGGTTTGTGTGTCTATGCATTGTATTCTCTTCTCCATTCATTCTTCTACTTTTAGATCCTCAGCAAGGCTTTCACACAGGTTATCTGTAACCTGAGAACAACTCACATGTGGGAACTTACTCATGCAAATAACAAGAAATGAAAATAAGTTGGGGCAGGAGCCCTCAAGGGGAAGTACCTTTCTGGAAAGCCCCCAGCAGTAACTATCTTAATACACATCTGTTGCTATTAAAGGGGCTGAATTTTCTCCTGATTTTCTGACGGATCCCCCTCATGTGCCCTGAACTCTTAAAGTAGGAAAGTCTTTAGTGAAGTTTTGTAATGCAAGCTTCATATCTGGCTTACTCCTGGAGTCTAGACTTAATGTTCTATGGCTCTGAAATCAGTAGGCATGGTGAGCACTCTCACTTTTTGTAACTACAAGCTACTTTGCATAGATCTATATTGATTGCGGAGCTGTGGATAAAAACAAAGCTGAGCGGTCAACGTTTATAGTTTTAAACTTTCAAGATAAAATTTCCCTGCATGCATCAACACTGAACATCATCCAATCAGCACTAGAACTTTACTTAATATACCGGTAGTTATGGAGGGGAAGCCCACCCAGCACCAATATTTCCAAAAAATCCCAAGTCCATAGCATGCACAGTGCTCAAACATCCCTATAGTGGCTACTTGTAGACTTCTGGTTCTCAGATACATTTATGGTTCTTGGAAATCTTGTGTGTGTGTGTGTGTGTGTGTGTGTGTGTAAGTGTGTAAGTTTTGTTTGTTTTTGAAGTTCCTAGTATTACTCCTTTTATTCTGGAATTTGATAGATAACAGTGGTTACATCTTGACTTTCTAGAGCTTTTTCATGCAGATACTTCCAAATTTGATAGGTTTACTCTTCATCTGGAGACTGCCCAGTTGTAACACTTCATTAGCCCAACCAAACGTGTTTATTTGTATTATGTTAACGTAGTAATTGTAAGGACGCAGGTGGTGCTGTGGGTTAAAGCCTCAGCGCCTAGGGCTTGCCGATCGAAAGGTCGGCGGTTCGAATCCCTGCGGCGGGGTGCGCTCCCGCTGCTCGGTCCCAGCGCCTGCCAACCTAGCAGTTCGAAAGCACCTCCGGGTGCAAGTAGATAAATAGGGACCGCTTACCAGCGGGAAGGTAAACGGCGTTTCCGTGTGCGGCTCTGGCTCGCCAGATGCAGCTTTGTCACGCTGGCCACGTGACCCGGAAGTGTCTCCGGACAGCCCTGGCCTCTTGAGTGAGATGGGCGCACAACCCCAGAGTCTGTCAAGACTGGCCCGTACGGGCAGGGGTACCTTTACCTTTACCTTTAGTAATTGTAAAGTGATTGGCTGTGAACTGCAGGTATTTACATTCCCATCTGGAATGGTACCAGACACACTTGGCTAAGGAAGTCTTGAGTTTCTACTCAGGGAGTAGGGCATTGGTTAATACAAAGCAGTAGTGGGCTCCCAAACTTTAACAGCAGCAATGTGTGTTGTTAACTTCTTGCAGTCTTTTGGAAAAAAGTGGTTAAGGTATTTTTGACTGTTGTGTGGCTTACAGTAGATAAAGGTTTTTACACAATTTCTTACTGAGCCGTTGTTCATTCTGTTAATGGCAGCGTATAATTTGTGGCTCAGCATGGGGAGAGGGAACCATTCAGTAAAGAGAATAAAGCTGCTTGTCAACTCTCATTCCCAGTGTATACTTCTAGTCACTATGATGTTAGAGTAATCTCTCTGATTTGTGTATTTATCTCTAGTGTCATCAGACATTGTACTAATACCTTTTGTTAACTTAATCTCAGTGGTTCTGATCGTTTTAGCAAAGTCTGATCCAGCAAACAATGACATAGGGAACTAACCACACTCTCTTGAGGCAGAGTCTTTATAAATATTAATTTCTCCACTAATGCTTAGTCATTAAAAAACAACAACCTGTTCTTCAGTAATGTAAAGCATAAAAGAAGCAAGGGTCAACAGTAACTAATCTGTTCTGGTTGGAGCATAAAGAGTCAATGATCTTTCTGTCCGATTCATCTATTCATGGTATCCAATGCACTTGTCCCAATTAGAGCAAGGATTTATGCTTGGGCAATGGAACTTTCCCCCTTATGTTCTCCCTGCCCTCACTAGATCTGCTCTGGAGAGTTGGGGTAACCCCTGTAACAGATTAAGGGGCTGCAAAGTAGGAGAAGAGGGGGAAAGTTCCCTTTCACATGCATAAATCTTTCTTCAATGGAACAAGTTCTGTAGTGCTACATTCGAAGCATGCATTTGGCACAAATCATTTGATAGAGTGTATGCTGTAGAAGATGCACCAGCCAAAACAGGTTTTCAAAGGATGGCTATGTTATGAGAACAGACGCTATGGCAGAAGTATGGAATGTCCATCTGATGGGTTTCCAGGTGGTCCTTCCACAATATACTTTGTCGCGACTGGTTCTTGGTAGGCAAGAATAAATATCTGAAGGCAGATGCTTTCATCAGAGTGTCATAAATTTTATGTTACCACCAGTTGCTGAACATTTTATTCTAAGCTTCCCCTGTCCTGCAGAAAACAACTTTGGTACAACTCTCACCAACAGTCCTGGGACTCTTTCTGGAAGGAAGGAAATTGAAAGTGACAATGGAGAAAAATGGGAGGGAGGTGTAAGCAACAGGGAAAGAAGGGGAAAGTGGCCTGGAGAAGATGAAGGGTGCCACGGGGAGGACTTGACACAGTACAAAATTCTTCTTCACTTTTTACTTCTTATAATTTTCTCACCCACCTCATGCTTTATTAAACTTCATGTCCAGCTACACAAAAATGTAGTTCCCACTGAACAGTCTTCACCCACCCAACTGTATTATTTTTTTTTTTTTTTAAATGCCTCCCTGCATGTTAGAATAAACTCTGACCTTACTGGCATTTTTGAAATTCCATTCAGACTAACAATAATGCTGAAATAAAGGATTATTGAAATAAAGGTCCTGCCACTTGTAGCTGAAAAGCAGTAGCACCATAAGAAAAATGTCAGGTCTGCTTCGTTGGTAGATGTAGAAGCAGCAAGGAGTGACAGAATGAGCTTTTAAACACTTGCATGAATAAAATATGGAGATGAAGAAGATGGTTGCCGGCTTCTGTTAGCACCCTCATCCCTAAGCATGTGTGTTTGTGTGGGTCTAAAATAAAGAAGATTTGAAGGGGGGAAGCCTCTGAATCTTAGCCTACAGACTGACAGAATGTTCTTGACTACAGGCATCTCCCCACTTGCACATGGTCAGCATGTGACATATGTGGGCCCACTGACACACACGCCAAAACAGCGCTGCGGGGGGGGGGGGGGCAGAATGGACTGGGGCGGGGTTTGAATGGGGGAAGCCCCACTTGTGTGCGAACCAGAATGGAGCCCCCACATAAGTGAGGATTCTCCTGTACTTACACATGCACAAGCATGGTTGCTCACAGTAGGTAGAAGTTGCTACCATGTTGGCAGAGGTGGATTTAGGGGAGCGCCGCTGGTTTGGTCACACTGGGCATGGAGCCTTGAGGATGCTGCAGGGGATGCTGCAAGCTTGATTCAGAATGGAGCACTAGACGTGAGGAGGCGAATTTTGGTGTCACACAGGGCGCCACTGCAATGTGAGATCCCAAAGTCCACTGATGTGATGAAAGTGATGTGTGCTGGAATGAAATTGGTTCCTGGTCTCTTGGTTTCTCCTCCTCTTTTCATAGGTTGGTGAGGCACTTCGAGTTATTGGGCAAAATGCACATGGGCAAGTGGTCTGTTAAAATGTTGTTTCCTAGTGACTTTGTGGACTTAACTTTTGGAATAGCCTTGCAAGTATTTGAAAAATAAAATGCTGGTTCCAGTTGTTTAGATTTAATCAAGCACAGAATTATACGCCCATAAATATGTATTGGAAACCAAGGATAAGACATCCATATAAAATGAACTTGAATCTGCCCATGTGTGCTCTGGAGCTATTCTCCTTAAGGTAGGTAGACTTGGGCTTAACACTATGCTTCTGATATGGACATGGAAGCATACCCAGGAAAGTAAAGACATGGGGGGGCATTTTGCTTATCCAGGTATTTACAGAAAAGAGGCCTGGATCCCTCTTCAGTATCTGCAGTGCTTGCCTGCCTTTACTGAGAGGATAAGAACAGTCATAGATAGCTGCATGCAGATAGCTGATGTTACAACTAGCCATGGGTTACAATCGTTAGCAGGTAGGGTAAGTGTCTGGGTATTCTTGACGGTATCCCAACCACAGGGAATCTCATTCCCAATGTTTGCCACATTGGCTGCCCTCAACCTGCTGCTGCTTCAGTTCTGCAAGGTATCCCAGTGCTAATTGCAACCATAAGGATAGTATTAGTTGTTTTCTGTCTATGTGAATTGGTTGTACTTTACAAATTGTTCCCTAGATAGTAAAAGCTTTGTAAGAATCTCTCTCTGTGTGTGTGTGTGTGTGTGTGTGTGTTTGTGTGTGTTTAGAGCTGAGAAATAATTGACCTGTGACTTTGGCATGCTTATGAAAGGATGTGGGACGTGAGGCATAGACACTGATTTTGTTTCACTGGTATCCTATTTTTATAAATATTATGAATCTAATCCAGTGTTCTTTTTTTTATCCTGAGTTCTTTTAGGTGAATTATTATCAATAGCAGGGATGATCTTTATGAGCAACATGTAATTGAATGCATAGTCTCAGGGGAGAAAGTCCATAATGAACCCTAGTCAGAGGATTGATCAATAGTAAGAACCAGCCATTAATCAACTACTTTAATTAGACTTGCTATTCTGAAATGCTTCATTTCTGTACAAGTACCACTGTTTCTGGGACAAAGCATTTTTCTTTTCATTGGGGGAGGAGGGGGGAATCCAAGAGTGACTTGAAACCAGATGCTATATGGCTATAGACCATGTGATTGGTGGCTCAAATAAATGTGTTCAGGTAGCCTTTGACCTCATATCTTTTGTATGCCCTCACATTATATTTACTTAATGGATTTTGCTGGGCAGAAGATATAAAAGCAATTAGAACCTAGATGCAGCCTTTTATATGTAAGCAATTTGTGACATCTGAATTAGTCTCCCCCCCCTTTCTTTGCAGGAGTTACACCTGCCAAAAAACCAGCAGCCTTGTGCTGCTTTTCTATAGTCCCCCACCCCAAAATAGCAGCTTGAGAGCTTCTTGCCATTCTAAAACTTGGGTTAGGGGACTTCCGGTCGGCGCCAGCGCTTAATGGCGGCTCTCTCCCCGATCTCCGGAGAGAGGGCTGCTTCACGAGTTCGGGTCTGACCGCTACGGCGAAGCGGGGGCCCCTAAAATCACAGGCGCGGAAGCCTGTGAACAAGGAGACTCGGTGGGCACCTTTTGCGCCCCCCCTTACTGCAAAAGAGCCTTTTTAAAGGCTCCGGAGGAGCATCGGGGGATCGTGCGGTGCTGAGAGTCACTACCCAGCCCGTGAAGTGAAGCCGCGTCGCCATAAGCGGAGAGCGCCGATTCCTTCCTGAAATCTGGACTGAAATTGAAATAGCCGTAAGTAGGATTGGGAACCCTACTGGGATTATAAAAAACGTTTGAAATTTGGCTGAAAACGGGGATGGTAAATAAAGGAAGTCTGCCTCCCCCGGTTTGCATGGCTTTTAAAGCAACGGAACTGGAAAGCTGCAATTGAAGGAAAAGTAACTTTGAACTTTAGAATTATTTAACTTTGGCATTGAACTCTAACTACCCCTCCAGCAAGCAGGAGCAGGGGGGGAAGAAAAGGAAACTTGGCTTAACCTGCTTGAGAGGAAATTTAAGTGATTAATTCCTGCTGTCTCTGACTCTGGGAACAGACTGCCTGGGTGAAGCGCTTTGACAGGAACTGTCTGACAAAACCTGCTGCAAAGCGGAGAGCTCAAATAGATACAATTTTTGGGACTTTACAGAAATATTACTGTTGCAATTGGAAGACTGAAAGTTTCTAAAAGACTGAAAGTTTCTAAAAAAAAAAAAACCTCTCTCCAAGAGGGTTTTTGGTTTCTTTGTTTCTTCTGCTTATTGGACACAATGTATTGCTCCCTCTAGAGGGCTGAAAGATTACAGTTGTAACATAGACTGTCAAATAAAAACAAGTCACTGGATTTTGCTATTTAAGAGCTGTTCCTGTGGGAACGACCTTGGGACATGAGTGGTTCCGCAGAAGACATAACGACAAGATCTAAGGCTAAAGCTGCACAAAAGAAAAGAGGCTCAATATCAGGCTTACTGCCAACAGGCACAGCTGGACAGGAGAAAGGAATAAACGTATTCATGGATTCAGTGACTCAAGCATTACTTAAAATAAATGAATCTTTAGAAAATTTGACTAAGCAGAGCACGGAGAATACCAAACAACTGACAGAACTTACAACAAAATTGGACTTAAATACCAAAAGCATTACATCTAATACAGAAACCATAAACAAATTGGTTCAAGAAAACGCCACAATTTGAAAAATTGCAGAAGAAGCTAAAATTACTGCAGAAACTACACAGGAAAGTCTAATACCAGTCTGTAAGAAGTTGGACCAGCATGAGGCGGCCTTGTCTTTGTGGGAGATGCAGAGGAAAGAGAAGAATTTGAGACTTAGGTTGGTCCCTGAAAGTGAAGGGGACAACCTAGTGGACTTTCTCACAAAAGAATTATCAGAATTTTGGCAGGTAAACTCAGAGGAAGAAGATTTTAAGATAACAACCGCCTTCAGATTGGGCAGAAGGCAAGGCAGGAAGATCCCAAGGGATTGTCTGATAACTCTGAGATCTAAAGAGGAAAGAGATAAAATTTTAAATTTACATTACCAGAGAACCCTTCAGATTGGAAATGCTTCTGTTCAAATTTATAAGGACATCCCAAAATATATTCTGGAGGTAAGAACTTATTTTAAGAATCTGGTTGACCTGCTGAAGAAGAATAACATACCTTTTAGGTGGGAATTTCCACAAGGTTTGTCTTTTAACTTCAAAGGAAAGAAAGTCAAAATAAGAACAGTGCAAGATAAAGAACAATTCCTAGACAGAAACGAGGAGGACCTTGTGAAAGGAGTGCTAGACTCGACCTCTGACACAGACCTTGGAAACTTGACATTTGGACTGAAGTCACCAACGGAAGAAGAACAGCTGCAGGGAGCAGCTGGAGGTAACTAACTAATAATGTCTCTGCAATTTTTAACTTGGAACTGTAATGGACTCAACCTTCCCAGAAAAAGGCGTGAGGTCTTTCATATCTTGAAAAGAGAACAATTGGATTTGATATGTCTACAAGAAACCCACGTAACAAGGGCACACAGAAGACTACTTATAAATTAAAGATTAGGACAAGAATTTATTTCATCAGACAAAGTTAAGAAAAGAGGAGTGGTGATTTATGCAAAGGAAAAATTGGCCCCAAAATTGATCTTTAAAGATGAATATGGAAGAATTCTGGCAATTGAGATACAAATCCAAGGAGAAAAACTCCTGATAGTGGGCATCTATGCACCAAATGAAGGGAAGGCAGAATTTTACAAGAAATTGCATGAGACATTAACGGATTATTTGGATTATAAGGTGATCTTATTAGGAGATATGAATGGCGTGGTCTCTACAAATATGGATAAAGCACAAAGACAGGTGGTCTCTAAGGACGGGAGACTACCTAAGACCTTTTTTGAAATGACTGAAAACATAGACCTGATTGATATCTGGAGAACAAGAAACCCTCTTGAGAGAGAGGGAACATTCTTTTCAGAGGCACAAATGACATGGACAAGAATAGATCAAATATGGATTACTAGTGGAATGGCTCCAAGGATAAAAAAGGTGGAAATCTGCCCAAGGACATGCTCCGACCATAATGCAGTGAAGATGGAAATGAAACTAACAACAGCTGGATCCTTCAGATGGAGAATGAATGACACCCTATTCAGAGAGGTGGAGATTTACAAAAAGGCCCAAAAAACCTTGAAGGACTACTTTGAGATAAATCTGAGGACAGAGGTTGAGAAAAGAGTGATTTGGGACGCAAGCAAGGCCGTGATGCGAGGTTTTCTGATACAACAGAACTCTTTAAAGAGAAAGAAACAAAATGAAAGGAAGGATAAGATTCTGGAAAAAATAAAAGAAGGAGAAAAGAAACTGAGGTCTAAACCAAAGTCTCATGAAATTCTGAGAGAAATTAAGTTCTATCAAATGCAATATATGGAATTGATGAACCAGGAGATAGAATGGAAAATCAAGCAAATGAGACAGAGGACATTTGAATCAGGTGACAAATGTGGTAAACTTCTAGCATGGCAATTGAAGAAGAGACAGAAATTAAATACAGTCACAAGTTTGGAGGTGGATGGAAAGAACATCTTTAAACCAAATGAGATTAGCAACTGCTTTCAGAGTTATTTCAGGAGATTATATGCACAAGGGCCGGAAAACGAAGGAGGCATAGAAGATTTTCTTAAGAAATATGGATTACAAAAAATTTCGCAACAAAGTATGTTGATTTTAAATGAGAAAATAACAGATCAAGAAGTGGAGGGTGCCATTCAAAACCTGCAACTAGGGAAATCTCCAGGACCAGATGGACTAACCTCCAGATACTATAAAGCATTGAAAGAATGGTTAATACAGCCGCTTAAGGAGGTTTGTAATGAAATATTAGAGGGGGAAAAGGCACCTGAATCGTGGAAAGAAGCTTTCATCACACTTATACCAAAGACTGAAACTGAAAAAAACCAGATCAAAAACTACCGCCCTATATCATTACTTAATGTGGATTACAAAATATTTGCTGACATTTTAGCAAAAAGACTGAAGAGGGTGTTAATGGAGGAGATTCATAAGGACCAGGCAGGCTTTCTCCCAGGAAGACACTTATCAGATAATGTAAGGAAAATAATTGACATTATGGAACTGCTAACTGTAAATATTAATACGAAGGCAGTCCTAATCTTTGTGGACGCGGAGAAAGCCTTTGATAATATCTCTTGGAAGTTCATGAAGAAGAATCTCCATGGGATGGGGGTAGGTCAAAGGTTTGAAAATGGTATAAGTGCAATATATTCTGAACAAAAGGCTAAGCTAATTGTAAATAACGTGGTTACTGATGAACTTTCCATAGAAAAAGGGACATGGCAGGGGTGCCCGATATCCCCATTACTTTTTAGATCAGTCCTGGAGGTTTTGTTGAACATGATTAGGGGGGACCAGCTGGTAAAAGGAGTTCAGGTCGGAACTAAACACTATAAATTGAAGGCATTTGCAGATGACCTAGTATTGACTTTACAAGAGCCAGATACTAGTACAAAAAGAGTTTTAGAGTTAATTCAATTCTTTGGTCAGGTGGCAGGATTCAAGTTGAACAAACAAAAAACTAAAGTTCTGGAAAAAAACTTAACAAATGTTGAAAGAGAGAGATTCCAAAACGAAACTGGGTTAATGGTGGTAAAGAAAGTAAAATATTTGGGGATTAACATGACATCTAAAAATGTGAATTTATTTAAAGACAATTATGATAAATGTTGGACAGAGGTAAAGAAAGATCTAGAAATATGGTCGAATCTGAAGCTTTCCTTGTTAGGCCGAATTGCAGTGATCAAAATGAATGTATTGCCTAGAATGTTATTTTTGTTTCAGACATTACAAATTGTGGATAAACTAGATTGTTTCAAGAAGTGGCAGAAAGATATATCTAAATTTATCTGGCAGGGCAAAAAGCCCAGAATAAAATTTAAGATACTTACTGATGCAAAAGAAAGAGGGGGGTTTGCCCTGCCGGATTTGAGACTGTACTATGAATCGGCAGCTTTCTGCTGGTTGAAAGAGTGGCTACTTCTTGAGAATGCAGATATTCTGGACTTGGAAGGATTTGATAATAGGTTTGGCTGGCATGCATATTTATGGTATGACAAGGTTAAAGTCCACAAGGGTTTTAAAAACCATATTGTTAGGAAAGCATTATATAATGTTTGGATTCGATACAAGGATTTGTTGGAAAATAAAACTCCTAGGTGGTTATCACCTATGGAGGCTAAGGAGGTGAAGAAACTTAACATGGAATCCAAATGGCCAAAATATTCTGAAATTTTAGAACAAGAAAGCGGTGAGTTTAAACTACAGAGTTTTGAGAAATTAAAGCCCAAGGTACGAGATTGGCTTCATTACTACCAAATAATGGAAACATTTAAACAAGACAGGAAAATTGGCTTCCAGGTGGAGAAATCGAAATTGGAAACAGAATTGTTAGAACCCAATACTAAGAATGTATCAAGAATGTATAATCTGTTGCTGAAGTGGAATACAATAGATGAGACAGTTAAATCAGCCATGATTAAATGGGCACAGGACATTGGTCATGACATTATGTTTGCTGACTGGGAACAGTTATGGACCACCGATATCAAATTCACGGCAAGCAATGCCTTAAGAGAAAATATTATGAAAATGATTTATAGGTGGTACATGACCCCAGTCAAGCTTGCGAAGATTTATCATCTGCCCAATAATAAATGCTGGAAATGTAATGAGACTGAAGGTACCTTCTTTCACCTTTGGTGGACCTGCCCAAAGATTAAAGCCTTTTGGGAAATGATCTATAATGAAATTAAGAAGGTACTTAAATGTACCTTTCACAAGAAACCAGAGGCATTTCTCTTGGGCATGGTCGGCCAATTGGTGTCAAGGAAGGACAGGACTTTTTTTATGTATGCCACTACAGCAGCAAGGATCCTTCTAACAAAGTATTGGAAGACACAAGAACTCCCCACACTGGAAGAATGGCAGACGAAAGTGATTGACTTTATGGGATTGGCAGAAATGACTGGCAGAATCCGTGACCAAGAGAAAGAGACGGTGGAGGAAGACTGGAAGAAGTTCAAAGCTTATCTTAAGAACTGTTACAATATTGATGAGTGCTAAAATGTCAAGGGAAAGGAAGATATAGAATTGCAGCGGAAATTGTTTGTTGAAATAAGATGAAATTGAGAAAGATAATAAGTTTTAATTAATTGGAGTAAAGGGTTGCTGAAAAATTGTAAAATATGGATGCAAAAAGGGTGAGGTATGGGGAAGTCCGAGAAAGAAGGCTTATGAAAATGAGGTTATGAAATTATATCTCTGTGTTTGTTTTTGTTTGTTGATGTGTGTATGCTGTTTTGTCTTAAAATTATATATATATAAAAAATAAAACTTGGGTTAGGGAAACTGGGTCAATATGAGCAGTCTTTGTTCCAGTGTTTAATGACTAGGGTGCCCAAAGCAGTAGCCTTAAATTGATATTTTTTCAATGCACAAAGCCAATTATGGCTTTTTGCTCCTTACATGTATTTTTAAACTGTCCTTGAAACACGCAAAATGTGAGGAATGTGATCTTGAGGTAAGACACAATTGTAGTTGTTGCTGCAGAATGAGCCTGACTTCCTAGAACTCAAGTGCCAATTCAGGGTAGTTTTTCTCTTACCCTCCCTTTATGCTGATCTAAAAAACAAAATGCATACATTGTGAAGCCTCTTTTTTTTGGCAGACAACTCGCTCTTTGAAATACTGTAACTTTGAAGTTGCATTAGAATATCAAAGGCAGCTTGTTGTGCTTACTAATTCTAAAAATACAGTTTCTCCTGCCACTTATGAGGTTTATACTTTAAACGGGGGAATTTCTGCCTGAACAGATAGACACCAAATCTTTGCTCTCTGTGTCTTTCTAACTGTCTATGTAGCTTTGCCTTCTGCTTTGACTCCAGGAAAATAGGTACTCATGTTTTCTGGTTGCATGCCACCATGGCAGTGACTTTGCATGAATGTGAAACATGTATTGCTTTGTAGGAAAGCCATTGGGTGGAGAAGTGAACCTTTAAAATATTGAGAACAAAGTGTGTTTTTTTTAACATGGACTTTGATCTGAGTAGGAGAGTTATGGTAATGCAACCACCCATTGTGTTGAAACTGAGGCATCTCCCTAAAGGTCTTAATTATCCCAAGTAGGCAGCATGTTTAAAACCTGAGCATTAGTGTGGTTGGTGTAGGATCATTTCTAGTTAAAATGGCCTGAGGATGTGGATAGGATACTTGCAGTGCTGTGCCTGTTCAGTCACCCCACCCTGGTTAGCTTTAATAAGCTAGGATGGACAGGGCTCTAATGTGGTTGGGCGCACCAGCTGGAAGGCCTCAGGTAGCTACTGAAACTAAAATTCTGGAAATAACTCATTGTAGGTATATGACATTGCTGCTGCCATGAGGGCTGCTCCCTGCTGCAAGGCTCATTTATTATATTGTCCAGTGATATCTCCTTTTTGGTCTGAAATTGCTGTCCCTATGAATATTGTACTTGCAAAATCATTGATATTTGCAGGTGTTAGTGTCCTTTTAAATTATATCCCTGCAGGATGGGGACGAATGGTAGGACAACAATGGATTTTATGAGCCTATATGGTTGCTAAGTGACTTTGAGCTTAAAGGGTAAATGCTCACCATCAATGGTCTAAATACCATAATGCCCTTGCTACAACTGAGCATATTTGGTTTGAATGCATACACAGACATTTGGATAGCATAGATCAATCTGTATGTGCAAATTAGGTTGAATGCATTGGTGTTGATTGTCGTGTGAATGTGAGGATGATTTTGTGTTTTTCCTTTTGTGCGTGGTTGTGTGTGTGTGTGTTTCTCGTGTTCTCATTTTTTAAAACATAAATTTTCAATGGGCCTCGCTTAACAACACTTCCCACCTATAACAAGGATTCTTTGGGAGAAGCTATGATTGTTTAAACGGGTATGCTACTACTTTAAATGTGAGGTGCATATGGGGCCCTAAAGTCACACCTTCTATTGCAGAGAGGTCATTGGTGCCCCCATGTTTTCACTGTTAATGGGCTGAAGATAGCTAGTCTTCCTTATTTAGTCTGTTGCTTTGTCTTGGGGATTTGCAATAAGTAATGAACATGGGTTAACTATTCAATAATTGGATGCTATAACTCAGTAAGGTGTCTAGTGTGATAGTGCAAACCTGAGGTCAGTGAGGGTTAAAGATTCTTCTTGAAAAGACAGAAGTAAAATCAGTTAAGAATTTGGAGTTACGTTTCACCATGGCTGCATTTCCCCTTAAAAATCAAGTTTTCCATGTATGACTCCTTTGGAATTGAGTGCCACTATGGGATGTCAAAGTGGCAGCAGTGGTCAGGGTCTCTCTTCAGTTAATTATGTCAGCTGCTTCCCTTTCTGGAGAAAACAGACCTGGCCATGGTTATTCATCCTCTATACTCTACTTACACCCAAATTATATTGTGTACTGTGCCCTAGTTGAGGTTGCCTTTGAAAAGTGTTCAGAAGCTTCAGTTGACTCAGAATATGGCAATGAGATTGCTTTTCTGATGGAAGGCAGACAGTAGTTCTGATCATACCACCCCAGTGCTGTTCCAACTGCATTGATTGACAACATGGTACTGGGTCCAGTTCATTGTGGTGGGCATGATGGGGGATTGCTTTGTTCCACATCCATTCTACACGTTTCAGGGGAAGCCCTGTTGATTTGGCTTCTTGTAATCAGAAATGTGGTTGGTGGGAGCATGTGAAAACAACACAGTACCCAGTCTCAGAGAGCCAATGTGGTGTAGTGGTTAGGAGCGGTAGACTTGTAATCTGGTGAACCAGATTTGCGTCCCTGCTCCTCCACATGCAGCTGCTGGGTGACCTTGGGCTAGTCACACTTCTTTGAAGTCTCTCAGTCTCACTCACCTCACAGAGTGTTTGTTGTGGGGGGGGGAGGGAAAGGAGATTGTGAGCCGCTTTGAGACTTCTTAGGGTAGTGATAAAGCGGGATATCACATCCAAACTACTACTACTACTACTACTACTTCCCTCCCCAAAGAGGTCTGTTTGTCTACCTTACTGCTCTCATCAACAAGTGGCTAAAGCTAAATTCTAAGAGAGCTTTTGTTCAGAAAGCCATTTCACACTCGGAGGGAATACAGAAAGTTTAAAAAAATATGAAGCTGAGAGAGTGATGATGGCTGCTTTTTGCCAGTTCATACCTGGTTACAAGATTGCAACCTATATTTTGGGGTTTTGCTCTGTTTTTATAAAGCATCTAAAATTGCTAGGTGCTTTACAAAAGCAAACATAGCACGGGCCCTGCTTGTATGCTTATACCATAACAGCTAGCTATTTACTTAATGTATTTATATCCCACCTCTTCAAGGAGACTTGAATTCCGACTTTGGAGAAAGTTAAAATAAAAGATATCGGGGAGGTAAGGGGATCCATCAAGGGTTGAGAAGCCAATGAGATGTCTTATAGAGATTCTAAAATGGATGTCACTGGGCATTCCAAAGTAGCTGTGTGGGGTGGGGTGGAAACACAGGTAAGGGATCAACAGTGAGTTGGGTTAGAATATTGGTACCTTGAAAGTTGTAGAGTTCAGGGAGGAGTGTATAGGAAGAAAAGAGCAGATAGATATACAGGAGGAAACTGTGGAGACATTTCAAGCAAGTACAATAACTTTTAAAGTCAGGGGATCTAGTGAAGAAACTGGTGCAAAGGAATAATATGAGCCGAAAATAGCAAGCAGCAGGATTGAAGTCGGAGTGGAAAGGCTAAGAGAGAAAGAAAACCAACAAGAAGAATGTTCTATTCAGTGCAGTAAACAGTAGAATGAATTAAAATGTTAATAAAGTCAAGTATCCAAGTTCTTTAAAGATTCTGAACTTGGTGAACAAACATCAGTATTATCAAGAACAACTGAAAGTGATGGTAAGGGGTAGGAGGAAAAAGTTCTCAGTTTTGATAGAGTCAAGCTTTAAGAAAACTGACTAGTTCAGCTATCATTTTGTCAGCATGTTGTTGAGGCTGAACTTCTGTGATGCTGCTTGGAAGGTCTGCTACAGAGTGGTACACCTCCAGCTTCTCCAGTACTTTATAGTACCTCCAGTGTTTCTGTTTTGTCCGCTGGCCATAAAAGCATACAAAAGTTTCAAAGGCCCCAAATGTATGAGTGTATGTTGCCTTACGTTCTGCTAATGACTGCTGAGGGGAAGCCTATGTAGCTGTTTTATCCCTGAGTCAGGCTGCTCTATTTGAAGGCCTGTCCACAACTTGCAGCGTCTTGCTGAAATTCTGTAGAGGTTACCTTCCTGGGCTCACCTGTGAGCAAAGAAGCCAGGACCTTAATGGTTGTCAAAATGGTTGCCTTCATGTCACATGAATTGGAAGAAGAGTGGGAGGTAGGGAACGACTGACAGACAGCCACACCAGTCCCTTTGTAATAACTTGAGCTTTGAACTAAATTCTGTGAATAATCCTAACATCTGTTCTGACAGGTTTAGTCAAACAGTTTTGATTAAATGACTCATTCACAGCTTGTGGAGTCATGAATATGAAGCTATAGAAAGACTTCATAGTTACAGCCCTTTTGGTCAGAGAGGGACTGTTGCATTGTCATCTTTGTCATGATTGCCTTGACCGTTCCCCACTTCCCACCCTCTGTCTGCGAGCTCTTGCCAGGTCTGTTTGTTGCTTCTCTTTCATCTCGATGAAATGCCTTTTTTCCTCCCTTCATTTACAGCTGTCAAGTCGTGTTCCCTCCTGGGGTGGTAGTGCTTCCATATATGATCACCCTTAGAAGTATTTTTATGATGGCTTCCTTGTGGGGTGGCTGTTGAATTACTTGTTGTCTTGGTATGTGCAGCAGTCTTAAAGCACATGATTCAAAGCAAGCTTTTACTCCCTAAGTTGCATTCTGAGTTTAATTTAGAACAACTAGACTTCCTTCAGAGGGGAACCGTAAGCTATACTGCCCTTTCTTGACTGTAGTTTTGGCCTTAGACACTTTCACACCTGAAGCACAGACTACACAGTACTGGTGCTCATTTCTAGGACACATATTTCCTGAATGTAAGGAGGTTTCTTCTCTCGAGAGCTAGAAGTTCCAAGAAGCTGGATGCTGGGCTCTGACTGGACCTTACTTTCACATAGATGGGTAGGCATTGCACCCAGTGTTCATATCATCTGTCTAAATGTGTACATGGAATGAGCTGTATGCATGTATAAGTGTTCATATGGGGTGGTGGTTATTGGATTGTTCTTTTTATTTTGAGTATGTATTTTGTGGTTTTCTATTTTTTTATTTTGTGAAATGCCCTGAGACCTCCGGGTATAGGGCAGTATATAAATTCTATTACTATTACTATCATTATCATTATCATTATTTATTATTTATTTCATATTGATGTGGCATTAACAACAGTCTTTTGCTGTTTTAAAAAATGTACTAAACTTAATAATAATAATAATAACAATAATAATAATAATAATATAATAATTATTTATACCCCTCCCATCTGGCTGAGTTTCCCCAGCCACTCTGGGCGGCTCCCAATCAAGTGTTAAAAACAATACAGCATTAAATATTTAAAACTTCCCTAAACTTAAATATTCAAATGTTTTCTTTCATTGCATAATTGCTTAAATATAAAAATATTTATAATATCAGAAAGTAATACTAAACTCTCATATATATATATATATAGAGAGAGAGAGAGAGGATTACTATACTAGGGTCTGTACCCCTGATTTCATTGCTTATCACTCTGCATAAACTCACCCCCTCACAGCTTACACTCAGCAGCGGTGGTTGGCAAGATGGTATGTGTGTGGCTCTGTTGCTTTCCTGGCTTCTTGGGCTCTATCTTTTTAATGCTTGTGGGTGACTGCAAGCTATGTTGTCTTGAAGCACCTGACAAATGAATGCGAATCCATTGCAGGAGTGATTGCTTCCCATCATTTTGTTCTCACCAGCAGACAGGCCGCCAAATTTTCAAGTACTTAAAACTTTGCTACTGCCAACAAGAATGTATTGGTCTTACCTAGAGAACACCAAAAGGTTGTCAAACTGGAATATGTACAAAGTGATCCTAGTCACACTGCTGTATCAAAACTTCAGAACTCAAGAGCTCCCTGGAATTCGGAGTCTGAGCAGTCAAAGAACCTATTCATGGCAGTGTGTCCATATCTTCCTTTCTTGCTCTCCAGTCCCCTGGGCCTGCTAAAAGTCATTGCTTTAGTCCGGACTTGGTTTCTGCTGGCTCACCTACAGTTCCAAGTCAAATCCTGGATATGCAGGACCTTGGTTGTGAAAAGTGAAGAGACAGGTGGTGGTAGCGCTTGGAACCAAGCTCAGCTTCTTTATGTAACCCACATAGTTGCATTGCAGTGTTAGAGAAGCAAGACTGCTGCCTATAGGAACCCGCTTGGCTGGTTATAATTCAGCCATTTCTGGGTAGCAGTGATACATTCTGGAATGTAACCCTCTGAAATTTTTTGGTTATCTAAATTGGATTTCTCCACAAATTATTCCAGATTAATCTTGCATTGTCAGTTACATCTATATAGCTAGAGTATAGTAGTATCACCATTCTTAGTGTAATCCTGGAGCCATTTCTTTCTCACAATCTTGCTGCTCACCCTGGGGGTGGGTATATGATCACATTGTTGTTTTGTTTTGTTGTTTTATTAAAGATTTTCTTGTTTTACGGAAGTATGTGTAATGTCTCTCATATTTTTTCCATGTAACATTTTTACAAATCAGTTTCATTTGTTGAGACATTAGTGCGGGGGGGAAGGGCTGGAGGGGGGGGGAAGATGGATGGGGGTGGGGCCGGGTGGCGATGTTTCTGTTTTGCTTAATGTATGTAGGGTTTCGTGTCAGCGTTGCTCATGCTGGTTCTCTGCTGTTCATTTGTGTTTCTTTGGTGGTGAGAGAGGTTGGGTTTGGCCTAGGGTGTGGTTGTTTGTTTGTGATTGGCTGTGGTGATCTTTGTTTTTGTGTGTGAGTGGGGTGGGTGGGTGTTTTTGATCAGGTTAGCCATATTGATTTGTATGCTATTGGTGGATTATTGTCATTGTCTTGTTGGGCTGTGTATGTGATAAAGGGGAGCCATACCAGGGTAAAGGCGTCTTCTTCTGTTTGTCCCCATGTCAGTTTCAGTTTATTGGTTAATTTTTCTAGTAGGGCTGTTTCCCATACTATTTGGTACCATTGGTCCATGCTTACTCCTGATAGGTCTCTCCAGTGTCTGGTTATGGTGTTTCTGGCTGCTGAAAGTAGGTGGGTTATGAGTTCTTTGTGGTGTAAATGGGCATTGTTGTCTTGGAAGATGTTTAGTAGGGCCAATTCTGGGGTGATGTCTAATACCTGCCTACTTATTTTACATATTTCTCGTATGGCTGTTGTCCAGAATAGTTGGATTTTGGGGCACTCCCACCACATGTGGAGTTATGTTCCTGTGGAGGTGCACCCTCTCCAGCATTTTGGTGAAGTTCCTGGGCGTATTAGCGCTAGTTTTCACATTGTTTATGGCTATATCAGTCCCCAGGAAATTACTTGCCAGGCGTCAGCAAAGGTTGCATTCATTCTCTATGCAGATGGAAACTATACATGAGAAAGAGCATTTGCGGGTGCTATGGGCTTAAAAGTAACTCTGTTTTTTCTTTTCTCTCTGCAGTCCTACTTCGTTACAGATTATGATCCAACAATTGAAGATTCTTACACAAAACAATGTGTGATAGATGAGAGGGCAGCAAGATTGGATAGTAAGTTGTTGTTGATGATGATGATTGACCCTCTACAGAATTTGCACTGGCCTATAGAATGTATGTTTGCTCTCTTGTTGATACAGGTACTAAAACTGATTTTCCTTAACTTTGTATAGAGACTGTAATAACTTTGTGATCTAGCCATTTACTAGGCCAAGCCTTTCTCCCTTTCTTTTGTGGTACAGTTTTCAACCTCTTAATATAGAAGCTAAAGGCTTAACCAGATGTGGGTATCTGTATATTAAATTGCTGGCTTGCCAACACTAGGCTGTGGTGTAGGGTTAATTTATAAGGTTAAACAGGGCAGGCATGGGATGGGAACAACATCTGCCCCTTCCTGAGCTCTGCTGCTTTAAGGCACATCGCACCCCTCTCTCACACACTACCTCGCTAGCCTGTAAAATTAACTAGCTTCTTGATTTGCTTAGTCCTAGATACAGCAGGCCAAGAGGAGTTTGGAGCTATGCGGGAGCAGTACATGCGGACAGGAGAAGGCTTTCTGCTTGTTTTCTCAGTCACAGATAGAGGAAGGTAAGGCAAAAAACAAAATTGCTGCAAAACGTGGATCAATACCTGGATTGTGTAGGGGCAGAGCTAGAATAACACTGAAATGGGGTTGTGGCTTGCAACATTCTGAATTAACTGTAGGGTCAGAATCCAGAGTTCTGCCTGCTCAAGAGAATTGCAGACTTGTGTTATTTGAAAAACAGTCCCCCTGCCACATGATAAATCAAATCACTTTTTGGGGGAGTGGGGGTGGAGGTGGAACTCAAGAGTTTTTCAAAATCATGTTGGCATTTTAAAGGAAGGTAACACAATTCTAGTGGGTGAATACAAGGTCTTGGGATACCTGCTGGGCTGGTGGGCCTGTATGTGTTATTTTCAGTTTGCATCTAATCTCTGTAGCAAATACTTGTTAGATGGCCTTAGGCAATCCTTAACTGTGAAGCTGTGGATTCTTAGCATGCTGCTGCTGTTTATTTATTATTATTATTATTATTATTCCAGCTTTGAAGAAATCTATAAGTTTCAAAGGCAGATTCTTCGAGTAAAAGATCGTGATGAATTCCCTATGATTCTAGTTGGCAACAAAGCAGACCTGGACCATCAGAGACAGGTAACCTATTGGCAATAGCCAGAGTTTGAAAAAGGGATCTCCCTTTTTAGAGGGAACTTCCATAACTCGGTGGCATAACTTTTGCATGCAAGTCCCCAAGTTCAATCCTTGGCATCTTTGCACTGGGGAAAAACTCCTTGGAGAGCCACTATTAAACAGGGCAGGTTGGAATTGTATAACATTTTCTCTCTCTTGAGAGCCACATTCCTTCTGGGATAATTGGCCATGGAACCCAGGCCAGCAATAGTTGGTGGGATCAGAGCCAAATGTTTGGCAGAGATGGAACCAGATGCGGTCAGGGCACCCCTTCTCTTTCTGCTATTCCCATTTCACCCCTCATTGACATCAGCATGAAATAAGATTAATGGCCACATAATGGTTGATGCCATGTGGAATTGGGTTGAAGCCATATGCCTATCTCTAATCTAGACATTCCTGAGCTAGATAAAGTGGTCTGACTTGGTATAAGGCAGTTTTCTTATACCAGTAATAGCAAGAAGATGATTGTGACAATAAATTCCACAGTCAGCTGGATTAGGCCACAGGATATGCTCTCATGAAATTCGTAGGCCCAAACCATTATTGTGTATTATCTCTTTCCATATGACTGATCTGTAGTTTTTTTGGGAGGAGACACTCTGGTGATGAACAAATCCCTTTTGTCAGTGACATTTAGCATCAAGTGGCTATAAAGGAGATCTGACACAGTCCTTGTTTGGAGGAATGGATGCTAAGATAAGGACATCTGTAGTGGATACATACATGTTCCCGTAAAGAGGCTTGATACTTAGGAATTGGCTTAGGAAACTGGTCTTCCTGATTATAATGTTGCACTTTATACGATAACTCAGCATGTTCCCTGAGTAATTGCCATATGAATGATTCAGGTCAAAATCTATGAGGATGAGACAATGATCTATGACATCATTATCCAGGCATGAGTCTCTCTTCAATTATGTTTACAACACTTGCCATACCAACAATTACTCATCCCATGAGAGTGTGCCCAGGAGGACAATCTCTTAATAGCTAGTGTAGCCTCTAGTAAAAGGGGGGTTTCCATTCTGAATGCAAGAAGTCAAGTTGTCACTTTTATGAACAAGTATATATTCTTATTTCCCATCTGTTTGGATCTTGCAAGCTATTCAAGCACTATCTACAACTTGAAAAGTACTTTGAGAGCTGGCACATTATCAAGACTATTCGAGAACCCTAAACAAACGTCTGTATGCTGTGCTCAGCTCCAAGGTAGCTGAATCCTATGGCATATATCTTGCCATACAATGAATACACTGAACACAATGAGTGGCATCCACTTAACTTGTTTGGTCAATGCAAGGATTTCTGCTTGTGCAACATACCTCCTCCCCTTGCAGTGACACACTGAGTTAGTTGGCTACCACCAATGACATTATGTGGAAATTCATGCACATCAAGGCAAATTTATTTAGGGAAGCTGCAGTACAGGAATAGTAACTAATGTGGGTCAGGTGGAGTGGCTTGCCATGCCTTCCTTTTTAATTTATGAATGGTTTTATGTGTTTTCTAATTGCAATAGCTTTATAAGCACACTTTCTTTTGTTTTAACCCTCCCTGGGACCTTATGGAAAAGTTTTGGTAAGAAATATTTTAAGTAAATAGTGCACCCCCTTCCATACCTTCTTAAAGAGGGACGTGTGTGTTACAAATGTCCCCAGCATGAAGGAAGGAGGTCACTTAATCATGTGCTGAGAGAAATGTCGCCTAATAAAGGCACTGCTTTCCCTGTAGCATTCAGTAACTGCAGGATCCAATAGTTCAAATTTTCCTAATAGTTTTAATATTCCAATTTTTTTAGCATAGTGACTTGGGCTGCACAGGTAGAAGATAGGTGTTATTGGAGGAAGTGGAGCAAGAACTCAATTTAGACCCAGTGTTAAAGTTTCAGTTCCACAGTGCATTGTCTACTGCAGTGGTACCTTGGGTTAAGAACTTAATTTGTTCTGAAGGTTCATTCTTAACCTGAAACTATTCTTAACCTGAGGTACCACTTTAGCTAATGGGGCCTCCCACCGCCACCACGCGATTTCTGTTCTCATCCTGAAGCAAAGTTCTTAACCTGAGGTACTATTTCTGGGTTAGCGGAGTCTGTATCCTGAAGTGTCTGTAACCTGAAGCATCTGTAACCCGAGGTACCACTGTACTCATGATGACCTATAAATTACCTCCAGCTTCAGAGGCAGTATGCTACTGAACACCACCTGCTGAGGACCAAAGCCTGGGAGAGAGCCGTTATTTTCATGCCCTGCTAATGGTGTTTTTCAAAACAGCTAGTTGGCTGCTATGGAGAAGCAGGATGCTGGGCTAGATGGACCATTGGTCTGATCTGGCTGGGCTCCTCATATTTTTTGTTATCTTCTCAGTCACTGCAACATTCAGGCTACTGATCTGAGGCCAGTGTTTAGTTGCAACACTTCAGTGTATAAATTCTACATTCAAAGTTTATATGGAAACAATTTGATTCTAAGCCTTCTTAGGCTCTGTCTTCACATTTTTAAACATACAGTGCTTTGGGCTCTAAATTTTAAAAACTCATTTGTATTCAATTAACATATTAACAAAGACCAGAGTTGAGGAAGCCTTTGCACAGGACTGCAGTGCCGGTAATATGCAAGAATAGTTGTAGGTGATGAGAGTATTCATTAGCTAAGTCAGCCAGTTGGAAAGCATCAGTAGATTGCTGAATGTGTATCCTATCTTGGCTTGTTTTCAGGTAACGCAAGAGGAAGGTCAACAACTAGCAAGGCAGCTGAAGGTAACATATATGGAAGCATCAGCAAAAATACGACTGAATGTAGACCAAGCTTTTCATGAGCTTGTCAGAGTTATAAGGTAAGCCCATGTATTGTAAATATATTGAAATGCACTTTAACAAAAAGAAAGAAAGAAAGAAAGAAAGAAAGAAAGAAAGAAAGAAAGAAAGAAAGAAAAGAAATACAGCTTCCCTTTGATATCTCTGTATAGGGAAAGTGCCTGAATACTGTAACAAAATGTAAACTACTATGTTTTTGTAACACTAGAATTAATGTGAGGCACATAGGAACACACACTTTTTCTTTTTTCTTTTGACAGATGTGTAGCAATTTCCCTTGCATCTTGTTTAAATGTATCCACCTTGACACTGTTGTCACTGTATGACTGGGTCATTTAACAGTATCATGTAATGGGGAATGTTAATGTTGCCAAGAGTTCCAGCGTGAATTGTCCTATATAATATATATTTACCCCTGTGTTGTTATAGACAATGTATTGTGGAACTGCAACATTGACACTGGGCACTGACTCAGCTTGTTCTTCTACAGTACTACCCTTTTCCTTCAGGACAACACTGTGTTCAGTTCACCTTCTAAAAATCTCCTTAATGAGGATATGTAGTTTTTCTGTTAGCCTGACATTGCCAGGAAAGCGTAAAGTGAGCACTTCTCTTGTTCATAGTCTATCAGGGTAGATGGAAATCCTTTCGCTATCTCAAGCTTCCTGTCTTTAATAATAAAAAGACAAGTGTTATAAGCAGGAACACTTGCTGTTTAATGTAAAATATCTTGAAAAGCTACACACATCAGACTCCGTTACTTTAACTTGAGCACATTTTTCATTCAGTAATACTCCTGTTGGGATGTGTTGCCTATGTTGCTGTTTTGAGTTCTAGTAACCAATAGCATTATACAGTCAAGCTGCACCTACATCAAGTGTGTATTAGGATACTCCAGGGACTTCTATGCCATGGGACAGCTGTTGCTGTGCATCTGGCCTCTAGAAGGGGTGAAGCCTTCAACCTAGGCTGTTTCTACAGTCCTTTCCAACCAAGCATTGACAGAAGTCACCATGCTGTGGGAGAAGAGGCTAGGATGAGACATTTCAAGTATTGCCAACAGTGAATGCTCCACAAAACCTGATCGGATCTCCACAAAACACATCAATCTGGAAGCTAAAAGGGTCTCTTTATTCCCTCGAATACCTCGGCTGCTTGCTGCAGTAATATCACACATATTCCTAAAAGATGAAATCTGCTTTCATCTTCAGACCTATGTATATTAAGAGAAATGGACAATGGTCTGTATTGACAATGCAGCTGTATTTTTTAGCAGAGGAATCTAGGGTCAGTTGAAAAGCAAAGTTAGTGCCTCTTTTATATATGGAATTGCATTGGACTGGAGTGTATTGTTTCTATGGGCATTTTTTGCTTCATTCACAGGAAATTTCAAGAGCAAGAATGCCCTCCTTCCCCAGAGCCGACAAGGAAGGAAAAGGACAAGAAAGGATGTCATTGTGTCATCTTCTAAGAATCCTCTGAACCAAGCTGTCAACTGCCAGATTAATTCTACCTTTCTGCCTACCTTTCTATGTGTCTCGGTGTTTTGTCTAGCCTTATATGTGCATGTCGTATAAATGGTCACCAAAGTAGCCTTAGGCTAAAAGAACAAGGCTGACCCAGTCTAGAAGACATCTTAGTCATCTCAGGGCAGATGTCAAAACACTAAGGCTTCTTTTAATACTTCCCGGTTTCTTTCTCCTCTTGTGTCAAGAAGCTTGCACCTTGTGGAGTTTTATTCACAAAGGAAACAAAACAATATTAAACAAGGTATTGAAGTCAAGCTTAAGCATTGCTGGTATGGGTATTTTTTCCACTTGTGACATCCGTATTAATTACACTTGAGAGGGAATCCTCTGATCAAAATGTAGAGTATTTTTTTAAAAAGTGGATTTGAAGGTTTTACCCTTTAGTAGGTTAGACTTCAAAATTCAGCTTGCCTTACAGGAAGCCAATACACTGAATTTCATTGTCAGTAAAGATTTTTTGTGTGTTTCAGCTCTTGTTTATGCTGCAGCTTTTTCAGTGGTCAACAGTCTACTGTATTTATTTTATGGCTCCAGTAACAGCTACAGGATTTATTATTATTACAACTATGTGGCCAAATACCTGTGCTCACTCTGGACTTGGGCATTTGTTTCAGTTTTAGAAGATTTTACATCATGGTTTGGAATAAATTGTGTCTTCCTTTTGTATTTTCCAGGTAAGGGATTCAAGAAAACTAAACCTGTAGCTGTTTTTTTGTTTTTTGTTTTGATGTAAGATAAAAAAAAGATGAATTTTCTCTTTTCATTGTCAGATGATTAAATGTTTTTTGCTATATACTTTTATACATTATTTTCTTATCAAACTAGTTAACAAGTATTTTTATATGTTTGTAAGCAAATATGCTTTCATGGCATAACGTGTAAATGTAAAGATGAGTATTTAATTCTCACAGTACACTTTTAACTGACAAAATTAATGCAAGATCTGCAGAACTGTGGTAGAACCTCTTTTCTGTTCCAGTTGTATACACCAGTGGCCGATTATGTGCCTGCCCGATGTATCTGTTAAACTGTCATGTTTTTCAAATTGCCTTCCATACCCTTTACAAATGACTGACCATTATGTGACTATTAAACTGTACAAACCTTTACATGATTGTTCAGTTGTGAATGCTGTTCAACTTTGAATGATGCAAAATGTAGCCAAATAATTCAGGCTTATTCTGTGACATTAAATACTGGGTTGTATTTGCAGTTTTTGTCACCTCACCAAAAGTATAAAGCAGGTTATTAAACATACCGTTGCATAAGTTCAGGTGCTAAAATTAAATAGGATATATAGTCAGGGCTTTTTTTCAGCAGGAGCTCAGTTCCAGCAGCACTCAGGTGGGCACCATTTCCATTCTAAGTGAACAAGGAAGAAGTTCATGGTGAGCTCCGGCATCTCTTTTTCTAGAAAATAGCACTGGATATAGTCATTTATGGGAAGAGAAATTCCACTGTCTATTTTCTTTTAAGTACTGGATCAAGGTTTGGAGAGGATAAGAGACCAGTTTCTGAAACAGTAATATGGGCTTACACATTTTCAGGCTAAAATAGCTCAAGAGCTGTCTGATTAAAAGATGACAACCCATCCTGGTGTAAAACAGTGCTCTGTTAAATTGTTGCAAGCAGATACTTCATGGCTGTTGAAATGTAACTTGAATGTAGAACACGTTTAAATTGTTCACAAGCAGAGGTTGCATAAAGGGTTCTTTCCAGTTCAGTTGGAGCCTCTGCTACACTCGTAAATCTTGTGCAGAAAACCTGTAATCACACCACCAACTCTTTGGGAAAGAGAGTAAGAAACTAGATTTAGCCCCCGCCCCACTCGCCTTTTCCTTGGGCGGAAAAAAGTATTTGGTACACAGGCACATGCCAATTACATTGGAATCTTCTGTTCAGTTTGTTTTAGGAGAAACCCCATTGTGAAACCAGTCTGTGGTGGTAGAATATGTAATAGTTGTATCAACCAGGGTGTTTCTTAACTTTCAATTTACGAGCAGTTTCAAGGCACAAGTCCCGATGAGGATTCAGCCCTCTTCATGTGCAGAGTTAATTATGTCCTTTGTTCCTCTCCCACCCTTCCAAAAGCACAGATTACCTTATCAGAGCCAGATAAGTTGGGACCAACTTTACAAGCGCTCTTGGCTAATGAGCATGTCACTATGTAAGTAAATCATGGGAGAATTGGCAAGGTAGTGCATGTACATTGTCTTCCCTTATTTGTCTCGAATCTTCATTGAAGAGGATTAGGAACAGATCTTAGACTCATGTACTCAGTCCTTGATCTTCCCAGACCTTATTTGTGGTCCCTTCACTCACCTGTATTGGTATTTACTTTATTATCTCCTAGGGCCAGAAGATAACTTTCGTAGTTCCCTTCCAACCACCAGTGGGAGGAGAGTAATGCATGAGCCTAAAGCCCACTTCCCAAATCTTCCTGAAGAATCTGAATAGTCATTTTTGAGATTACCTTTTGCTTGCCTGGGTTATAGGTAGGGGTGTGAATATGAAAGGAAGAGAGAACCTCTAACATTGTGTGGTTGGAATGTAGCCATCAACCACTGGTCTGCAACACCTGGAAGGTTGTTCACTAGAAAATGCAGGCCTCAGTTTGGAAAAGATCCATATCGGGAAGAAGCCAAACTCCTTCACCACTTTGGATCAACAACTAGGTACGCACTGCACAAGATGGCTCTGTTTTGTGTTCCTGGGATAGGTAAAAATAAATAAAAATGGTCCCACGAACAGTTGAATCCAGTCAAAGACGACTATGGGGTGTGACGCTCATTTCACTTTCAGGCCAAGGGAGCCGGTGTTTGTCCTCAGACAGCTTTCCGGGTCATGTGGCCAGTATGACTAAACCGCTTCTGGTGCAACGGAGCACCATGACAGAAGCCGTGGAAACACTGTTTACCTTCCGCCTGCTGCAGTACCTTTTTTATCTACTTGCACTAGTATGCTTTTGTACTGCTAGGCTGGCAGAAGCTGGGACAGAGCAATGGGAGCTCACTCCGTCGTGGGGATTCGAACCACCTACCTTTGGAATGGCAAGCCCAGGAGGCTCAGTGGTTTAGACAACAGCGCCACTGCGTCACCTTACCTTACCTTACCTTACCTTACCTTACCTTACCTTACCTTACCTCCTGAGATAGTAACCAACTAAACAGTTGGGTCTGCAACAGGACTTGCCTTCCCTCATCTCCCTGCTCCCCGCCCCAAATATGGGAGGAAACTCACAACAGATTTAGGGTAAGGAGGAGAAGTTATGTTGCACAGCCAAAGGTGCTTAATGCATTTGGAAATCGTCCTGGTTTTTGATATCCACTCGTGGCAACTTATTGTACAAACCCCATTTTCAACCAGCTCTCCCTCCCTCTCTCTCTCTCTCTCTCTCTCTCTCTCTCTCTCTCTCTCTCTCTCTTTCTCTTGTATCAGTCCTACACCTTTTTAGTTATCTGGTGGAAAATGAGATACTTCCAGAGTTGGGAATTGTGGGTACATGGGAAAGAAAAAACAATTGGAAGCTTTGGGCTGAATCCGGCTGCCTGTCTCCTTTCTCTTGCTTAGCCCTTGATGCAGTACATGCCTTCTGCTGTTCAGGTTGCTCAGTGAAGGGCAGAGAGAG
Organism: Podarcis cretensis; assembly: GCF_951804945.1. NCBI lineage: Eukaryota > Metazoa > Chordata > Lepidosauria > Squamata > Lacertidae > Podarcis > Podarcis cretensis. Next base: position 72,439,692 of record NC_137170.1, on the reverse strand, counting down.
AGAGAGAGAGACAGATGTCTAGCAGTGCTGTATCCAGTGCCCCTTCAGCTGGCCAGAAAGAGCAACTGGTGTCCCAGTTGTGTGCCTTTCTCAGCAACCACAGAAACTGGCTCTGGCTCCACTCAGTCGCTTCATACAGGATGGGAGAGGATGCAGCCAATATCCCAGCTGTTCATGCAGGGCAACTGCAGCAGCAGCAGCACAATACGTAAACTGGAGTTGACTGTCTCCTGCATTTATGAGTTCCTATGTCTGTCTGTCTGTCTGTCTGTCTGTCTGTCTGTCTGTCTGTCTGTCAAGGGGCGAATGACCTCATTTCAGTATGCATGCCCAATAGAAATTCTGAAGGTTGAAAGCATTCTGTAAAACAAAACAAAACAAAAAACAAAAAGACACAACTTTCCTGTACACCTGTCTTTATTTTTCAGTTTTGGCATTGGGCCAGAATTCACATCTCTCACTGAAGCACCAGTTGCTGCCCACTCTCTGGTTATTAGTGCAGACCAAAGTTGCAAAATACTTTTGGTATAAATGGCACCAAATGGCTCTGAAGTGGTACACTGATTGTTGGGAATAATAGCAGAAGAGACATCAAGAGGTGTGGAGAATTTGTTCTAGCATCTAACTCCCACCAGCTCTCTAACAAAGGTGTAGACCTGACCATGATTCCATCAAGTAGGATAAGACTCAACTTTACTCAGTGTATGGCCTGTTGTCTTCTAACTTCACTGCAATCTCTTTTTTTTATGCATGCAAACTTTGCTCATTCAATACCATTAGCACAATGGCATTCTCTTTCTGTTCTTAATAGCATGGTGTCAACTGTGCACTTCAGTTCTAGAGACGTGAAAGAAGGCAGGGACAGTTTGCTCTAGATGTTAGTCAATCTAGTGCTGTGCTTTGCTAATGCAACACTGTGATGTCTTAGAGAGAGAGAGAGAAAGTGTGTGTGTGTGTGTGTGTGTGTGTGTGTGTGTGTGTGTGAAAGAGAGAGAGAGATTTCAAATGTCAAAAATATCAGTGACATTCTAGGGCTTGGACATTGGATTGTATTAGATGCTACACGATCTTCCTCGTAATGTCTGGTGTGGCACAAATTGTGCCATGATGTTACCACATTGTCATCTGGTGCGAATGTTACCCATTAGTCACTCCCCCATATTAGATTTCCATATCTGCAAAGTACATAAGGATTAGCATTTGTAGTGGCAATCTCAGAATAGCAGTGCATGGTCAGCAGCCCTGGCTGTTCAAAGCAAATGATGGAAACAAAGGATTGGTACAAAATTATTGGATAAGATGTTTGGGAAAGAACCATGCAACACAGAAAGATTTGATCAACGCAGCAAAAGATGGCATTTGAGAACTCAATAGTAAAACTGACAAGCATGAACAAACCTCAAGAGGCAATAAATAGAAAGGCTATTCACCTCCCCCTCACCCCTGTGTTATCTCAGTTCTTCCATGTGGAAAGGAAGAATTCTTTTTTTTTTTTTTTTTTTGTAGAATGATTTCTTGTTTTTGGAGTGATTGGTCTCAAAATTGTTAGCGTTTCAACGTGTTATCAAACTGGCATTCCCCCCTCCACTTGCACAAGTGGGATCTCTTAACCCTTTTTTGTGTAGCATTTTTTTGTTCTGTACCCAAATTGTTGAACAGGTGCCTGCGTTTTAAGATTATTATGTAAATTCAAAAGCTTAATCCTTGGGTGTCCTATTAGATCTATTTCCCTTTTGTCTTTTTCTTAACAAGATGAGCTACATCTATAATGGATTCACTTATCTGACAAATTAATAGATATAGCTAGGGCAAATAAGCCTTGGATTTTAAGGGTGCGGCTTATATGCGGGTGCGGCTTATATTTGGGTCAATACGGTAGCAGGGAAACTTAACAAAATCATCTGAAAAGCAGCAGTCTGCACAACAGAAGTTTAAAGTTAGAATGCAATCAAAAGCTGTATTCTGAGCGGAGGTTTAGATATAAACCTGACAGATTATATATAATTTCTGGTAAATCAATCAATCTTCTTCTCCACAAAGAAACCTCAAACCCTGGTATCAGCACTTTGTATGTCAAATAATCTCATATTGGAACTAAATGATGAAAACTCCCTGTGGTTTGTTTTTGTTTTTTTAATTAACATCCCAGGAATGTAGGGAAAATGTCTGAAATCTGAAGAATTAAATCATTGACTGAGGAATGTTTTTGTCTTAACTTCTATTTTCCACAGAGAAGCAAAAGCATGTGGTTTCCGGAATAAGAACATAAAGCTATTTTGAATGAACTTTTAAGTATTATGAGAATTCCTGAACTTTCTTAACAGGTGCAGTTGGCCTGTGCCAACAGGTGTGCTTTTTTAAAACCTCCTTTTTGGATTGCTGTAACGTCAAGCCCTGATGAAATCTAACTTTCCTGTACACTGAGAATGGCCAGATCACCAACTGTAATTTGAGGCCCATTCAGGGGAGTTGAAAGCTAATAAAGGATTCTGGTTTTTTTTTTTCAGGTAAGCTTCACTGTAAGTAAACAGGCACTAAGGTGTGAAAATGTATCAGCTTGTGAGCTGTGACTGGCAGTCTTGGCAATTGTAGCAAAATATCAGGCTTAAAAACAAGTAAGTTTCACTTGGAGAATATGCATCCAAGTCGTTTCCTCTCCACAAGGATGGCATATCAAAGAGGGCACTTTACCACATGAAAAATTGCTGAAGAGACTTAGACTTTATAACAGCAATTACAAGTTTTTTAGGAGGTGAAGTAAACTAGTGGCTGACATGTGAATTCACCCCTGTTATAATGTAATTGTTTCATTTGTTTTGATGGCAAATGCTTGGATGGCTAACTGCTAAGATGGCTGCCCTCGATACTGTCAATATCATGGGGGACTTTGCCAAAAGCCTTACTGAAATCAAGATACACTATGTTCACAGCATTTCCCTGATCCACCAAGTTTGTAATTCCATTTTAAAAAATCAGATTGGTCTGATATGACTTATTTTTCAGGAAACCCATGCTGGGTCTTAGTAATCACAGCATCCTTTTCTAAATGCTAACAGACCAACTGTTGAATTATCTGTTGTAGGACCTTCCCTGGCATCGATGTCAAGCTCACCGATCGGTAGTTACCTGAGTCTTTTTTTGTACCCCTTTTTGAAAATGGGGGCAGCTTTTGCCCGCCTCCAGTCTGTAGGGAACTCACCTGTTCTCCAATAATTCTCAATTCTTGGTAGCTTGGCCCAAGTCTAAGTAACCTTCCACCACTGCTTTCATATATCACTGCTTTGAGATTTATGTGCTGCTTAATCATCCAAACTTCTTAAGTGGTTTACACAACACAAAATATGCATTATAATTAACAGTAGAACTAAACATTACAAATTAAGGGCATTTGCAGATGACCTGGTACTAACTTTGCAACAGCCAGAAGCTAGTACCAAAAGAGTTTTAGAATTAATTGAGATATTTGGTCAAGTGGCAGGATTTAAATTGAACAAACAAAAGACGAAAGTCTTGGAAAAAAATCTTACAATGGCTGAAAAAGAGAAGTTTCAGAGTGAAACAGGCTTAGAGATAACAAAAAAAGTGAAATACCTGGGGGTAAACTTAACATCTAAAAATGTGAATTTATTTAAGGATAATTATGATAAATGTTGGACAGAGATAAAGAAAGATCTAGAAATATGGTCAAGGTTGAGACTTTCCTTGTTAGGCCGAATTGCTGTTATCAAGATGAATGTGCTGCCTAGAATGCTGTTTTTATTTCAAACATTGCAGATATTGGACAAGATGGAGTGTTTCAAGAAGTGGCAGAAAGATATATCTAAATTTGTCTGGCAGGGCAAAAAGCCCAGAATAAAATTTAAGATTTTAACTGACGTAAAAGAAAGAGGGGGGTTTGCCCTGCCGGACTTAAGACTTTATTATGAATCGGCAGCTTTTTGCTGGTTGAAACAATGGCTGCTTCTTGAGAATACAGACATTTTGGATTTGGAAGGGTTTGATAATAGATTTGGTTGGCACGCATACATATGGTATGACAAGGTAAAAGTACATAAGGGTTTTAAAAACCATATTGTTAGAAAAGCATTGTATAATGTTTGGATGTGGTATAAAGATTTGCTAGAAAGTAAAACTCCCAGGTGGTTGTCACCAATGGAAGCCAAAGAGGTGAAAAAACTTAATATGGAGCCTAATTGGCCAAAATATTGTGAAATTTTAGAACAAGATGGTGAAAAAGTTAAATTAGAGTTATGAGAAACTAAAGCCTAAAGTACGAGACTGGTTACACTATCATCAGATATATGAGGCATTTAAACAGGACAGGAAAATAGGCTTCCAGAAGGAGAGGTCTAAATTAGAAACAGAATTGTTAGAACCCAATACTAAAAATTTGTCAAGAATGTATAATTTGCTGCTTAAATGGATGAAACGGTGAAATCAGCTATGATTAAATGGGCACAAGATATTGGTCACGATATTATGTTTGCGGACTGGGAGCAGTTATGGACCACCGGTATTAAATTTACGGCATGTAATGCCTTAAAAGAAAACTTAATGAAAATGATTTACAGGTGGTACATGACCCCAGTCAAGCTTGCAAAAATATATCATTTGCCCAATAATAATTGCTGGAAGTGTAATGAGACTGAAGGTACTTTCTACCACCTTTGGTGGACCTGCCCGAGGATTAAAGCCTTTTGGGAAATGATCTATAATGAAATTAAGAAAGTCCTAAAGTGGACTTTTCCTAAGAAACCTGAGGCTTTTCTTCTGGGTATGGTTGGCCAATTGGTGCCAAGGAAGGATAGGATGTTTTTTATGTATGCTACTACAGCAGCAAGAATTCTCCTCGCAAAGTATTGGAAGACACAAGAACTACCTACTCTGGAAGAATGGCAGATGAAGGTGATTGAATATATGGGACTGGCAGAGATGACCGGCAGAATTCGTGACCAGGGGAAAGAGACAGTGGAAGAAGATTGGAAGAAATTCAAGATATATCTTAAAAATTATTGCAAAATTGAGGAGTGTTAGATGACAGGGAATAAGAAATAGAGAATTGCAGCTGTAACTAATAAGCTAAAGAAAAAGGAATGTAATGAAAGTGAATTAAATAATTAATTATTGGAGAATTGCTAAATAAAAATGTTAAAAATAAGGATGCAGTAAAAGGGAGGTATGGGGAAGTCGCAGGAACAAGGGGTATGAAAACAGGATTATGAAATTATACATGTTTTATATGTTTTTGTTTGTGTACGTAAATGTGTTGTTTGTTTTTATTTGTGTTGGAAAACCAATAAAAATTATTTAAAAAAAAATATATAATTAACAGTAGAAGCAATGAATATGGCTCCAAGATGGTCCTGCATAGCACAGAAAGCCCAGGCTTTTCCTCTGCATACGTCCTCCTCTCCTGATGCCTGGACATTGGGGGTAGGGAAATTTCTGTGACTCCTGGGGGTCTGTGTGGCCCCATACCTCCTTCCTATGCATATGATGCCCTTTTGAGGCCTTGGCCCCAAGATGGAATGACAAGAGTAATTGCATGGGTCTGTTCTTTTTTGTTACCTGTGAGGAGAAGCCACTGCTGGCTGTAAGCTTTCCACAGAGCAGGAGATCCTTCCCAGTCAGAGTTGAACCCGGCCTAATCCTATTTATAGGCTCATCTATATCTGCAGCTGAAAGACTCCAGATCCAAATATGGGTATATGGGAGGAGACTTATGAGGGTTCCATCCAGCCAAGGTTAAATTGCACCTAAACTCAACTTCAGCACAGCCCTCACACACTAAGTCCCTTACTCTTGTTTGCACTTGGCCATTTTCATTGGCGTGAGAACTCAGGGAGGTGGATTAGGCCTCAGAGGACACCTTTTATGCAGCCTGATAAAAAGGCTTATAAGAACACAGTAGTCTGGGGATGGCGAGGAAGCAAAGGCTAAAGAATGGGGATTATTTTATTTACATTTGCTTTGGAGAGGTCTGCTGCAGGGTGTGATTTGTGGCTCAGATATGGCAATGCCGGAGATTGAGTAGAATGGGCATTGTAAAAGTATTAGGTTCCCTCTATCACAGCCTCCTTTGTCTTCCTGCTTAGATACAGCATTCTTTGCATTGTCGAGTGTGCCAGGAACTCTGACTCAATTGTTTTCTTTAACTGTTGACAGCTGAATCAACAGTTTGTCCAGCAGAGGGGGCCTTGAACATACTGCAGGCAGCAGAATTTTCGCTTAATAATTACATAGTTGAGAACGAGCTTGGATGAGCTTCAAATCAGGCTGAATATTTCTGGTTCCAGCAAGCAAAGAGTGGGAGAGGGGAGGTGCAAGCTGGCAAGGAAGTACAGTACTGTATATAGGCTGTCTGCTAAACACAGTTACATTAAAAGCAAAGCTCTTGTTGCTGGAAGAGGGAAGGGAGATCCATTTCATCTTTTAAAGGTGCCATTGCTTTTCCTTGTTTCTGTTTGGCACTACAGGTTGATATATATTCTTTTCTGCAGTCCTCTCTTGCATCCAGAAGCAGTTTTAATCTGGATTTACCTTATTATTTCAGTTACTTTTTGAACATTTGAAGTACTTTTTCATTGATAATGTCATTGTTTCACTCTGAAACTATTTTGAGGTTTTATTATGATTGCACAGTATATAAATATTGGTGTGGGGGGGGGGATCCCTGTCAGTGAGGGTGATTAACCCTTATGAGCAGGGTATAAATGATAAAATTATTATTATTATTTGTCAAGAAGTATTATTAATTGCCTCTGTGACACCATTAAGATAACCACAAAATTGGGACCAGAAGCTATTCTAAGCAGATACAAGGACACCTAAATGGTGATTAGACCAAATCAACAAATGTTCCAAGCATCCACCTGTATTTTGGGTAACAGCCAACATTAGTCATGTAGAGTAAGCCCAGTTAGTCGACTTTGATATTACCCTGTATGGAAGCAACATCACATTATTTTGCTCTATGGTAACTGATGTGAAGAGCATGGTTTTCCAGCCACATCTGCCTTTATCTTTTGCCTCTTGTTAGGAATTCTACCCCAAACCCAAAGTTGCTCAGCGAGGTTCCTTTCTCTAGCCATGATTTCATCTGTCTTTGCCTAAGTGGCATATTTGCTCTTCTAGGCAACAGTAATGGAAAGGTTTGTCAGGACTGAGACTAATACAGAGCCATCTGTAAGCCTGGGATGAGGCCTATTGCAGTTCAAGATACAACTGAGCATGAGGTTTGGTATTTGCTGTTAGCGAAGCCATCAACAAGGCTTTGTCTTAAAGCAGGGATGAGGTTGGACTTGTAAAAGGGTAAAAGAGTATTGGGATATGATATATAATGGATCGGAAAAAAAATGTTTAAAAGGATATTTCCAAAAAACCCAGAGTCCTTTCGGTTGGGGATAATTCAGGGAGAAATTCTCAGGTGTCAAAAAAGGCTATTTATGTACGCTACCACCGCAACCCATGTTCTGTTAGCCCAAAAATGGAAAATGAGCGAGGTCCCAAACAAAGAAGAATGGCAACTTAAACTGATGGACTACGTGCAGCTTGCAGTCTTAACTTATAGAATAAGGGAACAAGAAGAATGCACATTTAAAGAAAACTGGGAAATGTTTACTGAATATATTGTTTACTGAATATAATGTTTACTGAAAATTGTCTTTATTTAGAAATGCTGGTAGTATTAAGATAAATTCAACTTCCAGTGATGGATGTAACAATGGATTACTGAATGGTTTAGTTCATGTAAAATATGCAGGGATGTATAATATGCAAAATGAACCATGGAAGGAGAAAAAGGGTAGTCATTGATTTAAGGTTGTTTAAATGAATATTTTGAAATGTAATTTAGAATTATTATTATTTTTTTAAAAAAGCAGGGATGAGGAATATGTGGCCCTTCATTTATTGTTGGACTGCAACTCGCATTAGTCCCAAGCAGCTTCGCCAATGGTCTAGGACAGGAGAAACTATAGTCAGCGCTCATTGGGGCTGATGAGAGTTGTAGTCCAAAACCTCTGAGGGGCACCCCATTGGAGGAGGGTGTTATAGTGCATTTCCAGGTTTCAGGACAAGGACAAGGAATCTGTGACCCTCCAGATGTTGCTGGACTATAGCTTCCATCATCTCAGACTATTGAGAGAGGCAATGGCTTGAAAATATCACCCATATGGAAATCACATTGCCCATATTCACATTTGTGTGAGAGAAATTAGGGTCTCCTAACAACTCACTGTGGGTTAAACCACAGAGCCTAGGACTTGCCGATCAGAAGGTTGGTGGTTCGAATCCCCGTGACGGGATGAGCTCCTGTTGCTCAGTCCCTGCTCCTGCCAACCTAGCAGTTTGAAAGCACGTCAAAGTGCAAGTAGATAAATAGGTACTGCTGTGGCGGGAAGGTAAACGGTGTTTCCATGCGCTGCTCTGGTTCACCAGAAGCGGCTTAGTCATGCTGGCCACGTGACCTGGAAGCTGTACGCCGGCTCCCTCAGCCAATAAAGCGAGATGAGCGCCGCAACCCCAGAGTCGGCCACGACTGGACCTAATGGTCAGGGGTCCTTTTATCTTTACCTAACAACTCTCAGCATCTAAAACTACAGCTCCCAGGAATCTTTGTGCATGACTGTTTAAAGTGGTATTACAGTATTTTAAAGGCAAGGTGTGAATGTAGCCATTGTGTGGAGACCCCTGTCAGCTTTCTATTTCTTGTGTAAAGAGAAGGTCAACAGCTTCCGGTCTTAGACCTCAGTGTGAAATACTGTAATACAGTATTTTGTTTGTCCTCATTTCGCTGAAATGTTCACACTTCAGAGTTGCTCTGATACAAGCAAATATTTGAGGTCATCCATAAGAGGTTTGGTCCCCAATCAGTCATTTCCTTTCGACAAATTTGTCTGAAAACAGCATTTTTTCTTTAAGGACATTATTTGGACATCGGGTGAATTTGGGGCGCCAGCATCAAGCTTGATATGTATGTGATTTTTCCAGTTTTGAAATCTTTTTAGCATTGAGTACTGAATCAAGGAGAGCCTCCAGGGAAGAGCTCTGCAGAACTGGGTAGCGCTTGAGAATGAAAGAAGCACAAGAATGATTTTATTTCCTAACAGGCAGGAGCTGAAAATAATAAAAATCTGTGTCATGTAGTATGAAAAAACACAGCAACACCGATTCTACTGGGGGTGTAATGCACTATCTATAACTTCACACTTTTAGAGAAATTCTAGAACCTACTCCAGGTTGTGTTCTGCACTGGGGTTTTTAAAACACAAACACACGAGAGAGATTTGTTAGTTAAGGGTGTTGATAATTAACATGGATTGATGCTGATGTAGGAAGTAACCATACGTTTGGTTTCTTTTACAGGGTTGTCTGGCTCTAATGATACTGGATTGGCATGATGAAGCTACTTCCGAAAAGCGAGAAAACAGGCCTTAGAAGTAAGCCACAGTGGGGTTCAACTCCCAATTAGGCATGTTCAGGATTTGCCTGCAAGGTCTCTCATCCTCCTGTTGTGTGATCAAAGCAGGAAAGCAAATTGCACTCTGTGTGTGTGAGGAAGAGAGAAAACCAGCAATCACATTGACTCAGATGTTTGTTACGTTGTGCTTGCTTCAGAAAGCTTTGAGTGCTTTATGCCCATGCGGCAGGTTAGTCTGAGAAGCAGTGAGGTGTAAAAGGGAGAAGAGACCTAGACAGTCTCTTATTCAAAACCTACGTTGTGAAACAGGGCTGAAGCTCAATGGAAGGGCATGTGTTTTTTCATACAGAAGGTCCCAGGTTCAATCCATAGCTGTCAACGTTTCCCTTTTTTTAAGGGAAATTCCTATTCAGAATAAGGGAATTTCCCTTTAAAAAAGGGGAAAGTTGACAGCTATGGTTCAATCCCCCATAGACAGGGCTCTGAATGTCACCTACCTGAAAACCTGGAGAGCCACTGGCTAAAACAGAGCTAGATTGTCCAGTTGTCTGATCTAGTTTAAGGCAGCTGCCTGCATCCCCAAATGTACACTGAGAAAAGCAAATACAGTGGTACCTCGGGTTAAGTACTTAATTCGTTCCGGAGGTCCGTACTTAACCTGAAACTGTTTTTAACCTGAAGCACCACTTTAGCTAATGAGGCCTCCTGCTGCCGCAGCACGATTTCTGTTCTCATCTTGAAGCAAAGTTCTTGACCTGAAGCACTATATCTGGGTTAGCGGAGTCTGTAACCTGAAGCGTATGTAACCTGAAACGTATGTAACCCGAGATACCACTGTACGTGTCTTGGATCATAGTTAAAGGAGCACAGCAGTTGGGTGATTTCACGCTTGCCGTGTCACATATATGAACTAAGAAGCAGCTCATCTTTTAGCAAAGCTTATTTTTGCAGATTCCCTCTTTTCACAACAGCCCTCTGCATTCCCCCCCAAAAAAACTGCTCGGCAGGCTCAGTGGATTAAAAATGTTAGATTTCCAAGTAGTCACAGGGGCCGGCACTCAGAGCAGCGGGGAGTTGGCAGATCTGCATATTTCCTTGCTTCTACATCTTTGCATTGTTCTGCAGTTAAGCAAGTTGTAAAGGGGCAACTAGTCCCTTTTGTGCCGTCACCAGCGTGTGCCCTCGTACAACAGACGCCTGAGTTGTAGGGCATAAATTGTCAAAATTGGAAGTAGGCGAGGGAGCTGCAAAACAAGGGGATGCTTTGCTTGTGGGAAAATAGGGACGAGCCCTCTGGATGTTGCTGGATTCCTCTCACACACACATCTCCCCATCCTCCCTCCAGGAAAACAAGAGGCATTATCAAGAGTTCAGGGACCATTTCCAGGCATAGAAAAGCATTTGAGGAGGGTGCCAGTGAGGAGAGCCAGTGACAAGCGTGGTGGGTTGTAAAGAGAGGCCTGGAGGGATGTTTCATGCCCACAGGTTTGAGATTCTCTCCCTTTGTGCTACCATATAACAAACCCCGAAATGTTGAAATGCTGCATTTGCGAAAGATTTAGCGGAACACCACTAATACATTCTGGCCTTCTACCCCCCATCCTCTGAAACGAAGCCATTGGCCTAGGTCGCATGTCACATTAAGCCATAGTTTAAAACAATGATTTAATGAGAACAAGCAATGTGCTGGTGCGTAAAAGTCCCTGCAGCATCTCCTCCTCACTCTGCTGCCACACTGCAGACAAAGCAAGCCAGAGGCTGGCTTGTCATGTCCTCTGAACCTGGACTTTCAGTTTTCCTCGCAAAAACCCCACAGATGGTCAGTGAGGAATAAACCTTGATTTTATGAGTTGCGGTTTGTTTGGAGGAAACAGACCATGAGCCTGGGTTCAAATTATATAAGCCAAACTGTGGCATAGTTCATCCATGGCAGGCAGGAGTAGGAGAAGAGCATCATGGGAACTTTTGAACAGCATGCTGCTAGTTCACATTAAATCATTGTTTGTTTAATGTTACATTTAATATTTAACGTATTGTTTTTAACACTCGATTGGGAGCCACCCAGAATGGCTGGGGAAACTCAGCCAGATGGGTGGGGTATTATTAATAATAATAATAATAATAATAATAATAATAATAATAATAATAAATTATTAAACTATGATCTGATGTAATTTTGAACCAGGTTACTCTCATTAACAGAATTTGCTGGTTGTTGATGCTTCTGCTGCTGCAGTTACTATTATTATATCAAATTCTGTGATCTGAATTCTGTAATTCTGCCTGCCTGCCACCTGCATTTGCTTTTGTTTCCACCACTGATCACTAACAATCATACCATTTTTATTTTTTTTTTTAAAAAAGGATGATCAGTTGCTTTGGAAAGCATTGTAAGGATTACAAATCAGTTTAATCACCTTCCCAGCACACACCTGTAAATGCTCTGGGGGAGCACATTAAGGAAAACAGGTGAGATTAGAATCCTCGACACTCTCTGCACATTTAGTCCAAATTGTAGTAATTTCAACCCACTTCTTGCAAGCAACTAAGTGTCTGCAGATAATAGGCAAAGGGGAGGCTAGGCTGCCGCTGTTTCCATTCTCAGATCCAAATTGCATTGTTCTCACCGAGCAGAGGTTAGTGCCATTGTGGGGTGAAGCGTTAATGAAACCTGTTTGCACTAGTTGTTTACCAAGCCTGAGGGCTGATTTGAGGCTTCTGCTGTGTGCATCTCAGCTGAGTTATTTGTGCTAAATACACCTGAGAATTGTTGCTGGCACAGTGTTATGGTGCTGAAAGCTGCACTGAAGTGAAAACAGACAAATCTTCACACACAATAAATATGGACTAAGTATCAACAATGGAAAACTCACTTTTGGGAGGTGGCTGGTGGCTTAACAAAAGCTGGACAGCCTTAGTTAGGGAACATGTTTCTATTGCCTTGGATCCTACATGAAGCAGTAAGGACATGATAGCACGGCCTCGGACCAGTATACCTGAAGGAGCATCTCCACTCCCATCATTCAGCCCGAACACTGAGGTCCAGCTCCGAGGGCCTTCTGGCAGTTCCCTCATTGTGAGAAGTGAGGTTGTAGGGAACCAGGCAGAGGGCCTTCTTGGTAGTGGCGCCTGCCCTGTGGAACACCCTCCCATCAGATGTCAAGGAAATAAACAACAACTTTTAGAAGACATCTGAAGGCAGCCCTGTTTAGGGAAGTTTTTAATATTTGATGTTTTATCGTGTTTTTAATCTTCTGTTGGGAGCTGCCCAGAGTGGCTAGGGAAACCCAGCCAGATGGGCAGGGTATTAATTAATTAATTAATTAATTAATTAATTATTGTTATTGTTATTCCTTAAAATCTGGCATTTGTTGTGGCTTGTGCTTTCATAGCCTACAGCCTGCTTAATTCTTGGATGCAGCATCTCTTCTTGGCTGACTTCTGCAACGTTCTCAGAGAAGCAAGTCATTGAGCGTGCTCCCATTGCTTTGGAGAGAAGGGATCAGATGATATGCCCTCTGCTGGTTTTACAGTGTATCCTTCTCCTCTTAATAGTGATGATAACAGCATGGGTTGACGTTGGCCATGATCCATAACCATCTTATAACATACTCATACCCATCTTATAACATACTCGATTTTGATTCACACACCCACAAAGCCAACTTTGATTCAAATTGAGAAAAAGGACAGCCTAGCTAGGACAGTCTCATACCTCCTCCTATTCTGAGCCATGTTGAATAAGATAGCCATTCAGATTCCCCTTGGTTAGTACTGCCTGCAAAAGTTATTTATCTGTAGTGCATAAATAGTATTATTACTAATTTCTTGGCATAGTATTTTTTATCTCTCCTGAGCAAATAGTGAAATACTTTTTGTTGGTGAAATGCATGAAATCACATCTTCTCCTGTACTGTGTATGATAGTCATGATACAAAGCTGCATGTGGTCCTCAAATATGCATCAAATCCCTATTTTGAGGTGAATCCAGTGTAAGAGCAATACATTGGAAGTATATGGGAGGAAAAGGAGGAGGTAGTGGGGTGGTTCACTTAGCATCTATTCGTAACATGAATTTTAAAAATAGATTTGATGAAAGCTCTTTTCTCTTTCAGATACAGTGGTACCTCGGGTTAAGCACTTAATTCGTACTGGTGATCCGTTCTTAACCTGAAACTGTTCTTAACCTGAAGCACCACTTTAGCTAATGGGGCCTCCCGCTGCCGCCGCACTGCTACTGCACAATTTCTGTTCTCATTCTGAAGCAAAGTTCTTAACCTGAGGTACTATTTCTGGGTTAGCAGAGTCTTTAACCTGAAGCGTTTGTAACCCGAGGTACCACTGTACTTAAAAGAGAGAGAGCGAGAGCGAGAGAGAGAGGCATATTTAAGTGTGTGATCAGAAGAGTTCAGATAGAGAAACAGGGCCTTTATTTGAGTTTCTACATTACATTCTTACAGCTTGCTCTTACATGACAATTCTGTTTCAGCAGATTTATCACTGAGATACTTCAGGCACCTTAAGTATGACATCCATTGTACTGGAAATCTTAGAGATGAATCTAGCTGTTGCGCGCATGAACTTCTGATTGTTTTATTTAGCAGCCATTTTCAACAAAGGTGCTGAGACCAATAACAGAAGCTTTAAGTTGGCATAGGAGGCTAAAAAAGAGCCTTAGGGTGTGAATTGAAATGATACACAGAACAAAATATTAATGAAGTTCTGCTAATTGACAAGATTTTCTCCTTATTTGGTGCAGAGAGCACTAACACAACCCCCATTTTGTCACCGCACTATTATCTTCCCTGTTCAGGTCTCCACCGCATCTGAAAATGTTGGCTGGTCACCAATTCAGACAGGCTGCATTTGCAGGTTTTGTTGACACCCTCTATTGCAAAGGTGGCTAATCTTATTTGAGGGTTATTTTTCCTCACAGCCAACCCTACGGCGCATGACGGTGGTTACAATTGATGGGAGATGATGTCCAATCACTTCTGGGGGGCCTTCCCCATCTCATCTTTGGGAGCAGCAAGTTCCTGAAGTCAAAAGGTGGAGGAGGCAGCAAGAATCTTATTGCGCAGGTACCATGGAAACTTTTGCACCCACCAGGTCTCACCTTGTGCAGTGTCCAGGGCCGGATTTAGGTTTGATGAGGCCCTAAGCTACTGAAGGTAATGGGGCCCTTTATATGTCCAGCTGTCCTTTGTCAACAACAAATTGTTGCCATTTTTTGTTTTGAATAAATGCTATATGGTAATTTATGGACCTAATAGGTATCTAAAGCCATTTGCACATAACACAATATGTATTTTGTCAAAGTAATTGATATAGAAATGAGCAAACCAGTGATATTTTATGGAGCAGGCTAGCAGGTGGGGCCCATTACTTACATCATAGGAGCCTACACAACACAAAACACTGTTGCTGTATGTAGTTTTATTTTATTTGTTTTTTATCTTATATCTTGGAAATGTTCATCCAGGGGTTTTTTTCTTTTACATTTTTTGGGGGCCCCATGAGAGTGGGGCCCTAAGCTATAGCTTGTTTAGCTTATATGTAAATCTGGCACTGGCCATGTCCACTTTTGCCTATCTTTGTGTTAGCTCATCTAGTCACTGTTGGCTGTAGCTGATGTTCAGGGAGAGAGCCCTGTCTGTGTTATTTCCAGTCTTTGCTCCTTCGTGTGGGAAAAGCCCAGTCAAAGCAACCAGCAGTGTCTGCACTATTGCAGTCCCTTTCATACTCATATCCAAGACTACCCAGCCACAGCTTGCTCTCCATGGATGCAGAAAGGAGCTTGGTGGTGGCGGCAGGAATCGGCACCTGGGGAAATCCACTTCTCCCCGTTAATTTCAAGCAGCCAGAGTGCTGCAAGAATGACAATAAAACATTTGTTGTCTTCTCTCCTGTTGGTGTGCAACTGCATGGGTGCAGCAAGGAACAAAAATAAAACTAATACAATAATAATATAATAATTCATAATATTATTGCTAATAATTAACCCTGTAGCGGAACGAGTCCCACGGGACTGAATGGGACTTGCTTTGGATGAAACAGGATCATGCCTGCAGGCACTGCTAGACTGTTGCAGACCCATATTGAAATATAGCTGCAATAAATGTCGCAGTGCAACCACCGTTTGAATGCCACTTCTGGCCGATTGCAGAAGAGCAGTGCCTCAGCTGTGATAAAGGGCCCTAGAGTACGAACGGCCAATTATTCTGTTTCATGGATGGCTCACGGTGCTACACACTGAATGGAACAGCCATCCAGCACGTCTCAAAGGAATGACTTCACTTCGGTCACTTTTCGGAATATGTATGCGTGTGCCGGAGAAACTTGTGTTATCACTGCGCTGAACATAATTAAACTGGCAAGGAGGAAGGCAGGAACAATTTCCCAGCATTTTCACACCACCTTAAAGGCTACACTCACACAAAAGGCTGTGATCTTTGGAGCCAGCGGTCTGTGGATAATATACCAGGACCATCTGTTTTACACATGATAGTGTTAAAAAAAACATAGCCTTATACTAAAATAAATAACGAAGCCATGTGTTGTTAAAGCTATCGAGGCAGCAGAGTACAAAGTATAAAAGCCTTTCTAGAAGACTCCTCATTATGCATTTCCCAGTTACTTGAATTTACTGTGTCTCTCCTTTGGAGAAACATTTCCGTGTAATCCATTCAACCAAATTTGTGATCCTCTCTCTCTCTCTCTCTCTCTCTCTCTCTCTCTCTCTCTCTCTGCTTTCGATAGGTTAACTTAATGGGAATGCACACTGCCAGCACATGGAGATTGTAATGTACAACCTGCCTTGGCAACAAAAGTGATTTTCCAACAAATAAAGGGTGCCCAATAAAAACCAGACTTCCAAAAGGATTTAACGTCTAGTTGCTGAAACACAGCCTCATGCAGTATTCTTAGAATGAGTTGCCTTGTGAAAATTTCATAAATAAGGGACAATGTAGCATTTGAAGTATCTCAAGGGGACATTGTGATGTTCTGTAATAAGAGGCATCCCTTAAAGTTATTGGATTCTGGTAAAACTATCTTTTGCCCAGTATTTATCATCTTTACCAGGAGTGTCGTGTGTGTGTGTGTGTAGATAAGTCCCACAAAACACCTGAGGATCCTTGTTCCTACTTGATGACAGTGTTTATGTGCCATCATTTCCTCCTTGCTCCCCATTTAAATATTTCTGTTACATTTAAATCAACAAGGAATCATATAGCACCTGAAACACATTTTATTATGGCAATTCTTTTAGTCTCTTCAGATTCACCATAATAAATTGATTTTACTGCAGCAGGTTAACACGGCTTCTCCTCTGGAATTCGCTCTGATTGTATCCCACCCACCTTCAAGAAATTCCATGGCATTCACAATTGAATTCATGCAGGATTTTCACCAGCCTTGAGAAGTAAGTTAAGCTATCAGATGAGTTGCCAAAGTCAACCATGACTGGCTGGAGGGATTGCTCTGGGTGGTTCACCCACTAACTCAACACTTTCTGGGATAACCAGAGACTGATATTTCTATTTGCTGTCTGTAGTCATGTATAGTCTTGCACGCCACCCCAATCTCTGAGTGGTGTGAGTTTCCAGGTGTGTACTCAGGGTTTGTATTTCCTTCGGAAATGAGGCACATCCTATGGTCTTTATTATATATGGCTTGTTTACATATACATAAAATGTGAGCCTGTGATGGAGGAGTTCACAGTGTCAACCCTAAGAAGGCCTTGATTCTCTCATAGCCACAGCCTTGGATTCCTGCAGAAATCAAGCATGGCTCTCTCTCTCTCTTTGCCTTTCCAGCCTACAGCTTTTTGCATATCATTTTTATTAGTTTTACATTAATACTTTCCATTACAATATCTCCTCATATGATATTATATTATACATTTTGGCTTTTTAGGGCCCTGACTTCCTTCAAACCTTCCTTATGATTTTCTATCTTTCATTTCAAATTTCTGCATTTTCACTATCTAACCATTGCTTTAAAATCAAAAACATTTTTCTTATTCTTAACAGCAGTGGTTTTTGTACCTTTCCTTACAAAGCTTCTTGCAATCCTACCAACGTATTTAATTGAATACAATTGTCTTTCAAATAATCTCCAAATTTAGTCCAGTCCTCGATGAACTTTTGGTCCCACTGTTCTCAGATTCTTCCCAGTTCCGCATACTCAATTGCCATTCTTCCTTTGTCGGTAATTCCTCTTGTTTCCACTTCTCAGCCTACAGCTTTTTGCATCCAGCCTCTAGCTCACATCTCTTCAAAAACTCAACTCTGCCTCTGTCTTTCTAACTTACCTGCAAGTGTCCCTGTATAGGGAAGCTTTTTAAGGTTTAAGTTTTTACTATGCTTTTATATTTTCCCAGTAGTGATATATGGAAGTGAGAGCTGGACCATAAAGAAGGCTGATCGCCGAAGAATTGATGCTTTTGAATTATGGTGCTGGAGGAGACTCTTGAGAGTCCCATGGACTGCAAGAAGATCAAACCTCTCCATTCTGAAGGAAATCAGCCCTGAGTGCTCACTGGAAGGACAGATTGTGAAGCTGAGGCTCCAGTACTTTGGCCACCTCATGAGAAGAGAAGACTCCCTGGAGAAGACCCTGATGTTGGGAAAGATGGAGGGCACAAGGAGAAGGGGGCGACAGAGGACGAGATGGTTGGATAGTGTTTTCGAGGTTACCAGCATGAGTCTGACCAAGCTGCGGGGGGCAGTGGAGGACAGGAGTGCCTGGCGTTCTCTGGTCCATGGGGTCACGAAGAGTCGGACACGACTAAACGACTAAACAACAAATGCTTTTATATGTGATGGAAGCCACCCAGTCAGATGGGTTGGGTACAAATAAATTAATAATAATAATAATAATAATAATAATAATAATAATAATATCCTTAGTGGCTTGTCACCCAGGCTATCACCTCCCCTGGAGGCTAGTCTGGCTCTTTCAGGAGAGGCATTTGGCTTTGTGGAGAATCATGAACATGAATGGTCCCATATAAATAATAACAACAAGATCAGGTTTATTTTACATGAAATAAATGCAGTGCTTTGACACGTTAAGCACGTGAAGTATTTCCACTATGTTGTCATTTGGAGCAATGAAAGCAATGTCTCTGGTTGTGGCTCTCATGTTACTGAGTTCAGCATTCTTTGGGCTGGCCACTTAGTGGCTTAGATTTTTTTTTTTAATTAAAGTGCTGCAAGTCAAGCACTAGAATTAAAAACAAACAGAACCGCACTGGGGTTTGTGGCTCATTTGCATATATACAGAAAACAGGATTAGAAGTGTGCTTTTTGTCAAAAACAAAACAAACAGAGTGCTCTTCACACAGCTAAACCATTGAACAAGTTACTCTGGGGCTGGTGCTTCATTTCAGCTAATAAGCAGAGGACATCATTATTACATGTCCATCTGAAGGTAGCATTTGAAAGATCTAGGGATTATGTTATTGGCCAGAGAAAAGTGATGGGGGGGGGGAGGAAGGAAGATGGAGCTGTATCTGTGGAAACTAGCATAAATAACAAAGAAATGCTGCAGCAGGAGTTACATCTCTCCTATCCATGGCTGCACATTTCTACAAACACTTGAAAGCTCCTCAGCATAATCCTATTGTCTGCCACCGTCATCTTGTATTGCCAGAGAAACAGCTGAAATCATGTTCCAGACATTGGCACAGAACATATGAATCGCAGCTCGGGGAGAATCCCCTGCTCTTGAAAAGACAGTGGTACATTCCTTCAATTGTGAACCTCTACTAAATTGGTTGCTGTGCATTTAATTCTAGTCCCACTGTTCAGTGTTTATAGGTGTTGTACAGCATCTTTCCAGTCGGACAGAATTTTCAGAGGCAGGTGTCTCTGTCTCTCCCCTTCCTTCTTTTTAAAAGGAACTCTTTTCAGCCATTCTTTCGATTAGACAATCGGAGAGACTGCAGGGAGTAGGAGCAAGCTCTCAGCTGCAAAGAATGGATGGTGTCAGTGGCAACAGGACGATGTCTTACAGTCGGTGGAGTTATGACAGGTACTGTGTTTTGCAGCCTTTGACATCACCCCTCCTTACTAGGTAGACAAAATTAGGCAAGACGATTCCTAAACTTACTGTTGCCTTCTCATTAGAAAAGCTTCACAGCCTTTGCCCTATTAAAATCAGTGTTTACTTTTGAGGCGTCAGACTGGCACTTTCCTTCATAACCATTTGGTGTTCGCTTGAACTGACAATGTTATCAACTTGCTGTTTGTTTCCCTCCTTATTCCAAATGACAGCCGGCTTCCCCCCACAAGTCCGCTGTAATGTTGAAGGTGGGAAAGTTCAGAGAAATATGCTCAGTTTCTCGTCTTTTGCAGAAATGGTGTCCCCAGAACTGAGCATAAGGAAAGACCTGTGTGGTTAATTAGTGGCTTAGAAGTGGTGCCATAAAGTTCCATTAGAAATTAGCAGGAGATGTTCTGTAGGTAAATGTGGGGTGATGTGTCAGGTAAAGGGAAAATCGGGGCAGATTTTCTGCTGAGAACTCTGCAAAATGTTCACAAAGCATTTAGATGGAGGGGGGAAAGCTCACTGTGATGCACACCTGCTACATCTTGCAACAAGCAGCTATTTTTCTCCCTCTGTCCTCCTCCCCCTTATTATATTCCCCCAATATAAAATTAGAGAATTAGAATTAGAGAATTGGTGCAATGGCAGCTCTACAAGTAACCAAATGAAAGGTTTAAGTTCCTTTTCTCTAACTGCATCTAGAACATTGGATTCTTATGTTTGTGTTTGTTGTGCTTGTTGTTCCTTAATAACTGTTGACTGATGAATCACAAAAAGGTAATTTCTGAAAAATCTTAAGTACCGCCCACCAGGCCACAGAAATCCTCTTGTGTGTTCAAGCTGCAGTGTGTGCTTCGTAAGGTAAATGATAGTCACACAGCAACAGGAAGAAAACATTGAACTAACATTGTGTGCTGTTAGAAGAGGTGGAGGAGAGTGTATCAGAGCCAACCATCTCAGTCTATGTTTTCCATCATGCCCTGTTCTGTGATGCACTTGGGGCCTTTTGATAGATGGCAGGTGTGTGACAGCTGAAACACACTAAAGGTGACTGAAATAGTTCCTGCCTAGCAATAGAATTTAATTTCACTACTTCATGTCTTCTTGTAATAGGACAGGCTAGTGGGGGAAAGAAAAGAAAAGGATGGATCTTATATGGACAACACTTTTTTCAGCTCCCATGTTTTGGTTCTATAGGATAGGGCCTCCTCTGCTTTGGTTTCCAGGCACATTGTGTGTGTGTGTGTGTGTGTGTGTGTGTGTGTGTGTGTGTTTGACAGGGGTTAAGAAATGTTATGCACGTTCATATATAGCTTCATATATCCTGAATGGCTAATGCTGTTAAGTTGAGAAATGATGCAGAGGTGTCTCTCGCTTATTAAATCTGCCCTCGCACTTCTGTGCTACTTGACAATTGCAAATTAGATGGATTCTTTCTAGTGTTCAAAGTAGCTTTCTGCCAGTGGCTGTAACTATGGAAGTCATAACATGTTGCATCTTGGATGATCTCTTATAGTAAAACGGTTTAACAGAAGATGAATGGCTGCAGGTTCCGTGCTTGGTAAAGCATCACTTGGGCTGGCAATTCATTTTCTCATGGGAGATACTTTAATTTGCTTATATGCAGGGTCACAAGTTAGTTTTCTCCTATTTATTTGTTTACAAAGTCATCAAGCTGGAGAGAATGGTGTATACACCTCAGTATATACCATATGGGGTGGTACAGAGTGGTCTTCAACTAAACAGTTCTGCTAGCTCAAGGACTTGTAGCTATGCAATAGAACTTCACCACCTCCTCCTCTCTCTGCACACCCCCTGCACACCCAGTAAACCTACTCCAGAGCATTGGGGGACCCCCAGATATATTTAGAGATTGCTCAGGCAGAGAATTGGGTAGAGAAATTCCAATGCATAGCTGATTAGCTGGAGACAGCCCACAAGATATAAAATTGATCGTTTATGATCAACAGTACAGTGGTACCTTGGGTTACATATGCTTCAGGTTACAGACTCCGCTAACCCAAAAATAGTAACTCAGGTTAAGAACTTTGCTTCAGTATGAGAACAGAAATTGTGCTCCAGCGGTGCGGTGGCAGCGGGAGGCCCCATTAGCTAAAGTGGTGCTTCAGGTTAAGAACAGTTTCAGGTTAAGAACAGACCTCCGGAACAAATTAAGTACTTAACCCGAGGTACCACTGTATACTGTCTATGTTTGATTTGTGTGCAAGCTTTCCTCCAAACACAACAGTTTCATGCAGATTGTAAATGGTCAACTGAATTAATCTCGTCTAGCCTCTGGTGGCTCTATCAAAAATGTTTTCAAGTGTTAAGAAATAGAGACTATGTACCTTCATGTTCCATGATAATACATAAATGCATGGATTTGTATCTAATGACATGAAACCCTTACTGTTTACTAGGGACAAGTTGATTATGGAGCTTACCACTCCTGGCTTCCCAACCTCTGTCTAGATCAGGGGTGAGCAAACTTTTTCAGCAGGGGGCTGGTCCACTGTCCCTCAGACCTTGTGAGGGGCTGGACTATATTTTGAAAAAAATATATAATAATAATAATAATAATAATAATAATAATAATAATAATAATAATATCTTTATTGTCATTGCCCCCTCTCAGGGACAACGAAAATCACTTGGCTGCTCCATCCACCCAGGTATTCCTATGCCCCACAAATAACCCAGAGGTGCATTTTAAATAAAAGCGCACATTCTACTCATGTAAAAACACACTGATTCCTGGACCATCCACAGGCAGGATTTAGAAGGCAATTGGGCCGGATCCGGCCCCTGGACCTTAGTTTGCTTACCCATGGTCTGGAACATAGAGTAGTACTCAAGTTGCCTGTCTATGATGTGAAGCACGACTGCACAAAACTTTCTCTATTTTTGATACTCTGTTCAAAAGTAGCACATTACGTGAAACCAAATAGATATAGTAATAGTAATAGTAATAATAATAATAATAATAATAATAATAATAATAATAATAATAATTTCCCCAGCTACTCTGGGCAGCTCACAACAGAATATTAAAAATACAATAAAACATCAACCATTAAAAACTTCCCCAAACAGGGCTGCCTTCAGATGTCTTCTAAAAGCCAGAGAGTTGTTTATTCCCTTGACATCTGAGGGGAGGGTGTTCCACAGGGCGGGTGCTACTACCGAGAAGGCCCTCTCCCTGGTTCCCTGTAACCTCACTTCTTGCAGTGAAGGAACTGCCAGAAGGCCCTTGGCGCTGGACCTCAGTGTCTGGGCTCAGCGATGGGTTGGAGACGCTTCTTCAAGTATATTGGGCCGAGGCCATTTAGGGCTTTAAAGGTCAGTACCAACACTTTGAATTGTGCTTGGGGACATACTGGGAGCCTATGTAGGTCTTTCAGGACCAGTGTTATATGGTTTCGGTGGCCATATAACATAATCAGGAGGTGAGGGTGGGGAGGCTAACAGTCTGTGTGCTAGCAGAACTGTTTAGCTGGATACTGCCCACAAGACCCGAGACTGCCAAGGCCAGAAATTCTACAAGTAGCTTTCCCTTTCCCTGGTAGTTGTAAAACTAGAAAAATAAAATAAAAATTTGCCACCTTGTTGTAAAACCTTAATCTGATGCCTGTGAAGGCTGCCTCACTGTCTAATGGTAGGGATCCATTCAAACTGTCTCAACTTTCACATTGATGGTAAACTTGGCTGAGGCACTAACTTGGACAGCAGCAGCTCCTGAGACTGCTTGCCTCTCTCCCAGTTTGCTAGTGACTTGACACATACCTCTTCACTATTTCTAAGCCTGCCATCCCAATTGCTGGCTAATTTTACTTACTCTGTGCTGGTTTATTCTCCAAGACTCTTTCTAGAACTGCTGGAACTTACTTCTCTGCAAATATGCTGCAGGCTGCCACAGAGATAGTTGAAAACTATGTGGGGTAAGGTGCCTTGGAGGTGATTCAAAATCTTCTCCTCATGACGCCCCAAATCTGAAACAGTTCCTGACTGTTAATAGTTTTGTTTATAATGCTGGTATAAAGGAGATAAAATAACTTACCGTATTTTTCGCTCTATAAGACACACCAGACCACAAGACGCACCTAGTTTTTGGAGGAGGAAAACAAGAAAAAAAATATTCTGAATCTCAGAAGCCAGAACAGCAAGAGGGATCGCTGCACAGTGAAAGCAGCAATCTCTCTTGCTGTTCTGGCTTCCGTGATAGCTGCGCAGCCTGCTTTCGCTCCATAAGATGCACACACATTTCCTCTTACTTTTTAGGAGGGAAAAAGTGAGACTTATAGAGCAAAAAATACGGTATTTCTTGTTTGGACGTTGCTTTTCCTATCAATTTTCTCAACCACCCTTTCCGTTTTTATTTGCATCCTATCACATGTGGTATCCTGAATTTTTTTGGTTTTCTATCAGTAGGTCTAAAGTAAGGCACATTGAAATCAGCTGAAAATGGTTAGAAAGAGAATGGCATAAGCAGTAATAGGGCCAGTGTTTGTGCTCTTCAGAGGCTTGGAATCAGCTTTGCTGATCTGAACAGGAATTGTGATATGATCATAGACTTTGTTAAATCTGTGATTTTCCAACTTGAGGATACCTGCAATGTAAATGACAGCTAATTGCTAAATCAATACAACTGATCAGACTAAATCAGAATGCTGTGAACATTTTTTTCCCTTTAAAAAAGATCACATTTCTTCCTCTACCAGCCAGATGAAATGTAACGTTACCAGTGTCAAATTGATGCTGTTGCATTCCTATCACTTTTCTACTGAATAGCATTTTCATTTGCAATAACCAGGGATGCAATTTTCATTCATATCTTATATCAGTTTCCATCAGATGCTTCCTGTATTCAAAATGTAGTGTTTTGAATTTTTTTAACCAATTAAAATTGGATGGTTTTGTAACGTATTCAAATATGCTGGAACTTTTTTAAAAAAACTATCTTTAGTCACTGTAAATTTATATTTATCAAACACTTTTTGGCTGCAGTTTTTAAATTACATTTTTTGAGAGCCGTGTCACTGAAATCTGTAGGTCTACTTTGTGATTGTGTGCAAGAAGTGAACAAGGCAAGGCTTGAATAACTGGTGCAAAAGTGAAAGCAGCTTTGAAATTTACATTCTCAAAGGCAGAGATATGCTGTTAGCTTCATTCAGTCATGGCCTTTAGAATTCAAGTCATAGCTTTTCATTCACCAGCAGTAGTGTTGAAAAGGTGAACCTCGATTATTGCCAGCTCATGACAACAACATTTTGTTGCCAAGGGTACGGAGAGCAAAGGAACCATTCATTATCAGCTTGATTCAAATACAAGTTAATAAACTATGGATCATTGCCCAGGATTGCTAATTCCAGCAACAGTAATACTGTTGACTGTTTACTGACGCAAACTGATTTCACACATGCCACTTAAAGCACATTGGAGTTGCTCTCCTGCTGTTGGAGTGCTTGTAACTCAGTAGCAGAACACATGCTTTGCGTAAAAAAAGATCCCAGTTTAAACCCCTGGCATCTCCAGGTATAGCTAAGAAAGACTTCTGTTTGAAACTGCAGAGAGTCTCTGCCAGTCAGTGCAAACAATACTGAACTGGATGGATGGACAGGCTTGGCAAAAGGCAACTCCTTATGTGTGAAATGTAGGATAACCAGCCTCATATAACCAACATTCTTAAGTCTAATTAATGCATGAAGGGGTTAATACCACAGAGTAAGCTGTCCTGCCAGGCTTATCTATGTCCACTTCCCTTCACCTTGAGAGGAACCAGGTAATCAAACCTTTGTTCTCCTCCAGATTATGTGAGAAGCTCAGCTTCTGAAGATCTGCAGGTATAGGGTGGTATATAAATTCAATAAATAATGAAATGATAATAATAATTATAGAAGAGGTTTGAGGTGGTTGCTCCAGCTTAGCTGCATAGCTCTCACAAGCCACCCTTGAGTTCCTATACCAATAAATTAGGAACTTGACCACTTCGTAGCTAAGCCCAGGTTTTCTGCCTGTGAAACTTTTCTGAAGCTCATGAGCCTGACCTTTGAAGAGTTTGTAAGTAAACCATTTTTCATCTTACCAAATGTGTGATATTTTCCTACACTGGGGGAAGAGGGAAACTTTGGAAAGAAACCTTTTGAACTCACTTTAAAGGGCACATTTTAATGTTTTACAGCCTATATTTCCATGCTTTACTTCCACATAGCATGTTTTGCGATTTTAAATCTCTGCTGGGGTTCTCTTACTTGCCCCAAACTTGGATCTTGGCACCAAGGAATTCTCCTTTATATATTTTATTTCCTGAAGCAACATGAAAGATAGAAAGAGACTTTCTCTTTAGAAAATAAAACAGATAGGTGGATCTCAGTAGTGGTTGGTGCCACGGTCTGGTTTACGGTGATCGAAATCCCGGCTGGGGATGTTGGGACCGGGGGCAAGATGGCGGGGTGGAATTCCAGAAGCCAGGAGTCAGAAAGCCAAGAGTCCAAGGGTCAGGAAGCAAGGAGTCACGGGTCTGAGGATCAAGAAGCAAGGAGTCAAACACAGCAAGACAGGGAACATGTTGCTGTGGCAAAGAGCTGAAGGGAAATGCTGACCTTATATCCCTTCCCAGCTCTTGCCACCAGGTGCTGTGAGTTTCCAATTGGCCTCACCTGTGAGGCCGTGCCTTGCCTCTTCAGAACAAACTTAGGAAGGCCCCACTCCTGCAAAGTCCTATTGGTCACAGGGCCTGCCTCCTGCACACACACCTGACAGTTGGTGACTGGTGGGTCGGAAGGCAGGAAGGCCAACTGCAGATGGAGCCAGAAACAATGACAGACAGTGCCAATTAATTCTAGTTTTGTCTCCCTCCTCCTCCTCCTCCTCCTTCCTGAGTTCTTCAGGGGCAATGCTAAGACTAAGGAGGAGGAGGAAACTGACTGCTAGGACCACCCTCTGGACTGGTTGTAAGAAAGAAGGCATAGAGGTGGGAGGTAACTGAGTTTGGTGAATTAGTGCCCTATTTGGCCCAGTGGACCAGCCTTCATTGCTAGCCAACCTTGTCCACGACGCAGAGAGATAGAATGAAGTGGTGGAGACAACCATCACACCTATATCTCTGTCACTTCCTTGGCCAGTGCAAGGTAGAAGTCAAGGTACAGGCTTTCACTGAATTTTTGAAGGGCTGGATTGGGTCCCACCCTGGAAGCTAAAATGTAAAAAACACCTGCCTCTTAGATCAGACCAGTAGCCCATCTAGTCCAGCATCCTGTCCTTATTATTATTCCTTTTGAATAATAATGACAACAATATATTTTTTAATCTAGGCGTTTCCCCTTGTTGAATTTCCCTTTGCAACGTCTTTTGCAAGTCCTTAACTCCGCCCTTACTAGTCAATAAGACATGTGCAGATTTGTCCCATGCCTAGAAAGCATGGGTCTGAGTGGTTTCACCTATGCCTACCGCATTCGCCCAGAAAACCCACTCTCTAGCACTATATTGGAATAAACGGCAATTCGCTGAATTGCCATTTGTTCCAATTCAGCGCTAACCTGCAGGTTTTTCCAGGAGAAAGCAGTGTAGCCTTGCACCAGAGTCGGAGCACTATGACCAGCTGCCGTAGCCGTAGAAGTTGCCCAGTATCTAATCAAAATCCTGTGGGAAAAGTACAGAAAGTAAGGCTTTGTTTGCTCACCTGAGAGACTGTTTTGCTACTGAATTAAAAAAGGAAAAGGTAACTCTTGGTACCTTCATGCTATTACTGTGTTAGTCCTTCTGTACCTCTCTCCAGATTCCTCTGTGATATTTTATCCTTCCCCAATTTCCTTCCTTCATTTCCTCACTCATTCGTCTGCCGCTCATTTTCACACAAGAGCCATTTGATCAGCAGCATAATGCTAACAAAATGCAAGAGTAATCACCCACAGCATTTCAGGTAAAGCAATGTCTACACCAGAGGATGGGTTTTTGAATATATGATACATCCTTCTGCAGATTAGCTTGTTTTGTTCAGGTTTCTCCTACACAGGGAGATGGCACTGAGCAACGGATTGTGCTGTCCTCTGAATTAAATGTGTGCTGTTCCCAAAGTATATTAACTGGAAGCAGGCCAAGGAAATACAAAATGTACATGACTGCATAGCCATTTCCTGAAACAATATTCCCTTCTGGCAAGGTACAGATGCTGTCATAGCGAGACACAGAAAGTACCTGCTTGATTTCCATTGCTCTTCATTTCCTCTTTAAAATAGTATACATTTTTAAACTGAAGAATGGCTAAGAAACAATTTTTAACCAGAAATGTTTCAGTGAAGTGCTGCTGTGTTTAAATAATTGCAAACTGTTTCTTCTCACCTTTGATTAATGTGACAATTGTAACATCAAAAATAGTTGCAGTTCATCAAACACAAGAGTCAATGAAAACAGTAATGAAGGTTTGTATAATTCCCACCATCTTCTGAAGTATGGAATGTGGACCAATGCGAGAGGGTCTTTTCAGTGGCTACCCCAGGGCTCTGAAACGTGTTTCCCGAAGGCAGGGGTTGTCAACCTTTTTGGACCTGTGTGCATGTTATGATTTTCTGAGAAAGTGCTGTGGGAACCAGTCACAAAATGGCTGTCATGGCATAAAACAACCTGTTCAACAAGTTTATTGTTTTAGCCAAAGCTCATGACAAACTAGTACTAGGCAATAGTATTAATAAAATAACACAGAGCATACATTCATTGTATAAAAATCCATAATATATATAAAAGACTTTGCCAAGATCCTGAGCATTAAAACAGTTTCCATTGTGCATCTCTGACAACTCTGATTCTAATATCATTTTGCCTTTTTTAAATCCAATTTGCCAGCACCCATGATGTAAGAGAGATGTTGACAAAATCAATAACATACATTAAAAAACCCAAACCAACATATAATTCAATAACACGTTAAAGTAACAAAATAAAGAGGATGAATCTTCTTTTTAAGCAGCTTTTCACTTCCAGGTGTGATTTTTTACTCTACTCTCCCTGCTGTTAAGACAGTGCTTCTAATTTATTTCGTCTATTTTCCTTTGATGTCTTAATGATGATGTTTCTTATTTGCTTTTAACAATCTTCTCTACTCGTTTTACTGAGGAATAGATACTGAAGGCTGCAATCCTATAACACTGTGAGTACATCCCATAGAACTCAGATACAGTGGTACCTTGGGTTACAGACGCTTCAGGTTACATACGCTTCAGGTTACACACTCCGCTAACCCATAAATAGTGCTTCAGGTTAAGAACTTTGCTTCAGGATAAGAACAGAAATCGTGCTCCGGTGGCGCGGTGGCAGCCATTAGCTAAAGTGGTGCTTCAGGTTAAGAACAGTTTCAGGCTAAGAACGGACCTCCAGAACGAATTAAGTACTTAACCTGAGGTACCACTGTACTTGAAATGGAATAAAATAAATAACTTGTGACAACCAGATGGGCTGCTGTGCCACAATGGGAGGAGGCAACTAAATGTCAAAGCAACAAACATCACCAGTACTGGGACATAGACTTGGGCTGGGCATGGCTCAGTGGGGAATGTGCCCTTGCAGCATCTACCACTTCAGGTTGCTGCCTCCCTCTGCCTATTGTCGCTGAGCATAGGAAGTGTATTTTGCTGGACAGCTATGTAGCTTCCATGATACATTTCGCCAAGTTGAGATGGGGCTTGAGGACACCCATAACAGAGAGCAATGCTTGCTGCTCTTATGTATAGTTTGTCTCTAAGATGCATTTTGACTGAGATTGCTATCCTTGGCGAATGGGAGCATCGAGACTTTCTAATGAGCTATGTTGATGAAAATAGATGAGAATCTATCTTGTAACAACAATATAACCCTGAAACTTAATCTCCGTTGTTGGAATTGAATGGCTCGAACAGGAATGGTTTTGTAACTCTCCACCTGTCTGATGTGATCAGGAAATCTCACATGGATTCAGGAGTCACATTTTCTGCTTAGTTATCTATGAAAGCATAAAGCACTGATATGTAAGAGCTGTTAGCGTGCTTCTTCCCCAACAGCATGCTACGAAGCTGCGGTATATGAATTGCAACAAGCTGTGTGTGTTGCAACCCAGAGACACTTAAGCATTTTGCATGCCTGATCATTAGCATTATGAGGCAGCGTGGTGGGGTGTGTGGGTAAACAACCCATCCTTAAAGCTACCACAGGAAGGCAGAATATCTGGACTGTGGATTATGCCCAGTGAATCAAACTATTTTCAGGATTCAAAATTTTAAGATGATGATAAGAATATTTTATTTACTTTCACCACAATTTTATTCAAAACTAAAAATAATGAATGAGAAATGAATTTGCAAAGAAAAACACCTCGGTCCCTGGAATCTGAATCTATATCTATTATTGACTACCAGTGTTGGCAAATGCCAAATTATAAAAATGGTTGCTCCTAGCACACCATATTTTTGTCAAACAAGCACATATATTTTTATTGGAGTTATAATGTAAAATGATTGTTTGAATCAACAAACAGTATTAGAACTGGGAATGCGTTTTCACCTCTTTCAGGTTTCCTTTAATTGTCATTTATTTGATGAATTAATTTATTAGCTTGTTATGCATGCTCGGAGCCTCATTCATACTTCATGGTTACAGTGTTGTATCACTGGAACATAATCTGAAATAAGTGAAAATACTATTTAAAATGGTGATTTGATATGTTGCTGAGCTGACGAATGTGATCCCATATTTAAGTACCTCATTGGAAACATATCGAAAGGCAAAGTCTAACTGGCATAATTAGTTCATACAATTCCCATAATGTACATGTTATTTGCTTGAACATAATATTTGCCATGAAAGCTAATGGATATACATTTTCTGCCCACAAATATAATAAACCTTGCCCGACTTTTACAAAAATTATCAGAGCCTGGAAATAGAGATTTGAAATGCTTTTGTGATATTAAAGCAGTTTTATGATTTATATCTACCTGCGCTTATGAAAGACAGATGATAATGTTCATGAAGATACAGATTATGTTTCCATGACTTTTTACAACAAACACATCAGACTGAGCTCTCCAAAGATCAGAGGCTTTCCATAGCATACTTATCACTGTCCCCCAATATACAACTCCCCAATAATTAGAAAACTCTGTACTTGAAAATGGGTAGAAAGAAAATCTCCTGAATCTGGAAAGAGAAAGACTGCTGAACCAATAGCTGAATAAAAGGTTGATAACAGACACCCCCAATGGCGGCCCTGCTATGGCTCCTCTACTTCAGGGGATAAGGTAGGGGATTAAGAGTTCAATTGCCCTTGGGGCAAGTTCCAGATTACCAGCCAGAAACATTTGTGCAAGGCAGCCTGTTATGCCAGTATCTCTCTGCCTCAAGGATATTGCATCGCTCAGAATCCCTGTTGGAACCCCAGTCTCCCCTGTTTTCATTGGAGGCAACAACTGCTAAAGTAGGCTGGGTTCTTTTAAACAAGGAGGCTCCTTTTGTGAATGTTGGAACTAGGCTCAGTCTAAGGATGACTGTTGCTGAAGCAATATTAGAGCTCTCCTCTTAAGGTGTATCCAGCCTGAACCTACAGGGAGCTGTCCAGGGTACCAGCCTTGCATCTATATTACTGAGATCATTGTTCAAAACAGAACACCTTGGGCCATCTTCTCTAAATCTGGCTCGAGTGGAAGTCTGTGTAAGCTAATAGCTCTTGTATATTTATTTCAAGGCTAGTATTAAATGAGAAGGAAGAAAACAAAGAAGAAAACGAGCAGTCCCTTTACAGCCAGTGTGGTGTAGTTGTTAAGAGCGAGGGACTCGTAATCTGGGGAACCTGGTTCGCGTCTCTGCTCCTCCACATGCAGCTGCTGGGTGACCTTGGGCTAGTCACACTTCTTTGAAGTCTCTCAGCCTCACTTGCCTCACAGAGTGTTTGTTGTGGGGGAGGAAGGGAAAGGAGAATGTTAGCTGCTTTGAGACTCCTTAGGGTAGTGATAAAGAGGGATATCAAATCCAAACTCCTCCTCCTCCTCTTCTTCTTCATCATCATCTTCCTAGAGTCTAGGCCCTAGGTGTAGGGATGCGGGTGGTGCTGTGGTCTAAACCACAGAGCCTAGGGCTTGCCAATCAGAAAGTCAGCAGTGCAATCCCTGTGACAGGGTGAGCTCCCATTGCTCGGTCCCTTCTCCTGCCAACCTAGCAGTTCGAAAGCATGTCAAAGTACAAGTAGATAAATAGGTACCACCCCAGCGGAAAGGTAAACGGCATTTCCATGCACTGCTCTGGTTCTCCAGAAGCAGCATAGTCATGCTGGCCACATGACCCGGAAGCTGTCTGCAGACAAACGGCAGCTCCCTTGGCCAGTAAAGCGAGATGAGCGCCGCAACCCCAGAGTCGTTCACGACTGGACTAAACGGTCAGGGGGTCCTGGCTTTAGGGCCTAGATGTATGTATGGAAGCTAAGAGAGGCTTCATCTTTGGTCTCTTTTGTGCCCACACATCTAGAAGGGATCCTGTGACTTGGGTATAATAACTACTCCTCCTCTGATCTAGATCCACACATATTCCTGCATACGTGATCAGCCTAGCAGCCACTAAGCCACAGCAGATGGCCTAGCCTTGGGGTTTGTGTGTGATAGTTTTGCAAGTCCCTGTTCAAAGAACAGCATAGTTTCAGTCATCTTGTAATTGATGCAACGGATGGAGAGAACGAAGAGACTTCTTGAAAGGGATTAGCTTTTTATAAAACAGTAAAGAACAAGTTAGATGTGTATTCCTGCCCTGGAACGTGGGAGCACATGCACTCAAATTACCAAACAAAGTGGAGATATATGCAAACGGCATATGAAATGAGGCATTGCTAAAGACATCGGTTCCTATATAATTCTTTTTTTATTTAACTTCTTTCCAAATTGAAGACTTTGGTCTGTTACAAATATTGATGATAAGGAGATTTCAGCCATTGGAACAAGGCTTTTTGTATAACACAGTACGAATATCTTTGGCAAAACGGTAATTTGATCCCTCTCTCACAATCAAATCCCCATAGATCGTCCTTAACGAGAACCTTGCTTTATTGGCCCTCAGGGTGCAATTATGTAAGCATTATTTCTTGTACCAGCGTTACTAGATTACTCATAGTCCGGAAAACATATCTTAAATTTCAAACCTGTGCTGACCATTGCATTTATCTGCCAACTCTGAAAAATACTCTCAAATCTTGAGTTGAGAGAGACAAAGAGACAGATCTCAGTCTCTAGTAGAACCTTGGTAATCATCAAGAGGATTGAAATGTTGCCTTAACAGAACAGGGGTATTTCTATATATATAAATAAACTCATTAAACAAATGTCCTCTGTCCCAGTAGGCTGATTATACAGCTCCTATTTATTAGCTGAGTGTTGTTGGATTTTTTTTTACAAGCCTGGCTTTGCATCCCCAATGGCCCTTTGCTTGTTTTCTTTTCTTTCCTTTCCATTATGTGTGTATACACAAGCACATATATGGATCCTCTTGATAACTGGAAAGTGCATATATAGGGAAGGGGAAAACCTCCTTGCTTGGAGTTGCCAGCAAAAAACAAAAACAAAACTCACCTGGAAAATATAATAGTTGTTTTTCTTAACCTCATTGTTTCAGATTAGTGAGAACTTCAGTTCAATAGTGTGTGTGTGTGTGTGTGTGTGTGTGTTGTTTTCAGAAAGCTCAAATAAATTGGATGTCGATCACTGATAAATCATTTTGTTTAATATGAAGCACCACGCTCTTCCCATCCCCACTTCCAATATGTCACCATGAGCACCCCAAAGTGTTTGTTTGTATGGATGTACAATCTGTCTTTGGGACGCGGGTGGCGCTGTGGGTTAAACCACAGAGTCTAGGACTTGCCGATCAGAAGGTTGGAGGTTTGAATCCCCACAACGGGGTGAGCTCCCGTTGCTCAGTCCCTGTTCCTGCCAACCTAGCAGTTCGAAAGCACATCAAAGTGCAAGTAGATAAACAGGCGGGAATGTAAACGGCGTTTCCGAGCACTCCTCTGGTTCGCCAGAAGCGCCTTAGTCATGCTGGCCACATGACCCGGAAGCTGTACGGCGGCTCCCTTGGCCAATAAAGCGAGATGAGAGCCGCAACCCTAGAGTCGGCCACGACTGGACCTAATGGTCAGGGGTCCTTTTACCTTTACCTTTACAAGCTGTCTTTATAATGAGGACCAAACTAGATGTGATGGGAATGGGTATGTTTATTTGTATTTCATACATTTGCCCCATTCACATCTCAGCTAGTATTTGCTAGTCAAATTGGAAACAGTTAAATGTTTCCCTGAAAGGAGGCATACTCTGGGGCATGTTCTTGAGTTCATCTACTCAGTTCACATAGGGCATTGGCCAGATTTGATAGGCTACACTGTTGCCTGGATAAACTGAGAGGCTGCTCAAAAGAGCATGGCCACCACTCCCTTGTGACTACTCATTGCGGGAAAAGCTTAGGTAGTGGTATGCAAGCTGTCACTCAAGAAAGCTGATTCACCATTCCTGATCTTGTTGTCAAGGAACTCCCTGATAAGCTTCCAAGCTACCTCGGGGTTACCCTGGAACAACACTTGAGAATTGCTGGTCTGAATCAGGGATTGGGACCTGAATCCAGTGGGCAGACAGGATCTTTTTCTCCCCACCACCATGGACCATGTTGGGCAGGTGGGTGGAGCCACCAACCTGTCAATCACCTGACATCACAGTGACATCAGATGACCTATTTATTGCACAGTGCTGCGCATGCTGGGCACTCTAAATGGTAAGCAATCTTCAGTGTTCCAATAAGCACATGGGTGCAGCCTTCCAGCAATGCTAGAAACAGAATATCCTGTTTTGTGATGTATTGGCCAAAGGAAGTAGTTTGCTGCTGCTCTTTCAAGTCTTAAGCATGAGCACTTAGTTGATATACACCTAAACTGTGGGGCTCTCTCTCTTCCTAGCATTTTTCCCTGCTTGGGGAAATGAAATAGAGGTGTCGGGGGGGGGGGGAATGGAACTTCATTTTCCAAACTAGTATTAACTGGACTGCCTCCAAAGCATGTCACTCTGACTGGAAAGTGCCTTTTGACAGCATATTTGGCAGGCCTCAGATATGAGCAAGTACTATGGGCTTGATGATTAGTTATTTATGAATCATAGATTTGTTACCAAGGCAACAGCCGTTGGCTCCGACTAGGAAATGTTGATCTTATGCCAGAGCCTTCAAGAAGGATTCAAATGGCTCCCATATACCGCTTCTTAAACCGTAATCTTTGCTCAAGCTGCCAGGGTGCTATAGTGAAAGAATAAAGAAGATAATGGGAAGCAATGAGGGATATATATACACACACACACACACACACACACACACACACACCAGTTTATAACTTGCAGATAAGGGTTGTGAGCATTGTGGAACTATTATTGCAAGAAAATGCTACTCCGAATGCCCTCTAGTGTCCTCCAGGAGAAACTGGAAGCTTCTTGTCATTTCAGAGTTGCTGCTTAGAAGGTTTCTCATAGAGTTTTTACAGAACAACAAATAGCCATGTTTTTAGTGCACCATACACAGATGAGATGTGAGCAAAACAAAAGCTGACTGTCAGGCTCTGATTAGTACACAGTCAAGATAATGTTAGCCTCTTTTGTTTTAGCACTGTGAAACGGTATTTAGAAATAAGAAGGCACTCTAAGCAGGTTAGTTGCTCCATGTGACTAGAATAAGCAGCAGCACTTTCTGTCTGCATTTAGCTTCTCAGCACACACACATGGTAAAACCTCTGTCCTAGAAATGGCTGCATGAAAAACCCAGGTTTCTACATAAGTAGAGATGAGGGGAGAAGCATGTGGCCAGTTACCTCAGGGATGGAAGTCTGTGACCCTTCAGATGTTGTTGGACTACAGCTCACATCAGCAATGACCACTGGCCTTGCTGGTTGGGGCTGATGGGGGTTGGAATCCAGTAACATCTGGTAGGGCCACAGGTTCCTCATTCCTGATCTTTCTAACTGGAGAAGCCAGAGAGTGAACATGGGACCTTCTACATAGCGCAAGAGGGGAATGTGGGTAGTTTTAGATGGCTTTTGTCTGAGCTTTTATCCCTTTGTGCTGGTGAGGGTGCTGAATTGACAGCCACACTGTGTCTGTACACCAGCATGGCCCTGATCTTGCCACACACAAACACCAGCCCTATATCTCAAACATCTTTAGCCTTTATATATATCTTGGAAGCCACCCAGAGTGGCTGGGGCAACCCAGCCAGATGAGCAGGTACCAACAACAACAACAACAACTATTATTATTATTATTATTATTATTATTATTATTATTATTATTCAGACTTTGACACAGATATGGTCAACCACATACTAAATCCTTGCACAGATGACAACACAAAGTTTAGGTCCAGTCTTCACAGTCATTCAAAGACTTCAAAAGGTCTGTCTGCATTTTTCAGCTATCACTGTTCAATAGTACATATGCACTTAGTCACATCACTTAGGTGCCAACTCCCTGGGGCCCTGGGTACCCAAGCACCCACAAAATTCCCCATGAAAGGGCCAGGCATCCACAAATTTTGGTGTGAGGGCTATGCACATTGCATGACACCCACAGCCCTGGACACCCATGTTTGTGTGGGGCCAAGTTGGTACTCCTGCCATGTCACATGTAGAGCACAATGAATGGAAGTGGCTGCAGGTTGGGGGTCAGCCTAAGTAAATGGTATTCCTGTGGTGGAAGGCCCTGGAAGGCTTATACAGCAGTGGTGGAAGTCAGAAGTGAGTGACCAAGGGCTGCCATTTTAATTTCACACAATGCCTCAAAAATATGGTACATTAAGGGCATTGTGGTAAATCACCTATGGACTCTTTGAGAGACTTCAGTCTTTCAATGCTGAGAAGCACAAGAGTTTTAAAGGTTTTTGCTTTCTAATTTTTTATTGTTTTTGTTTTCTCTCTCTTCTCTTTCTCCACTTTTTATTTTCTTTCTTTTATCACTTTATTTCTTTATAAATGAAAATCTTTCAATAAAATATCAGTATCTCTCAAAACAACAACAACAACAACAAGAGCTCTAGAAGTTTATTTGCTTTCTACAAATGAATTTTGAGAATCCAAGGAATCCTTTCTTAAACAACTGGATGAATTGACAATTCTCAAAACTTTATGTAAACCAAAATCTAAATACCATGTCAGAACTGCTTGCAACATTCCTGCAATCTAATCCTTGGCCAAAGAGGAAATTGATGTAGGGGGAAGCCATGCCTGACTAATGCTGCAGAAGGAATGCTTTGAATCTAATAGATTGGAAAATTGTTCCTGACCCATCCATCTTTATGTAATGATTACCTGGGCAATGCTGACAAGGTTACTCTCTTCCTGGGTTATCTGTCAAGCAAATACTGGAACTGTAAACTAATAAGAGCCCTGGGCAGCACCAACTTAATGTACCTGACTTTTAAAGTTTGGCAGAAATGAACTATTGTCATGGGCAATTCAAGGGTTTATTTTCCCTTCATGCCTGCCCCCATCTTCTGTATGTGAGATCGCAAACTGGCTGTTGTGCTTCCAGCAATTCACCTCTAACACGGGATTTTACTAAAGATAAAAGAAAATATGACATCTGTGCTAAACTATAGCTTTCCACACAAAAAAACCAAAACAATGCAAGATTGTTTAGGGACTCAACTTGAAAGGAACATGTGGTTATATCAGAGGGGAAACTTATGGCAAGAATGAAAGGAAGAATGAATCTCATAAGGATTTTTAAAAAAACATATTTTTTATTAAAGATTTCTTGGTTAACAAAAGTATGTGCCATGTCTCTTTTTTCAAGTTACATTTTCTACAGATCAGTTTCATTTGTTGCTGTTGAAGCTGCAACAACACCAGCAATTCTGTATGTATTTGACCCCTGTATCTCTCTGCCTTTCTCTCAAGATTTGCTTTTTGTAGGTATCTTGATCTTATTTTGGTGGTTGAAATTGGATATATAGGCTCAACAGTGATCTAGATTTTCCCCATAAACATCATGCAGCTTAAGGGGTCACTCCCTCTGAATGAGCAGGTGCATAAATTGGGGGTACTCTTAGATGCATGTCTGTCATTAGAGATCCAAATGACCTCTGTGACTAGGAGCACAGTCTTGTCTGGTATGCCAGCTACAACCATATTTGGCATGGAATACCTTGGCCACTGTAGTCCATGCCGAGGTAGCCTTGAGACTGGATTGCTGCAATGCAATCTCTGCGAGGCTGCACTTGGACCTAGTTCCAAAGCTCTAGCTGGTAAAGAATGCAGTGGCTGGACTGCTGATGGGGGAGGATGGCTGACAGCATCTCTGCTGCGAAAACATCTGCAATGATAGTCCATAAGTTACCAAGCCACCTTGAAGGTTCTTGAGTTGATATTCAAGACCAGAACAACTTGGGCTGAAAATACTTTAAGGGCTTTGTGCACCCTTAGATCGCATCCCAATCACTGTGGGATCTGAAGGAGTGCTGTTAGTTGTCCCTGTACTACAGAGAACTGACTAGCCTTAACTGGAAGTTGGTCATTTAGTGTCATTGATCTCCTGCTGTGGCATACTCTTCCAACAGAGATTCAGCAGATATCCTCAGTTTTAACTTTGAGGCATCTCTTGGCAATTCTTTCATGCTGATAGTCCTTAGCAGTTGTTTAATTTTTTATTTGTCTGTTGCCTGAATGATTGTCTGCATTTTTATTTTTTATTTTAAATGGTGTTTTATAGTGCACACCGCCTTGATATACGTATTTTATGATAGGGCAGTATAGAAGTGCTTTTATAAATAAACAATATGTAGACTCCAGCCACCGTATTTTAACATTATCCACATTGTTCATTTGACTGAAGCATTTAATTTTAGATCTGTGGTATCCAGGTGAATCTCTAAAGAATAGCTACAATTAGTGCTACAGATTGGTTTTCTCCTGTGGTGAACATTTTAGGGAAATAACTCAGAAAAGACGGAAGACATGGTGGTGACTATGGAAGCAGGAAAAAAAATGGCCTCTCCTCTCACTCCCCACCCCTCTTTGTGGTGGCAGATCTCTAGATCTCTCCCTGCCTGATGACAGAGCTGGCAATAGAGAGAGAGAGAGAGAGAGAGAGAGAGAGAGAGAGAGAGAGAGAGAGAGAGATGATAGATGATAGATGATAGATGATAGATGATAGATAGATAGATAGATATAGATGATATAGATGATATAGATGATATAGATGATATAGATATAGATATAGATATAGATATAGATATAGATATAGATATAGATATAGATATAGATATAGATATATAGATATAGATAGATAGGCAAATCATTTTGGAGTATTCATGAAAGATGCATGTGATATAGATGATATAGATGATATAGATGATATAGATATAGATATAGATATAGATATAGATATAGATATAGATATATAGATATAGATAGATAGGCAAATCATTTTGGAGTATTCATGAAAGATGCATGTTTTACCCATAGTACCACTTCACATTTCAAATCCCCTTTTTATACACAACAGCGGCGCCCTGTGCATGTTTTCTCAGAGTAGGGTTGGAGAAGAATTTTGTTTGGTAATAATCATAATAATAATAAAAAATTATTATTTATACCCCACCCATCTGGCTTGGCTTCCCCAGCCTCTCTGGGTGGCTTCCCAAAAAATTATTAAAATACTGTAATACATCAAACATTTAAAGCTTCTATAAACAGGGCTGCCTTCAGATGTCTTCTAAAAGTCTGGTAGTTGTTGTTCTCTTTGGCATCTGGTTGGAGGGCATTCCACAGGGCGGGTACCACTACCGAGAAGGCCCTCTGCCTGGTTCCCTGTAACTTATGAGGGAACCGCCAGAAGGCCCTCGGTGCTGGACCTCAGTGTCTGGGTAGAACGATGGGGGTGGAGACGCTCCTTCAGATATACTGGACTGAGGCTGTTTAGGGCTTTAAAGGTCAGCACCAACACTTTGAATTGTGCTCGGAAATGTATTGGGAGCCAATGTAGGTCTTTCAAGACTGGTGTTATGTGATCTTGGCGGCCGCTCCCAGTCACCAGTCTAGCTGCCGTGTTCTGGATTAGTTGTAGTTTCCGAGTCTTGATTTATCAGCAGTCACCTAATTTGCATTCCCTGGACTAAAACACAGACCAGAGCATTATTATCCTTTGGATGTTGCACTTCTCTTAATTTTGTGGTACAGTTCATAGCTATTTTAAAATGCACACTTTTGGATAAAATATGTTTAGAAATGGATGCATGGAGATAAAAGATGTATTACTTTGTGATGAAATATGTGTTAGTGTGTGTATCAGATTAATGCAGAAATGGGTCCTAACAGACTTCAGATAAACCTATGTGAAACTGACATATACTGGAAATAGGCTAAACTTCTCCTCTTGTGAGTCAGAAGCATATCCAATGGAATTTGATGGGGTTTGCCCCCAAGAAAGAGTGCCTGAGATTGCAGCCTTAAAGGTAAAGGTAAAGGTACCCCTGCCCGTACGGGCCAGTCTTGACAGACTCTGGGGTTGTGCGCC
Organism: Podarcis cretensis; assembly: GCF_951804945.1. Lineage (NCBI taxonomy): Eukaryota > Metazoa > Chordata > Lepidosauria > Squamata > Lacertidae > Podarcis > Podarcis cretensis. Next base: position 72,399,672 of record NC_137170.1, on the reverse strand, counting down.
CATCTCACTTAAGAGGCCAGGGGCCAGCGCTGTCCAGAGACACTTCCGGGTCACGTGGCCAGCGTGACATCGCTGCTCTGGCGAGCCAGAGCCGCACATGGAAACGCCGTTTACCTTCCCGCTGGTAAGCGGTCCCTATTTATCTACTTGCACCCGGAGGTGCTTTCAAACTGCTAGGTTGGCAGGCGCTGGGACCGAGCAGCGGGAGCGCACCCCGCCGCAGGGATTCGAACCGCCGACCTTTCGATCGGCAAGCCCTAGGCGCTGAGGCTTTAACCCATTGCAGCCTTAGTTACTGTATTTCCCCCTCTGCCTATTTCCCCCTCTGCCTAGTTACTGTAATGCTTTGCAAATTTGTGCTAGTTAAGAGCAGTTTCAGACATATCTGCTTGCAAAGCAAACATTGATATTAATCGGATAACATTTCCCTCATTTTCCTCCCTGGCAGCACTCATTAGTCTTCTGCTACTTGACATTGCTTTAGCAAAAACCTTTGTATGCCAAGCCAGCATCATTTGTTGGAGAGAATGAGATGCATCCCAGGATGTAACAAGACACAGCTTACAGTATATAGTGCAACAGAATATTCTATGAGGAAGGGGAAGGGGGAAAAGATAATTCTTATAGTTGTATCACATTTCAATCAGGGCTTTCCGTGTCTGTGTATTTGGAATTCTCAACAGTCTCGTATTACAGAAATAAGAATGCAAAAGTATTGTTATGAGTTTGTGGGTGCTAGACACTTCTAAATTCCTGGAACCAGTAAATGTTAGAACTTAATCAAGACTCGGAGGGTTAAAACTGGGGCCAGATCTGTGTGTATCAAGTCATGTACTAGACACTTCTAGTTCCCTGAAATCAGGAAGTGCCAAAAGCTAATTAAGCCAGGCTAAGCTGCTTGTGTGAAGTGATAGCATGGGTGATGAGCCATTCAGAAAACAATGGATCAAAGGAACTCAGTGTGAGAAAGCGAATAGGTGGGCCCCTCCCTCAACAAATAAAGGTTTAGAGTAGAGAATTGGCAGCAGTGTGAGTGAGAAGTTTGGGTTAAGGTAAAGGTAAAGGTACCCCTGCCCGTACGGGCCAGTCTTGACAGACTCTGGGGTTGTGCGCCCATCTCACTTAAGAGGCCAGGGGCCAGCGCTGTCCGGAGACACTTCCGGGTCACGTGGCCAGTGTGACAAAGCTGCATCTGGCGAGCCAGAGCCGCACACGGAAACGCCGTTTACCTTCCCACTGGTAAGCGGTCCCTATTTATCTACTTGCACCCGGAGGTGCTTTCGAACTGCTAGGTTGGCAGGCGCTGGGACCGAGCAGCGGGAGCGCACCCCGCCGCAGGGATTTGAACCGCCGACCTTTCGATCGGCAAGTCCTAGGCGCTGAGGCTTTAACCCACAGCGCCACCTGCGTCCCATAAGTTTGGGTTAGGAAGGAGTTATGTGACTGGGAGAAGCAAAGTATCAGGCAAAGCACAATGTCTGATGTCTTTCTGAATCCAGGGCTTCAGCTATGGGAGAAGCAAGACCCTCTTCGGGTGAATATGCTGTGAACCCCTCCATTGTTGGTTCAGGTTGTATATATGTGTAAATAAGCCATATATCATCAAGACATCACAGTCTCTGCTGTGCCTCATTTCCAAAAGGAAACATGGGCCCTGGGTAATCCACCTGGAACGCCTGGAATCTCGCATCACTCGGAGATCAGGGTGTCATCCAACAGTATCATAAAATTTTATATGTGGATGGTGTTTTATTATGGTCTCTACTTATAATGCCTAATAAAGGTTTGGTGAAGTAAGTAAGTAAGTAAGTAAGTAAGCAAGCAAGCAAGCAAGCAAGCAAGCAACAGTATCATTAGGCTGCTAATTCAGTCTTGCCCCAGAAAAAAAAAGAATGCTACATTCAGTATTCTTTTTGTGTCTGTGTTGAGCGCTTTATTGTGGAAGAGCAATGAGAACTGATAACTAATAATAATAATAATAATAATTTATTATTTGTACCCCGCCCATCTGGCTGGGTTTCCCCAGCCACTCTGGGCGGCTTCCATAAATTAAACCATAACTAAAACAAAATTATGCACCTACTGATGTGTGCAGTGATGAGAAACCATATGTGGCTCTGTATATTAATGTTCATAACTTGCTTGATTCCAGAATAGGCTTATTGCCTTCACCAAAGTAGAAGACCCAGCCTGCCAGAACTATTGTCTTCCATTCTCTTCATGTGCTTTGTTGATTTCAAATCTATGAAATTCTGTTAAGGAACTTAGGAACCAAGGAAGCCTCTTTACATTGGCTTATCTAGTTGAGCGGCAATGACTCTCTCCAGCCTTTCAGTCAGGAATCCTTCCCAGCCCTGCCTGGAGATGCTGGATGACCTTACTAGTTCAGTCGGGCAAGGAGTTATCTTCCAAGGCTGGTTTTGTTTTGTTTTTGCACCTTGTTTCTAGGTTGAAGGGATCTATGGTTTCGCTCATCTTTTCAATTGACACCCTATAACCATATTTGATTCAAGTGGGCTCATAACTGTAGCTCAGAGGCACAGGGCCTCTGCATTTGGCCACCTTTTGACAGCCCAAGAGTTTTATTCTTATTACAATCCAGTTTTCACAGTGATTCCTGTGACATCAACCCAACAGATAAGGTAGAAAGTCAGAGAGATAGCCAGTGGCATAGCGTGGGGGGTGCAGGGGGGGCCGGCCGCACCAGCTGCAACATCTGGGAGGGGGGCGTGCTCGCACTCGCAGTGCTAAAATCAGTGCTAAAATCAACGGGTTAGGGGGCGCAAATTACTTGCCTTGCCCCGGGTGCTGACAACCCACGCCACGCCACTGGAGATAGCTACCCCCATATGCAATTCTCTGGTTATGTCAACAGTTAAGAACCAAAGTGAAGGCTTATCATGGTACCAGTTTGCCTGAGTTTCTCTAAGGCAGGTTGCCTCACTCCTTGTGGCCCCCAGACAACAGGAAAGCAAGCAACAGCCAATGCCACTTGCTTCTGTCACTGGCCACAAAAAAGATCAAGAAAACCAAGTTAGATAAAATTGCTATAAACTGTTTTGATGATTCAGAGGTTTAATTTGAAATTAGGCTAGATTTAAGCTCAGTGTCTCTGGTATCCTCTTTGTCTTACACCATGGATGTCAGCTGATATCATGGATGTCTGTTCTGTATTATTTTATTAATATGATTGCTACAAATTTGTTATAGCCTTTGGCTAGGACATTAAACTTACTGATTGATTGATTGATTGATTGATTGATTGATTGATTGCCTGATCCTTCAGACTAGAAATGTCAAGAATTGAGCCTGGGTCAATTTGCAGGCAAAATATATGCACCCCTAGTATGCTGTGGGTTCACACTTGCATGCTCCTCTCTGCTGCCAGGCAGTATACATGTGCCATGTTCGTATGGGGTTTTTTGAGTATGTGTGTTAAAGTATAGTTTTATTATTATTATTATTATTTAATTTTTAATGATTTTTAATGCATGCTTAAGAGTCCCATGGTATGCAAGAAACCACTCCTGACCTCTTCTCCCACTGCCCCTTTCAAATTAATCTAAACATACCTGCTTTATTAATTAGAGGAATAACTAGGAAAAGGGATGAAGATATTGGCAGAACCATGCTCATTAATTTTCAGGGTTAAATCTGAGCACTTACCTTGGTTTTATGGATAACTTATCCAAAGGGTAGGGAAACTACCAGAAGCATCTCAGGGAGAACATCTGAATTCAATTAGAACAGACAATTCATCTAGACAATTAGATGAGCTAGCATTTTAAACGTATCTCTGTTGTAATAATGCATTAAAGATCTCTCCCCACAGGTATCTCTTAAATACTAAAGACAGATAAGGAACTGCTTAGTTGCACTATCTTAGAAACAATAACATTCTTTTAGAAGAGCAGGTATACCAACTGCTGTAAAATTAATGAACATTTTAGATTCAGTTCAGAATCCTTTTTCTTCACTCGTTACAGGTTGGTAGATTTATTGCCCTCTAGTGGTACTCATGCATCATATGGAATTGGTTGTGGGGAGATTTGCTGTGTTCTGCTGCTTTATAATGAAGACATTGACTTTGCTGCTTCCAAGTGTTGTAACAGCGGTTTTCATACCTGTTCCCCTTGCTAGTTGAATAAAATGCCACATAGAGAGGTACATATGTTCTGTTCAGTATAAATGTCAGTGAAAAGAATGGCATTTGCTGGGCAGTACTGGAAGAAAGGGGTGCATGGAATGTTAAGGGAGGGGTAGTACCTCTGGTGGGGGACATGTTGTGTTCCTTCTGGGGAAGTTTGTCCACCTTTGCCCCCCATCCAGCCCTCAGTTCTCCCCTGTGGCTCCCAGAAGGTGTCTGCATGTGATAGTGGCCACACCTTGGGAATGGCTTTGTCTGGCCGGCAAAACCAGGTGAGGGTAACTGATGGGTCTTCAACCCTCAGCGAATTAGGGGCTTTCCCTGCATGTGAAGTCAGACTCTGGTGGATTGAGCAGACAAATCAATAGTGGGTCCAAGGTCAAGAAGGCAGTTTCTGCACATGCTGTCAAGGGAAGTGAGGGGCAGATGGGGCTCGTCACCCTGAGAAGGTAGCTCATCTAGGAGAAGGAATAATTTGATCCTAAACCTTGGATCAAAGGCTTCCTTGCAGAATATCTTCAGGAGAAGAAAAGGCTAAGGAGTCAGGCCTACACAAATCCGGAGTGTAGTCCCTGAGACGGTAGGATGGTGCCTTGTTTACCTCCTCCTGGCAACTCCTGCGGCCACGCTGGTGCCAGACGTATTGCTCTGCTTTCTTTGGACCACATCAGTGATGTCAAGGGGAGGGGGCTTGTTGTCTGGGCAGCCCAGGACCTCCATACACACTGCCCAGGTTTGCACTTTGGTCCTGCTTATGCAGCAGTTTGACTTCACCCCCAGAGGCACACTCCATTGCCTCTTGAGGGAGACAGATGCCAACTGGATCAAAGGAATTATCCTGGGGGCTCATGCCTAAGGCTGTGGGCACATTGAAATGATGTGCAAACAGAATTCACTTTCCTTCCCCATCTCCTGCAGTTCCCCTTCAAAACCTGCTCCTCTGGAGTGGATTTGGAAGCCTGCAGGAACTGCAAAAGGTGAAGTCTAGATGTGCAAGCAGAAGTCCATTCCACCCCCCTATGTAGCCCTTAAATCTGTTCTAGGGGTTTCCCAAACCTCTGGAGCAGATCTGGGGAGAGCATAGGGCTGTGGAGCAGATCTGGGGAGAGCATGCAAGCAGTGGCGGAGCTACCTGCTCCAGCATAGGGAGCAGCGAACATCCAGGGGCGTGGCTGGCGCGTGTCCTGGGGGTGTGGCGTGGCGCCTGCAGGAGGCATGGCATGCGTCAGGGGGTGCACAGCAAGCGGCAAGCGGCCCAGGGTGTGCACAGTAAATGCTGAGCGTCCTGGGGGATGGGGGCGGCCACAATGTCACCCCTTCCTGGGATGGCTCCTGGGGTGCACCACCCCCGCACCCCCACCTTTGTCCACCAGTGCATGCAGGGGAAGGAGAGAAGCAAGATTTGGTGAGGGCACAGGGCGTTTTGCAACCTGAGAACTTTCGAGTTCAGTTTAAGAACACAAATAAACATGTTTTTGGTTTTCAGTTACGCAAAGAAAATGTTGGAACTTCAACACATTTTGGCAATCCTCCGATGTAAACCCTATCACTGGTATATATTATCTATATTTCTGCTGCCAATTCAGCCCTTCCAATGGTGCTGTGCAAGCTACTTTTCCCTAGCAGCTTGCTATACTGCCCAATGATGTTGAGACCCAGGAACCATATGGGTGGTCCTCTACTGCCTGATCAAGTTACTTGATATTAGCTACTTGAATATTAAAGTTACTAAGCTAACCTTAAAGAGATTAAATATCAAAGTTACTAAATGAATGGAGTACATTAAATGAAGCATTTCCATATGCTTGCTTGTTTCAGCATGGGAACTGTGTATTTTTAAGACAAAGGATGACCTAAGTGTAATTCAATACTAGGGCAATAATTCTGTTCGTGAACACATGCTAGCACTATAAAACTAGGCCATTGTCTTCCGCACAGATTTTTCTTAACAAGTTACCATGGGAACATCCTGCTGCAACTATGCCGGCCTTGAGTATTTCCATGGAAACTGGAACCATGGTGCCACCGAGTGGAATTGCCATGTCTTTGCAAGAACCTGCAATTATCCTTTGCACTTCTGAGCAGCATGGAAGCAGGGAGATGTAAGATAATTCAGTCGGCAACATTTCTAAGAAACGCTCTGTCAAAGGTTACATCTTCTCCCTCCCTCTCCACAGTTCCAAATAGGAAAATTATTTCTGTTTTGCACTCTTCCATTTAAACTACAAGTACAGAGTTTCCTCTATTCCGTAAAGGAATAGAAAGAAATGTTGTGGATCAGGATTCTCTTCCACTGCAGTATATTCACAGCAAGGATTCAGATGTTGCTAGATTACGACTCTCATCATTCCTGAACAGTTGGCCTGTTTTGTTGGTTAGTTGGTTTCCCAGAGGTTCTTTATAATTGTAGCTTATAAAGAGTGACACCCGCGTCCCTTTAAAGAGTGACACATTATACAGTAAATAAACAAATAAAATACTGCAAGATGAAAAGAATGTTCTAAAAACAAATCTGCAGATTTAAAAAGAAGTGTGAAGCAGCATAAAACCTTGGCGCAGAAATGTGAAGTGGCATAAAAGCTTGGGAAAACACGAAGTCTGTGGCTGGCACTAAAATGGCATCAAGGCTGGTACCAGGTGAATCTTGCTGGGGACGGCACTGCCCAGTTGGGGTGCCACCCTCGAGGAGGCCATTTCCCCTATAGCTCCTGCTGCACCTCAGATGGCGGGGGGTACTCGAAGAAGAGCCTTTGTATAAATTCTTGACGTATGGGTCCTTCAGGTATCACAGACCAATGCAGAAAAGGGTTTAAAGATCAAAATCAGCACTTTGAATTCAGCCCAGAAATGAACTAGGAGCCAGGTTAGTTGGCAAAGCACAGGTATAAGGTGATTATAATGTTTTGAGGTATTTTTCAACCACTTTGAGAGGTTTTTGTTTTTTGTTTGTTTACAATCAAGCATTACATTAATATTATGCTCACACTGCTAGTTTGGGAAGGTGTACACATGTCTTCAGCTTCAACCCATCTCTATCCTGTATCTATCCTGTTGTTTCTTATGAAACTTTTGATATTTTCCCCAAAACCAGCTTCGATCTGAATTGTGTTCTTTTATATTCTGTTGGAAGCTGCCCAGAGCGGCTGGGGCAAGCCAGTCAGATGGGTGGGGTACAAGAAATAATAATAATAATAATAATAATAATAATAATAATAATAATAATGGCATACCTGTGTTTTAAGCCAGTAATGTGTACACAGTCTATACATATCTGTATTTATATCCATATCTCTATATATGGTCAAATTACTCAAGTGTCTGTTATACAGTGTTTTTATTCCACCCTTCCAAAAAGTTTCCAGGAGAGTTTGCATTCATGGAAATTTTCCATTCATGGAAGGAGCAACTGAGATCAAGGCCAATAAAAATACAACCAAATAGTCAAACAAATTACTTGATAATCTGATAACGCTGATAGTCTTTACATGGACTTTTGTTATTCTACATGCCTATTTTATAGCTTTGTCCTTCCTCTTTTAATTTTCATGTTATGATTATTCTCTCTGTTTTATGTATGCAAAATGAAATGATAATACAACACTTTACCAAAAAAAGTACAACAAAAAAAATCATTTAAAAAACACAACAGAATCTGAAGGCATCTGTTGCTCCCTCTGTCTCCCGCTTTCTCTCTCTCTGTTGCAAAACAAAGACTAAATTAAATTACCAAGCAAAGCTCCTCAAAGTAAGAAACGCTCCCTGTTGCTTCCCTGGCCTTCAGGAAAACACCTGACCATGCTCAGAACCAATGTATGATTCTGATAGGTTGATTTTACCACACAGGGCTGTTTCTGAGGCAGTCCTGACTCCTCCTATATCTGCTATGGTGGCTGTGCTGGGCACGCCTTGTAATGATAGATGGAGCAAGAGCTTTCCTACTGGGGCTGACTTTCCAGCAGTGCAGTCAGTCAGATGGTTTTCCCGTTTAGAGACACATGGAAGGGACCTCTTTGCAGTAGCCATACTTTTGGATTTGGATTGGCTGAGTGGTGCAGAGAGCTGATTGGCCAAAGAACAGGTGATTGACAGAAATGCCTCTTTGAGGAGCTATAAAAAGTGTGTGGGACAGGAAAAAGTATTGAGATGGGGATTTAAAAATAAAAATGTTTGATGTTTTCAGTGCACTGGCTTCCACTGGTGGTAGTTTTCCAGAGATTTGTGAGCCTAACTAACTTCCAGTTTTATAAACTTTAGTAAGAAAGAAACCATTTTGATAACTGGCAGCTTTTATCCCTCAAATTATCCTTGGCCTTGCACATTCATGAACTTGTATAAGACTCTTGGTTGTTTTGTTTTTTGGCCTAGATACTGTTCATTACAAAAAAGCAACCTTTGAGCAAATGACTAGGCATGCTAGGGAGGAGGAAAGGGGCAAGAGTATTTGATGTGATATTTTGAGGGAAATGTAATTACTTTGAAACTGTTTCAGAGTCTCAAAGAATACTTCCCATTAGTCACAAGCTGATGATTTCTTTCTTTCCCTGCATTCTGCCAAGTTTATATAGTTCACACCCGCCAAAGCCAAAACAGCGTCAGTGAGAATGGAGTAGTAACTGGAGTCTCTGAAAGATTGGGAAGACCCAGATTCAAATCCCTGCTCAGCCATGAATGTAAGAAGAGCCTGCTGGATCAGACCAAAGGCCCATCTAGTTCAGCATCCTGTTCTCACAGTGGCTAACCAGGTGCCTATGGGAATCCCACAAGCAGATCGGAGGGCAACCTCATTCTTTCCAGAAACTGGTATTGTCGCCAGCACTGGAGGTAGAAAGTAGCCATTGTGGCTAGTGGCCATTATTGCCTTATCCTACACAAAGATCACTGAGTGACCTTGAATCTCTCTCCTCCTCTCTGAGTTATTGCGAGGCTAAAATGAGTGGGTGGGAGACCATGTCTACTGCTGCCTAAGATGATCCTGGTGAAATGAAATTTAATAGATAGAAGCAAATAGATTTATCATGGCAGGCCCATTTGAGTATTCCAGCCCCCTCTTAGCTATTATCATTTTTCTTTACAGCCCAAAGTGACAGAAGGACCAGTGGGAGTAAAGATGCAATAAAAGGAAAACTATAGTGTGATGTCCAGCAAATATATGGCCATATTTTGTGCCGTGTTGCTGCTTACTAATGGGCACAGTGAGGGTCAACCAGTGTTTCCAGAGTCAGCCGAAATAGATGGCTCTTCACTGGCTTTTAATGACCAGGAGATGTTTTAATGGCCAGGAAGTGAATGGGCATAGATGTTTGATGGATTGTGTCCAAGGCACACCCCACATGCTCAGGTGGGGGCTCAAGAGAAACACTTAGGAGCTGGTGCAGTGAGGTCAACAGAGGAGACGGAATGCTTAGTTTTGCAGCTGGCTGGCGAGAAACAGCACTTGCGGGGAGGGGCTCAAAAGATGTGTCGTTGCTTTGAGGAGAAATAACCCTTGTTCAAAGACTCAAGTAGCCTTATTTATTGAGCATCCATCCTGATTTGCTTGCACAAAGCTTAGGTGGGAGTTAGATTGTGTCTGGTCTTTAGTAAGCGTTCATTCTGATTTGCATAACAAAGAGCATCTGCCCCCATTTGCTTGTGGGGACTTCTTGTTAATCATTGATTCATTCCTCAATGCATATTCCTGTCACTTTCCTAACAATCCCACCAAAAGTCAGTTTCTTTCTTCTTATATTTTAAAGAGGATTTGTTGTGCTAGGCCTCTTTAACTGAACAAACCTACATTTCCTGGGATGTGCTTGAAACCCTCCTGGAGGTGTCTTCAACCCATCCCTTGGCGCTTGCCTGCTTCCCCCTTCTGCTCAGCTTGAATATTTGGAGACAGCAACAAAAAAGCCACAGGAGCTTTCCCTTTCCAGAAAAATGGACTCTGGCTCCTGGAACATTCTACCACTTGGGGAAGCATGCTTTTTATATAGAATTTTCTTATGGGAAGAAGCAGAAGTGTTGTGTCTAATGTGCCTCCAGCCGCTGTATCCTTGCCACATTTGCAGAACACGTCTGACTTTGCAATCAGAGAAAAAGCCATTGATGCAAAACTCTTTATCTGTTGTTTTGTCTGGCATTCCAGCACCCCATATGTTTGGCTTCCTCCTCCTAGAGCAACAACGTGTTATTCTATTTCAATTGTAAAAAAACAACCAAAACCTTTGGACAAATGGCTGAAAAATAGACTCAATTCCCCTCTGAATTGAATGTTTAGAAAAAGTGATGTTGGGCATCTGTCTTTAAGATAGCTGCTCCCTCCCAAGCTCACATGCATTCAGACTTTTACCGTTTTCACCTCTACAATTCCCTCTACAATTAAGCTTCAGGGTGGCAGAGGGGGAGAACACTAGCTTTTTTCAAGCTTGATTGCAGGAGGAAAGTTGATTGTCCTGGAGATTGTAGCTACATTCTCCTCATCAGCGCTCCCCGTGAAGATGACTCTCCTCCCTTGTGCCACTTTGGAAAAAAACATGAGTGAATAGAAGGCTTTTTCCAAACCTAATTGCAGCATGGGATTGTGTGGCGTGGTGTGTTTTCGGCAGGGAAATCACAGTGCATGCGGAGAGGAGAGCTCCCTGAAAATGGGTCCCTACACTGCAATTAGTCTTGAAAAAAGACTCCTACTGGCTTCCATAGAAAGCTTTTCAGCCCAGACTAATTGCTGATGGAGGGGGTGCATCTGGCCCACAAGGCTTCTGGCTCAGTCTCAGTCTCCTGTGAGCTTCTGTGATCTCCCAAGAGCTACTCCTGATGGTGAAGGGATCCTCTGGAATAGTATGGGGGCATGAGGGAAATCAGCAGAATTTAGACGGGTGCTACCTTGCCCAGGCAGAAGTGCCATTCTGCCCATGTAAGTCACTTTTGGATCCAGAATCAGACACACATTACTAAAGTTGTAAGGAGCATTATTTGCTCTACCTTGTTGGGCATAGACCAGGCTTCCTCAACCTCGGCCCTCCAGATGTTTTGAGACTACCATTCCCTGACCACAGGTCCTGCTAGCTAGGAATCATGGGAGTTGTAGGCCAAAAACATCTGAAGGGCCGAGGTTGAGGAAGCCTGGCATAGACTAATCCTTGCCGTTGGTGAGACCAGAAACACCAGAGCACTTGTCTGCTCAAGACACATTGAGCACAGAGGAGTCTGAAACCCTGGTCCAGCAGATTTTGATTCCCTTGGAATGAGCAAGTCAAAGGAGCTATACATTGTTTCATGTGATGGTAAGGAGGAAACATCACTGACTGATGACATCATTTCACTGACCTCTGTCCAACCTCCTGGACTTCAGCAATGATTCATTATGGTTAATTAGCCACCAATCAGTTGATAGGCTATATTGTTGGGGCCCATCATATGGCAACATCTGTGACTCTTAAGTTCGGTACTGAAGTGCACAGCTAGGAGTGTAGAAGGTGGAAGGCAGGTACCTGATGAGTCCTGTCCAGAGGAGGGAAGGCAGGACTGGGCAGATGCAGATACCTTTTCCATTGATGCCTCAGTGAAGGCAGCAAGGCAGTTGTGCAGAATGCATAGCTGCTGCTGGTGCCACGTTAGCAGTGGCGTAGCGTGGGTTGTCAGCACCCGGGGCAAGGCAAGTAATTTGCGCCCCCCCCCTCCGCACCGCACCGCACGCCTGGCACCCCCCCCCCTCCACAGTGGGCGGCGACCTGGCGGCTCGGATCGGATTCGCACAGTCAGCACTGCAGTGAGAGAGAGTGAGTGAGCCAGGTAGGGGCAGAGAACTGTGAGTGCGAGTGCCCCCCCGATGTTGCGCCCGGTGTGGCCGGCCCCCCCTGCACCCCCACGCTATGCCACTGCACGTTAGCAATGGGGCTCCATGCGAGTTTACTGCTAGCTCCCCTGAACGAAGAGCAAGGGCAATGGAAAAACAATTTAGTGTATGTGCGTAACCAATTGGACAAGGCAGACCTCTTATACGGGAATTCAATCTGTCCTGTGCTCAGTGTGTCATCTCTGGTGGACAATGAGGCACCAATTTCAGTGTAGACCCAAAACAATTACATGGTAATATAATAATTGCCATTGTCTTGCTATTCAATTAGGAGCGGAAACACTGTGTAGTCCAATTTGAAGAAACATTAATGTAAACATGATGATAACCGGGAAATTCCTATCTATCCTTTTCAATGTCAAAATGCGAGCTTAAAAATTCATGCCGCACACTGAAACTGGCTTATTATTATAGCTTTGTAAAATAAACCCACACATTCCACTGTTCAAAAGCATGGAAAAATAGTACATATTTTTTCCTTAGGAGGAATTTACTTGCTTTGGTTACATTCATTTACTATGTAAGGGTTTAAAAACAGCCAACTCCTTATATATCACTCTGTCACCTTGGAATTTGACTTTTAGAAGTCAGATAGCATTTGTCATTCTATTTTTTTAATTTTTTTTTGCCTTTTTTGTTGAAAAGATAAGATAGAGACTGAGATTGGGCTTGGTTTATCTGACAACTCCGAGGATTAATTTTGGGTTAGGTTTAGAGTGCTATGTGGGATGTGGGATGTGCCTAAAATACACAATCAGTTTTGAAATTGCAGTAAGACTTCTATCACAAGGTTTGCCAACCTTTCTGAGCACAGAGAAACTGTTGCGGGCATCCAGCAACAACACACGTCTGCCCTATAGCCTATAACCATGCATACGATGCCATGAACTATGGGGAAGGGGAAGGGGAGAGGATCTTGGCGAGGCGTATAGCTGGAACTGGGACATACTGGAGCAAGCTGTGGATGGGGAAGGAGAGGTTGGTGTAGGAAGTAGCTGCAGGGTGATAGAGGGATTGGGGGGGGATTCAGTGCACAGGAACCAGAGTAGCAGGACCCATCACCAGAGCCAGAGGGGCCCCTGTCTCCATGAACATGCAGGGCTCTGAGGCATAGGGAACAGTGGGAGTGGCACTCTAGGAGGCTGAGGCAGACAATGGCCCACAGCCCAGCTCCCTATCTGGCCGTGGGGCCCACTAGTTATGTGATTCCTCAGCTGGAGTAGGCTTGGAGCAGGTGAAGGTCACATGCCTCATCAAGCCCAGGTGCTGCAGTCAGCATGCGAAGTATAAAAGGGAAGCAGAGCTGAGGTGCTGTGTTTGCTCAGCTGCCCATGTTGAAGGATGCTCTAGGATTTCTGTGAGACTGTGCTTCAGGTTGGAATTTGGACACGTGGACTGGAGACTTGGCAAACCAACTTGCTGCCAGGTAGGCCAGGGACACGTGCACACTCACATTCTCCATCCCTACCTCTATCCCTCACCTTCTGCCCCAACCTAATTTGGGTGGTGATCTTCCTGGTGAGTGTTGCTGGGTTAACTTTCCCAAGCCTAATTTCAGCAAGGGGAAGAACTTGTGGTCACCAGTGAAGGTCATTGCAGGTACATGTTCCTCATCAGCAACACATTGGTGGGGAGCATCTCAGTCTACTCAGTCAGACCATAACTTGTTTTACATGGTGTTGTAAGATCAGCCTTATCCTCCACGAATTTGTCTAACCCTCTTTTAAAGCAAACTAAATTGGTGGCCATCCTTGCCTCTTGTGGGAGTGAAATATGTGCTGTGTGAAGAAGTGATTTTTTTAGTCTGTCCATAATATTCGCCTTTTTGAGGGAACTCTGGCCGAGAGCCAATTTCTTTCCCATTCCTCTGATGCTATTCAAATGAGAACAAGCACCTTGGGAAGCCAGCAGATGGGCTATAGCTGTGAACCTGCCAGAAAGCAAGCTTTGCCAGGCTAAAGGTTTCGACTTTGCATCCTGCCTTTGAAGATGAAAGCACCGAAGGAACAGTAGGGACAGAACCTAACACCAGGGGGATGCCATCTTTAAGAGCTGCAGCTTCCAAAATTCCACAGTCAATCACAGCTTCATTATTGGGGTCTTCAGTTACCCAGAGCTGAGCTTTTTAAAGACCAGAGCAATAGGAACTGGCACAAATATAGCTGGGACCAGGGCCGGATTTAGGTTTGACTAGGCCCTAAGCTACTGAAGGTGATGGGGCCCTTTATATGTCCAGCTGCCCTTTGTCAACAACAAATTGTCGCTGTTTTTTGTGTTGAATATATGCTATATGGTAATTTATGGACCTAATGGGTATCTAAAGCCATTTGCACATACAGAATGTAGGCACTCTATATATAGAAATGAGCAAACCAGTGATATTTTAGGGAGCAGGTTAGCAGGTGGGGCCCATTACTTACACCATAGGAGACTACACAACACAAAACACTGTTGCTGTGTGCAGATTTTGTTTTATTTGTTTTTTATCTTATATTTTGAAAATTTACATCCAGGTTTTTCCCCTTTAATTTTTTTTGGGGCCCCCAAGAGAGTGGGGCCCTAAGCTATAGCTTGTTTAGCTTATACGTAAATCCGACACTGCCTGGGACCCATGGAAGGACTAGCAATTCAATATGATAGCAGGGTTCCCACCCCAAAAAATACAGCAACAAAAGCAAATGGTTAGACAGAATATCTTGAATTATATTGATGCTTTAGGTCTCAGTGACATCTCATTCCAAATCTTCCATGGTTCTTTGAGCTCATGGGCAAATGAGGTACCTCAATCTGCAGAAGAACATGATGTTTTTGTTTAGAGGGCAGTTGCCATGGAAGTCTCAGCATGTATGTGCTCTGATCAAGCACTTTTTGAAAGCAGAACTTTTATATTCTCTCTAGACCTTGTGGCTTTCATTATTGGAATTTGCTTTTTCTATTATTTTTAGCTGTGTTATTTTAACAACGGTTGTAAGTGTTGCTTCAAGTGTAAGTTGGGGGGGGGGAAATACAAGTTTTAAGTAAAACAAAAGCCCCCAAAGCCTTCCTACTACTACTCTTGTGCAAAGTGGGACTAGGAGGGTCTTCTTCAAACAGACTCCATTCCCCTGGCCTTCACCACCCAATGTCTGTTGGGAACATAGCTGTCAGCTTTTCCCTTTTCTTGCGAGGAATCCTATTCAGAATAAGGGAATTTCCCTTTAAAAAAGGGAAACGTTGACAGCTATGGTTGGGAATATTGCTTTGTGTTAGTGTGTGTTGGGTTTCAGCACTTGATAGCCTCTTAGGAAAGCCTCAAGTGACTGGTCCCAAAGACTTTTGGCACCCTAAAGCAGCTCAGGAAGTGAAAATGTGGCCTGATGCACCTTTGGAGGGATATCTAAGGGTGTGGGAATCACCTATGTTGAGCCTCTACCTGTTCCAATTCCTCCTTTAATATTTATCCATCAGTCATGTAAAGTGACTCCTAGTGGTCACCCTAGGCTGATGAGGCCCGAGTCCTTGATCCCAGCTGGAAGTATGGTTAATAAAGTTGTGGTCTACTCTTTATTCAGCTCTGTCTGTTGGCTTTCCAGTTTCTTTTCTACTCCCACTGTAGTCATGAAACTCCCCACAGCTTCTCCTAGGTAAATGGAGGCTAAGAAGATACGATTTGCAATGGACACATTTTGAGTGGCATGACATGGAACCCTTTCCAAACCCACCAGTTTCCCCTTTCTGCTTGCTCTGAAGTTCTCAGCTGAAGGCAGGCTTCAGTAGCTTTCAGAGAGGAGTGGGGAAAGGGGAGAAATTCAATTCACATTTAAAGGCAAACCTACCTCATCTGCACTTTTTGAAAGGATATGTGAGCTGAAGCACAACCATCTTTCAATATTTGCACTTTTTGTGGACTTCTTGCATGGCTTTGCCTTTCCTATCTCTCTCTGAATCTCTAGGTTTGCAAATAACAAGGTTGTTCACAAAGTTGCCTGGGGAGCACAGAAGAACTCTGGATTTTTATTTTGAAGCACAGCAACAGAGTATTTCTTTAAAATTAAATGATTCATTGCTTCTTAAAAGATCCTACCCTGCTCTGCTTTAACAACAATAAAAAAGCATCCCAATATTTTGGATACCCAGATGTTTCAAGAGCTATTGGAGGGAACAAGCAAGCATTGACAAGGCTGGTGTGAAGCCACAATGTTTGCAAAAATGTACAAGCAAGAATACACAGTACCGAGCCATCTTTAAATGATTTTAAGGTAAGACAGAACAAGAGTCAATCCCCACAAGTAAGAATTATATAGGGAAGCAATCCCCTTTCCTTCCCCCACAAAAAGCCCCTGGTTCTGTTTGTCTGCCATTTTGCAAGCTTAATCCACTCTGGGGGTGCTCCTGTGCTTGTAAATTTAATTTGCTTTGGTCAAAGGGCTGAAAATTATAACTAGGAAATACGAAAGCTTGTTTCATACAAAGACGCTTGGAGCCTGAAACACAGACAGAAGTGGAGAGAGCACAGAGCAACTCAGAAACAGGTTTGAATTTTTAGAAATATGCAAATACAAAAACCAAGATTCTTCCTGCAAGGCATCTTGAGTGTGGTAATGAGCTGTCTTGAGTCAGCTGGTCCCCCCAGACAGCCATTAATCTTCAGGACAGTTCGTTATTGCTTAATTAAAGAAGTCCTTGTAGGAACATACTTAATGTTTTTAAAAGCCAGCGATCTTTCTCCAGCAAGTAGTTTATTTACTAGGCTGACTGCAATGTAAATAGGGATAGCGCAGCTATCCCAGAAGCCAGAACAGCAAGAGGGATCGCTGCTTTCGCTGCACAGCGATCCTTCTTGCTGTTCTGACTTCTGGGATTCAGAATATATATTTTTTGTTTTCCTCCTCCGAAAACTAGGTGCGTCTTGTGGTCTGGTGCAACTTATAGAGCGAAAAATATGGTATTTATATAGCACCCTCTATATATGTGCCACTTAACAATGAAGTATGGCAGGTCCTGACCCCAAGGGCTTATAGTAAGACACAGGGAGACAACAGAGGCAGTACAGGAATGGAGACATAGGTAGTCTAGGGAAGAATACATGCATGTGTTTTGGTTTATGCAATACCTGCATGGTATGGTGTGGGGACTAGGGGAACTGGAAGGGTAAGTGATGTGGGGGCAGCTTTTCATTCCACCTTCCTATTGATCTCAGTGAGACGGGACTAACTGGCTAGGACACAGTTGCAATGGTTCCTGGGGCATTTCGGGGAAACTAAGCTGCCTGCAATGTGGCTTAATCTGGCTGTTTTTAGATTGCCCATTATAGTGCACAGGGGACACAGAACTGCACTTTATGCAGAGTAACTTGGAACCTGGAGCACAGATCAAAGGGCAGAGAGTTCACACAGCAACTTGGATCAGAATACAGGCCGCGAACATTTAGAGCACATCCAACTGACGTGCGGTTGTGTACATGTTCGTCACTGCCGACCTGGAAGTGGCCCCAAAATAGGGCCAAACAGGGCGGGGCAGGTTTGTGCACACTCCGCCAATGTGTCTGGGGGTCAGGAACAGAACCTCTCCCATGCAAAATGGTTGCCGCCTGTCTTAAAATATGCAGAGAGATAAAGGGAGAATTATGAGGCCATGCACATCCCTAGAACACATAATGGTTTTTCCTTTGATTCTTTCACCAGAAGCAGTCTGTCATCTGAATCACCATGTCAATTTCATTCGACAGGGAGTCAAAACGTTACGATGTAATTCATTGTTTTACCTGAAAATATTACAGGGCTCCGGGGACTTGCCCCTCTGGAGGTGATGGGCACATGATTAAAATGGAATGAAAAGGAAGCTTCATTCATTTGGCTTATTAAAGGGGGGGGGAGGCATAATTGGACACATTTAGAAAATGAATAAGTTGCTCTAATATTTGAGAAGTCAAGGCATTTCTGCTTTAGTCTACTGACCGGCTACACTTGATGGACAGTTTCGTGATTCTTCATACCAACAATGTAATAACCTTTCCAACAGATTTCCTTTGTCCAAAACAAAGCCAATGTAATCTGAACAATGAGCGGGGCTGAAAAAAAACTGACTCCTTTTCAGAATTGTATACAGTGGTACCTTGGTTTACGAACTTAATCCGTTCTGGAAATCCGTTCTTAAACCAAAGCATTCTTAAACCAAGGCATGCTTTCCCATACCAGCGGGGGACTCAATTTACACTCAACAGGAAGCGGAACATGTTCAGCTTCCAAGGCAAAGTTCACAAACCAAAACACCTACTTTGCAGCATTTGCAGCATTCTTAATCCAAGTTGTTCATAAACTAAGCTGTTCTTAAACCAAGGTACCACTGTAATCATATAAGCCTTCTGGGTTTCCTTCATTTATAACTTAATTAGACTCCCATCCTTGCACAAGAAGGTAATGTTGGTATTTTGGGGTTCATATTTTTCTCAAGTGGTGGGTTTTACTAAGTTGTGTTCTCCACACATTGATAACCCTTTTTGAGGTGGTTTATTCCATATCAGCCACTTTCCCTCATGAAACATGCGAGGCCTGTGTGGATTTTGCCTCACGCACTATATCACCTAAAAAGCATTGCAGTTGTGTTTCTTTCCACTTCCTTGTTTAATGGAAGGTAGTTGGTGCTGTGTGTAGGAGCTAATGGAATTACATTTCTCAGAAATACCATGTGATCCATTTTTGCTTCATCCCCCCTTGGGCATTTACAATTGCAGCTGCCACCAAGATTGGTATGAATCGTTTCAGTTTATATAGGGTATGTGTCAAGACACACTTTGTTTTACACTTCAGGCTCCAAAGTCAAAAGTTTACTAAAAGTGAAGTCATTTGTAAAAATAATTTCTTAGGATTTCCTAGATTACCGGCATAAATGTCTGCAAGCATAAATGTCTGCTTGAAGTTCATTGATTTCGTCAGAACTGAATGGCTTTCAGATTTAGGTGTCCACAGGGCAGGCCATTGCTCTGGGGTAGAATGCATTCTTTGCTTGCAAATGGTCCATGGTTCAATTTTCAGCATCTCCAGGTAGGGCTGGCAAAGACTTCTCTCTGAAACCTGGACAGCCACTGTCAGAGTAGACAATACTGATGAAGCAGCAGTCTGACTCGGTATACAGCAGCTTGCTACATTACTGTCTGTTTCGAATGATTAACCTACTTGAAAAATTCCCTGACTTCATGCCATCCTGTGTTTTTCTTAATGTCTGTTCATTAGCAAGAATGTTCAAAATAAGAGATGGTATAATAAATCCAAATAGATAAAGGGCATTTCTCACCACCTCTGCCACATTTCAAATGTTATATCTCTCTTAATTGCATTATATAATCTAGTTTCATACCCTCTCTTCTTTTTACAGCACATTATTGGATGCCCCCCCTTTTAGTAGGGCTGATGTTCATGACTTGCTCCTTATGGATTTTTTTCCCCTGTAAAATGCTGACTTGCTAGAACAGTAAGGAAAGATTCTGTCTGATTGCTCGAACATATTGAACAATCTGAATAACAGTGCAATTATAGCTGTTGGGCACAGTTTGAAATGATTTTCTATGAATGATGTGCAAGCATTTGTCAGTTTGCTATTTGTATGAGCCCTTAAAATGCCACAGTCATTAAATTAATTTTCCAAAATGTACAAATATTAAAAGTCATTGGAGCCAAACCAAGACAGTGGCATTCAGGAATGGTTGCTCATACTTTTTCTTTTGGTACAAGTTACAATGAGCATATGGATGCAGAAATCTATGAAATACTAATGCGACATGCTAAGATTAAGTGATACTTTCTCTGTGGTAATTAGTGTGACCTTTACAATAAAAAACATACCTAGGTAGCGAGGTCTCCCTTGATACCATTGATTTCAAGAATGAGCCACACTAGAACCAGGCACAACAATAGCAACATTTTATATACCTGCAGCACTTCTGAATTTGTTTCAGGTTGGTGTCACTGATGGTTAAAGTTGCCACACCAACATGTGGCTCCATTGTTTTGGTGGCTATTATGTACATCATCACTTAGGAACTGCTCATTGTACATAGACCACCCTGATGGAAAGTCTCCACACAGCTCCAGCTGGTGCTGATCCAGAGATTCACTGTCTGATGGGCAATCCACAAGGTGATGAGTTTGCTGCCAGAGTGGGCTCTGCTATGCCCATAAATTTAACATCTCCATCTGCATCTCTTCCTCCAAGAGGGATAATAGATGTCCCATCATGCCCTTGCTAAGGATCTGTCCAGGGACAGCTTCTCCACATCTGGCACAGATGGGAAACTAGTAGGCCTTTCAATGCAGCTCCCACCCACCCCGAGTGGTAAGGGATTATGGGAGTTGTAATCCAGCAACATGTGGGTGACTGCATGTTCTGCACCCCTAACTTAACTGTATCAGAAGCCAGGCACATCCCACTGGGATCTTTCCAGTTCTTAGCCATAGCTTCTACAATGCTGAGTATTACCTGTGCAGACAGCAAGCCTTGCACAATGGTGCTAAAAGCTAAATCCAAGTCACTCTTCTAGAAGACTTTCAGAAGTTCAGTAAGACCCATCATGCAAAGACTCTGTCTGGAGGCTCCCACGGCAGCTGTAACATTAAAATTGACTCTGCATATACCTGTATATTATTTTTATGTACCAAAGGGAAGGCATGAGATACACACAGAGAAGAAATAATTACTTGATACTACCTAGTGAACAAGAAGATCAAACCTATCCATTCTTAAAGAAATCAGCCCTGAGTGCTCACTGGAAGGACAGATCCTGAACCTGAGGCTCCAATATTTCGGCCACCTCATGAGAAGAGAAGATTCCCTGGAAAAGACCCTGATGTTGGGAAAGATTGAGGGCACAAGGAGAAGGGGACGACAGAGGATGAGATAGTTGGACAGTGTTCTCGAAGCTATGAACATGAGTTTGAAAAGACCAAACTGAGGGAGGCAGTGGAAGACATGAGTGCCTGGCGTGCTTTGGTCCATGGGGTCACGAAGAGTCGGACACGACTAAACGACTAAACAACAACCTAGTGAACATGCAGATCCAACCCCAAAGCAGCCCAAGAGATGCCCAAACACATACATGCTCTCCTTAAGGCTTCCAAGTAAAGTTTATTTTACCAAAGTTGAGGAGATGGTGTCTCACA
Organism: Podarcis cretensis; assembly: GCF_951804945.1. NCBI lineage: Eukaryota > Metazoa > Chordata > Lepidosauria > Squamata > Lacertidae > Podarcis > Podarcis cretensis. The sequence goes on along the minus strand of NC_137170.1, from coordinate 72,378,557 downwards.
GAGCTCCATATGTGCACTGGGACCATACAATTCAGTACGGTATGCAGTTACAGTGGTGCCTCGCAAGATGAAATTAATCCATTCCGTGAGGCTCTTCGTATAGCGGTTTTTTCGTCTTGCGATGCAAGCCCATTGACAGCTTAGCGGATTAGCGCTATTAGCAGTTTAGCGGCTTTTAGCGGATCAGCTGATAAGCGGTTTATCAGCGGATCAGCTGATAAGCGGCTTAGGGCTTAGGAAAAGGGGGGGGAGGGAAAAACCCCCGCAGAAACTCACAAGACATTTTCGTCTTGCGAAGCAACCCCATAGGGAAATTCGTTTTGCGAAGCGCCTCCAAAACGGAAAACCCTTTCGTCTAGCGGGTTTTCCGTCTTGCGAGAAGTTCGTCTTGCGGGGCACCACTGTATTCAGCACACATTCGGGTCCTACATCTGGACTTTCCATTGGCATCTGTTTGGCCACTGTGAGAACAGGAAGCTGGATTCGATGAGCCTTTGGCCTAATCTAGCAGGGGGTCTTTATATTCATTGATCTCATCTGCAACCACAGACAAACAATTTGCATTTTGAGCCACATCACAAGGTTTTTATATCACTCCCACCCTACCGCCTGCAGATGCTAACACAATTTCAGACTCTATCAAGCCTATGATCTAACATTGTTAATGCAATCAGTGTGCTTGCGAGTAACTTGTTGTCACCTTGTCATAGTGCGAGCGCTCAGTCTGCATTACCATTCCAAAAGCAAAAACATAATCTGGGCTCAGATCACACATCTGATTTTGCTTCCTAATGGCACTCCTTGAATAGCGAACAATTCATAAACAGGTGTGGGTTTTTTAACTGCCATATCTTTATGGCTAAACTCTGCCCCTGTCTTAAATCCTGAAGGCCATGAAGATGATCTCTTATAGGCAGCCACCATATTGTGCATGTTCAATTGATGTGCACATCGTTTTTTGACCCAAATGGGGGTGGAATGAGGTGGGGGCACAACAGGCTTTGTTGCAGTGTGTGTGAGGCATTGCCACAAATTGGGCAGAGATCTTGCATGAGTGATGTTCTATTTTTGGTAAATATGCACCAATGCAAAGGACAAAGAAGAAGCTTTTGTTTTAAAATGGAATGACTCATTGCACCTCACTACACCATGGGGTTCTTACTTTCAAGGGCTTCATGCACAATGTTTAGTCTTCACTCCCACGAGAACTGGTAAGTAAGGGGCGCAGTGACTCAGCAACCAGTAAACATCCTCTTAGTAAGTCTGGGGAAACAGATAAGAATACCAAGATATCAGCCCAAGTGGAATGTGTCTAAAAGAGGGGTCCTTTCTCTGAGAGTCAAGCATTTTGTGTATAATAAAGTGAGCTTGGATTGTAGAACTCTTCAAAGATTTTGAGGGGAAGAATTAAGGCATAACAAAGGCTATGTCCTTATAAATCAAGAATGGAGAGAGTGTTGTTGTTTGTACTCTGGTCCTGCTTGCAGGCTCCCCAAGGGTATCTGGTTGGTCATTGTGAGAATGGGATGCTGGACTAGACAGGCTCTTTTTATGCTCGTAATTAGACTTTGGCACCTACAAATGTACACATGAAGCTCTTATGTCACACGTTACCTTACATACCTGGTGAAGAGAAGTTGCCATCCATGTTCAACTGTGCACAGAGAATTGATGCTCACGATGGACTGTTCATGTATTGATGAGGGATATTGCCAACTTATCCTGCTCTTTCAGCACAGGTTAGGCTGCCATTATGCATTGCCAAAAAAGTGGAGCTGCATAATTAAAAAAGAGGAAAGAAGATGGGGCATTTTGAGATTTACTTAGATAACACTCCCTGATAGCTATACATTGTCTATTGAACTGAAGGGTCATTTGATATTTTAGAGCAAGCCTTCATTGTTTTGTTTTCTCAAATCATAGCACAGTAGAGTTGGAAAAGACCCCAGGGATCATTTAGCGCAAGCCCCTCTAATGCAGGTATCACTGCTAAAGAATTCTTGACAGATGGCAGATGGCCATCCAAGCTCTGTTTGAAAACCTTCAATGAAGTCCATCACCACTGAAGCAGAAAACACAACTTTCATGGATAGTACATAATACAATCCAAAACCCTCACCATTTATTTAGAACTGGTTCCCATCATCTCCTCTCCTCAATTCTATCTTTCTCTTTCTCTCACTTTCAATATGAATGTAGCTAATGACTTTTAGAAATGAAACCACTGCTTTGGGCTTTGTTCTTTCCACCTCTTCTTATTGTAAAAACGTAAGAAACGAAACAACAATTTCCTTTTGTGGTTTCTTCAGAGGACAGGGTGGGTTTCATTGTTCTTTATGGCTCTTGTGAGAGGGAGATTGGCAGACATGTTGAGACATAAAAAGGCATGTCTCCACGCCGCAAGAACTGGAGTGTGCAAGCAGCTTCTTATTCAGCTTCAGCTTCTAATGCCGTGTTCAAACAATTACTGCATTTCAGAGAACACAGCAGTTCCGACAACGGAAAAGTCTGCCAGTGATAGCAGGCAGGCACTGGAGAGAGGAAGCCGATAAACTGCGTCTACAATGCAACATGAAAGCAGATGCAGTCTAATCCATTTTGTTTAAAAACCAGGATGTCTTTGAAAGACAGATGTGAGCAAATGTGCATTGTGCCCAAGCATATGATACCCTCTACTCAGATGCCTATGGTGATTGCAAATGCTTCCAGTGGATGGGCAGAGATTGGTCTCTTCAGTGTACAGTGGTACCTCTGGTTACGTACTTAATTCGTTCCGGAGGTCCGTTCTTAACCTGAAACTGTTCTTAACCTGAAGCAGCACTTTAGCTAATGCGGCCTCCCGCTGCTGCCACACCGCTGGACCGCGATTTCTGTTCTCATCCTGAAGCAAAGTTCTTAACCCAAGGTACTATTTCTGGGTTAGTAGAGTCTGTAACCTGAAGTGTATGTAACCCGAGGTACCACTGTATGTGTGCTTTCCTTCTGTCAATGTTCACTGGCATTTATATGGATCTAAGGCACTATAAACAGGAAGAAGTTAGATTACCACCTTCTTTCCACCAGCAGTTGAAAAGGTAATCTCTAGATCCCACTAAAGCAGTGGTTCCCAAAGTTTTTTCTCTGGGCCGCACTTTCAGAATGAAGATTTGCTTGCGGGAAAATACATTGGAAAATGAAAAGAAACAATAACTAGCAATGCTTGATTTATAACATAGAACACAACTACTTTATACTGTAATATGATCATGGGACATCCAGAAAGCATATAACGATGCAGCTACATAAGAACATGTATCATTCCCAAAATATCATATTGATTGTCCTTGAATCTTCCTGACACACTTGCCCTCCTTTCTGGCCCCACCAGTATAGCACACTACATCCTTTGAGAACCACTGCACTAAAGGGCGATGGGTTAATAGTCCTTAAACTTTATTGCCTTCTTTTCTGGTTTGTTTGCCCCTTGTGGGAAACCACATTTTTTAAAATTGCAGCCACCACAAGCCAAGATATTTGAAAAGTTCCCAGGTTCAAAGTGAGAAGGGGTTCTTCAGCATGTGCAAGAAAACTTCAAAGGAACCTCTTGTTCTGACAGCATTTTCCGTGTGTGTGTGTGTGTGTGTGTGTGTGACTCTCTGAATATGTAAAAGGGACGACTGATGGCACACATGGTCTAGAAAGATAATCGTTTAATGTACATCCAATTACATCACTCTGTAAATGGCCAAAGGGAAATGGGCTGTATCCAACTAAGTTGTCCTGTTCATGCAAGATCCTCTGCTTTGCAAAGGAACTTTCCCCCAATACACCTTGCAAATCTGTTCTGGGTTTCTGAGCACAGATTTTCAGGGAGTATGGGAGCTGGACAGGGAGAGGGAAGAAAAATTCTCTTCCGTAAATTGAAGTTTTTGCATCAATGGGCCAGCTTCATTAGCTATCAGTGGCTGCTAGCCATGATGACTATGTGCCACCTCCACTGCCAGATACAGTATTCCTCTGAATACCAGTTGCTTGGAATCACAGGTGGGCAGTGTGGTTGTGCTCAGCTCCTGCATCTGTTGGGGCACTGTGAGAACAGGATGCTGGACCAGATGGGTCACTGGTCTGATCCAGGTGGACACTTCTCATGTTCAGAGTTATTACGAATACTTTAAGAAGGGCTCTCTTACCTGTATAACAAGGAGCTTCTTACTGAGGGCACAGTAGATTGCCTCACAGAGTGCTGTGTGCAACAGTATCATGCCAGTGCCATGATGGCATACTGTCACTTACTGTGATCTGAAAAATAGAACCATTCAATTGCATTTGACTGTTAGCTCGCTCTCTTAAGGAGGCAGATGGGACATATCCCCTTTGGGAATGTGCTCTGTGGAAGCTCACATTGCTCAGCAAGGAGAAGGCCCTTGGTCCAAGCCTTGGTATCTCCAGGTAGGGCTGGAAAAGACTCCCTCCTGAAAACCCAGAGAGCTATTGCCAATCAGTGGTGACAGTATTTGGCTAGGATTACTGGACCCAAGCAGCTCTCTATGCTCCATATATTTTCTCTTTGTCGCCACAAAACTCTGTGACATATTATTCACAAATTTATGTGATGGAGAGGGAGAGCAACAGCCATATATGTAGTTGAAGGCTGTGCAGGGAACGTAAATTCAGATCTTACTGCTCCTTATATAACACTATTGACAGTGGTGTGTGTGTGTGTGTGTGTGTGTGTGTGTGTGTGTGTGGTTTCAAATGACATGCTGGAGCATTTGATGGATTCATTATATCAAATTCATTATACGTATTATATCCTGTCTTTGGAAGGGGAAAAAATGAACTCTTTTCTAAAGACAATGGCATTTTAAAATGAAAATATGACTTTGTGAACATCTACAGGTGATCACACCACTTTTTTTTTTTTTTGAAGGAAGTATGTATTGACTGGTGCTTAAATAATTTGACAAAGGGATTTAAAAACAACATCTTCCCTCTTCTTTGCTTTAGGATCAGGCCAATTTTGGAAACGATGTCCTGGGATCTTTAAATGACACTAGAACATGTATTTTGTTTCCTTGTTGGAAAAACCTGCTCAAACTACTGATGCCTAGTGCCTGGTTATAGTGGCTGAGGTTGCAATCCTATGCACTTAGCTGGGAGTGAGCACCATTTTTTTTATTATTATTAATTTTTAAAGAAAATTTTCTTTTACAAATTTAAATAACACATTCGTATCCACTATAATACAAAATTCTTTTGGACTTCCCCCCGCTCCCTCCACAATCCTCATAATTTTAAATTTAGTTCACATTTCCTTTATAATTGTATTGCCAGTTAATAAATCTTTACAGCTCTTTTCCCTCTTACAATACCCTTTCTCCTCACAAAGCCTCTTTAAACCCAACTAGCGTTGTCTGTTCATCACAAATATTTTCCAGATAAATCGTAAACTTTCTCCAGTCCTGTGTGAACTTGTGATCTTTCTGGTATCTAATTTTTCCTGTCAGTTTATCTAATTCAGCAAAATCCATCAGTTTCCGTCTCCATTCTTCCAATGTTGGTAATTCTTCTTGTTTCCATTTTTGAGCCATTAAAATTCTTGCCGCAGTCACTGCATATTGAAAAAGTTTATAGTCACTTCTATTAATTTCTCTTCCTGTTATTCCTAACAGAAAGGCTTCTGGTTTCTTCACAAATGTATATTTAAACATCTTTTTCAACTCATTATATATCATTTCCCAGAAGCCTTTTACTTTCTTACACTCCCACCACATATGATAAAATGTCCCTTCCCTTTCCTTACATTTCCAACATTTGTTACATGTCTTATACATTTTTGCTAATTTAACGGGAGTGATATACCATCTGTATACCATTTTCATAATGTTTTCCTTTATCGTCATACATGCAGTGAATTTCATATTTTCCTTCCATACCTTCTCCCAATCTGCTAACTGTATATTATAACCAAAGTCCCTGGCCCAATGTATCATAACCGATTTAACTTCTTCGTCCTTTGTTTGCCATTCCAATAACATTTTGTACATTTTTGACAATACCTTATAATCATTATTTATTATCTCTTTCTGAAATCTAGACTCTCCTTCAATATATTTCCTCTCTTTGCAATCCTTTTTAAACATTTCATTTGTTTGGAAGTAGTGCAACCAATCATATACATATTTTTTGACTTGTTCATATGGCTTCAATTTCCATTTCCCCCCTTCTTTAATTACAATGTCTCCATAAGTCATCCAATCCTCTCTCATGTTTATCTTTTTGACACTCATGACCTCCAGTGGGGATAACCAATGAGGTACATTTGGTTCCAAAATATTTTGGTACCTATCCCATATTTCTATTAGGGCACCTCTAAAGATATGGTTGGCAAAACGTTTATGAGCTTTCTTCTTTCCCAACCATAAGTAGGCGTGCCAACCAAACCTGTTGTCAAACCCTTCCAAATCCAATAACTTATTGTCTTTTAGTGTTATCCAATCCTTTATCCAACAGAGACAAGATGCTTCATAATAAAGTTTCAGGTCCGGCAGGGCGAAGCCACCTCTTTCTTTCGCATCAGTTAGTAACTTAAATTGTATTCGTGGCTTTTTGCCCTGCCAGATATATTTTGAAATCATTCTTTGCCACTCTCTGAAGATCTTTGTCCCCTTAATTATTGGAATCATTTGAAATAAGAACAACATCTTTGGAAGCACGCTCATCTTGATTGAAGAGATTCTGCCCCAAAAAGATAGTTTCATCCTACTCCACACTTCGAGGTCTCTCTTAATAGTGTTCCAAGTTGTCACATAATTGTTTTGAAATAAGTCAATTTTTTTTGGGTTAACCATATTCCTAAATATTTTACCTTCTTTGCCACTTCCATCTCTGTTTCTCTTTGCACTTCTTCTATCACACTTTGGTCCAAATTCTTCACCATAAGTTTAGTTTTCCTCTTATTTAATACAAATCTGGCCACTCTTCCAAATTGATCAATTTCTTTTATAACTTCTTTTAGACTACATGTCGGATCTTCCACCGTAATTACCAGATCATCGGCAAAGGCTTTAACTTTATATTGGTTTTGACCTACTGTTACCCCCTTTATTAGTTCGTTTTACCTAATAGAACTAAGCAGGACCTCCAGAACCGTAATGAATAACAGTGGTGAGAGAGGGCATCCCTGTCTTGTACCTTTCTTTATATTCACATCTTCTGTGATTACATTATTTACTATCAATTTAGCTCTCTGTTCTGAATATATTGCCTTTATACCGTTATAAAAGTCTTCTCCCACTTCCATCATTTCCAAATTTTTCAACATGAATTCCCATGAAACATTATCAAACGCTTTCTCTGCATCCACAAACATTAGAACGGCTTGTCTCTCATTACTGGCAGTCAAATATTCCAAAATATTTATTATATTTCTTACATTGTCCTTCATATGTCTGCCAGGAAGGAAACCTGCCTGATCTTTATGGATATGTTGTTGCAATATCTTCTTAAATCTTGCTGCCAAAATCCCCGAGAAAATCTTGTAATCTGTGTTTAGCAGAGATATCGGTCTATAGTTCTTCACTTGTGTGAGATCAGAGTCTTGTTTTGGTATGAGTGTTATAAAGGCTTCTTTCCATGTTTCTGGTATGTCCTGTTGTTTCAAAATATTATTCATAACTTCTTTAAGTGGTACCGTCAGGGAGTCCCTCATTTCTTTGTAATAAGTTGCTGTAAATCCATCTGGTCCTGGTGCCTTCCCTTTCTTCATCTGTTTTATAATTTCTACTATCTCCTCATTCTCTATTGGGGCATTCAGTCTGTCTTTCATTTCTGTCGGGATCTTTTGCACCCTTTTTCCTTTCAAAAATTTCTCTATCTTCTTTATATTGTTTTTCTCTCGTTTTGCATATAAATGCTTGTAGAAATCCAAAAATCCTTTTCTGATACCTTTTGGGTTCTCTATTTCCTCGCCATCCACAATGATTTTGTTAATTGTACCTTGCTCATTCTTTTTTTTGATTTGCCATGCAAGCCATTTTCCAGGTTTATTTGCGAATTCAAAGTTCCTTTGTCTCAGTCTTTTAATGTTCCATTCGACTTCTTTATTTATGATCATGGCAAACTGTGTCTGCAAGACTTTAATATTTTGTTTTATCTTGATGTTATTTGGCTTTTTGATTAACTTTTGTTCATTGTCCATTATTTGTTTTAGGATTTCCTTCTTCCCTTTCTCTCTGTTCTTATTTTTAATCGCATTCTGTTGGTTGAAGAATCCCCTCATTACCGCCTTGCTTGCATCCCAAACTGTGCTGATCTTTGTGCCTTTGTTCATATTGTCTGCAAAGTAATCCATCAATTTTTTACGGGCATCTTGAATGATTCTTTCATCTTCCAAAAGGTAATCTTTCAATCTCCATCTGAATGTTCTTTCTTCATACATCTTTATCTCCATTTTTATCGGATTGTGATCCGAAATTACTCTGGGTTGGATTTCTATTTGTTGGATTCTAGTAGTTAGTTCATTTGAGATCCAAATTTGATCTATTCTTGACATGGACTGATTCGGTTCCAAATAAAATGTGAACTCTTTTTCTAATGGGTGTCTAAGTCTCCAAATATCAATTAAATTGAGATTTTGCACCAATTCAAAAAAGGTCTTCGGTAGTTTCCCTTCTTTACTGTCACTTTTTTCTCTTAATCTATCCATTTCCGTTGATACAACTCCGTTCATATCTCCCATTATTATAATTTTTTGATCCATATATTCAAACAGCCTTTCTTCCAATTTCTGGGAGTGAGCACCATTAATCTCACTGTGAATTGCTGATGATTCATGATAGCCATTTTGCCTATAATGCCCAAAGTGCTTGAAAGAGCCTGAGAAAAGTATCACTGTACTTTAGGATAACTCCGTAAGTGCTGCTGTGTATTCTGAGTCAGTGCCCATTGCTGAGTTAGCCCAATTTACCTCATCACAAACCGCTGGATGGAAATGCTAAACATTTCCTGTGATGTCTTTTCAAAGTATGGGAGGAGTTCTGGATTGCTAAAGCAATTTAACTGAGAAGTGAACTGCCAGGTTCAAACATCCTTTATTTGCCTTCCCTCAAATCTGAAATTTTCCTCCGTTGTCTCCACTGAAAGGGCTCCCTTTTTATTTCCTTCAGAGTCTCTGATGGGCAGCTGGAGTGATGAACTAGATGGTTACTCTCTGCTAGGAGTGTTGGGGAACTGCATGTGCTATATATCAACAGCTCCTCGGGGTCTATTTGAAGAATTTTCTGTCCAATTTACCACCTGCTAAAACACTGGACTTGTGCCAGGATCTTGAAGTTAATCTAAGTTAGAGACTTCTAGGAAGCTAAGCTGAAAGTTTTTTTATTGTCACTGTGGTGTACCAAAAATCTTCTTTATTTCCCAATCCAAGGGCTCCCTTGAATCATCACAACCATGCAAAGTCCTAACTACACTCATACAAAGGTTCAATATTACTAAAACTGTTTCCCACTGGTTCATTTGTTTAGAACATTTTGTATATCACCTTTCATCAAAATTGTATTTAGACCGGCCTTTTTTTCCTAGCTGGAACTCACTGGACTCAGTTCTGGTGCCTCTCAGGTGCGTGCCATTGCTATTATAAGAGAATGAGGGTGGTGTTCATGATGAGTTCCAGCACCTCTTTTTCTAGAAAATAGCACTGGATCCATACTTGCAATCAGCACTGTAGGAAAGAGCCGGGGGTTGGGGGAGTCAATTTATCTTTATTCATCTTTCTCCTTGCAGCCCAATGTGCCTCCCCCCAAAGCTGCTGGATAAAGTTGGGGTGGGCCCTGGAATAGCATGGCAGGTGGTGCTGGGGTCTGCAGAGGGAGGAGGGACTTGAGGAAAATTGCCTCCATGCCCCCTTCCACCATGAAGAAGCATGAGTCCAGATCCAACCCAATTAATTATTTTTAAAACAATCAAAGCACGTAATAAAAGCATTGATTAAACAGAGCTATGAGCATTGTAGTGCCAATGTGGTGCCTTCCAGATGCCTTGCAGAAGTGGTTGGACAACAACTCCCGCCATCCCTGTCCATTGGTCATGCTCTTTAGGGCTGATGGGAGTTGTAGTCCCAACAACATATGGAGAATGCCACAATGGTACCCTTGTAATAGCTCTCCCCCCCCCCCGAGTCTATAAGAGAGCAGTGTGTCTCCCTAGGAAGGACATTCCATTTGCCAGATGCCGCAGCCAAAAGGGTCCTCTAACTGGTTTTCACTTGAGAGAACAGAGAGAAGAGCCTCAACTGATGATCTGAAAATATGGATAGGATGATATGGGAGAGGAAACTCCTTCAGGTGCCTAGGTCCCCAGCCATGTAGGGCTTCAAAAGTAAATCTTAGCAGACTGAATTGTCTTCAGAAGTGGACAGACTTTTTAAAGACAGGCAATACACGATCTAAATAAGTTGACACAGTCAAAATCCTGGCACATCAGCTGAAGCTTCAAGACCTTCTTCAGAGGCAGCCCCACACAGAACACATTATACTAATCCAGTTAAAAAAGTTACCAGGGCATGGTCTCATAATATGGTCTGAAGGCACATGAAGCCACTACCGTGCTGCAACTAAGCAGGCCTGGATCTGGTCAGCACCTGAAGCCAGAGCTCTGGCAACTCTAACTAGCCCACACATCACAGTCCCCAGGCAAAGAAACAGTGCAATCCTTCTCATTCCCCACCGTGACCAATGCATCTTTCATTTCTTTTTTGTTAGGTACATGGAGCTTTCTTTTTTAAAAAAAGAAGGAATGAAGGTGGGACATAAATTTGAAGCAATTGCAAATGTATAAATAGCAACAAGATGTGGAGAGCTTCCTTCTTTATGTGATAGATCCCAAGCCACTTACATATTTATTTAGATATCAGTGCCATGATTTCATTAAACTAGCTTCTGCAGGAAATGTAAAAGAACGGAAATCTCAGGAAGATGAATGTTGCCAAGCTTTTCCACTGGATTTGATTACTTTGTTTCAGTTAAGTAATTCTAAAAGGCTGCTGAAAGTGTACAATATCCCTATTTTATGTAAACAGATTGTTGTTAGTACTTCAACATGCAATATTTCAAGTGTAATGAGCCAAATCTGCTAAATAGTGGGTTTAACCATGAAACGGGCTGCATTGTTTTCATTCTTCGAAAAGCAAGTGTAGTGAAAGGATCATCATTCACACATTATTTTATAAGGCCAAGATACTGTAGATTTAAGCTGAAATGAAACCTCATTACATTGTGTACTACACAAACATTTCAAGCAATGTACAGTGTGAATCCATTAAGACAACTGCTCATTAAACAAAAAATATAAACAGAAAAGTTAAAGATCTGACTTCTTAATATAACTCTTTTAAGTATTTGAAGGTATACAAAGGATTTGGTTCAATAGCAGCCCTATCCTGCGCATTCTCCCAGAAGTAGGTGCCATTGAGCTCAGTGGAACTTAGAACACCCCTTTAGGATTGTAACCAGACTGTACACTTACTAGATAGTAAACCTCATTGAACTCAGCTGAGCTTGCTTCAGACTAAACAAATGTAAGCTTTCACTATTTATTGGCTAAAGTCTATATTTTGCCTGAAGTCAGAGCTGGCAAGGGGTGGAGCATGCAGAGGTTACTGCCGCAATGTAGCCAAGTACATAACCTAATTGAGCATTTTAAGATCTAATTGATTTTAATATTCTCATGGATGTTTTGGCTGGATTGAAACTGGTATTAACAACATATGTATATATTACTATTCATTTAAAAAACCGATTTGGTTTAGAGCAATAGCACCTAAAACCACATAGGAAGAACCCTATAAAATGTTCTAATCAAAAATCAGCTAATAATGTTAATAATAATGTGCTGCTGAGATAGATAAGGCAATAGAAAGAAATGAAATGAAATGCTAGTGTTTACCTGCCCTGTGGGAGGAGGAAATGAGGAATGGCCTGTAACTTAGAAGAGGGCCATGGATACTTAGTTCATAGTACTGTGACCAGACTAATTGTAACTACCACACAGAACCTGGTGCCCCTGTAAAGACCAGGAGACAGTGCCTGCTTGTCCAAGGGACTCAAGTCATTTACCAGGACCTTGATGGGGCCAAAATAACTCCTCTTTCCTGTAGACCCTTCTTTTCTAGTCTTCTCCCGAACTTTTTTGTAGTGCAGAAAAATCTCCCCCTGTCTTAGTAGTCCTCAAAGAAGGTTCTTAAGAATAAACATAGCTTACAGGCAAGGGAACAAAGAAGGATAGAGGCAAGGCGGGGGCATAGTTAAAATCTTGTGGAAGAAAAAAATAGGCTGGTACTCATGCTCTGCAATGGGGACAATGTGTCTCGGAGCAAAGTGACATGGATCAGCCCACTGGAAACATCCCCCCGAGCTGATCCAGAGTAGCACAGTCCTTCCACCAAGGACTTAACCTTGTCCTTAGCACCCTTTATCAAAGTTATCTTTTCAGAGATGGTCTAGTCTTGTACGTGAGTGACATTTCATGACAAAGACATGAGTCGAGAAGCTCCTGAGACATCCTGACATGATATAATTAACTGCCATGCCACACTTGAGAGCCCAGCCAAAGTGGTGTTTCCCTTTTTGTGTGATGATCTTGTGCTTTGGGAAGTTCAAAGAAGTTGAACCTGCAAGTGATAAATAAATGCAAAAGGAAACCTACACATCCTAATTATTCATAGTTTATTAGCAAAGTGCTCTCACCCAGCTGAAAGGAGCCAGGCTTGTCATTTCCTCCAAATAGCCAAAGAATTCTTAATTAATTTATGTAGGTTGGAGATGACTGCTCTTTGGGAACCATTTCCCTCGAGAGGTTATAGATGTGGTTTTGCATGCAGTTTGGTACTGAATACTGGAATTAGCTATTTCAGGGGGGCATCACCCTGCTTGTGAGGGGCAGGTGCTGGATTGCCATTAACACATGTATTAAGATGCTCTCTCTCTCCACCATCACAAGCCTCAGTCACCATGGTTCAGAGAAAAGCCAAATCACACACATGGTCTTAGGGCAGGTATAACGTTCCAGCTGCACTGAGCAGTAAGGTAAGCGGTGCAAGTTTGGGGACCAATAGCTGTAGGTGAAACTTCATCCTTTGAGGTGTATCCTTACTCAGAAAGAAGCATTTAAAATAGTCTATCAGTATTGGGTGGAATCCAGTTTGTGGCCTTATACTTTTGATTCAGCAGAAGCCTGTTAATGGAAGAGGAGGGAGAGGATTTTTTTTTGCTTATTCTTCCCCTGTGGTCTTTCCCACCTTGTTCTGGAGGGTTCCCCAACACTAAGGTTACCAGATTTTTTTCAGTGAATCCGGGGACACTTTTCAACTTCAATGGATTTTTGTGATTTGTAAATCCGGGGACTGTCCCTGGTAAACGGGGACGTCTGGTAACCTTACCCAACACCCTGGAGCTGATTTAGGAGGGGGTCATTGGGAAATGCAGAGGGGAGGAAGAATTAGCAAAAAAAGGGGGGGAGCCCTTCCTCCCCCTTTTTCCCTAGAGGCAGCATTTGGTGGATCAAAAGTTATTATAGAATTGCAAAAGCACCAACTGGATTCTACCTAAAGATTTGTTTCATTTTGTTAAGAAAAGTGCATCTGTACACCTCATTGTTTGTGGTTATGGAGACCACATGGGGAGGGGGAAGTGAAGATCAGAAAGGCAGCTAACCCCCAAAAACCCCTGGTACATGTAATTGTCTCATTTAACTTGCAGCAGTGGAGACTGAAGGGCTGGCAGTTCCAAAGATAAGATAGGTACACCACCGACCATCCTTTCAGTGCATTATTCAAGTACTGTACAATATTCAATAGCTTTAATACTTGCCTGCACAGGCCATTTCTATCTAATAGAAAACAACAGTCAATGAACACTATACTAATGAGCCACCCCCATTTGTATAATAATAATAATAATAATAATAATAATAATAATAATAATAAGTGATAAGAAACTATGCTACTGTGCAAGCAAAACACGCTATGAGAAGCAGGCTGACAGATGCCCAATTCTTGTGCCTAAAATGAGATTAAATAGAAGACACACCTTAAGTTTTAGTATGAATTCAACATAATGTAGCTTAACAGATGCAGGGCTCCGTGTCTGTGTCATACACACTTTGGAGTATTTTGGATTTGCTTCATGATCTCACTCTGCTTAAATGTGGGACTGAAATGGAAATAGGGGAAATAATTAGTGCGCATGAGATGGGAATTTTAATTAGGTTGCTCATAAAGCCCCAATTAGCAGAGGACAGGTAAGTTGTATGGAAAATGCTCAAAGCCACAGTGATCAGAGGCTCTTGCAAGCCTTGGCAGATTAGTTGTGCACAATGACATTCATGCTAGCTGAAAAATAACAAAGAAAGCAAAAGGCTGCAGTAAGAGGGAATATGAATGAGAAACAAAAAACACTCTGCTTAACACTTTTGATTTTGGAGTATTAACAGATATTTATTGTCTGCCAGGGAGATTGCTGCGTTACAGGACTAGGCTATTTAATTTTTAATTAAAAGGAAATATATGTCAGCCTTTTATATTAAATCCTTTTAAAATTATTCTGACCGAAGAGACTATCTTCTGATGCTTTCTTGTTAGTTAGGTTCAATTGATAGATGGATTTTGTTTTTAACAAGTGCAGGGGTTTGGCGCATGAAGGGGGGGAGGAGGAGGTATTCATTGTATCAATCATGAAATCTGGACAGTTCACTTTTAATGTAGGAAATGCTAGAAGGCTTAGGCAACCAATTAGCATCCTAATTGAAGCAGCCCTTGATAAAAATGGTTTTCAAGAAGGGTTGGGAATTGGACCCTTAGCTATAAAATTGCTTTTGACCCATTTTTCAAAAGAGTGATTTAAAATAAGGCCACCTACCTGTGCGCTTGACCCTTGCCTGTCTTGACTGCTCAAAGTAGCATAAGGTGGTCTGGAACAATTGGTAAGCAGACTGACTGATATCTCACTAGACGAATGCAAAATTCCAGAAAGCCTTAAGGAGGTTGATACTAGACCTTTATTGATGAATCCTTTAGGATAGTGGTTCCCAATTAGTTAAGTACTGCGGACCACCACCCCCTCCCCCGTTTTTCAAAAGCCAAGCCATGGACCCTCAATTTTTGAAAATTTTGATATTTCTATGGTAGTTATTGTTATGTGAATGCTGCACGGAGCCCCTGGGATCCGCAGACCACCAATTCGGAACCACTGCTTTAGGAAACAAACCACACTTCACCTGCTGCTCATTCTTTTTGTATCTTTAAAGGTTATTAGGCTTGGTTGTTCTTTGTTTTTAAGATGAAACCGTTTGTTTTTTTTAAAAAATTATATTACTGTGTGTACGCCAGTTGTGGTACATGCACATGCCCATTTGATTGAATCCCAAAGTAGTCTGTTGCTGCTAAATAAATGTTATTTGTTTAGCTATTTGTTTATTTAAGCGGTGTCTAAAAAAGGAAGGAAGAAAAAGAAACAATGAACACCCCCCCCCAGGCATACTCAAATTGTTTGTTGTGGAAAAATTAACAAGAATGCTAAGCTAGAAAAGCCTGAGTGAGGGGGGAGAAAAGGGTTTTCAACATATTCTAAAAGCCCACAATTGCAAGAGCCTGGCATAATTCAAGATAAAGTACTGGTGCAGCAACATTGAAGGCCCTGTTGCAGGCAAAAATTTGTGGCAGGCTAGAAATATATGAGTTGTGATGTGGATGCTTATGTTTTAGCTGTTGATTTGCTACATCCTTTGTCTTTTCTCTGCTTTTCATGAGATTATTCTGTCCAGGTGTGAATGATTCTCTTATATTTGGAACAAGAGTTTGGTGCTCTAATGTGCTGGACTGCAGTTGAGAAAACGACACAAAAATGTAAAGAACTGCCTGCATAGTTACCAGCGATCCTGTAGGCAGTGAATTACACATACTTCCTGAATTTGTCAATCGTTGTTGTTGATAGTTACTCCAAGCAATGTGAGAATCAAATCAATGACAAATGAACAAATCTGTGGTTCTGTTATCTGAAGTGAGTACTGTACATTGTTGCACAAAGACATTGTTATTGTGGTGCAGGTCAGGGAGAATTAAATACAACCCAACTTTCTGGGGAGAGGCTATGGAAAACCCACAAAGACTATCACCAGGCTAGTATGCGATGAATCTGAAAGAAAATGATACAAGGGCAGACACATTTAAATGTGTCTACATTGACGTTTGTAGTAACACTGTAAGCTCTTAAGACCAAGATGATAAAGCCTGGCCTCTTTCTAAACTTCCAGATTACAGCCCTGCAACTACTATTTCCTTCTGAATGCTAGGCTGTGACAGACAGAAATAAAATTCTGTGTTGCATTGTCTGTCTTAACCTTGCCCTATTCTGAGAATTATTTGAGGTACCGTGGTACCTCGGGCTATATACACTTCAGGTTACATACGCTTCAGGTTGCAGACTCTGCTAACCCAGAAATAGTACCTCGGGTTAAGAACTTTGCTTCAGGATGAGAACAGAAATTGTGCTCCGGCGGCATGGCAGCAGTGGTAGGCCCCATTAGCTAAAGTGGTACTTCAGGTTAAGAACAGTTTCAGGTTAAGGACAGACCCCAGGACGAATTAAGTTCTTAACCCGAGGTACCACTGTATTTAAAATCCGAAGACCATAGGATCCATGATGGTATCAGTGGGATGTGAAAGTGCCTTAAAATTTAACAGATTGCTTGAAGAATTTGTTTGCAAACATGAAATAAAATCTCTCCCTCTCTCTGAACTTTTGGGCCATTTGAATTGGTGCAAGTGTTTGCATTGTTTTAATACTGGGAGAGTGTTTTATGTACAAAAGGAACAGTAGCACGCAGCCAGGATGAGTGGCTTTTTCTGGCAGCAGAGTTTGTTGTTATAGAGGGACAAGAATCAAAGGTGTTCACAGAACAAAGTGCTAGTTGATAGTGGGAGAGAGAAAGAAGACTGGTATACCTCTTACAGGCATTTCTGGTATGGTAACTATTTAAGTCTGCCTTTTAATCCTCATAAGGGACGCAGGTGGCGCTGTGGGTTAAAGCCTCAGCGCCTAGGG
The DNA here is from genome assembly GCF_951804945.1 of Podarcis cretensis. Classification (NCBI taxonomy): domain Eukaryota; kingdom Metazoa; phylum Chordata; class Lepidosauria; order Squamata; family Lacertidae; genus Podarcis; species Podarcis cretensis. The sequence goes on along the minus strand of NC_137170.1, from coordinate 72,361,482 downwards.
CTTGCTGATCGAAAGGTCGGTGGTTCGAATCCCTGCGGCGGGGTGCGCTCCCGCTGCTCGGTCCCAGCGCCTGCCAACCTAGCAGTTCGAAAGCACCTCCAGGTGCAAGTAGATAAATAGGGACCGCTTACCAGCGGGAAGGTAAACGGCGTTTCCGTGTGCGGCTCTGGCTCGCCAGAGCAGCGATGTCACGCTGGCCACGTGACCCGGAAGTGTCTCCGGACAGCGCTGGCCCCTGGCCTCTTAAGTGAGATGGGCACACAACCCCAGAGTCTGTCAAGACTGGCCCATACGGGCAGGGGTACCTTTACCTTTATCTTTTTAATCCTCATTACCATCTTCTCTTCTTACCCTTTTTGTTATATGGCTGCATTTGGATTCACCGCCACTCCATTTGCACAACAGAACTTCCCCTTTGCCTATTACAGTGTTGCGTATTTCTGTGTTTTTATATCACAAACTGCCCTGTGATCCTCAGATAGTAAAAATAGAAATATCCTCAAAATCTGCTCTAGAAGATGAGTCCCACTACATGAACAGAATGCTGCTCACACAGCAATGTCCAGGTTGTAGCTGCTAAACATGCAGCCATGCCTGTTTTTTCTGACGTTAACTGTAAGAACACCCATGCTGGATAAGTGTGAAAGGAATACAGTATTAGAAAAAGGCACAGAAGCACTAGCATTATAAAAAGGAAAATTAACACAATATTTTCTAAGTCTGAATGCGTTCTTAATGGGGTTGCAAATGTTTTCCCTTTGAAGCAATTAACATGGAAATGAGCAATAAACGTCCACTAGATTTCTGAAAGCGGCTTTGACATGTTGTGAAAGCTCAAAACTAATGCAGAGATTAACAGGAAAAGCAGAACAAACTGTCACGTGAAGGCAGCCATAGTTGATTGGGAACAATCCCCAAAGATCTGACTTTTTGAGATAAGGAAAGGGAGGGGAAATGCACCGGAAAGCATGGGAGAACATTCCTTTTGACACACCACCATCTAACCTCCCTACAAACAAATCAGAATGGATACTCATGAAGCAGCCCATGCCTGCTCTTACTCTGAACGAATCTGGATGAATGTTCACGAAGGAAAGGGTCACACCTCAGCGCTACAGCATGCAGAAGGTCCCTGGTGCAACCCACAGCATCTCCAGGTAGAGACAGGAGAGACCATTCCAGACCCTCCAAGTGTCCCTATTATGCAGGGACGATGACCCTGATTTAAAGAAGCCATCCCGATTTCTGATTTGATCCCAGAATGTCCTGCTTTTCCTTGATATGTCCCTGTTTTCATTGGAGAAATGTTAGAGGGTGTGGAGTTATCCGACCCCCGAGCTGTCTGAAGGCAATCCTGTAAAGGGAAGTTTCTTAAATGTTTAATGTTGTATGGTGTTTTTATAAATGTTGGAGACTGCCCAGAGTGGCTGGGGCAGCTCAGTAAGGTGTGTGGGGTATAAAGATGCTCGGGTTGCGAACGTGATCTGTGCGGAAGGCATGTTTGCAACCCCCACAGCATTCACAACCCGCAGCACCGTGTCTGCGCACACGCGGGTTGTGATTCGGCACTTCTGTGCATGTGCAAAGTATGATTTAGCGCTTCTGTGCATGTGTGAGCACCAAAACCTGGAAGTAACCTGTTCCGGTACTTCCGGGTTTGGCATGGTGCGCAACCTGAAAACGTGCAACTTGAAGCGTCTGTAACCCAGGGTATGACTCTAGTAGAATTATCATTAAGGAATGGGACGTCGCTATTTTCATCAGAGAAATGTTGGAGGGTAATGCTGTTCCTGCGTCTGAAACCCTGGAAATCCACTGCCTGCCAGTGTGGACAATCCTGAACTAGATGGACTCGGCAGAAGCCAGCTTCCTACGTCGTCCTGTGGCGCCTCAAAGATGAACGTGTTCTTGGTTGTGGTGTGTTTGTTTATTTACATAGCTGTCAACTTTTCCCTTTTCTTGCGAGGAATCCTATTCGGAATAAGGGAATTACCCTTAAAAAAAGGGAAACGTTGACAGCTATGGTTTATTTATCTACAGAATTTATTTTGGAGGGGCCTTCTTCAGCTCAGGAGAGCATTGTGAATCTGCAAAACGCCACAACTTCTTTATCCCTTGGCCTCCGCCTCGCGCGCGCCCTTTCCAAGCCCCCACCGCCGGCTCCCCCCATCTCTTCTCCGGCCCGCTCTTCCCACCCCCCACCCCCCCCGCTTCTAAGATGCGCGCGCCTACACTGGCCTCGGAACCCTCCTGGCGACAGGGCGCGCGCGGCGCGCAGGACCCCTTCAGGGCTACGCCGACGGCCGAGGCGGGGAACTCCGGAGGCCGGAGGGAGGGCGCTGGCGATTGGCCGGCGCGAGGGCGAAGGAGGGAGGGAGGGAGGGAGGCGTTTTGGAGGCGGCCGGCCCGGCTGCCGCCGCGTCCAGGGAACATGCAATGCAGTGCAGTGTAGCGCAGTGGCCGCGCCTGGGCGCTGCTGGGGCAAGGCGGGCGTCTCTTTTCGGCTCTGTGTACAAACGCGCGGGCTGACCCTGATTGGCTGAAGGAAGGCAACAACGGCCGGGACGCGGGCTCGGAGGTCGCCAGAGTCGCCGCGGCTTCTCCCGCCTCCTGCTCCTCCTCGCCTCCTTCTCGCGTGTGTCTCGTGAGCGACTAGCCGACCAGCCGCTGCTGAAAGGGACTGTGGCTAGGGGCGCCTCCCGCTCCCTCAGCCGCCGCCGCCGCCGCTGCGCGCGACCCTCGCGCGGAAAATGCTGCCTCCGCTCTTCGGAGCCCCGCTTGGATAATTCCTCCCCATGTACTTGACCTCGCCGCCGCCGCCGCCGCCGCCGCTCCTTAGGCCGGGTAAAGGATGCTGCCCTGGCCGGTGGGGGGCTGTGACCAGGGGATCCGCGCCCGCCCGCTCGCCTCCCGGCCCGGCCCTGGGGACTGCTGCCCCTGCCTCGGCTGCTAGCTCCTTCGGCGAGCGATGACTTCGAAGCACCAGGCGGACTGGATCCCTTACAGGTAGGGCGCCAGGGCGGGGGCTCTGCTGGGGCGCCCCCTTCACCAAAGTGGGCAGGAGAGGGGAAGGAGGTCCAGCAGGGGAGCAGCCTCGTCTGCAGCAAAGTTGTTGCCCTTTCAAAGAAAAGAAAAGGAAGGGAAGGAAATTGAGGGGTGCTCTGCCTTGTTTTCACGAACCAGGTTAGCCCACGATCATTTTGGGGAGTGGAGGACGGCAGATCGTCTTGTTTAGGGAGGTTGCTATGAAGGAAGCGCCTCATTGTACGATAACAGGCTTCCTGAATGAATGAAAGTAGCGCACAGCCATTCTGTTTTACAATCTTGGTATTTTGCAGGCATGAGCGCTGTGCTTGTGAAATCTCTTCCTTTGAAAACATGAGATCCAGATAGGCAAAACTATGTCGAAGGCAATTGCTCACCCCCTTCTTGAATTAAGGGGTGTGCTAATAAAACTTCTTTTTAAGACCAAAACAGGAGGTGAGCTGCATTGCTGTCTTTGTATGATAGCAACACTGATTTTTCTTTTTGGTAGTGTTTCAGGTTTATGATAAGTAACTCAAATTCTAGGGTGGGCAAGGGCATTCCTTCCTCTGTTCTTCTGTTGCCCTGGTTGCTCTCAAGTTATTAACAGGAGTGACTTATGTACTGGGGTAGAGTGATATCTCAGACTTATCCATTGAAATCCACTCTTTATGTTTTGTTCTGGTCTTCAAATTTAGCTGGGCGCTTTAAGGACATATTTATAAATTTTAAACTGTTGCAATATTCCCAACAGCTGTGAAAATGTTTTTTATTTTTCGTAACTCTTCAGTATGAAATCTTATTTGTTTTGGTACACGTGGAACACTTATAGCTATAAAGACAGCCTTGACTTTAATGCAAAATCCTTCATCATTTGCCGTGAAATGCAGGTGCCAGCTCCTGTTTTGTACCTGGAGTTCACTTCTGCTCTGTTAATAGTGCCTTCTTGACGAGATTTCACTAGAGGCTCATTCCTACTCTTAAATCACTTCCATGTGCAATTGCATGAAACCTGTATGTACTTTCACAAGTGATTAATGCACAGGTGCCTTTCGTGCCATGTGTATCATTGGCAGTAAGCCACTGCAATTCATGGCTCTCCACAAATTGCACATGGGTTACATGACATTACCTATTATGTGGAAGTGATCTCTGTTCACTGCAGAGTGGAACTAGCTTCCAAGTACAGTGGTACCTGGGGTTACAGACGCTTCAGGTTACAGACGCTTCAGGTTACAGACTCCGCTAACCCAGAAATAGTACCTCGGGTTAAGAACTTTGCTTCAGGATGAGAACAGAAATTGCACGGCGGCGGCAGCGGGAAGCCCCACTAGCTAAAGTAGTACCTCGGGTTAAGAATACTTTCAGGTTAAGAACGAACCTCCAGAACGAATTAAGTTCTTAACCCGAGGTACCACTGTATAGGGCAAAGAACAAGGAACTTAGCTGTCCACGCAGGGCATTTTGTCTTGTATGAAGCAGCCCTTACTGGATGAATAAAAGCACAGATCATGAACCTATTAAATAAGAAGGTGAAGTTGGAGAAGGAATTGGGGAAATTTTGCTGAGAGATAGGCAGCCAGAGTTTTACATGTTTGCTTGATTTTGTTTTTAAAGTCTGTTTTTGCAACTTCGGTGCATAAATTGATTGGGGGAGGGGATAGTGCGGTAATTTCTTGCATAAGGCATCTCAAATATTTCTCCTCCCCTTCCTCTTGCCCTCCTCTTGTCTATCCATTTCCCCTTACAGAATACACACAGCGTGGACTGTGCAGCAGCTTGGCAGTCAGTGTTAGCTGCTCTCCCATATTCTCCTGCTGCCGCTCTTGCTGCCATGGAGAAGAGCAGGGATCGCCATGGCAGCACCAGCTGCTGTTGCCTGTCATTGGCTCCTTGGTTGCCATAAGCTACCAAAGCCTCTTTCTGGGGAAGTTTGTGCGTCAAACTGTGGGGGGCATTGCCTGTCACTCTGGGCTAGATCCCCTGTTTCTCTTGCCTGCTAATGAAGCAGGGAAAGTAACAGGGCTTTAGGGGAGCTATAGACAAGGAGCAGAGTGGCAAGGGCTTGAAGATCTTTGTTTGTGCCGGGAATCCAGTAGTAGTTTGAAGTTGATAAAAGTTGAGAGTACAGTTTTGATGGACACAGGATTATGTTGATAGCTTAGTTTAGAAGGTTAAGTTTATATTTGCTTCATTGCAGCATTGCATTTGATTTCCTGTGAAGTGGGATTTCTAGGTTTGTCTGAACACTTTGGTTATAGGAGGGACATACACCATTTGTAAACCTCTGCAATATTTTTAATGACTTTGTGGCAGGGGTCAGTAAACTTTTTTCAGCAGGGGGCTGGTCCACTGTCCCTCAGACCTTGTTGGGGGCCGGACTATATTTTGAAAAAATAATAATGAACGAATTCCTATGCCCCACAAATAACCCAGAGATGCATTTTAAATAAAAGCACACATTCTACTCATGTAAAAACACACTGATTCCTGGACTGTCCACGGGCCAGATTTAGAAGGTGATTGGGACACATCCGGCCCCCAGGCTTTTGTTTGCCTACCCATGCTTTGTGGCTTATAAATAAAATGATATTTTGTCTCTCTTTTTTGTAATGAAAGAAAATTTGTAATTAGATAACTCCTTGGGCTGTCGATGTTTGTTTTTAAAACACATACTTGCCAGATGCGTCATGTGGCCATAGTTCTTATGTACTGTTCTGCATGTTCTGATACGTTTTCAATTGGACTACTGTAATGCACTATTTGTAGGGCTGTCCATGAAGGCAGTATAGAAACTTCATTTGGTCCAGAATACAATGGTCAGGTTGGTGATTGGTAATAGCTGACAGGAGCATTGTCCCACCAATGCTGCAGAAGTTCCACTGGTTGCCAGTTTATTTTAAGATTAATGTCTGACTTCTGGATCTTATATAGTTCCGTACAGCCTGGGTCAAGGATTCTCCTCTCATGCTCACACTGAGGCCTGATAATCATAGAATCATGGAATTGTAGAGTTGGAAGGGACATCTGGGATTATCTACTCTAAGCACCTGCAGTGCAGGAATATTTCGCCTAACGTACGGCTTGAACCCACGACCCTGAGATTGAGTCTCATGCTCTGCCAACTGATAAATCTTTGCTGCAGGCATCGCCTCCTTCAGAGGCTTGTCTTCCACAATCCATAGTCAGTTCTCTGCTGACTATGAAATGTTTAATGTAAGGCTGCAAATCACTGCTCACTTACCTATGCATAAGTCCCACTGAACTTAATTTTGCTTACCTTTGTGCAATCATATCTATAGGGCTGCACTTCCTAAACAGCTTTTCCTTTCCAAATGTGGGAATGTGGTTTAGACTATGCTCCCTGCTGTTCAGATAATGCTGTTAATTTATTATGTATTTTCCCCCTTGGGTTTTTTAAAATGGCGTTGCCGTTTATTTGTTATTAAAATTGTTTTTTGTTATGGGAACTCATTAGAGTTGAAGAGCAGATTACAAAGTAACAGAGCCTGCAATCCAGTATACACACTTGAAAGTTAGTCCTACTGAACTCAGTGAAGCTTACTTCAAAGTAATAAGCTTTGTATGAGCAGGCTTGTAATATGAAAACACATTTTTTTGCACCGATGGCAGGAAAACATACTGAAAATTAAAATTGTCCTGAGGATAACTTGTGTGCATTTCTCCATTTTTCTTTGCTATACTAGGTCTTGTGTGTTTCGTTTAACTTTTTTTAAATTAAAAAATACACATTAATGATGTGCATGTTTAATTAAAGGCTGAATCATAACTTTTCTGAACATGCTTTGTATTTCAGTAAAACGTTTCTGTTTGCACAGCAACTTAGAGAAAGTATTTCCCCTCAAGTACTGCACAATTTTATGGGAAACCTTACAGCCATTTTAGTGTTTCCTACAGGGAGAGGATGAACTTTAAATGCATGACAGACAAATTGGTTCACAGCATGTAGTAAAAATAAGCAGGGGGTGGCGAAATCAAAGATTGTAACATGCTATTTGTTGTTGCTTTTTGTGAAAAAGGAAATGCATGTTGATCTAACACACAAGACCCAGGGCATGGGCTGAAGGCTCAGGATGGAACAGCCTTGCTGAAGTGAATGAGGTTTGGGTCTAGGAAACTCTCTCTGTATGCCACCTTGAGCTCCTTGGGGGAAAGGCAGGATGTAAACAAACATTCCTGCTAACTGGTAGTTGAAAAGTTGTTACAGAATGTCTAAGAATGCAACACCACCACTGACTCTTGGAAAGCATTTTTGTGTGTATGCAGATCAGGCAGAGAACAAAGAACTCCAATTGCTTTCTCTCTGTCCTTCTAAAGATTTGCCGAAAGATAAGCAGTTGTGGTGGGAATAACAGCTATTCCATCACTCAGGCAACCTATCAACTGATGCCAAGGTTTTGCAGGGGGCTTTGTAATATTGTGCAAGGGAGGCAGTGCTTCATCTTCATTTCCCCGTGAAAAGTAATCCTTTTGTCTTCTCTGCGCTGTGCACATCAAAGAAATGGAGCCTTAAATGAATGTTCTTATTATTTGCTTCTCTTTGATCTCTGTCACTGTCTCTCCCTTTTAAAATGCACATACCTTACAGCATAGTAGCCTGCAGTGACTTAAAACTAACGCAATGGGTTCGTCTGAGTGCTTATTTTATGTTATTATACTCTCAGTCCCGAACTCCCTTCACCAATGAAACGTTGACTTTCTTTTTTCATTCTAGTGGATTAAAGGCTGAATTATAGCGGATGCAAACTGTTTATAGGTTTTGATGATTAAGTGGTATATAAATCCTGTTAAATATATATACATATATTTAAAAACAGTTGATGCCTTTAGATGGCTGTGATGAAAAGAAATGCACAGTCAGGGATGGAGTAGGGTAGTTGAGGTAGGGTAGTTGAGAGCATCTTCTTCCCTCTCTGTGCCTTACCTGAAGTGGCATTTGAAACTGGGTAATTTCAAAAGTGGTCCAAGATTTGCCATTGGGGTCTGCTGCTCAAAGAAAATCAGTTTCCATTCCCAAGCTTTGCAGATGTGCCTAAACGAGGTTCTTTAACTCTAAACCAACATATGTGCTGCAGTAAGTACTGAAAAGTCAGGATGTGTCCATGGAAGCTCTGTCTTCTGAAATACTTCCTCTGTTAAAAGCCTGCACTGATCCATTAGTGTTGTGGGTGGGCAGGTAACCCACCTGGATAACACTCCCTTAATATATATGGTCTGTGGTGAATGAATGGTTTCTCTAAGACAATTCAGTCCCCAAAATAAGTGCTCTGCTCTTAATACTACATTAGAATTCCTGCTTGCACAGCAGGAATTACTTCATTTAACAGCTCTTCAAAGTGTCTGTTGACTGCTTTTTACTGCTTGTGTGATGTATATTGATACTCATAATCTGAAGTCTTCTGAAGCTTAAAACACTAGCACAAGCTCATTGTAGAGGTTGGCATTCTCTGGAGTTTGCATATTAGCTTTGTTTCGACAGCGCATCAAACATGCCTTGAATGAAGCAGCACGGTTGCAGTGCTGACTGTGCAGAACTCCTGCTACAAGAGCACTGAAGAGATAATTCCCTCTGTGGTATCATCATGTCTCAGTAGATCTGGTGCATTTGATTATTTGTTCACATATGGGAAATGGTTTGCACTGTTGAAAATTAGGCTTATATAAAAGTCGTTGCTGGTGGCAGCTAAGAGCAGAAACGTAAAGTGTCATCCTCTGTGTGCGCACAGTATGGGGAACATAACATGATTTCCTCTCTAAATTTTCAGCAAGGCCTATATAATCTGATTAGCAACATTTAGCACGCTTCATAACAGCAGATGGCGGTGTGTAAAGTAACCTACATATGCAATACCCAAACCATATTATGACGTAGGGGAGGAAAATACTGTACATGGATCCTATCTTCAGTGCTCTAGAATAGCTTTACCTGCTTAAGCAGGACATATTTGATGTAAAAAAGAGCAGCATAGCTCAGAAAGGGACTTACAGCAGTTGTTACCTGTTGGTTTGATGTGGCAATGCTACAACTACATCTGAAATAACACAGAACACGTGTGTGTGTGTGATATGGCTGCACTTTTGCTGAGTAAAATAGTGCTCAAAATGTATCTCTGTCTAACCTCCATCCATTCTGACCTTATGGGGGGTGGGAATCAAATCCACCCAAATCCCTATTGGTGTTGGAATCAGAATCATGCTCCTAATTATGAAACTGAGATTAGAAATATGCATACTGAAATTAACAATATACCTATGCAACTTTTAGACTGAATTCAAAGTCTCTGGTTCAGATCTCGCCTCTGCCATCCACTCATTTTTGTGACTTTAGACAAGGCACTCCCTCTAAAATCCAGCATTTCCCTACCCTACCTGGAATATGGGATAATGGGAGATAATAATATATTATTGCCTTATAGGGTTGTGTAATGACATCAACTAGAAACAACATGTATATGAAGCTTTTGGCAGCTGTCAACAGGAAATTTGAAGTGTGTCAATCTGCAGGTGACACCCAGCTCGATCTCTGTTCCATGTAAATGAGAATAGGCAGTAGAGGTGTAAGATGGGCTGGATGTGGGACCAAAAAATGAAGCCGAATCCTGAGAAGACAGGTATTAGTTGTCCCAAGTTCTCACATCTGGGAGGTGGGAACTGCCCTGAATGGGGTTGCAGTTCCCTGGAAGGAGCAGGTTCTCAGTTTAGGGCTACTCCTAGATTCAACACTGTCACTGAAGGCTTGGGTGGCTTCAGGGGCTAGGAATGCCTTTTCTTAGCTATTGCTGGTTCACCAGCTACGGCCCTTTTTAGCAGAGATGACTTGACCACTGCACTCTAGGTTGTTTAAAACTGTTTATAATACTGTGTTTTAATGTTTTAACCCATTCTGGGACCTTAGGACAAAGGATGGGTTATAATTAATAATAGATAATGCAGCAGCAGCAGCAACAACAAAACAACAACAACAACAATAGATATTGCATATGATGTACATGAGTACTTGGAAATGCTATACAAAATTTTTATTTATTAAAACAGTGACTTAGTATGGAAGGTGAAATTGGAGACAGACACTTTCCCCAATGCCTGGCTGTCCCATGTCTCCCCTCAGCATTCTCCATCTTTCCATCTTGTCACCGCCCCCCCCCCCCATATTACTGCAGACATATATCCTCTTACCCAGATTAAAGCCTGCAAGTAAAGCAGAGTGTTTCCCCAACCTGCAGAGAAAGAGGATTGGAGCTGAAAGTCCAAGCTGAAATGTGGGTGCATGTGAGTGTATTGTGCTCACATGTAAGCAAGCACAATATGTGACAGTGTGGAACATGTTTATTGCTACATGGTTCAGAAGCAAAGATCAGTTGCTGAAACTTTACGGAATGTTATCACAAGAAATGTTATTGGATCTTATTGAATCTTGGGTTGTTTTTTTTAAAAAAAACCCCAAAACAAACACCTGGTCTTCCACCCTGTTTCTCCTATCTTTTAAATTTTATTTCCTGCATCATTCTCCACCCCTCCACTGAATTATCTAATGCTAATTATCCTCAAACAGTGACTGATCCAGTTGGCCTATAGCCATATGCCCTACCATAAGGTTACCAGATTTTTTTCCAATGAATCTGGGGACACTTCATTGAAATCAGTCGGAATGATAGGATTTTGTCAGGGGACTGATTTGTAAATCTGGGGACTGTCCCTGGGAAATGGGGATGTCTGTAACCTTACCCTACTGTCTCATGTAGGGCTGTCCAAAACAGCACATCAGCTGCAAGCTTTTAGGACATCAGATGATGTGGTCAGGACTGTGTGCTCAAAGGAAGATGTGTGGGCAAGCAGAGATTGTCTTCATCTACATGTATGTAGAAGGTTAGCTTGCTTCTGAAAAGATGTGGGCCATCTCTTTTGCAATTGCATACTTAGCTAATATTTAACAGATTTGTATTTTTAATCTGGGATTATATGACATGAATATCTTGCTACCTTCTGGAGAGAGTTTTTTTATAATTGTTGTTGTTGTTTTGAATGCTGTTTGTTTGACACACACAGTGTTTCCGACAGACAACCTAACTTTCCTTGTATGCTGTTTATAGCTTCAGATTACAAATAGGGAAGCCACCTATTGATTGATAGACAAATCAATTGAAAACGTCGGTGCTGGTAATTTATTCCACTGAGTGCAATCCTATTTATTAATGTTGACTTGGAATTAAGTTCCACTGTTTTCAACAGGCAAATCTTCCATTATGTGAGTCTATGAGAGTTATTGGAAATCAAATATTTTTGTCCGCATACTTTACTGAAGATAATTATAATTATAATGATGTAGGGAGCACCTGTTGCTCTCCAGATTTTGCTGAACTGCAGTTACCGCCATCTCTGACCATCAGAGATGCTGGCTAGAGATGATGAGAGTCATGGGTAGAACCACATCTAGAGTGCCACAGCTTTCCCCTTCCCTGGATGAAGAGTTCTGAATTCTGAATTCCCCTGCCCCCACAGGTCAGTGCATAAAACAGGAATTACCTCTGGCTTGACCCTCATGAACACTGTTTTGTAGGATCCAGAGAGGTTTGTGTGCTTTTAAGGGTACTGCTGCTGAAACCCCCAAATTTGCGCTGATCAGAAATATTTATTCCTCTCTGCAGTGATACTGTGTCAGAACTTCAAGCTAGAGTGCAAAAAGAGAAAAGCGCCCTGGTGGAAGAGGCTGTTCAACCATCAGCAGCCGTCAGTCGCTGAATGTGCTTTACTGTTTTAGACTGTCAGTTTAGGAGCCTGTGAAAAGCTGCTAATCTGTCTGGCCTGTTGCCCTCACTAAGTTTCCCAGTGGATGGAGATCAGGCTTTTCATCTCTTGTCATTCCAAAGTGAAAATATGACATTGCATAGCTTTAATGCTATTTTAACAATGAAACATATCACAGATGGGTTTCTGGGCTGCAGCTGGTGCCCAACTTGCCTAGCCATAGTTACTCTCCTTTGTGCTTGGGGACGCTGTTGCATAGCACAGTGGACAGCTCAGTGCCTTGTATGATTTCATTCTGTCCCAGAACAGTAAAACTTAGAAAATCATAATAACAACTGTGACTGTTTGCTGTTACATTCTCTCACCTTTGTACAAGCTGACTGTCCTGGGAAGTGAGAGTGTAACAAAGCAGCCACAACAAGGAAAGCAAAAACAGGGAATAAGGCTGATTACAGTGTCTTGTTAAGTTCATGATGTCTGAATTATCATTTCTGGTACATTCGTAAGCCCAGAACACCCCTTCTGCAGAATGAATAACCTCAACTGACACAGACTTTATGATTATGCCATGCCATTACACCATGTGTGTCATGGCAGGAGCATTTGCCTTATTCATGAAGAAGTCTTGGAATGTGCAGCCATGTGTAATGATTTGCGAAACAGCCAAACAATTAGGCCACAGATTTCAATTACAAATAGCAGGAAATCTTATTTTGGCTACACAAACAGTACAATTTGGGAAAATAAACATAGCATTTAGAGACAGCTTCCCACAGTGCCAAGAACAGCATAATTATATCTGGTGGTATTATAAATAATCTGTGGGGTTCTCTTCTCTTCCATCGCCAGCAAAAATGACACTAAATTATAATTTCCATAAATGTACCGAGTGGCTTCAGTGGCTTCATGAGCTGAAGCATCCTTCCAACTTAAGCTTGCTCAAGCCTGTTTGTTAGGTATCTTCAGAGGTTTACCTGGTGAAGAGGTTCTTCTGTATCTTTGCTATGTGCATTACATATAATGCTGCACGTGATGTGCTCTCACCTACAGGGGTCTGAACACTCCAACTGAGACTTCCTTGTGCTGCAGGATGTGCTCAATGAGGCTGCATTAACTGGCTACAGAGGACTTCCAATAGGATGTTGGTTGGGGAGCCCACCTTATTTCCAGTGTTCAAAACTCCCATCGTTCTAAGTGCATTTTGCGACAGGGAATTTCATTAGCATGAGCAGTTTCTGAGCACTGGGTGCAGTAATGCGCCTAAGATTTTGGATTCAAACTGCAGAGTGGAAGGAAAGGAGGACCTTTTTCTGCCTCCCCACTTCTAGCTACTCTTTGAAGACTGGAGAAGAGACCCTCTTAAGGATATTAGGGGGGTGGGCAGGGGAAGGACTAGACCATGTGAAAAATGAACATAATATTTTAGCTGCAGTTCATTCATTTTCAGCTTTGTATTCTTGTTATAAAAAAGTGCACCTAGACATTCCATTGTTGCACCCATAACCTAGATTTAAGGTGCCATTTAGCACCTAGCTTTCATTTCTCAGTTTCTAACACTGCTTATTTCACAGTCCCCCACCAGCAGATGCCAGGATACCTTTCTAAATGCCATGGCCCAACAGTACCAGAAGTTTCCTCTGTTCAAAGTAGAACTTTCCTGGATCATGGATGAAGGCTTTCCCTTGGCTCTGAGGGCTCCAGATTGTACTTGTATGTGGCTCCAGAAGAGACCTCTTCTGGTCACATGCCATGATCCCTGGGATCATCCATGACTCCCAGGTACTTGAGGCATCAAACTGTCAACCCCAGAAGGCTCCTGGTTGGGGTAGAGACTGAGTAGCTGGGGAATGCCATGAGGTCACTGCTAAACTTTCTGTTTTTTCTTCCTTAGCTGACAGGTGGTGCTCACTGATTATATTCATTGTGACTCCATGTCCACTGACTTTAGATACTTCTTTTGATCTGCTTATGTATAACTTCATGTTTATAGGGCAGGCTCGCAGAATTACTTTTGGTGGGCTTTTGCCACAGAACAAATTAGGATGGATTGCAAAGCAAGGTTTTGTTTTACAGAAAACACTTCTCTATTACTATTGCAACTAAAGACCCATTTTCCTTTCTGTTCTTTTAAAATGGGTTGTAGCTCCAACATTGCACAGGAGAGGGGTTTTAGTTCATAGTTTAAACTGCAAGCTTTCCAAAAACATATAGAACATTTTTGTTTGTTCTACTGCACATTGCCTTTTGCCCTGTCCAGGAAATCAGCAGTCCATGCTACTGCAATTTATGTTTCATTTCCTTCTCCCATATGCTAATTGAAAGCATTCCACATGAATGAGCTATCAAGCTAAGAAGAAGTATGCTTAAATGTAGGATGTATATGTAGTTGCTTTCGTTCCCTGTGATGTTTATTTGACTATAATTGTTCTTTCTTTTGCCTATGGGCATTATGACAGATGAGATGGAATGAGGGCCATTGCATTAATAGATTAATAAAATAGGAAGCTGAGCAAAGGGATTTTTGTTGATCCTTTCAGCACCCTAAGAATAGAGACCACAGTAGAGCAATTTCCAGCCATATTCATCTTTGGTAACAAAAACAGCAAAGACTCTTGAGGCACCTTTAATTCTAACAAATTCATTATGATGCTGTAATCATGCGAAGTGGACTGTGGCCTACAAAAGCCTGTGGTATAATGAATTTATTTGACATTAAAGCGCCACAAGATTTTTTGTTCTTACAATAAACTGAAGTATATATTTTAGATCTCGTATAATAGAATTTAGCAATCATACATTTTCATAGGAATGTAAGAAGCTGATTTACATGGCGTGAACTCATGAATTCAGCTAGCTCTGTGTTGTCTGCACTGCTTGGGAGTGACTCTCCAGGGTTTCAGACACCATCCCCCACCCCAAGCCCCACCTAAAGATGCCAAGGATAGCACATAGGGCCTTTACATGCAAATGAGATGTTCTACCACTGAGTGGTGGCTCCTCCCCTATAGAAAATATTATAATGTTTTTCATGTGTTCAGCCTGGTTCTATAAGGGCTAAGTTACTTGCATCATAAACATCAAGGATAAGTATGTGTAACCTGCAAAGATCTAGCTTTTGAAATTACTAGCAAGTACTTTTTATGAATGAGGGATAACTTAGTAGCCTCCCAGGATTGACAGCTGAGGTTGAGAAGCAACCTTGAGGTGGTTTTATCCTTGAGTCATTTGAATGAACTTGAGCTTTACTGAAAACTGGCAAGATTGCAGCCCCTGCCGCCTGTTGTGCACTCTTTGCAAATGGAATTGAATCAGAAGGTGGAGAGCCATGATTTCCTGGTTGGTTTAGTTTAACCCTGTTTTTTATGGTTGCGTTACATGTGTTGAGATATATTGAATGCTGCTATTCATTCTTGACACTGTTATTGATATCCATAATTGTTTTTGCTATAGTATACTTCAAGTTGTATCTATTATGACTCACATTGTGTAAGCTGCTTTTAGGCATAGTCTGGTGGGGAAATAGTATGTGAATGAATGACTCTTGCATCTGTGAGTGCACTTTCCATACTGCTTCTTTAAACACTAATATCTATTCCTGGTGTAATGCATGCTCATTTGAGAAAATATTGTACAGCGGTTTAAATTGTGAACATCCTTCAAATGACATACACCCTAAATATCATTAAGAACAAACAAACCTCACTTGGCCATGTAAATAGGCATGCTGCAGTAGTGAATCCTGCCCCAGAGTAATTAATGAGAAACACTTAGTTTCACTCCAAGAGGATTGTATTCCTCAATATTCAGAAAGTAGTCTGGGAACAATTGAACTTTCTCTATGTAGTAATTTTAAATGTCTGGCTTAATTGTCTGAAACAAAGGCTGTCCATCTCAGTAACCGGGACAACAGAAACTCTAGGCAATTTTGTTCTATTTGTAGATGTTGAGTCTTGGTTACTTTATTAGATTATATTTCCTTAATTAGCTAGCTCCTATAAATCTTCTGAACATAGCAGTGAGAAGAGCTATCAGTGGTTATTAAACTCATTTACTTCTGTTTTCATTCAAGTGAATTTGCAAAATAGTCTGAAATGGAAACAAAATGACAATTGAATAGGAAGGATGAAGTATATGGTATATTATTACATTGTGGAGTTTTGTCCTTTTTCCTGAATTAAATTTGGATATTTCTAAGAATGGAAGAAAGGTATTTACAGTGGTATCTTGGGTTACAGATGCTTCAGGTTACAGATTCTGCTAACCCAGAAATAGTACCTTAGGTTAAGAACTTTGCTTCAGGATGAGAACAGAAATTGCACGGTGGCCGCGGCGGGAGGCCCCATTAGCTAAAGTGGTATGTCAGGTGAAGAACAGTTTCAGGTTAAGACTGGACCTCCAGAATGAATTAAGTTCTTAACCTGAGGTACCACTGTATTGAGTTGTAGATTATTTGGGGAAACTACTAGGAAAAAACCTGTGTTTTTAGACTCATTGGTGCATGTTTACCAGACTTATATGCTTTAATTTTCAATTTGTGACGTACATGCTCAGCAAACTACAGTGGAGAATAAAATGTGGCTTTGTAGTAAGTTTAATGGAATGATGGCATAAAACTAGTTGAAATGCTCTTTGGGCAATCTAATATCTGGTTAACATGTAGTCTCTAGGGCTGTCACTTGATTTAGAAAAGCTTACCCAATTAATCATCTGAGTTTTAGTCAATTAATGTACCGGTAATTAATCAATTAAACCTGCAGAAAGCATGCATTCTGAGAGTGTGTGTAAATATTCATGAGAAATGATAAATGTAATATTATTTCTCTCCAGTGTTTGTTATTCAGAGATGTCGTACACACCTGCTACAGTGCTAACTTTAAAGTTGCCTGCCGCCCAACTTTTTCCTGCTGCCTCCTCTCTTTACTCCAGTTTCAGGTGTTGAAGAATGGAGATCATGGTGGGAATGGCCTTTGCTACTGATGACACCAGTGATGACTGCCACTCCATTTGTAGATGAGGCATCTGGTATGAGACTGGTGGCAAGCCAGCACTTTTTCCGGTGGCATCTGCCACCACAAATTCCACTAGCTGTATTGAACTCACTCAAAACACTATCCGATTCCAACACAGAACCATGCTAAATTTTGCATACTGCATTACCGGGCGGGGATCACCCATGAAGTCCTGTTCCAGCTCAACGGCAGCACTCTCATGGATATTGAAGAACTATTGTCCTCCACTATGCCAGAGACTAGCTTGGTCAAGGATGCTGTTGGGCAACAGAATGATCAATAGGCCAGCAGCACCCTCAATCTCTCTCTCTCTGGCCCAATACAGGTACGAAGTTTTTTAAGCCCACTCCAAGGATTTCTGGTACATGAGACAGTATTTCAATGGACAACACCCTCCTTCATCCTCCAGTCTAGCCTGGTGCTGTACTGACTACCCAGGTGCACACAGCTGAGATAGGTCAGGCCCACCCAGGTCACTCATCCAATTCTTGGATATATTGACACGAGGTAGGGTTCACTCCTTTTTAATATTATTGTCATCCTGAAAGACACACCTCTTCAAAAAAACACAACACCTGTTTACAAAAAATGGCAGGAATTTCTGAACAAAATACATGTTTCGATAAATAACTTCCAGCTGCCCACAAAGCCATGTAGCATCTCTCCTTTGTTACATCTTTGTATAATTTAAATCATTTCTACTGCCTCCGTTGTAAGCAACCAGAGCAATTATTGTTATCTGCAGGAAAAAATAGATTTAGACAGAACAAAGGAAGTCATGGAAATATGGGAGGGGGAAAAATAGATACTTCATAGAACTAATGATGCTGTTGTGATGCACTGCTAACTCAGGAAGTAAGGAAAGGTGCTGTATTGTTGAATGCTGGCTTCTAGCTCAGGATGTCGAGAGTCTCCAAAGAAAGAAAAAGTGGGTTTGTGTGTGTGTGTGTGTGTGTGTGTGTGTGTGTGTGTGTGTTTGGATCAGTCTCCAAAAATGGCTTCTCATATCCTACCTCATATGTTTGTAAAGTTCTCTGTTCTAGTTTTTTATAATTCAAGGTCAACATCTTGAATATTATTTAGAAGATAATAGGAATCCAGAGCAGACACTAGCTGGTGCCTACCCCTATCATCCAGTGCTTAACAATACAATAAATGGCATAATGGGTTTTTGGAATTCATGTGGTGTGTTTTTTCTTCCTGCACAAAACACTGCTGGAATAATGCTGGCAGGCCTAGTCAGTTCAATTACCTGTTTTAGAAAAGCCATATGGTTACTGTGATTATTTTGTATTGTTTTGCAGTATTTTATGCTGTGCATTGCCTTGATATTTATGCAAGTGGGCAGTATAAAAGAATTAAATGCAAATAAATATGACTACAATGGAATTAACACAATTACTTTTTAAAATACAGGTGTGTGATTACAAATGAATGAATATTATGTACTGTATGTACTAATTAGTATTAAAAAGAAAGCAATGGTGCGTTTGTTTTTCAGCAATACCAAAAGGATTTAGTCTGACAGCAGAACCCCAAATATACCCTGATTTAAATGCAATGTGATGTACAAATTGCAAAGTATTAAACTTCATGCAAATCACAATCCTAATTAAGATTTACACAGTGTTAATACTTCTGGTGGCAAGACAGGGCATGGTTTTTAGAACATTCCACTCTACTTATCACTTCCATATTATTATGGAATTCCACAAACATCAGGCCATCCTTCTGACAATTTGAATTCCCCCCAGATTTGTATTGTGTAAAAGAAACTTGGTGAGATGTGGGCAGGTGCTACCTGGGAGCATAGCACAAATTGGAACTGTATTCCAGAATGGGGTTTTAAAATAGAACATAAAAGATTATTATTAGTTCATAAAATGAATGTATTCTTAAAGTAACAATTGACTTGCAGTTTTAGTGAGATAAAGACCAAAGTTAAAATTAAAGGGGATTTTTTGGTCTTGAAGTCGGATTCCCAGTATATTGATACTGAGAAAGAGCGGCAGTGATATGCGAAGAGGAGCATTTGTGTTGAGTCTGAATTCCATTAATGTGGGAGAGAATTTGGAAGGAAAAGCAAATGTATGTTCTAGTTCAGTGTATGTTTCACAATCACTCTGGAACAAATTTAAAACAAAGCTGATTTAAGCTTTGTGTGTTTATTTCTGGAAGGCTCTATGATTAAAACATTGGTTTTCTGTTTGGATGCTTGCAAAACATATATCTGTAACTTCATGTTTAGATACAGATATATGCTCCTGTCAGAGAGGATGGGATGAGAAAGAGTGTTTCAAGTCTGCCTAAAGCCATGCCATCTGTCCTTGAAGACACATTCCTTAAAGTGTTTGGGGGCAGACTGTGGTCACTCAGTGTAAAGGTTATATCATTCTGAACGTGTTCCGAATTACTTATATGTACAGTATTATTGTTTCATATGTCCTGTGATTTAACTCAAGGATTGAAAAGAGATTTCTTTTGCTGAGCCCTGGCAACCACAAATTAGAACCTGCTCTGAAGACTCAAACAAACAGTGGCTGTTCAAAATAATAATGTTTTTGTCCTTTGCAGGAGAAGCCTCTAAAACTTGACACTGTACATCAGAACCAATGTTGAAAATGCCCCAACTGGGAGTAAAATAAATGAATTCACATTACAGTATATGAAAAAAAAAATAGCTTCCTCCATCTCAGCAATGCACAAACTTTATAGACAGAAGATTTGTGAGACTGTCAAAATATAATATCTTAATCTAGCCCTAAACAGGAAAAAAACATGTATTCTGTTTGAAGCTGTATTCTAAAAGCAGGCTTCAACAAACAGAGTACAATCCTATGATGTATCACTCTACAAATGTGTTGTGGCACTGCTCTAGTCCTTATTGTACTTCCATTGAGCTTTGATCATTTAAGTAGGTTTGGGTATGTATAGTTAGCACATTCGTTCTGTCTTTGTTGTTCTCAGGCTTCGCAACATTATCTGAATAAGAATTGGTGTAACCCAAGAAGCACAGCTGCTTCTATGTGATGTTCATTCACATTACCATTCCCTCACTTCCCTTATATCTGGTTTGTGGGTAACCATGAAGGGCTTTGGGCTATGTAAACTTCAGGCACAACTGTGGTGTACCTAGTTTGTGAAAACTTCTCACTCTTTCCCCATTCTGGTGTCAAGGAATCGCTTCACATTCCTGTCCAGATGTTATGGAATCTTCACAATCCAGATGAGGAGAATCCAGCCCAAAGCAGTTTGATCGATACCTTCTGTTTCTAGCTAAATAGGTGACATTCACTGTAGCATCAGTAGGCACCCACACGTTCAACAGGGCTTTTTTTCTTCTCCCTCTACAGCTTTCCACATACCCTTCATTTGCGCTGGGTGATCCTCTGGGGGGAGGCATGCGGGCGGGGGGGGGGGGGGAAGCTGCAAATGGGAAAAGAGGGGAGATGACAATCCTGAAGCCCCAATTTTCAAGCAGATTTCCATTGTACAAGTGAGCAGACATTACTGAATGCCATCTGGTATCCCCATTTGAGTGGGAATCACTTCCAGGTGTGTTTCTTGCAACATAGAGTTTTGGGATACAATATCTTCCCCCTGTTGAAGAGTTCTGCTATCCAAGTGGCAGCTGTGAAATGTGTGTCATTTTAGCTTGTAGAAGAACCTAGAAAATGGTTTTCTGCCTATAGTATTTTTAAAAAACAGGTGTGTTTTTTTAAAAAAAATATTTACAATCCCCCTCATGGCTTTTTGTATTTTTATTTTTGGGTTTCTAATTTTCTTTTTCATTATTATTAAAAGCATTTCTAGACTGCTCTTTATCCATGCAGATACCAGGCTGGTGCACAATAGGCATGGATGAAATTAAACATTCCACAAAGAATGTTTGTAGTACAGTACAAGTATAATAAAGCGGGGGGGGGGGGCAGTTAGTTGCAACTAAAAATAATTAGACCATTCTAAAATGCCAACTTTAAAATGCCTGGGCAAATAGATAAGTTTTGAGCTGACACGGAAATTCTACATGCTTATGGACCAAACTAGAAGTGATGTTTATAACAATTTACTGATGTATTCTCAGAAAGAAAGGAAAAACAGCCACAGGTGTGCATGTTGTTTTAACACTTAGCCCCTATTTCAAACTGGGTGCCTCTTCTCCTGCTATTTGACTTAGTAGGGAAGCTTCCATGAAGGAAAATAAGGCTGCAACCTTAACTTAACTTGGGCTTCTGAGTAGAGATGGTTAGGACTGCACTTAAGCCTATCCATGACTATTACTCATGATGGGTATATATTACCTCCAAGTGCAGAGGCGACCTGCCTCTGAACATTCCAGTTGCTTGGGATCATGAGTAGGAGAGTTCTGTTGTGCTCATGCCTTACTTGCAGGCATCTGGCTAGACCTCTGGTCTGATCCCAAAGGGTTGTTCCTGTGTTCTGAAGAGCTAAAGCCAGGATGGAAGCAATAACTAAACTCATCTATTCTTTTCATATGCATTTATTGCTGTTGCTTTTTATCCTTGAGAGCTATATTGCCAGCTATGCAAATGGAAAGGATCTGTACTGAAGCTGTTCAATATAGACTAGCCTAGGGAAATCATGGAAAACAATACTTTGGCTCATTTGACCCTGGAGAAAGCACTCAAATGTTCTTTCAGGAATAATCCATTTTCACAGATTTGATAATCCTCCACTTCTTGCTGTGTATATTGGATCGGTCATCTAACTCTTGTCCATGAGCCAAGGATTTAGTTCTTTGTTTTTAGTCTGTTGTATTCCACATGCTCTTAGGAATGCTTTCATTTGTTTTTTGGGTGTACTGCATTCACTTTTTCTTGTGTCCATGGCACTCTCTCTAAATCTGTGGTGGAGACTTGGGGAACTTGCAACCCACATTATCAGGTGTTTTCAGCCTTTGCTGTTTTCCCACCTTCTTTTTGCAGCCGTTGAAACCTGGTTTTAGACCAGCTTGGCAGTGAACCCCTCATGTAGTTCTTCTCCTGCAGGTGAGAGTGGGAAGAAAAAATGTATGCCTTTTCTCTAAGCCCGCAAATGTCCTGTACCCTAGCTTGTGCTATTGCTTTTCTACTCAGTAGTTATGTGTCCCTGCAGGAGCGATTTCCCTTGATGGAAAATGCTAATTACAAATCAATAAATTTATGAGGAAAGGGGCTGGAATAATCGTGTGTATCTTTGGGGGTTTGCCATTAATTTTTGTATCTCCTCAGAATTGATAAAGCAAGTTACTTTGATGCAAGGCCCTTGACGTTGAACAAATCTTTCCATTCATTGGCAGCGCTTTCTGTGAGAAAAGCAAAGATGAGCTGGCATGTTGACATTTCGGTCCTGTTTGCTGCACAGCTCTCAGAAAGGAGTGCTGCTAAAGGCCAGAGTTTTTGCTTGTTCAAATGTTAGTACCAGGAATGGTGAAGGAAGAGAGACAGCTGCTCCCCACTCCTGCTTTACAAGTCCAAAATTCTGTATATTAATCCCAGCTGACAAATGCTGAATACATACCAAACAAGACTTTGGTATTTATAGAATGTATATAACAATTCAAGGAACAGGCCCTGCAGTCAGCATTTCAAGCAGCCAACTAATGAGATCGTTGACAGCTCACTCTGATTTTTTTGAAATTGTTCTGTGTGTATGCTTCTTAGGGAAGTGAACCTCTGTGGAATAAATTGCACTGGCATACTGTGCTCAAATGATAGTGCTCTGCTAAACCATAAAGAAGCATGTAATGCCAGCATTATAACAGTGTTTTGTTTTCTACAGATTGTAGTTCAGTTTTGTCATGACTTGGGCTAGTAAACCGTTAAATCTCATGCTGTCCTATTCCAATCCACTGCACTCTCGACAGATTTTCAGCACACGACTTTTTTCTTCTTCATTATATTTAACCCAGGATGTAGTTACCATGTGTGGCTTTGTTAAACTGTAGTTACTCCTTGGTAGTGGTACCCAGGCTTCCTCAACCTTGGCCCTCCAGATGTTTTTGGCCTACAACTCCCATGATCCCTAGCTAGCAGGACCAGGGGTTTGGCCTGTAACACAATCTGAACATGCCGTATGTCAGCTCAGTTATTGTCTCTTCAGGCTGCTAAGAGTATTTCAAAGTAAAGCACCACAATAAAAAAAAAAGACAGAGAGAAACTGTTTTTCATTTCTTACAGCAATTTCAGGCATCTGTCTGAACCTTACTACAGCAGTATGTTGACATTTGAGT
Organism: Podarcis cretensis; assembly: GCF_951804945.1. Taxonomy (NCBI): domain Eukaryota; kingdom Metazoa; phylum Chordata; class Lepidosauria; order Squamata; family Lacertidae; genus Podarcis; species Podarcis cretensis. Next base: position 72,338,451 of record NC_137170.1, on the reverse strand, counting down.
GACCTTGTGTTTCTCTCTAGGAGATGGAAGCCCAAGATGAATAGTTGCCCTTCCAAAGTTATTTCTGTCATATTCAGAATAAACACTTCTAAACAGCTCTTGAGGCTTTCCTTCTAGAAAATACTCTGATTAGAGGATCTGTCAAATAAGCAACTACTATTGCCTGCTTGAGTAGCACCCTCAACATACTCTCAGACAAATTTTGCGAACAAAGAGGAAGCTTCAGGGGGACCATGACAGCTGCTAACATTTATAATAATAATAATAATAATAATAATAATAATAATAATAATAATAATAAAAAAAATAAAAATAATAATTTATTATTTATACCCCGCCCATCTGGCTGGGCCTCCCCAGCCACTCTGGGTGGCTTCCAAAAGAATATTAAAATACTATGATACATCAAACATTAAAAGCATCCCTAAACAGGGCTGCCTTCAGATGTCTTCTAAAAGTCTGGTAGTTGTTGTTCTCTTTGACATCTGGTGGGAGGGCATTCCACAGGGAGGGCGCCACTATCGAGAAGGCCCTCTGCCTGGTTCCCTGTAACTTGGCTTCTCGCAGTGAGGGAACCGCCAGAAGGCCCTCGGTGCTGGACCTCAGTGTCCGGGTAGAACGATGGGGGTGGAGACGCTCCTTCAGGTATACTGGACCGAGGCCGTTTAGGGCTTTAAAGGTCAGCACCAACACTTTGAATTGTGCTCAGAAACGTACTGGGAGCCAATGTAGGTCTTTCAAGACCGGTGTTATATGGTCTCGGCGGCCGCTCCCTGTCACCAGTCTGGCTGCTGCGTTCTGGATTAGTTGTAGTTTCCGGGTCACCTTCAAAGGTAGCCCCACGTAGAGTGCATTGCAGTAGTCCAAGCGGGAGATAACCAGAGCATGCACCACTCTGGTGAGGCAGTCCACAGGCAGATAGGGTCTCAGCCTGCGTACCAGATGGAGCTGGTACACAGCTGCCCTGGACATGGATTTAACCTGTGCCTCCATGGACAGCTGTGAGTCCAAAATGACTCCCAGGCTGCGCTCCTGGTCCTTCAGGGGCACAGTTACCCCATTCAGGACCAGGGAGTCCTCCACACCTGCCCGCCTCCTGTCCCCCAGAAACAGTACTTCTGTCTTGTCAGGATTCAATCTCAATCTGTTAGCCGCCATCCATCCATCCATTTCATTTATTTGTTTGTTTATTGTATTTCATTTTCCTTCAAGGAGCTCAAAGCGCTTCCCCCCTTCTCATTTTATCCTCACTAAGCTCTCCAAGGTAGGTTAGGATTAGACGCAGCAACTGGCCTGCGGTTGCCCAGTGAACTTTTTAGTTTGAGTGGAGATGTGAAGTTTGGCCTTCCAGGTCCTAGTCCAACTCTCTGGCGACTACCTCACACTGCCCCCATGCTGCAATGCACCTCAATATCACATCCAGTTCCCCCCACATGATTGTCTTTTTTGACTGTCCACATTTTGCCTCATGATATTTCTGGGTACCACAGCTTCTTCTGCTTCCATGGCAGGTGGCATTTGTGATCATCCTCCAGCCCTACAAATGATGGGGAAGATCAGTGTTGGGCACTTTGTTCCAAAGGAGCCACTGTCCCTGTCAGTGAGGGCACAGCAGAATCTTCCTTTTATAACTGTACGCAGGTCCGCTCTACTTAATGTGACATTGGTTTGGATTGTATAACAGCTCCTTGTTGTCTTAGCTTCTTTTTACTTGCTGCATGAACTCAGCTGCCATGTGGAATGATCTGAAGCAGCCTCCAGATGGTGTCTGTAGTACGTGCCTTGGTCTCAGTTTCATATATCAGTATGAAATTCACCTGTGGGGGGATTTTAAAATAAGCTCAATACACCATCAGTTCCTCATGTTTTCATAAGGCAGTGGCAGCTGCAGGGCTTTGCAAATGAAAAGGCTCTGTGGGAAACTTGATGAAGGATATGCCTTTGTGTCTCATATATTGAAACGCCACCTACATCTTGAAGTACGAAAATGTTTTTTTTAATTAATTTTTTAATTTAAAAAAAAAAACATTTTTGAAGGGTTTGTTGAACCTTCTTAAGAATGTGAAACTTGGAAAAGTTCAGTGGATTTAGCCTGTAACATACTGGTAGTTTAAACATTTACAGTGGTACCTCGGGTTAAGTACTTAATTCGTTCCAGAGGTCTGTTCTTAACCTGAAACTGTTCTTAACCTGAGGTACCACTTTAGCTAATGGGGCCTCCTGCTGCCACTGCGCCGCTGCTGCACAATTTCTGTTCTCATCCTGAAGCAAAGTTCTTAACCCGAGGTACTATTTCTGGGTTAGCGGAGTCTGTAACCTGAAGCATATGTAACCCGAGGTACCACTGTATTGCCATATTTTTTCTTAAGAGGGAATTCCTGACAAAAAATATTTTGACTGAAGCAAAACCAGCAAGTGTTAACTCATTTACAGTGGTACCTCAGGTTAAGTACTTAATTCGTTCCAGAGGTCTGTTCTTAACCTGAAACTGTTCTTAACCTGAGGTACCACTTTAGCTAATGGGCCATCCCGCTGCCACTGCGCCACCGGAGCACAATTTCTGTTCTCATCCTGAAGCAAAGTTCTTAACCTGAGGTAATATTTCTGGGTTAGCGGAGTCTGTAACCTGAAGCGTATGTAACCTGAAGCATATGCAACCCGAGGTCTCACTGTACTGTGAAAAATGTTAGAAAAACAACATATTTTAAATGTGCACCTAAGAGCCCATTAAAGTTTGTTCTTGATCATTGAAGTTGTGCTGTCAATTCCCATTGATGGTAGTGGGTTTGAATTAGGCATTAAAACCTCAAGGAGGCCGACACTCAGGTTGGCCAACTCTCTTCAGGTGTTCTCTGGAGCTCCATTGGAGTAAAAAAGGGGTTAAGAGATGTCAAAATGAGGTGGCTGCAAGCCTCTGCAATATACTTGCTATAGGTAAAAGTCACTGCTCCCTTTCCATTTATGTGCTTAATGGACATCTCAGGTTGGATTTGAATGTATGTACCTTGAATTGGACCATAAAGAAGGCTGATCGCAGAAGAATTGATGCTTTTGAATTATGGTGCTGGAGGAGACTCTTAAGAATCCCATGGACTGCAAGAAGATCAAACATATCCATTCTTAAGGAAATCAGCCCTGAGTGCTCACTGGAAGGACAGATCGTGAAGCTGAGACTCCAGTACCTGATGCTGGGAAAGATGGAGGGCACAAGGAGAAGGGGACGACAGAGGACGAGAGGACAGTGTTCTCGAAGCTATGAACATGAGTTTGAAAAGACCAAACTGAGGGAGGCAGTGGAAGACAGGAGTGCCTGGCGTGCTCTGGTCCATGGGGTCATGAAGAGTCAGACACGACTAAACGACTAAACAACAACAACACCTTGAATTGTATGTGGTATAAATATAACTTGCACTCCCTTTATATACATAAGCTAGAGGCCCTAGGGGCAAATATTCCATATATTAATGCAACCACCTGGTTCCTAGTCAAGTTAGACATCCACAAGGTAGAATGAAAAACAGGTCCTGCATGTTTGATTCTACATGCAATATTGTGATTTTTAGCAGAATTGTGTTGCAGAATTAGTTCAAGGGATCTTATTTGACATTGCATGCAAAGTGTGTATGTGTAATACATTCATTTTCCTCTACTGGAAGCTATTTGTAGCATCCCTAATATAGCTAAGTAATTTGCATTATGAATAAAATGCCTATTCAGTTAGTGGATTCTTATGACAGAGAAGCATGTAGTAGCCGCAGAAGCTTATTGCATAATGTTCACAACTATCTGCAGCTTCCGACTAACCAGCCAACCCCCAGACTGCAGACCTCCCACAGCTGCTTGGGAAACTGGAGAAGCAAGGAGCTGGTAGCAACAAGCATAATTGTGTGGCCAGGCTCTGGACTGCTGCTTCCCCATGTCATTATGGGCACTACACAGTAAGCTTTTCAGTGGGTACCACATGACTCTGCCTGATCTGCTGAAGAGGACAAAACATGCCTTGCCTGAAGGAAATTTTGACTCGTCGCAGATGATGACCTAATTACAAAGCCATCTTAAATGCCAGTTAACTCACCTTTGAAAAAAAGAAATAGAGATAATCAACGGCACTTTGGGTGAAATGGAAAGGTGAAATCTGAGTTTCAGTGTAAGGAGTTTTAGGTTATACTGACTAAAGACTTTTGGGCTATATCAGTTTGTAAATGGACAGAAAGTGGTTCCTTTTCTTCAGTGGTTTCTGGAAGTTTGTAACGGAAACAACAGCATTGCATAATTTCCATCACTTCTGATGTTACAGTATTATACGTGATGTTAGATGTAGCTCCCAATAAAGCAATGTGATACTGTTTAAAATGTGACCTCAACTGTCTTCTTCACCTTTTACAAGCCACCAGTTGTAGATTATTTGCACTGTTCAGTGTGGGAAGAGAGGGGGCGATAGGGATAGAAATGCATCTCACCAATTTTTGTCCCATTCGTGTCAGGCCTATATTTTGCTGGATGACTCCCTGCAGCCTGGATCATTTCTCAATGTATGTACGTTGCAGTGGCAGACTTTCGGTTTAAAATTTTTAGTGACGCTCTGTGTGACACCAAAATCTGGTGCCTCTTGCTTTTCGCCTTTCATTGTTTGTCATTGTTGGGCACCCCCTGTGGTACCCTCTTGGCTCAGCACCTCCTGCGGGCGAGCCAGTCATCTCCCCTAAATCTGCCTCTGGTAGGTTGCCACATTGCTGAGGGAGGATCTGTGTCAGCTCTATTGACCAGACCCTCACTTCAGCGCTGATAAACTCTCTCTTCTCAGAACTAGCTTTGTGGAGGTTTTCTGAAGATAGAAACCTGTATTTTTAAAATGACAAGCATCCCTTCAGTGACTAATTTGACCCACCAGCCTCTGAATCCCAATCTCTGCATCAAGGAGTCCAGGAAAATGAAATCAAGGGGCCATTAGTCACTAGCTCAAGGCGGAATGGCTGCCCCTTTGACAATAATAGTGGGGTACTGGCTTCCCTGCAGAGAGTGACCTACTAAAATAATAGAAATGTACTTAAGGCCCAGTTCTGACCTCATTTTTGCCACTGTTGCTCCTACAGGATACAAACATTAAGTGAGTCCATAATTTTTTACAGGAAATCGTTTGGGAACTGATCAGCTACTTAGCAGTGGAGATTTGCTGTTTGAGAAATGTAGTATATCAGCACTAAATAAGGTTATCTAAGGTGCTGCAGAAGATCTCTTGTGACCAGGATAGCAATAGCATATAAATCTGGTGGTTGTGTAAATATATCAGAGCCCTCTGGCAGGCAGGTTTGAGGTTAATTCAATTCATTACCGGTCATTCTATCCCTTTGCACTCCCAGCTTGTCATATTGAATGTCAGAGAGAAAGAAGTCCCATTAATCATGCAAACACTGTCTGCAGCAAAGCTTTGCATTGCACAACTGTGGGATGTACCAGCCCTTTCAACAAGATAATGGCTCTCTGGGCCAAACCAGACATGAAGTAGGAGAATCGTGAATAAGATCTCACATGTAGTTAACAGCTGATCTGCCATACAGTTATTTACTCTTGTAAAGTTTGTGATTTGATTTTTCACACCATTCTCTGGATTTAGCTTTGAAATGGCTAGATGGGATTCATTCTCTAAGTAGTGTTATTTCTTACATTTTGTTAAGACTTATCTGTTTCAGAAGGCCTGGCTTTAGCTCTGTGCTAGCACTTTTAATATATTGCTGTTTGGCGTATTCTGGAACACCTTTTCTTTGCTTTGAAATTGCATGTTTTTTAAAAAATGGCTCAGTTTGGACATTCTCTCTGTGTGTATGGTGGGATACGTGTGAAAGTTTGCCCCTTGCAACCATGCGTACAGTGCTATCATTCCCTGACTCTGACACCTTTACACTCACATTTTTATTTATTTATTAAAATTTTGCCCTGCCTCCCCCAAGTTGCTCAGGGTGGCAGATTTTTATACAACTTAAAAACAAAAAAAAGCAAAAACATTTTAAAACAGATCAAACACTTACAATTAAAAACATATTTCCATCCAATGATCTCAGTGTTTCCATAAACGGTATTCTTAAGCCACCGAATGTTTAAAAACAAGAATGTTTTTAATTTCCCTCATAAAGTTAATAATGATGGGAGACAAGCACACCTCACTAGAGAGGGCATTCCACACCTGGGGGAGCACCACTGAAAAGGCCCTGTTTTGCTGTGGTTATTACATTAACTTGATCCAAGTGATCCAAAATATTGCAGAGCAAGGGTTTGCATATATAGTCACCAGGATGTCAATAGTGACCATAAATCTCTTTCCGGCAGCAACCCTCCCCTGGTTGCCCACAATGAAATGAGAGATCCTTCATCTTTCCTGAGTATTCCTTACACTCCAGAGGATTTCGAGATGGGGGGGGGGGGTGCAGGCAGTAGGAATAAGCAACAGAGAGAAGCTCTGGTAGACACACACAGAACTTGGTGGTAGGGAGAGGTCATTTGGCTACTATGTGCCAGGCTTTAGAGACACTTGGATTATTGCTGCTTCTGAGTGTCTTTAGGGAAGGGATGGTCAAAATTTGTGATGGCTACAAAGAATGGTTGTGTAATGCCAACAAAAAATTGTGGAACCCTGTTGCAGAGTGTTGGTACAAAATTCCTGTGAACTACTACAGTGGTACCTTGGTTTATGAATTTAATCTATTCTTAAACCGAAATGGTTCTTAAACTGAGGCGTGCTTTCCCTAACGAGGCCTCCCACCACGGGTGCTTTTCTACCATTTGGATTCTGTTCTTAGACTGAGGTAAAGTTCTCAAACCAAGACACTATTTCCGGTTTTGCAGAATTTGTAAACCAAATCATTCTTAAACTGGACTGTTCTCAAACAGAGGCACCACTGTATAGATAACTATAGAACAGCAAGTTTTTCTTCTGTGGTTAGATGAGTAAATTCTGCTTTTATTTATTTATTTATCTTGGCAGCGTTTTAGATGATGAGAGCAGCAATCTCCGACAACAAAAGCTTGACAGACAGGTGAGTTTGTAAAAATTTCATTGCACTTCATTGGTTATTTCATGTTGATAGCTGGAGCTTGCTTAACTGGATTTCTTAAGTATACAGTGGTGCCCCGCAAGACGAACGCCTCGCAAGATGGAAAACCCGCTAGACGAAAGGGTTTTCCGTTTTGGAGGTGCTTCGCAAAACGAATTTCCCTATGGGCTTGCTTCGCAAGACGAAAATGTCTTGCGAGTTCCTGTGGGGTTTCCCCCCTTCCCCCCCCCTTTTCCTAAGCCGTTAAGCTGCTTAACAGCTGATCGCTAAAAGTCGCTAAACCGCTAATAGCGCTAATCCGCTAAGCTGTCAATGGGCTTGCTTCGCAAGACGAAAAAACCGCTATACGAAGAGCCTCACGGAACGGATTAATTTCGTCTTGCGAGGCACCACTGTAAGACAAACTTCCTCTTACTGATATTCACAACTGGTAACTTTTAGGTTTTTTCCATAGCATAAATCAGTGCTGACCAATAAGCCACCGGGCTCTTTAAAACTAGGTGTGTAGTTTTGCTGTGGATATGGACAAATGACTCATAAATATGCACAATCTACCATCATAATATAAACATGGAAACATCTGGAATGAGAGATCCATACAGCTGGAAAATACACTCCCCTTCTGGTTATAAAATCTGCTAAGGAACTGAGAACTGAAATACGGTAATTGTTTAATGCTCAGCGAAGATCACTGTTACCCTGGGCTGCGATGTTGATACTAGCTTTCAAATTTGTCTTTGATACAAAATAATATTTGAAATCTAAATTGGAAAATCAGATATCCCACCCTCTCATTTTGGGCCCAATCAGCATTTTCACATGTTCCATAATCAGGCCACAGTGCTCCATTCTCCAGGTTAGGGGTGTGATGTATGAAATTACTTTCAGCCACCCCTGAACAAGCATGGGTCACTTACATGGTCTGATGCAAGTAGTTATTAGTATGTTTTCCAGAATCATCACTAGCAATTGGCTGCAGCCCGCTTGCTTTGTGCTTCTCAGGGCTGGGGTGTGTGGATTGATCTGATGGATCATGCAATTGTTGCAGAATCTCTGTGCTAGATTAGTTGTAGCATTGGGAAAGACTTTTATGCATTTCACAGTGCAATTCTCCCTGTGCCTATTCAGACATAAATTCCATTGATTCAGTGGCTAGGGAGTTGCAGCACATAGAGCTTAGATCATAATTATAATCACCATAATACAGCAATAATTTTAGTTCCTATACTTTATTGCTTTCCCAATATTTAGTATAAGCGATTTTAAATCTCAAATCTGACTATCAGTAGAGGAGTCAAATATCTCTGCTCTTATCACCGTAGGTATTTTTGCTTTTTTAAGTTTTAAAAGAGGCTCTCCATAAAGAATTGCTTGCGTATCTCCACTGTACATAATAGTAGCAAAATAAATTGTTTGATACAGAATTGTGGTAGGAGGTTGACGTCCAATTTAATATTGTTTGGTTCAAAGCATCTTGCTGAGACACCCAGAAATCAGTCCATAGGCCCACAGGTTCCTATTTAATTTAATGAGGAGCTCTCTCTGTGTGTCACTGTGTGTTTTCCCAGCGAGCATTACTTGAGCAGAAGCAGAAGAAAAAACGTCAGGAGCCACTGATGGTTCAGTCCAATGTGGACAGCCGGACAAGGGCGCGCAGAATGAAACAGTCAGAAGAACAAGCACCATTGGTTGAATCTTACCTCAACAGCAACAGCAGCACCATTTATAATGGTATGTGTCCTAATTTACTGCAAAATGTCGAGGGCAGGGAAAGGATCAAGAGATGCATTCGAGAATATGCTGACAAGAATTTTAGGGAAAAACGTAATATAAACTGGTCTAAACATAGGCATCAGAATTGAATATTTATTCCTTTTTACACGGCGGCTCGGTCTCCCTATAACTCTTACTTCAATAATCCATCAAATAGTATTTTGATTATTATTCTCCCAATGGAAAGGGTTTGGGGGGCGGTTAGCTCTGTCAATCTCTGTCAGAGATTGACAGAGCTACTGAGCCATCTATCTTCCTTCTGAAATTATTCAATCATTCACCATTTGTGGGAGGTGTTCCATTCACAGTTGCAGAATGCACTGCTGTTGTTTTAGCAATGAATTTCTCATGGTTTTAAGCAAAAACTAAAACTACTACTTTTCATAAAATGGAAGAGGACAACTTGTCAACAGAATGTACATTTCCTTTCCATGTTCTGTAGAAAGTTGACTGCACATAAAACTTTCAGGCTTTTTGTCCACTTTCATAATCACTAACTGTCCTCACTCCCCAGTTAAACTTTTAAATATAAAAATAAAAATGCACCATCAGTAGCTGAATGTCTGACTGAATAAATCTTACTTCTTGGTATACGGTTGCTGTCCTCAGCCTTTCAATCTTGGCAAAGAATGGTAAATATACATATTTTAGTAAACATTATGTGCAACACTGTAATATCATGCAGCCCAAATGACCTTATTAATGTGAGCATACAGTTCCTTTGCTCGCAGATTCATTTTATATGCATGCTCAATACATTTTAGTTTATAATTATGCCATCATTTGCTTCAACTGCAGTAAGTCTGAGACAACCCTTCTCCCCTTCCCACCATATGAAAATCTCAATCCCCTTAAGTATGTATTTCATTGCAAAATATTACAGTGAAAATGTTATTTTTTTACAATAGCCTTTTAGAAAATTGCATTGATGTTCACTTTTCCCCTTTAGCATTCCTCAAAAGTGTTTTTGTTTTTTTAAATTCAAAGTTAAAGAAGCATTTGAATTTCATTAGCCGTTTTTAACAGCAATTTAAATGTACACGGTGTCTGAATATTAAATGCATTTGACTTAGTCTCAGCAGCCTTTTCTTCAGTTACATTTATAAATTGGAAACCACACTGTGAATAGAACTTCTGTTTGGATTAATGATTTGCATTTTGTGGCCCAGCACATGTTGGTATGCATGTGCACAGAGGAGAGAAGCAATAGGTTGCATCCAGCACTGCCATCATTGGCATAACCTCTCCATCCTCTTATCTCTCTTACGGTCGCCTGCACATGCCAAAATATGCTCTGTAATGTTGAGGGACCGGATTTTGGCATTTGGGGGGTTGCAGGCAGAGGAGAGGAAGGTGGAATCCTGTTGCGTGTGTGGTAGTCTGATCATGCAGAGTGGGATGCTACCCATTTTTCCTATGGAAAATGTGTTGGCTCAAAATACATTCAGTTCCTGTCTGCTTCTAAAAAAATATCAAAAAATCAAATGTATTTCAGATGAAAAGTTTTGGCTGTACATTGTTTAATTTTGAGCCCCATTTTACTTTGAGCCATAAATGACGTCAGTTTTCCACCAAGTGGCAAGTTTCAAGTTACCAGTTCAGTGGATGTTTGTGCACCTTCTATTAATGAGCATTAGTTAACACTTAAAATGTTTTAAATGTTTTTATTCACACAAGCAGGGGGAATCTAACAGTTTTTGACATGATATATATATATATGAAACAGTGTTTTAATTTACATTTCAAGATATGAGAAAATTTCAGTTTTGTTAACCTATAATCGAAAGCATCGGTTGATACAGAAAATTAAATGTTTTCTATTAAAGAAAACCTACCTTTTTGTTTCAGTTCATCCTCCTTTTCGTGTTAACAAAAGTACAGTTAAAACTTAATAGCTTTCTACTTTTTCAGTAGAACAAAAGGACCTGGGTACAAATCTAACATGAGATAAAATTATTCCAGAAAAGCTTCACATAGGGAGGAAAAACCTAAGGTTACAGGAGAAAGATAAAGAAAAAAAATGTTCTGTCTTTATCAAAGGACACCAGCATAGGAAAATGTCAAGTTAAAACATTGTTAACAACCAGCCAGGTTTTATCAGTACTGTGGGACGATAATGCTTCAACATTGGTTCTTGGTTCTTGGTACCTTGGTTCTCAAACTTAATCGGTTCTGGAAGTCTGTTCCAAAACCAACGCGTTCCAAAACCAAGGTGCACTTTCCCATAGAAAGTAATACAAAATGGATTACTCTGTTCCAGACTTTTAACAACAACCCCTAAAACAGCAATTTAACATGAATTTTACTATCTAACAAGACCGTTGATCCAATAATCAATGTTCTATACTATAAAATAAATAAGACAGTATAGTAGATGATAAAAAGTAAAAAAAAAAAAATTCTAACCTGCACTGATGATAGTCATTGTTTGAATGGGGGGCTTTTATCTATTTCCACAGTCACACAATCAGTCAATCAATCAATCAATCAATCATAAAACAAGCCAGGGTCACAAAAATGAAAAAGCCACACAAACTAAAACCCCAAAAATAGCAAAAACAAAAGCACCTGCAATCAGAAACGGAAGACTCTAATTACGATTGGGGGGCTTTAATTACGATTGGGAAGGCTTTAATTACGATTGGGGGGGGGCTTAAATTTGCTGGGCAAGGGTAAAACGGGATGAAAAAAGCCTTAGTTACTATGTGGGGGACTCAAATTTGCTGCGCGACAGTGAAAATGGAATCTCAAGAGCATGTTCGACTTCCGAGGCAAAGTTTGAAAACCGGAACACCTACTTCCAGGTTTGCAGCGTTCAGGTGCTGGGTTGTTTGGGAACTAAGCTGTTTGAAAACCGAGGTACCACTGTAGTAAGATTCATCTAAAAATCAGGAAAGGAATCAAGTGAATTAAAATAATATTTCACGCTATTTACCAAAAGGAAAAGAAGCTGCTCTTCCTTGTCATTCAAAGCCTATTTAAATCAGCCTCCCAGACTGATGTTTAGCATGGTACATAGGGCTAGGTATTCTATGTGCCAGCAGAAATCTCTTCAGGGTAAAACACAGGCCTCTCCTTTGCACCTTGTGGTTTCACAAAGGCAGAGCTTCAGTTCCATGACAGTCATTTGTAGCAGGTAAGATTTGGAATGTATGAGTTCACACGTGTAGACTTCTCTTCAGAGAAGGCTAATTGGCTAATTTACACTCTGTATAAATGCCATCTGTATTTCATTTCATTTTGTGTTCTGGATGAAGCGTTCTGTACTCTCTTTTGCTTCCACATTGATAGGTGACTAGAAGCCTCATGCCACCATTGCAGCCATGTGTACACTTGATCTTTGGCCACTTCCTCGACAGAGAAGTGCACCCTGGGACAACCCCAGATGCTGCTCTCCTAACATAATGGAGCCGCAAAGCCAGAGGCATGCAGGGTTGGTTGCAGGCATATATTCCTCGTGGTCTTCTCTTTCAGTAGGCTGATGCAGCACAAGAAGTCCTGCACTCTGTGATTTCCAGAGGGCAGGGTTAGAACTAATGGATGGAAATGGCAAGAAAGCAGATTTCGGCTAACTAGCAGGAGAAACTTCCACAGTATGAGCTATCTGGCAATGGATGAGGCTGCCTTGGGAGATAGTGGGCTGTTCTTTACTGGAGACTTTTAAACAGTGGTGGCCACCTGCCAGGGATGCTGTTGTTGTACCCTACATTGCAAATCTTGCGCTGAGTAGAGGGTTGGTTTAGAAGACCACCTAGCTTCCTTCTAAGCTTGACATTCTACTAAGCATGGCTGAAGCATTCCCAAGAATGAATTGCTGAGGTAGCAAAAAGGAATTGAGCACAAGGTGGGATTGCAGTGAGTTTTTGTGTTTGACTCTTATTACAGGGAAATAAACACAAACATGGAGCAGCCACCTACTATGGTTCTTTCCAGGAGCTCAGGAATTCTGCTCAGTTCTGCCCACCTGTCAAATTTGACCTGTGAGGCTGATCCTAATAAGGAGCAAAAAAGGTTCTCCGTCCCTGCCATAGTTTATTGTTCTACTCTTTTAAGTGTCAATTTATTCTGCTGAAATTATAGGGTAGTCTCTGTTTATCTTTTTGAAAATCTCATTTGGCTGCTTTTATAGCAAATAATTCAGTTTTATGTGGATTCAAGACATCAATATTTGCTGGAGGGACATATGGTGGGGCAGCTTCATGACCCTGCCCCACCTCATGTGGTGCTATGGACAGTATGGATCAGTCCTCAAACCTAAAGTCATATGGATTGCTAAGCTCTGCCTCAACAAAATTCGACATGCGTATTAAAACTGAAATTCAGGCTTTGACAAGTGCAGAGAAAGTGCCACCTTTGGAACTAATTCTCAAGCTGCAGCCCACAGTATTTATTTATTTTGCTTCTGGCTATTCCTAGTTAGTTGAGCAAACTGCTGAAATAAGAAGTGCCAGACAGTTTCTGTGTTTCTTTAAAAATGCAGTTTAGGGACACATGCAAATCAACTCATGCTTTAGACACTTTTAATACACATTTTTATAATTTTTGTGAGGCCTCACCAAAACTCCTCAGTGGAGCACTAACAGAGCCTTCTTGTGAGCACACACAGAGTCCCTTTTCAAAAAAATTGGATAGTCCCAAATGCATTTCAACACAGCTGGACATTGTTGGAGGGATGTCCAGACCAGGCATAGGCAAACTCGGCCCTCCAGATGTTTTGGGACTACAGTTACCATCATCCCGTCCACTCGTCCTGTTAGCTAGGGATGATGGGAGTTGTAGTCCAAAAACAGCTGCAGGGCAATTTGCCTATGCCTGGTCCAGACTATGTGTGTGATTCCAAGAAAGAATTGACGATGATGATGATGATGATGATGATGATATCCGGATGTGAAATGGATCAACTATTGAAAGTCATCTTGCAGGAAACACCAGGCAAAACAATAGATGTGCATACACACAAATCTATGTGTTTGAGTGACCTGAAAACCTAATCATTCATTGTTAATAGATGCTGCAATCCACACCAGATCACCAAGCTTATAGGATGCCATGAACCACCAATGGGGAACCCGTGGTCCTCCAGATGTTGCTCGACTCCAACTCTCATCATCTGACCATTGAGCATGCTGGCAGGGCTGATGGAAGCTGGAACCCAGCCATAGCTGATTGACCACAGCTTCTTCATCCCTGCCATAGAGGAAATCCTGATATGACCATCCTTCACCTTCTTCTTTGTCAAGGAGCAGCGGTTCCTGGAACTCTTCCTGTTACCATTACTGGTCATTGTTGCAGCTTTAGAACTTCCCAAATATAATTAAATGGCTTTATATGAATGCCAAGTCTTTTACTCAAGGCTGCTTGCCATTTGAATCTTATATCTTTAAAAGGACCCTCTTTTGGCAGCTTGAACATCTGAGCACTTATCCTAAACTCTAAAAAAGCAGAATGTTAAATCAAAGATGCAACTAGTGTGGAGTTCGTTTTAATGGTGCGCAGAAGCTCCGACTTATGAAAGGAATATTGCAATTTAGGCTGCCATATTATGCACATTTACTTGGAAGTAAAGCCCCATTGAATTCAGTGGGATTTGCTTCCAAGTGTACGTACTTGTAATTGCATTGTTAGTGAGCTCTGGAGTTACATCACATTGCCACTTTTTTCTTTTCTGTACTTTTATGAAGGTGTGTGCATGGAGTGGGGATTGGAGGATCAGAAGGAGCAGCCTGCCAACTTCTGTTTTTTACTTCGTTGTAGAAATATTTGTTTGTATGTGTTTCAAATAAGTAAACTGACAATATGAAACTACAGTGATTGTTTGCTTCACAGGTTCATGCAGGTCTAATGATTACGCCTGCAATTCTTTGCACATTTACTTAGGAACTAGTTCCATTGAACATAGTGAGATTTGCTTATTAGCAGACATACATAGATTGAATTGCAAAGAAGCTGAATGGGTTATGCCAGCACAAAAGCTTCTGTGCTTAATTTTGTTATATTTTGAGTTGATGGTCTCTCATTTTTTTCTGTTTTCCTCTTTGAGAATTTGCAAAACATGTTTAGATAAAGCAGAGGTGAAGTGAGACAAGAAGACCAGATTCTAGCCAGGAAATTTACTTGCTGCTGGGGACTTTTATTTGATGCTTGAAAGGGCAGGCTGGTGCCCCTACATAAAAATAAGTTGACTTGTAGGTAAATGCTGTTGCTTGCAATTTGAAGTGGCAAATTTGATGGAGACAGTGTCCCTTGCAGCATCCCTCCAGATATTATTAGGAACATTGCAGGAATGTTAGTACATTTTTAATAAGGTGCTGTTTCCCCCCAGAAGAAATCTTAGAAATGGAGCCTTAACTGATGATATCACAGGGGACCATGTGCACATGGCACTCTCAGTTCTTCTGATGTCCTTGGACATAGCAGTCAAGGCTGGTTCACCCAGCAAAATGTAACACAGAAAGGGATTGCCCTTTATTTTACTAGCAGCCTAAAGGTAAAGACGGTAATATACTGTATTTTTAAAATATCATTATAAACCTGCACTCTTCTACCCTATACTGTCTTCTTTCTCTGGAACTGACTTGATATATATATAAATACTTTTACAATCTGCCTGCTTGCTTGCTCACTTCTTGTGGCTTCATAGGTTTCTCATTTCTTCTCTCCTCTGTTTTTCTCTTTATGTTTCTTTTTGGTTGGGGTGTCTGGATTCTCTCAAGCAGTACAGGAGCCTGAGCAAGAGGACGTAAAGGTGGTAGCAGAGTCACAAGCTCCAAAGTCAACTAAAAAAGCCAAGGCAGCCACAGGAGGCTGCCAAACTGGCAACATCAGAAAGGAGAAAAAGGGGAAGCACAAAGGTTAGCTGCATGCTGCTGATTATTAAATAAGAATGAGACAAGTCACCATATGTTTATACAATGGCAAGGGGTGAATTTTTTTTGCGTATTTTTCATTAAAGCTACACATTGTCTGAAACCTCTATTATATATAAGTATAAGCATTCAGTAGATGGAGTTTGCATTGTCCAGTTGAGATATCAAGTGCACCCAAGTACTGATATTTCCACTCCTTTAATTGGTGGTGTTAAGTATGGATTTAATGCTTACCACTTTCCCAGAAAGCCTCAGAGCAAGCTACAACATGTATAAACCAAAGTGCAAGATTCCAGTAACAAAGCAATAATATAACAAGTCCCTGGTGAATGCTGCCCACAAAATCCTAGCTTAACCCCAGTGACTCAAATCCAAATTAGAAATGTTTTCAAGACTTTTGAAAAGATACACATATCCACTCTCTCTGCCGAGTCTCCAAAGACGTTTTAAATTTATTAGCTACTTGCCACATATACAGAGTGTAATTATTCATTATGTATTTTTAATAAAAAAAATTATAGCCTCTCTGGGTGGGAAACAATAAAAGCATATGAAAACAGAGTCCGTTCACAATGAGCAAAATTAACAAAATCCATCAGATGCAGCAGATCAGCCCCAAATCACAGCCACACATTAAAAATTATCAAAAACTTAGGCAAACAATTGTATTTTAAGCTAGTGTCTAAATAATAACAAAGTCAGTGCCTGCTGAATTTCAATAGGGCTGTTCCCCTGGCTTGTTCTAATGGCATTTTTTGCCCATTCCATCTAGCATGGAAAGCCTAGATACAGCTGTATCCAAGCACTTGTATTTACTGATTTATCGATTGCATTTTTGGGAACATATTTTCCTATTCCACATAAGAAAGGTCAGTGTTTCCTAGTAGATATTTGGAATCACCTTTGTGGATATGGGGGTGGACTGTCAAGAGGCTTTCAGACTGGGCTGCTTGACTGCATCGCCATTGTACCTATTTCTCCATGTGCAGCATGTTGTGCATGAAGACATGGACGTGAAGCTCCACTCTGCCAGTCATTGTAGCAGGATTCTACATGTGTCTGTGTGTGAATGAAGAGCAAAGGATCTGCTTGTTTTCTGAGCACAGTTGGCGCTTGTGACAAACAGAACAGGACATGTGACAGACTCCACTGATCTGGGTGATGCTCGTGCCCAGCATTCATTGTCACAACCTTGGCAATCCCAAGATCCAAGTTAGATGTGACATTTGTCACACAGGTAACCCATGCACAGTTGATTTTCAAATAACAGCCTGTGTGGGTAGCAAACTGGATCAGACCTGTGGTGTTGGGAAGAGGTGGGCTTCCCCTCTTTGTCTCTGTTAGAATCCCCCAGCCTCCACAAGGTGAATACTTAGGTGTTGGTTAGTCATTCTTATAGGAACCATGGCAAAGTGTTGGCTCCCACACCTCAAAATACCACAGTCCTGATTTAGCTCTCTCACACACCCTGAGTCAGGGGTCAGCAAACTTTTTCAGCAGGGGGCTGGTCCACTGTCCCTCAGACCTTGTGGGGGGCTGGACTATATTTTGAAGAGAGAAAAAACAAAAACAAATTCCTATGCCCCACAAATAACCCAGAGACACATTTTAAATAAAAGTACACATTCCACTCACATAAAAACACTCTGATTCCCCGACCATCCACAGGCCGGATTTAGAAGGCAATTGGGCCAGATCCAGTCCCTGGGCCTTAGTTTGCTTATCCATGCCCTGAGTTAAAGAAAATTCAACAACAGAAGGGCAAAATGAATGACAAATGCTCTCTACTTTGCCCTTTAGTCAGTGTACACCCAAGGGTCCCATACATCTGGCCCTTTTTTCGGCTGTGCTATCCATGCTGCTCTGCTAGGCCTTTGGTCTGGAACTTGTATCTAGAAAGGGCTGTTTGTACACCTCAGTCTTGAAAAATTGTGCATCAGGAATGCAGACTTGCGAAGTGCTGTCTTCCGTAGTGTGCCAGAAGGCAGAGATACCCTGTATAGGCAGTACACCTGCTTTTCCAAAATCTTCCGATTATCTGGAAATCTACCTAGTTTATGCAGAGGAATAAGATTATACTTGGCATGGTTTAGGAAACAAGCACTCACTTGATTTCTGAATTTGAAAAGGCTATTCATTTTAGCTGAAGCGCTGGTGTATTCTCTAACTCTATATACAATCGTCCATACAAAATGCTGATTGAATGATTTTTGTGTATCTCGGTCATGAAAGGCGCCTCTTACAAATCTCTCGGGACAGAGCCAAGTGCTGCAGGTGCTCTCCAGTGTGGCATTTTCTCTCACTGCAGTGGCAGTTCTGGGTCAAAATGGCTGTAGTCCTAATTAATTAAATCTAGACCCAATTAATTAGCTTTTTTAAAAAAATATGTTGTCTGTGAAAGTAGTGTTTACCTCAACTGGACTGGATTTAAGGTTTTGGTTAAAAAATAATATCACGCTTAATGAGGAAGAACTGTGAATGCCTAGTCTGTATTTCTCAAATAAATTTAGAGACAAATGTTTGTGATTTTTGTTTAAAAACAACAAGCCGTGCTTTTAAGGATGAACAGATTAGAAACTATCTGTTGTTTTGAACATATTTGTTTTTATTAAGCTTACATATTAATACAGTGGTGCCTTGCAAGACGAAAATAATCCGTTCCGCGAGTCTCTTCGTCTAGCGTTTTTTTCGTCTTGCGAAGCATCCCTATTAGTGGCTTAGCGGATTAGCGCTATTAGCGGCTTAGCGGTTATTAGCGGCTTAGCGGCTATTAGCGGCTTAGCGGCTTAGAAAAAGGGGGGGGGGAAAGGGAAAAAACTCGCAAGACTCGCAAGACGTTTTCGTCTTGCGAAGCAAGCCCATAGGGAAATTCGTCTTGCGAAGCGCCTCGAAAAACGGAAAACTCTTTCGTCTAGCGGGTTTTTCGTCTTGCGAGGCATTCGTCTTGCGGGGCACCACTGTATTAATGAATGTATATACTGTAACTAACATTTTTGGTAACTAATATTTTAGGACTTTCCCCCCAACTTGCACTCTGTTTTTTGACAGTGAGATTTACAGGCAACGAGATACTTTTTGGGGGGTGGGGGTGGGGGGAGTAGGATGCAAAGGATTAGGATAGAAAGTTTAATATCCAATACATTTTGGACTTGGCTCCTTGGGCATATTCCTCTGCCAACCCTGACCAATGTTCTTCATCAGAGTAGCACCCATCTGCTCAAGAGCATCAAACCACACATCAGGCTAATTATTCATGTTCCTGGTTTTTAAAATGTCACAGTCTAATATCAGAAAAAGGTGGAGAAGAGAAAAACAACAACTATGCAAACATTTTCTAGAGATTTTTCTTCACACATTTTGGGGATAGGACTAGCATTTTAGTTTTATCATATATCAGTTGCGTGTTAGTGTCTCAGTTGCTCCAGTTGATTGGAGGGCTTCTATCAGCATGGAAGTAGGTCTCTATCCTTAATCAAATGAGGTTGCATGTGCATAGGCAAATAACAACAACAACAACAACAACCACCACCAACAACAAATTTTATTTATACCCCGCCCTCCCTGGCCAGAGCCGGGCTCAGGGCAGCTAACACCAATAAAATCACAGTAAATACATAATAGGAGAGAAGGGGGGGGGGACCAATTTAAAATACAGGTTAAAATGCAATTTAAAATGCAGCCTCATTTTAAAATAGCCAATAAATCAAGACCATAAGGGGAGGGAAACATAAGGGTCAGACCAAGTCCAAACCAAAGGCCAGGCAGAACAGCTCTGTCTTGCAGGCCCTGCGGAAAGATGTCAAGTCCCGCAGGGCCCTAGTCTCTTGTGACAGAGCGTTCCACCATGTCGGGGCCAGTGCTGAAAAGGCCTTGGCCCTAGTTGAAACCAATCTAACCTCCTTGAGGCTCAGGACCTCCAAAGTGTTGTTATTTGTGGACTTTAAGGTCCTCAGTGGGGTCCTCAGCATATAAGGAGAGGCGGTCCCATAGGTACGTGGGTCCTATGCCATGTGTCTTGCATCTTTGTGGACCAGCCAGCATCAGGTGCTCTGTGCAGAGAGCTTATGTTGTGCTGTTAGCTCACTTATTTTTCCCCACCACAATCCTTATTATCCCCACCAGTCACCTGATTTGTAGACTTCATTTGTTTTAAAAGGGCTCTTGTTTGTGCAGCTCCAGACGTGCTATAGTGAGTCCTCCCCACCACAGTTAAAATGTCTCACCCCCACAACTGTTAACTAGGATCTAAGAGAATGGGAATATCCCTTCCACGGTTTTGCTTTTGGTATCCATTTACTTATTTATGGCCACAGTTCACTTTGATAACTTACAGATACAGTAAGAATGCATAGTTTGGGAGTTCAGTAACTGGTAGAATTCTAATGGCTGAGAGTTTGCACAAAAATCACAAAATTTATTTTGTATATCATATGCAGTGTATCCCCTATTGGCGGGACCCTGTGGTGTGCTGTTAGAATTCAGCTGTACTCAGAAACAGCATGTTCCTAAAGGGTTTTCATGCATTTAGATGATGTAAGACTCCCATTTCATAGTAAGGCCAATCTCATTGGGCTAAAAGTAGACCAGGTTTTATGAATGATCAGCTAATTCCGAGCTGTAAACTATTGAATTATACATGAGCAGTACTCAAAGTCTCTCTTGTAATAGCTGAATGCAGAACCTTAAATGTAAAAACCGATGGTTTTCTAAGTGGCTTCATGGCTGATGACATTGCATTCAGGACAATGTGATAAAGATGAACACCAGGGAAATATTAGGCATAATGAAGCTGCACTTTCATAAAATGAGAGAGAAATGGTTGCACCTAATTGTTTGTGCAGGCTGATTGCATTCCCTGTGTACTTACAGGCCAATAAAGAGCTATTGCTTTGGTGCAGTGCATAAAAGCTCTCATTAGAATTAAGGATAGGTTATCCAGCCCTCACAATGCACATTAATAGAAACCCTGCTTTCTTCTTCTATTTTTAAGTCTCCATTTCATAGGCAGGAAAATAATAATTGCAATAATTTTCAAGCACAAACATTACCTTGTCTTAGCTATATGATTATAATGCCATCCTTGCTAGATCACTGATTAAATATATGCTTTGGAGTCCTGTAAATTCAGTTAGTTGTGGCCATGGATGTAAGATGACACATTAAAATTGTCCTTTTGACCTCAGAGCAATTTAGCTGTAGTGATTATGATTTCTGAAATTAGTTCTATTTCAAACTCAGTCGTGAGCATGCTACTTTGGAAAGAACAGGGAATTACAAAATCCAGACAACAAGAAAACTTGTTAACTCCTTAAGCAGCTGTAAACTCCTTAAAATGCACACTTGAAATCCCAAGAGTGGTGTTCCAGAATTGTAACTGAGCAGATTTCAATTCCAGTACAGTAGTTTCCCTCTACTATGGCAAATGGACATGTTCTTATTATTTAAAACAACTAAGATGGGGGCAAGCTTTATGGTACCCCAACTTCAAGGGCACATCCAGACCAGAACAAATTCGTTAATTCCCTCTGACATTTATGCCTTACCTCAGAAACATGCAGAAATGAATTAGAATGACTGTTGCCAGGTTGCCTCCTCAAGGGTGCAAGTTCAGCAACAATGAAATCCTCCTACTTTCAGTCAGGGCAACTATCCAAAAGGGATGAGTGCAAAAGATGTCTTGTGCATGAGTAGACAGCTGAATAGTAGGAAAAGACTACTCTTGTACCAGAAGAGCCATCAAGGCAATTTTCCCTACTAACAGAAGTCTAGTCAATAGTTGAGCCAGATACCAAATCCAAGAAGAAACCAACTTTAAAAAAATAATAATCTAGCAATGATCAAACCCAGACAAGACAATAGAAATCCATGATTGAATCTCTTCACAAATATTTTGGTGTGTTTGTGTGAGAGATCCAGATTGGGACCATGGTGTGGGAGAGAGGGTTAGGTCTCCCTGCCACCACCATTTCCCTGATAAAAATGGTTTACCCAGAACTGCTGCTTGCTGTATGTATGCAAAACTTTATTAAAAATAAACCAAGTGACAGAATTAGGAAGGTATGCATGGGGCAAAGGTAAACATATTAGTAATGGGTAAGAGAGACAGACACACACACAGACACACACACACACACACACACAGAGAGAGAGAGAGAGAGAGAGAGAGAGAGAGAGAGAGAGAGAAATAATAATACAGGAGGTGGTGAACATAAATTGAATAGAGATGGGACAGCAGAAGTCTCCTATCCAAACCAGTTGCAGAAAGCCTTAGGTTTCCACCCTGTACAGGTTTACCTGGGAGTAAGTCCCATTAAGCTAAATGAGTCTTACTTCTGAAAAGACATGAATAGGCTTGCTAGACCCAACCAGTTCTATGCATTCTGAAACTTCTCTATTACCATGCAGTAAGATGCCTCTGGAAACATTAGCTTTGTCCTCAGCATCTGATTGTGGCACCTCCAGACTCAGAGGCAGTATACCTCTGAATATCAGAAGCTCAGGGGATTGTGGTTTAACTGGGAAAGTTAGTAACCATAAATCATTCAATCTGCTATAAGGATTTATCTGCCTTCATTAAGAATAAGGTACAAACTTTTGCCCAACTTCAGTTGCTAAAAAGGGACATTGGATGACAGATCAGATGAAGCAAGGCTAACTGTGCTGTGTTCCTTACACAATTGTCGGTAAGAGTTATCTAAAAATAGGCTCTATTCTCAAAGAAATAGGTGGGGTTTTTTAAACGAGCAAGGAATTCAGATCATTATCTGGCTACTTCTCCTGTTCACTTTTCAAATGTGAATCTCTTGAGAGTCGTGGTTTGGATTAAATGAAAGCCTTTACAGTGTCATTTTGGTTAGCTATACTTCAAAATAAGTTGTCTTTTTTAAAAAAAGAGTTGGTGTCTTCTTTTTACTCCTAACCTCCTATCATTCTTCTTAATTTCAAAGCAGGCCAGTGTTTCTTTGATGTATAGCAGTGCCAACTTTCCAGCAGGGTTGGCGATGATGTGAGCTTTTCAGCAGCACTTCAGAATTCTAATGCGCAGATGTGACTCCGCTGTATACACTGGGCCTTTGAATGTAATAAATATCCCAGGGGAAAGAGCTATGAACTACACATCCGATGAGGCCAATTGGCTTTCTTTGTAGGTTTACATACATTATTTCATTTTGACTTCCAACAGGAAAAAGTACCTTCACTAGGGATGGGGAAGATCTGGCCCAGGGCCTGAATCTGGCCCGCCAGACTCTGGGCCTCTGGATTTGGGCACCTATCCAGTGGCGTAGCGTGGGGGGTGCAGGGGGGGCCGGCCGCACCGGGCACAACATCTGGGGGGTAGGGTTAGGGGGCGCAAATCCACGGGTTAGGGGGCGCAAATTACTTGCCTTGCCCCGGGTGCTGACAACCCATGCTACGCCACTGCCCCTATCCCCTGGCTGAGGCCCTCATTGGCCCTGCTCTGCACCCTCTTCAGGTGCCTTTTCCTGGCTGGAATGTGTTTTGGATCTGTAGTCATGTCTCTTGCTTGTTAGGATGGACAGATAATAATAATAATAATAATAATAATAATAATAATAATAATAATAATAATAATAATTTATTATTTGTACCCCACCCATCTGGCTGGGTTTCCCCAGCCACTCTGGGCGGCTTCCAACAAAGATGAAAGATACACTAAAATGTCACATATTAAAAACTTCCCTGAACAGGGCTGCCTTCAGATGTCTTCTGAATGTCAGGTAGATGTTTATCGCTTTGACATCTGATGGGAGGGCGTTCCACAGGGCGGGCGCCACTACCGAGAAGGCCCTCTGCCTGGTTCCCTGTAACTTGGCCTCTCGCAGTGAGGGAACCGCCAGAGGGCCCTCGGAGCTGGACCTCAGTGTCCGGGCAGAACGATGGGGGAGGAGACGCTCCTTCATATATACTGGACCGAGGCCGTTTAGGGCTTTAAAGGTCAGCACCAACACTTTGAATTGTGCTCGGAAACGTACTGGGAGCCAATGTAGGTCTTTCAAGACCGGTGTTATATGGTCTCGGCGGCCGCCCCCAGTCACCAGTCTAGCTGCCGCATTCTGGATTAGTTGTAGTTTCTGGGTCACCTTCAAAGGTAGCCCCACGTGGAGTGCATTGCAGTAGTCCAGATGCAGTTAGAACCCCCTGACTCCTGTAGTTCTGTGAGGAAAGCTACAGTGGCAGCTGGTTACTGTCAGGGCAGAGGACAGAAAGTGAATGGATGAGAGTCAGCTTTCTCTGCTCTTCTTTCCATCCTCCTTCTGAAAACTCATTGGACACTGCACCCATTATCAAGAGGAGAAAAATTGGAGATGATATTATTATTATTATTATTATTATTATTATTATTATTATTATTACCCTTCCTCTGGTTAACAACAAAAAATTACAAAATGAGAACCCAAAATACATAATAAAAACAAGAACAAAAACGCATTTAAAAGACCATCAAATGTTAATCAGCGAAAGGCCTGGTTATAGAGAAATGTTTTTGCCTGGTGCCTAAAGATATATAATGAAGGCACCAGAGGAGCCTATCTGGGGACAACATTCCACAAACGAGGAGCCACTGCAGAAAAGGCCCATTCTCGTGTTGCCACCCTCTGGACCTCTCGTGGGGGAGGCACACACATATCTAGGAGTCATCATGAAATATCTAACACATAGCTATAATTTTTCAGTTCTGCTTATATCTAGATAGATAGACAGACTGATTGAGCACATGATTCCTTTATGAGGACTGAAATGCAGAGGTGTGCTCCTGTTTGTACAAGACATTGCGTGATCCCTTGCATAAGGTCCCAAGATAAGTGCTAGCCCAGGGTGTTGTACAAACCCTTCTGCAGGGCCTTGTTCGGTGCCACACAATTTCTTTGAGTAGCTCACGTACAACACAGAAGAGCGCCATTGGCAGAATTACTCCTATCTGTAGCTCTAATCCACTGTTTTGTATTGCCTTCTGCTGCAAATATTTTGATTTAATCGCTAGTTTGATGATTGTAATCATTTTCTCCCTGCTTTGCCTTATTTTTGAGTAGCATGTGTGAGTTTGCACTGTTGAGCAATAGAAATGTTTGTTTGTGTAGCCATACTGCCTTTCTACAAAACGTATGTATGTATTTATTTTTAAATATTTTACTTAGGCTGCTTTTCTGTGCAAATGCCCACCCAAAGCAATTAAAAACAATAAAAGAACAATTATACTGTATCGAACTGTATCAAAGCTACAGTTCAGCAGCAGCCCCCATGAAAATAAATATAAATGATATATAAATAAGTGATGCTCACTCTAGAATCCCTCTGGATATTAAATTGTAGATAGCGCTCTTCAGATGAAGGCTATGACATTCTGGATGGGAATCAGCATATTGGTGCATAACTAGTATGTTAATGGGTACAGGTGGCACATTTCTGTGTTTGATGGTATGACCCTTTCCCCTCTTAAGTTGGGCACAAACAGAAACAGATGCACACGTGTGTCCCACCCACCCACACCGCATTTTACATTGTATGCATGTCTGTTCTCTCACCGTGCAGAGAAGATGCCTGGCTTAATGAGTGTGCGAAACCATTGCAATTAATTGCTATGCTAAGTCACACCAGTGGCCCATTCTATGCAGTGCTCTGTCTCGGGTGAATATCCAGTGAAAGGAAAGTGCTTAAAGGGAACTGCAAGGAAAATCTGCCTTGTAAAGTATGAATTAGTTCCCATGGCTACCTTTGCTTCATTAGTTACTTGCAGAATTATTGTGGCTATAGTGCACATAATTGTCTCCCTAAAAAGCTTTTCTGCATACATTTTGCAGGCTTATTCTACCAGTGTAAGCATAAGGCACTTTTGTGCCAATTTAATTCTTTGTTGCCAGTTCTTAAGTGCCAATTTCTAGTGTGCAGAAATTCAACATTAACATTTTTTAATTTACTTTAGATAGTATGTGAGAAATAATAAAGTTGCGTGGTCACAGGAAAGTAAAATGCATGATGCAAATTAATGCTAATAGCCAAGGAGGGAATTAGGCAATGTTTGCCCAGTTCTGATTTGCTCCCCCCCCATCCCCATTTGTGATCATCTTTGCAAGAGACATTATTAAAATATTGACATTTTGAAATAGTAGCCAATTCTGCCTAGTGCTCTGCAGTTTCTGTCTCCGGTAGTTAATTTTGAACCACACAGAACAGGAAGCATGTAAACCATTATGCAAAGAAATTGAAATATTACAGCTTATATCAGTTCAAAAATGATTTTTATAGGGCTGGCAAATAAGTAAACACAAGCACAACATTTTGTACATGCAAGCATAAAATCAGAAGCTGAAATGCATATAATTCTATTTTGTTTTGATTTTCTGTCACTATAGCAAGCTTTTTTCTCAAAGGTACCTTTACATTTTGGTTCTGAGTTTGGTTTGGAGGATTGTCGGAACGCAGCCAGTCCTTGTTTCATGTCGTTCCATATTGTGGTCTTTTAAGCAGCTATGTGGGTAGGGCTAGCCTTCCATATCCAGTGGCTGTGCAGGCAGGTGACACACTCAATCCATTCCTCCCCAGCCTACAGCCAAAGCAGCTTCTGTCTTTGCCTACCATGAACCTGGAACCTCCAAATGTCAGGCAGGAAGCAGTGATAATTCCACATGCCTCTTCCTCATGCCAAGAAAAAAAAGCATGGGCAGCCATTTCCTACCACTGCCTGCCTCTTATCCAGGGTCTCCTGCAGCCCACGCAGGATGTGACCAATCTCTATTGGTTACAGTGGTAGTTTTAGGCCACTTGAGGTGCCATTCTAAAGGCAAGTGCTCTGTGAAAGGACTTCCTATAACATTGCTCTTTCAGTACTCTTCTAGATAACAGTTTTCATGCTAACTGATCTAGAGCCAGACCCCTGGAAGCAACAGGAAGCAAGCACTCTTTTGTACGAAAACTACGTTTCTTATTTAAATATACCTAAAGATGGCTGCCAGGTTTGACTTCTTAGGTATGCCGTGGTCAAAGGTTGAAAAACACATGTTGTCTCTGGATAGTGACACTGTTGTTTGACTTTTTCTGCTTGATAGGAATTGATGGTCCGGCCGCTTTTCAAGATGATGTACAGGAAGTAGGGAGCCAAGTTCAAATACTTACTGTTGGAGAGGCTTGCCAAGATGAGGATGATGGTGAGACAATAGCTACCAGTCAACAACAAGGGACACAGGACCTTAGACTGACAATGCAGAAGAAAGGTAAGGAACCATGAAACTTGCTGATGCTGTTGGCTGTTGGTTCTACTCGGTTTGATTACAGATCACCTAATCCAATGGATTCAGGTTACAATAAAAGAGATTTCAAATAAACATCAGGAGATACTTTCTGATGGCAAGAGCTGTTTGACAATGGAATGGACTCCCTTGGAAGGTGGTGGTGTCTCCATCATTCAAGATTGGATGGCCATCTGTCATGGATGCTTTAGTTGAGATTCCTGCATTACATGTGGTTAGACCAAATGACCCTCAGGGTCCTTTCCAACTCCAGAATACTGTGATCTTTTATTTTTATTTTTACTAAAAACCAATTCATAATATGCTCCCCAAAATAGATGCCAGAGTATGGCTAGTTAATACTACTGAGATAAGGACTAACTTGGTTCTCACTGAGTCAAGATTCCAAGGTAACCCATTCCAGTGCGAAACAGCTTTGCTTTAGAAATGGGTATTACATTTCCAGTGTTTTGACCCACCTTTAGACAACAGGTTTAGGAAGGGGAGAAGATTTCCTTACTGTTTTAGAGGACCTTGCGGCTAAGATTAGTTTGAAGAAGCAGAATTCAAGGCCAGGTGGAAAAGCAGCCTAGGCTCTGCCCTTCCTTTCTGAGGCCAAGGCCTAAATGATAGAAGTGTGGGGAGCAGAGTACTAAAAAAAATGAGGTTGGTTGTGGGAAGGTGAGGGTTTACCTACTTTTCAAATAGGCGGGTCTTCAGCTTGTTTTTCAATAAAATAGCATCCTATTTCCCATCCTATTTTCACAGTGTATCATAATTTGCTCCCCCCCCCCCGAAGTCAAATCTGGGTTTATTATAACTCAGATGCGCTGTATTTTTTATTTTATTTTTTAATGAGTTGGTGTTTTCACTTATTACTTCTTGCTATGCGTTTTCTTGGAGCAAGCCAGTAATCCTGTTAAAATTGACACACTTAGGACCTACTGTGATAAGTTTGTAGGAAAGTGTTACATGAAAACACGAGAGCTTAGCTGCCTCACTTCTCAACGTCAGTGGATAGCGCCGTTTCGTACATAGGACTGAGGCTTAGCTGTGTGACTGTCTTCCCTCTCCCGTGGTGGTGGATTATATTATGTCCTAGAAGGATCAAGCAGCGAGTTTTAATGACTAGGGGACTTGGCATATTTCTATTAAGGAGCATGGCTTGCCAGTCTGATATCCAAGTAAGGCCTTTGAAAGCCAACTAGACTCCCTTGTGGATACTGAGAATTTGTGCAACTCTTTCACTGTATTCCTCCACACCCCTGTCAGTTTAATATTATTGAAAAGCTATAAACAACAGAAGGGGATTACTAAAATACTGTGCAGAAAGCTTGCAACTATTTCTTCACTTGCTTTGCTCCGGTTTGAACTTATCAAATTCTTTGGTGGCAGCATCAGTTAATATTTAGCTCACATAACAAATGCTTGTTTGTTCCCTGTGTGGCATCCAGAAAATGTCCCCTCCCCCACAAACTTGCACTTCCTGAAAATATAAAAATGTACAGGAAATACAAGGCCTGCAAAGAATGTCAACTGTTTTGTTTGATACTCTAATCTGAATATGCCACCAGCAGCTTTAGTTACTGGGAAATATTCTGCCATTTAGATTTCAATTTTCCTTGTTGGTGAACAGAGTCAAAAGGACAGTACAACTGTTTCTTACATTATAGCAAGCATTCTGTTTCTGGGATACTGTCAGTACCGGTTATGTCACTGTAACAATATGAAAATTAGCAGCCTACGGTAGTCCTTAAGCAGCATTAACAGCAATGAATTGATAGGCAGAAGCCACATTGCAACCATTCTGCAGTTTAAAGACCTTGTATACTTGGCACATCTTCTGTTCTGAGAGGGTAAAACACAAGTCTTTAAGATAATTTCCCCCAACCTGGTGCCGCCCCCCCGTGTTTTGGACTACATATTTCCTCATATCTG
Organism: Podarcis cretensis; assembly: GCF_951804945.1. NCBI lineage: Eukaryota > Metazoa > Chordata > Lepidosauria > Squamata > Lacertidae > Podarcis > Podarcis cretensis. The sequence goes on along the minus strand of NC_137170.1, from coordinate 72,309,579 downwards.
CCTTCTTGACCACTTTGACCTGCCGAACTGGCATTGGTGGTGCCACTTGGAGGCTTTGTACAATCAAGCAGTAAATAAATGTTAATAAATAAATAAGGCGCCCATCAGCTCCACCCAACACAGTCGTGCTGGGAGATGTATTCCAAAACATCTGGAGGGCACCAGGTTGGGGAAGACTGCTCTAACATCTTCCATGGGTGTGACCCTTATCATTTTTTTGTCATGTACTTGCATCTCCATTTACATATGAAATATAGGATGGTGATGCTATGGAGTATGGGCATAAGAATTGTCCTGCCCTGACCCATGGTTTGGATAAATGTTCTGCTTAAATCAGCCTTCTGTCTATTTGTTAATGTGCAGAAAGATGCTGTAAAAGGGAAAGAAGATAGTTTCCTGCTGCAAAGGACTTTAATGGAAAACAAATGAACAGCTTCTCTTGTTATTCTGTATTAATGTTTATTTGTTGCATTACATGTGTTTCAGATTGCTATACGACAAATAAAAATGATAAATAGTAACAATAAAAAGAAAGTTTCCATATTCTGTTGTAAACACCAGAATCCAGTCACCAGAAGTATGCCGTCTCTGAAAATCAGAGAATTATCATAGCAATTGAGATGTATATTCAAACTGAATATTATAAAAGCCTTTTTTAAATCTGTAAATGTGATGGATGTCCTGTAGGCATTTCAAGTAGCATGAATTTTGATGAAGAGGAAGACGAGGAGGATGAAGACAGCTCAAGTTCATCACAGTTGAATAGTAATACACGACCAGGTTCTGCAACAAGCAAGAAATCAAATAAGGTGAGAACTCTGATATGGTGAGGCCAGGTCATGGTTCAAACATTTGTCAAGAGTCATCTAGTGCAATTGCTAGAAACAGTAGTATTCTTCAGACTATAGTGAAAAGATCCCATACTTCCACTGGGCTGTTGGCTCTCCTGCCCAGCCCGTTTATGGAAGCAAACTTAGCGTTTGTCATATGACAAGAGTGATGAGCACAAACAACATAACAAATATTATGCAATATTGTGGTGGGTAAACATTACTTGTGAGACTTGGAGGATATGCTGTAAAGTCACCTGTCCCATATAGACTGCTCCTGATCATAAGCTGTTGTGTGGCAAACAGATCAAACGGTTAGCTATTGCTGACTAATGCCGCACGTTTCCCACTTTCTCCCCTCCCTTAGTAGCAGTGTAGAGTGACTTTCCTAATTACGGCTGAAGGCACAGGGCCAATGAGAAACTGCGTCAGAGCTATTCTGCCTGGCTGGCTGCCCTCATCAAACTTCTGAGTGGCAGTGCAATCCTAACTACATATAGTCAGGAAGAAGTCCTGCTGAGTACATTGAATATTAACATTTCATCAGAGCTTGCTCACAGGTTGATAGGCTCAGGATTGCAGCGTACACTGGCACCTGGGTTACATCAACCATTTGGAAACCCCAGTTTCCCCAATGTTGTCAATTCAGCACATGGTCTTTGATACATGTGATGTTTGTGGTCCCTTCCAACTCTACAATTCTATGGTTCCATGGTTCAGTGAGGACATATTGCCCCGCATTCTGGCTTTTGCCCAGTTCAGGTGCATCCCCTTTTCCAATGCAGACCCTGCAGGGCCACACTTCTGCTTTTGCTTGCCTTTAGAATGATTGGATCCTGCTGTCTTTTTTCTTTTTAAATGACAAAGTAATAATCACAAATAAAAAATAAAATAAAAATGTGCTCCCCACCACTGAGACCATTCCATTGCAACTATCCAACCTCCCAAAATTTCAATACCTCTTGCGATAGTTTGACCCCTTTCCATTTTAACAGTACAAATTCTACAAACACCTTGCATATCTCCTCAAAATCATTTCTCCTGTATATTCCCCATCTTACCTTAATGGCACATGTTAATTTATCATTCCTAGCTATATCCCATACCTCTTTATACCATTCTTCCATTTTACATTCTGCTTGGCCCTTCCATTTCCTAGCTATAATAATTCGTGCAGCTGTCAATAAATTTGTGAGCAAATTTGTGTCTGTCTTTTAAGCACATGGTCGCTTTTCTTCCTCTCCTAGGAGTCAGCCTCCGGGCCTAGCCCTTCGACAAACAACCCAGTCATAGACGTAGATGACCTGGAGGTGTTTGCTGTGAGACCTGCTCCTCAGGGGGTTACTGTCAAATGCCGAATCACAAGGGACAAGAAGGGAATGGACCGTGGAATGTACCCTACTTACTACCTCCACCTGGAAAGGGAAGATGGGAAAAAGGTCATAAAGCAGATCTTGCTGGTTGCTCTTGCTGGTTGCATATAAAACAGCAAAAGAAAACATGCAGAAACAAGCTTGTACAAGTGGGAAAATCCCTATACCCAGAGTTTGGACCATCCATCCCCAACATATGAATTCTTAGCAAAGTTGAGAGTACATTATAACCTGCAAGCAGAGAGAAAAAATAACATAACAATATGCTTTAATCTTGTACATGCTTTCCTGGGAGTAAGTCCTATTTAATTCTGTGGGGTTACTTCTGAGTAGACCTGTATAGGATTGCTCGGTTAAGAGACCAAACTCCCCTATGTTCTCTGCATTATTTATAATTAGGAATAGTATATATGATTATTGAATAACCACTTGAATGTTAACATTTAATTTCTGAGCTTGGACAGGGTTTGTTTGTTCCGTTAAAATGTTTCATTCAAGTATTTCCCCAGTGCTAAGTGTCATAAGACACACTCTTAAACATGGAAATTTATTGCTTTATTAACTGTATACAAACAGAGACGTTTAGATGCTGTGTCTCATTAGGACATTCCTAGTGAGGCAACCCAATCCTGAGCCATATGCAAATAATCAAAAGTAACCAAGGAGTGGAATGGGGAGCTGCCTCTTAAAACATGCTCTTCTTGCATCAGATATGGATGGTAAACATTTTAGGGTAGTTTCACACATTTCTAATTGCCATGTGGTGGCCATTGAGTATCAGTTCCAAGAGTCCATGCAGCTGACTTGACGTCTGAAATCAGCTTCCTATCGTAGATGGTCAAATTGTACAGAAGTACATGAAGTGTAATCCTATACATATTTATTCAGAAGTAAATTACACTGAAATCAATAGGACTTCGTCCCAGAGAAGGGTCCATAAGATGCAGCCGTAGGTCAACTCATTAGACCTCAGGGAAGTGCAACCCTGGTTTGGGATATTTAACATGCCATCCTGCCGGTCCATGTTGAAAGCCAATGCCACATGCTACAATAGCTCCATGGAGCTGGGAGTATGCAGAAATGATTTTCAGAAAGATGTCAGAGTAGCTTGCATTCTCTTTTCTTTCTGAATGTGTTAGCAACACATGGTACCTCGAGTTACAAACGCTTTGGGTTACAATCGCTTCGGGTTACAAACTCTGCTAACCCAGAAGTAGTTACCTCGGTTGCAAACTTTGCCCCAGGATGAGAATGGAAATTGCGTAGTGCCGGCAGCGGGAGGCCCCATTAGCGAAAGCGCGACTCAGGTTAAGAATAGACCTCAAAAATTAATTAAGTCCGTAACCCGAGGTACCACTGTATTGGGAAATGGGTAATGTAATATTTACTCCCACATAGCTTCAGATAGTTGTCTTTTACTTTATACTTTGTCCTTAGAAGTCATTATGCTTGGAGTCGTCAAGTGATTAGTAGTTGGACTCTCTACCCTTCTGACCTGAACTGGCATCTGTTTTCCTTTTACTTGAAGGAAACTGTTCAAGCTCAAATTAAACATTTAACAAAGTATACTAGGTTTAATTATTTAAACCATAAATAATGGATCGAAGAAAGTAGTTTCCTCTGCTGATTTTTTTTACCCCCCCCCTTTTTTTGCTAACTTTCCCTTTGGCCTTCTACATTTTTGCTGATGATACTAAACCCCAAGAAAATTAGAGTCTGTTTTCTTTTTCTGGTGGTTCTATCAGATTCTGCCTGGAGTGTGACGTTTTGTTCCACTTTCAAATTCCTCAGGTATTTTTGTTAGCTGGAAGAAAGCGAAAGAAGAGCAAAACCTCAAATTACCTCATCTCCATTGACCCTACAGACCTGTCACGAGGAGGAGAGAGTTTCATTGGAAAGCTAAGGTAAAGGTTTAGATTTTTGAGGCAGGGACAGGGAACCTTTGGTCTTCCAGATGTTCTTAGACTCCATCAGCTCCAGCCAGCAAAGCCAGTGATAAAAGATGACAGGAGTTGGAGTCCAGTCACATCTGAAGGGCCACAGTCTCACCATCATTGTTTTTGGGCATATTCTAAGATAATCAGATAAACATTTTGGGATTCAGGATACTGGTGGTAACACTGAAAGCAAACCTTGGATATCAGTCCCTGTTTACATTCCTACCTACCACGTGTTCTTTAGCTCTTGATGGAAAGTCGCAATTGACAGCAATTCACAAAAGAATCAAGCTGTTCCTTATTTTTCATAACGGAGTCAAAAGATTTCCTGTTATTTATTTATTTACTGTCCATTCACACACTGCAGTAACTTCAGAATGCCTGTAGAATAACTTGGTTTAATTATCCCCTTACTTAATTTTAACTACTATTTTTATTTATGCAAGCTGAAGTGATTAAAGGGTGGTAAGGAAACTGGCATTCTATCCTCCCAAGAGCATTGGGAAGAAAGGGGCTAATGAGAGATAGAAGTGCCACTGTAGCAGAGTCAGGAGATGGGGAAGAGCCAAAGTAATACCCTCCCAGGAACAGTGTCGCTGCGCATCCTTCCCTTGCTGCGACCCAGTCCATCACTCCCACCTGTGTGCTCGGCTGGCCTCCTCACCCCCTACCTCTTCTCACTGGGCGAGCCACTCCTGGGCATAGTGGAGGAAGTGGTTGACTTGATCCAGGAAGACCTGAGTTCAAACCCCTTTTCAGCTATGAAGCTTGCTAGCAGCAGACACATCTCTCTCAGCCCAATATACCTCACCAGATTATAGTGAGGATAAACAGGGGAAAGCCATGTACGCTACCCAGAGCTCTTTGAAGGAGAGGGGAGATACAGGTATTAATGATAGTGGTGAGTATTAATGCTGCATGATTTGATTCAGGATAGAAGTATGTTTTTATGAAGGCTTCATAATTGGTTCACATGGGATCATATCTCTAGCCTTGATACATTTCTCTGAGATTTTGTGAAATTCATTTCAGAGTCTTATAGTAACAGTAACTCAATCTGGCATGCCTCATTGTATGCAGCCTTCAGAACCTCTGTACTCTCTGGGATTATGATATCCCAGATACACTGGAGAGAGAGAGAGAGATTCTGAGTGCTTAAGGCTCAAATGATGATAATCAATCAGTAGCAGGCAATGAAGGTAATCCATTGTTTTTCCTCTCTAATAGATCAAATCTTATGGGGACTAAGTTTACAGTGTATGATAATGGAGTAAACCCAATGAAAACAACGTTGAGCTTGGAGGCAAGTAATCTGCGCCAGGAGCTAGCTGCTATTTGCTACGTAAGTACCATTCATAAGCAAACGTTTTGCAGTAAGGTAATTAATAATCAAGCATGCAAAGCTGTATCAACCATTCAACGCATTTATGACCCACACCCATACCTAAATCAGGGACACCCATCAGGGGAAGCCAGAGGGCAGTGATGCCTTTTGCCTGGTTGGTGCTGTGCTCAGACTGTCTTCCCAGCGCATCCTCCTCACCGCTATCACACTTGCTGAAAAATAAGAGGATGTCCAATGATTCCTCTGCCGTCTTGTGTAGTTCTTTTAACTGAGGTGGTCAGATGCTTCCCCATCCAGTTCAAATGAGGAACAGTGGCATCATATCCAAGGGAGGTGCAGTGACCAAGTGCCTCTAGGAAACTATGACTACCTTTAGGAGCAGATTTTTCAGTGAGAAATGGGCACTGGCCTTGATGCTCTTAAATTAAGTCTAGGTAAATAAATTGTGCAAGAGTGGGGTTCATTTCTCTAGGTTTATTATTGGACACCTGGGCCTCTTATGCAAAAACAGATCACAGTGTAAAATCAGAGGTGGTGTAAAACCAGAGTAAATGGGACTGGTGGCTGTGTCCATTGATTGATTCTGGCCATAAGACTGAGAATATCTGCATCCATTTGCTAATGATAGTGAATGTTGTTTGCATGAGTCATTCCAACCCCAGCACAGATGTACTCGGGATTTCTTTACCCTCAAATGACCCATTTCTGCTCAAGTCCTAGACTTCCCTGGAGCAAATGTGACTTGCTGAAATGAGCATCTGATATACAAGATGCAAAATGCTCTTAGCTCACAATGATCACATGCTCCTTTGCTGTGCCTGGGTCAAGCAAACTGCTGGTTCCGCTGTGGGTCTGAGTCATCCAGCCTGCTTTGAGTTGCACAAGCAAAGCCAAAGGTTGGCAGTAGATTCACAACCAATTGCCAGACATTACAGGACTGAAGAGAAACCCTAGTCAGCGTTCAATTTATAAAATGAGAGGTGCTTGGCCTGCCTTCAAATCATTTCCAGTGCATTGGAAACCGTCACCCTTAATTCTAAATGAATAGGACCTGGGTGAAAGAAAGACTCTCTCTGCAAATGATCAAAGTTCTTTCATAAGTTATTAGGTTCAGACCTGATATTTAAAATGGACTCTCAAGGCAAAGGCTTGCATCAGATTAAGCCCTATGCCCCCCCCCATTTACATGGTCCAAGGCACTGCACATTTAAGTGAAATCATGCATGTTTGAAACACCATTGAAAAAGTCTGCAAACACTTTGTTCTGCTCCTTTTTGTGACATTTTTGGATCACTTCCAGGTTCTGTGTGATGTGCTTGTGCACGGTTGCACATATATTGAAAGTGCTTAAATTGGGGGGGGGGGGTTTGCTGTACCTTGTGCAAGCTTCTTTGTATTAAGATCAGCAACATGCTGGAAGCAAGAAAAACTGAGAAACTCAGGAACCACTCATCACAAAAGTTTGTTTGTTTAATATATTGTATTTACACATTGCTTTCCCACCATGCTGGGATTCAAGAGGTATTTGAGTAAAGCACTTCAGATGTCTTTTAAGATCATACACTGCATGGTCATTTTGTATATTATAGCCCACATTTGGGAGCATTCTTGGCTACATATCTGTGGAAGAATGTGTGCATGGTTTTGCAGTCCACCTCACAGGATTATGCGCAAAAAAGTTGCATGAGTGGATAATCAATTCCGACAAAAAAAATTCCCATGCCTGTGTGCATAGGAGATGTCCCCAAAATGCCACATTCTATGCAAATTGCTGAATCGGATCAGAAGTGGCCCCAAAAGGCATATTCACTTAAGTCCTAGGTGTGTACATTTCCAATAGCATTTTCAAACACTCGTGACTTTAGAGAAAACCCAGGATCCTGAATAGCTTTTAAAACAAGGCAGTACTACAGAAATGGCACTGCTGCTGATTAATAAATCTACAGCTGCATCTAATGGTCACAGTTAGAACTGCAGCAAAAGAGAGAGATTCCAGCCAAGTCCTTAGAAATATAAGAATTAGTGAGAAATGGTCGGTTGCTGACCTCTTGACCACTTACGTGCAATTTAGTTTGCATAAAACTGTGACATGGACCTCAGTTATCAAGTTGGGCTGCAGTGCTCCAACCGTTTTTGTACTACTGCCGTTGAAATAAGTGTGTGCAACTGAGTACGCAGTTTTTGCAGTTGTGCACTTAACATTACTCAACTGTGATAATGGGTTAGCATTCACCTGCTTGTGTGTGCTGGGTGCCAGTAGAGCACCAGTTGCCAGCAGATGAATGAGAAGTGACAAAATTATGCAAGAGGAGATACCTCTCCATTGCCTCCCTTCCACGGTGAATTAGGAGGGGCATGTGGTCACATTAGGAGAAGCTGATGCCTACGGACTTAGTCCGACTATGCAGTCCTGTTTAAATCTTACATGTGCCATGAGCTTGATTGGTAGTAGGACAAGTGGCTACATATAGCCTCTGAGATCATCTACTGATTTTGCCTGCGACATGATGGTAGAAAAGAAGGAAACCCAAGCTGTACATAGTGGCCAAAGGAAGAATTCCTCTTCCTACTCCTGCTGCAGCCTCCTCTGTCTCACTGGGTGCAAGTTCATCCCTTTGGTCCTCCTTCATGTCCAGGCCCAAGAAACAAAAGTAGTTGGGAGCTGCGAAGGAGCAATCAGGAGGCACCAGGAAGTCTTTCACTCTGGCCAGAAGCATGGGAGCTATGTCACACTCTCTTCACCCACCCCATTCATTCTCACTGTCTCACCACTCTGAGATCACTGTAGCTTAAAGTGATTTACTGCAAGGGCCTTTGTAAGGGTTACTAAGATATGTAGGCCAAGCACTTTCAACACACGGAAGTACTGTATAAAAGTATTTATTTATTTATCATTACCTGCTCTTCACCCTAAGCTCCCTGGGTGGGTCGCAACATTAAAACACAATATTAAAAACAGTTTAGAACAACTTGCAATCATAAAAATAAGGTGGGTCCTGAAAATATACACTGTCAAAAGCCACTTGTTGCGTTCTTGTTAATGATACTTGTTGTTGGGTAGTGCAGAGCTGTAGCCGGTGCTGAAGTGTCTGCACATTTTTAAACTTTAAAGTATGTTTTATGAAGAGCCTACATTTTCCCTTTCCCCGTGAACTTACAAGGTAAAATTGAATATTGGCCAACAGTGGGGTGGCTTTGTAGCAACACCTTTGTAAGCTAATTACTGTTTTATCATCAGTGATATTTGTTTGGAAAGACTGACTTCCAAAGGAAAGATGTGTGGTATTCAAAACGCTTCTCCTATTCATTTCAAAACAGGAAACAAATGTTTTGGGGTTTAAAGGTCCTCGTAAGATGAGTGTCATCATACCAGGGATGAATATGGACCATGAGAGAGTTTCCATCAGGCCACGCAATGTAAGTCACTCTTCTCAGTAAAACTAGCTCACCTGCAATGACTGTGGGCACATTTGTTTAAGCTAAGGGTTTGCCAGCCTCTTCATAATGAGTCTCAAGTGTGTGTGGGAGGGTGTATACTAAGACAAGTTGTTGTTGATGATGATACATTTAAATATCTAAAATAAAAGTAAATGTCACAGGCTGTGGAGGAGGGATACTGGAGATACAAAAAACCTAGCTGCCATAAAGCAGTGATAGAACAGATGCTTTTCATGCCAAAGGTTCCACATTCAATCACTGGCATTTCCAGATTAGGAGAGATCATTGAACAGAGAGAATACTGAGCTCAAAGTTCTGTCTTAGTACGGTGTGCTAGGTTCCTAATCTGAGTTTCACAGATTACTGCAGGTGAGATTTACCCAAGGTGCTGGTCAATAATATTCTCATGGCTGCAGCTGCCTATGCCAATTTCTTCTTCTAAGTTCCATGTGTAGAAGCAGACATGTTTAGCTCATCTCCAGAGGCAACTACATTCAACTAACTTCTACTCATAGTAGACTCACTGAAATTAAGAAGCATGACTAATCTAGGTCCATTAATTTCAGTGAGTCTACAGTTGAGTGGAAGCTAGTTGACAACAACACTCGGTGCAAGGAATTCAAGGAACTTAAGTGTTGTCATGGACTTTTAACCCCGTGAGCATTGCAAAAAGCTGCTTTCACTGTGGTATGGTAAAATTCAGTGCACAGAGCTCTGTGCTCGCTGTCAGGGTTGCCACTCTTCTGCGCACGGTACTGGTGGCTTCTCACATCTGCATACATAAAAGCTGTCATGCTTGCTGAAGTTGTGAGAATGGGTCATTAACAAGGAGCCTGTGAATGATAGGTGAATTTTCTTTTTTAGCAAATACAGTCTGCACAAGATACTAGTGGCTACAGCTCTGCATACAGAGAAGCTGTCATGTTAGCTTAAATCATGTATCTCAGGAGTTTCCCCGATTCATATTTAATATATGAAATCTTTAAATAAAAAAGCCACTTGTCTCCCTGTCATGGTCTTCCATCTCATCACCAATAAAGGAGACACTTGGAGAATAATTTTGGCACCTGACCTTGAAGTGTGGGCAGACAGATATGGGGGCTGCATGTAAAGACTGTTTTTTGAGAGAGTGATGGCATGGGGGTGGGCACATTCTGATGTTGCATAAACCAAAAGTAAAAAGTGGGCTTTTGCTAAAATGATGTCTTTTCCTTGGCTTTCATAGGAGCATGAAACTCTCCTTGCAAGGTGGCAGAATAAAAACACAGAAAGTGTCATTGAGCTGCACAACAAAACTCCAGTCTGGAACGATGACACCCAGTCTTACGTTTTAAATTTCCATGGTCGCGTGACACAGGCCTCAGTGAAAAATTTTCAAATTATTCACGATAATGATCGTAAGTACAGCTGCTATAGCAAAACTGCCTGGAAATGCTGTTTATTTGTCTGAAATCTGATAAACAGAGGGAGAGGGAGAGAGATTCTGTTTTTGATACACTTTGCTCAGTGTCCAGTCCCCTAACCGTTCTGTGGATATAAAGGCTTGACACAGAAGATGAGGAAGTAGAGCAGCCTGGTCTAACCTGGTGCTTTCTAGATGTCTTAGGGTACAGCTCATACCATCCCTCACCATTGGCCACGCTGGCAGGGGTTGACAGGAGGTATAGTCCTAAACATCTCAAGGCTACTAGACTGGGGATGGCTGAACTATTGATAACTAGTTCACAGAATTAACCAACACCGAGCAATTTGACTTCACCATGGAACTTAGTCTGAGCATGTACTAGTTTTTGAGAAAGTTGGAAGGTTTTATGTTGGGGGGGGGTATAGCTTTTGGTAGTGTACACATTCATTTGCTATTGTCACTGTTGCCGCTAGTTAAATAGGTTTTGCAGGTTGCTTTTTTTTTAAATATGGCCACCAAAAGTGATGAAACCTGAAACAGAGGTAGTGGAATGAACATGCGCACCATGGGGATCAAGGCCTTTGCTACACTGTGATGTGCCCCACAGTTTATGGGGAGAGGAGACTTACACCCCTTAACATTTGCCTGGCTGGCAAGGATTAACAGTGAAGGCAGATAGGGCCCCAGCAAAGGGTGTTGGGAAAGGCTACTATAGAGTGAGTTCAGTCAGGGTAGCAGGCTGGGGAGCTGAGGTGGGGGCAGGGGAGAAGGATGCTTTGCCCCGTCTCTTCCTGATTGCTGCAGCTGCCTTCCGCTTCTCTATTCATCTCATCTGCATCTCTGTATCCTTTTTCTGTTTCCTGGCTCTGCCCTTTATGAGGACATCCTTGGTATGAGAGGAAGCGCCAGGCAATTCACAGCTGGCCAGCATCTCAATCATGCCCCTTTCAATTCTCTAAAGGAAACTGTCTCCCAGGCTGAATTCATTGAATCTGGGTGGTGAAAATGATTTTTCATCTTCCCCTGCTTTATATTTTGGACTGCAAGTTAGTGTGACACACACACACACTCACTCACTCAATACACAGAACCTTATATTGATGTCCTTGTACTGTGTTTCTTTACTCCCCACCCCCACCCTCTTTCAGCTGACTATATTGTGATGCAGTTTGGCCGTGTGGCAGAAGATATTTTCACTATGGACTACAACTACCCAATGTGTGCACTTCAAGCCTTTGCTATTGCCCTGTCCAGTTTTGACAGCAAGCTGGCTTGTGAGTGAACTAGCTTACATCCGAGCCTCACTACCGCCAGGACCACATGCCACCAGAAGGAGGAGGAATAAAGAGATGTTCCAGGTTTTCTCTGGTGTCATCACTGGTTTCATGTTTTAATGGGGCAGGTAACATTTGCTTTTTTGAAGGACCAACCCTTTTGCTGGAGAGAAAATATTTTAAAATTCAGGACTTTCAGGAAATATTTTTTTCCCATCTAGTCTCTATTTTTTTCTGGAAGGGGCATCAGATCTGTAAATAGAAATCGTATCTTATGTCCTCAGTTATGTGATGAAGATGTGCCATGAGGTACGGTATCATGGCTTAAAGTGAAAACACCACTGAGAGTGGTGCTTTTTCTTCTTCTTTCCTAAATCCATGATAGCTACCGCAACACAAATCTGGTTTTAGATTTAAGAAGTATTCAGAGGCTGTAAGCATACCTCAAGATCGCATTAAATTCCTTGAGAGCTTCACATCACCCACTTTAGAAACAAGACCACGGGAAAGATGCACTTTAAAAACACACACACCCAGAGATGAAGGTAGCATTTGGTCTCAAGGCCAAGACCAAACTTAATTTGTTATATTGCTTACATGGGAGGGGCCTGATGAATTTTTAGTCATGATGGGAGATGGGCGAGAGAGAAACAGGAAGCACAAATTAATGTTGCACAAGTCACTTGTAAGCGAAGTTGTCATTTTATAGACGTGTTTTAATTTAAACCTTACTTTCAAATACAAAATCATTGTTATTTTTAAAGGAGAGAAACTGCACTCTTGCAAAATTGCCATATGGATGCTAGAAATTATGTTATCTCATAAGAGCAAGTCATATTTGGGGAACTTCCTGCTGTCATCAAGAGCACGCATTCACTTTGCATGTATGATGCCTTGGGTTCAATCTGTGGCACATTCAGTAAACACAGAGTTGTGGGACCTGTGACCCTCCAGGTTTTGCTTGATTTCACCTCCCAAGCATGGCCAATGCTTGGGGATGAGGGGGTTTGTAGTCCAGCAACACTCAGAGGTCTGCAGGTTCCACTTTTCTGATCTTAAGATTCTGAAGAGCTGGGCTGGAAGACTTGAAGAGCTGCTGCTCATCAACATTGTCAATATTGAGCTGGCTAGATTCAGGTCAGCTCCATATGTTCCATATGGCACTCAGTTCCTTGGACGAAGACCTCTTCAGACAACTGCCTCTGTGGCAGCTGTTTAGAAGATAATGCAGCTATTGCAAAATGTTACGATTACAAAATATGTCCTGCCCTTTTGAGGACAAAATCTAGAATTACCATATGCTAAACCTACAGTGACTGATACTGTCCACGTATCTGTTTTCATAGAAAGGACTATTATGTTGCACATTGATGTGAAAATACCACCTACCGAGACTGAGCCAGTTTGCTGTGCAAGTGTATTTTAGGTTACACGCAAAAGTGAACATGAAAATTTGTGGCGGACATGCAAATTTATTTTTTAAAGTGTCCCAGTTTTAAATATATACTATGCTGCCTTTTAATTACTAGATCAAAATGTTTCAGAAGAGTACAGGCTGTTGAATATCCTAATTTCTTGTTGTCAGAGCTGCCTCCAGGTCCCAGCTCACAGAGGACCAACGCTAGGCTGTAGTTATGTACAAAAGTCTTTATTGAGATTCAGTCTCCATTTTAAAGCCGCAGCGTGCAGCTCTACGTCCCGACCTTAGACCGGCGAAGTCCTGTCTGAGTCTCCTCCCCCTCCACACCAGTTTAAGACTCTCGCTTTGGTCCACCTCTTCCTAAATTCCTTTCTCCTCTGGGCCCTCCTGCCCGCTAGGGTCTCATCCTTCCTGGACTCCTCTGACGCTGACCCTGACGATTCTTGCCCCTCCTTCCGGCGGGCTTTAGGACCTGGTTCCCTATCCGGGCTACCTTCTGTGCCGCTCGCCTGTACCTTTGAACTTGGCGCGCGCGCCCAGCCTGCAACTTTCCTCTTAACCGTTAACTCGCTCTCTGATGGAGGCGTGGTCCACCCTGACTCATCTTCTCTCGCTGGTGGTGCATGTGTGGGCTCTGACGCCTGGAACTCCTCCCCCCCACTACGCTCTGGTGGGGAAGCTGGTCCTGATTTGCAACTGCTGCTCTGGGAGTCCCCGCTGGCCCCTTGCTTCTGGGGTGTCCCCCTTGGGTCGCCCCTTGTCCTGCCCATCGGCGCCCCCTTCTGTGAATCTTCCGATTCGCTGGAGAGGCTCATGGAATCTATCGAGCTGCTGTCATATTCTCCTACGCTGCCCTCGGATTGCTCCCCCTCGCTTTCCATCTCCTCTCCTCCCTGCGCTCCCGCTGAGTCCCTGACACTTGTATTTTAAGTTCAGAAAAAGGTACTACAAATTGAGCTGAAAGGATGGTTTGTCACTTTGGTCCAGATTCAGAGGGAGAATGCAGTAAGGCAAAGCATACAGCTTGGGAGAAACCAAGGTGCCATGCGAGTTGTAGGAAGACACTCTTTCTTGGCCATATCAAGAGAAGGCTGGGAATAAACAGCTTCACCACCAGTACCATACAAGGGTTACCGGGATTCACTTTGGATGTATGCCATTGTGTAGTGGGCAAGATATACTTCAAAATCTCCCCTCCATGCCCCAAGATGTGGAGAAACCCTAATATAATGACAGTTCACACAGCATAAGGATTCACCCAACCCAGTGAATTTCCATTTTCTGTGGGATGATAGACGATTATGAGAGTGGTGAAATACTTTCATGTGGCCATGCAATATGCAAGGAAAGAGATTTATGGGATCTCAGATTATGGATTAGCTAAAAACCCACTGCAAAACTCTGCCAATGAACTCTACATAAAATCTGATAGAAGAGCTTTATGGCAGAATCCAAAAGAGCCTTATTCAACATTATTTTTTTTATTATAAATATTTATATGCCATTCTTCACCATATTTAGGATTTCAGGAGCAATTGTTTCATGATGCATATACAATAATAAAACAGTTAAAAATTGCAATGTTAGAATGCCTAGGTGAAGAATAACACATTTACCTGGCGCCAAAGACTGCAACATAGTTGTCAAGCTAGCCTTTTTTTTAAAGAGAGGACATGGCATGAGAGAGGAAAAACTGCTGGGGAAAAAGCCTTTCTTTTGTTTGTTTTTTTATTTACATGTATTTATAAACCACTTAATATTTAGAAAAAATCCAAAGTGGCATACATAATTTTTTAAAAATACAACCTAATTTCAAAAATCCTCATTGACCAGTGAAATAAAATAACTTCTAATGTTGCTTGTTGGCATCAGTTGTTTAAATAGCATACCTTCACTAATCTTAAAGCAAGAGCAGATTGATATTAGAAGAATTAGACTTAGGTTGATTTCTGTGGACCTGTTCTCCGAGAAAGTGTTGCAGCCTCAGAAACGTGACCATCAGCCCACCAGACATTTCTTCCAATTTACCAAATATTTGTATGATAAGAAAATAAGATCCAAGGACGCGGCTGTGATGAGAGTTTGTATCCATCTGGACTGTGTGATTTTAGATATTCAGATAATTATGTTCTGTGTATTTGCCCCCCCGGAGGAGGTAGATTTTTACAAAGAAGGGAGCAAGTGGATTTCCTTGTTCAAGTGTGCATTGGAATTATTGTTGCTTTTTAATGCCTTTATTTCATAGATTCTTTCAGCAAGGCAAAGGGGCCTCAGAGTGGGATTATCAGTAGCAATTCTTTCCAAAGTGGGTAGCTGGGAAGACTTGAGTGAGAGTTTGTTCAAGTTATCAAAATATTCTAAACAGGGAGAATTGTTGCTCTCTTTTCCCACCATCAGTCATTACAGAAAAAGACATGCATTAAGCACCAAAGAGTTTCAGGTTTTAGATTACTAGAGATTTGGATTCAGGGGCACCTTATCAAAGTGCATGCGAGGGAAGCAAGATTCACAGCAGCAAATTAGGCTTTTTAAAGAATTCCCCCGTGGCTGGAAACCAAAACAACTGTGAAGAGTTTACTTACTCTGCCAAACCTTTATTAGGCATTACAATTCTAGGCCATCATAAAACATCCATATATAAAATTTTAAAATATATACCAATAAACAGCCATGCAAAATATATAATAATGAGGATTTTCATTGGGATTTCTTCCTGCTAAATAGTGCCATTCACCACTCGAAGACATACTGTTGACAAAAACTCAGCCACCCTTGCAGTTACGTCCAGGTTGATGTCAGACAGATAGAATCTGATATTTTCATTGTGCCATGATGTTAAACTACCCAAAAAAGGGGATAGCACACATTTTATGTAACTGGTTGTACAATGGACAGTAGAAAAGAATTTGTTCTACCGTGTCGGGAACATTCAAAGAACATCCACAGTGTCTGTCATTTCTGGGGAACTTTCAAGAGCAAGGCCTTAAGTGCAGTAACCAAATAGTCTAATGGAAATAATCATCATAAAGGATAGCGCTTTGGAGAAAAAGGTGTTTCGATTGGCGAAAGAATCTACATCTCTGTGTTTTAAAGCACCCTTGTTCGTTAGGAGGACTTGAATAGGTCAAGTGTTTGGGCAGCTGGGCTGGGCAAGATGGTTTATAAAGTTATGCATTGAATGGGGGGGGGGGAAGTGGATGCCTCCCCACATTACCAGAACTTAGGGGTCAGCCAGTGAAATTGGTCACGAAGCTATTTGTTCATGATTGTGCATGATTAATAAATGGAATGTTCTGCCATAAGGTGAAGCTTTGGGCACCAGCATGGCACTTTCAGAAAGGAGCAGACATTCTTGGGCTATTAAACACCATAGCTAAAAGGGTATCCAGGTTTAGATGCAGAATGTTACTGAATTGGGGGGTTTTTTTGGGGGGGGGGAGGGTACCGGTTACTTAAGTTCTCAAAGGGGGTGAACCGCTTCCAGGGCTCCCTCCTTCCTGGAAGTTTGACTCTGCTCCAAAAAGCGTTGCTCTAATCCCAGGTGTGTGGAGAGTGGCTGTAGTTTCTCAGTGAAGAGGAAAACAACTTGGTATGCACTCAGGTGGAGTACTGAGGCTGACATTTGGCCCTAGCACCTCTCTCAAATGCCAGCCTCAGTGCTCTACCTGAGTGCAAAGCTAAGTTGTTTTCCTCCTCACTGAGAAACTACAGCCACTCTCCACATACCTGGGATTAGAACAACACTTTTTGGAGCAGAGCATACTAAATGGTAACCATGTTCACAAAGAAAATCAGGATTTATTTTTTATATATATATATACAGGGTGAATCTTTTAAAAGAGGCCCTGTGGAGCATGTGTACTCTGTATCCACAGGCCTCTTTTAAAGGACCCACCCTGTATAATACACACACACACACACACACACTTAAGATATAATATATATATATATATATATATATATATATATATATATATATATATCTTTATATATATACACACACACACACAGTGGTGCCCCGCAAGACGAATGCCTCGCAAGACGAAAAACCCGCTAGACGAAAGGGTTTTCCGTTTTTCGAGGCGCTTCGCAAGACGAATTTCCCTATGGGCTTGCTTTGCAAGACGAAAATGTCTTGCGAGTCTTACGAGTTTTTTCTATCCCCCCCCCCTTTTTCTAAGCCGCTAATAGCCGCTAAGCTGCTAAGCCGCTAATAGGGATGCTTCGCAAGACGAAAAAACCGCTAGACGAAGAGACTCGCGGAACGGACTATTTTCGTCTTGCGAGGCACCACTGTATATTGAATGCTGACTGACTGCTTTTCTAACAAAAGCACCTAAGGCCACAACAAAACCCATATTTCATGCATGTAGCTGGTGTACAGCATCATTCAAGACACAAATGCAATCCTCTGAATATGGAGAAAATGCAATATCCTGCCCATATAAGAACATACCTGTTCTCCGCACAGTGTTATTCTTAGAAATGGCATTATTCTAGCAGCAGAGAAATATCAAGGTGATTGTTGTGTAAATGCCAGAGAAATAAAGGATTAGGGTGAGCAAGGCTCTGTCGCTCATGCAGAATGAAAATGAAAGGCAAATAAACTAAAGCCGACTTATAAAACACTCTAGAAAGTATATTCTATTTCTGCCCCACCTATATTGCGCCAAGGGCTGACATTACTAAAAGTTACGCTGCAACTGCTTGCCTATCCAGAGGCTGCCACCCTAATTATACAAGGGAGTAGGCATGGGGTGCCACTCTTGGCATAGTTGGTTTTCTTCTACAAATCTGACTTATAGGCTACTGAGTTGTGTCCGGTTTCAATCACCTCCAAAAGAAAAGAGGCACTAGTTGAAGGCACTTACATAATACAAACCTAACCATGTTTACACAGAAACAGGTCCCTGCATGTTCATTTGACTTGCATTATTCCGACAGAGTAAAAACTGCAGAAGGCCCAACATATTTGATAGTCCATTTGAGAATTAGGTTGCCCTGCACACAGATCCTAGGCACACTTACTGAAAGGTTCATTCCCACTTGGTTCAATGGCCAAATAGGTGTGCACAGCGTTACAAACTAAAGCAGTCATCTTTGTTAGCAAAGGAAAATAGATTCCATAGCTCACTTTTATGCACATCCCTATCCCTGTGGGGACCCAAGCCTTAGGCTGTAGGTGGACTCCTGTGGGGGTAAAGAAATAAAAGTTCACCTCCTTTTCTGCTATAATTCCTTCTCCAACCCCTCCTGGTTTAACTTTTCACATTCTTCTTTGGAAGCAGCATTCTGTGGAATCGGAAGTAAATGCTAAGTGTCTCTTAAGATGATGCTTGCAATCTGCATTTTTAATAATAATAATAATATTTTTTAATTTATACCCTGCCCAGCTGACTGGGTTGCCCCAGACACTCTGGGTGGCTTCCAAAACATATAAAAATATAATAAAACATCAAACATTAATAGTAACAATCTGATTTGATATAAAAAATGTCACAGTGACCTTAAAACAAACAACTTATATCAAATAAAGCAATATTGAATAAGCCATTAAGATCTAATAGTAAACAGTAAAATTAAACAGCAGCAAATAATAATTAAACAGTTTACATTTATCAATTATTACAACAACAACAACAACAATAATAATAATAAATTTTATTTATATCCCGCCCTCCCCAGCCGAAGCCGGGCTCAGGGCGGCTAACAACAATAAAACAGTACAAAAGTACAACACAAACAACACTCTAAAATCATTCATTATAAAATTAATAAAATTAAAAAAGAATTACTAATCTATAATCAATAAAAATAACAGCGAACCACAATGCATAAAAATACCACAAAAGCATATACAGTGGTACCTCGGGTTAAGTACTTAATTCGTTCTGGAGGTCTGTTCTTAACCTGAAACTGTTCTTAACCTGAAGCACCACTTTAGCTAATGGGGCCTCCTGCTGCCACTGCACCGCCAGAGCCTGATTTCTGTTCTTATCCTGAAGCAAAGTTCTTAACCTGAAGCACTATTTCTGGGTTAGAGGAGTCTGTAACCTGAAGCGTATGTAACCTGAAGCGTATGTAACCCGAGGTACCACTGTACTTATATTTTAAATCTTCTGTCCAGTTTATCAAGAGCACCTTTTAAATTTATGGATAACTTGCTAAAAAGAACCACACTTCTGCTCAATTAAGCTTTGCAACAGCAATTCCTCCCTGCAGGAGAGGGTGACCTCTTTGGGTAGTCTGCCCCGAGAAACTAATTTTATCCAATGGATGCCTGCCTGTGTGCTCTATTGGGGGGTGGGATTTCCCAGTGGCTAGAGCTGGCCATCCAGGTGAGGCCCTTGAGTCACTGATGGCAATGAAACAGGCCAAATGATGTCTAGAGCATGAGTGGCACAAGACCTGCTACGCAGTTGAGTGAACACAACTTAGTGCACATAATGATACGTACTATGAGATGGCGCAGGCGGTGAAGGTCTACTTGGCATCCTGGGTCGCATCCTCAAGTAGCCACCTGGTGAAACTCTTCAGAGGGATCTGCTGACATGAGCTTCAGTGACCCAGCAACAAAGTAGCTCGCCTCTCTGCAGCACACAAGGATAGTGTGGCTTTTATTGCAGATATGTAGAGGTTTGTCAGCAGATGGGTATATGGAAAGGGTTTCTAAAAGCAGAAGTTTGAAAACTAACCCTCTTAACATGTTTGTTACCAGAATGCTTTAGACGGAAGCTATGGCTGGTAGAAAACAGGTACCAGTTTGTAGTGCAGGTCTGCCCTATACTGTCCTGGATTTTACACCAGCCTGTTTCATTGCATCCCAAAACAGCAAAACCCATCAGCCCGCCTATTTAATGTGCCTTATTCATGAGACACTTCATGATTTGCTACATTTTGATACCTAGGCAGCTTTAGTGAAAGCATGAATGGGCAAAGAACAAAAAGCTGTGCACATTGACACACAGACAAATCAGTCAAGCCCCCCTGCCCCCAAATTTGGAAGATTGCATGAATGGTTGAATTATCTAGAGAGATTTCCAAACGGTCAAGAAATAACTTTGGTTATGGTTGTTTCGTTTTTGTAAACACACGGCCTTGGAGGAAAAAGCATTTGTTGACCTCCTGGGTTATTTCCCCACCATTTGAAAGCATTGGCTGCCAGCATGAAATGTACATTGGGTTTCTTTTGAAAGCAGCGTTTGAAACTTCTGCGATACCAACGTATAAATAAAAGTGCCACTATTTTAGGTAATGCAGTAATGTGGTGCAGGGAAAAGTCCTGCAAGGCAAGCATTTTAAAAGCTAGAAAGCTCATTGTCAACAGACTCTGGACAAATGTAGCACACTAAGTGGCAGAGTGCATTCTCTGTCCCTAAAACAACTTGCAAAGAGATTTGGGTTACATGGGTGTGCCTTGAGGCTGTACAACAAAATGTAATTTTGGTGATAATTTGGTATGAAATAAAAGAAACACAAATGTTTGGAGGGCTAGGGCCAATTATTTATCCATTGTAATATGCATTATATATACTTAGCCAAATTCAAAACCTTTAACGCTAAGGACTGCTTTGTGATATTGTGAAAGAATAAGGAGGCTGCTATCCTGTTTGCTCAGTTAGGCCCCTCCAACACAAACAGTCCTGTGACAATATCTAAAGATTTATGTTTGCACAGGAAAATGACTTGGTAAGATGTCTTCAGCAACTGATCAGATCACATCATTGATCTCCCACTAACCTTTCTAGTTCTGTCCTTACTTGGGCATTTAGGAGAGACTGGCTGGAAGTTAATCCATGAATAATCTACCTGCAGCACAGGTAGCATCTAAATTAGGACTCATGGGAGAAACATCACATTAACTTTTCTACCAGGGCAAGCTGTAGGTTTGAGAGGGCCTGGAATTCCTCATTTTTGTGTGTGATTACTTGGTGGCACCTGAGGGTATCAGCAGCACTCTGATATGCTGGATCTAGCTGCTATTGGCATTGTGCCCCCCAACCAATGCTTATATGGGGGAATTAAATGGTGACCCACCTGTGTGGTGCTGGTTGGAGCTCTGGACCAGGAAACAAAGAAGGTGGTCCAGGGCAGGCACCAGCAAGTGGGTCCTGCTATGGATCAAGTGTCCTGACAGTTGCCCATTAATGCCAAGGGGGTGGAGCCAGCCCTGAGTTTTACCTCCAGCTAGGAACCCACAATCAAGCCTGGTGACTTGCCAACCTTAAATCTGGTGATATTCTCTGCCTTCTCCAGAGCGTGAACCTGGCCAAAGACTCTCTTGGATTTTGCTCAGAAAGCAGCAAGCTGTATCGCAGCTTATCAAGCTTCTCTGAAGCTCAGCATGGCTGGGGTGAGCCCCTGCAGGACAGGGGTCCGGCCTCTACAGCAAACACTGGCTGTCCCTGTTCAGAGAGAAGGGAAGTGTCAGTGGCAAGCACATTTTTCAACTGGTGACCAAGGCCAGCCAAAATGTGTGGACTCCTGACCCCAGCCTCCCACTAACTTCTTTGTAGAATCATCCAGCCAGCGTTTGGGGGGCGGGTGGTTCTTATAAAGAATATGGCAAAAAGTATTTCAATCTCTTTCCACTTTACTTACTTTGAACTTCCTTCAGCTTAAAAAATGTCACTGACAGCCTCAGTTTCTTGTGAGTAATTCTAACTCTCTCTCAATGCATGGGCCCTATATTTTAGAATGAGATCAACCCTAATGGGGGGGGGGGACACAGTGCAGTTTGCAAAAAACAGATTTTGCCATTCTGGTTTCTGTGAAAGGCTTATTAAAATGTAATTGTAAGGACAAAACAAGGATGTCCCAGGAAGTTGTGTCACTGAAAGTTGTACTTTTACAGTTTTTTAGACAGCCGGATCATTGTTGTCCTTTGGTTCAATGGCCAGCGAAGAATATGTGAGCCTGAATCGTGAAAAAAAACCATAAATGAGAACCAAACTGGAGACAGAATTGTGTGATGTTATTCTGAAGGATCTGTCCTGTAACTAACCAGGTGGTTGTTTGAGTATAATATATAGAGAGAGCCAGGCATACGTATTTGTATGATTAGGCCCAGATGTTCTGTTTCATCAAAGATGCGTTTTGAAACCCAGCTGACTTTTCAATTGTAAAAAAGCAGAAAACTGGAGATGCTAGGTGAACAAGGTTTGCTAGCAGTGTTGTCTCCCATGGCTAACATTTTCTAATTCATCACTGTGCCTTTCTTAAAACAAACCAATGATCATTCTAGTAGAATTTGACAATGTTCCTGTCTCAATTTGTTTTAAATTGTCTTTGGGTTTTAAACAAAATGTGGGTGGGAATGGGCTAAGAGGAATTAGGACCGAACAAATATTTAATTAGTCATATTTTTGCATAATGCTTAGAATGTGTTCTGTCCATTTGCACAAGACTGTCATGTCCTGTTGGAGCAGTCAGGCATTCTTTCGTTCGTTCGTTTCAAACTATATGGAGTTTTAGATAAATCTGAGGGGGAAATGTGCTTTTATGAAGTCAATTTTTAAAGAAACACTTTGGTATTCTGAAGCAAATGTATTTATTTATCAGTATGTGTACAACTAATTTGGTATTTTCACATAATTACATTGTGTCTGTTGTAGAGAGTACAGTACATGTCAATACAGAAAACTTGTGCAGAAAAAAAATTAAACTTGAATTTGTTTCAAAGAGGTGTGCCTTCCCCCCTCAAAAACATGCTTTTTTAAAATACGTAATCCTTACTCATTTACCATGTGGCTCCAAGATTGCTTTCTCTTCTCACTATAATTACATTCCCCTTCCTCCTTCCTGGCCCATGGGACATCTATGCATTGGACAGATATGAAAACTTTCTCAGCTGAATTTCACCATGACTGCATTCCAAGGAGGGATTCGATTGTGAAATTTCTGCAAGAAAGGTGGCTGTTCAAAATCCAGAAAGAAAAGGTGGAACCACATTCTCTGGATCTCCTGGTAGTAACTGCCACCGAAGATGGGGTAGTGCTCTTTCCAGGATGTCCACAGACCACTGAAGATCTAGTCATCAAATGTTCTCTCTGTCTATCTGCTTTCATCCACTCTTTCTTGGTAAGAATGCCACATCAGCCACCCTGGTTTGATGGCTAAGAGGTTGCATCTCACTGGCATACCCATCTCATAACCTGACTCCTCTGGTCAGGATCAGTGCTGCCCTACACAAAACATGTAGAGCACCCCTCCATCCACCTTAGCTGAGGCAGCCTTTGGTAGGAGAATGCTACAGTTCTCAGTAGCAGCAACACACTGATCCCTCCCTTGAAGGGTCTGTAAGCTCTGGTACGTCTCTATGGTGGCAGCTTCTACCAGGAAATCTCGAGGGAAGACTGTTCTACATACCATGAATGGGATTTCTGGATCTTGTAGAAACTGCCACCAGCCCCACCTGGGCTTAATCTGGCTGCCTCTTAACTACCCAGAACAAATTCTACCTATCCTCTGTAAAGTTATTCTGTTCTTCCCTCTACCAGTGAGCCTCCGTTTCAAGCAACGGTTAGTTTACTCATTGTTCTATAGTAATGTAGTTTTAGTAGCTGTCTCCACTTTGGGGCTTGTCATTAAAAAAACTGATTCCCTTCAGGGCAGGTTAGAGCCATGTATGTATTTCCTAGTTATCTGTTTTGAACTTGCAACGTTGCCAATTGGCTGCTGGAAAGGGAGCATAGCCCTCTCTATGGTAGCAGTTTCTATGAAATCCAGAAATTCCATTCATGGTAAGCTGAATGGTCTTTTCACACTCAGCATTAAAATGGGAAACGTAACTGTCTGCCATTCTTTTTGAAAGTCACATTGCTTGTTCCAGAGAACATACACATAACACACACACGAAATATATACTGGAATGTTGTCCCTCATTTTACTCAGATAAACAAATTTAAAAATAAATACGGATGCAAAAGAGAAATATGCTTACAAAATTTCCTCTGGTATTTTCCATTCACTTAGTGCTGCAAACGATTTTCAAAGCAGGTGTCTGTAATGTCCAACATGGGCCATGAAATAGAGCTGAACTGATTATCAACTTCGCTAAAGCAGATCTTTGCTAAAGGCTTGGAGAACTGGAATGACCCAAGTCCCTTATTCCTGGAACAGAAACTTATAATACAGAAGCATTTCTGCTGACCCGGCATATCTGACATTTCAGCCCCTAGTTATTAAAGCAGGACAGTTGCCAAAAGGCAGGCTTTCTAGCAGCAGAAGCCACAAACGTAAGACAACATACACATACAATCTTTCTTGGTGCAGAATAGGTAGGCAGCAATGAAAACCCAACCAAAATTAACCCTCCCTACATCCCTCCCATTTTAAAAGCGCAGCTGTTGACATTCTCCATGTACCCTACAATATAACCACACTTTGAATTAGCCATAATGGCTCTATGGAGTCACCTTCTTGAGAAGTTCCTAGCAATCTACTGGATAGTTACATCTGCATGATGTTCCAATGGACGGTCTGCCTCCTATACATGGGACAGGAGTCATCTAATGAGCTTTCACTTGCACAGCAGGGCCTTCTCCCCTCTCCTTCCCCTGCACTCCTTGAAACTGGCTTCTTGTGAGAATCCCCAGAACAGCTCATGGGGAAGGAGGAAGAGATCGTTCCTTCTTATAAGCTGATGTGCTTGCACAGATGGTTGTAACAGCACAACACGGAATTCCACTCTAAGGCCACAATCCTATACACATTTCTTCGGAGTTGAGTCTCACGCAATTCACTGGCACTTACTCCTGAGCAGACAATACACAGGACTGCACCCGATTGCCTACAATACTAACCACAATTTCCTGGTAGCAAACCCTGGAGCTGAGCAGTGGTCCCTTGCAGGCGAGTAAGGGAGTGGCCTAATCTTGGCAGCAGGGAGCTCACTGGGATGAAGCAGGGTGGTCATGACCAGGCTGGAGCCGATGGCCCCTTAAGTGTGTGGAGCTCCCCAGCCTCATCGCCACCTTATCCTGCCTCATCCCAATGACTGTACTGCCAGCACTGTGCCCCCTTCCAACTTCCTTCAAGCCTCTGCTGCTTCTCAGTAAACCTGCATGGGATTGGGCTGTGAAAAGCCGACATGGGAGAAAGAGACCCTTCTTGTGCCTTTGGCATCTCTTCTAAACCCAAACTCTTGTAAGGAAAAAGAGCCCTAAAAACAACCCCTGTATGCCAACAAGCATATGCACGTCGTCGTCCCCCCCCCCCCCCGTTTTTTAAAAAATGTTATTGATTGACCAGTCATTTTAGTGATTATTTTGTACAACTTATAGTTGTGTTTTATTGTATTCGGATCGTTGTGATATTTAACAATACAGTGCTGTAGAAATACTTGCAAAATAAATAAATAAATAAATAAATAGTGCTTTCATAAATGATTGCAACATCAAAAGAAATTATAAAACCTTTAGTAGAAAAAGAAAAATAGGGAGACTAACTACTCATGTAATTTTAGGCCTCAGAGAAGGAGTGTTATGCCGCTTGGCATCTTCATCTCTTTGCTTTGATCCCTGGAAATCCCTTTCCTTCTGCGATTTCATTGGGCAAGTGAAGCAGGTTTTCTGAAGATGCTGTTAATTCATCTGTCAAACGACGCATATTGGTCATGGGTTTTGCTCTCCTCCAAAAATCATGCCCTTGCGATTTGCTTGCACACTTCAACTGTGAGTGCATTTTGAAAAAGTTGGCCGTGAAGTTCATGTGGAATCATGTGGTATGTAGGCCTTGAGCCACAGGAAGGGCTGCCATCTTGAGCCACAGGCGAGGTGAAATGGATTGCTCATTCCACAAGTGACCTAGAAAAAGAAACCCTGTTCTTTGTTGATACAACAAAAAAGAGATAATTTGGCACACACCCACACACGCTTGCGCCAGGCTGGGGGGAAGGGTTGGATTGGGCAGAAGCATCCCTCCACCCACCTCTATCACTTAAGTAGGCATCCCACCTGTCTCTGCCAACTTGGTTGCAAGCATCACTCCATCAATACAGACATCACCCTTCTGACTGCCAAAGATCTTGGTGGGCAGAAGTGCCACTGGTGGAATCCCCAGCAGCAACAGCCAGTGGAAGGCTCTGCAACGGGGCATTCCAGGGGCAAAGAGGGGCTGGGCCAACCTGGGATCAGTTGGAACCAGAGCTGGCACCATGTTTGTCCGATAGCAGCATCATGCCAGATCAATGCCTCATCACTGTGCCAGCTCCAGGCTGGCACAGCCATCTGCTTGCCTCCCCCACTTTCCACCCTAGCCACAGTTTGTAGCAGAGCTGCGGATGCAGCACTGGGCCCCCATCTCCACTGAGTCTTGCTAGGCAGTGGGTGGTATTAAGATTTGCCCCTAATTTCCCAGAAATCCCTTGTGCTTATCAGCCAAGAAAATCAACTAACACTTGCACTTAAGGAATGGCATTAAGACAACCCTTTCACCTTACGATTTCCTCATTACAAGAGCATGAAGGATTTTGGTCTGCCACAAGAGACCACCCAAGACAGAGGCAAAAAAATAAAATAAAGCGTCAACTACTTTACGTGAATCAAATATAAAAACTGATTATCTGCTATCCTTTTAAGGGTATCTAAAACAGGCTGCCTCAACCTGACGAATGGTTAACATTGGTGAAGGAGTTAGAAGTACAGTGGGAAAAACCCCTACTGGATTACTTTATGCAGGAGGAGAGGCTGAAAGAAGGCACAATGGGACGCTATCTTGATTTAGACGCCTTGGGAGGCTATAGCAAAGAAGGGTCTGGAAACCAAGCCTTCTGGGGAACAATTGAGGGAGTCAGGTATGCTTAGCTTGAATAAGAGGCGAATGAGAGGAGATACGCATGATAGCCATCTTCAAATATCTAAAGGGTTGTCATATGGAAGATGGAGTAAGCTTGTTTTCTCCTGCTCTGGAGGGTAGGACCCGAACCAATGGCTTCAACTAGAAAGGAGATTCCGACTAAGAACTTTCTGGCGGTGAGAGCTGTTCAACAGTAGGATGGACTCTCTCAGCGGACTCTCCTTCTTGGAAGCTCTAAAGCAGAGGTTGGAGGCCATCTGTAATGGTTGCTTTGGTTGAGATTCCTGCATTGCAGGGGGCTGGACTAGATGATCCTCAGGGTCCCTTCCAGTTATGATTCTGTGATTCCAAGGCAGTTGATGCTGAAGTGGCCAGGCTAATGAACTAGTGGGGGGCTACTCATTTCCCATCCAAATAAGCAGCAAATGCAAAAGATATGCAGCAGCTGGGTACGCAACAACGGAGACAAGCCTTTGTCTTGAAAGCAGCAATTTAGCCCAGTTTCTAGAAGGGGAGATAGCCTTCCGTGCTTGATCCTCAGTGTCCCAGCAAGGCTATGCCCTTCGTGTTTCGCTTCCTCAGAATGCCTATCTCGTCTGGACTTCCCTCGTTCTGCTCTTGGGGCGCTGCATTTTCGAGGTCAGAATCTAGCAGCAGCTCTTCCTGGGCTGCGGCATCTTCCATTTCACCGCAGCTCTCGGGGTAGAAGCCCTCGTTCTCCGCTATCACAGCAGGGTCGTCCTCTTCGAAGTGGCAGCAGTAGCACTTCTCAGGGTCGTGGCCAGCGCCACTCTGGTCGCCGAGCGTGGTGTGCTGGCCCTCCGTCTCGTGGGCTGCTGCAGGGTCACTGTTCACTATGGCGAGAGCAGACAAAACGGTTTCACTACATAAACACTCCTCATCGTCCACAAACGCCATTCTCTCTGCTATCTCTTCAGCCGAAGGCTGGCTGGGGTCAGGGTAATCCACAAGGATTGTGTCCTGTCTGCGCTTGACGCAGTCAGAGTTATCATAGACAGGATAGGTCTCCTCTGGATAACCTTAGAACATAAAATAAACTCGTCTTAGATGGAACAATCATGCCAAGCACTTTGTTCATGGTATCACTGGATCTGTTCAGACATACAAACACCTGAATTCCTGTAGGAAGTGACATTGATTTCAGTGGCACTTTCAAATCAGTGTGCTTGATTTGTGGTTGCAGCCAGAAGAGATCATCTAGTCGCTGAAATGTCATCAATTGCTTATGTGTTTTAGAATGAGATCTGTCCTGCATACATACGGGACTGGTCTAGACATACTAATATGGCTCCTTGCTAACCAGGATTAACAAATTGGGATTTAGTTCTTGAATTGCACACTGCCTTCCTAGAGCAAATCCCCTCTCCCCTGCCATTAACTGTGCTTCACCAACACAGGTATTAACAGAATCAATGTCTTTCTGCAGGATCAGTATTGTTCTTTTTATCTCTACCAGTCTGTGCTTTCACCTGTGCAGCCAAAAAATGAAGCACAGACTGGTAGAGATAAAAAGAACAATACTGATCCTGCAGAAAGACATTGGAGTGGCAATAAGATTCTTTTTAAAGATGCCCAACCCAGGGCACGGTAGTCCTCCCTATGTAGATTGGGGAGCTACTCTTAATCTGAAGAACAGCCTCAGATGTTAGCTGAGGATGTGTGAAAATGGCAATTTTGATTTCGTTCAATTTTCATTTTCCCAGTCTTAAATTCAGTTCTCTACAATTCCCCATCATTGTGTGTGTGTGTGTGTGTGTGTGTGTGTGTTTTTAAAAAATCAGCACTTGAGTCTGAAATTATCCTAACATGTACATTTCTTGTATTGAATTTTGCCCGATACACACGTTTTTGCAAAGCAGTTCCCTACAAATATTATGCATTTCTGTATGTTACGTTCACCACTATATGCATTTTTATGTAAGTGGCACCCTACCTAGCATATGCATTTTTGTTCACATTTACTTGTCTAGAGAACTGCATTGCAAAATTCAGAGAAGTGTGGATGTCAAAGGAAGTGATGTTACAGTTTGTGTATTGTTTTGGTAAGGGCAAATCAGGTAGGTTTGCCTTTAAATACAAAAGGAATAAAGTTTCTCCCCCCCATCCCTAGATAATACCAAGGAGCCCTCCTGTCCCTCAGCTTTGTAGCATAGTGCTATAAGCCCTCATGAACAACAAACTACAGCTGGCTAGTCTGAGATGCTTAAGCAATCAATGGATTCTCTCTTGTTAAGCGAGCCAGGTGCTCAGATGCCTTTGAATACTGAATGGCTTCCTGTGATAAGCTTTTCTTTTAAAGGAAAAGCAGAAACAAACAGCAGCACACTCATGCTCCCTTCATATAAATAGAAAGGTCTTCCTTACCCTCCCAGTCCTGCATATACGGAGCCTCTTCAGCTTCTTTCTCTGGGGAGATTCCATCTATGAGTTTGCCTTCTTTCATGACCTTCGTAATTTCTCGGAGCTGCTGAAGTAGCCTTTTCTCTTGATCAGTCGTGACGTTTTGGGGCCGACTATGGAACAGAATGGATACTTTTGAATTATGGTGCTGGAGGAGACTCTTGAGAGTCCCATGGACTCCAAGAAGATCAAACCTCTCCATTCTTAAGGAAATCAGCCCTGAGTGCTCACTGGAAGGACAGATCCTGAAGCTGAGGCTCCAATACTTTGGCCACCTCATGAGAAGAGAAGACTCCCTGGAAAAGACCCTGATGTTGGGAAAGATTGAGGGCACAAGGAGAAGGGGACAACAGAGGACGAGATGGTTGGACAGTGTTCTTGAAGCTACCAGCATGAGTTTGACCAAACTGCGGGAGGCAGTGGAAGACAGGAGTGCCTGGCGTGCTCTGGTCCATGAGGTCACGAAGAATCAGACACGACTAAACAGCAACATGGAACAGGCATTTTAAAAAATACCCGCAACAACAGCTCAAACCTACTATTGCACATGACTGGCAATATCTGAGTGAGTTTTAGAGGAATGGTTCTCTGTCCTAGTGAACAAGCATGAAAAAAGCAATGTTCAAGCCAATTAAGATGTCCCAATGTCAAATGAAAAAGACTGCTATATGGTCCCATACTTAACCTCACCAACTGCCCTGGGGGATCATAAAAGGCCCTATTTTAAAGTAATTCACTCTACAATGGTACCTCTAGATGCAAACGGGATCCGTTCCGGAGCCCCGTTCGCATCTAGAAGCAAACGTAACCAGCAATGGCACGTCTGCGCACACATGCGTCGCTTTTCGCTGCTTCTGCACATGCGTGTGACATCATTTTGAGCGTCTGCCACGGAGCGCAACTTGAACACATTCATCCCGAAGCACATTCAACCCAAGGTATGACTGTATTGGGTTTTTTTATAGAGGACAGCATACAAGGAGATGAAAGACCTAGTTGAAACAGTGTAAATAATATTCTACTTTCTTGCAAATTAATGATTCACACCATTGTTTAGAAAATAAATGAAGTAGCATCAATGATATAGTATCAGTGATTTAAAATGGCATTTTTTCCTGGCTGATTTACATAATTTGTAAATCAATAATTTAAATCAATCCACCTTCAGGCACAGTTGTGGAATGCCAACTAACATCACAGCTTTTGTGGGCAAAATGAAAGGGTACAGATGCAAGGGAGCTGCGGAAGGAAAGGTACCAAGAAAGCAGGTGGCTACATTTCACATGTTGACCTGAAGTAACTGATTTCTTTGGGGAATTACAGGGACAGAACTATCTAAACTGTATAGAAATGTATTTATGTGGCAAGAATGTTACTTGCCCAAAAATGGAGAGAAGCAGAAGTCCCAGCGAAGGAAGAATGGATACAAAAACTTTTGGAATATGCAGAGATGGCAAAACTTACCGGAAGAATAAGAAGTCACGATAACAAATGTTTTAATAAAAGAATGGAAATGGTTTATTGAATATTTACAGATAAAGTGTAAACCTTCAGTTTTATAAGAGTATATATTTAAAGTAGATTAATTAATGAGCAAATTAAGTTAATTTGGATATGCAGAAGATATTAAAAATAAATTTAAGGAACCGCAGAAAGAGGGGGAAGGAAGTCAAGTTTTGAAATATTAAAATGGTTGTAAAATTAGTGAAATGTATAAAACCTGAAAATCATAAATAATTTTCTTAAAAAACTTTCTTTTTTAAAAAAATTATAAACAAATAAACTGGAAAAAAGGAGAAAGGAAGAAAAATGAAGTAACTGATTAAATCTTTGTCTGAATCACCATTTCTCTCTTTTAAAATTTATTTTATTTTATTTATATCCCACCTTTCTTCCACCATGGAACCCAACGCATATATGTGGTTCCGAGTCCTGCTTAGCTTCAGCAAGTTGGGGGCCTTGTGTGCCTCTAAACCATGCCCTAAGACCATCAAAATACCGTTTGGCGATTTGTTTTATTGCTCACAGTAAAATAAATTCTTGCCACTGTGCAATAATAACACAGAGAGCTTTATATATATAATAGATGAACAGTATTAGTGACTAGGAAATAGATGGAAACAGTGACCTTTTGTGTTATTTTCAACTATTTGAGAAAGATCAAGTGGCTCATAATTTTTATCATCATTTTATCCCATGCTGATTAAATATCACAGAAGAGGAAAGCATTCAAATTACTTATATTTTTTCTCCTAAGTTAAGAAAAGGGACCGTCAGACAGCTATGGAGGGGCAGGGGAAGCATGCCTGGTTCTGATCTTACAAATTTGTAAAGATCCAACCTATTGCTTGTGGAAGCCTTTATCTACCTGGTGCCCTCCAGGTATTTTAGACGACTGCTCCTGTCAGCTCACAACCGGCATTCTAACCAAATAAATAAAACGCATGCATCAAAGTGAGCTGGACTCTGCAACCCAATGGTTCTTCTGTATCTGTTGAGAGGTCGCTTCCAGCTGACCGGTTTATGGAGCAATCATCCCAACTGGTTTGCACAAAATTTGCAGGGAGGCGAGACAACATTGGTTCTCTATGGAGCATCCATTCCTATTTGATTGCTTGCGGGTTCTGTGACAATGCAACAAGCAATTGTTACCCCACACTTTCCAATGCATTTTCTCTTCAACCAGGCCTCTGGCTGCTTAATGTTCTATGGCCTTTTTAATGTGATTGCAGGAAGGGGGTTATTGTTCTGTTTTGTTTTATCTATTCATTTTCTGCTATCTCTTTGATTTTATCTTGTGAACCTCCCTGAGTTCTTCGGATGAAGGGCAAATAAATTATTATTATTATTATTATTATTATTATTATTATTATTATTATTTCCTTACAGCAAAATGGGCCTGGAGGGAGAGCAGGTTTGTTGCACAAGAGTGCCCGATCGACTTTAATTGTCTGAAACCTAAATTTGCCAGTATATCACTGAAATCATCAAAAAAATTAGCAGTAGTTTGGAAGCACCCTGAGTTTTCTAGGTCTCATCTTTAAAACAGTAAAAGGAATAGTACCGTGGCAACTTGGTTGAAACAATTACGCATAAGGCCTCTGGTCCTTTTAACCAGTAGGGATTTTCTCTCATTATTTTTTAGAATGAACACGACCCTAAATGAGGTGCATCATTCTCTAGGAAATATATTTCCTTTTCCATTTGTCATAGCTTTTGCGGGTCTCCTCCCTTCTCCACCTACTTTTCTCCAAGTAAACCTACCTAAGCAGGAATTGAACCCCTATTGAATTTCTTCTGCTTTCAGGATAGTGTCTCCTCTGCCAACCCTGACGTTTATCAAACTAACGTGTGCCTTTTGAAAGACTGTCACCTCCAGACAGGCAGAAAAAAAATCAAAGCCACTTTGTCTTTGCTATGGGTACTGGGTTGCCTAATGAGAGAGACTTTACCTCACAAGAATAGCAAGATATTGTGACGAGGCCTTTTCATATCATGTCATTAGAAAGCAGCAAGACTAGCAAAGTAAGATGCCTCTAAATAAAAGGGAAGATACACAGTGTCGTGGCTCTGGCCTAAGGGCGAATCTTACGAAGCTGGATTGTTTAGGAATCTGCAGAACTGCTTTGCCTAGAGAAACATTGCTGGTCTTATCAGAATTATTTTGGCTCCTGAGCAACATTCCTTCAAAAATCTGCTTTGCTTTGAGTGACGTTTAAGGGCCAATGGCAACTCTAATCCCAGACTTTATTACTGTTATGATTTCTCTATCAGTGACTTGGCTCCTAACTAGGGCATCCAACACTGGCAAGAGGCAAACACAGCGCAGCGTGGCTAACAATTTGCCTTCATGTGTTCTGTTCACTGTATGCGACACAGAAGCCATCTGAAATGTTTTACCGGTACCATTTCAATCAGAACTCCAGTTTTAGCTGAATTTTCCAAATAACTTCAGCAACCTTATCTATGAAGAATCAAATAATAGAGGAAACTGTCTGCATGTGTGCTTATGGACCACCGTTCCATTCTAAAAAACAGGAAGATGTCTTATGCTGAATCAGACCAGGAGCATAATGTTTTTATGACCATTGGTCCATCTACCTTCAGTTTTGTCTACACCGATGGCAGCAGGTCTCTCCAGACTTTCACACTGCAATCGTTCACCCAGACACGCTGGGGGCTGAACCTGTGACCTTCTGCAAGCCAAGCAGATGCTCTTCCACTGAGCTACATCCTTCCCCTTGGTCAGTCTCTTGTGTCAGACTGATTGGAGACTTAGCTTTAGGCGGCAATACTAAACACACTTACTTGAAAGCAAGACCTGCTGAATTCAGTGGGACTTATTTTGGGATAAATATGCACCTATGCTTTTGGTTGCCAAGCATAAGGAAAAGAGCCTTGCGATCTGTGCATTGGATGAGCAGGCAGCTGGAAGATAGGCTACAGATTAATATGATCTGTAGTGAAGGGTAGCAAATAGGCCATTCTCATCAGCATGGTAAAGACTGGGAAGAGTGAGTATCTTTAGTTCTGTATTTATAAATATTCTTAATCTAGTAGGTAGTAAGGGTAGTTCAAACAAACAGTACTCAGACAAATAACTTAATTATAGACCATACAAAAGTGTCTATTTATTGCCTGATCTGGGATATTTTTTCTTTTCTTACTTAACCCATCAAGCCACCCTCTTTTTCATTTCCCATCTACTGTGGACAAATGGAATACTGCCGGAAGTTATAAATATTGGCATTCCTTCTGAAATTCCATAATGGAATTTATAGAGGTTAAGAAGGCATCAATCCATTTATGCAGAACATTGTAACAGAGTTGATGTCATCTCTTTACAATCTCTGGGTGACATCCAACTAAATCATATTCAGATTAGGCCCATTGAAATGAATGGACTTGGAGAGCCATTGTTTTAAATGGTTCTACACAGGAGTATCACCCTCTGTGTTTAATGGATTTATGAAGCTACAAAGCTAGTGAAACACCACACCAGAAATCACGTGCATCCATATTTCTTTTAGTTTAATTCAAAATGCTGAATTTAGTTTAACATAGAACTGGAAGAGGAAAGAGTTGAGTAAAAGTACCTCCAAATTATAAGATGTTTAAGAGATGCAGTTTTTTATTTGACAGCATATTTTTATTTGAAATGTTCTAATTTGCTTTACTGGGAACAGAGAAATACAAAAAGAACCCACCCTTTTTAATCTGCCGGAACAAGAGTCACTGCCACATACCTTTCACAGTTGGGTCCCACTCTATTGATTAATTTCTCCATGGCTTCTTCAGTCTCTCTCAGCTTATCTTGAAGTTGGGCAAGCTCATAGTCAGCTGCAAAATAAATGTGGTCCCAAAAGGCATCAGCGGCAGCTCTGACAATTCACTCCATTCAGTCAGCATGTATTTGTTCTGAATGTGCAGCAAACAAAATGGAACTTGTTCCGAGGGAACCATGAGAGGCGACTAAGAGGGCTTTACCGGTAAACAGAACTAATGAAAATAATCTTTTTATTCTTCCCAGGCAGAATGAAAGGAAAAAGAAAATTTCCCTAAGGCTAGGAGAAGCATATATAATGCACCCAATTGCTCATAAGCAGCTACATGCAGAGTGACTGGCTGATTGTAAATGCCTCAAGACAGGAAAGGCTACGACACAGAAAACCACACAGTCTAATGACATAAGGGATGTTCAGAATAAAAGGAAAGCTAACAATTATTTTTGTTGCAAAGAAGGAGATCAAGGCTGCAACTCTATGCATAGTTTATGTGGGGTAAGCTCAATTTAACAACAGTGGGATTTGCTTCTGCATACACACAAAATCCAACTGTGTCAAAAGTAACAAACTCAATGGGTGATATCCAATTTCTCCCCATGGATTTCATCCCACTGATTTCAATGGGTTTACTCAGTGTGACAAACACTGACTATCACTCACTACTACTAGTAGTAATAATAATCACACTGCCTCATCTATCGTGCTGCTAGATTTATTTTCCAAGTGAGAGCCAATTTTGGATGCCATTTCAATTCAGTCTTGGAAATGCTACTTACTGATTTTCCTGTTTGTGTTTCCAGATGACGTCGGAGGACATTTCCGCTCAACTGTTGTGGTTTTCCCCTTAGAAGAAAGCTATTAATTGGAAAGGGTTATTGTTGTGACAGAAGAGACATAGGTGTTTCTAGAAAGACATTAACAATCTCAGCTAAAACATAAAAGGAAACCAAAGTTATGAAAATGAGCTGAGGCAAGCTATGGCTCACTCTACCACCACACTCCCCCTTTGCATGCCAGGTTTGAAAGCTTCCGCTTTCAATTTTAAACCAACCAAAGTTCCCTAGGAAGTCCTAACTTGAGGAATTACGATTTTGTTCAAACTCTAGTTGCTGAATCTATCAGGATCAGAAACCACAGTTTGCTTTTCGTTTATGCTCACTAAGTAGAGGGTTTTTTGGTTGGTTTTCAAAAGAACCACTAACAAGTTTGATCATTACAGGGAAATACAGTTAGTTTCAAAACAGAAGCTCTTGATCTTCTCCGGCATGTGACCATATGAACTAAGTATTCGTTTCACCCCAATACTAGTGGAGAGAAGCAAAAGAGCCCTTAGATTTACCATGACATCTGAACTAGGTCAATGACTCACTGGTTAAGAAACTGTACTGATGCAACTTTAAGGGTGAAGTGGTATTTCTTACCTTAAAAAGAATGTACAATATGTATAAAAGGATCCCAAATCCATATATTGGGATGACTTGACCCACAAGACCTCTTCCACTGCCGCCGCCACCTCCTCCACCTCCACCGCCGCCTCCACCTCCACCCTTGGCCTTTGCAACTGCTTCCGCAAGATGAGACCTTGGGAAATGGGTAGTGGGTGGTCTGGTTTCTGGAGACATCTGGGGATGCATTGTTGGAGGAAACTGACTGGTCTTTCCTGAAAATCAAGGTTAAAAAGATCCATTCTTAAAGGGATGTGTTGTGTTTTAAGTCCTGTTCTATCCTCTGAATATGAATCTTAGGTGGAATCTAGACACATATAAAAAACCGCTATGAAAATGCCTTTAAAAAAATGCTTTGAAACATGTGTCGAATTTGCCATAGCTTGCCATCGCCATCTAGTGTCACATTTGTATAATGCACTTTACAACAGACTTAAAACGTTCTATTTGCAGCTGTATAGAGGAGTCCTTAATAAGGTGTTCATACACCCATATTTTTTCACACGAGATTGCACATATAGCAACGACTGTTTGACATTTCTATCAATAAGTCCCCATCATCAGAAACCATACGGCAATTTTAACATATGGTAATTGACATATTAATTACTGTCAAGAATCCAATTGAATGAGCACTGGATAACAATGTATGTTGAAAGGCACAAAGTGGGAACACCTAAACAACCGGTTTGAGGAACTAATCCAGCTTCTTAGGCCTGCCTCAGAAACCCATCAGTTTTGGTGGCAGCGGCAAAAAGAAAAAGTAGTCACAGTCTGGGGCAGGGACAGGATGGCAGAGCCCAATGTCTTTATGGGGATGCAAACTGTCATTTGATGGGTGGAGGGGGAGCAATAGCCCCTTTCTCAACTGATCTCCACAAATCAACTAAGGAGGGGAGCAGTGTGTGGTGGTGCACTTTGGGCAAACTTCACCACTTGTATGCCGCTCCTGGAGGGTGAATGCGACTTCAAGCTAAAAGAGATTAATAAAAAATGATGGGAGGTTGCTATGGCACCAAAGTTTGCCAAGATGGAACACTGCCAGCTAAGTTGACATGCATACCTTGCCAGAATGAACCACACCAGTTTGTATTCTATTTTATGCAGATTTTGACAGACACTGTAATTCAAAACTGTATGGGGGCTGCAGAAAAGTCACCTGACATTTAAGGCACTACAGTGTATATACTTAATTCCTTAACCACTGATGAACTACAATTTAGGGAAATCTTGGGGTTCCTCAGAAGCTTACTGAGCTTTTATCAAAATCCAGGAATGTCAAACGAGCACGTTAAGACAGCTGACTCACCACTACCAGTGTCCCTCTGCAATGAGTAGCTGCAGGATAGTTTCCACTGTGCTTTAAACCTTACCTTTCAGTTCAACTGGGGATCAGGGAGGTCCTGACAGGCCTGGCTAATGCTCTAGTCCACATTATGTTGCATACACTACAGAATATTTCCCAGATGCCTCTACAAGACATTGGAGTTCCAAGACAGGTTCATATAAGTTCCTTGGTAGATATCTAAGTCTACCCTCCCACCCCACCGCCATTTTCCTGAATACACCTGGCAACAAAACCATGGCCCTACAGAGCCTGGCCTGCCATAGCTCAGGAGTCACTTTTTGCCAGGAGAACCTCCTGATTCTGCCCCATCAGTCATCAGTAAAATTCTGCTCGTTGTGACTTCAAGAAGATTTATGAAAGTACTGCGTGCTCAGTGATTCCATGATTGATCTGTAAAAGTTCTCCCAACTTGGCCTTCCATTTATTTTGTGGCCCTGCATAATTCAACACCAATACTCTGATACACAGGGGAATGTGCAAAGATTTTAATTGCAGTTGTACACAAACGGCTGCTGCATGTGGCTGTACTAGATGGGTTACTAACCCACTATATGAGGAAGGAGCCAGACAAAACCAGCATCTAGACCTGCTCCATCTAGACAATACCCACCCCATTCCCCACCTCCATGCCCACCAGAGAGGTGTCAGAACTGAGTTTCAGCAAGTTCCAGCTAGGGAAAAAATCACTGCATTTACTGTTCCTGTGTCCCCCCCCCCCAAAAAAAAGATAAAGGTAAAGAACCCCTGGTCAGTTAAGTACAGTCAAAGGCAACTATGGGGGTGCAGCGCTCATCTAGCTTTCAGACTGAGGGAGGTGGTGTTTGTCCACAGGCAGCTTTCTGGGTCATGTGGCCAGCATGACTATATTGCTTCTGGCAGAATAGAACACTGACAGAAGTCAGAGTGCACAGAAATACCTCCCCGCCGCATTGATACCTATTTACTTGCACTGGCGTGCTTTTGAACTGCTAGGTTGACAGAAGCTGGGACAGAGCAACAGGAGCTCACCCCTTGTGTAGATTCGAACCGCTGACCTTCCGATCAGCAAGCCCAAGAAGTTCAGTGGTTTAGACCACAGCGCCACCTGCTCCCTTCTCCTGTGCCAATATATCATGCTTGGTCATGAAACAGGATACACATTCTATACTTTTATCCCTAACTGGGATTTACTTTATTATGCTTAGGGAATGCTACATCCATCTACTTTTATACTATCATGTGAGATATTCAGCCTGACAGAAGCTTTGTTTACTTAACTGAAACAAGAATGCTAAAAACATTATCTTCATTGCTTTAGCTCAAGAACCCTTTTGAGTCCACAGCTCCCTTGACCAACTACACTCTTTCCCTGTGGGGAAACATGCTCTGAGCCTCAGAAGCCCAGTTATGTCACCCCTTGCCTGCAGAGTAAGCAGCCCCATACCTCTTTTTGAACACCAGCCCTTGTGGAGTGTTCCCTCAGCCTCCTCTCATCTCCTTGAAAGTCCTCTGGGCAGCCACCGCAGCCACTTTTGGTCCATGAGACACGCTCACCCCACCCCAAAGAAAGGTGCCTCCTCACACCGACCCACAGGGACCTGGGAAAAAGATGCCCCCAGCCTTAGCAGCCTGATGGTGAATGTGCAGCCACCATCTTACTCACCTTGGGAGGTAGCAGTGGCAACAGCAGGAGTTGCTGGGCCTGCATGGTGGAAAGGCTCCCCTTCGGCTCCAGGCACTAAGCTCCCAGGCATACAGCAAGTACGAGAAAGGCCAGCACAACACCTGTCTGCCTGCCCGACCTCCCACTTGTCTGTCCATTCCCAATAGCAAGGGCTGGCTGGGCTCCGTTACCCACTTGCTTGCTTACTCCAAGGCCACCTCAGCTCTGGGCAACCAGCACCCCCTGGCCAGCCCCAGAGGCACCATTCGCCTGTAGAGCTTGTGGCCAGAGTTGTTGCAATAAACAGCCGCACAGGTCTTTGAGGGGCAGAGACACGAGAGGGCATCAAGGGAGGGAAGGAAAGAGGGACAGAGGCCACTGTTGCCCGTGGCACTATTGACCATCATTCCAGACACCCCAGGGTGCCATGGCACACTGGTTGAAAACCCCTGCTTTAGCTGAATAAAAGGAGTGTGTTACAAACAGCATAATTTGTAACAAAAAACCAGCAGTTTAAAAATGAGCATCCGCACCAAACTTCATGGGACATGGCCACGCCGATACTTCCCCCTTTGAATTCCAGAAAGACAGAGAGGCTTGGTTCCTGCCACAGTGAGACTTGCGACTAAGTGGCAACAAATCCAACTCAGTAAATGCTTTGCACTTCCTGCAGCAATTTAAAAGTACTTAATGAATGGTTTAGAGAGCAAGGCTAACATAGCTGAGATGGGGTACTTCTTTTCTGGCAATTTAAACACACCTGAAATGCTACTTCTACCATTCATTGCCTGCAGCTCTATAGTAAAAGTTCAACTTTAAAAGGTGACATGGGTGGTACGTAATGGCGTGAGAATGAATAAGGGAAGGACGGTAAGCTCTTATCACCCCACATGTACAGTTATGCCTTCAGAAGTAAGATCAGCTACACATTAAGGAAGGCAAGAAGTTGCAGAAATACTGCAGTACTAGTGCAGATTCTTTCTGCACATGAGAAATCCTTGGTCATCGTGTACAATCACAGATATCCATTAGGAAAGACACTTTAAAAATAATGCAAATGGTGACCATTTCTGCCACAAAGGCTGGCAGAAATTGAAAAAAAGAAAAGAAATGGCAGAAAGCAGCAAAAAAATGATACAGACAGTTTAAATTATATTTTATTTCATATAAAATATCCAAAGCAATGTAACAAACATCAAAACAATTGGTGGACATGGAATTTTGAAGTTTATAAAAACAAAAACAATGTGATGACTACAAGATGCTGGCAAACTGATGCTTTCAAGGGATGGCTTTAAAACGAACACAATTTAAAATGCATGTCATCTTGGAAGAAAGTTTCTGTGAATTCAATGGTAAAGGCTGGGTAAGGTAAAGTCGTAATCTTAACTTTGCTAGCCACAGCTAAACCTGGAGGTATAAATAACTGCACGTTTCCTAACACTGAATACAATAACCTGAACCTCCTTCAATCAAGATATCAACTAGTCAAAAGGTGAAGTCTTTCTCTCTCACACACACTTTCTTTTTTATTCAGTCCTAGACTCAAGGGGCAGCTTCAGTAATAGCTTCATTGCTCTGCTGGATCAGACCAAAGGCCCATCTAGTCCAGCATCTTGTTCTCACTGTGGCAACCAAATGCCTCTGGAATGCCTTCAAACAGGACATGAGTGCAACAGCACACTCCTTACTTGTGTTCCTTAGCAACTGATACAGTTGCACAATGGAGGCATTGAACAAATGGTCCTCCATTAATTTGTATTAAACCCCTTTCAAAGCCATCCACGTTGGTGACCATCATTACATTTTGTAGCAGCGAATTCCGTGATTTAACCACGCACTGTGTGAAGAAGCACTTCCCTCTGTCTGTTCTGACGGCATTTAACACTTGGAATGCCCATTCACCCAGCTTCTTAAGCACTTTCAGCACATCGGACAGAACTTCCCAACAGCTTAGTTGTGAGAATGAACGAGGACAAGGCAGTTAGAACTGCGATTTACTTTCTTCAGTGAATGGTCCATTTCATCCCAAATAAGACCGATCTAAATTAAATGAGCAAGGATCACCTTCCCGCTACATGTATCCTGAGCTTCCAGCCACCCCGCTTTCCAAAATTCCTGTGCGGAAAGAGCAGGGGAAAGAAAAAAATCACGTGCAAGAAAGAAAAAAAGCACGTGCAAAAAACAGCACGGGTGAACTCTGCAAAAGGGGTTGGGTGCATTTGTGTGTGCATAGGTTTGCAAATCCCCAGCCACCCACCTTTCCTCTAATCTTGCGTAGTAATATCGAGAAAGCGATTTAATGCGTGGGCATTTTGCACAGCAATCCCACCCAATATTACCCCCCCCCATTTGTGTTTCCAGGAGCTGCTACGTGGGGTGGGGGTGCAGATGTGACCCTGACGTGCACATGACTCAGTCCGGCAGCCCTTGCCGCACGAGGTGGCGGAAGGGGTTCGGGGCGGTCGGGGCCTTCGGGACGGCCTCTTACCCTCGGGCGCGGCGACCAGAGTAGGCGGCGCAGCGCTGGGCTCCGGCTGCCTCCAGCCCCGCGAAAGGAAGACCTTGGGCAGCAGCAGCGACACGCACAGCACCAAGCAAGAGGCCAGGGCCACCTTGCGGAACGTCGAGTACGCCATGGCTGGCCACAAGCGCGCGCCCGCCTGCCGCGGCCCGGAGCCGAACGTCGGCGTCCTTTCCCGCACGACGTCACATCCTCGCTCGCTTCCCTAAGCCGTTTGGAATGTTTTCCGGTTTGGGGGGGGGGGGGCAGGAGAAAGAGAAGGGCTGTGGCGGACATGCGCACTTCTCCCGAAGGCGCCGGCGGACGCCAGGCTGCCCACACTTGGAGGGAAGGCGAAGGGCGAAGAAGAGCAGCAGCCTCTGCCGCTTGCTGCCCTGCATATTTTACTTCAGAATTTAAGGGAGGCATGTTTTAATCTGCTTTCACTTTATCCTTGTTGTTAATTTTTTGAATGCTTTGAAATGGTCAGTTCTTCTTGTTGATCTTTTTTTTAAAAAACTGTTTTCCATCTCTTGCGAACTTTTGAGGTTTGCTTTTTGCTTTTTTATTATATTTTTTACAATCAGCCTGGGTAGCTCAGTTGGTAAGAGCTCGGTGCGGATAATACCAAGGTTGCTGCAGCTTCGATCCCTGTATTGGACAGCCAGTGCCGGGTTTACGTATAAGCTAAACAACTATAGCTTGGAGCCCCACTCCCCCCCCAATATTTCACTATTAATATACTTCTTCTTAATTGTATTTCAGTTCAACAATTGCTTTGATAAAAGACATATTTTGTTATGTGCAAATGGCTTTAGATACCTATTAGGTCCATAAATTACCATATAGCATATATTCAACACAAAAAATAGCAACAATTTGTTGCTGGCAAAGGACAGCTGGACATCTAAAGGGCCCCATTACCTTCAGTAGCTTAGGGCTCATCAACCTAAATCTGGCCCTGGGACAGCTGTGTAGCGGTATTCCTGAATGATCCCTTGCAACACTGTAATTCTAAGTGGTACATATATAGATCTTATTAAATGAATGTGTGGGTAGATGACTTGTGTTGCAAGTAGTCCGTGCAGGAGGAGAAAGGTATCAGTAGCTGGTGGCTGTGATTTATTTTATGTATTTATTGAATTTATATACCGCCCCATACTAAGGTTACTAGGTTTTTCCCAATGAATCCTGGGACACTTTTCAATTTCCTACTAAATAGATGGATTTTGTGAGGGGACTGATTTGTAAATCTGGGGACTGTCCCTGAGGAACAGGGACGTCTGGTAACCTTACCCCATACCCAGGGGTCTCAGGGCAGTTCACAGAATAAAATCAAGATATAAAGCCACAAAATGCATAAAAATAAAAACAACAACCTAATAGCCCCCCCCCCCCCATGATGGCTATATTCTGCTTCTACTGTTGGATGCAGTATGCCTTTGTGAATGCAATTTGCTGCAGAGAGCCCTGTAGCACCTATGTCCTACTTGCAGGCTTCTCCTTGACATCTGGTATTCCAATTCCTGTTTATCTCGGTACATATGGAAATCTGTCTAGAAATCAGCTTTGGCCTTTTAACTGACTTTTCCTTGAACTTCTACCTTTAGAAGTCCATTCTAAAATGGTCACCTAGAACTAAAACTCTTATACTCTCAAGGGTGAAGCTAAATATCTTAAGCGTGCTGTCAAAATTAGTTTAGAAATTCTTGCATTTCGTTCTTCTGTGGTTGACCACACTGAGAACAGGACGCATGGCCTAGTCCAGCAGGGCTCTTCCTACGTTTATTAGTTTTAATTGTTTTATTGAATTGCATAGTTTTTAGTTTTTAATTTGCATTGCAAACCACCAGAGAGATAAAGAATATTATGAGAGCGGTATATAAATGTGAGGTAGCAAGGGGAGGAGGTGGCGGCTGCACAAAGCTGCTTCTGCTCACTCTCTTCCTGGGTTGTGTAGCAGAAAGATATACCCCTTTTGAGAAAGAGCACTCCTGACTGCCGCACCACCTATGAAAGAGCTCAGCCACTGGCTGGAGTGAGTGGTAACAGTGCTGAAAAGGGCCATCTCTGCTCTCTTGTCTGTGCTCTCTCTATCTGGATGCCTTAGTGGTTGATATTAGGTCTGCTGTAGCAGGAAGAGGATGTTGGCAAAAAATCCTACAAAGCCTGGGTTTGGCCCTGCCGTGCAGCAGTTACAGAAGTGCTGTCTTTGAAAATAAAAGGTCAGCAGCATTGCTGGTTGGTGAATGAGGCACGGGTATAATTCCACACATAAAAAGAGGAACACATATCCTTTCAAAATCCATGGCTGGGCAACATCTCTGTTGGGGATGGAGACCAACCAGAATATCACAAATGAACACATTTAACATAGCTTGTAGCTTGGCCCTTAATGTTCATATATATGTATTTTGGATAAGACCAGACGTGGGGAAATTTTTGCCCTCCAGAAATTGCTCATCTACAGCTCCCATCAGCCCTAGCAGGTACGATGGGAGTTGTAGTTTAGCAACATTGCCAAATATTCCCAAACCAGGATAAGACAACACATATTAAACTTTGAGATACAGTGGTACCTCGGGTTACAGACGCTTCAGGTTACAGACACTTCAGATTACAGACTCCACTAATCCAGAAGTAGTACCTCGGGTTAAGAACTTTGCTTGAGTGAGGATGAGAACAGAAATCGCGCAGTGGCAGCACGGCGGCAGCTGGAGGCCCCATTAGCTAAAGTGGTACCTCAGGTTAAGAATAGTTTCAGGTTAAGAACGGACCTCCAGAACGAATTAAGTTCTTAACCCGAGGTACCACTGTTCCAATGAGGAGTAAAACTGAAGAACAGCAAG
Source organism: Podarcis cretensis (assembly GCF_951804945.1). Classification (NCBI taxonomy): domain Eukaryota; kingdom Metazoa; phylum Chordata; class Lepidosauria; order Squamata; family Lacertidae; genus Podarcis; species Podarcis cretensis. The sequence goes on along the minus strand of NC_137170.1, from coordinate 72,265,267 downwards.
TCACAGGGCCCCCCTCTGGACACATTTTCTTACTATGAATTCAATTCATCAAAACCATTTCTTACCTGAAATTAGATTTTGTTGGTTTTTGGATACCTACACTAACTATGGACTTATACTGTGCCAGAGCAGGAGGGTGAAAATGAACTCACGTCAGGATGACACTCGGGTAAGTAACCCGACTTACTCTGAGGTAAGTAGGGTTAGGACTGTAGCCTAGGTCTGGATCCCACCCTTTCTTCCCAGCCATGAAGACTTGTCCTATATATTCAGCTTGAACCTGTTCTATGAGGTAGGGCCATGACTATGCAAATGTCCTGCTTAGCAAGAATAGTCCCAATTTGCATGTAGTTTCCAGAACCAGACTTAAGAATCATGTGCCAACTCATAAGTGGGATCTTCACATTTTTTAAAAAAATCATTCTCTTGTGTCTGCATTTCTATGGCAGATCCACAGAAAAGCTGTAGGCGTATACCTCATTTCCATCCATCCCACTGCTCTTCCCCATGAAATAAATCTGCAGTGCTTATTTTCTGAGAAATTATAGGAGCCTCCATCTCCTTCTGTAATATATGTCAGTGTATCTCCAGCCACATTCACACATTACTCTCAGTTGTAGGAGAAGTGAGTTGCTACCGCTGCTCCTGAGGTCCATGCACTGAATTCAGGCATCTGAAGAGCAATCCCTTTGTGTGAAGAGTTGCTCAAGCAAGGGAGCTCCTCTTCTGATGTCCATGCCCGACATGCAGATACCAGGGTGAGGCCAACAGAGTTCCTTCTCCAGTGCATGTTCTTTACCTGCGTGGGCTCTAGAGAAGTCTTCTTCTGTTTCTTATGAATGTCTCTAGGCAAGTCTCACTCTCCTCTCTCACTGGCTCTCTCAGCCATGTTCTAGGCCAGCATACACTAACCTGCACACTCCATATGTTGTTGGACTCCAGCTCCGATTGGCCACAGTCGGCATGGCCTTAGGGTATGATGGGAGTTGTAGTCCAGCAGCATCTGGAGCGCCAAAGGTTAGCCATTCCCATTCTAAGCTGTGTTACAATGTCAGCCCATCACCTGGAGATAAACCTTCTAGGTGCCGGCGTGCAGCAGTGTGTATGCAGCCTGAGCCGGTGTATAAACAACAAGAGGATAACCTTCACTCACAAAGCAGCTGCGATTAAGTTGCATTTTATGTTGTTCAGCATAGTTTTTGCTTCCTGGTATAATACATGGTGGCAGGAGACACAATTCACTCAGCTGTGTGGCATGTCCTGACTCTGCAGGGATAGAATCTGTTTTCTGGCCTAGAGGCACTAGGCTGTTGGCCCGGGGAAGCCCAGCCAATAGCGACAGCCTGCTGTGGCCCATAGCATCCCTTCAAGCCAAGCTCTGGAGTACCGGGTTCCTGTTCCATGGAAGGCCTTAAGGCCACGTGGCTTCTAGCCCCGTCTAATTAATGCCCAGCCTGTATGTTATATCTTTACTGCTCCTTTGGCAGTTTTGTTTGCTTGGTTACCACTGAATAAAAAAGGGACCCACCCTTGGATTTGTGGGTCATTTGGGCGCAGAAAGAAAGAAAATAGTCTGCTCCAATTAATTAAACAAACGGATAAAAACTGTCCCTGCTTAAATTGTACTTTGCATATCCATAATCTCTGCACTACATTTTATGTATACTTTACCCTTGGGTAAAAAATAGTGAGGATATAAATGCTTTCTCACATAATCTTGCTAAAGCACATTCCTGCCTATAAATATTCATACTACTGCCAAAACATTTACAAGGTTTCCCCAAAGGTGAAATATGTGTAATGTACTTTGCCTTCTGGGTATAAATATTATCCAATACATTTTGGTTAATATGAATACACTAATTATTCTTGTAACCCTTTTTAAAAGGGTCATCCTCATGATGTGAATTTTTTAAAAAATGTAATTACAGTAATTGGATACTTAATCTAATTAAAATTGGCTTTATCTTTAATGGGAATTTTTCTAAAGACGCAGAATGACAATTGACTTTTTGATAATCACTGTTTTTCTTTCTGCTGGAGAATGCATTTAAGGATACTAGAAACCACAGCCTTCGCACCATCTGCCAGCTACCTTTGGAGCCAAACTTTGGTTTTCTCCATTGCAGGCAAAACATTCCTGCTAATTATGAGATAGGAGTATGCTCACATTTTATGATGCTATTGATTTTCATCGAGACAAAGCTATGCTTGATTAAAAGGGCCCAGGAAGGGCTGACTGGAACATACAGATTTTGTCTATGTGCAACCTCAAGGGGGGGCTTTAACATGTAGCTAAGCTTATTTATTCACTAAAACATTTATATCCCACCCTCTATCAAATATTTTAGGAGGGGAAAACCAATACACTGGTACCTCAGGTTAAGTACTTAATTCGTTCCGGAGGTCCGTACTTAACCTGAAACTGTTCTTAACCTGAAGCACCACTTTAACTAATGGGGCCTCCTGCTGCTGCCACGCCGCCGGAGCACAATTTCTGTTCTCATCCTGAAGCAAAGTACTTAACACGAGATAATATTTCTGGGCTAGCGGAGTCTGTAACCTGAAGCGTATGTAACCTGAGGTACCACTGTAATTAAAACACACACAAAAAGTTCCCCTATCTACAGATCAGAAGTGGATAAACAATAAAACAATAAATAATCTTAAAACACAAGTTATGGTTATTACAAATTAAGAGTGAGCTGAATGATGACCAGAAGCTTGAGTAAATACTTCCGGGTTAGCGCGATCGGCTAATGGCGGATTCCCTCCGAGCTCCGGAGGGAATCGGCTCTGCTGAAGACGGGTCCTACCGCGCCGGCGACGCAGGGACCCTCAGAAACCGCAGGCGCGGAAGCCTGCGGACTTGGTGACTCGGTGGGCACCTTTAAGCGCCCTCCCTGACCCACGAAGAGCCTTTTTAAAGGCTACGGAGAGGGTACGGGGAGCGGCGTGGTGCTGAGAGTAGACCGCTACTTCAGTGGAGCGAAGCCGCGTGCCATGGCCGGACAGCGCTGACTTTTTTCCCAAAATTCGGACTGGAAACAAATAACCCGTGAGTAGAATGGAATTTGGACTTTAAAATCTATATCTTTGAATTCGGTACAACCGGGGGATGTGCTAAAGGGAAGTCCGCACCCCCCTATCTACAAACGATCTAAAGCAAGGATCGGTGGACTAAGGTGGAGAGTACTGTTTTTGGTGTTAGATAAAAAATATTTCCATGAGTTTGACAGAAGAAGTCTTTGTGCTGGAGAGAAAGTGAGGAGTTTTGGAAGCTTTTGTGTAACCCCCCCCCTCCCGAACCCGGGAGCGTCCTGTGTGTGAGCCGGAGGAAAAAGAACAAGGAGTTTGACAGCTGTCAAAGGAGCTGTCAAACGGGCGGCTAAAATTTAAGAACTTTGTTATTTAATAACTTTCTGAACTAAAAGTGTTGCTTTTGAACTGAGGTGGCTGGAAACAACGTAGTCATAAACAACAAAGTAACGGGCTGTTGGAAAAGGACTATCAAGCAACTGTAATCCCCCTAGGGGGAACTAGAGACATTACAATGGCTGCAGAGGGAAAATTACTGGTAGAGATAGAAAGAATGTTTTTTCTCGTGGGAATCCTGCAAGAGCAGAGTACGGCTATGAACAAAGAACTTATGACCTTGAATTCCAAAACAAACGACTCTGCTGAATGCATAAAGGATTTGCCTGATAAGGAATCTGCAGCTGAACCAGAAAAAACTTTTTTGGAACCGGTGGAGAGAAAAGAAGGAATGGAAAAAGTGCAGGAAAATATCAATCAGAAGCCCATATTGTCAGGAAATAAAGAAGTAGATCTTTGGATTACAAATCTGCGAAAGATGAGAAAGATGAAGGAGGAAGTCCTGGGAGCACTTGGAATATTGGAATTCAAAAGAGTAAAGAAATATGATTGGGACTTCCTCCTTGAGTATGGGAGATCAACTGACTTTTTGCAGCAACTGCTCTTAAGTATCTTGGATGGAAGAAAATATGATGTGACTGAGATAGAATTCCTTCGAGACCTGAGGACCAACAAAAAGGGCTACCAACAAAATCGGCAGAGAGAGACTGACAGAGACTTGAAGGCTTCTGATGTGAGGAATCCGGGCTAGGATAATTGCTTGGGAAGGGATGGAAACTGGGGTAGGGAGGGAGGGGAGAACAGAATTTCAAAATTTTATGATTTTTGTATTTGGCCATTATGACATATAATTAACAAAAATACAAAGGGAGAAATTCGTGGAAGGGTAATTAGGTCGACCTTAGGAAAAAAAAAAGATTTAATGTTTAAAAGAGAATTGGATAAATTAAATTTGGATAAGTAAAAAGGATTAAGTTTAAAAATAACAATAATATGTTAAAGATGGGAGATAAGAACTTGCTGAACTAATTTTTGGAATTGGGATGTATGAAGAGGGGGTGGGGGGAAGTCAGGGAAAGGGGGTAATGAAAATAAGAGTTTAAAAATATATATGTTTTGTTTTTGTTTTTGTTTTTGTTTTATAAAATGTGAAAACCTAATAAAAATTTTATATAAAAAAAAAGAAGCTTGAGTAAATAACCAGATTTTAAACTGTCACTGAAACGAAAACAAAGTTCATGCCAGGCAGAATTCATAGAGGAGAGCATTCCACCTGCAGAATTCTGCCATGGAGAGGGTGCTCTCTTGTGTCATCACATCAAATGTAATGCCCAAGGATGGGACTCTAAGGATATTATTGCTTGAGTGCTGTACACAAGTTACATGTTGACTTAATGTAAAAGATGGGACTTGAAATAGCTGATCTCTGGTAGGAATGGTAAAGGATTTTCTTTTACTCTGCAATTTGGTGTGATGTGCCCTGTTGGATCCTGTCGAATTGGAGCAGAATGTAGACCTGTGATTTAGGCCTCAGGCCTACCTGCCTTTCTGAGCACTGGTTCCATTTTCTTACTTATATGGTTGCCTGAGGGTTAGGGTTAGGCACCTTTGCACTCTCCCCACTTGTGAAACCCAACAACTGGTATACAAAAGTCCCCCAACAGTGAAAGGAAAACATAACCATCATTGACAGCCTTATCCTCCATGACAGCCTTATTATTGACAGCCTTATCCTCCATGAATAAAAAGGTAAAGGTAAAGGGACCCCTGACCATTAGGTCCAGTCGTGACCGACTCTGGGGTTGCAGCACTCATCTCGCTTTATTGGCCAAGGGAGCCGGCATTTGTCCGCAGACAGCTTCTGGGTCATGAGGCCAGCATGACTAAGCCGCTTCTGGCGAACCAGAGCAGTGCACGGAAACGCCGCTTACCTTCCCGCCGGAGCGGTACCTATTTATCTACTTGCACTTTGATGTGCTTTCGAACTGCTAGGTTGGCAGGAGCTGGGACCAAACAACGGGAGCTCACTCCGTCACGGGGATTCGAACCGCTGACCTTCTGATTGGCAAGTCCTAGGCTCTGCGGTTTAACTCACAGCGCCACCCACGTCCCGAATCCTCCATGAATAATCCTCTTTTAAAGTCATCCAAGACGATGGCCATTGAAAAATGGTTCTCATTTAGCTCTATATTCCTTTGGTCCCATAAGCATAAGAACAGTGATCAAAGAGCCAGAACCACAGCAAAAGAAATTTACATTGTTATTAAAAATTACTGACGAATTGAGAAAAAATTCTTTAAAATAGTAAAAGCACAATAGAAAATAAACAGAAAATTACATAAAGTGATCACAATATAATAGATGAAACAATTACAGTGGTGATACTGCAAACTCTAAATAGAAGAAATATAAAACTATATTAGCTGCTTATGGTGTACCAAGAAATTATAAATGAAAAATGAAAGTATAGGAAAGCAATTGTCCTGACAGACTCCTTGCTGTCCAGCTAAATTAAAAGCTAAAGCAGAAGAAAGTTTCACAATATTATAAGGCTTTCTAAATCAATCTGGGGAAAGTTATTTATTTATTTATTATTGAATTTATTATTGAATTTATATACCACCCTATACCCGCAGGTCTAAGGGCAGTTCAGAGAATAAAATTAAAATATAAAACCACAAAATACCCAGTCAAAAAACCCAACAACCCAAAGTTACTTAAGATTTTAAAGGAAGTAAATTATACATATGAGATACCGGTATATATTGATCTAGTATTGAGATAAACTTTAGTAGCTTTGGTGCATAATGAGTACATAAATGTTTTTAAATTAGGAAAATATTAATCAGAAGTCCATGTCTATAAGATGTCTTGTGGTGTGGTCTACTGTTTTCCACTGGAAGATTCGTTAGCAGAAGTAACCCATGAGGATTAGGAAAAATCAAAAACAGGATGAAAAGTAAGAACAAAATAAACCCTAAGAAGAAACTAGCCTCTATGTGTCCTGTGCTGGAAATAATACTTTCCTCTTAGCAAACAGACAAGCTTCTCAAATGCATAAAGGACAGATCTGTTCACTATCGCTCAACAGTACCAGGCCAACACATCAGGCATAGGCAAACTCAGCCCTCCAGATGTTTTGAGACTACAATTCCTATCATCCCTGGCCACTGGTCCTGTTAGCTAGGGATGATGGGAGCTGTAGTCCCAAAATGACAGGTGCTGTTGCCATTGGCTGCCCTTGATAAAACACCCCCCCCCCCATTCCAGTCTGTCTTACAGAAGAAAGTTCAGCTAGCAGCAGCATCTTACAGAATGGAAAGGAACCTCCTTCTTTCTAAATGATGTAACCGAAAGCTGAGGCAGAGGAAGAGAAAATGAAAAATATCTCCATTTGCCTTATATTGGTAAGGTAAAAATAACGAGCTGGAAGTATTTCATTATACTTAACAGAAAAAGCTTCTAAGCAAACAGGTGAAATTTATCTATGGTATTTATTTATATGGCCTCCATGATTACTGCCATAACATTTTATTCTCACAGCTATATGAAGTAGGGGGTTTATCTCTTCTGTTTTCTAGAGCAAGAGCAAGGCACAGAGCAACAAAGTGTACCCAGGAAGGATATGGGAAGATCAGCAAAATGAGGGATGTAATGTTGAAGAAGACAAGTCAGACAATAACCAGGGCTCACATACATACCACTAAAGGAAATTTAAGGATTGTATGCTTCATGAGTAACTAAGTTGTTTCGTCCAAGGAAGTCTATAATTTTCTGGAGCTCATGCTTTTTGATAACATTGGCACATTCCTGTTCTGAAACCAGAATCAGGCCTCTGTTCTTCTATTCTTCCGTTTCTGCTGTCGTCAGCCTGTTGTTTTGTCTTTGGGATACTTCTTAATGAGTAGTATTCCTGACGAAATGAATACACACACAACCACTGACACTTACACCATGTTCAGCACCACAAGGGGCCGGGGCAGAACGGGGTGGGCTTACGTGCATCCCGCTGACATGCGTTCTGACTTGAAACATCCCACATAAATCAGGAATTGCCTGTCCTCCTATATGAGAGAGATTTGCCAGAACGTAGCCAGATAAAACCTGTATCTCTGTCCTGCCCCACACCTTAAACTTTGAACATTGCTTACTTTTAATATATGCACGGGAAGTGCTATCTTGTTCTTACCATTTAAAAATATTTTCCAGTCACATTGTATGAATTTGGCCTCCATAATTACAGCGGAACCTCAGTTTCCAAGCATCTCGGAAGCCGAACGTTTCAGAACCCAAACTCCGAAAAACCAGAATTGCTTCAGTTTTCGAATGCACCTCGGAAGTTGAATGGCTTCTGCTGCGTGTTTTCCAATTTTGCTCAATGGAAATTGCAGATAGCCATTTGCACCTCAGTTGTCAAACATTTCGGAAGTCGAACGGTCTTCCGGAACAAATTACGTTCCACAACTGAGGTGCCACTGTGATGTTTGGTCAGAATTTCGTCGTGAGAATATTGATAATAATTAACATGGCATGCTGTGCTTGGTATACACCAATCCATATATTCCCTTTAGTGTATGGAAAGGCAGTTTATCTATACAGCTGCATCTCATCTGTAACTAAGTGAGATACACTGGTGATGCAATTATATAATAATAATAGCAGCAGCAGCAGCAACCAATAGCATTGGTTCTACATAAGCTATTTTTCTGCTTGATGAAGATTTTGTATATGTTAGTATAAGTTAGTCCACTATGATCTTTGCTGGTCCTCAGGTTCCCGCTTCAAATGTATCCAAATTCCAAATATTTCCCTTCCATTGTTTCAGTAGTCCAACAAAAAAACTTTTTAAAGGAAATGTCCATCCTTGAATAACCAGAAGAATCGTAGAAGCAAGGCTTTTGGCTCCCAGAAGGTGGCAGCATTCCTCTAGAAAAACAAGCAGTAATGCTCATTCTTACGATTTCTGTTCTACAGTTATTTGCCAGTGGGTCACTGATAGGTTCAAGGTCCTAATTTATTCATTCATTTATATTTTTAAAAAGGAAAGGCACATATGATCAGATAATCATACTTAGGTGATGGTCAAAAGTAATAATGATAGGACTCATTACAACTTTGAAATGTGCTTGCCTTTTCAGTGGTTTACGTGATGCTTTCATTCATCCAGATGGAAGCTGAGGGACCTTCTTGATCATTCTTTATTCGATTTCCTTCACATACAGCAATCACAAGCATTAACGTTAACTAAACATCTTCCTGTTGGGTATTGAATCGCCTTTGTCACGCCTCTCATGCTTTCCCTGCATTTTCCTGCCTTGTGTCACGACAGAACTATTTACGGTAACCATTAAATTGGAATCGACATTGAACCCCCATCTGGAAGAATGGACTAGCACTTCTGGCACTGCGTGTGAAACTTGATGAAAGTCAGCCAAATGTCCTGAAAAAGTAATAAGGAATGTGGCACTTTACCAGGAGCAGCAATATGCTAAATACGTTGCTAAGTAGACTGCAACATGCTGATGAGGTTGTCTGAAATATTCCATTTGCTTTCAAGAACTGTACAAGCTTAAATCTCTAATGTTTAAGTTGAGCCTGATTTCTGATTAATATGTCACAAAGCTTTTCCACGATTTTGCATACACTGACAGGCAACGTAGCGAAAAAGTAACTGATCAGTGAAATGCAGAGAGGGAGAGGGGGGATCTAGTCTGCTTGGCCCCACCCATTTCTTAGTCTTTATTGCCTTTTTGTTGATGCCACCTATCTGATTTATGCTAACAAAAATAGGGCCGCACTCCCTTCTTTAGGTAAAAGGCTGCTGGAAAGAGTTATTCTGTAGTCCTCATCACCTGGTCACACATAACTTCATCCCGTTTCATTAAAGCCTTCTTATGATGAGCTACAAGTTAACAAAGATTTTATCTCTCCATTGACTCCAAAAACCACTCAGCTAGATTTTAGTGAGCCACAAATGTGCCTTTTACAGTAAGTGAAATGTTATGGGGAGATGGGATAAAAGAAAAAAGTCTGAAGGAGGCTAAGCTGTTATCACTCCTGGCTGTTTGTCATGCTTCTGTCGCAGCAAAGTTGGGAAGTGTGTGAATGCGGTCAGTGGTTTCTGATGGAAAAGAAGCACTGCTACACTGAGGGGTCCTAATTTTACTTTTAGAGAGACAGATGATCCAATAATGTTACTTCAGTGATTGTCAAAAGCAATAACGACAGCACTTATCATAGCTCCCAAGTGTGGCTACTTCTCCACTGACACAACACCTGATGATCCATAACTGTGTTACCATCACCCCAACCCTGGCTGCAGAAAGTAGAGCAAGATACAAGGCAGAGTGATCTATCTATCTATCTATCTATCTATCTATCATCTATCTATCTATCTATCTGGGTTGGACAAAAGCCTTGTGCACGTCAGAAGCCTCGTGCACGTCCATTCCACTTAATACCTGTAAGGTGGTATGGTGTGAAATGGCATATCCAATATTGCTGCTTCCACCAAAAGGATAGTGTGTTGTCCATTATTCTTCTTAGCCATAAAATACTAATGAGTGTCAATTCCTGCTTTTGCTAATGCTATTCATGTCACTTAAGAAACAAAAAACCCTCACACACTCCTCAAAATATGCTGAAGTATAGTGCAGAACTGTGTTTGTGTCTAAAAAGATCTCTGAATTCCAGAGCTGTTTCTTGCCATCTACAACCCTTCTCCCTGAGATTGTACAGTTTGATGTTGTCCTGTTCCAGGCAGCCTGACAGACCATGGGGCAAGGACTAACTGGAATAAGAGCTGTCCAGCAGAAAGTGACAATTTCCAGGTAACAGGTGGTAAGGGATGGTCAGCACCTCGGAAAGCTCCCAGGCAAGACAGATGTTACTCTCACAATAAGGTTTCTGTATTTCTGCCATTAGCTCAGGCATTAAATCTTCCAGGATGAAGCACACATGGTTACTCCTCTGGTTTGCTTTCAGGCAGCCTTGGTCAAGTTGAGAACCATGGGATTCCCATTGACCCACACAAGTATCCAAGGTTTGGGACACAATGAAGCAGAATGCATGGGATTTCACAGCAAAGGCTTAATGTGGAAACTGTTGCATGCCTCAGCTTCTCAGCCTGTGTACTTGTGTAGGATTCAATATCTAAGCTGCAAAGTCATTTTTCCAACATGGGAATTAATCTCTGTAAGAAGTGACATGACTTTTAAGATTGTCCCTCAGGTTGTTTTGAGACATCACTTCCAGTAGTGATGGTTGTGAGAAAGCAGCCCTCCCAACTGAAGTGATCTTCCCTGATCTTTCTGCCAGGGAGCATCTGCACCACCATTGGTCTTTCATTCTGGCAATAACCCTTCCCAGATGTTGATCCTGTAAAGTTCATGTGGACTGAGAGCATCACTCCCCATTGCCCCCCCCCCCCGGTGGGTATTCAGCTCTCTGATTCAGAGAGTGTAAAATCTGGAATCATGTTGCAAATCTGAACTCCATGGAAGACATGTCACAGACTTCTTAATTGAAGATAGAAGTAACTAGACAAAAATAACTGGCAATGCTGTTTACCATTGGTCTTGCAGGTTTCAGTTTGTGTGGTAACAGTGTTCCGTACGCAGAAAACAGGAGCAGCCAGCTAATTAATCAATTCATCAATCTTTTGCACTTAAACATAAGAGAGGGCTGTGCAAGCAATTGAACAAACAAACAAATGAGCAAACAGAAAAGAATTACAATTTAAGATCAAAAAGTCCTGGATCACAAGCTGAGGCTTTTTTTCTTTTTATCCAAAGCTTAGAAACCTTGGGTTTTATCTCAGCATATTCAGACAGCATATAGAAGGGTAGCTGTGGTACTCTGCTATAACAGAGAGTTTTGTGGCACCTTAAACTCTGGCAGAAACATTATGGGTCATGCCATAATAAATTTGTTAATCTTTAAGAAGGCCCAAGAGCCTAACAAATGTATTATGGTTAATGCTAATAATAAATTTGCTAGTCTTTAAGGCGTCACAAGACCCTTGGTTGTTCATGCAGCAGGACACAGTGGCAAGTCTTGATTTTGTGGCTTGTGTGCCCATACTGTATACAGTCTTTGAATTTACACCTTCACTTTCCTATGTACACATGAAAACTGTAATGTATGGAGAAGCTTTTAAAATTTGATCATCCCTTCATCTGCTAATGCGGAGCTGTGGTGAACTAGCTTTACTGTAAAGCAAGTAGAAGCTTCATTATACTAAACTAAAATGATTACATAAAGCAGGGTACAAATTATGAGTGGAGTTTCTAGAATTATAGAGTTGAAGGGAGGTAGGGGGCTTGTAAGCCATATTGCCCAGCCCTTGACCCCAGAGCCATGCAAAGAATCTGAAGCTGCGGCTTCTGCATCACTCATGCGCAGTCAATGCATCTGATCTCAGCAAGTCACACAATGTCCATGTTCATCCTGCAATACCCAAATGATCACATGGGATGGTACAGTCCCTACAAAAGATGGAGAGCAGTGTTTACCTCCATCATTGGGATTTAAAAGTGCTTAATTCTGCCTGGATTGCACCTTTGGAAGTAAAGCCTCAAGGCAGATTTGTCCACAGCAATGTCCATTGGTTCCCGGTTCCCTGCTTATCCATCTTATGAGATCACCTTTAAATAAAGTTTCATGGCTGACACATTTAGATGGGTGACATTATTCAGACGAAACATTTTTATGTATGTATTTCCACTGGAATAAATCCCAAAGCAATCCTCTATAGATGATGCACATCAATGCAATAGAAACTGAGTAAGAGAATAGAAAATGTCCAGCTCCTTCTATAAAGCCTCTGAAATGTTTTGAATTACACGATGGGCTTGTTTGCTTGAGTTCAAATAGCAAATGATTGATAAAACCAATGAACATCTGCAACATCAAGATGCACGAATTAACAGCCTTTTTTAAAAGCACATGAGCCTAATGTAAAACGAAGAATAGCGACGAAATGTGCATGCTACATCATTTATTGTTACTGGGAAATGTTATGTATGTGTTCTATGTGCCCATTTTTCATCAATATATAATTTTTATGGCTTGGAATGTAATAGTTATGTTTTCTGCAATATTTGGGAAATGCTATGTATAAATTGCAAATCTGTATGATTTGTTAGAAAACGATCCCCTTTAGAGAATAAAATTTAAGCCTGTCATAGACTTAACTAACAGTTGCTGTGCCCCACTCCTGCTGGCTCTCCCATGAGGATATTGTCTATATCGTTGATGGAGTGCTAAAATTTCCCATTAACTTCTAAAGCAGCTCAGATTATGACATGAAGCTTACAGGCTTTTTCAGCTGCAATTCTATTCCTGAAATCCTTTAGACCCCTGTCCTCCAACAGCAAAAGTAACATTGCTTCTACCTCAAGTAGTTATTTGGGTGAGGGGGCAGGTGTTTCCCCAAATGACACTGGAAAAGGGTTTGTAGGGTAGGGTGGGGGTTCTGTAGTAGAGAGGCTTTGAGTTGTGCCAGCCATTTGAAACTTACACGGTAACATAACTGGAGGTTGGAGACATGGTCTTAACAGTATGCCGCACAGTGACCCACAGTTCTCACATTTCCTCACCAGTGGTCACCAACCCAGCTATTATCACAAGGGAGCATATCTGCTATGTTTCCTGCATTGGAAATCCCAGGTGCAGGGACCAATTGTCTCCCCACCAGCCCTCCCCACCAGCCATTTCTATTGGGCCCTCATGACTCTCCACAGACCACACATCCTTTCCCCAGGCCAAGTCCACTCTGCCCCCTCTTTGAGTATTCTCACCTGGCTGCAATGTACCCCTGAACTATGAAAATGCCTCTTGCTTCCCTGAAGAGTGGCATCCATTGCTTCAGCTACTTTTGCTTCTTGACCTGCCCATCAGTGCCCTATATGCCCCCCCTTGGGTTGCCCAAGAGGGAATGCAGCCTATGGGCAGAAAAGCAAACAAGCAAATATGCACATGCAACCATCTCCAGCAGTGAAATGGCATAAAATTAGTACAGAAACTGTCTGAAAGCAGCACAGTTCACATAAGAGGCTGTTGGCTCAGTCCAGTGGCCCATCCAGTCCAGCAGCTTCCTGCTGTCACAATGGCTAATCACATGCTCTTGAGAAGGCTACAACCAAGACCTGAGCACAACAACACTACCGTCCCCTCCATGATTCCCAGCAACTGGTATTGCCAAGAACTAAAACCAAACTAGAAGTGTTAACTTACTTCTCCCTTGATTTGTTGCTTCCAGTTTACTAGAGACAAAAGGTGACCTCTTTGACTCAGAAAGGATGCTAAAAGATGGGCACAATCACGTGCCACAGGAAGTTCCATGAACAACAACTAGAATTTGCGCAGTTACAGCTCTTGGTATTGTCTACTATGGTTTGGATCGCACAATTTGCGTAACACATTTTAATCCACCATAGCAAAATTCTATTTTGGAAAGAAAGGAGGAATCTCATTTTGTTTCCCTGTATACCCACAGACCCTCCAAGTGTCCCTATTCTCCAGGGACGTTCTTGATTTAGAGAAGCCATCCCGGTTTCTGATTTGATCCCACAATGTCCCACTTTTCCTTAGAATGTCCCTATTTTCACTGGAGAAATGTTGGACTGTATGGAGTTATCCGACTCCTGAGCCATCTGAAGGCAATCCTGTATAGGGAAGGTTTTTTAAAATGTTTAATGTTTTTTATAAATGTTGGAAACTGCCCAGAGTGGCTGGGGCAACCCAGTAAGATGTGTGGGGTATAAATTGTAGAATTATCATTATGGAATGGGACGTCCCTATTTTCATCGTAGAAATGTTGGAGGTTATGTACCCAAATACTGTAAAACTAAACTTTCAACGACTATTTTACTTTTTGAGTAAAGTTTTAAAATTAAAAATCCACACGCACCACCATTTTAATTATATTGCTTTTGCAGTGAGTAACTGTCATGAAGGCATTGTTTGTAAAATTTCAATCTCTCCCCCACTGCTGCACACTCCACACTTTCTATTTTCACGACATGATTTATTGTTAAGCAACACATTCTCCACCGTAGAAAAAGAAGAGGGAGGAAGGAAAAAAAATAAACACCCAAACTCCAGTGACTGTATTCAAAAAATGTAATGCTTCTTATCACAAATAATTTAAAAAATGCAAGCACCCCAATTTGCAGCTAGGAGGCCCACTTGAGGGATCAGTTAAAATTTACTCCTTTATGCACATGCCAACTCTGACTTCAAAAAGACTTTATTCCCAAGGATAAACAACCCAATATTTGTGTAATATAATTAAGTGAAGGCATCTTTTAAATGTCATACCAGCTTGTGCCATGCTTTAAATTGTTATGCATCAACAGAATTTAACGAGATGGCCAAGGATCCTGCTTCCTGCGTGAATGTGATAAGCCACAAATACTGTATAGCTCTTTAATAGATTGCCAAAATAAAGCATTTTGTATGCAAATTATTCATGGAGTAGCAGAGCTAATACAGTGCCAAAATTACGCCCACTGGTCCCCTGCAATTAGCAGTTAAGTTGAAGTATCTTCAAACTGCAGAATTTCTTTCAGTGTCTCCCAATACTTAAACATCTTTTCATTTATGGAAATGCGAAAATGGAGCTTTCATTTTCTTGTTAAGGTTTTGGGTGCCTGAGCTTTACAGCAGAGAGGTAGCAATTGGCATCTAATCTGAACAATTGCACAGAGGCTCTGTCTGAATTAAACACAACGGACAGGCCTAGTAGCTTGCAAAGAGGTGGGGGACCAAGTTTTTTTTTTTAAAAGTGAGTTTAGATAAGGCTATATGTGTATATAAATCCCCTGCTTTTTGGTGACACAGAATAAAGCAATAGAAACAGCTGGATCTCAAGGTTTTTTAAAAAACCTGTTTTGACCCCCTCTCTCAATTCCATTTTTCATTCCTGTCATTATTTTACTTGTCAAGGAAACATCTATCTGTTGGTAATTGCTTCTGTTTGGGAGGAAGGGTGGGATATAAATTTAATAATTATAATACAGAAATACTGTACATCTATACAGAGGGTTAGGCACTTATTCATCACCAAATAAAGAAGACAAGAAAGACACACACTTACTCTAAAAAGTAAAATGATGCATCTTCTAATTTAAATGTATAGGTGCAAACTTAGATATAATTACTGTGGGTGGTATTTCATGCTAGTCTTAATCAGAGTAGACCCATTGAATTTAACAAAAATGACTAATCTAGACTCATTTATTTCAGTTGGTCTATTCTAAGTAGGGTTTAAGGGAAGACCAGGATAAACATGGAATGAATATATATATATATATAATTTTTAAAATATTTAAAGGTTGCCTTTCATTGCAGAAAATAGGATAGTTTACAAAACAAAAGCAGTACAATACAGGCACCAGAGATCCTGAGTTCAGGAAAGTTCATTGAACAGGCTGGTCTATATGGAAGGAGGCACTCTCTCAGCCTGGTCTTAGACTAGATATAGACATGTCATAGAAGCGATTCAGTTAAACACATTGTAAATTCATACAGGGAAATCGGGTAGGGGAAGACTGGCCTCCACAGTGCCATCTGGTGTCACAGTGTTATATAGCATATGCAATGCATATAAAATACTCTTCTTCTTCTTTTTAACCAATCTAGGTGAGTCCTTAAGGTGTACCGGACTTTATAAACCAGCAACAAAACCTTAAAGTAGGTTTCATAGCAAACAGGCAGATGGTTCAAATTCTTAAGTGTGTGCAAAGGATCTAGGGGTCTTCGTAGACCACAAGCTGAACATGAGTCAACAGTGTGATGCAGCAGCAAAAAAAGCTAATGCTATTCGAGGCCACATCAACAGAAGTATAGTGTCTAGATCAAGGGAAGTAATAGTACCGCTCTGTTCTGCCTTGGTCAGGTCACACCCGGAGTACAATATCTAGTTCTGGGCACCACAATTGAAGAAGGATGTTGATAAACTGGCATGTGCACAGAGGAAGGTGACCAAGATGATCAAGGGTCTGGAAACTAAGTCTTACGAGAAACAGTTGAGGAAATTGGGTATGTTTAGCCTGATAAAGAGAAACTAATAGGATAGCCATCTTTAAATATCTAAAGGGCTGTCACGTGCAGGATGGAGCAAGCTTGTTTTCTCCTGTTCTGGAGGCTAGGACCTGAACCAATGGATTCAGGTTACAGGAAAGGAGATTCCAACTTCAGGAAAAACTTTCTGACAGAGCTGTTCAACAATGGAATGGACTTCCTTGGGAGGTGGTAGACTCTCTTTCCTTGGAGGTCATTAAACAGAGGTTGGATGGCCACCTGTCACGAATGATCTAGTTGAGATTCCTGCATTGCTGGGGGTTGGACTAGATGACCCTCAAGGTGCCTTCCAACTCTACAACTCAATGAGTTATAATATGTTCATTTTAGGATGCTCCACTAAATACTCTCACAACTGCATTTTGCAGTAGCTACAGCTGCTGAATCAACCCTAAAAGCAGCCCCGTGTAGGATGCATTGAAACAATCCAATCTAGAATTCTCTAATGCAGCCTTTTTCAACCTGTGGGTCCCCAGATGTTGTTGGACTACCATCACCCCTAGCTAGCAAGGCCACAGCTCAGGGATGATGGGAGTTGTAGTCCAACAACATCTGGGGACCCACAGGTTGAGAACCGCTGCTCTAATGCATGAGTTACTGTGGCCAAGCCATCTCCATCCACGAAACAGGCATAGCTGGTGCACCAGAAAGGCACTCCTAGTCAGTGAGGCCCTGAACCGCCAAAGACAAAGCTGGATTAAGGAAACACCCCCAAGCTATGAGCCTACTCCTTCAAGAGGACTGCTTGGGGTGCGGTGGTGGTAATGGTAGGGAGCGCTGTTAGTAGGTCCCTATAGGTCAGAAGCACAAGTCATGTCAATGAGGAGCTGTGCCTTCATGATTATGGGCCCAACTCTGTGGCACTCCTTCCCACAAGAAGTTAGACAGCCGCCGTCCCTCCTTGGTTTCAGACACCTTGTCAAAACTGTTGCACCCTGAATGCTTCTCAAATGTTTTACATTTGGAGAGGTTGGGGAGACAGAGATTCTAATTTTTTTGTTGGAAGTTTCAAATTTGGGAAGTTTAATTTATGTTTTAAATTTTGTATATTGTATATTTTATTGTTATAAGGCATTTTGAGACCTCCGTGGTAGAAATTATTTACATTCAACAAGCAAACAAATTTTGCCTGCATCCTCAGGCCACAATAGCTAAAAGTGTCACAGTATGGGTTTTAGGATCCCATTCATTGGGTGAGATATTAAGAAGCTATGAACAACCCAAAAGAGGTCTGCTGAATAGCTATTCCAGAATTGGCCAATAAAAGTTACTTTTGCAAGGTTTTCTCCAGAGTTAGCCTTTTAGAATAATATGATGCACAGTGTCCTCCATCTCTAGAAGTTTGGTTTAAAACCTAAGCTATACAGGGCAGAAACCATTACAAAGCCTGCCATTGTGAAATCCCTGTATATTCTCATAATTTTCCTTGAAGATATTCATGTTTTCTCCTCTGCATTCACAAAGGAGGGGAAAAAAATTCTTCCTGACTTGATCTGCCTTTTTCAAATGCCTGAAATCATCTATGAAACAAAGTTGTTCACAAACTGTTCAGGCATAGGGAAACATATTTTGAAAGTCATAAAAGATGAATGCTTGAAATTACTAAGCATTCTATGCTTTAAAAAATGCTCTCTCTCTGTATGTGTGTGTTATTTGTATCCCTGAGCTAAAATTAGGCCTCATAAAGGGCCTATAGAGGCTGATAGGTGAGTAGTGTAGATCCTGTTCATTTTCGGTAGTGTTAATGCAGACTATATTTTTCATTTACAATCTAATCATCAAAAGAGTATATTACATGTCAAGGGGTTGTGACAGTGATTTAAGGAGTCTATGTCAAACTGCTTGGACCTAAATGGCCTTCCTAAACTAACCTGGAGGATTTACTACCAACTAAACAAAAAATCTAATTCTGATCACAACTATTTTATAAAATTTTGTGGAATGCCATAAACAACTGTGTACACTCCAGTGAACTCCAAAAGTTGTAATAACACTCTCCAAGATTTGTATTAAATTTTTTCACTCCCAACTTTCCTGGTTTGATTTCCTGGCAAGAGGACAATGGCTAGACCCACTGCAGAACCACCAAGGCCATATCTAGATTATTTTTCCTCAAGCGCTAGGGCCATTTCACATGTAACACTTTCCCTATGTGTCTAGCTATCTACATATCTCTCGTGAGCAGTGTGGATGCCCGCCACTGAGGAAAAGTGGTGGCCCAAGCAATGGGAGTAGACAGAATGGCAAGGCAAGGTCTAACAACTTGGAAGGAGATCAAGGTGTAGGTTCAGGACAATGGACAGTGCTCCTATCCTGAGGCCAAACATCAGAGCTATCTCGGCAACTAGCTGCATTTTACAAGATGGCTAGGTAGCCGTTACATGGAGATCCTACCCCTTGAGAGCCGACTTCAAGAGCTGGAGCCTTTTCCCTGCAGCATTGCTTCATTGGAAGCAATTGGGTTTCCAGTTGAGGGATTCTTTTCCTCAGGGATCTCTTGATTCCCAGGAAGTCTGTTAATGAGCTACCAGAGTCTGGCAGCAGAAGTCTCATCTCTGGAGAGGGGAGGCAGGCTGGGTCTGATGCCCACAGACCCACACTGTTCCTCAGAGTTGCAGTTGCCATACAGCTCTGCCTCAGCAGCAACTGCACAGAACACACTGGTACCTCTTGCTTGGGAAAAGCGTCAGACAAATCAGGCAGGATGGGCAATCCTCCGGAAAAACAATCTCTCAAAGGACCTGTTGATGGCATTTTACCATTGTACTGTTGAGAGTATATTAACTTATGGTCTGTGTGTGTGGTTTGGGAGCTGCACGGTCAGGGAAAAAACAGTGCTGTCCAGGGTTGTAAAGACTGCGGAGAGAATAATTGGGTGCACTCTTCCCACCTTGGATCAAATCTATGCTGTCAGGTGTCATAAGAAAGCTGCGGAGATAGCGCAGGATAGTACACACCCAGGAAATGGTATCGTATCGTAAAAGAGGCATTCAGGGCAGAGCAAGAGGGAGATGCCTCCCCTCATTCGCTACCTCCTATCCCACACTCTCAAGCTCCCCCCCCCCCCGCAAAGCACAAGAAGATTAGGTAGGCAAATATGGGGGATTTGGAGTGGTGGAAGCACAGTCTATGGAAGTTTCCAACACCAACTGGGAAATGAAGACAAAACACCAAGCTGAACATTCCAGACCCAGATCTCTCACGTCAGAGCCCTCTCCCATTGACTGGGAGAAGTCCAAAAGTGGCACAGCCTTGCCCAGGTGGGGTAATGTGGCAGAGAGGCAAACATATATGTCCTTGGGACGCTACACTTTCTACCACATTGATCTACATGAGGACAAATTTCACATTTATTTGTTGTTGTTGTTTAGTCGTTTAGTCGTTTCCAACTCTTTGTGACCCCATGGACCAGAGCACACCAGGCATTCCTGTCTTCCACTGCCTCCTGCAGTTTGGTCAAACTCATGCTGGTAGCTTCGAGAACACTGTCCAACCATCTCGTCCTCTGTCGTCCCCTCTCCTTGTGCCCTCCATCTTTCCCAACATCAGGGTCTTTTCCAGGGAGTCTTCTCTTCTCATGAGGTGGCCAAAGTATTGGAGCCTCAGCTTCAGGATCTGTCCTTCCAGTGAGCACTCAGGGCTGATTTCCTTAAGAATGGATGTGTTTGATCTTCTTGCAGTCCATGGGACTCTCAAGAGTCCCCTCCAGCACCATAATTCAAAAGCATCAATTCTTTGACGATCACCCTTCTTTATGGTCCAGCTCTCACTTCCATACACCACTACTGGGAAAACCATAGCTTTAACATTTATTTATTTCCATTTATTAATTGCTTTCTATAAAATCTCTCAAAGTCATTTCACAACAAATTATACAATTTTGTATATAAAAACAATTATAACGACTTTTAAAAGGGAAAAGAAAAGCAGTTTCATATGTGAAATAATTTCATATTTGGCACAGATGCATCAACATTGTGCATTGTGTAAATTTGTATATGACAATGTCCTGCATTTAGTGTTTGCTAATTCTTGGTGGTGGAGGAGGTGGTGGTTGTTTTTTAAGAGTAGGATATTTTCTTTGTATAGGAGGAAGCTTGTAATAAAAACCTTCAATGGGAATAACACGAAAGAAACATAAAACATTGGACATCTAGTGGACATCCAGTTATGGCCTTCTAGTTTGGACACACCTTAAAAGTACCAAAGCAGAATGTTGGCCTGGTACCTCCTGCCTGCAGATGAGTAAAGCCCAACATCATGATGCCCCAGCTCTGTAGTAGACTTACCCACATATAGGAGAAAAGGAAAGAAGTGACTCCTCTGTGAACCTGCTTACCAAACAGTGAAAGGAAGGGTTAGAATTTAGCAGAAAGGTCATAGCTCACTTGTGGACCATCAGCTTTGCATGTGTAAGGTGCCAGGTTCAATTCTGAGCATCTCCAGTTGGACTGGGAGAAATCCCAGTCTGAAACTGGATGGACCAATGGGTCTGACTCAGTACCAGCCAGTTTCCTAGCACTTTGGGTTGCAATCCTACGTGCACATTTGCCCTGTTGAAATGAGCTTGAAAGCAATCCTGCCCGCCTCCCGCAAATATCACAATATACAGAACTCAAGCTGCACCATCTATCATAGCGGCTGTTGTGGATGAACAAATGAAACTTCCAAATTCTGTCCCACACACCTGGGCTGCCATAAGAACTGGATTGGTTCTATTGGTCAGAATCTAGCCCTGGCAGGTTGTCACTGACTTTGTGGAGGGGGAAAAAATAGCAGCCGATGAAAATCAATCTTCTGATGCTCCGTTGCTTTAAATACCAGTAGAGCAAACAAACAGCCCTAAACAATATAGCAGAAACCATATATCAATTACGCTAAATGCTCAAGCATTTTTACTTCACAGCCTGCAACATCCAAATGTAGTATTCTCACCCACTGCAATGAGATGATAATGGTCCTGTATTGTTCTAAGACATCTGGCAGCTAGATAAGAGCTGCCTGGTCTTAGATGATAATGGAAGTGGGCAGACTTAACATTGTGATTTGAAAATTTCTTGGGTCTCAGAAAAATGTTCTATTAAGCCCACTGACCCCAATTGAATATTAATTAGCTAATTAACGGATTTATTGTTCCACGCAATTTCTGGAGAGGCATTTTTTTTTTGGAGTGCCATTATTTTTTAAAAATTATTTTTTGCATTGTGTATAATTGAATCTTTGCAGCTGCCAGCATCTTCTGCATGATTTGGCAAAAAACCAAAAACAGAAAGAAAATGCATGTGTGTGTGTGGAACCCACAAACATTTCCAACCCTTCTGGTAAATGTTTGGGAGGAAGGGAGAGAAAGCAGGGGAGGTAGCTAATTTAACTCTTCAATTAACTTTTTTTTAAAAAAGCTTTATTTTAAAATTAGTATAATCTCTCCTCCCACCCCCACTCAACACTCTGTTATTATGAATGGCTGTTTTGGGGTTTTATTTTAGCCCAAGGTAACTATGGAGAGCATTCATTAACCCTAGTAAAGACAGACAAGTCAATGTTTCTTGTTCATTTTTAAAAATAATTTCATCTTATTATAATATCCCCATCATAACTCACAGTTGTTTTCTATTTGTTAAACAGTGTTTAGTAGTGCCCACATTAAGGGCTATGGATATCTAAGAACCTTGGTAACATTTGTTTCACCAGCAGGCAAGTACTGTTTTGTGATAAGCGGTCACTTTCCTACAGTGTCAGCTGCAGGTCTTGAATAAAACATTCTCCCTGGGCACCCTCTCCCTTAGTGAGTCTACCTTCTCATAGCAGTAGGTCCAGGGGGCTGTTGTCAGTGCCCCCCCTGCTGGAGTGTGAGCCCCTATAAGCTGCCCAACCATGACAACCATTGATGCCAGACCTGGTTTCCTGCATGGGAACCATACAGGAAAACAATAAAGGAGATTCACAATAGACTTAAGGCATGGAAGGAAAAGGCAAAAAAGTCTAGGAGCTAGCATCTTTCTGTAGCAAACTGCTCGTGCACTCAGATCATTAGAGGAAGCCCTTCCCCATGTTTTGTCTCTAGAAGTACAACATATACATCACAAATGTGCCAAAAGAGAGGACCTTTTATGTGTTGGCACTCTGATGGTGGAATGTCCTTCCAAGGTATATACACCTACGTAGTACCCACACTGTGTTGAAGCGATGATTCTTCAACATCAACTTCGATGGACTGGTCATGTTGTACGGATGCCTGATTATCATCTTCCAAAGCAACTACTCTATTCTGAACTTAAAAATGGAAAGTGTAACACTGGTGGTCAACAAAAGAGAATCTGTTCCCTGTCTCACCATATGCAGCTTCTTTCATACAGAGACTCTTAAGACCACTTGCCCACAGCTGGGGATGGGAAGTTACCTTCCTGAAGTGGCCCTCACATTCCATAGCTCAACCACTAGCTCCTACTGAGGAGATATCCTCAGCCACTAACAAGCAATTTCCTTAATGAAGGATACACAGGAATATTGGAGGACGCCATATTAAGTCAGGCCATTGGTCCATCTTGTTCAGTATTGTGGATCTTCAGAGTTTCAGGCAGAGGGCATTCCCAGTCCTAGCTAGAGATGATGGGGTTTGAACTGGAGACCTTTTGCATGCAAAGCAGATGCTTGGTGACAATAAAAATAACAATGTTGGTGCCAGGGGGACTTCTCCGGGGAGACAATTCTACAAACAGGTGCCACAATTTGATAAGACCCTGTCTCTGGTTATGGATTATGCCAGCTCAACAAATGCAGACGACTTGCTTCTCTTGTGAACAGTATATGCTCATTTAGATTTCTCACTTTACATAGCAAAATACACGGGAGTAGTGATCAATATCCCTCCCCAAATTTCTATTAGCTCCCATCCTTCATTTAATAATCCAATAATGGAATTGACCTTCTACTGTAATATAATTGCTAGGATCATTTTATAAAGAAACAATTTAAATAAGTTTTTTCCCCCTCAGGAAAAAAAAAAAGGGAAAGCCTTTCTGTTGAAAACTGGAAAACAAAATGTTTGATTGAGGTCATCTTGACATCCATTAGTGTGATAAATGAAGTGGAATTCAAGGTTTTTCTATTATCAAGCTTCATTTTCATTTGTTCAGTTCCGGATTCCCTCTCTCTCCCATTTTTTAAACAACATTGCCTCAGACTCAAGGCTGATTACAGTAATTATATTTTTTACTCATAATAATACAAATGATTCTGAGAGTTATTCACAATGTTTCAATGTCAGCACTTAGATAAATGCCCATTCTTTCATGGCGATTCCCATTTCCCCCCTCTCTCTTTATGCAGAGGGTTAGTTAGTAGCTACAATAACAGTCTAGCTGTCAGAAAACCTTGGATTTACATGGCCAGGAACTCAACTCACAATTGTTTGGAGCTCTGCATGGCAACCAGGCCAACTGGGATACTAGATAATTTATAACTACTCCCCAATACAAGAAGAACAATTATATTGTGTGCTGTATAAAATGGCCATTATTTAGCTCAATTTTTAAAATTATTTGAACAAAATGCCTATTCTTTCCAGGGCTATTTTCTTCCCAGTTTCTAATTAGATACCCGAGGAATACAGGATGTGTAAATTTCCACAAGAAAATATATTTATGGAATTTTAATTTGCTTCTTGTGTACCTTGGCCATAAAACTTGTGAGCCTCTTCCTCAAATGCTTTTCATCTGAAAGGGAAAACAGCATAGAAATGCAATCACTTTGAAGCAGCACAATGCACCAAAGGTAACTATGATGGTAAACTGTGGCCTATGCTCTTATAATGTGGGGATGTAATACCCTAAAAAACAACAACAACAACAAAAACCCAGCTTAGGATGTGAGTGAACTTGGATTGGGAGATTGGGAATTGAGTCCTGCCATTTTGCTAGCCTTGCTTGCTTTAGTACCCCATGTGTAAAGGTAAAGGTAAAGGTAAAGGGACCCCTGACAGTTAAGTCCAGTCACGGATGACTCTGGGGTTGCGACGCTCATCTCGCTTTATTGGTCAAGGGAGCCGGCGTACAGCTTCCAGGTCATGTGGCCAGCATGACTAAGCCGCTTCTGGCGAACCAGAGCAGCGCACGGAAACGCCGTTTACCTTCCCTATTTCTCTAATTGCACTTTGATGTGCTTTTGAACTGCTAGGTTGGCAGGAGCAGGGACCGAGCAATGGGAGCTCACCCCGTCGCGGGGATTCGAACCACCGACCTTCTGCTTGGCAAGCCCAAGAGGCTTAGTGGTTTAGACCACAGCACTACCTGTATTTCACCCCATGCTTAAAGGGATAATAATAATAATCGTTTAGATAATCAACTGTAAAGCAGTTTTAAATAGCCCTACGTAAATGAGAAATGAATAGGCGGGGTGACCTAGCCTTTCACGGCATGAGGAAGTAGCTGGAAGTAGCTGCCACGTCCACTCCTCACCAAAGCATCCCTTACTTGGGTCATGGCGTGTATAATATCTCTACCCTCTAACATTTCTCTGTTTCAATTGCAGTAGTCTGATGATGTGGCTAAGCTGCTTCATGCCTGACCAGTAGCCATGCAGGCTGAGACTGATGGGAACTGCAGTCCAATAACATTTGCAGGGCACCATATTGCCGATCCCTGAAATAAATATTCCATGGCTTCTTCCTCTTTGCCCTCAGCTATAGATTACGTATCCACCATCCTCAGTAAATCCTCTTGAATTGAACACGAATGAAATAAAACATATGAACTCAAAAAGATCAATGTATGTAAGATTGGTTCAGAGGGTTCATAAACTTAGGAAATGTGTTGTTTCTTAGTGTTAGAGATGGAGCCATAAATCAGAGCAGTGTTTTTGGCAAAGGTAACTAGTCTGCATAATCTATTTATTGCTAATCTCTTCTATTTCATTTGGAATTTATATCGAACTCATCACCATGGCATCCAAATGTCCACAATTATGAAATATTGCATTATCATTTTCTTTCCAAAAAGGGGGGGGGGTGGTGGTTAATCAGAATAAATGGCGAAAATTAATTCAAATAAGTTTTCGTAGAAAACAGCCACTTGAAACAATTCTCCAAACAGAAAGCACACACTCTGTTTATTGGAATTTTAGCCGCAGCCGGTCCCATTCACCCACTGCTTTGTCATAGACCTGCTTTTGAAAATACCTGTCTTTTGCAAACTAATCCTCGAAGTAGTTTAACAGCATGAGAAGCATTTTCTTGTTTTCTTTCTCAGGCTGCTAGCAGCAGCGAGGGCCCCTATCCACGTGGCCACTTGGCACAGAGCGGTGAGAATATCTCTCCACTTTCTAGTGCTGAGCTGCAGCAGCCTAGTAAACAATTCTGCTGGTTTCCAGGCTCAATTCAAAGTGCTGATTCTTACCTCCACAGCAGAGACAGAGAACCTATGGTCCTCAAGATGCTACCGGGCTGCAATTCCCACCATCCCTGGCTACTGACCATGCCAGCTGGTGCTGATGATTGCTGGGAGTCTAACCACAACCACAGTCACCTTCTGTTTTGGCTTTTAAATGGCTGCCGAAAACTTTTCCATGCCACACCTCTTATTCAGGCAACGGAGAAGGTATATTTCTGCAGTTACTTGATCTCTAGTTTTAAACATTTTACATGGTTTTTATTGTATGTTTGGTTGTTGTAAACCACTTTGATAATAGTGTGGTACCTCGGGTTACAGACACTTCAGGTTACAAATGCTTCAGGTTACAGACTCTGCTAACCCAGAAATAGTACCTCGGATTAAGAACTTTGCTTCAGGATGAGGACAGAAATCGTGTGGCAGCAGCAGGAGCCCCCATTAGCTAAAGTGGTACCTCAGGTTAAGAACAGTTTCAGGGTAAGAACGGACCTCCAGAACGAATTAAGTTCTTAACCCAAGGTACCACTGTACAAGTATTTTTGAAAATAAATAAAGACCTGGGGACACCTTACCCTTGCTTTAAAGCATTAAATGGCTTGGGACTCAGGTACCTGAGGGTCTAACCTTCTCCTACCTGTGCCTTCCTGTTCTCTCTGTTCAGCATCAGAGGTCCTAACCTGTAGGTGAACATGGCAAGCAGGGTCTTTTCAGCTGCACTGCCAACTCTGTGAGATGCTCTCTCCAGTGAAGCCCCCGCCCATCCCTCACACAGTGATTGCTGATTGGATACATGTGTCTGACTTGCAGCTGATTAGCCAGCACAAACTGAATATGGACTCCAGAGGTGAGTGAAGAGAGGACTGATAATCAGAACTGATGTTTATATGGGAGAATGGAGAGAGAGAAGGCTCTTGTTCTAGGTTTGTTTACTTTTTGGAGGGCACAGCCCAATCAGCCCCAAACTGAAAAAGCATCCCTACCACTTCTGTTGTCTCAGTCTCAAGGGACTATTTGGTTCTACAAGGAGCTTGGGTGAATGAAATAGCAAGTCACACAACTAGAGAGGCAGTGGTGCACAACTCATCCCAAGTTGGACCAAACGTCACTTGTGCAAGCACTGCTTCATTTGGGCAAACATCTTGAAAGCCTGCAACGCAGCACACAAAGCAATATATAACTGCATGGTTTCCCCTATTTTCAGGATGTCTTCCAGATAAACACAAGGTGAAGCTATTTACTGTTCCAATGGTATTTTTCTTTTGGTAACAAATTTATCCTAAGGCAAAATAGGAAGCTACTGGTGCAATATCTCAGAAATGTTCTCAAAGTCTGTCTCCTAAGAAATTTCAGCTCAGCTCTCATTGGAATAAAGGCCTATTTTTAAAGGTGTGTGAGAGAAGATATTAATTGGTCTTATTCTGGGAAATTGGTAATGCCGCTTAAATATCACGAGAATCACCATTTCTTTTTCTTCTTTTGTATAAGTAGCTTACTGAAAAGACAAAGCCTGTAGTGTCTGAGGATTGGAGAATAAATTTCAGCCTGCATTCTCTTCCTTTTCTATTTGAGAGTGCATGGTTTTTGTTTTGTTTTTTTAAAAACCTCTTTGCCTAAAAAGGACATTTCAGCCTAATATTTATTTATTTTTTTAATTCTTTTTTATTAAGTTTCATTTACAACACAAACAGAAAAAGGGGAAAAAAAACTACACCAACAACGAAAAAACAAAATAAAGAAGAAAAGAGTACATAGAAAAAAGAAAGAACAAAAAAACTAATACATATAACAAATTTGAGTGCATGTTTAAAATACACCGACTGACTTCCTTCCCTGTTGAATTCGGGTTTCTGATATTAAAAACTTCATTTTTTACAGCTGATATTGGATTGTTTGTTCATACATCGTAAGTTTTATAACAGAACTGCTATAGTTGGTAGGTTTTTATAATTACCCTCAATATAGACCATGAATTTATTCCAATCATCCTTTAACTTTGTATTTTTTTGATTTCTAATTCTTTGCGTCATTTTTGCCAACTCAACAAATTCAAATAATTTTGTTTGCCGATCCTTCACCGTTGGTATATTTGTACCTTTCCAATTTTGTGCAATTAGCATTCTGGCCGCTGCTGTCGAATATTGAAACAAGGTTTTGTCTTCTTTCCTAATTTCTTCTCCAATAATACCTAGTAAGAAGGCCTCTGGTTTTTTAGGGAATGTGTATCTAAATATTTTTTTTAACTCATTATATATCAAATTCCAAATTTTTTTTATCTCCTCACACCTCCACCACATATGTATAAAATTGCCTTCTTTTATTTTGCATTTCCAGCAGGCCTTATTTCCGGTCTTATACATCTTGCTTAGTTTTTCTGGTGTAATATACCACCTATAAATCATCTTCTCTAAGTTTTCTCTAATTGCAACACTTGCCGTGAATTTCATTCCCTCATTCCATAATTTTGACCATTTTTCATATTCTATGTTGTGCCCCAGATCTATCGCCCATTTGACCATTACCTCCTTAATTTCCTCATCTTTTGTGTCCCATTCCAGTAAAATATCATACATTTTAGAGAGTAATTTAGTTTTGCTTTCGATTATTTCAATCTGAAATTTGGTTTTCTTTTCATTCATTCCAATTTTTTTGTCTTCTGTCCATATTGCGTTTATCTGATGATATTGTAGCCAGCCTGTTAATTTTCCTTTCAGCTCTTCATACGGTCTTAGTTTCCAGCTGTCTTCAGATCTTATTAAAAGGTCTTCATATGTCAATCTTTGCTCTTCCATATTTATTTTTTTGATTATTAGGATATCTGTTGGGGACAGCCACCAGGGTGTTCTCCATTCTAACAGTTTTCTGTTTTTTCCCCAAACTTCATACAGTGGACCCCTAATGATGTGACTTGAGAACCCTTTGTGGACCTTCTCTTTGTTTGACCACAAGTAGGCATGCCAGCCGAACCTATTGTCGGCCCCTTCCAAATCTAGCAGGTCAGTATTCTCTAGGGTTATCCAATCTTTAACCCAGGCGGCCTCATAGTATAGTTTTAAATTTGGGACTGCGAAGCCCCCTCTTTCCTTTCGGTCCGTGAGTAATTTGAATTTAATCCTCGGCCTTTTCCCCTGCCATATGAATCTTGAAAGAGTTTTCTGCCAATCTTTAAATAATTTGGGCCCTCTGATTATGGGGATATTTTGGAACAGGAACAGCATTTTTGGAAGTACATTCATTCTTATTGCCTCCATCCTACCCATCCACGAGAGTTTGATTCTATTCCACACATCTAAGTCCTTTTTAATTTCTTTCCACGTGGTCGAGTAATTGTCTTGAATTAAGTTTATATTTTTTGGTGTGAGCCAAATTCCTAAATATTTTATTTTTTTAGCCACCTTGATTCCATATTGTTTCTCTAATTTTTCTCTTTCTTCATTCCCCAGGTTCTTTATCATCATTTTTGTCTTTAATTTATTCAATTTAAAGCCGGATAGCTTGCCATATTCCTCTAGTGTCTCCAGCGCTTTGCTAATACTTTCTTGCGGCTCTTCCAAGGTTAAAACCAGGTCGTCTGCGTAGGCTTTTAGTTTGTATTCTTTTATTCCTACTTTAATCCCTTGGATCTCTGGTATCGATCTTATTCTGTTCCCTAAAACTTCCAATACCATAATGAATAAAAGCGGGGAGAGAGGGCATCCCTGCCTTGTTCCTTTTTCGATTTTAAATGTGCTTGTAAGATTATTGTTTATTATCAGTTTGGCAGATTGGGCTGAGTATATTGCCTCTATTCCTTTCAAAAATTCGCCCTCTATCCCTGCCTTCTCCATGGATTTTAGTAGGAACAACCAAGAAACGTTATCGAACGCCTTTTCCGCGTCTATGAAAATCAAGGCCGCAGGTACATCATTGTTAATCTCCAGATATTCGATTATATTTATAATATGTCTTACATTGTCTTTCAAAAACCTGTTTGGGAGGAAACCCGCCTGGTCTTTGTAGATTAGATTTGTTAAACACTTTTTCAGTCTACTTGCCATAATATCAGCGTAAATTTTATAATCGTTATTTAGTAAGGATATCGGCCTATAGTTCTTAATGTTCAGTTTATCCGTATCTGATTTAGGAATTAACGTTATGTGTGCCTCCCTCCAGGATTCAGGTATTCTTCCTCCTCTTAGAATATTGTTCATGGTATCACAAAGCGTTGGTAACAATTGATTTCCCAAGACTTTATAGTATTTAGCAGATAACCCATCCGGTCCCGGTGCCTTTCCTAATTTCATTTTTTTTATCGCATTTTGGATTTCTTCTGTTTTTATAGGTTTATTTAGTTGAGCTCTTTCTTCTTCTGTTATAGTCTTCCCTTTACAGTTCTCAAAATATCTTTCTATTTGAGTTAAATTTTCCTCTCCTTTCTTCTCATAGCTTCTCATAAAATTTGAGAAAAGTTTTTTGTATTCTTTTTGGGTCCTCAATCAATTCTTCCTCTACCTTTATTTTATTTATCACCTTTTGCTTTGGTCTTCTTCTCAGTTGCCAGGCTAGTAATTTTCCCGTTTTGTTTGCTGATTCAAAATATTTTTGCTTCATTAGCCTAATTTTCCATTCAACCTCTTGATTTGTTAACATCGAATATTGTGTTTGTAATATTTTTATTGTTTGTATGCTTTGCTCCTCTTTTGGGTTTTCTATTAGTTTTTTCTCAGACTCCCTTAGCTGTCTGAGAATTTCTTCCTTCTTTTGCTGTCTTGTTTTCTTCTTGTAGTTATTTTGATGAATAAAGAAACCTCTTAGAACCGCCTTACTGGCATCCCAAACCACTTCTATATTTGTTTCTGCATTGAGGTTCAGATCAAAGTAATCTTTTAAAGTAACTTTGGCTTTTTCAATAACCTCGTCATTGTCTAATAAATATTCATTCAGCCTCCATCTGAAGCCCCCCTGCGGTACGCCTTTTATTTCCAATGTTATTGAATTGTGGTCAGAGAGGGTTCTCGGTTGAATTTCACATTTTATAGCTCTTAAGGTAAGTTCCCTCGAGGTCCAGATTTGGTCTATTCTGCCCCAACTTTGGTGTACCTCTGAGAAGAAAGTAAACTGCTTTTCTGTTGGATGCTTGTGTCTCCACATGTCTATTAAATCCATGTTTTCTACCAGGTCCTCAAATGATTTTGGTACTTTCCCTTGGTTTCGTTTTTTCTTTTCTGTTTGTCTATCAATTTCTGGTATCGGCACTGCATTGAAGTCTCCCAGTAAAATCGTCCTGTTGCTTTCTAGTTCTAATAAGACTTTTTCTAATTTCTTAAAAAATTCTGGCTTGTTTGAATTTGGGGCATATATGTTTACCACGTTTATCTTTTCCCCCTGGAAGCTGATTTGTACCCCCAGTATCCTTCCTTCTTCATCCTTGTAGATCAGTTTAGGTTCCCATTTTTCATTGACATATGTTACTACTCCTTTTTTTTTTCTCTGCCGTAGAGTTTATGAATTCTATTCCTAAATTCTTATTTAACAAAACACGTTTGTGCTTTTTGGTTACGTGAGTCTCTTGTATACAGATTACATCCAATTTTTTCTTTTTCAAAAAACTTACAATTTTATTCCTTTTAGTTTTTTCATTCAAACCATTTACATTCCACGTTAAAATATTGAGATTCATTATTCCTTTTGTCTACTGATAAGCCAGTAATTTGCCAATTTAGATTCGGGTGGTTTTACTTTCTGTTTCTCCTTCTTCCTCTTCCACTTCTTCCTCCTCCACTTCTCCCCTCTCCTCCCCCTCCCCCTCCCCCTCCCCCTCCCTCCGCTCCTCTCTCGCCCCTCCTCTCCTCCCCATCTCCACCCTTCCCCCCATGTCTTTCCTCCATCCTCCCAAGATCCTTATCGTATCTACGCAGAAATTTGCTGACTTCCTGGCTTTCAGTAATCTTAAATCTTTTTTCCTTATAAAAGAAGGAAATCCCTTCAGGGAATTCCCATCTGTGTTGTATGCCGTTCTTTTTTAATGTACTTATTAGCTGTTTGTATCCCTCTCTCTTACGTAGAAGTCTGGTAGGTATTTCTTTAAAAATAATAATTGGCCTGCCATCAATTACCAATTTCTTCTGGTAACTTTCTCTTAAGATTATGTTTCTCATCTCTATCGATTTGAAAATCACTAAACAGTCTCCTGGGACCTTTTTCAGTTTGTTTTGTTTAGGTCTTATTTTTATTCTAAAGGCATTTTCTATTGTTTGTGCAACTTCCTCCTCCTTCAGTACTAACCACCTCGCCAATTCTTTAATCATTTTTCCTTTGATATCCTCGTTGGTTTCTTCTCCTACTCCTCTAAATTTTAAATTCAGCTGTTTTTGTTTCATTTCCATCAGTGCTAAGTTGTCCAGAACTTGGTCTTGGCTTCTGCTCAGTTCTCCAAAATTCTCCTTTAATTTCTCAGCCTCCTTTTTCTGATCTTTCATCTCTCTTTGTATTTTTTTGTTTGAGTCTTCTAAGGACTTTGATCGGGTCGTTAGTTCTTTTATCTTATTTGACAGTTCCCCTACCACACCCTCTATCTTCTTGTCAATGGAGTCCTGCATCTCTCCTAATTTTCTCTCCATGTGACTTTCATTCTGTTTAAATTCTTCCTTTATTTTCATCCATAATATATCTAGATCTTTGATTTCCTCTTGTCACGAGGTTTTCCTCTCTGATGGTGTTCCTACTGACTTTTTCCCGTCCTTTCCCGCCATCTCCCCAGTCTCTGTCCTCCCCCTCCCCTCCTGTCCTTAATTTTAAACGAAATTTAATTTCTTATGTCTCTCCCCAAGGGGGCGCACAATCTTAAGTAGTTTTGTTTTCTCAGAAGGAAATGCACTGATCTTCTCTAAGTCAGGTTAAGACACTATTGTCAAGTTCCACTGTCAGGTGTTCCCACCCTTCAGATAATAATCCTAATCTAACCACCTAACTCAAAATAAAACCACCTTATCAGAGTCAGCAATCAGATATCTCCCACCTTACAAATGTTATCTTAATCTGTCCGGCTCTTTTACACTCCCTTTTTATAGATTTTCACGTCTGAAATTTTATCTTCAGGTCTTCATTGATTACTTTGGGTCTCATCTACCACCCATCTAAATTTCGGTAATCAGGCAAGATCACAACTTGCTAACAATATACAAGATATGATGGTACAATATAGTACAGCCAACTTGGGGAGTTATTACACTTAGATATTGAAAAAGCTGTAAAAGGAAAAAAAAAAGGAAGAGGAAAGGAAGTGGGGAGGAAAAAGGGAGGAAAGGAGGGAACAAGGAAAAAGGGGAAACAAAAGAAGAAACGGAATAATAAGAGTAGATAGGAAATTTGTATGTATACTCAAATATCCAAGCTTTGTTATGTTTTCCAGTTAAGACAGTTTATTTCTCCTTCTTTTAGGCAGTTTTCAGCCACTTGTTTGGCTTAATCCGTTTCCGCGGGGGGTAGGCAGTATTTAGAAAGCTATCTGGATAATGTTCCTGCCAAAAATGCCAAGATTAATAAAGGGGAGGGGGGGAACGGAAGAATAGGGAAGGGGGGGGAAGAAAAGAAGAGAAGAAGAGAAGAGAAGAAGAGACGGAAGTTTCCAAAGGGGCGGAGAGTTCCAAGATTTTCAGGATTCCTCTGTAGTGCAAAGGTAGTCCATAGAAAGGGGAAAGATCCAGTTAGGTTCCAGCTTCTTAACTTTGCAGCCTCCCTACTGGAGCATTTCGGTCGGGGGGCTGTGCGAGGAGAGGTATTCAGGAGTTCGGGATGGTCTGTTGTTCCCTCAGCGGGGTCAAATCCAAAAGGTGTTGCAGCCTTCTTCACGCGGGATTATTTCCAAGGATATAAATTAAGTCCTTTATGAACCAGGCAGGGTAGATAATGTCCAGCTGGATTACTGAGAGAGGAGGTAAATACTAGCAAGTCGTATGAACACGGGTCTTACGCGGATTTCCCTCCCGCTGTTTGTGAAGGGTAAAGGAGGGTAAAGTCCACCAAAAAATCGAGAGGGGGAGGTCGGAATTCCCAATTCTTTATCCAGTTTTTAGTAATATAAATTAAAGTCCATCGTCAGAGCTAAGTAGGTGGGAAAACATTTACTTATTCAGCGCCATTACGGTCTGTATACGTTCCGTCTGCTCTGCTCTCCCTCTCCCTCCCTTGTTCTTCTGCTTCTAAATATAGCCTCCGTTGCGTCCTTTCCGCAGGCCCTTTGATTCCTCCTCTTATTCCTTCGTGTTCACCCAATACGATACAAAGTTTCTAAAATTTTCTTTCTTTTAGCTACTTCTCTCTTGTTTCGTTTCCCTTGCCTCGCATAACCGCCAGCGAGGACTTTCACTTCTCCGTTCCTACAGCGGGTGAGTATTAGTTTCTTTGTCTCACTTACGATTTTAGTCCCAGCGCCATCTTAAATCCGAAATATGAGCCAGGGCTCCTTGTCTTAATCTGTTAACATCCAGCGCACCTTAGTTTCTATCCTTCAATTTTCAATCCCAAAATATATCGCTCAGCACCAAGGGCGTCTGTTCTTAAAATTACAGAAATTTGTCGCCTTTTCAGTGAGAGCTAGAGGCATCGCCACACGGGGTCCGCAGGGCTTACCAATTCGCGTTTCTCAGTCCCGTCGCTCCCGAGTCTTCCAAAAAATGAAAAAACCCTGAGGAACTCCGGAACCATTCCAACGCTGCTGGTTTGCGCTTCCCTCAAGGGGGCCCCCCTTGAGGTTTTGGGGTCGCAGTGCCTTTGTGTTGCCCCAAAAGCCCCCCCGTGCAGCTCGAAGAAGCCCTTCAGCAGCTTCTCCGCGCTCCCTTGCTGCTTGCGATCCAAACTGGAAGTCCTCTAATATTTATATATATATAGAATTATATTCATGTTTCCTGTAATTTCAAGATCATCATCATGCTCTTTTCTCTTTTTCAGCATAGGAGTATCATTATTCAAGACAGACCTTTCCTTTTTACAATCTATCTCCTCTCTTCACCATTTCAAGCAATAGATTCATTATTCTTTGCCTGTAATGTTAGAGTAATTTCCATGGCATCAGATTGTAATGATACAAACACTGAGTGGATGGGTAAAAGGGAAATGAGGAACAAAGCTCCTGTTCAAACAGGAATTGTTCAGTAATTAGCATTCATGGGAAGAGAAACGCAGCACATTTCATTTAGGGAGCAAACAGGAAGATTTATTTTATTTTTTATTTTTTTAAAATTAAGGCTGCATCAGATTTGAATTGGCTCAGCCAAAACACTTTTTGGTGCACTTCCCCTGAAATATAGGGGAGGATCTAAGTTGTGCCAGATGGGACTGAGTGTTTTGCTAGGGTCTTATATTTTGAAGCATAAGCTCTTTTTATTGTTTTGTCAAATGCATTTTAATTACGCCGTGTTTTACCCATCATGACTTATAGAATTTTATTAAACCTTTCTGCCAGGTGCCAGCAGGCAGATCATAAAGAGAATTGGGTTCTTCTAGCCACTGAAGTATAAGGCTACTTTGAGGGGTGTCTCATAAATTACGTAGCACGAAACTGTAAAAATGCAATATAGGTCTTCTCACCTGAGGAATGATGCCTTATTTCCTCATTACCTCTGGAGGAGCTGTTAGCTCACTCCGTGTTTTGGGTCAATAGCATTCATAAGGTTGGGGGGAAGGCTAGTCAGAGCCGTTCCGAGGTTACATTGTATGACTTGACAAGGATGCACCTTCCCTGACCTGCAAGGTAGAAACCACCACTATTTGAAAGACATGCACCTAATTAAGCAAGTGAGATCAGCATGCCTAAGTCTACCTTCCATGCAAATGAGTACAACTGTGCTCTAGTACTTGCCTACAACTACAGTGGGATTAGCGCAATAGATTGGAGCCTCACACTGCTGCCAGTAACTGACCCACATTACTCAGATATGTCTGGAGCCATAGGTATGCAAGAATCTAGAAAGACCTCAGGTTTGTTGAGGAGTTTGTAAGAATTTTGTGAAGGCACTTGCCACAAACGATGCTTGAGGGATTCAATTTCTATTAATTCTGGTGTGAATGCACCTGATTGGTATCCCCTGGCCTAATGTATGAATTGGAACATGTTTATTCTTTGAATTTTGAAGTGCTCTGAATTTTGTGGTACAAAATTGTGGTATGGAGATCCGGCCTACCCAGATGACAAGGCCCTACTCTCAGCTTCCCTAATGTGATCCAAAGGAAAGCAGAGCAATATGTTTGGCACCAACTTGGCTGCAGGAGTTGCCAGAAGGAAGCATCCAATGTGTCATCTAACCAACTCCACTCCAGATTTGTGTAGGGTTTACTCCTTAGCCTTTCCTTCTCCTGAAGATATCCCACAAAGCAGGGGAGGTTTAGGACCAGAATTTTTATTCTGCTAGATGGGCTACCTTCCCAGGTTGATGGGCCTCATCTGCCCCTCATTTCCCTCTACAGCATGTGCAGAAACTGTCTTCTTGACCATTGAGCCAACTATTAGTCTCATCCCCTCAATCCAGCAGAACCTGTCTTTGCATGCAGGGAAAGTCCCTGGCTCACTGAGGGTTTGAGACCCATCGACTACCCTCACCTGGTTTAGCTGGCCAGTAGAAGGCATTCCCGGGGTGTGACCGTTGTCACATGCTGACAGCTTCTAGGAGCCACAGGTGAGAAATGAATGCAGGGTGGGGACCAAAGGTGGGCAAACTACCCCAGAATGAGCATGATGTGTCTCCCAGCAGAGGTACTACCGCTCCCCTAACACCTTATACACCTCAGAGGTAGTATATGCCTCAATATCAGATGCTGTATCTATATGACAGAGGAGGGCTGTTGCCTTCACCTCCTGCTTGCAAACCTCCCAGCTGACTACAGTTGGAAAGAGGATGCTGCGTTAGATGGACTGTCAGATCAGCAGGGCTCTTTCTGTCTTCTTACTCTGGGATAGATTGGATCGTACTGCAAACAGGACACGTTATACACACAGCTTGGGGTACCTTGGGTCATTCAGATGCTGTTAGACTCCAGCTCCCATCAGTCCCAGCCTGTACATTAACAGGTCAGGGATAATGGAAGCGAAAGTCCAACATCTGGAGGATCACAGGGTCCCCATTCCAGTTTAAGGATCATTTGGTGGGGTAGAGAATTTGGATAACAAGCTGCTATATCTGACAGAGGTTGCATACTGAGTGCTATTCCGCCGATGGGTTTAGATAAAAGAGTCCCGGCCCTCTCTGTAAAACAGGAATGAAGGAAGATTATTAGTGTGGTTTAACTCTGAACCCCTTCCGCAATCTAGCAGCCTCTCCTGATCAATTGTGTCAATAGGACTGAGGAACATTGTACAAGCAAGGAAGTATTATTAAGAAATATGAAACTGTGTGTACCTTGTCCCCCCGAGCAAAAGAAATATATCTCCTGTAATTGTCTTCTATTCAAGAACCTGGTAATTGTACACTTGTTCACTTTATGTAGGGCTAAGATTTACAGGATAAAGATGGCGGAGGAGCTAGCGTGCAGATTAAAGCAACTGGATACTGCTAGATTTATATTCCATTTGGGATGATAATGAGGTGGTTAATATAGAGATACAAGACAGTAATAAACCACAGACTTTTACGGATCTCTCTGTGAATCTGAATCATTATTTGGTGACCAGGAGATCAATGATATACAAGAGCCCATGCAGTTTCCTCTCTGCTCACCACTCCTAGGTAAAACAGGCTCAGCAATCTCAGAATTTCTTTCTGTCTGTCACAAGAGATTGTGCAGGCAATAAAAGCAATAAATCTACCTCTGACTCCCAGGGAATGCATATATTGAATTGAGCTTTATTAATGGTTCATGGATCAGGTAATCTCACTTCAGAAATATTCCTTTCAAATAGATAACTCTTTCTCTGGCATATAGATTGTGTTAATTTTAAAGAAAGAAATAATAAAAAAGCCATCTCGGTCAACCTCAAAACCTGGGTGTCTGTCTCTCTCTGTGTAAAGATAGATCTCACCTTTTTTTTTTTTTTAGTAGCCTGTTAAAAGTTGGTTAAGACAAATTGCACAGTTTGAAAGCTACAATTAAAGTACGAATTCCAATAATCTTAAAATTGCCATATCAGGAAACATAACAGCTAGCAGGATTATAAACCAAGTGCTACACGACACAAATCAGTTACATCTGGCAGGTGTGTGAATGTGTGTAGCTTTTCTGCACTAAAACACAACAAATGTTGCAGTCAAATACCCCAAATGGAGCTATCAAAATAAGCTGCTGAGATTTGAATAAGCTGCTTAATTTCCCCGAGTTATTTCAGTTTTAAAACTTTTGAATTCATTTCTCAAGGACAAGGAAGGAGGCAGAAGGGGTAAGCAGATACTGGCTGGTGTAGCCCTACTGACTTGTTCGAGTTGGTGCTCTCAGTCCTTTCTGAAATATCAGGTTCCTACGGAGTTGTCTCCTTTTTCTTTTGACACCCAGTGAAACTAATTCCTTTGGAAAGTGTCATTCGATTAGGTATTCCCAGATCCTTAAGCTACAGCCCTTGCTGGCAGCTCCACATCGACAGCCTCACTGCTAGGGAGGAAAGATGGGGAAGGAAAAACTGCCTCTTTACTGTGTTGCCACCAAGGCTGGTACAGCAAAGAGGCTTGGATCAGGCCCCTTGTAATCACCTGACAGCAGCAAGGCTAACTCAACATCCACAAGAACATGGGTAGGCAAACTAAGGCCTGGGGGCCAGATCCGGCCCGATCACCTTCTCAATCTGGCCCACGGACGGTCCGGGAATCAGTGTGTTTTTCAATGAGTAGAATGTATGCTTTTATTTAAAATGCATCTCTGGGTTATTTGTGGGGCACAGGAATTCGTTCATTTTCCCCCTTCAAAATATAGTCTCTCCCCCCCCCAAGGTCTGAGGCACAGTGGACCAGCCCCCTGCTGAAAAAGGTTGCTGACCCCTGCACAAGAACGTAAGAAGGGGCCCGTTGGATCAGGCCAAAGACTCATCTTGTCCAACATTCTGTTCTCACAGTGACCAACCAGATGCCTGTGGGAAACTTGCAAACAGGACCTGAGCACAACAGCCCTTTCCCCTCCTCCTGCTGCTGGCAACTGGCATTCAGAAGCATTTCTGCCTCCCACTGTGAAGGCAGAGCATAGCCATCATGGCTCTCACAAATCACTGCTGGCCGTGATCCCTCCAGGCTCCTCAGATGCCCAACTTGGTGGGATTCCCACTATTGCCAGCAAGGATACTTATTTACCATTTATTTATTTGAACACGTATTCCTCTTCCCCCCCCCCACCATGTAGGTCTCAAAGCTGCTTACAACAATATGCAATATTGAAAACATAAATAAAATCTCCAATATATGAAACATCAGGGACGCGGGTGGCACTGTGGGTTAAACCACAGAGCCTAGGGCTTGCCGATCAGAAGGTCGGCAGTTCGAATCCCTACGATGGGGTGAGCTCCCGTTGCTCGGTCCCTGCTCCTGCCAACCTAGCAGTTCGAAAGCACATCAAAGTGCAAGTAGATAAATAGGTACCGCTCTGGCGGGAAGGTAAACAGCGTTTCCGTGCGCTGCTCTGGTTCGCCAGAAGTGGCTTAGTCATGCTGGCCACATGACCTGGAAGCTGTACGCCGGTTCCCTCGTCCAATAAAGCGAGATGAGCACCGCAACCCCAGAGTTGGTCACGACTGGGCCTAATGGTCAGGGGTCCCTTTACCTTAATATGAAACGTCAATAATACTGCTGGTGATTGCTTCGATCCGCTATTTGCCTGGGTACATTGGGGTTCTCTGACATGGCTTTCCTGCTGGTGCTGATGCAATTCCTGCTGGTGGAACTGGGCAGGGCTGAGCAGAGGGCCACATTTTCTCTATGTAGCAAGGAAGATCAGGGTTTCTGATTAACCTGCACACCGATCTTTTCTTCTTACAGTCGGTTTTGCAGTAAGTAGTCAAACCCCACGGACAAACCCGGATTCTCTAGCCTAGATTCGGTTTCCCCTTTTCAAACTGTGGAATGGCCTGATTCCATAGAGACTGAGATATATGAGGATTTATACGATGATGGGAGCGGGGGAAGGAGATAAAATGTTAAAGGAAATGGTTCAGAAATGCTGAAATAGAAATGAAGGACTGAAATAATCTATCAATACTTTATGCAGAGGTGTGTGTGTGTGTGTGTGTGTGTGTGTGTGTGTATGTATACATATATATACACGGTTTTATTGAGAACTCTTTTCCTGTCCAAGCAAACTGTTTGTGCAGAATCTCTTGAGGAGCTTCATTTTTTTATTTATATATCCATATATATGAGTGCTGGTAATTTGAACTCCTCCAAACAATCACCTGTAAATTATAATGTTCCCAAGCAGCAATATATACCCACAAATCAGTCCCGGGGCACTGAAATTATATGTGAAAAGGTCTATTTATATCACCCCAGGCACGGAAAGAAATTTGCACAGTTTTATAAGAAAGAAAATTTCTTATTAACATGTAGAGCTAATTGGATAATAAAAAGAGAAAAAGCCCTTTAAAAGACCTGGGATGACTGGAGAGTTAATCTATTGAACTCTTGAGCAGAGTGATTTACAAGAGCTGTGATACTTCCGTCTTTTCTGACTGTTCAAGGTGTGGATTTATGAACTGTACAATACTGCACAAAACTCCTAAACCTTTCTTATTACCCTATCTCTTTTTCTCTCCCCCCCCCCCCGCCGGCTCTCTCTCACACACACACCCCTACAAATGCATTACATTCCAGAGGTTTATAGTGAAGTCATTGCTGGAGATGAACCACTACTTAACAACATATTTCTGCTATTACGACAGAGGAAATAAGTTGAGGGTGGCTTTTACTTTACATATTCCCATTCCTTGGCAGGTCACTTTGAAATAAACCCAGAAACAAAAGGTGTTGTTTTTTTTAGAGAAATAACGTTCTTCACTGTGACTGCCAGTTTAACAGCTGAGTGGCTGTATTCTGAACCAGCTGAAGTTTCCAGACAGTTTCCGTCCTCAGTGTAATGCATCGCAACAATTAAGCGCAGATGATATGAAAACGTGGATAAATGAGGCAATATAATCTTCTTCTGGAAGGCGAGCTATCTGTGCAACAAGCCAAAGTAATGAAATACACTTCATGCAACTGGGCCACTAGCCACCAGAAGAGGCGGTTTTAGGGTAGCACAACTGGTGTGGTCACCCTGGACGTCACCCTGCAGGGGGACCAAAACAATGCTGTAGAACAAGGGGGGGGGAGGGATTTTAGTATCGCATAAGGCACGGGACACGGGTGGCGCTGTGGGTTAAACCACAGAGCCTAGGACTTGATGATCAGAAGGTCGGCAGTTCGAATCCTCACAACGGGGTGAGCTCCCGTTGCTCGTTCCCTGCTCCTGCCAATCTAGCAGTTCGAAAGCACGTCAAAGTGCAAGTAGATAAATAGGTACCGCTCCGGCGGGAAGATAAACGGCGTTTCCGTGCACTGCTCTGGTTCGCTAGAAGTGGCTTTGTCATGCTGGCCACATGACCCAGAAGCTGTACGCCGGCTCCCTCGGCCAATAAAGCGAGATGAGCGCCGCAACCCCAGAGTCGGGCACAACTGGACCTAATGGTCAGGGGTCCCTTTACCCTTTACCTTTTTAAGGCACCAGTGAAATTTGAGTGCCCAAAGTGTGCCACTGGTGTTTTAAGAGGGAAAGCTATTCCCATCAAATACAGGCCAAACCCCACATATAAGCTGAGATGGATTCCCAGCCTCCATGTTGTCCCAATTAAACATCAGATTATAAGCCTACTATGCAGCCCATGACTGCCTCCAAACTCTTCAGCAGGGTATTCACAGCTACAGCTAGGTTAGGTTAAAATGTTTAGGGGTACTCTCATTTTCCTACTCATACTGAAATACTACCCCTCAATGAGGCCAAACTTAGATGCACAAAATGTTTAGGGGTATGAGTACCCCTGTGTCCCCCCCAGAAAAAAAGCACTGGGTATCATCTACTTCAAGGGAAGACCTTCAAATATTGAAGGACTACACCTCCCATCATCCCTCCCCAGTAACCAGTGAGATTTGGAGGGCACCATGCTGGCTACCCCAATGAACACATCCCAAACCCCTGAGTGACCATTCCCAGTAGTTTCATTAGATGTTAAATAGCATGAAGGACAAGTATTATAGTAATGGACATGTAGAAAGGGGAGGGGTTATTGTTTTGCTATTTCGTTTCATTTTTTTACAGTGGTACCTCGGGTTAAGTACTTAATTCATTCTGGAGGTCCGTTCTTAACCTGAAACTGTTCTTAACCTGAAGCACCACTTTAGCTAATGGGGCCTCCTGCTGCTGCCGCGCCGCCGGAGCACAATTTCTGTTCTCATCCTGAAGCAAAGTTCTTAACCTGAGGCACTATTTCTGGGTTAGCAGAGTCTGTAACCTGAAGTGTATGTAACCCGAGGTACCACTGTACTTGTTTTTATCCTGCATTTTATTCTGTGAACTGCCCCGGGATCTTATGATGTGGGGGTGGTATATAAATCTAATAAATAAATAAATAAATAAATAAATAAATAAATAAATGCAGTAGACAGCAGTACCTTCTGGAATTTGCTAGTAAGATAGGAGCGAAGCCACTGTAACTCTGTGCTTCCAGATTTTAGGAAGCGTCCTTTGGTTGCACGTGGTCTTTTGCTCCCTCCCCTCATCCCTGCTTGCCTCAGCGATCCTCATATGCTGATGTTGCTCTTGAATGAAGAGAATACTTCGACACCCGTGCTTGTGTAATGGGATCATAAGCCGTACAAATCATTATCGAATCATTCTGCAGTGGCAGCTCCCCTCCCACCATGGGATCTTCTAATGTAATTAATTTACAGGAAGTTTATAGTAACTGAGGGACGCGGGTGGCGCTGTGGGTAAAAGCCTCAGCGCCTAGGGCTTGCCGATCGGAAGGTCGGCGGTTCGAATCCCTGCGGCGGGGTGCGCTCCCGCTGCTCGGTCCCAGCGCCTGCCAACCTAGCAGTTCGAAAGCACCCCCGGGTGCAAGTAGATAAATAGGGACCGCTACTGGCGGGAAGGTAAATGGCGTTTCCGTGTGCGGCTCTGGCTC
This sequence comes from Podarcis cretensis, assembly GCF_951804945.1. NCBI lineage: Eukaryota > Metazoa > Chordata > Lepidosauria > Squamata > Lacertidae > Podarcis > Podarcis cretensis. The sequence continues at coordinate 72,222,322 of NC_137170.1, read as the reverse complement.
GCCAGATGCAGCTTTGTCACGCTGGCCACGTGACCCGGAAGTGTCTCCGGACAGCGCTGGCCCCCGGCCTCTTGAGTGAGATGGGCGCACCAACCCCAGAGTCTGTCAAGACTGGCCCGTACGGGCAGGGGTACCTTTACCTTTACCTTTTATAGTAACTGAGGGTCAATGAGCAATTAAGAACTAATGCATAATTGCATGCAGGTTGAAATTCTAAGCCACATGATAAATAGGGAAGTAGGGAAGCTAGCTTTTGTTGGTAGATCCTCCAGACATTTCTCTCATGAAATCGTGACTGCAGCTGCCCATCTTCATACTAGGTCTATACTTGCATTTGTGGTTTCTGGACTCACTTCTCATGATTGCTGCTAGGAATTCTGAAAAGGTGATTTCTTGAAGAGGAAATGTCTGGCAGGTCAGTGGAAAGAGAGTAGTAAAAATCCAAGTCCATGTGTGTCTGTTTTTTTTTTAAAAAAAATAATCTTTATTACTTTTCAAACTTACGGCAGACAAGAAAAAAGAACAAAAGAAAAAACAATACAATAAACAATACAAAACACAACCTTAACACTAAATTAAACAAAACAAAACAACAATTTAAAAAACATATAGCATACCATTTCATTAATCTATCTTTCATTCCCTTATTTCATCGACTTCCTCTCACCTCCCTTTTTGTATTCCACTTCTATTACTTGTTTCAGCAAATCCTTTCCATCTTTCTCTATTTTTATCATTATAAATGTCTTAACATATTTTTAACCTTATTTTCCATTAATACTAAAATACTTATTTATACTTAACTCCTTATAGCATTTCTGCTAAAGCCATAAAGTTTCATTCCAACAATTTTCAAACACTCATTAATTTTACAATATTTCTATGTACAAACTTTAGACTTTCCCAATCTTCTACTACCATCTCTTCTCCCTGGTCTCGGATTCTGCCAATCATTTCCGCCCATTCCATATAGTTCATCAACCTGGAGATCTTCTGTCCGGGGCTCTTAAATCTTTTCCAAGTCCCTTCTGCAATTCTTCTTCATATTCTTTCATGCTGAAAATGCTGAAGAGCAAGTCTCGGGGAGGCCCCAACCCAGCCATGCCCCCATTCCCTCTCGACAGGCCAGCCAACTCTCCACAGCTAGAACCAAGGTCGATACAATATCTCAAATCATGTTTCATGACACCTCCAGATCCAAAGACCCCCACAACTCCAATCACCTCCTGACCCAGATTCAGAACCCAAAGGTCAATAAATCCCTGCATGAAAGAGTCTATCCAACCTTCCTTCTCCAGTGCAGGCAGGGCTCCAATCTTCAAATTCTGACTTTTTCTATATTCATTCATAAAAGGCCTCCACTTATAGTCCTCGATTTGCCTCTGAAAGGCTGGAGCTTCCACTTGTATTACTTTAGGTTCAACAACCACAACTTTTTCCTTCTTCTCCCCAGTTTGTCCTGTCAAAGTAGTTTCCTGTATCAAATCCTGAGCAATTTCTGTATTAATGGTCACTTTTTGTCCCAAATTTATCACTTTTTGTTCCAAGTTCTCAAGTTTGGAATTCATAACATCCGTCTTTTTGTGAAGCTGTTCCAGCAAGTAGCTTATCTTACATAAAACAGTCACTAAAGCTCCTTCTGTCAACATTCTTAAAGTCCAAGGTCAATCTCTTATTCTCACAGCTCTTATCTTGCAGCTGGAAAAAACCCACTCTTGTAACAGTTTCAAAAGCTCCCTCTAGAGGGAAACAGTCTCCACTTGTATCGATCCTTTCATGCTCATTTTAAAATATAAACTTAGTTTCAATTTTCAATTACTTTCCCTCCTTTTTGAACGCAGAAGAGGACAATGGAAACAATATATTTCTCTTATTTAGCCATCTGTCAACATGCTATCCGTTCACAGTCAATGAACTCTCCCAAAACGTTAATTCTGCTGGCAGCCCTTTTCCAGGTTCAGAGCAGTGGTAATTTAATTTTTCACTCTCTCCTGCAGGCTCACTAAGTCCAAAATCTTCCCCCTCTTCTCCTGCTTCCAAGGGGTTTTTTAACAGTTTTAACCGATGGAGATTTTATCCTTTACAAAATACTTTCCAAGGCTTTAACTTGCAACGTCTTTGCTTCAATCTATTTACAAAAGAGGAAGGCGGACTTCCTGTTTAAAACCTTCCCGCTTCGATGCCAAATTAATGAATTTAAAGATCCAATTTTCCGTTCTACTCACGGGTAGTTGTTTAAAGTCAAATTGTCCACAGGAAAAAGTCAGCGCTCTCCGGCAACAGCGATGCGGCTTCACTCCGTGAAAGAAGCAGTCGATTCAAAGCACCGCGCCGCTCACCCCACTTCGCTCCGGATCCCCAAATCAGGGTTTCCCCGCGAGTAAGGGAGGCGCAAAAGGTGCCAGCCGAATCCCCAGTTCACAAGCTTCTCCCGCCTGTGATTTCAACGGGTCTCCGCCTTCGCCGTGGCGGTCAGACCCTAATTTTCACGGAGCAAATTCCTCCCGATCAGAGGAACTCTACCATCGCCTGGAGGCGCCAACCCGGAAGTCCTGGTTTTTGTTTTTTGCCTGTGGATGTTGCTGAATGTTGTAAGGGAATAACACTTTTAAACAAAGCTGCCCCAATGTCAGGGACTGGACGGAGGAGGCGTGGTGGAGGCTGCCTCCCCCTCCTCCTGAACCTCCCACAGAAGAGCAAGACAGTATAGATTTACAACAGTGGTTTGCAGAAGGTCACGGCTCAGAGATAGATGAGGGAGAAAGCTGGGAAATAATGGGAGAAGAGGAGGGGAGGAGAGAAGCAGAGCCAGAGCAGCTGGCTGACATGTTATCACTAGAAAGCATTCCAGACACTCCTTCTCCCAGAACCTGGCGAGCAGTGAAAGTAGGAGAGCATAGTGCTAAGAGGCAATTGGCCTTAAGCAGGTACCGTAACAGAGGTGGTGCTATTGACATTGGGAAGGGAAAGGGGGTGGAGATTACTCTAAACAATGTCATTACTCCAAGAGGCTGCCTTTGTAAGCCTCTCTCTGTGAATACTGAATAAAAGACTTTGGTAAGAGCTTTTCTTGTCCGTCTGTCTCTGGCAGCCTGCCGTGTTGGGATCAGATTCCCTGACGCCTGACACCCTTCCATTTATTTATTTTTGCTACAACCTGTTTTGCCCACAAGAATAGTTTCATCTCCTTGTTGAGATGAGAGATGGTTATATTCCATCATACATGTAAGGTCCCTGTTCAGTGACTCTACATATGTTTTCCATGAAGAAGATCCAAGGTTTATTCCCTGGCGTCTCTGGTAGAGATGAAAAAGGAACCACTCACTCCTATTAGAGATCTTGGAGAGCTACTGCCAGTCAGTGTAGACATTATTGGGCTAGATGGACTCGGTAAATACAGCAGCTTTCTTTGTTGAACATTATAGTTCCATCAGGGTCCAATCAGATGCAAAACGTGCATCACTGACAGGTGTCTCCTATTGTCCTTACAGCAGCCCCCTAAACCTGTAATGAAATGAAAGCTGATTCCGTCATTTTTGCTTCTGAATATCTTTGTAATGAATCTTCACATCATGTACACAGTCATATCCCGGACCCAAGCAATTCTTGTGGCAAAGCTCCAGTTTACTTCCATGTCATACCCGCCAACATTTCTCCAATGAAATAGGGACGTCCCATTCCATAATGATAACTTTACTATTTATACGCCACACGTCTTACTGGGATTACAAAGCCACTCTGGGCAGCTTCCAACATATATAAAAACACAATAAAACATTAAACATAAAAAAACCCCTTCCCTATACAGGATTGCCTTCAGATGGCTCGGGGGTCGGATAACTCCATACAGTCCAACATTTCTCCAGTGAAAGTAGGGATATCCTAAGGAAAAGTGGGACATTCTGGGATCAAATCAGAAACCGGGATGGCTTCTCTAAATCAGGGACGTCCCTAGAAAATAGGGACACTTGGAGGGTCTGCCATGTCCAAAATAAATCCAGATTTGGGACACTAAATTTAAAGCAGATAAAATACAGGCAAAATAACTATGACTTATATATAGCTTAGGCTGCAATCCAGCACTTTCTTAGGTGGGAATGAATCTCATTACAACTCAGTGGGATTTACTTCTGAGTAGGCATGTAAAAGATTGCATGGTTAGACCAGGAAATAAGATGTCTTTGTTTCAAGTTGGTTCTTCCTCTTTTCTTCCTCCAAATGGCTGGGAAAACTTTCTTTGCCCTGGCAACCCAAAGTCTTTCCTATTAAAAGGCAGGAGGCCTTCTTTACAGTTTGAAAGTGTGCTGTTAGACTGCCCTTCAGATTTTCTTCTCTCTCTCTCTCTTTCTTTTTTTATATTGGTGCTGTATTATTAGACGAAACATCAGCTGCTTCAGTTTAATTTCCCTTGACTGTCTGCCCCTTCCACAAATAAATAAATAAATTTCAAGGATCAGCAGGGTCAAGTTTACTGCTGATAACTTTCATTTTTATAAAACCTAGTCAACAAGAACCATAAGGGATCGACGGTTATGTGGAAAATCAAGTCAATGAAGTCGGTTGCCTCCTTGAAATGAGAAGTGAAGGCATGACTGTCAGTTGACTGCTTGTAGGGAAAGACAAAAAAACAAGCCTCCCAATAGACAGGCTTCAATTTTTGCTGCAATCATTTTGTAATCTATTAACCTTCAAGCTCGAGAAAGGCCAAACTCTTTCGGACGAAATTTGCTCACCTGTATTTATTTGCTTTGCAGCCGCACTTACTGTCTGGCAAAACACAGCCCCCACCCCCCACCCCGTCCAACGCTGCCCACATGTAAAAAGAGGCAAGAGTGCAATTAGCCATTGTGTCGATGAGACCATGTTGACTTCAAAGAAGGCCGCATTGTGAAACAGGATAACGAGTGTCTATTATTTAATCCGGTCTCTGCTATTCATTCAGGCACTCTGAAATTTAATTAAGAAAAAGACTGCATGCCCTAGTTCAAAAATAGCATCCCCTCCCACACCCCCCAGGGGACTGAGAGGTAATAAAACACCATTCTGATCCAGCCTCCTTTCTCTCCTTCAAATGCTAGGCCTGGGTGCACGTCGACAGAAGATGATGGAGGCAACAGCCTTCAAGTGGTGGTAGTAGTAGTAGTAGTAGTAGTAGTAGTAGTAAAAAAATTATTTATACTCTGCCCATCTGGCTGGGTATCCCCAGCCACTCTGGGCGGCTCCAAACAGAATTAACAACAACAACAACAACAATGATAAAACAACAAACATTAAAAACTTTCCTAAACAGGGCTGCCTTCAGATGTCTTCTAAAAGTCAGATAGTTGTTTATTTCCTTGACATCTGATGGGAGGGTGTTCCACAGGGCAGGTGCCACTACTGAGAAGGCCCTCTGCCTGGTTCCCTTTAACCCCACTTCTTGCAGTGAGGGAAATGCCAGAAGGCCCTCAGAGCTGGACCTCAGTGTTCAGGCTGAACGATGAGGGTGGAGATGCTCCTTCAGGTATACTGGGTCAAGGCTGTTTAGGGCTTTAAAGGTCAGCACCAACACTTTGAATTGTGCTTGGAAATGTACTGGGAGCCAATGCAGGTCTTTCAGGACCAGTGTTATATGGTCTCGGCGGCCACTTGGTTATTCTCAACTTCCAGAGGATCGTAGGTTCCCCATCCTGGAGCTAGGCACACATTGCCCCTGAATATACCATCCTCCAGAATGACAGCCTGTCCTAACAAGTCATCAAGACATGTCTCCAAACCATTACAGAACTATAGACAAAGCTGCAAAGGAAGGTTTCGGCCGTCTCCAGAAGCAGATCTCCTAATTGGCTAAGAGATGGCAAAAGCTGCAGGGCTCCACATGCAACAAGCAAGGATGGAGAGGGAAAATGTACCACATAAGGTGAGCCTCCTGAATGACGTCCAGCGTCCTGTTCTCAACGTGACTGACATGTATACAAAACCACACTCTTAAACTTTGCAGTAATCAGTCTGGAATACCTCATCTCTGTTCCCATGCAGACTGGCACTGAGTGTGCAAAATGAATAAGTAGAGGAAAGGATTGGGATTGCACCTGCTGGACCTAATCTGATTTTCCCATTTACTCAGGGACCCACATGCAGACACATGAATGGGGTATTCCCTATATGTGATCCACATGTTTCATTTTTTGCAGTGTAGCTTCCATGTATGCTTCAGACCGACAGTATATGCATAAGTCTGTTGAGAGTTGGATTTTGAACATATGGAGTTGGGGATGATATCTGCACAGATTTTCTCTTGAACACTCCATTTCATCTATATACAGGCACTGATATAAGGCAGGGTAGAGAAAAACTACCATCTTACCAAACTGGAAACAGAATAGAATGGTTGAAGGCTATTAACTTATCTGGGTTAACTTACCTTGAAGATAAACTTGGGTCCCATTCAGCCTGATGGAGCCACTGCAGGTTGATTCCTACCCATGCAGCTTGAACATGGATACCCATGATGGTGACATGGGAGGAGTTCATTCTGTGGTGTATTCCCAAAGTAATTGTGGAGGTAATTTCAGATCCTTAACCACAGCGTGGTCTCTCCTGCTGTGTGAGTCTGGGCTTCTGAGATTATTGGTCAGTGCAGAAGAAGCCATGCCAGAGCAGTTGGTGGTACCACACAATTGAAGGTTGTGCGGAAACAGGACTTACAAAACAGAACTCTTTCGAGGATACTTGTGTTGTGTTTGCTGGCTTGGAAACAGCTCTAATCACACCACTTTGTTTTTTATTTTATTTTTATAAACTTGATCTGTGCTTATTAAAATTTCACTTTAACCAGGTATAATTTTTTGCTTCTGAAAGTATATCTTTTCTGCATCCATTGTTTCTGTTGAACATACACAAAGAAGAACAGTTGAACACCATATTGTGCTGAGGAATTTTGCGTATGGGTTTGACATTTGTTAAATAAGCCCCCATAAAGATGCTGAATTAAAAATATATGTACATATTTTTTGGAGTAACATACTAGGGAAATAAAAAGAGTGGCTGTCTGTTTGGAAACTTGTTTTATAATGCAGTCTGAATAACCAGCTGACAAAACAGGTTTTCCCCCTCACTCTGTACAGCCAATGGCTAACAGCCAGCCAACTTTATTGTCCTTGAAATGTCATGATTTTGAGCATGCACAGAATTCTTAACTGCTCAAATTACTGCAAAGCAATCCTTTTTATTATATGGCAACAATGTGATGCTGGGCTCAAAGACTGACTAGTTAAGAAGATTATGTATTTTCGTTTTTCTGTTTTGTTAAAGTGCCAAGTCTTTCATTTTTTGGCATCTTCGAAAGAATAAAATGTCTTGTGAAATATTCTCTCAAAGCGGAAAGTTACCTCAGAGGAGCTCACAAACACAGGGCTTTTCAATACTTTCTCATTTACTCAGAAGTTCAGACCCAGTTCCCTTCAAAAGCTTCCAAATTTTGGTTCTTTGTCTGTACTGATAGCAAAAAAAATGTCCTTCATAGGTGGAAGTTGTATTGCTGTTATGCCATTAATTTCTTTTCTTTCTTTTTTTAATGTGGAGGATATTCACGTTGATGAGACTGAGGGGGACATGGTACAGGCAGGTGGCAGGGAACCTTTTCCACAGAGTGCTGCCAGTGGGACTAAATCCTGATCTCCGGCGTCCGTGCTACTCATATTGCCAGGCTGTTCCTGAAGCATGTAAAACAACCGTGCCAAATTATGGTGCATTGTTGTAAAGAGGAGAAGCAGAAAGAGAAACTCCTGAATAAAAGACAAAGAAAAAGAGAGAGAACACATGGCGGCTCACAAGACGCTTTGTGGAGAAGATGTTTCTTTTCGCCACATTTCATGAATCCTTTCGTGTGAGAGGTTCACTGAAGGCCCTTGAGAGTCCTAGGATGGCTACTCTTCTGATGGAGTGGTATTTTAGACTGCTCTGCTCCTCCTGAACTTTGGTCATGAGGGGGAGTATGTGAAGATTTTTGGTGACATCCAATAGTGTCTATCTGCTGTTGGAATGAACTTCCACCAGCACAATGGGATTTCCTTTCCCTCTTCTCCTGAGTGTAGCTCCTGCCTTTTCCAAATCTGCTCCAGGGGGTTGAGAAAGTACCATTGCTGACACAACATGTGATATCACACCCCACCTTTCAGAAAACAAATACAGTCGTACCTTGGTTGTCGAACTTAATCCATTCTGGGAGTCAGTTCGACTCCTGAAATGGTTCAAAAACCAAGGTGTGGCTTCCGATTGGCTGCAGGAGCTTCCTGCACTCAACTGGAAGCTGTGGAAGTCACATCGGACATCCGGCTTCCGAAAAACGTTCACAAACTGGAACATTCTTGGTTTGTGGCATTCGACAACCAAAATGTCTGAGTACCAAGGCATTTGACAACCAAGGTACAGGTATGACTGTAAACAGCCTAGAGCCCTAGCATGGGCAATCTGACACGACAATCTTTCATTAACAGAGTGAGGTGTTGCCTCAGGCAGTGCGTACATGTGGGGGCAGTTGTGATGGACCCTCCAGTTATTCCCCCTGAGCCTTGTAGCCATTCACCTCTGCTGGAGGATAGAGTTGAAGGGCCACTGCTACCTGGCCTGCATCTACTAATCTAGCCTGCTGCCCCCAGTGGCAGTGCAGGATACTGCTCCACTGCAAATGTTGAATTGCCAGTCTGGTAAGTGTCCATATATGAAGGAATACAGATGGCAAAATATATTGGAATGGCTCTGATCAACAGTGCTGGATCATGACACTGATTTTTGAATTTGTGTATTTAAGTAGGTGTGAGGAGGATGAATGTTAGTATATATTGGAAGAATGGGGAGTAACATGGCGAACGCAATTCGAGGTAAGCAAGTGTAAATGCACATTGGAACAAAATAATAATCCTAATCCTAATTTGACATATGCACTCATGGGCTCTCAACTGGCAGTGACTGACCAGGAATGAGACTTTAGAGTCATAGTGGATATAACTCGATGAAGATGTTGACCCAGTTTGCTGCAGCTGTCAAAAAGGTGAATGCCATGCCAGGGATCATGAGGAAAGGGACTAAAAATAAAACTACCAATATCATAATGCCAGTATACAAATCTATGGTGCAACCGCACATGAAATACAGGGTGCAGTGCTAGTCACATCCCCTTAGAAAGGATATTGTAGAGCTGGAAAGAGTTCAGAAAAGTGAAACCAAAATGATCAAGGAGTTGGAGCAGCTGCCCTATAAGGAAAGGAAAGCCAAAGACTATGCAGAGAATGGTGTGATTGTGCAGCCAGGAATGGATTTGTAGCATTAATACTATGAAGACAAAGCTGTTGACAGCTCTATTAGTTGTTGTGTGATTGGGGCATCATCTCCAGTTACCTGAGATGTGGGTTTAAAACTTGATTAGTTTTTTTTACAATCCATAAATAAATACAGTAGTGGCAGACTAACACTTGTCCTATTATAACCAGATTTCCTTCATTTCTTTTCAACAAGTCTATTATTTAACCAAAAGAATCCCTTCAAATTAGCGTTCGGGGTCTGACATAAATCCACAAGACATTGAAATTTAATTGATGTTAGAGGCGGGTTTTTGTGTTTAAATTTCCTTTGTTTCTCTCATTATTTCTGACAACACTACAACTTCATTTGTCATAAAATTGGTTTGGTTTACACTACTACAGGTACTGAAATGGCTTCCCTCTGTAGCACACATTGTAATGTAATTGTAACACACTACACTGCCTTTGGTAATTTGCCTCATAATATATTTTAACAGATACCTATAATAAAATCGCAGAGGGAATTCATAATTGTAAGATACTGCAAGTGACTCCTTTCCCTACTCTCATTTTAACTTTCACAATGAGATTTTCTTTGGTAATGTTCCATTTAATGCATATTTTTCTGCCTTCCAACTAAATAGGTTTTACAAGGAATGTTTGGACCAGACTCTCAAAGAAGTTCAGCCCCCTGGATTTCCAGTTGGAGCACTTAAGTATGTGCAAAGGTATTTAAGAACAGGAGCTGCTAGTTGATTATGACTTTTGGAAGTCTGACCACCACTCTTGCATACTTAACTTAATTCGGGGGAGCTGGAGTGAAAAGGCCATCACCAGGAAGGTGCCGATGCAGTGTACATTCAAATAAACCTCTGGTATTATGTACACAAGATGGGAAATTAGTAACTTGTGCATTGCTATTTAACAGTGTTCACCTCATTTGCCTGACTCGGCATGTTTCTGAAATATTTTCCAAAAATTTATTGCATTACCTAAGATAGATCATTCAGTGATAGTCGTAATATATAATGTTATATGTCTGCAACAGTGCTGAATGGAAAATGGGTGGTGATGTATGATGCACAATAGGATGGGAAGACAATGAAGGGACTATAAGAATCTGTCTTATACAGGTGTGCATAACCTTTTTTCAGCCTCTGATGGAGAACCTTCCAGGGCCGACATGCCGATGGTGGCTAAAGTGAGTTGTCATTTTTCAGATTTGTCAATAAGTTCTAGGACTCTGTCTCTTGTCACTACCATTGGCAGCAGTTCTCTAAATGCTCTTTCTGTGAAAGTTAGTTCACGCATACATGTATTCTGCTATGAAAACAGTTTCTCTGCAATCTCATTTTCAGCTTTTAGCACACTTTCAAGTCCTTTGTTGTCCCAAAGTTCAGCCACCTCCCTAGCCAGCCTCTTGATTCTAATGTGTTTAAATTATGGTCATTATTGTTGTAATGCTGTCTAGTGAATCCATGCTGGTGGGATTGGGAACTTCCCAGCACACCCAGTCCCTCTTGGTCTTGCTGTAAAATGGATCAAGGGCACTGAATGTTTGCAGGCTACTGCAGTGCTTACAAATTTTCCACAGCAACACTAGCTAGGAGGAAGAACTTCTCAATTATGGACTCTCTAATTATGCTCCGGCATAATGCTACATATAAATATATATAGCTACATACAGGGCTTTTCCCCCACAGCTGGAACTCACTGGAACTCAATTCATGTTACCTGTTCTTACATCTCGAGAACAGTTTTCTATTCCTTGTGAGTGAACTGGAGGAAGCATTTTACAACAGCTTGATGAAATTTGATAGGATCTTCAGGGCCTGATAATACTAACTGGGGGCCATCCCTGGTGTAGAACGTCCTTTCTCTCCCACAACTCTATGATCGGCTACATGGCATAAATGCTCTGATTGTGCATCGCAACCCGCTTTGTCTGCACATACTATGCTGTGTAAAAAGATAAACTGCAGGGAAAAAATTCAATTCCAGTACAAAGCACCTTGGCATGAGGCACGCTGTATCTGTCATATGCTTACTGTGTTGGCCAGGTAAGCTGCCAAGAGACAGATTTTTTTGTATTTCTACATTGGAAGTGGTGGTGGAGGGGAGAGAAGATTAATTGTTTTAGAGAATGTGATTGTCTGCAACCTGCATTACAAAGACCAGATGCAATTGCACTGACCGACCTAGTCCAATTTGATGCAGAAGGCGCAGATGTGTAAATCAGGATCCTTTCCAGATTATATTTCATAAACTGCCACCCTCAGCATTGTCAGCACTAAACAGGATGCTTCTGTTTGTTACAGAGCCATTAGGCACAGTCAATGACACATGGTTTGTGGGAGAACATGTTGGATGGTGTCAGCAGCTCAGGTGTGGGGCAGTTTATTTGGGTCTGTAGAAGATTTTATATTCCCCCCCAACATATTGGAGCCCTCTCATGACACATGCAGTGCAGAGTTTTGTCGGGGAGTTACTGTGTGGTCGAAACACAACTTTCATGGCTAGTCCTGCATCACTTTACAGGGATGAGTAAAAAGATTGGCTTGTGTGCTATTTTCCTTGCTGGGGTATAATGGTGGGAAATAGCTCAAACCAAAGTAAACCCAAACAAATCTATGCTTTGCTCTCTCCCCATATGAACAAGCCATTCCTAATTGCAAGGAACAATCTCAATATTCCTGTACCACATCCTGGTAAATCTTTCTCTCTTTCTTTCTCTCTCCCCACCCCCACTCTAACTTTGCTTTTAAGGGATGCCCTTTCACAATGACATTGAGGAGCATAGCTAGAGGCCTAGTCTGTTAGGTTTCAGCCTGTCCTCAGTTTCTCTGGTAGTTACATGGCAGAAGATACAACTTTTACCTTATTAAAATTTGTACGCCACCCTGTACCTGCAGGTCTCAGGGTTGTTCACAACATAGAATCACAATATAAAAACTCAAAATACATAATAAAAATTAAAACAAGGACAACCCAATAACCCCCCTCCCCAAAACATTTTAAAAGGACATTGGATGTCAAGGGCAGCCCACCTTCCTGGCTGTTATATGCAGTGCTTTTTCCCCCTAAAAAAATGTTTAGGAGTACTCTCACCATTTTATAGTTCAAATCGGGGGCAATAAATACAGTAAATGGACAAAAGTACAAAGAGTCGCAAAATGTTTAGGGGTATGCGTATCCCCACGTCCCCCCCAGAAAAACGCACTGGTTATATGGATGAACACATCATGTAGCAGCTATGAGGAGTGAGAGACTTTGTGCTGGCCACCAGGCAATGGCTTTCTCCCCCTGCTTTGTCCCACCCTCCAGTCCTAAGAGCCCTCATGGGGAGCTGTTTCCAGAGGAAGAATTGTGAGGGTTGTGAGACTGGGGGTGGTTGGTTTCACTCGTGCTGCCCTATCTCCGGCCTAAGGAACCTTCGGAATGGAGCTGCTGCCACAGGCATTATGTTGAGGCTTCAGCCAGACTGTTCTGATGAGTGAACAGGCAGCAGAGGGTGGAGGAGGAGGGAAAGGACCCCTTGAACATCTACCACTTTCTCAGCATCTTGCCAGCTTCCTCAGCAGGGAAGTGCAAAGAAGGGGAAAGAACCTCCCCCACCCTCAGTCAAGTCCAGCTGAGCAATAGCCCCTCCCAGGTCAGGACTTTAAGAAGAGCAGAAGCAGCTGGGAAGGGAGAATAGGAGTTTGGTGGGTTTTTTTTTTTTTTAAAAAAATACTTTTATAAGTTGCATGTCTTTGTTTCTCAGTTTGATCCTTTTACATAGTTTTGTATGTATTGTGGTATTTTATGCAGTTTAGTAATTATTTATTGTGCTTGCTAAGAGTGAATTTCTGTTTAATTATTTTGAGAGTTAATTTTACTGTGCTCTATTGTATTCTAACAGATTATTGAATATTACTTTAATTGGTATAAACAACAACAACAATTTATTTATTTATACCCCGCCCATCTGGCTGGGTTTCCCCAACCACTCTGGGCGGCTCCCAACAAAATGTTAAAAATGCAATAAAACATCAGACATTAAAAACTTCCCTACACAGGGCTGCCTTCAGATGTCTTCTAAAAGTCAGATAGTTGTTTATTTCCCTGACATCTGATGGGAGGGCGTTCCACAGTGGCTACACATTTTAACTTGTCTTTGGCCAGTTAAGAACGTATAAGGGCAGAAAATTATAAAATGTTTTAAAAGACTTTGTAGCTCTGCTCCTTGCATTCTTGGATCCTCTTTCATGGACTAGCCCTTTGCTTCTGTGCACTGGTATCTCCAACGTGCCTCTCTTCCTAAATCAAGTCCTTCCTGGACACCCATTCCATGAGCACTAGAACATATCCTCAGGATGCAGCCATGAGCGCCCAAGGAGAGAAGGCAAAGCTCCCTGAGTCAGCTGCAGCAATAAATCCACATGAATGGTTTGCTGGAAAGCATATGGAATGGCAAAACCGGGCCACACATTTCCTCCGTAATGCCCTTAGTGCAAATGTGCAGATGGTTCATTCAGTGTTTCTGCATGCTTCCCAGAGCCAAATTCCATTCCACTTTGTCTTGGACTGGGCTCTGTCAGGCATGCTAGAGCTGCTTCTTCCCTGAAATTCTTTTCAATTTTTTAAATCATCTTGGTCAATTGCCCCCAGTATGGAACAAAAACATTGTTTTTTAAAAAACTGTTGAATCTGGAAGATCATAATCTTAATAATGATGATGATGTTAATAATTTTTTTAAAAAAATAGAAAGACAATACAGTGGTGCCCCGCAAGACGAACGCCTCGCAAGACGGAAAACCCGCTAGACGAAAGGGTTTTCCATTTTGGAGGCGCTTCGCTAAATGAATTTCTCTATGGGGTTGCTTCGCAAGACGAAAAAATCTTGCGAGTTCCCGCGGGTTTTTTTCGCTCCCCCCTTTCCTAAGCCGCTAAGCTGCTTATCAGCTGTTCCGCTGATAAGCCGCTTAACAGCTGATCGCTAAAAGCCGCTAGACCGCTAATAGCGCTAATCCGCTAAGCTGTCAATGGGCTTGCTTCGCAAGACGAAAAAACCGCTAGACGAAGAGAATCGCGGAACGGATTCTTTTCGTCTTGCGAGGCACCACTGTATACCGTATTTTCCCGTGTATAAGACGATATTTTTTCCTTAGAAACAATAGGCAAAAAATGCGGGTTGTCTTATACAGATAGCAGAGGGGGGGCTTGCAGATGATTTGTGGCTGCAGTGATGCATGCGACTTCTGCTTGCGGGAAGGATGTAGAGTCATTGGTGGTGGTGACCCCCCCCCCAAAAAAAAGCTCAACAAGTCTGGGCAATCTCCCCCCCCCCAATTTTTTTGTTGCGGTCCAAAAAAAATAGGCATTGTCTTATACATAGGGGCGTGTTATACACGGAAAAATATGGTAGGTTAAACTTCACTTATAGAAGAGCATTGCTATATTGAAATGAGTGGTTTACTGACACTCTTATTTTTGTTTCATGCTTTACCAATGAAAATTAAAGGAGGAGGCCAGACTGGAAGAGAGAGAAAGCTTTTGGACAGCAGAGATTGATGCTGGTTTTTATTTAAGCTAAAGAATCTCCCTAAACAAGGAGAGGGGCGGACATAGCAGTGAGATTGGTAACCTTGCTGTTCTGAGTTTTAAGATTGCCATATGATGCCAGTGGTTATTTTGTAGATGAGGGTTTCTTATATACACAGTTAATTCTTGCAGACGATAGAGGAATTATTTAATGATTGGGTTTGTGAACCTAAAAAGTGTTAAGCTTTGTTCCTTTTATTTATGATATAAATCTTTAAAGAATGAGATAGACTCATACATTACTTCATCCAGATCCACAAAAGCTGCACGCAGTGTGCATCCACACTGGCACTGGAAGAAGTGATGCAGGCCGCAATTGAACTACGTGGCATAGACAGGGTTGCAGATTTCCAACTTCATTGTAAAACAAATGAGAAGGTACATTCCTAGGATGCACATGGTATTGCACCCCATTGTATCTGGTTAGGACATAAAGTGCTGTCTTATAAACAGGTCAGAATATTAGTCCATCTGGCCCTGGCAACAACTCTCTAGGAGCAGAGGCCTCTCCCTGCCCCACGTTCCTTTAAACTGAAGATGCTAACTTGGGAGCAACACATGCACTCTACCATGAGCTCACGGCTCCTGTCCCTTTAAGTATCATTCCAACAACATTATAGTTGTGCGTGCACACTTGGAAAACTGTGGACCACAGATCAGATCAGCCCTAACCCATCCCGGAATGTCCCATTGTGGGGTGCCTCTACTGGTTGCAGTCAGTGGGGATGCTGCAGCAGCCCTGTATCCTACCCATTCAATGGGCAGAAGCTGCCAGAGAAAGGCAGAGACCATCAGGGCTGGGCAGAGGGTCCTTCTACCCAATCCATACAAAGACACCAGCCCAGCATTGGGAGTTTTTTGGGATTGCAGCCCAAATCTTGTAAAGTTTGGAGGCTTTTGTACAGCAAAGTAGTATCCCATCCAGCCACCCATCCATTCAAATATATACAATGACATATATGTTGTATAGGTGATGAACTGCATGGGCTGGTCCTATGGCACTGAAGGCTGCAAATGAGAATATTTAGATACATGGTGGGGTTCCTGTGCCAAATGCAGTTTCATAGGATGGTAAAAGAGCTTATCTGTCATAGATCATTTCAAGGCCAAACCTCCCAATGTATGTGAGGTTTATTTTTTATTTTTTTACAGCATGCTTTTAGTAATGTTTTATATGCTGTTTCTTGTGTAATCACATGTAGCGATAGATCAGTTTGTGCTGAATATGGAACTGTCTAAATAAAAAAACACCTTCCGTTTGATTATAAATGTGATGTGCGTCAATTTTACCACCTTTTAAATTCATTGCCACTATAACACCTGAAGCCCATCTGGCTTCCTAGCATGAAGATCACAAATTTTAGATGGGCTTCAGCTATTACACTGAAAAGTAATAGCACCTGCAGGGCTTGGGAAGCTTGCAAACCCCTTTACCAACACAACTTGTTATCTATGTATTCTAATCTCTGAATGAATCTGACAACAATGGTCTAAACTATTTATTGGCAACAGGAAACCCAGATTATCAGTCCTGCTTCAAGAGGTTGTCCTTCCAGACCCCCGCATTAAACCAAGACACACCCGCCCCCCTTAGTCCATTTCTCTTCAATCAGCCAACACACTGGCAGGGGGCTCCCATTCTTCTCCCCCTGAGCCCACTCCCCGAAATCTGTCCTGAATTTCCTTGCAACCCTCCAGAGCAGATCTGGGAATATGTCTTGCATGGGTGGGGGGAATTCCCTTGCACCAGGGCTAATCCTGGCACTAGCGCACAAATTCAGCCCTCTACCTGCAAGGTACTAAGATGGCTCGTGATCCCTAGGCCTGATGGGGCTGCTTTGTGGACAAAGAGGTCATATAGGCAGGGCCAAAGGGGCCTATTTTTGTTCCCATCCTCCGTTTAAATATCGCAACTCTACTAATGTCTGATAATTTCCATCTGCCATCCTATACACAACGGCCTGGGAGTAAGTCCCACAGAGCTCCCATTTTAATTTTTAACTGGGGTTTTATCCTAGTCCCTAGTGCACAAGCCCCTACTGCGTATGACAAAAAGTTCTGTTTTCAATGAAGCATATATTGACATGTGGCACACTCACTTTCAGGATCAATTGCACAACTGGTAATTTCTCCCCCCCCCCCCAAGAATTTCAAATGCCATTCGCAAGCATAGTCTATGCCAGGGGAAGTGAACCTTTGACCCTCCAGATGTTGCTGAACCACAGCTCCCATTAGCCCTAGCAAGCATGACCAATGGCCAGGGAGGATGGGAGTTCCAGTTCAGCAAAATCCAGAGGACCAAAGGTTTCCCACACCTGGTCTATTCAGTATTTCATCAGGGGTGACATGTTCAAATGCCTGTCTTCACTGGCCACTTTGAAAAGCAGACGATGTACCCAGCTGATTACAATCAGCAACGCCAGACTCAAACTCAGGTCTAGACCACCCCAGCACATGTACTTGAATGCCACAGTATTCTCAATACATAAGCAATGCTGCAGCACTGTTCACATCTGGAAAATGTTTCCTTTCCCATTGCTCTGTGAGATCAGGCTCAGGAAAACCCAAAAAATAAACATTGCACCAAAAGTGGCATTCTTCTGAAGCAGGGCTGGGCGAACTTTGGACTTGGCAGATCTATTTTGTTTTTTATTAGAACCTCAACATCTATCAGCTAGAGTCAGGTGCAAAGGACGTGCAGTTAGAATTAAAGAACGGGCTGCTTCAGAGCAGTCTAGGGATTGCTTTTCAGCACCACAGCTAATCTGAGCTCACAGTGCTTTCACAAAGAAGACCACTCCTGGTTAGCTTTCTCCTTTTCGGCAGCCTAATTTAGGTCATCCTTCTTAGCCATGAGTTAGAACATAAGACTGTAAGAAGAGCCTGCTGGATCAAGCCATTGGCTCATCTAGTCCAGCAACCTCAAAGGGCCCAACCAGATGCTTGTGGGAAACCTGCAAGCAGGACCTGAGCAGAGAATGCTCATTCCTCCTGGGGTTTCCAGCAACTGGCAGTCAAGCCATGGAAGCAGAGCAAAGTCATCATGACTAGCAGCCATTGGTAGTCTTGCCCTCCATGAACTTGTCAAACCCTGCCTCTCTCTTTCTCTCCCCGCCCCTCTCTAATATTCATTTAAACAACCTTAAAACATCAACGACTTGTTGAAATTGCAGTGTCCCAAGCACAGCGGAATGATGAGGAGTACGTGCCACATACTCTATATTATTTTATTTACACTTCAAAGCTGGTAGATTACAGAAAAACATCTTGCCTCTGCTGGAGCAGAGAAAGCGTCCTCTCTCCTCTGAAGCACGGAGAGAGAAAAAAAAAACAGTGAAAAACAGGAAACCAGTGTAAGTCACATCCAGTCTCCTTTCCCGTGGGAAAACCCAACAGCACAGACTGTGGAATGTAAACATTGCCTCGTGACAAGCACTTCGCTGCACAGTGAAGAGAGCAGAAACCAACACGACTTCCCTTCTCTTTTCCATGGTTCATTTTGCATAAAATAAATCCCTGCATATTTTACATAAACTAAACCATTCAGCATTCCATTTTTACATCCATCAAAACTTAGTTACACTGTTGAATTTATCTTAATGCTGCCGACGTTTTCAAGTGTATACTATCATCCCCTCCATATATTCTATAAACATTTTCCAATCTTCTTGTTCTCTTATTCTATATGTTAGGTCTGCAAGCTGCACATATTCCATCAGTTTGAGTTGCCATTCTTCTTTCGTTGGGACCTCGCTCGTTTTCCATTTTGGGGCTAACAGTAGCAGTAGCAGCTTAAATAAATAACATTTTTAGGTTATTCAAAAGAAAGGAAAATGTCAAATCCTCTCTTAAAGCCATCCAAGTTGGTGGCCATCACTGCTTCCCAGGGGAGAAAGTTCCATAGTGCTGCATGAAGAAGTGCTTTTTAAAAATCCATCCTGAATCTTCCAAAATTCAGTTTCGCTGGATGTCCAGCCATAATGAAATGCCACTTCATGCTGTCTGGGAGGGAGAATCCATCTACTGCTATTACCCTGCAGATTGGGGGGAAAGGAACTATTTGCTCAAGGAACTTTTTTAGATTAATAAGAGCATCATCATAGACCTAGCGAAAGCAGCTGAAGAAGAAAGCAGGCAAGTGGACTAGAGTCGCCTCCGCTCCCCAAAATGGTGTTTAAATATTTAATGCTTTGCTGTGTGTGCCGATTCTGTTTGGTTTGGACCACCTTATCTAGTTTGCTCTGCTCTGCTGCTGCAGCCTGTTAAAGTGGGTCATCTCCTCATTAACTTTCATCTTTAAATGAAGGTAAAATCTGTTAATTGCTTGAAAAATGGGTTGATGGTATTTGTCTTTAAAATATTTAGTTAGTCTGACTTCCATTTACCTTTAAGAATTAAGGCCCCCAACCTCGTCTGAATTTCAGAACAAGTTATATGCTGAATTTTCACTATCACCTTTGAGGGGGACAATGAGCATTAGCCAAACCTTCTGGTGAACATGTGTTTTGCCAACTCCTGACCTGTAACTGCAATCGCTGTGAGCCAGGGAGAAATCCTGCATTTGCTGCTGCATCTGTTGCTGCATCTGCTCAATGCTATACCCATTGAGCTATTATACCCTGTCAGAAAATGATGGATTGCTTCTCACTGAGGTGAGCCTGGACCACACCACTTAAACTACTGGTGGGGGCATTCTTGATTGCATGCTGCTATATTCCATATAATGTTTCCCCCCAAGACAGAAAACTAGCATGTTCTGGGGAAAGCTAGACTAGAATTGCTCCCGTTCACATATTGTTTTCTATGTGCAATGGTTTATGTTGCAATAGTAAAGGTAAAGGGACCCCTGACCATTAGGTCCAGTCGTGGCCGACTCTGGGGTTGCAGCGCTCATCTCGCTTTGTTGGCCGAGGGAGCCGGCGTACAGCTTCCGGGTCATGTGGCCAGCATGACTAAGCCGCTTCTGGCGAACCAGAGCAGCGCATGGAAACGCCATTTACCTTCCCGCCGGAGCGGTATCTATTTATCTACTTGCACTTTGACGTGCTTTTGAACTGCTAGGTTGGCAGGAGCTGGGACTGAGCAACGGGCGCTCACCCCATTGCGGGGATTCAAACCGCCGACCTTCTGATCAGCAAGTCCTAGGCTCTGTGGTTTAACCCACAGCACCACCAGCATGTTGGAATAGTGGATCATTAACTCATGTGAGCTCCTCCTTGCACTTGAAGGCGATCTGTTCCTTGATATCGAGGTATCACTTTAGTAAGGTTTATTATTTGTGAGGTTTCAGTCAAGATCCCCTCAATAATGCACAACGCACATCCAGTCTGGCCAGTGTGATGCCCTCTGCCGTACTTGAGGGCAGATACCAAAAGATTCCAACTGAGAAACGACTCTGCCCATGTGGAGATGGCAATCTGGAAACAGTGGCTCATGTTCTCCTGTCCTGCCCCCTTTATAAAGATCTGAGGAATGAGATCATACCCCACTCTTACTTACCATCCCAGGCCGCCCATCTGCGTCCACACTGTCCTTTCTTTTATCAGATCAAAATGATCAGACAACAGCAAAAGTTGCTAGGTTTATCGAGGGTGCAATGAGATTAAGGGCCACTATTTGGATGATAATCTTGGTCATTTGATTGCCCTTTTTACCCACTGTTGTCTTTTTAATTGTATATATTGCTTGTTTTATGACGCTATGGCCGTTGGCTAATGCAAATAAAGTTTATCTATCTATCCACAATGCATTAGTTTAGAAGCTCTTTGCTGCTCCTGCTCAGTTCCTGTTTGCACTAGCGCAGCCTCTCTTACAAGGCCCCAGAGCAACCATTTTGTGACTGGTGCCCATAGCAAACCCTGGTTTATTTACAACATATGCAGCCCACCTTTATTTTACTAGAGAAATGAAGATGGTATTCCCAGGGGATCTCCTATATAGGTACTGACTTGATTGAGACTTGCTTACTAGCAAAAAGGTGGCTGATTCATGTGTCCTCATATTATGGCCTGGTTTCATAAGTGGTCTGTAACACACATAAGACTACCCTCCAGGATTTCTATTGCACCTTTAGGATCAGCCTTTTAAGATGAATGGCCTATGTGTTCCAGGTGAAAAGATATTTTTCCTGTACTAAGTGGTATAGAAATTAAATACTGTATTTACTCAAACACACCTTTTTTTGGCCAAATTACGTTGTGAAAATTAGGGTGTGCATTAGATTTGGTGGCACATTAGGTTTGATTGTAAACTTGATAAACACCACTGATATAGCAAATTGTTTTTGGTTTCAAGGTTTTGAAAATTGAGTGCGCATTAGATTCGTGTAAATAAGGCAATCAAATAATCAAATCAAATTGTTCCAATATATTATTTAAAAGATTTGTTAATATTAAAGCCAGAAGTAGGTAACAGATTAACCTGGGACTTCTCCATGCCAATATTCATAGGAGAATATAAACACCCTCAGTACTATCTCCCAAGGTAGATCCAATAGAGTTATGTTCTATATTTGAGAAATGCATGCTACTTACTTTTAAAGGAAATTGGATCCCTGATGAGGCAGTGTTTGCTAACCTGGTGCCCGTCGGCTGTTTTGCAGCAGATATCTCATCAGCTCCAGCTAGCACAGCCATGGTAAGATATACTGACAGAAATCTAACAGATGTTTCAAAGACTTCTTGGGTGTTCATTAAGAAAGACAAAAACTCTGGAGAGGCAGCCTCTTACAGCAAAAACAACCAAGAAACTCATGGCTTATAACATGACGATAATCTAGTCAGAAATTATAGGAGAGCTAGGAAAACAATTCATGTTGAAGAAATAAATGTTGAAAGAAAAGAAAAGCATGTCTGTGGTAAATTAAACTGAGAACAAAGTAAAAGTTATAGATGGAAAAAATTAAAAGTCAGTGGCACTGAAAGGAAAACTTGGCAGTTGTGAAAAATGGAGAAATGACAAATGTCAACTAGCTTCCAAAAAACCCCCAACATTTGATCTGAATGGTTTTACTGTATTTAATGTGACAAAATGTGAGTTGACAGCATTATAGCAGAGTGTGAAGTTGGGTATGAGTTCAAAACCAAAGTCAATGTAGCATTGATAGAGGAATAATGTCGACATACATACCAGAAAAACTATGTCAAGGAGAAGGTAAGAGTTCATTAAGCAGAATCTAATGAAGCTATCTTGGTGGACCTTCTTGGGCCCCATTCATAATTTCACATCGGTGTAATGCCCACAAAATCCATTCAGCACCTCACGGTATCTTCTGGAAACAGTTCTAGGTCAGAGAGGAAATACTGCAATAGGCATGTTAAGACTTAGGGAGAAGTGGAAGATAGACAACATTTTTTAACAGGGCTCATCATTACCGAGCCCACAATAGCACAATAGCTTGCATCTTTCTCAGGCAAGTCAGGCTACTATATCAAGCACTCAGGCGAGCTTCTCTCTCTGTATAGAACACTGAGCCCAGGACTGTGTGATTGATCTGTGGTGAACTGATGGACAGCCCTATATTGAGGGTAGAGGATTGGATTGAATGACATTTTTGTATCTATGATTCCATGGATTGGTTCACACATGAGATGAGCCCATGGACCATTGTATTGTCTTTGTCATGGGCCTGACAGTCGAGTCAAGACTGAGTTTGGATTGCCAGGCCCTGGAGGAGGAGGAGGAGGAGGAGGAAGAAGAAGAAGAAGAAACAAAGAAGGGGCCTAAATGGTGGGAACTGGGGTTGTTGGTGGTAAGGAGATTCCCCATTGTGCTCCAACTTCAGCCATTTTGGAAGCAGGAGAAGGGGTGCCTTCTCCGCCTGACCTTTCAGTTAAATAGAGAGCCCTGGTGGAGGCTGGGGGGAGCCGTGGAACCATATGGAAAGGGATGGGACACCTTTGCCGCTTCTAACTAGTTCTAAACTTTTTGCCTGATTCCTAAACTCCAGAATCATGATTCCTAAACTCTATGTCTGCTGCTGAGCCAGTGCTTTTTTTTTTGCCAGAATAAATCTCTCTTCCTTACTTAAATGTAAGAGCTTCTGTGCTGGGCAAAAGCTGGGACATGTTTCCTTTGAACGCTATTATGCTTGAATTGACATCTGGAGATATCACTATTCTATTGATGAGCCTTTGATGGCTAAAGAACACATGGAGGTTCTTCACCACTCGATGCTTCAGGTTTTAACATGTGGTAGACACAGTGAGGAAGTTGCTATTCAGTTGAACCCAGTGCTTTTTTCTGGGGGTATGCAGGGGTACGCATACCCCTAAACATTTTGTGAATCTTTGTACTTTTGTCCATTTACTGTATCTATTTCCCCCGATTTGAACTGTAAAATGGTGATTTTCTTGAGTCAAAATGAAAATACCCCTAAACATTATTTTTTAAAAAAAACCAATAGTTGCACCCTTCAGAACTCTGAAGGAGCTGCAATGCCATTTTCGTGGGTTTAATACCATATATATTTAAAATGCCTCACACATTTCAGCACTTTTCTTTCCGAAGCATGTTGCAAGCCAAACATATATTAAACTTGATTTACATCTTCAATCAATGACCTTGACACAGATTTCATCTTAAACACTTTCCCATCTGAACTGGCCCGCCACTCCAACAGGGTCAAGATAAGCTCAGTATGTGGACCACTCTGAAAGTCTCCCAAGAAAAGATGTTATTCGGTAGTGGATGAGAACACCAAACAGACATTTGGAACATCCTCTCCCCATTAAAAAGTGACTCAGCAAATTCAGCCTCAGATCTGATCAGGTCAATGCCCATCATGGCTAACAATTAGCCCAGAATTACCAGGACCATTCCCTTTTATAGAGTGGCAGACTGCGGCTTACTGCCGAAGGGACTGAACTGCTGTCAGCATTTTATCTGCTGCCGAGCTTTCGTTTGGAGGACCTCCATCCAATTACATCCCAGCCCTCCTCAGTTGGAGATCTGAGCTAAGCGTAGTGAAGCTGGGAAGGTGTGTGTGTGTAAGTGCCGAGGAGGGGGCAAAGATTTCCTCATTGCGTTCATCAGCATTCCTCTTCCTTTCCCCTCCCTACTCTTACAAGAATTTGCCGGCAAAAAGACAGATACTTACTTTGGCAGTAGATAAATCTCGGAAAACCCTAATGCACATGTTGACGAAGAGCGTGGAAGCAGCATCTAAATGCGTCAGGAATCTGTTGGTATTAGAAATGTCTGCTGTTGTGCCCATATGTCTGCTTATTTCCATACTAAAGACATTTACTGTATACATTTGCCACAAGGGAAAACTGCTGTCTACTCTTTAGCGGTATTACTGGAAGAACAGTATTGTATTTGTATTCGGCGGACTCTCCCATTTCCAGGACATGCACAGATCTTCATTCTGTAGCCCTTATCGCTGAAAGAGTTCTTCAGACTATCTTTCACCACCCAGCCAATTAGTGAACACTTCTCATTATGCTTCCCCCTGTCTGCCATATGTAACTTGCTACAGCCAGCCGTCGTGGCAAAGGGATTCTTCTTCTACCCCCCACCTCCTCCTTTCCCCCCCTTCTTTTCTTTTCTTTTTTTTGGCGTATCGCTCTCAGCAAAGTGAGTGATCGTTAACAGCACAGAGGCTGGATAAAGCTTACAAATGAACGGCTCAGAGTTGAGCTGCAAATGCAGCAGCTTTTTGTAATTCAAATTAAGCTAATAGCACGGTAACAAATTGCTGTTAATATTAGATTAACTTCTTTGGAAAGATATGAATTCGCGAGAGTTAAGATTGCCTGGAGCTGGCCTGGCCAATGAAAGGAATGTAGTCGAGGAAAAAGGTGGTTGTGGCGGCGGCGGCAGCAGCGGCTCTCTGAAATACAGATGTACTGGGAAGCGAAAGAGGTAGAATGGAAATGAAGTCAGCATTGGCAGAACAATCCCCACAGCATTACGGATTCGGTGGGAGAAGACAGCTTTGGTTATTCCAACATGGTGTAAGCCTGAATTAAAACAAGACCAAACACTTTCCAATACAATGATCACAGTTGATCATTGTTCAGCTTTGGGTGCGGACAAACTCTACTTTTACGGGATCTTCTTTTTTGTTTTTACCGGAATCCGGTCAGGCAGGGTCAGTCCTAGAATTCTTGTGGTTTCTAAATTTACAAAACATGAGTGGATGTTCATGATCTATTAACAGCTAAGGATTTACCAGTCCAGAACAGATTTTCAGGGTGCAGGGGAAAGGTGAAAATCCCTGCAAGTAGAAAGGCCATTGTTCAGTGACAGAGTAATGCTTTGCATTCAAAAAATTCCAGGTTCGATAAAATCGCCAGCATCTTTAGGTAGGGCTGAGAAAGACTCCCAACTGAACACCTGACGGTATGTGCCATCTGATTTCCTATTTACCAGATCAATCCGAATTTTGTGGTACCTATGCCTTGATAAGTAACTCCTGTTTTGCCTTTCTAGACCTCTAGAAGTTACATCTCTCTCTCTCTCCCTCTGCCTCTGCATAGTTTGTTTCTAGAACCACATGGCCACGTGAACCAGGCCTCAGAAGTTGAGCAGCATGCACTTTTTCCCCCTTTTTGCTGCATCCAGCAGCATCTATAAATGAACTCAAAAGTAAGATTCATTAAGGTTCAAGCACCAGGGGCAGGGATTAACTTGTTCTCAATGCAGGGTCTGATTCAAAAGCTTAAATGCCTCACAATAGGCCAGTGGTCACTAAACTGATTAAGAGGTGGTTATCTTTATCAGCAAAAAGGCTATCTGCTAATACTAAATGCCATTTACCCGGCTCTGATTCCGTGAATGAATATTTATGCCAAGTGATGAGTACAGCACCATCAAAAGGTTCCTCCCCCCGTTTCTGTTCTTCAGAGCTGCAGCGATTATTCAGTGGCAGGTCTGGTCTTCAATACTTGTTTCTATTAAGCAAATTTGCAGTGTTCACACAAAATTCATGATTGCATTTTTATTCCACTTTTTTTTAAAAAAAGGAAATCATTCCTTTGCACCTAAGAATGTGGGTCACGGCAGGAGGGCCTTATTCAACACACACATATATATTTATGTACACCGTTATAAAGATTCTGTACAATCTCTCCCAGGTTTTATGTGAAATTCTGGCTGTTTTGTTGCAGCTTCTGTGAAAGCCGATCAATAATTCCTTGCGATTTATTTCTTTTTTTACAAATGTTTTTTTTCGCTTGCCAAACTTACATCGTGGAAATAATTCAAAAAGCCATTTGCATGGGCACATGAGCATCGAGCTGTTCTGAATGCAACGAGATGAAAGGCAGGGAAATGCAAACAGGATTTGCATGGGAGTCCATGTGGCGAAGATGCTAAACAAATGAGATTCCCGGAGCCTCAGCGAGCTGTGCTATGGCCCTGAAGTGCAACTAACTTTCTAGCGATTCATGTGTGCATTCCAAATCTCCCTCCTTTATACTAAAGTTTTGGGGAAAACAAAAAGAACAGCAGCTGGCAGATTGACTAGAGAAAAGTGGACCTGTCGCCCTGTGGCTTAGGTTTGGGGCATTTCAATTGTGGGTATCTCTGGCATGGACCTGGCACCAGAGCTGCTTGCACAGCCATTCTCAAGTTAACTCAGCATGGCCTGCATCTGCATTACAGCAGAATGAGCTGTGATGGTTCCAGTTCAGATCTTTACCAGCTAGCGAATTTTTGCATGGTGGAGGAGCAAGTACAGCACCACACACGATACAGATGCCCAGATCACATGACAGTATGATCGACATGATGCTTGCACTATCAGAAAGGCAGGGGACGGAGGGAGAAGGGAAGAGAGATAGCAGGCATATGGCATCTGTAGAACTGAGGTGGCCACTAAACCCTGATGACTATGTTCCACCTCCACTTCTAGAGGCTGAATACCTGCTGCTGGAAACCGTGGGAGGGGCGATTATTTGATGTGCACAGGTCCTGATTGTTTGCTACCCATGGGAATCTGGTTGGCCACTGTGAGAAGAGATGCTGGCTGTATTCCAGTCCAAACTTCTCCCTGACGTGCAACATCTCTGAAGCGAGCCATGTTTTACCCTGGTGGAAGGCAAGCTCTAGGAAACCATTATGACCATAAGAAGAATTACTTGCAAGACTGGTGACTGTTGAGGATACCATTTTGGGCACATGAATAACAGCTTCCACATTCACACATCTAACCTGTCTTAAGAAAGACATTCCCATTAGAAATATGAAAACTGCTTGAAATCACTAGCAACTTCATTTCTCAGATCTTGGATTCCGTGGATGCAAAAAGCACCAAAGGAAGGTGAACCAAGAGGTCAGCTCAAGCTGCTCAAGCTCCTTGAGAGTAAATACCTAAGGTCAGTGTGGTTTATTTTCAGGTAAACTGGAGTGGCTCAAGCTAAATGATTATTGGAAACACCTTTTGATAAACGGGTGATGGTCTGGAACATACAATACAGTCAAACCTCTTCTTACATCCACCTCCACTCGCATCCATTTTGCCCAACGTCCGTGGCAAACCCGGAAGTAACTGGTGGGTTTGCCGTCATTTGTGCATGCGCTGGAGCAGCGATCACCATTCGCGCATGTATAGGAGCGGGCAATTGCCACCCACGCCTGCACACAACAGCACCTCTCCCAGAGACCCATTTCAACTTCTGGATGGGCCTCCGGAACGGATTGTGGTTGTGAGTGTATGTGTGAATGCATTACGTATACCTTGTGTTATATATATCAATGTCAGTGGGATGGTGCCTGGGGAGGGGAAAGTTTGTATTGGTTTTGGGAGGAAAGTTGCCACTTTGCATTGGGACCATGGCATGTGTGTGTGTGCAGACAGGCAAGTTAAATCTTAAATGGTAAATGCAGTCATACATGTATTTCATGTCTCACTGAGGTTGACGCCAAGTTGCAACTGTCCTTTCCCTTAGTTAGTACCTTAAAAACAACAACAGTCATGACACTTCCCCAAACATGTTCGGCAATTCAGCTATCTGAACATGTTCTTCTTGGGGCACCTTACTGAGGCTCACATCTCTTTGTTGCTTTTGGGGAGCATTTTGTTTAATGCTGCCATCCCTCTTTCCTGCTGTTGGACGTCCTTCATCATAGTCTTTTGCGCTGTTTCATCACCTCCCTTTCCACAAGCCCCAGGAATTCCTAGAAAAGGAACTGTAATCTCCCCTTACATGTTTTTGTCCCGTCTCCTCTCTCTGAAGTGCTACCAAGCACAGCAGTCCTGCCACAAGCTTTCTTCTGTGCTTGTCTTCTCAGCCACAGCCAGCACTCCTCCCCTTGCTTCCCATGAAAAACCCTTGTTCTGCAAAAAACCCACCCGTCACCTTTTATATTCCAAGGGCCCAAGTCATTTTGAGCACCTGTTTCTTCTGCTGCCACTGAAAGTTTAGTACTGGGGCGGTGGGACTATTCCTATTGAAAAAGTGGTTACAGTGGAGAGGACCTTTTGTTTGAGAGGTAAGGGTTATCAAAGAGGGCTGCAAAGGTTTTGTGAGGATTGACTAGAAATAGGGGAGGGAGCAGTGGCGTAGCATGGGTTGTCAGCGCCCGGGGCAAGGCAAGTAATTTGCGCCCCCTAACCCGTGGATTTGCGCCCCCTAACCCTAACCCCCAGATGTTGCGCCTGGTACGGCCGGCCCCCCCTGCACCCCCCACTCTACGCCACTGGGAGGGAGTGGTGCTTTAGGACTGGTTCCTCCCCTCTTTTTTTGCTCAGGATTATGCTGAAAGCCAAATTATCTCTGTAACCTGCCTTGTTTCTCTAATGGTGTGATAATGGGTGATGCAAAGGGCTTCTCACAGAGGAGGTAGTGGGGCAACTAACCCACCTTAGATGAAAGAGACCATGGCTTGTTTGAGCAGTCACATTTGCACATCAGGATAAACCATAGTTTCTGGCCTATTGTGGTTTACCATGACTGAGCAGGATGTTGGTGTATGCTGCCTGATTGCTCCCTCTTGACTCTTCCCCTCACACAAGTAAAACATACCATAAACCCGCAGTTAGGGTTGGCTTCTCATTATGTCCAAACCCAGGACTGTGGTTTGTAGCTAACTAACAGGCCACGGTCATTTGCAAGTCTTAAACAATGGTTTGCGGGTGGCTTATGGATTCCAGATTGTGACATGATGGGGGACAAGATGTAATCAGGAAGCCGAGCTGAATCACAGCCTCCTTGCTTGTTTCTCTTGCTCATGCCAGATGAAGAATGAAGTGGGGGCAATAGTATATCATGGTAAACCATTAAAAACCAGAAACCGGTTTATTGTACTGTGATCCTGGTTTGTTCAACAAACCATGGCTTAGTATTACATCTAAACACAGCCAGTGTCCTGCAGTTTGGACACACTGTTATGAGTTGTAACAGCCTATGCCCTATACCTGTTGTTGTTGTTTAAAAAGTTGACTGCCTTTTCCCTGTTTAAAGTTCCCACCCATTTCCCCAGGAATGAGCTAGACAACCCTGAAAGAAGTTTGTGTTCTTTCATGGTGACACTCAGCGTAACCTGGGAGCAGTGGAATCTTGCAAGAAAATCTTCCATCGGAAACGACATAAGAAATGTTGCTTGCAATGACTTCATAATGTGCTTGGTCCTGCTGTAGAGGATATATACCAAGCTGGTCAAAGCACCCAGATGCTGGGCCAGGTGTCCTATTAGAATAATGGCAATAGATATTCAGAGGTGGGGAGAGCCGGTGTAGTTCGCCTCCTCTAATGGAGCAGCACAATTACTGTCCACAGTGGCCATGTGGTAGGAAGAGACGCCCTATGGACACCACTGTTTTCACAGCTTATCTGGATGGGGTCAGGGTAGGGATGAGGCAGGAATTGTGGAGGCAAACCAGTGTGAGTGCTGAATTGGCTGTGCCTGCACACTGGTGCAGCCCTGCCCTTGTGGATGCATGATTCCAGCCTTATCCAAGGAAGCTGCAACATTGCCCAGGTCAAGAGGGCAACACCATGGCTCTGCCCCACCAGACAGGCCAGCCAGGGCTGCAGTGGCTATGCATTTGAATTGGGTGCTATCATGTATAAGGAAGTTCTTTTCTACAAGCATCTCTGGAACAGAGGTCGGCAAGGCTTACCGGGCATGGGTTGGATCACTCCCGCGGAGAACCTCCATGGGCCAGACCGGCGCAGTGCGATGCCGGAAATTGTGTCTGCGGATGTCCGTGGTGCCAGAAATTGCTTCTGTACATGCCTAGATGCCGAAAATCACACCAGTGCAGAAGTGATTTTCAGCGCCACGGACATGTGCAGATGCGATTTCCAGAGCCGTGGAAGAGAGTCCCCATGCTGCACTACGCCGGTCTAGCCTTAGGTTGCCGACCTCTGCCCTGGAACAGCCTCTCTCCTCCTTTTACTCTGTAGGTCGGCTTATACAATCAGCAAGATCAAATGGTAAAGCTGGGGTTGCTGACATTTTGGAGCCCACGGGTACATCTGCAAGCAGAAGAAATCATCATGGGCATCACACACACACGGCAGCCAAGCACGCAACACAAGCTATTAGATTGGCTACAACAGAATGCATCTTCCAAGTCTCTTTTCAGTGGAGCAGGGGGGGACTGGAACCCTGGAGGTGCCAGAGAAAGTCTTAGTGTTCAGATTGGCGACCCCCGATTTCCTGGCATATGTCATTCCAGGTTGCTGTGGCTTGGTGGGAAGGATCGTAGCTCAATGGTAGAATACCTGCTTTGCATGCAGAAGGTCCCAGATTCAATCTCCAGCATGTTGTCTGTCATTGTAGACAATATTGAGCCAGATGGACCTATGTCCCTGCTGGCTGGTTTAAATATTATTCAGTATTGAAGAGAAGCTCCATGAATGCAGAAATAAAAGGTATGTCATAGAGAAGGCTAGGATTGTTGGGCTAATGAAGAGCCCCAGGACAGAACTTCTCTTCTGCAATCTCAGACCACTCTGGGAACTTCCACATGGAGAAACTTGTGTGCACTGAGTGACATGGCTTCTTCCTATGTGAACACCACCAGAGCAAATAATTGCTTAAAGATGGCCAGGAAACATTCATATTTTTTTTTTAATTCACACCTGTAATAAAATTGCATTACATTTTTCATAAAATAAATGTTCCAGTTTATATACAGAAAAAACAGACTGTACAGAGCCCTCCCCCAAATACCCCCCCCAAAAACTCACGAACATACAGGCAATGCAGTGCTCAGCTAAGCAGGCACAACTGTACATCTAAAATTGTAACTGCTTTGTGTTGTGGGGAGGGGGGAAAATACTACAATGTATAGAGTCCTTTGTGGACTGAGAATTAAAAAAATATTGCAGGCAAGCTGACAGACGCCCTTCACTGCTAGTGCGGCTGAACGTCCATCCCACAGTGTTTCAGCAAAGCAGGGTTTGTTATTGAACTTGGGGCTCAAAGCTCCCGTTCAGCTGCCCCTCCTCATAGTCCATCTGACACAAGATCATGTTGTTCTTCAGGAAAAATTTGTCTCCCACGCAAAATCTAGAACACAGAAGAAAAAGAAGAGATCATTTACCTAAGGAAAGAAAAAATAAGAATCTCTTTTTCCTGACCTTGAGTAGGCAAGTAATGCATCATTTTTAAGGTCTTTATGTTTTATCTTCCATTGGCTTTTGAGAAAAACAGAAGTGGTTATGTTGTGCGTCTTTTTCCTCCCCACCTGAAAATATTTAATTTATTTACAAATACTTTTCTATTACCACCACATCAGGAATGAAAAACACTTCTCAAAGAGATGAACATATAATCAACACAAAAGCAAAAAGCTTTTTTTAAAAAAGGGGCAGTGGGAATCAGAAGAACACAAAACTGGGTCGTATGGCAGGGTAAGCTTGTATAGATAAAAATGCTCCACAAAGATAGATTCAGATCACTCTTTTTGAGCTGCTATGAGCTGATTAAGAAACCCAAGAAGGGGGATTGGCCCTAACATTAGGCGAAGTTAGATGATTTGGTTCAAATGGCAAGTTTTAAAGGGCATAAAATGATCACTAATTTGGCTTATGATCATATTTTTAAACACCAAAGTGAGGGGTAGGAGAGAAGAATGTCATTAAGATTTTCTGCCTCTAGCATCAAAAGGTCCAGAGGCCTTCAATTATAACTGTTAATTGGAAACGTAAAATTAACCTGGTGATCTCAGGGGCCACAAACCAGGCTTATTCAACTTTTTTGGCCCTGAGTTTGCAATGCATCAGACGCTTCTGGCAATCCTTTAATAAATCAGCCCCTTTATGTTTAGTTACACACACTCTCTCAGTGACCTATGAGAGGTCCAGTATCAGGCTGAGACCTGCAGGTGAGAACTGGAAGATTTGCCCAGGTAGTGGGCAGGTGGGGGAGCCAGGACCATGGACAGCTCATTGTGGAGCAGGATGGAATTCCGGCCCAATACAGATTCAGGTCAGATAGGGCACTTCCATACGGTAATTTATTGTGGACTCAGGGCTGCTCCTGCATGCAACTTTTGCACAGCATCCATATGACAGTGATCTCATAAAAAAATGATGTTCCATATAGTTTTTACAATTTAATCTGGATTTTCCATTTCTGTGGGAAATCTGATAAGTAAAAAAATAAAAGAATCACAAATAGTAAATGCAGAATAAATTAGGGAAGTGGGGAATGGGAGGGCATTTCGATAAGGATGACATTATGTGGCGGGTGAGAAAAGCTTGCAGCACAGGGTCCACAGTAAAAGGCTGTGTGGAAGCATCTTAACTTGTGTTATGGTGTTTTATGTCCAGCCTGACTATCATATTCTGCAGTGAGCTGTCCGTGGTCCTGGCCCTTTGCTTATATACCTGCTGAACACGTCCAGTGCTCACCTAAGGTCTCAACCTGGTACTGGATGTAGGTGGTGCCTTCTGCCTTTAAATGCAACTGGGTTCTGTGCACGCGCGCGTGCGCACACACACACACACGAGTCCCCATTCTTTGTATCACCCATCAAATTATAAAGGGTCCAACTTATGATCTCTAAAAGTGTAACCCCTCGCAAACACTCACACCTTCATTCCAAGTCTGCCATAAATCTGCAAACCCCTGTTGGTATTGAACCTAACTGAATTTGCTAAACCTTAAAAAGAAGG
Organism: Podarcis cretensis; assembly: GCF_951804945.1. Taxonomy (NCBI): domain Eukaryota; kingdom Metazoa; phylum Chordata; class Lepidosauria; order Squamata; family Lacertidae; genus Podarcis; species Podarcis cretensis. The sequence goes on along the minus strand of NC_137170.1, from coordinate 72,189,383 downwards.
ATCTCCACTATTACATTCACCTGATATGTAGTCTAGTTGACAGAAACAGTAGTCTGAAAGAGCCATGGCCTATGCCTAAGTTACCAAATGAGAACTTGCAATGGAACTGTCTCTTCTCTTAGCCTCTTCCCATCTTAAAACTTAATCCATGTCTAAAAGGTAAAGGTAAAGGACCTCTGACAGTTAAGTCCAGTCACGAATGACTCTGGGGTTGCGGCGCTCATCTCGCTTTACTGGCTGAGGGAGCCGACGTTTGTCCACAGACAGTTTTTCAGGGTCATGTGGCCAGCATCACTAAGCCACTTCTGGGGAAACCAGAGCAGTGCACAGAAATCTATGTCTAGGTAATTTTTTTCACATTATATATGGAATATTGAACCAACATAATATGAGCCATGTGCTATTTATTGACTGTGAGTCCTGGAAGACTCACTCCAGGTGCAGAAGCTGAGGCTGCTGACCATACTCTTGGGCTGGGGGTGCTGTTTATGTGGTTTTGCTGGGTGGGGGTTGTTGCCGTTATTGATATTAATTTTTTTGTATCTTTATTTTTGATGTGGAAATTGTTCTGTTTGGTTGTGTACTTTTTGATGTTTTATTTATTGTTTGACTACTTTTGTTATGTATGTGATTATGCATTTTTTTTTACATGTTGCAATTCCCCCTGAGCATGGTTCCAACTATGGAAAGCTGGCATACAAATAAAATGATGTATGTATGTATTTCCTTTGACATTCATGTTACTTTTGATGAATGATGAGTAAGAAATGCAGTCTCCCAAAGCACAATTCTCCCACCCACACATTAAGCAGAAATGCTGAAGGGAGAGCTGGATCATGGCAGCTAATCTTGTCCCTATAGGTGTACCTTATCCCCAGTGTCTTCACATTAAAAACAGGGCTATGCACACGTAGCAATGGCCACTTGTGAGATCATTTAGGTAAGGCTGAAATAACTTTGCCAGGCCTATAACAAAGACTAGCAGCTGAACTATGGGCACCAAGGCAAACTGTCTTCCTACTTCCTACTTTGCTGGGATGCAACACTTGATTGTATTCAGGGCTGTGCAAGAGGCATAATTTGAAAGGCAAGGCTAGAGAATACTTCATGCACGCCAAGTGTATGACTGGAGTGGAGGTGTCAGCCTTTGCACTTTGGTGGATACTTAATGCATTTTCTCTCAACCGAGGGACCACACTACAAGGGAACTTGTTCTCTGGCAGCAAGAAACTTGTTTATATCACCAGAGAGTCATGCTGCTAAGTTTTGGAAAATGAATTTGCAGTACTCAGAAGTAAGTCACACTGTGTTCAGTGTGGTTTACTCCCGAGAAAATGGACTTTGGATTGCAATTTTAGTTTCACTGGGACCTACTTAAACTTTGGGCTCAAGGAAGATTCACACATTTATCATCAAACACGTGTTGATGAGGGCTAGAATTATCCTGCACTATAAAGAAAAGTGAGGTGTCGTTCCATCAAAACACCTTCATGGAATGCATGCTTATTTTTCTCAGTCCTAGTGTGCACATGACTTCAAACGTTTGAGAGCTCCTGCTCAATAGTCCAGTCCCATTGCAATACAGATCGAGGTACCATATCCAGGAAGCAATAATCATGGTTCCTTCTCATTGAATATCACCTACTGAAAAGGGTAATGATCGTTCATCTGGCTTAATGTGGGAGACTCTGATCAGCATGTACGTGTGGACATCGGCATATATGCAGTTGAAGCAGCAAAAGAATGTCTTCCCCTTGTCCCCTGTCATCAGTTTCAAATAATGCCTAGGTCAGAAGTAGTCAACATGGTGGTCTGCAGATGTTGGGCTGCAACTCCCATACCCACAAGCAGCATGGCCAACAGTCAAGGACGATGTGGATTGAAATCCAACAAGCTCTGCAGGCCACCATGTTGGCTACCCTCAATCTGGATGTTGCTTGAGAAGGATGGAACCAGAGAGAGGCAAAGCAGTTTTCATGCTGCTGCAGAAAAAAATTATAGACTTCACAGAATAGGAAATTAAACCCTCCCGCAGCAAACTTGCACACTGGGGAAATACTGGTTCTACTTAGAACGATGAAGTATCAGCGGTCTTGGTGACAGCTAATTTTCTTCTGACCCTCAGGTTTGCTGGCAGCTTAATTTGACGACAATAGGCAAGAAGCTTATGGGTTCAATGGGGAAAGGGTTAATTAATAGATCAGGTAAGATTCAGTTTGGTGCCCTATATGTATTAGCCTTATGAGAATTTCAAAACTCCTTTCAATACTACTGAGCTCTATGATTTTTGGGTTTCTATCAAGGAGATATAGACAAAATAATTATCACACCAGCTAAAATCCGCACCTCAAAATCTGTTGTGAAAAGTGCAGGGCCTCTCCAAGCGTTTTGCTGAATTGGAAAGGTTTCCCTTGCTGACTGAAAAACAGACAGCTGCTGACTCGCTACATATTTTTGCCTTAAACCAAGAAGCAAAAAACTGAAGGAGTAGTAATGCAAAATGAAGATTAAAGTCTTGCCACCGGCACAAGTGCAGCGCGCTTGACAGCTGCCTCTTGCCAAATCAGCGGAGGTTTCGAGGAGCAGGGATGGAAGACCTCGCAAAGCATGGAGAAGAAATGTGTTATGTTTTAGAAATGACATTTTGGAAGCTCCCCGACTAGAATTTCAAAGTGGGGTCAAACTAGCCCCCCCCCCGGCAGCTGGGCTGTGTCATATATTACATGGCAGCAGATGTGGGTTGGACATGGGGAGGGGGAGAAATTCAGTCAGTTTGCATTTTTATGCAAATCTACCTAATTTTCACCTTCCAAACCGATGCACACTACTCTGAATTTTGCAATGTAGTTGTCCAACCCAAAAATACATACAAAAAAGGTGTATATTGGGGTAAAGTATGCACCAAAATGCAGGTCTTAATCAAAATCATATACAAAAATGCATTATATATGGGGACATTGCTGGTAAACACACACCAATGAGTTTATTTGGCATGTAACAACTCTGGATACTCAGTTATAGTGTAGTGTTGATAATGCCAAGGTTGCAGGTTCGATCCCCGTATGGGACAGCTGCATTTCCCTGCATTGCAGGGCGTTGGACTAGATGATCCTCAGGATCCCTTCCAACACTACAAATCTATGATTTCCACGGTATTCACTTAAATGGGTTCATTTGGAGAGAGTGCAGATTTTCATGCAGCCTGGGGCATCTATATCATGTGAGATAACTGGTGTGCCTGAGGACTTGGTGAAAGGAACCAGTACCAGATGCAATGAGTAACCATCCACTTTATATGCTTACTCAGAAGTTAGTCCCACTGAGTTCAGTGGGGCTTACTCCCATGTAAGTGGGTGCAGAAGTGCAGCCCGAATCACTTCAGAATCAATGACTTGGACCCTAACTGTCCATTCTGCAAATACACGGCTCCAGAATGGCATCTAGCTCTCTGGAGCAGCTTTTCAGAAAGTGCAGAAGGCAGGGAGAATCAGTAGAAATCATTTATTTTCATTCTGCTGGCATGAGCTTTTTTTTTTTAAAAAAATGAGGTGTCCCATTCGCAGTCACTTTAGGAACCAATGTTTAAATTTATAACATTTGTTTAAAGCAGCAGGTAAATTGCCTTCAGGATCCTTTTAAACACTGCCTACAATTCTTGAAATGAGGTTGAGGATTTAAAAGGATTTTTTTTAAAAAAACAACCCAAAAAACCCAACAACAAATAAACCGAACAAACCCAGCTCTCATCTAACAAATTGCAATAGAGTTATTGCCAGGAAATATTTTAGAAGTAACAGTTAACGCTGACAGTAACACTAACAGTGCACTGTGGAAGATAATTAATGGAAATAGAGTGCTGAAGTAGTTTTGAGTTTGTGGTTTTAAAAAAACAGTGTGCTAACAGCACAGACAAGTCATCTAAAATGAGTCTAACTTTTGATCATATATCTGGGTGACATATATTTTAGGAAACCGGGGGGGGGGGGGGGGACCTCTTCCATGACACACTTTTTGACATTTCTCAAGCACTGGAGTTGTGGGGTGTGTGTGTCACGGGTGTGTGTGTGTGTAAAGGCTATGACTTAAGAGAGGGGTGGGAGATCTCTGGCCCACCAAATGTTGCTTGACCATTGGCCAGTGTGCCTGGGACTGATGGAAGTTTGAGTCCAACAATATCTGGAGGGCCAGGGGCCACCCACCTCTAACTTAACGCCCTAGAAGTAACATTCATTCATTTAATTTATGAAGCGCTTCCCATGAAACAAACTTGAGGAAATTAACAACCAAAGCATCTTAAAAAATGATTATTAAAAACAACACCATCAATAAAAACACATATAAAAACAATTTCAAATCCAATTGACAAGGTAGTATCTGATTTTGTTTCCATCCCTTCAGGTCTAAGGAACTTCATTATTATGTGCTTATCTCCCCCTTCCCTTCCAAACTTTGGAAAATATGCTCCACATCCAGGTTTGGATCTACTTATGAACTGGTTTTTAATTGTTTTTTTTTTTTTAAAAAAAAAAGAATTGTTTTCAATGCTTTACATACATGGAATTGCTTATATGGTTCTTTCACTTCCAGATGCAATTAAGAAATGGAATCAAATAAATACAGAAATAAACATTAACCTAGCCTTTTCTTCATTCAGTAGCACCGAGAAACTACAAAGTATGGTTGCTGGGGTGTTGGTCTTGGACTGGGGAGAGCTGGGTTCAAATCCAGAAGAGCTATGCTAAATCCTCTGCAGGTGGGCCACTGTTGCTTACTGCATGCTGCAGACCTGGCTCCTCCCCAGCCGGGTCAGCAGGAGCACTAGATTGGTGCTGCTGGCACATTTGCACCCCACTGACCTACCTGCCCCTCCCTCTCCCCATTTAAGCAACAGTGACTGGGGCGCTAGCATGGCTCCACCCTAACCAGCAAGCTCCTTCTGCTCAAATCTCTGATGAACCATCTTTGAAGATAGGGGATATCATAATCATTGAATGAAGGGTTGCTATGAGGATAAAACAGAATAGCTCCATGAATGCTTGGAAGGAGACGATATAATTTTACAAATAAATAAATAAATGGAGGATTGTGATGCTTAAGGCTGAAGCTGCAGTGACTGTGAGTACAAGTCTATGTCTGGGAAAGTCGGAAAAACTTCAGCTTTGCCTTATTTCATAGAATGTCCAGACCATCAACTCAGCCAACTTTTCTCTTCATTTTTAATTAGGGTTGCTAAAGCTTTGTGAACAAGCCTCAGAAACTCCACTGTGTACTAAAAAGGTCTGCTGCGATGAAAGAAAGTATTTTTGTTACCATCATAGTACTAAAAAAACAGTCAATACGTTTTCCTCACACAACTTTGGTAAAGGCCCCACAAACACATTTAAAGTCGGGGCAGACAGTAAGATCCTACAACATTCTAGCATTTTTCAACAAAGGTGGACACAGAAATGGGGATATCTATCTGAACCCACTAGATGTCACTAGAACCTCAGTGGAATAGCCTATCAAATGGGACAGCTTGATTTATTGAGCCTGCTTCTTTCATACAGAAAGGCAGTCTACTCCAAACAAATAATGCCAGCTTCGTGCTTGATGCAGCCTTTTCAATAACAGCCACCCAAAACGACAGAATTCCTGATACTCTTAACTTCGGGTATGTTCTGTTCCCCGCACCTTTCCGTCAGGGGAAACTACACTGACTTCACCGAAAAGCTAAATTATTTCATAGAAATGGTTGAGAAGAAATGCACTGGGTTTGCACTCAAGGGAGCCTGCATGGATGTGGAGCCAAGGGGTTTTGAGTAAAGTGAATGGATTCATCATGATAATGATGTTCTTTATGGCTGATCCACATGCCCACTGGTCACTGCTTTTAATATGATGTGGCCAAAAGGTGAGCACCCTTCACTTATTAATCTGGCGAGGGTGTTTCCATGGGATTACCAGGGAGCAGGGCCGTGCTGCTGTCTCTGCTCCCTGACTGTTCACCGATTGGTGTGGACACCTGCACTGTCAAAGCCTATGTGTGACTGGTTGCTTATGCGCAGGTGCCCATGTGATTTGGGCTCTGGAACACATGGAAGCATACATGAAAGGAGCTACTTTGACAGTGCAGGTGTCTATGCCAACATGTGGACATCCAGAGGGCCAGCAGTGCAGCTCTACTCACCGGTAATCCTGTGGAGACCTCTTTGTGCACGAAGGTCTGTTGTCCAAATGCTTCATCAAGCAAAAACGGATTGGGTTTGCTAATTCCAAACTTCCTTAGTGTGGTGAAGCAACAGCAGCAGTATGTCAAGCTGCCGATGAGCTGAGCTTTTTAGATTACCTGTTTGGCACATATAAGGCTTAGAGGTTTTTTAAAAAGTATATTAAGAGGTAGAAATACAGTTTATCTGGGTTAAAGTAAGGTATGCATATGGATTTGTTGTTTGAAAGCAAGCTTATGCTAGGATGCCAGCTGAGTGGTTTAATTGTGTGCAGGAAACAGGAAGTGCTCCCACTTCCTGTCCTTCAGGCTTCTTCTAAATGTCTCAAGTTTCAATTAGACATTCCCCTCTGTGATGAGATGTGCGTGTTTATAAATGTGTTGAAATTTGGGAGCCAGACTGAGATGCGCAACTTCTCTGTGATGCTCCTGCTCGCAACTCTGTAGGAGAAAGATACAAAAGTTACGAAGAACTGTAGCGATCAGGAAGCTTAAAAAAAATGTGCTTCCTTTCCCCTCTACATGGTGTAGTGTCTGGAACTATTCCAGGAGCACAATCCTATACATATCTATTCAGAAATAAATCCCATTGAATTAAACGGGACTTAAGCACAGGTAAGTAGGCATAAGAATGGCAGACTTAACATGGTTCCCAATTCCCAACACACTGATGTTCCCCTTTATTTAAAGCATTTTTATGGAAACTTGATTCTGAATTTCCAGTACTGCTACATTTGATATTGGACATTGTCAGATTCTGTTTCCTCACAGTTATCTGTACCAACCTGGTGGCCTCCTAATGTTGTGGACTACAATTTCCATAATTCCTGAGCACTGACCATGTTAGCTGGGGCTGAATGGAGTTGTAGTCCCAAACATATGTGGAGCACCAGGCTGGCTACCCTCATTTGCAATTTCTGTAATTTTGCAAGCAGCCCTGCCTAGATTGCATGCTGTCTTGCTCTTGAATTTGATCTAGCTTAAAGCCTAGACCAAACACCATCTTGAGTGCAAAGATCATCTGTGTGGCAAATCTCAATATGTACTACGAGGGTGTATATAGCAGGGCAGCATTGTTTGTAGCTGCTTCATAACTAACAGATTTCCCCCTTATCCTGCCTTTGGAAACTCACTGAAACCTGAATCTTTCCCAAAAGGGTTCTAAGACCAGGCTGGCCTTGTGTAGAGTTTGGAATTTTAATGTGACAGGACTCCTAGGTTTGATGGTTATATGTCATTGGGAAATATGGTTGTTATCTGAGAGAAAAGCTCCAGGCCCCAGCTAACCCTCCTCAAATTAAACCTTAAGTGGATACCCTCCGTGTACAACATACAAGTCGACCACGGTGCATTAAAAGCTGCAAGACACTTCAGTACAATGGTGATGCGAAGCACGCCAGAATAGCGACCGCACACTTCATTATATAGCCTCTCCTATTATAGCTTGCCTTTTAGGCACACATGATATGTCCCACTTAAAGCTGCGCTCTGAATAGACCCTCCCGACCGTGCGGCGAGCTGATGGGGCTCTGCGAGGAATTATTCTGAAGAGCTCTTTCCTTTGACTCTTCCCAGCCCGGCCTCCGAGCTTGTCAGATGCCCAACTTAAGTAACCTCGATTTAAAAAGTATTTATGCCAAGCCATCCTCATATCAATGGATGTGCAGCAGACCGACAAGAAGCTTGGCTTTGAAGCTGCTCATTCAGTTGCCTCGGTGCTGCTTAACACCACCTGCTAGCCTGCAGCACAGCACTCACTTTGTTTGTTTGTTTGCTCCTGCCACAATCCAACCTACCACCAATTCCGCATGTTGGCCTATCAGGGGAAAGGCTCCAGTGTTCCATTAGCAGGTAAAATGACTCACCCAGCAGTGGCAATTTGAAGGCCTGGGAGAAGGTGATGGATATCAAACCGTGAGCCAGACTTTCTTGTTCCACTGGGATCAGGGGTGGGTGGGGGGGTGGGGAATAACTTGCATTCTTTCTTTCTTTCTTTCTGTTCTGTTCATATAAAAGCCTCATGTCCTCACCTCTGGTTGCAAAGCTGGCAGGCAAAGCAGTCCAAATGGTAAACATTATCTCTGGCCCTCATCACCATCTCAAAGGCAGGGATCAGCTTACTGCAGGCAGCACAATTCCCCGTGGTCCCAAAGAGCCTGCCAAGGAAGCACAATCATTAGAAGCCGTTTTAATTAAATGGCGGAAGGACTAATTAAGTGTAATTAGCAGTATCAAATACTGTATTGCACCAATAAAGAGAAGTTGCCGTCCCTTATTTCGCTGACCAGCCAGTGTGGGGGAATGTGGGCTGAAATGGCACGGAGAAAAGAAAAAGGGAGAAGGAAAAGAAAGCTGGGCTCCTTTGCTCGGCTTCTGAGCCTCCTGCTAATTGACTGCCTAATAAAGAAATGCATTTTGCACACAGAGCACTATTTTGGGGCTTCCAACATCTTAGTCAAAGCAATCTAATTGCCCCCCCCTTATGCAAATTAAGAGCATCTTTGCAGAACATCTTTACAGGCCCCTCTTTCAGACCTTCCGCTTTCTAATTTGCTATTCTTTCATCAATTCCTACTGATTTGTTAGCTATACGGGTGTGTGTGTGTGTGTGTGTGTGTGTGCCGGGTATGTTTTTTTTTTTTTTTTTTTTTGAGCACTGGATGTAAACATGTTCCCTGTGGGCCACAATTTGCCTTTGTTATAGGCAGAAGTTGGGTGAAGTTAAGATACCTGGGAGGCAGAGAGAGCAAAGTTTATTCTACATGATACTTAATTTTTTCAGACTGGGGGTGGTGGTGTCGGTGGGGGCATTTTCATTCTAGAACTAAACACTGAAATAGGATCCTATGCTGATGGGACCCCAGGGTGATATCAATCAATGCAAGTTTGGTTTGGCTCAAAAAACGCATCTGAATGATTTCACATTCAGTCATTTAGTGCTGAATTGGAAATGCAAGTTGATCTTTCCAGTGCAGAACAGATCCCATGACTGCTTCCATGTGGATCAAGATTACTATCTACCACATCACTGGAGGATTTTCTAGGACGTGGAGGAGTTGTGATCTGAACATACATGGGCATTCGCAAAAGCTACTCAGCCCATCCATATCCACTGGAAGAGTCAAGTTGACTCCATGTAAACCATGTTTACGTGGCCCAAAGTCTCCCTCTGAGAAGAGTCCAATCTTCCCACAGTTAAAATGTTAAGAATCTTAATTGGAATCTCAACCTGGAAATGAATTTTGGCAAAAAATAGTGTTGCTTCCCTCTTACTCCTTTCTCTTCAATTTCTCAATGAAAGTAATTCTTCCTCTACATCAATTGGTTCCACCCCACCCCCACCCCTGGTCTTTGGAGATAGCTTTTGTGTCAACACGAATGCTTTGCCAACTTTGTTATCTGCTTCCACAGATACTGGCTGCTTTCAGAGCATGACACTCCAAGAAGTACGGTTTGCTCTTCCAGGCCCACCTACAAGTCCTTGAAGATCGCTGCAGCATCACCAGCACATGAAGAATGCATCACAACAACTCTTAAAAAGAGGCAGGGATCTCTTGACAAGTACGACACATGGGAAGTTCACCGTATCTCAGACGTAGACCACAAGTTTTGTACTCAGAAGGTCCTGTATTTTCAGGTGAAAGAACCATAAGTAGCAGGGCCTGCAACCTTGGGGAGCTATGGCAAGTCAAGAGTAGAAAATGTGGGACTAGATGGACCATTGGACAGACTCAATATAAAGCAACTTCATACCCGGTCAGATTAAGTTCCTCTTTAACAATAAATGTAGGCAATAAATAGCTTTATTTGAAAGGCAATAGGTTAGATCCTGATTGAGCGGGTTAAACTTTTAAAAATCAGTGGGATTCCACTCTTTCATGTCTCATTTTTCAGGCAGATTTCAATGGGGCCTAAGTACAACTAACTTACTCTAGATCCAATATGATTTATTATGTAATTACTACAGCGGTGTGGAAGACAGCATTCTGTTGCCTTTTCCAACACACAAGAGCTAAACCTCTGTAGTTTGCAAATGACTCCACTTCAAAGTTTGTATGACAATGGTGCCAATCAATTGCTAGCTACACTTTAAGTAAAAAATACTCAGTAAAAACTACAAAATACACAGTGTGCTGATTTAGTATGCGAGTATGAGTCTGTGATAAGGTCTCTCTTATGTGTTCAAAACCTGGGGAGATGCATCCGTCTCCTCCTTCATTGTCGACTTTCAGGAGGAATCGAAAAACATTCTTGTTCACCCTGGCTTTTGATGACTGAAAGATACTGGCCGTGGCAACCTTGAAATTAGCAGCTGTGATAGTTTGCCATTGTGTTTTTAGATGTTCTATATACTTTCAAATGTTTTAGTTGGTTTTAAAATCGGTTTTGTTTTAAATTGTATTGTTTCAACTTGTTCGTGTTTGCTGCTATAGAAATGTAACAATAATAACTGTAATTGATGCTTACATCTTTTATAGATGTAAGCTACCTTGAGGGGGAAGGCTCTTTAGGGCCAAATGAGTAGATAGAAATGCTTGTATATATAAATATTAATATGGGTCTAGTGCTATTGCTAATATTTGTGCTTTTAATCCTGAAGAGAAAATTTGCAATCTTCACTGCTTTCATCCTCACAACAGACTGGCAAGATGGTTCATTACTATTCTCATTTTACAGATGGGGAGCTGAATCTGAGATTTGTTGAAGGCCACACACAAGAAAGCTGTCACATGGATGCTACTTAAACCCAGATCTGGGTTCAGCTTTTCATCAACCGTGACGCATCCTTGCTTCCATTATAACTGAGCTCAGGCTGTAGTCTACCTCGACAGAGCCTTGAGAATCATGTTCCATCAGCGACTGGGTGCCGGAGTAAAAATATGCATCATAACCTTCTGATGACCTACTTCTATACGGTCTCATCATGAGGTGATGGGAAAAGTTACCACAAGGTCAGAGGAAAAACATTGTCTAGATCTGCGTGAAACCAGAGTTTCCTGTGCAGCCTGTTCTTGGAGAAGTGGGAGAGTATTTGAAGCTTTTGTCTCTTTCTCAAACAAAGTTAAGAGTATTTGTGCATGACTCTGAAGATCCAGAGTCTCTTTGTCCAGAGTTTTAGTGTCAGTCCTCTAACTTGCACTTTAAAATAGAACCAAGCAAAAATGGGGCAGCTGGTTCAGTGGTGGAGCAAGCTGATTGGGAGCCTGGAGAGGCGTGTGTACCCTGCACCCAGGGGCTGGGCCAGCCGCCTGTGGGGCAGGGAGAGCCAGGTCAGGATACTCCACAGGGTCTCTGAGGAGTCTGCCTGCCTCCTCCCACTTAGCTGCCCTACAGATGAGGCGGCGGGCGGACCGTTTGGGGCAGCATGGAGACTGTGGGCACCCAAGCCACCACATCACTCCCAGGAGAGACGCATGGCTTTGGCATGCTGCAGGCCTTGCAGTGAGTGCCGCCCGGCATTTTGTCACCCCCCTCAGTGGTGACACCCGGGGTGGCCTGCTCCCACCACATCCCCTTCCTCTGCCCCTGGGCTGGTTGGCACAACCTTTAGCTCTTTGAAAAGTCCTCCTCTGTTTCAGTAGTATTTCTTGGGGGAAGGGGCACACACATATGAATGGGACAAAATAGCACCTGGAGGACACTACACTGGTTACCCCTACCTAAAATATTTGAGAGATAGCCTTTTCTGATGCCCCAGCAGTGAAGCCATCACTATCTTCAAAGGTTAGATATGAAGATCAATCTACTGCATGTTTACTCAGAAATTCATCTGTGTTAGCTGGATTTAGGCCTTTGGAAGTGTGTTTCGAATTCCAGCCTAAGTCAATTGATATGAAAGGTCTTTATTCGCATTAGTTTGTTGTAATGACTACGTTGAATGGATTTTATCCTATTGTTACTTTACATTGTTTTAGCTCAAGCTGTTATCTAACTTAATGGCCGCTATAGTGAACAACAGCTTTAAGCAAACAAGTAGAAAGAGGCATTACCGGTAAATGAATTTTGCAATGAAAGGGAAACAAAGCCAGGAAATGACTATGCTGGCCATTTCACATCCCTCAAAAGTCATCCCACTGAAAAAGGAACCCCACAAATATTTGAACACTTTGAATCTCACATGAATTTGTTCAAACAATGTGCTTTATGGGGTCAGCTGAATATGATTTTTTGCCCCAAACAGTGTGGTGTAAAGGATTCTAATCTTTACTCAGCTATGAAGCTCACCTTGGGCCAGTCATTATTTCTCTAAACATAACCTACTTACAGGGTTGTTGTGAGGTAAAAAGGGGAAAGGAAGGACCATGCATGCTACTTCCAGCTCCTTGGAGGAAAGGTGGGATAATAATAATAATAATAATAATAATAATAATAATAATAATAATAATTGCTGCTACTGAATGACTACTAACGCATCACCTCTCTGTAGGTTTTATGAATATAAATGGCCTAAATCAGTTCAGGAAACTATAACATTGCCTCATCTTGATTTGGTTTGTGCTTTAGAAAGTATCCCCACTTCCTTTATCTTTGAAATGAGACTATACTTGTTTATCTTTAAAGGGACAGTAGTTCTATGAAAACTGGGAGGTAACACACAATGTGTTTATCAGACAGTTGCAAATTTGTGTCAATTTTGCCAATAAAATATAAGTATCACTGATGGATGCAGCTCACTTAAATTGCAAAAAAATGGAGGTTCTCAGCATTTTATTGCTGCACTCATATTAATCTGTGTTACTCTTCCAAATGACAAAGTTGACAAGTTGCTTTCATCTTTGAAATCAGAATGCTACCCTTCTGATCTTTAAAATATCCACATCGGTTACCATTATAAAATAAATAAATCACTGCCCTATATCCAAATGGGGAAATTAGAAGCAAGCTAGTCCTAGATTTGTTCAGAGCGCAATGCCACTCCATGTGCGAATATAAAAAAATCCATTATTCATTAGCATCACAGTTGTGTGGAGCTCAATCTAGATTAAACAAAAAAAAAGGGGGGCAGACAGCACCATCTGCATTGTTAAACAGGCACTTTTTGTCACCCTTTGAATTAGCGGCTTCTCTAAATGGAAATGATGGGAAGTTTGGACAGATGTTCACTTAACTATTTAAACAGTCAGCTTAAGGAACATGAAAAATGTATTTTTTACTGGATTCACCTGCCTCCTTCCAGGGGCTTTGGGGGTAAGACAGTGTTAAACAGCTTTGAATGTTTGCATAAGATTTAAGGCTTATGTTCTGTCCAGCTGAAATCATGTTGCTTTTTAATGTCTGTAACAAATATAGCTCCCAGCTAGTCTGCATGCTAATCTCGTTCTCGGCCTCGAACATTTCTTCCCACTCTTCAGTATATGGATATATCTCACTTACTCTAGCACTTCCAAGTTCAAATTGTCTTTTGTGGGAACGGCACAGAAGGGTAAAGTTGCTTGCATTAAAAAATGTCCTAGGATGTTCAACGAGCAGTTAGGTAATCTAAGTGGGGTTGTCAACATGAACTAAGGGACATAAACTGAATACATCTGCTATGCGTTCTAGACTGAGCTCTTTGGTATGCACAGGTTATGTTCCCAGACAATTGGTCATGACTTTCAAAATGATGTACAAGCAGAGTTTGAGGGCAGAAAACAAGCTTTGATTTTTCAATGCATTGGCTTGCATCCTAGAATAACTTACCTTAAATAAGTTCACAGAAGGGAAGGTTTCCATGACTTTCTCCCCATTGCGCCGCCACCACACCTATAAAGCCACTTTGGAGCCCTCTTAAACAATGTGGAATGGGGTCCCAGAAGATTTTTGGGGATGAGAAGATGGGTGAACTTCCTTAAGTTAACTTAGTTTAGGAGCCAAACTTTTCTTCCTTTCTTCTCCCCCACCCCCAAGATGAGGTGAGGTGATGACCACCAACTTGGATGACTTAGACTGGGGGAACCTTTGGGCCTTCAGATGCTGTTGTACAACTCCCACCATCTCTAACTATTGGGATATTCTGTCTGGGGATGATGGGAGTTGGGGGTCCCAACAACATCTGGAAGGTCACAGGTTCTCCATTCCTGGATCAGTTACAATTAGTAGCGACAGCTAAATGGTTTGCTATTTTAGTAGCAGGTTGGGGTGGGGGCACCAAGAAATGATCCGCACCACACACTCCTTGTGAACTTCCTATAGGCATGCAACTGGCCAAAGCTGGTAACAGCATGTTGGAACAGAAAGACTTTGATTTGAACCAGCCTTCCACAACCGATGCCTTCCAGATGTTTTGGACCACATCTCCTATTAGCCTGAGCCAGCATGGCCAATGGTTAGAAATTATGAGTTGTAGTGCCAAACATCTGGAGGACACCAAGTTGGGGAAGGCCTTCTCAACAACAACAACAACAAAAAAGCCTTTTCTTATGTCCCATTCTTCCCTTAAGGACTTCATCTGCCCCTTAGATTTTTTTTGCAACTCCATTTTCAAAAAGGGTGAAAGTGTCCGGATGTTTGCCATGTACCCACAGTTTGGTAATATCAGAAAAGCCATCCATATGTGTTCTCAAGTGAAGGAGGGGAGCATGTCTCATGATTTATATAGCCCTGAAGGCAAGGAATGTTTCCCACCAATAAATGCATTTTCTTTTGATAACATGACCAGTTGTGCTCCTTTCCCTAGAGGATTTACAACAGGATATTGGAGGTGGTTAGGAGTGAGGGACGTCAGGATTTCTTCCAGCAATAAAAATCCTCATGACTTAAATGTATCAAAACAAGGGACAGGATCCTCAGTCCCTGTGACACCCCCCCCCCCCCGGTCTTTCATACAAAACGCAATCTTGTCACTCATATCAATAGATGGCTCAGACATATTAGTGCAGTATATCATAAGATCCTCAATACTTAGCCAGCGTGATCCCAACAGGAAGGAATGAGTCAGAGACAAGAGAAGCTTTTATCAGCTTTTAAAAAACTTTTTGTAAAATAAAAGTTGGCAAGCAGCAAATTTTTAAGTACAGATTTATTTTCCCTTATGTAACGGAAGGGCCTAGCCAGCTTGTAAATAAGCTTAGGCGATGCAGATTTAAAATTTAAGACAATTAAACTTTTACCCTGTGGTAGTAATTATGCTTAATGGCTCTTACTCTGAACTTAACCATGCCTATTGTCGTCAGCCAATCTGAAAGCAGGAGTTTAGCCAAGGACAATTTTCTGTAGTTTATAGGCACACTAAAATCCTGCGAGCCTAGAATCCCATTGGCTGTTGATGTCATTGTGTATAGTAAAAATTAAAGCTAATTGGCACAGAGGACTGGCAGTGAATACGAATGAATTGATGGGAGAAAATGGAATAAAAGGAAGCACGCTTAGCGGCGTGTGACTGTTGAAGGCGGCTTTTTATTTAAAGACTTCTCTGTTTAGAGCAGAAATCTTTTGTACAGTAGTTTGTGCATGTTTCGGGGGCTGTAGCTATGTCCCAAATCCATGGCGGGTGTGCAGATTTACCTAAGGTTTGGTACTTTGTCCAAAAGGATGGCACAGTGAGCAGGTCCTATGATAAATATGGCAGGCAGGCTGGCTTCTTCCAAGCAATAGTAATTGATTCTTTAGAAAGGCACGTTAGATTTAATGCAATTCACTTTCTTAATGAGGACAGTGTTGCTTTCAAACTCATCTCAAAGGGTGTCTTCTTTGTCCCCCTCTCAGCCCCACCTCTGTGCCTTCTGTCAGGATGCTTGCCATGTCTGACACTGCCTCACTTTCTCCACTAGAACGGGAACATTCATTATGGCTCTCCACATAGCATGCCTCCAAAAATGGCTTCCTTCTGCCGTTGTGCTCTGCCCTGGCCAACATGCGCAGGAGCTGCACAAATATAAAATGGGGGACAGCTGGCTTGCCGGTAGTACATGTGAAGAGGATCTAGGGGTCTTTGTAGACCACAAGCTTAACATGAGTCCACAATGTGATGCAGCAGCAAAAATATCCCCAATGCTATTCTAGGCTGCATCAACAGAAATATAGTGTCCTGATCAAGGGAATTAATAGTACTGCTCTTTTCTACCTTGGTCAGACCATACCTAGAGTACTGTGGGCACCACAATTTAAGATGTTGACAAGCTGGAACGTGTGCAGAGGAGGGCAACCACGATGATCAAGGTCTGGAAACCAAGCATTATGAGGACGCTGGGAATGTTTAGCCTGGAAAAGAGGAGACTGAAGGAAACAGCATAGCCAATCTTCAACTATCTAAAGGGCTGACACATGGAAGATCTCCTGCAGTGGAGGGTAGGACCCAAACCAATGGCTCCTAGTTATAAGAAAGGATATTCCAACAAAACACCAGGAAGAACTTTCTGATGGTAAGAGCTATTCAACAGTGGGATGGACTCCCTCAGAAGGCTGTGGACTCTCCTTCCATGGAGGTTTTTAAGCAGAGGTTGGATGGCAATCTGTCATGGATGCTTTAGTTGAAATTTCTGCATAGCAGGGGACTGGACTAGATGACCCTTGGGGTCCATTTCAGCTCTACAGTTCTATGATTCTATGTACCTGAGATAAACAGACCAATTATCATAGTGATATTCCCAAATATAAAATGTGATGCTGCTAACAATAATAATAATTTAAACACAGAAAGTGTTTCTGTAACCGAATTGTCTCAGTAAATAAGCAACAGCATCAACATCAAAAGAAATTTATGAAAGTGCCCCAATATGCAGATTTCAGTATGAATAGTAATAATAAGTCTTACATAATTTCAATACTACTACTACTACTACTACTACTACTACTACTAATAATAATAATAATAATAATAATTTATTATTTATACCCCGCCCATCTGGCTGGGTTTCCCCAGCCACTCTGGGCAGCTTCCAGCAAAACACTAAAATACAATAACCTATCAAACATTAAAATCTTCCCTAAACAGGGCTGCCTTTAGATGTCTTCTAAAAGCTTGGTAGTTATTTTTCTCTTTGACATCTGGTGGGAGGCCGTTCCACAGGGCGGGCGCCACTACCGAGAAAGCCCTCTGCCTGGTTCCCTGTAACTTGGCTTCTCGCAGCAAGGGAACCGCCAGAAGGCCCTCGGAGCTGGACTTCAGTGTCCGGGCAGAACGATGGTAAAGTACAAATGATTTTTATAATATCTCATCTCTTTCACTATTGTGAATCTAGATAAGGAATAGAAATTGTACTGGAATTACTGCATAAGACAACACATCACATTACACAGCATCTCTGAAATGGGACAAAATTTGACCTTCAATATGTGCCTGCTTAAGAGAAAACAATATTCACATGGCATATCTCTAGGGATTGACAGATCTGCCAATTTTCTGGTTCCTTTCTTTCTTAAAAAAATCTGTTCTCCATCAAGTTCCTTATGAAAATTCTTCAGTATCTTAATGTGAATTTCTCCTAACAAGCAGATTTTTGTATGTACTTGACTTTCTGGAAAATCTTCCAATGGGGGAGGGGGACTTCCTCGTCAGAGACATATTTAAAAATATCACAGATTTGCTATTGTAATGATGACATGCCTGTCATTGATGCACTCAGCCGCTGAATCTAGTTTTCAGCAGAATCCCCATTTGCTGAACCATGGTATTTTCAAGCTCCAGTTTATCAGAATTCATTGTGCATCCTCCATAGAAACACTACAGCAGCTTTTATGAAGCTCTGCCTATCCAAAGGATCTAGTGCTCCTTGGGCTGTTTGGATAAATATTTGCGTACTTAATTAACAGGACAGCAACCAATGAATTGTAGCATCAAGAAAGTGCAGTGTCTTGTTACAAGCTTTTTCTGTGGTATGATAAAAGGTGACCTAGTTTGAGAGTCTTTTTTACACTTTTCCAGTCCGATGAAGAGACAGACGCACAGATGGAACAAGATACATATGCTACCTTTTCAGATTCACTCTTTGGCATATGTATGGTAAAGCTCTATAAGGAAGAACACTTACTTCCCTTCTACAAAATAAATTGCACCTTTTTAGTTGTGCTAAATGGCAAAAAAACCCCACCAAGGATAGGACCCTGGGCAGCTGCCTTGTTTCATATGAGATCATTTGTCCATCTAGCTCAGGATTGCCTGCAGCAGGAATGACCAACCTATGGCCTTCCAGTTGTGGTTGGACTACAAATCCCATCATCCTGACCACTGGCCATGCTGGCTGGGACTCCAACAACATCTGCAGGGCTACTGATTAGACACCCCGACCTACATTTACTTCCAGTGGCTCTCTGGGGTTTCAGACAGGAGTCTTTCCCTGCCCTACCTAGAGATACAGTGGTACCCCGGAAGTCGAACGGAATCTGTTCTGGAAGTCTGTTCAATTTCCAAAATGTTCAGAAACCAAGGCACAGCTTCCAATTGGCTGCAGGAAGCTCCTGCAGCCAATCGGAAGCCGCGGAAGTCACATCGGACATTCGGGTTCCAAAGAACGTTCGCAAGCCGGAACACTCACCTCTGGGTTTGCGGTGTTCAGGAGCCAAAATGCTCGACTAGGTGGCATTTGGGATCCAAGGTATGACTGTACTTGGAACTGAACCTGAGATCTTTGGCAAGCAGAACATGTCCTCTGCTACTGAGCTGTAACCCTTCCACATGTATGCTGTTTAATTTACCTGGATAGTATACATCTTATAAAAGAGCAGTTTTTGCTGGGGAACAGATAGCTAATGGTTGCTACCCTGGGGTCTGCTTGGAATAGTGATCACCCTTTGAGACAAGCCACCCAGAAGGGGAAGACTCTATCCTTAATAGATGGATGGGGATTGAAGCAGCAGATGTGATTCAATGTATGCAAGTGAAAAGTGAGGCACATTGGGACAAAAAAAACCAACCCTGCCGTGGGTCCCATGGTGCCAACCAAGATAGATGGCCAGCAGAGGAGGAAGAATGAGAGGCTGGGTGTGGCAAGAACTCAAGTGGTGACTTGGGAAAGGGTCCTGCTACAATATTGCCAGAAGATACCAGGGACTGTCCTGAGGAGGACTGCACTGAGGAGGAATGGTGGGAGCCTCCCCCTGCTCCTGATCAGGATCCTGAATCTTCCCAGGAGCAGGAGGACAGTATAGATTTGGAACAGTGGTTTGCAGAGGGACATAGTTCAGAAGGCAGAAGCTGGGAAGTAGTGGATGGGGAACAGCTAGGAGAAGAAGCACTGGGAGAGAGAGAATTAACAGATTCACTGTCTCTGAGAAGCATTCCTCCGCCCAGCCCAAGGACAAGAAGAGCTGATAAGGTGGCAGAGCAGAAAGCACAGTGGTTGTGTGATCAGCTTACAAGACGCGGTAGTGACATGGGTGACTAGGGAGGAAGTGGGTGGGACCCTTCATTGGGAGCACCTTCATTCCTAGGAATGGATTCTTTGTTCTCTCGCTGTGATCATAAAAGTTTCTAACTGGTAAGAGACTCCTTTTCCTTTGTTCTGCTTACCTACTGCCAAGGGGGTGGGGTGGGGAGTGGGAGAAAGCTGATTCCCAGAAGTGCCAACTTGGATAAAATATGGGAGGGACCCCAGGGAATTCCTGCCACACATAATCAATCACAAGACACGGCGCCCACACACCATTTGAATGTCAATGCCCATCATTTGGGGTGCGGGTGGCCCTCTCAATTTTATTGCGGGTGAAGAGACCTTGGCCCCTAGGAGTTGGCTCTTATGCCAATGACACATAAGGCGAGGAGCCAGCTGTCCAAGATTTCCATGGTAGCTGAGGAATCATAGAATCATAGAGTTGGAAGAGACCACAAGGGCCATCGAGTCCAACCCCCTGCCAAGCAGGAAACACCATCAGAGCACTCCTGACATATGGTTGTCAAGCCTCTGCTTAAAGACCTCCAAAGAAGGAGACTCCACCACACTCCTTGGCAGCAAATTCCACTGTCGAACGGCTCTTACTGTCAGGAAGTTCTTCCTAATGTTTAGGTGGAATCTTCTTTCTTGTAGTTTGGAGCCATTGCTCCATGTCCGCTTCTCTGGAGCAGCAGAAAACAACCTTTCTCCCTCCTCTATGTGACATCCTTTTATATATTTGAACATGGCTATCATATCACCCCTTAACCTCCTCTTCTCCAGGCTAAACATGCCCAGCTCCCTTAGCTGTTCCTCATAAGGCATCGTTTCCAGGCCTTTGACCATTTTGGTTGCCCTCCTCTGGACACGTTCCAGTTTGTCAGTGTCCTTCTTGAACTGTGGTGCCCAGAACTGGACACAGTACTCCAGGTGAGGTCTGACCAGAGCAGAATACAGTGGCACTATTACTTCCCTTGATCTAGATGCTATACTCCTATTGATGCAGCCCAGAATTGCATTGGCTGACGAACTAGCAGAGCGGCAGCTGACGAACTAGCAGGGCTGCAGGCAGGTTCATCTTGCTGGCTTTCCATTGGCAGCTGGCTGATCAGTGGGGGAACAGGATGCTGAACTAGATGGGCCTTTGGTCTGATATAGCAGGGCTCTCGTTATGTAAGATTCAGCCTAGCCACTGTGCCCTTTCAGCTCTCAGTCCTCCTCTCTTTATGGCAGACTTTAAGAAATCAATTACTAATTTCAGACAGAAGCCGTTACATTTCAAAGCAGTAGATTCAAACCAGTGGTGATCTCAATATAAAGCTTCTCATCTCTGAAGAAGGAAGAATTTTACTATCGGGCACTTTATTCTCCATGTCCTCCAGAATTTGCTAGAGCCCGACTCCATTTCTTTTGAGGAAACCGTGTAACCATTTTACAAAAGAAATCCAGTAAATTTGTACAAATTTGAGTGCTTCATATCAACCACAGGGTTTTGGCTTGCCGGCCACAGTATTAGTATTACGCAGGGGAGACACCTGGGGTGTAACTGCTGCAACGAGCATTAACACACAACTTGAGTTTCACAGAGGCTATGCAAACACACATGAACAGAGCAGAGGTCTCTTTGGAGAGTTTAAAAATTATCAGTAGCAAAACAGCAAGTCTGAAAGTGCCAGAGGCAGGTTGGAACATCAAACGGCTGCAAGATTTAGTCCACGCAAGCTTTTCACTTAATCACAAGGCTTTAGGAAATAATAAAAAAGTCAACTAACAAACCAAGTGCAATCTATTTTTGCCTTTAGAGTGTGGAACTTCGACTAGACGGCCTCAGTTAAGATATCATACTTTGGGGAAGGTCTTTGCTTCAAAGTTGCAGACAGTGCAATAGAACTTTTATGCGACCCATTACACCAAAGCCAGTATGCTCTAATGGGATGACTGCTACATCTGAGCATGGTAGAAATGGGCAGCTGTAAATTTCTGCTCAGATCTTTCGAGCCAAATGTAGGTTAAATGAAAGGAATAGGGAAATCCTTTTTTAGAGATCACATTATTATAGCAGTGTCTTCACCTTACTCCTTATCCCGGCATTGCCATTCTGATGTGGCAAACCCATATTTCGTAGTAAGTCTTGTAGGATAGTATCACAAAAAAGGGAATGAAAAGTGCTATAGCTTCCCTAGCATTTAGGGAAGCATGCTTAGCACCCAAGTGAGTTGTAGACTCGCTTGAGATAAATAACAAAGGCGATGCAAAATTCCTGCCCACATTTGTGGTGTGTGCATGTGTGTAGCTGCTTATCTGGAGAACTCATACAACTGCAGGGAATTCTGTGGAGAAGACAGTGTCTATCTCTTTTTTTGGTGCTGGAATCCAGCCAGCCAGGTGCAAACTCCACACCTTGGGACTGGGCAAGGATACCACTTTGAGAAGTAAGAAGAGTGAGACTTCCCCAATAGCTTGTTTTGAGGGTGCCTCATTATGGGAACTCAAATTTCTTGGGACCTAATCAATGATACCTCCAGATATTGGGGGCGGGAGGGAAAATGGTCAGTACAATGAACCTCGTCTTATGATTTATTAATTGCATTTATATCACACCTTTTCTCCAAGGAGCTCAAGTTGGCATACATGGTTGTCCCCCCCCCCCCATTTAATCCCCACAACAACTCTGTGGTGTGCGTTAGGCTGAAGCAAGTAGGGCCAAGCAGGGATTTCAGCCCTGGTCTC
The DNA here is from genome assembly GCF_951804945.1 of Podarcis cretensis. Classification (NCBI taxonomy): domain Eukaryota; kingdom Metazoa; phylum Chordata; class Lepidosauria; order Squamata; family Lacertidae; genus Podarcis; species Podarcis cretensis. Next base: position 72,167,159 of record NC_137170.1, on the reverse strand, counting down.
CCACTCTAACCACTATACCATATTGCTTTTGCTTCCTCTGAAATTCTACCAAGAAAGCTGGATGGGGTCATTTAGTTCCTGCCGCTTGCTACACCAAACCATGGAAGATATTGTGCAAAAAAAAAAAAAAAGGTTGTGGACTTTTCCCCCACCTACACATGTGTCGTTAGTGGCTGTGTGTCAGTGACATCCATTGGGACTGCTAGGGCATAATGCAGGAGGCCAGCAGTAGGGGGAGCTAGAGCCAATGGCAAGCAGAGTCAACTACTTTGAGCTTTGTTCCCATCTTCCTCCCTGATGAGCTCAGTGCAACACTGAGACTGAGGATGAAGCTGGCAGCAAGTGCTACCCCTAAACTGGTTGTAAGTAAGAAGGCAGGCAGGTGGGGGGGGGGGCTAGCTGGAGACGCACAGAGGTTAGTGGGGCAGTACCTATTTTGCCCTAATGGACGCCCCCTCCCCACTTCATGTACGGTTCTTGTTTCTACCCTCTTACATAGATGTACACCTTAAAAAATATGAACAGATTGATTGCCATCTTTTTTTGGGAAGTTATATTAATGATGTTTCCATCAAAATTCTAAAGACTGGTGCTTTCTATTTAAAAGTTCACTATTTCTGTCCAGTGGTATTTGTTGCCAGTGGCCACAAAACACGACATCTATTTGTGGAAGAAGCACCATTTGCCTTAAAACGATTCTTGGTTTTACCAAAGTCCGTTCCTGAACACAGAAGCTACAGTCACTTGTATTCATCACTTTGACAGAGTTACTTGAGTCTGACAAGTTTGACATGCGTACATGCGACATTCAGGGTCTATGTGCAGATCTGTGGTCTGACCATTTAATTTGGTTCCACTGCCCTTGCCTCAGAATGGTAGCCTGATGAAAACTAGGTATTCCCAAGAGCAGCTCTTCTCCAGGTAGAAACGGCACGCTTCCAAGAATCAAGGTCTTACTCTGCACAGACCGTAATCAAAGGAGACACTGCAGCTACTGTAAACACCTTTAACCCACAGTGCTTATGAAGCACTTTGGAAACTGAAACAGGATGTCCACAGAACGGTTGCTGAGGACAGACTAAAATACAGACCGCTGCACTATGCAACTGGCTGAGGGTAGGAAACACAGAGTATTGCTGTTGAGCTACAGTTATGGTTCTTGAGCAATAAAACTTATCTTCTCAGGACATGCAGCTAATGGCCAGGATGGCTCTCCTCATCACAAAGAGAAAGAAAGTCAACCCATCATTTCTTTAGTATCTACCTTAAGGACTGCCTTCCTCAGGTTACCTTGGGTACCACCTGAGCCCTTATATCCTAGCTCAGTCACTGAGGGTTCATCCATGCCTCCATTTGCCCCACTGTCTTTCCCCAGGAAAACCCATAGTTTAGCAGTGAATCAGAACAAATGGCAATCGGCTATTTGTTCTGGTTTAGCACCGAAGAGCGGGTTTTTCAGGGGAAAGTGTTGGGGCAAAGGCAAACCGCTCCGACCCATGCTTTCTAGGCACAGGGAAAGTGTGGCCAAGCCCTGAGATCATCCAGAGGAATGCTGTTAGTTGTCCACCATGTTACCAGTAGCAGACCTTGGACTCAGCTATACAGCTGTATAGCTGAGTCCAAGGTCTGCTACTGAAGCTGCAAATAAAATGTTTTAAATGTGCTGTAAAGTGCAATATACAAATGTGATACTAGATGGCGAAGGTGAGCTCAATTCAATACGTTTTTGAAAAAAAGCATTTTCACAGCGGTTTTTTTATATGTGTGTAGATTCCACCCTTGAGGTCTCAAATTTCAGTGGTGTCCTGTGTGACGCCAAAATATAGCACCCTCCACTGGCAGCACCTCCGAGGCTTCTCACCCAATGCAGCTGAATAGGCCCCCAAATCTGTGCTCCCTCGGATCCGCCTCTGATGTTACAGACCCCTGACTGGCTTCAACTTGTTCTTGGGCACTGAGTGCTACTAGTCCAATGCCATGGAACACTCTTCTGTCACAGATTTGACAGACAATCCTTACCTTTTGACACTTGGGCGTCTCTTGAAGACCTTTTTAGGCCACCAGGCCCTCACAGTCATTTAAAACCCTCTTGATTAGTCAGTCATTTAATAATTGTTTTGTACTGAGTTAGTGGTGTTTTATGTATTTTTGTATACATATTGTTATAGGAATAAATATATATTGTTAAATGAATAAATACTAATTTATTTGAATATATAGATGTTAAAAGAACTTAAAATGCTGATGAATTTCCACTATGTTTTATTTAATTAAAAAAAATTAACAATCTAATGTGGAAATGTGGAGAACTGAATTTAAGACTGGGAAAATGGGAAACCAAAACTGACAGATTTGCCTATTCCCTAGCTGCCCTACCAGACACTGTCTTTGTTTGCAGAATATTAGCAGCACGGCACCAGAAGCCACAACCATTAGATCTCCCTATATCACAAACTGTTCACGAAACGGTGCCTCGTGCTTTCTAGCTGTTTTACTTGCCTCCTTGTTTCTGGATATAATGGCATCTTTATGGAAAGGCTCTGAAACTGCATCTCAACCGGCATATTTTCCTGCTAATGTAAATTTAAATGTTAACCTTGAGAATGCAACTACTAATTTTCTGTGGGAGCCTCTATTTCTGTCCTGAATGGAACAAGCTTTACAAGGCATATGACATTCCAATAATGTGCCACTCAGCCATTTAGAGGCATTGTCAGAATACAGAGATGTGTATCCCTCTGCTTTCCCTTCCTATTCCTGCCTTCCCTTTAATTGCAATAAGCCAAAATACAAATAATAATAATAATAATAATGGTGAATGGAACTGAAGTGGGCTAAGGCTGGCAGGAAAGGAACATCAGCTCCCTGAAATCGTATCATACAACCTGACCCGCAGCCATGACATGGTTCACGGTGATTGTTTACATGCTTCAGTACAAGAAGCCTCTCCAAAGTATTTATTTGAACAAATAAAATGGACGTTTGCATAAATCTATGTTCAGATAGCAGGTCTGTGAGGTTCATTTACAATAGCTCCTACAAGAAAGAGCGAGGAGTTATTCATAACATTCAAAAAGGCATTGGGCAGAATCCAGGAAAAGCTAGTTGTGACTACTGAAATGGGACTTGGCTGTGATGAACTAAAATCCTATTTATTTCCATGAGTCTCAACTGTGACAAGTTTTTTCTGGGTTGTGGGGCCATAGCTAGTAATCAACTAACCATAATTCCATTTGATAGCTAAGAAGAGCAATGCAAATGACACTCAAAATGGAAGGAGGGGGAGTATGCATGTTGAGATCACACATCTCAATGGAAAAAGGAGACTTGCAGATCTTGTCTCACACAAGAAGCAGGGAAAGTGGAGGCACAAGTCCCTCTCACGGTTGATGCCCTCTACTTCCCTGAAACGCCAGTGCCTTCTTCATTGCAAGCCAGTGTGGTGTAGTGGTTAGGAGTGATGGGCTGGGACCTGGGAAACCAGTGTTCAGGCCCCCCCTATCCAACCATGAAGCTCACTGGGTGACCTTAGGAAAGCCCCCATTCCTCAGCCTACAGGGTTGTTGCAAGGGAGGAAATGGGAAGGAGAAGAAGAAGCATATATGTCTTCTTAAGCTTCTTGGAGGAAAGGTAGGATGCTAATGTTACATTAAAACAAACAAACAAAAAACAGACAAAGATGCCAGAAGATGAGAGCCAGTGTAGTATAGGCACCAAGGGAATGATTTGTAGACCAGAAACAGTTTACATTTGTCTATTGAGAAGACTTCCACAGGGAGGAGTGTTCAACAAGTCTTTGATGGATGAGTCCTTTTCCCAGATTGCATCTGTACTGGAAGTATTTTTAAACTGTTTTTATATATATGGAATTGCTTTCAAATGTTTGCATTGTTATTAGATGTGACATTGTTTTAAACTCTTTCATGTATTGAACTGTTTTTACATTTTTACGGCTCTGTTTTATTTATTTTATAAATGTATATTTTATTGCTGTAATCCGTTCTGGAACCTTATGGTACAGGCCAGGTAAGAAATCTAATAAAGCAAGCAAACAAACAAGATTTTAATTCCATACAGTGCTATGATTCTAATTATACCCAAAGGTAAGATTTCGAGACCTTTCTGAGGGCTGATTTAAAATGAGGATTAGTGGACATTTTAGTGTGCCAAGGCTGCATTTCCCCTCCAAATCTGTGGTGATGATTTCTCTCTGGAAAGAGTCAAGATTTTCAGCCCTAGTCTTGATACTGAGGGCCAAGGTGATGATGCAAAAGATTCAAGCTAACAGGGAGTCACACCTCCAGAGTGTCAGTATTTTGCAGGAGGGATTCCAGTGCATACCGGAAAGGTAAGTTTGCCCAATTAAAGTGGGTTAAAGGACTCTGTCGCCACGGAGCAACAAATCTATTTAAGAAACAAACAAACAATTTTTTTATGGTTAGGAAAGTGACAGGAAATGTGCTGAAAAGTGTGAGCAGAACTAACGATCAACAGAAAGGTGTATAATCACTGTGCAAACAAAGAAGAACGGCTGCTCGGTAAAGACTGGACGTGGTCTAACCTCTGCGTAAGCTTTGTGCAAGCAAATCAGGACGGATGCTCAATAAGCAAGTCATTTGCAGAATCCCCCAGTCTTGAGTGCTACCCATTTATGCCTTTGAACTGGAGCTGGAACCAGGCCACCTTCCCTCACTTTCACCTATGCTGGCACGACAGCTAATAGCCGATTCCGCCTGCAGTCCCTTGCGTGCCACCTGAAAGGACAGAGAGGTCCCAAATCCCAGAGCTCTGGTACAAAGCGATGCTGGCATTTTGTAGGAGTAAAGGGAATGGCGTGTGTACGTATGCTAATGGATTTGAAATGGCAAGAGGGCCTGAGCGGGACAGTCCCGTTCCACTTGCCCTACACAGGATGATGCCTCTTCAGCTACAGCACGGCAGGCCTCTGTGCCAGGGACCAATGCCCTGTTGCAGTGCACTAAGAGTGTCGGGGATCCTTTTCAAATGGTATTTGAAAGCTTTTCTGACATATGCTTTTTTTAAAAAAACCCACCTCTGTTATCCTACATGGATACAGCATCATATTTAACAAATTTATTGAGCCTCGCGAGAAAGCTGAAGGAGCCATTCAAGCCCACCTAATCCACACAACGGGGCTAAGAATGATTCAATGCATATAAAACATCTTCAGCAAAAGTTTATCCACACACTTTGTATAGGCTTGGTTCACACGATGGCTGCTGAGGTGGAAAATGGCAGTTTTGGAATTTGGAAAGCGGTGTCAGGTAGGACTGTTTACAAGAGCTACGTTATTATTCAGCCCGTATCTGGAAGCAAGGTAAAACCATAGTAAGGCATGCATACCTTTCCTTTATTTCATGATACTATGAATGTTTTGTACAGCCTGTGCTATTTTTCTAGAAAAAGAGGAGCTGGAACTCACCATGAACATCTCCCTCATTCTCTTAGAATGGCAATGGTGCTCACCTGAGAGGTGCTGGAGTTGAGTTATGACAAGTTCTGGTTGAAAAAAAAGCCCCGCCTACAGCACAGGGATTGGGAAGACCATGGTGCCCCGTATATTGCTGGACCACAGCTCCCATTATTTCAGATCACAGGCCATGAAGTTTGAAGTTCCTGGTGCACAAAATCCAACATCTGAAGGACCACAGGCACCCCATACCCGTTTGAGTGTGTGTGTGTGTGTGTGTGTGTATCTATCTGTATTATCTGAGTATCAACCCCATAGTATTTTTGTTGCTGAATTTCACAGGAAACTGATGGTATCTCAATTGTTACTAAATTATGAGTAAAACTTATGTACTTCTTTTACTTTTATTCCCCTCACTGCAGGAAAAAGCAAGCAGTGAAGGGGGAGATCATATTGTTTTTTGAGTGTGGGAATTCTCCTCCTTACCCCGGGCGAGAAAAACCATCTTTTGAAGGTTTCTCAGGATCATGGGGGATTCTGCATTCAAATAACTGAGGGATTCCCCTTTGGCTGCTCAGTACTTATGCAATTTGGGGCAAAAGAAGGGCAAAGGAGGGAACGTTTGCAATCCCAATTCATTTCCCCAATCCCTAGCAACTTTGGCCAAAAGAAATGAGAGACAAATAAGGTCCAACAGGCTATCTATTTTACTTTACTGCTGAAAATCTAAGCATAATTTCCTTTGAAGGTGCATCAGAATAGAAAATTAACTAAGAAACTTAGGGTGTGAATGCATTTCATGTCTCTTTTGTTATTTAAATAGCAGTTTGTGGCTTTTGGGGGGGGGGCAGGTATAACCCTTTCCTCCTGTACTATGGTTCCAACAAAAAGCACCCCACCAAAGTTATTCTTCCCGAGAAGTTGATATAGGTTTGTGTTGTGGGGGTTGGTCTTCTTTGTACAGGTACGCCACAGATTTTCCAAAAGGAAATAAAGTAAACAATAGAGGTACGTCTTAAATGCCCCTGGCAGGAAGAAAAAGAAAGCAGTTTATCGAGTGAGATGCTTATAAGCAGGTGTGGCATAAAACCTAACTTACCTCAGGTAATCTCTGCGGCAGAGAATGAGATTTGCCTTTGTGTAAAGTGTTGATCCAACCTCTCCCAGGCGACAGTCGCAGCAGGCGCACTTTAGACAATCTTCATGCCAGTACTTATCCAAGGCCTTCAAAAGGTATCGGTCCTTAATCTTCCGGTTGCAGCCAGCGCAGCCCTTTTGCTTCCCTTTCGGCTGGACAGATAACATTGGCACACCTATGAACAACAAAGCACACCCATGAGGACGTTACAGGTAACGTTACTGAGCAGCTTCCGGCTAGCTCTCTGCGGAAATCCCCAGTACAGAATGTTGGCAGATTCTTGGTGTTTTCTAGCCGGTTGTCCACTAAGTGAACAGACAATCTGAGTCCCATTTTTTTGCTCTGAGCAGCACAATTAGTTACAGGGATATGGCCATAATTTGCCCCCATAATCAAATTGGCTTGACACCATGGAATTTGCTTACATCAAGGGTGGGCAACTTGCGGCTTTCCAAATGTTGTTGAACTCCAACTCCCATCAATCTCAGCCAGCATGTCCAACAGTCATGATGGGACCTGGAGTCCAAGGACACCCAGATGTCCACAGGTTGCCCACCTAGTTGAGGTTAACCTCTCTGCTACCTCTACTGATTCTTCTGCCTGACTTCCAGAACTACTCCAGTGAGTCTGATCAAAAAGCTTCATTGAGGGGGGGAAACATTTCAGAAGACAGGCTTTATGCAGACACGACAGACTTTAATTTTTGTTGATTGGTATTGTCAGGGAACTGCCATCGGAGCCAGAGGGAGAGGGAGGGCTCCAGAGGGATTCCGGAGAGCGTACCAGGAGGGAGAGAAGCAGCCCATCTTCTGGGGAAGGAAATCAGCGTAACACTAGTGGAGAAGGGGGGCAGATGGGGGAATCGGAGAGGTGGCTCCATGACTCCTCGCCGGAGACCAGCGGGGAGAGCATGGGTCCTCCGCTGCCCACACCCTCCCTGCGCAGAAGACTTCCGCGCAGTGAGAGTAGGCGGAGACTAGGCGTCAAAGAGCTTCTTTGCTGGAAGAAGTTCAAGAAACGTCCACTGACGGATTCTGCCAGCGATTGAGACAGCCACGGGTGAGTGGCTGTCCGGACAGAAAGGGTTCACCCAGGTAACTCAGCCAAGCGTGGCGCCGATTTACGCACGAGCAACCCCTAGAACCATTACAGGTATGATCAACTTGTTGCAACTTTTTGAAAAACCGTCAAAATAAAATAGAACAAGGAAAAGAGGTAAGTAGCCTCTCCCATTGATCAGGGAACCAAGAGCTGCTGGGATGTTGCACCTTTTGCCTCTCAAGATAAACATCATTGCGAGGAGAACACCAGCCTGGCCCCCTTCATTGGGCAGAGAAGGAAAAGCTGCAGTGAGAAGCTGAAAGGCAGCCATAGTGGCCCATAAGCTGAGGCAGGGCCACTGAGCCACTTTCTGGATGATGTTGGTGTTGTTGTACCCTACCTGGACGAGGCTGGGGTGGCTGGGGCTGCACAGCCTGTCCAGGTAGCTGGAGTCAACACAAGTATTGGGGAGTGGGCAGCTGGGCAGCTTCACCCAGGGCTGCTACGGAAAGGCAGTTATGCTAAGGAGGCCGGAGGCGAATTCTTAAAGCATCTGACAATGTTTGGCCACAGTCAAGTAACAGTTGGCCAGCTGACAATATTTGGTCAATTGACTGGCATGCTAATCCTAGATGCTTCCCTGGAGCTTCAACCATCAAGGTCAATACCTGAAGCTGCTTCCAAATGTAGTGATCAAGTAGTATGCCTCTCAGCATATCATGAGAAAAGGTATCACATGGGCATTCTACAAGAACGGGCCTTTTCTGCAGTGGCTCCCCGTCTATGGAATGCTCCCCCCAGGGAGGCCTGCCTGGTGTCTTCATTAGGCATCTTTAGGTGTCAGGCAAAATTGTTTCTCTATAACCAAGCTTTTGGCTAATTAAATATTCTTTGGCATTTTAAATGTGTTTCTCTTTGGTTGGTTGGTTGGTTTGTCTGTTTGTTTGTTTTATGCATTTTGTGTTCTCATTTTGCATTTTTATGCTGTGAACCACCCGGTGATCTCCGGACTAAAGGCAGTACAGTGGTACCTCGGGTTAAGTACTTAATTCGTTCTGGAGGCCTGTTCTTAACCTGGAACTGTATTTAACCTGAAGCACCACTTTAGCTAATGGGGCCTCCTGCTGCCGCCGCGCCGCCGGAGCATGATTTTTGTTCTCATCCTGAAGCAAAGTTCTTAACCCGAGGTACTATTTCTGGGTTAACGGAGTCTGTAACCTGAAGCGTCTGTAACCTGAAGTGCGTGTAACCCGAGGTACCACTGTGTACAAATTTAATAAATAATAGTAATAATAATAATGATACCCATTCTGAATACTATTCTTTTATTCTTGGGGTGATCCCAAAAGGTCCCATTACATAGACACGAGGTACAAAGAAGAAAGCAAACAGCACTGTCAAATTCTGGTTGCAGTGGATCCATATATAACTATACCTCAATTATAGCAGAGTAAATAAGTTAGCCAACTGTGTGTGAGGATTTCCAGGGTTTGTGTTTTGTTTCTTAGAAAATAATAATTTCTTCCCTTGCCCCTGGTAACAAATGTCTTTGCTCCTACTCCTGAATATTTAGGAACCATCAGTATCCCTGTTAAAAATGCTTGTTTCCTTGCACTAAAAACAAACTCAACCCCAACGCACTTATTTGGCCTGAGATGAGGAGAGAAGGAAATGGTTGCTAGTAGAATAGTCAAAGGAAAAACTCTCTTGCCAAGTTGAAGTAGTTTTCAGACCAAAGCAGGATATATTATGGAATTATTAACAGACCCTTAACCATAGTGGTTCTAGTTAATCCCGCTATGGCAAGTGACATTTTATGCTTTCCTTAAAAGCAAGGGTGACCTGAGGGTAGCAAATGCTCAACACATAAAAACCACCACTCTTACAGTAATAATTGCTTTGTCAGAACTGCAAGCGGACAACAACAGCACTTAAGACACTTCAAGACAAACAGGGAGGTATTGATCCATTCGTTATCAAAAATGGCCTCAGTACTATGGAGACAGGTCAAGTAATGTTCAAAAACCCTTGAGACTTAAAAAGAGCCCTCTTCACTGAGCCTGCTGGAGTCACAAAAATCCACTTTCAGTGTTAATGCCAGCAACTTTTGACTTTTTTTTTTTAAAAAAAAGCCTACCAAACTCATATTACTAAGGAAAAATACAACCATGTTCTCAAAAGACAGCACACAATCAATAGTGCCACTCAAAATATGTCTGTGACTCGAAATATATGGATGTATGCATAGGCATTACACAAGATCTCCCCTGGGTAGCTCCCTGTTATTATTTATTTGTCAACTGTGTGTATCCTACTCTTCCGCTAAGGAGGTCAGAGTTGCACACAAGATCTAGAGAGGTTTGGAGAATTTGTCCTTTGCAAATTCTTCCGATGAACTGACCTGATCCACAGCTTCCAAAGTAAGGTGTGGGTCAGAGTGTAGCTATCCTTCAGATTTCACTCTCCCGTGGATGTAGTTCTTGGGCTAAAAAAAATGCATTTACCCAGCTATGGCCTGACCAGTAATGCTCTTGCTTGATCGTATTTTACTGACAATTATTTATTTTTACTGAGTGCTGTTGTGTTTTATCAATGGTATTTCTCTTTGGTAAATGAAAAGCTTTAATAATAATAATAATAATTATAAGAAGTCCACATTTTCAGATAAAATATGTTTGAATACACATAGTTTTGAGTAAATAATAAGTTTAGAAATGTGTATTTTGTGGCAGTACTTCACAAATACATACTTTGATGCACTGTTCTTTTTCAAAAGCTTACACATGTACGTATTAATGTGCAAATGGGACAGAACAGACTTAGGAATGAATGTACATGTTGGACTGAAACATATTGCCTCATGACCACCCGGTCAGCTCCAAGGCTGTACAGGGAGCTGAATCCAACTTTCTCTTTACTGAGTTCATCAGTCTACCCTCTAACTGTACAGCCATTGTCTGCTTATGGATGACTTTGTCCATGTATATTTAGGCATGATCCCAAGTAAATTAGCTTAAAAGTTCCACTGAAATCAATAGGAGTTATTTTCAATTAAATCTGCTTTGGAAAGGACTCAGGAGTCCATTTGCAGCTGCATTGCTGCATTTACCGTGATATTCAATAATTTTAGTTTGGCTAATAAAACCAACAGCCCATTTCCCACAGAGTATGGTCTTCAATTAGACGGCCTACTGGGTGTCTTCCAATTCTAAGACTCCCTCCATATGAGACCAATAGTGAAGTGGAAAATGCTGAGACAGGACTTGAGACCGGACAAAGAAAATTGTCTGCCTCTTATTGGTTGCATCAGTTACCACCAGAACCGCTACATGGACAGCTGAGGGATGCCGAGGCTGAAACAAGACACTCCAAAACTATTGACCCAAGAAGTGTCCATGTAAAGGAAATAATGCTTTCTTACTTCTCACAGTTGAACCCAAGGTATGTCTAACACGGGCCACTTTGTATCAGACTTTATGACATTGAAATCCAGTTCAATAAATAAAACCCAGTAAGAACAGACCCATATAGGGATTGGGATTTTTGTTAGGAGTAGAGTGAGATACTTAGCATTTCTCCAAAGCTAAGAGTGCAGCCATCCATTACACAACGAAACAAACAAAAACAGGGTTGCTGTTGGGGAGGTGTAATTCAGTTCATATTTTGTCTTGGCAGCATCTTGCAGTGAGCAATTGCCTCCCAGTGGCACCAAAATCTGTGGGGTAGGAGTCAGAAAGCACTCAGTATGACGACTCCGGAGCATGTGGTGACTTTTATTTATGGGCTAGATTTTTATCCCACCTGTTTTGAAAGGTCAGGGCAGCACCCTCACAACTGTTACATTTCTCAAACACACACACTGGTCTTGATGATGCCTCCCTCTCCCTGAACAGAAGACATGGCTTTGTTGGATGCTTCCAAAGATTTCTGGGGCAGCCCCTGCCATTCGCATGGCTGCAGAGCAAGGCAGCAACATTTCAAGGGCAGAGGGTCACCAGCAGGACTGATCCACCAGCCTTCAGAAGGCAGTAGAAGGTACTTTTGAAGCCATGTCTTCCCTCCAGCCAGTGTCCAGGTTTTTGGCTTGACCTCTGCCTCACCTGAACACGACTACAGCACCTATATCTGCTACTATGCGAAGAGGTACCACAATCACAGCCCACTTCCTTGGGAGCCCACCTGCAGCAGGGCAGTTGTTTGGAAGAGAGGATTTCAGCAGCTGTAGCTTTGTAATGCAAGATATACCTACTGAAAAATCTCTCTTCAAACAAACACAACTTTTTAAAGGTACACTAGCCCTGTCCCCTTTTGGGCACCCTACTCAAAGGTATTAAAACTATTTTCTGTTACCAGAGAAGTGGCTCACCTACAGAAGATCTTGGGTTTCACTTCCAAATTTTGTTCACCTTTGTTACTTTTGCCAAAATAGATTTGTCCCCCCCCCCCCATCTAAATTTTTGACACCTTTTCTGTTTGGGGTGGGGGAAATGCAGTAAGTGCTTGAGCCAACGCTTTGAGTGATAACAGGCTGTCTAATTTCAACATCCTGAAATGCTTCATTATACAAATCATCCCACCCCCTCCTCATGCAGTTTGAGACACGTTTTGGGAGGGCTTCTCGACTCCTGTCAAGTGAATCAGCATTCTGGCAATTTCTTCCAAATCTGGAATAAAATCTCATTTCAAAATGTCCACAAACTGCATGCAGGGGAGCGAGATCCATTTTCAAAACAGAAGCTTTAGTGGAAATATTAGTTTCATTAGCTAGGTTTGGAAAGGAAAAGAGAAAATAGTTGCCGGGATGACAGTCATGCACCCAATACAAGTTGCCACCAGTGTTGTGTTGAGCTGCTACTGAAGTTCATATAGGTTGAAATGTTATGTCAAAGGGCAGGAGGGGATCTTTCCTAGTCTGGGTATAGTATTATTGAGGGCCTTCTCAGTGCTGTTACCAGACTCTGGAACTCCCTCCCTGGATAAGCTAGACTTGCTCCCTCCTTGTTGTCCTTCACCAGCAAGTGAAGAACCTCTTGTCCCAACACACTTTTGGAAATTGACTGCTTTTAATGAAAGGGCTGAGGCCATACTGTTTTTATTGTATTTATATATATATATATATATGTATATAGTTTTCATTTTATTGTTTCATTGTGTTTTAATTGTGTGTTTTTAGCAATTCTTGTTTTTATCTGTAAGCTGCCTTGAGTCCTGTCAGAAGGAGGCCCACAGAGAAGGCATCAGCACGACTTCACCAGCACTCAGGCATAAGAAAAGTCTCATCGAGCTTCATTCCTGTCTTTGAAAATAAAAATGGAAGAATCCATAGTAGCCTTTCATTTTTCGATGGGGGCAGGTGGGTGGCATTGAGGCTGTGAATGCATTACCATTCCCTCCACCTTCAGTATGGTGCCACCAGATAATGTTAGCCACAATCCTTTTGTAGCCTGTAGCTTCTTGAATAATAATAATAATAATAATAATAATAATAATAATAATAATATACTGCCCTTCATCCGAGGATCACAGGGTGGTGTACAATATAAAAACACAGAAATGCACAATATAGTAACAAACAAAAACAATACCCCCCCCAGTTTAAATGACCATTAATTGGCTAATTAAATAAAGGTATGGGAGAAGAGGAGCTTAGCAAAGCTCCATCACTACACACACTCTCTCTCTTCTCTACCCAGAGAAGCAAATGGCTTGAACAGAATTCATGGACAAATTCAAGCCAGGTAAAAAACCTCAAGGAGGGTGTGGAGGGGCTGCGGAGGAGATCAGCTAGAGAAAGTTAGAAGGCTGCATTCAGCCCATGGCCCTGTGAGTCCAGAAACACAAGTTATGGATGGCATTAAACTAGGTTAAGGCTGTGACTACAGTTGTTTAGTTTCCCTTCCTACACACACAAGTGCCTTAACGTCAGACAGCGGAGAATTTCCAACATGCGTAAATGTGAGTGGACATAAAATAGCCGTAGTTTTACCCTTGGGAGATGTCACACCTTAACCATGACTTTTTCCTATAAAATTGTGACTGGCATGTACCTTCACTTTCTCCCCCCTCCAATCCATAAAAGTCTCCTTTTAGAACAAATGATAAAAAGCTGAATTAGAACAAGAGAAGGAAATACTTTTAAGAATGTGGAAATTGGTCATAGGCAGGTTTCTTGCCTCCAACATGCCTAGCAGACAAAAACAATTCGGATTCTTTACTATTTTAGAGACACAATGGTCTTCAGAAAGGCTTATGAGACAGGTAAAAGAGGGACACTTTCTGATTTTTCTTCTTCTCCCTTCTAGTTATTCGTGAAAAAGATCTCTCTCTCTCTCTCTTTTTTTTTTTGCAGTTATCTTTGCAAGATAAAACACACACACAGACACATTTGGTCAGTTTTCAGCAGGGGGTTTTCTAATGAAAAAAAGCAACCGTTTCAGAGATCATATGATGTTCAAAGCCGCTATTCCCACTCAGATAATAACGAGCAAGGTCAACCCGTGCCAGTCGGGTTCAGTTTTTTGAAATTACATTTTGGTCTGGAATGCTTTTGTCCCCGACACCCGAACCAACCTGGAGATGGAACAAATAGAGATGTAGAAAAGTTGGGGCTGTAATTAGCTGGCAACTGGTTGATGTGGGAAGGGCACTGAGAAACAAATTTCAAAACTGCCGGCATTCATCACTGTGGATTTCTGTGGCAAATAACAAGCGAACATTGTCTCTGTGGCATTGTAACTTTCCACTCCTACGTCTCTGGAGACATGGCTCAGAGCAGGTAAAACCACTGTGCTTATTCGTTTTGAGGGCTGCTCCAATGCCACAGAATTTCCACAGGGAAACGACTGTCCGCAATCTGCATATACACCATCACATGTGCAATAATGAGTCACGTGTGCATGTTGCTGTGTATCCACAGGTGAGAAGCTGCAGCTAATGGGAGCTTCTCACCATGTATATGTTGTACACAGTAAAATGCATGTCCCTACACATGGCTCAAAAAATTGCCCTGCTTCCGCTAGAAGTTGGACACTCAGTGTCACTGTTCCCATACGGTGGAATACTCTTCTAGCAGAGATTTAGCAGTCATCCTCGCTAATGCTCAGACAGAGGGGATCTTCGAAAAGGTAGGGAATGAGGACCACATGACTATGGGCCAGTCAGTTTGACATCTATACCAGGAAAGATCCTAGACAGATAATTAAACAGTCTGTGAGTACTTAGAAAAGGATGCTATGATTATTAAAAGCCAGGATTGGTTTCTCAAAAACAAATGATGCCAGACTCATCTTATTTCTTATTTTTTGATAGAGTTACAAGTTTGATGGATCAGGGGAATGCTGTGGGATGTAACGTATCTTGATTTCAGTAAGGATTTTGACAAAGTCCCCCATGATATTCTTGTGGAACAAATCTGGTAAAATGTGGGCTAGACAATGTTACTGCTGGGTGGATTTGTAGCTGGTTGACTGACTGTGATGGCCTGGGATTCCGATTCAGAGGATGAACCAGAGGAATCCCAGCCAGGGCCGGCTGAACTGGGGCAGGGCCTTGATTCTGAAGCGCCTGCACCTGTGCCGGATCCTCAGGAGCAGGCACCAGGTGATCCCACTCTGGCTCCAGAGGTAGTTGAGGACTCAGTGCCTGCAGGTGAGTCTCCCCCTGGGCCCAGTAACCCTTTAGCCTCTCCTGAACTGCAGAGGCTCAGGGCAGAGAGGCGAAGGGAACTGGTTTCTCCCAGGAGGAGTGCTCGCCTTAAGGCCAAGAGAGGCGGGTCTGCTAGGGGCCGGGACCGCCCCTGGCCTCAGAACAGATAAAGGCCAGTCGGCCCGGTCCCAGGTTGTGGGAGCAATGTCGTTGTTGAGTACCTGTTCCTGCCCGGACCCAGACCTGACTCTCCAGTGCTCCTGTCCCCGCCTGGCTTCCTGCTTCGGACCTCGCACTGCTCCTTGTGGACTGATTCCAGGCTAGTGACCCAGGACCGGACTTTGACTACGCCTATGGTAACCTTCCCCCCGGGATCAGCACACTGACTGAAGCCAATGAATGCTCACTCATTATCCTGGAAACAGTGACAAGTGGAGTGCTGTAGGGTCCTGTGATGGGCCTGCGGTTCAACATATTTATTAATGTCTTGAATGAAGGAGCAGAGGGGATGCTCATCAAATTTGCAAATAACACCAAACTGGGAGGGGAAGCTAATATGTCAGAAGAATTCAAGTTGTTCTTAGCAGATTGGAGAACTGGGCCTAAGCTGACAAAATGAAATTCAATAGGGACAAGTGTAAGGTTCTAACTTTCTGATGGCAATGACTGTTTGACAGTAGAACAGACTGACTCAGAAGGTAGCGTCTCCTTCATTGGAGGTTTTTAAACAGAGGTTGGATGGTCATCTGTCATGGATTATTTAGCTGTGATTCCTACACTGTAGAGGATTGGACTAGAATGATCCTTTGGATCTATTCCAACTCTACAATTCTATGATTCTATCTCCTGAATACTTAAAAGAAATGCTATAGGCCTATTCGGTTGTTAAAAAAAAATCAGGATGAGCTAATCATCCTTATGATTATTTTATATTGTTTTATGGTATCTTATGTTTTATTTGTATATACTGTTTTGCACTGCCTTATGCGTGGGCGGTGTATCAATAGATATAAGGTGGATGCTCATTCCAACATGGAAGTACTTTCAAGTTCAGAATGTTGTTAGCATTTAAAGCAGCCCCTGGCAAGAAACAGAAATCTTCAGCATGGAAATATAAAGGCTGCAGTCATCTCTCCATTTCCAGTAGCTTGGTGATCACCACAGTCCTTGCAAGTTAGATACAGTGAGGGCCCACCTATATCGTATTTATTTTAGAGCAATTTAATTATCATTCTGATAATTATTATTCTGAGACTTGTACAGACAATTCTGTAAGAGACCCCTAGCCATATGCAAATAGAGTGCTCAGGAATTAATTTGTGCCATGGTTGAATAGGGTTGGGCAACCTTTTTTTTCTGTGAAGAGACACATTTCCTTACAGTAATCTGTTAGGGGCCAGCTCTTGGCACTGGACAGCCCCAGAGGGAAACTGATCTGGGTTAACTAATCTAGAATGAAAAGCAACTGGTTTCAATTTGCATCAAGGCTACCCAAGATTGGAATTTCCAGTTCCACACTGGCCTTCTCAGAAGTGAATCCTGCAGGGTTTGAATTGCTGATGGTTTGTTGTTGTTGTTCTGTTTCTGTACAAAGGGCAAATAAAACTACTATTCTGGAAAGCACCTGAAAGCAACTCCTTTCTGACTTTAATGCCACAAACATAAAACAGCAGAAGCCTACTATTTGATCTCAGGCAGCTAGGGGAAATACTTTTTGACCTCCAGTCATGCTTTTATATATGTAATTTTTTAATATATTCAGTGTTTTGTGTTACATTGTACATTACTTCAAGATGCATCATAGCAGGTGATTCAAAAATAAATGGATAAAACGTAGGCTGCATGTCATTGACCAGTGGGTAATGGTAAAGAATCCCCAGTCTTCAGGAGTGAAGGGTTTTCAGATCAGAAGATGGCGTTTTGGCACAGACTTGGTCTCCCCGCATCCCTTTCTCTAGGAATGAAAGCACTGCACTGCCAAGATTCCCCAGGGCAAGGGAAGACTGCTAAACTAGCTTGAGATCTGCCCTGCACATAATTGTCCTCCATAACATACACATTCAAAAGCCTCGTCTTTGGTTGGAATCGGAAGATTTCGATTCCTTCCACCTTCAGCAGTCATCCAAAGCCATAAGTCCGGAAAGGAAGGTGAGGGAAAAGTTTATTGCATGCTGTTATGTGTTATGTGGTATTTTATCAAAAAGAAATAAACAGCCTGCCAGAGGTACAATTCCACACGGAGAGAATAAGGTAATAGTAGAAATGAAACCACGTATTTGCAGTAACAAACTGATACTTGCTTGTTTAAATATGTGATCTAGACGTATTACACAGAAAATGTTGATTGAGGAAGAAGGCTGGTTTCCAGGTTCCTGTTTCATACACACACAAACACAAATGCCAGCAGGCTGGGGCACCTTTTTCTTAAGATCAGTGGATGAACTTTTTCTATTTTTGGTGACCAGTCCCCTTCCCCCCCCCCCTGTCCTTTCAATTTAATAGACTTGCTGCTGGTAAAAACAAAAAAACAAAACCTGTTTGGAGCGCTCACGGCTTCAGCGTACATTAAAAAAATTATGGACACCACCTCTGGTCATACTGAAATTTACGAGGGTGTCTAAACAGGCTGTTATTGTACTAGGTAAGCTAGACTTTACCGCCGTTCAAAGAATGACAAACTGGCTTTAATCAGCCTAGGCCTTCCATGGCAAGAGCGTTCTGTTTGAGTCACGCCACTAGCACCCAACTTTGTTTTAAATTGGCTTTTTGAGGTGGCCTTGAAAAGGTAAAACCATTTGCATGTCCCTTCCATCGCACGAGGCCAAAAACATGCCTGAGACTTAGAGCAGACACAGGAAGGGTTGCTTGCCTGCACTGCACAGCCACACAGATTCCCTAGACGTCAAGCGCAAACACCCCAGTGTCGTCTGCTCTGGAAGAGGTTTGCTGCTGCTATCTGAAAAGCATGGAAATTCACCATCTCATTTCTTTAATGCAACTCTAAAGGTTAATTGGTCTGTGAAAGAGTAATGTGGGACTGCTGGCTAATGAAAGACGCCTCGAGGCTTCCCTGCCTTCTTGTGTTTTATAGGAACGAGTCCAGAGTTGAGCCCGCTGTCGAGATCGCCAGAATCTCAGTCGCTCTCAATCACCTCACAATCAACGTGGATTTTTTTTTAATAAAAAAGGGGGGTTGGGGAACGGAAATGCTTCACATTAAAGCAACAGTAGCTGAAGGCAGTTTAGTTCCACCTGTATTTTATGCCTTGTTAGAAGGGGCTCCGTCGAGTGCGGCAAACTGGCTTCCTCATTACCACCGCGCAGAACTAAAAGCAGGCCTAATTAAAGAAGCGTGCGAATATTCTGTGTGGGAAAAGACGGCCTCCCACATCCCATAAGGGGATCCGGCCAAAATCTTCAATTTGCCAGTTATGACAGCTAATTAGTTATTCTATTCAAAATCTTTGCTTTAAATAAAAGAACTAATTATACACAAAGGTCAGTCCCCCACCTCCTGTGAAGCACACATAATTGGCTTATTTCCCCAACATTGTGTGTGTTTTACACAATGCTTTCGGGCAGATGGCTTTAACTCTTTCCGGCTGCAACTCAAGTTGGAGCGGTTTCCACCCCCAAGACTTGTATGTGAATCCTAATAGCCACTCTTTTTTTTTCTTTTTTCTACTCAAATGTATCTCAAGATTCCCTCCCTACTACACCCGCACCTAAAATCAGGGAGCAAATGCTTCATTCATTGTTGCTTCAAAGATAGAGACAATAATTATTGCTTGTCGTTTCTAGAGCACTTTTCGCGTGCTTTACCACCCATATCTCATCACACAGTTCATTGCACAAAAGCGTGGGTTTGCGAGGTAATTCTTTAGAAGATCTTGTGAAGAAAACGAAGACTAAAAAAACAGACTTAAATGATTGCATAGAAGACAATAAGCAACAGCACTGAAATGGGAGGAAAGGGGAGTTACATAACTTCCATTTCCCCCCAACTATTACCGATTTGAAATGGTTGAATCCCATTATAAACAAACTCCCTTGATTAACCACAGGCCAGGGTTCAAGTGTCATGTCTGGATTTCCACTGTGGACCTTTGTAGGTTGCAAGTGGGAACGTTGAGGAGCAAACTGTATTTAGCAAAGGAAAGGAAAATCCATGCTAAGCTTTGGAATTCATGCTTTGGAATGAAATTTGGGCTTTGTGGGGAGGAAATATTTCTGAAACGGCGAATAGGCTGGAACGGAACAAAACCATCCACCGTCAAGCTTTGCTACCAAACCTTATAGCTGTGCAGCAATTCTAGCACTGAGGTACAGAGACGCACTCGAACATTTCCTTCCTTATATCAGGGAAAACATTCTTCCCTACTCCTTTAATTGCTAATCACTGGGAAACTAAAGGTTTAACTTAATTGCTACATAATCAAAACAGCATGGCTTTCAATGTGCAGATGTCAACGTGCAATGTGAGGAATGCAACCACCATCCCCACCAAAGGCCATGTGTGAATATGGCTTTCAGATTTTAGCTTCTCATTGGGAGCCCAAAATGCCTTGCGGGCATGTTTCTCTGGTCTTCAAAGCAAGGACCTCAGGAGTCCCTGCCCCCCTGGTTTTCTGGGTATGCTTCTCTGCTCTTCTGGAACGCTCCCCCTGGTTTGCTGTCTGATTCTGTAGCAGCTACACTAGTCAGCCTAAGCAGTTCACACACAGATACGGCCTGTGCATGTGCTGAGGAGATTTTTATGAAGACTCATCCAAAGAGACCCGGAAGTGGCAGTGAGTGAGCATGTCTCAGAAATAAGTGCTTCCACTAAGCGCTAACCATCTCTCTCTCCCCCTGCAGTATTAATATATCATAGGCATTCCCTCAGCTTAGACACCACAGTTTTCTACTCTTTGTGAAGCATCCAAGATCGCACTAAGTACTGGAGTTAAAAAAATAAACAAATAAAAACCCAGTCTTGAAACACAATTACACCCACCGTCTCACTGGCATTCTACTTATTCAGAGAGAATAACTTCGCACTTCTTAAGAACCGAAGTTATGGCCGGCAATCAAAAAGACTTTTTAGTAATGTGTGGCAAAAGTGCTTTCAATATGTACTTAGCTCTCCTGCTGTCCTACCCCCCCCCCCATTCCGATTGCTCATATACACATTGGAAACTGCTTCCCAGAAGTTCATCAGCCCTTTGGGGGGGGGGGAAAGCTTGCTAGGCAATATGTAAGGAGTTTTGTTTCTTTATTGAAGTATTTATTTATTTAAAGGCATTTACATACCACTGAATCGTTGGCATTTTTAAGTGGTGTGCCTAAAAACAAACCATAAGGCAAGTAAAGCGATAAAAAAAAATCACCATAAAATGAAACAGTAACCAGGACGCTACCCTAAAATGCCCACTAGAATGTGACTTTGTCATGAACCTGAAGTTCATCAAAGGGGAGTGCCTGTCAAATCTCAGGTGGGAGAGAGTTCCACAGGTACGCGCAGTTATAAGCCGTGCCTCTTGAGACATGGGAGAGCACCAACAGAGACTTGCCCCAAGATCTCAGCGACTGGTCAGGGATACAAGAGATGAGGTGGTCCTTAAGATATCCTGGGCACAGCATTTTGCATTAGCTGGAGCTTTCGAACCAGGAGCAAGTGTAACATCATACGGAGAAGAGGGAGACATACAACTGTGCATGCAGAGTGCCCTATGCAGATCTAGTTGGTCTATGCCCAAATTTCTGTGGTGAGTGGTTTATTGCATGACCAGGTGTAACAGCCCCAGCCCCCAGGGGTCATAAGAAAGGAATAAAGACTCTGACGATGTTATGGAATTAAAATTAGGCCACAACTTTATTAAACTTCCAAATGTAGGAAGACCTTGGCTTAGGCCTTGGGCGTGCATCCCTCCCAGCCCCCCAGCCGGGGAAACTGGGGCACATCAGGGTAAATGGGATATGGGGGTGCTCTGTGAGATGTAAGTATAGCAGGCAGCCCAGTCCATATCGCCGCATGCAGGGTAGTTCACTGACAACCTTTCAGTGTATGGCCAGTGACACCCATTATATAACCCCTTTAAGAGGGGACCCTGGAATCGCCACCACTTCACACACACACCCATTATAGGGAAGAAAAGACTAAAGGATTCCACCCAAGGCCACCCAACTGCCAAAGTTGTGATGAAGTGCTGTGGGGAAGACAAAACCTGCCATTGCAGGACAATTTCTTCCTGATCCTTTAACAGCAACCAATCAAAGATCATAGCAGCACCCGCGAAACATGAATAAAAAGTTAACCTGCAAGCAAGAAAACATTAAACAAAGGGTGGGTAGGGAGGGTGAATCTCCAGAGCCGGCTGCCTGGTTATCATCAGCTCCACCCCCTATTTATAAATGGGGCTGGTCCCGCCTCCCAGCAAGAAACTCGATTACTGCGGCTGGGCATGAACCTCCAAATAATAACACTGAGAGGCAAGCCAGCCCCCTCTCTACTAGAAACTTCCATGGGAACTGTAGCACCATGCGTGATCCCGCAAAGGGCACCCACATTATAAAGTGTGAATGTTTATTAGTTAATTTAGATCTTTTTACGGCACACTTGAGGAGTTATCAGGGAGAAATCCTAGTTTCCCAGGAAATCTCCCTACCTTTCACTTGAGAAAACCTGACTGCTCATTCATTATTATTGACATTTTGGAATGTGAAGCACTCTTCAGTCCCATTCTTCTCAAGTTATGCTCCTGTGAATTAAAAAGTACTGGGTGAATCAAGGAAACATGTATAAGAACGGAGTCAGGCTCTGTAACGGCTGCACCTTTAAAGCAATTTATGGTTTGAGGTCAGAGACTGGGAAGATGCAGCATGGCATTTGAGAGCACAAGCTTTAAAAAGGTTTAATTCCAGCATTTATAGTTGAGCCACCTCATTCCAGTAAAAGACTGGCATCTAGGAGTCTGGCAAAATTAAATGAATGGCAAAGTAATCTCATTAACTTTGGTCAACACAATAAAGAAGCAGCATTTCAAAGTTGTCTCCAATGGTTGTAAAATGGCAGACTCGCCACACTGCACAAACAGAAGCAACTGCTCATCTTCTGGCAGTAATTAAATAATAATAATAATAATAATAATAATAATAATAATAATAATACACTATAGTCCAGTCTATAAGTAAAATTGTCTTATTGTTGACATACTCTCAGAATATATATATATATATATATATATATATATATATATATATATGCAAAAGCACATTTATTGGTATACAAATCATCTAGGAGCAAAATCCAAATCTGATTCAATTTTTAATGCCAGTGTCCTGCAAGGATTTCCGTAAAAGTATGCACCATATTCACTCTAAATTTCAAAGAAACTCATGGAAGAATATTACTTGTGAACATTTCCTTATGAGACAGGCCATAGCTCAGCAATGCAGCAAATGCTATGCATACAGAATGACCCAGGCTCAACCCTTTGCCATTGCCAGTTAAAAGGATTTCAAGGTAGCAGTGCTAGAACAAAAATCCCTTGCTGGATACCTTGGACAGCCGCCATCATGGCAAACTGGACCACAGGTGGGTGGGCTCTGGTTCCACATAAAGACAGGTTCATGTGACAATAATGTAAGGCATCAGCACTGTCTTGTTCCTACAGAATCTGTTTCCCAAACAAGAAAACGGAGTGTGTTCTTATTAGAAGATCCTGGAAGGCATTACTCTGATCACTCATGGATCGGGGTGAAACAGAATTAGAAGCAAATTATCATTATAGCTCCCACGTGTAAAGAAAATTAAGGTCACATAGTCTTTGGTATGCAGAGTTGTTTGTGTGTGTGTGTGTTTGTTATTGCAAATAATGCAATGGGTAGAATGGAATACACTGAAGACCTAACACTGGGCTGCAACCAGACTTAGGCCACAGCTGCACTACACATTTAAAGCACTATTATTCCATTAGCAGTTATGGCTTCTCCCAATGAATCCTGGAAACTGTAGTTTGTTAAGGGAGCTGAGAGTTGTTAGGTGACTTCTATTCCTGTCACAGAGTTACAATTCCTAGAGTGGTTTAACAATCAATCCTTCTTACCAAAGAACTCTGGGAATTGTAGTTCTGTGACAGGAACAGAGGCCTCCTAACAACTCTCAGTATCCTTGGATACTACAGTTCCCAGGATTCTTTGGGGGAAGTCATGACTGTTAAAGTGGTATCCCAGTGCTTTAAATGCATGGTGCAGAGGCGGCCTTTGTTGAGATTAAAGTAGATTCATTACTAAAAGCTTGACTAAGTCTGGTTCCAGTCCATTAAAAGATAGCCAGCTGTGGTCCAACCTTAACTAAGCTTGCTTCCAGGGTTAGGACTCTTCACCAGAGCTGACAGTGTATTATAGGCAGTCATTCCCATGAAGTCGAATGAATAAGGTGACTGCTGAAATAGGCATTGGTCTAAACCACTGAGCCTAGGGCTTGCCGATCGGAAGGTTGGTGGTTCGAATCCCCGCGACGGGGTGAGCTCCCGTTGTTCAGTCCCAGTTCCTGCCAACCTAGCAGTTCGAAAGCACGTCAAAGTGCAAGTAGATAAATATGTACCACTCTGGCAGGAAGGTAAATGGTGTTTCCATGCGCTGCTCTGGTTTCGCCGGAAGTGGCTTAGTCATGCTGGCCACATGACCCGGAAAAACTGTCTGTGGACAAACATCGGCTCTCTCAGCCAGTAAAGTGAGATGAGCGTCGCAACCCCAGAGTCATTCGTGACTGGACTTAACTGTCAGGGGTCCTTTACCTTTAGTATGCATCCTTCCAAAAGAGGAAGAAATTTTGTTCATCATGCCTGACATTGATTTGGAACTTAAATGTTATTTCATGACTGTCATCTTCGTATAACTGTTTAAGAAGTTATAAACTTTGATTATTTTAATCCATTGCAATCACTGTATCATATACAAGAATATTGCTTAACTGTATCCCCACCCCCACCCCAAATCTCCATGAAGTTATAGCTTTGGGTATTAGAACTTTATGACGTCTTTGGATATTCTTCAGCTGACTCTTCAGTTATTGTTTGTAAACCCACCCATGCTTTCCAGGTATCTTGTCTCTCTTAATTTTTTAACAAACGTAAAGTTGTTCTGAAGTTAAAAAGGTCTATCATTGCAAGGAAGACATTTTTTCTCCTTCTACCCTGCAAAACACACACTCACACACAGTGTGTATCAGGCTCTACCTCCCAACAACCTTAATAGAATTTCAGCATTCACTGCCAAATGGCCATCTGATGTTCTCTTCTGTGTACAAAGATTAAACCAGTCTGTCACAGGAGCACTAATGCAGTCAAATGACAACTCTCCAGCTTCAAGCTTTTACAGGACTACAGACATTTCTGAAGACTTTTGGAGCCCAAAATAATGGGAGGGCATGAGAAGAAGTCTCTTCCCACAGATGCCCCCGTATCTTCAGGTCATCATCACATCATTGCCCTAAGACCAGAAGGTTTTGGTGCTTTTCGTGAAAAACGGTATAACACTTTCATTGTTGCAGGTAACAATGCAGGTTTGGGAAGAGGCGGAAGAATGGAGAAAAGCCAAATCCGTTTGGAAGAAATCTGGTCAATTGCATGATATTTCACACTATTACTGAACTGTTCCACGTACAGCCTCAGGATCTAAAACAAAGCCTTAAAACCTTAAAATATATTTGTCTAAAATCTGCTTATCCTATCCAGAAATTACAACATTATAACTGGATTTGCAGCATGGGGCTGTGTGCACCAGTCCTGCTCCTTCCACCAAGGTGACAAGCCCCCCCCCCCCCCAAATAAATAAATAAATATTGGAGACGTTCTGGAATCAGAGTTCTTGACCACAGGAAGGTTTGCAAGTGTGTCCAGACTTTGCTACTCAAGGTGACAGTGTCTGGATAGAAGCATCGTAGCCCAGCACACATGGTAAACACAGTTTAAACCTTGCAGCTTCTGAAAAGGACTTATGTGGATCTGACCTTTTTTATTATTCAGCTTTTCAAGATGTGCCCCATACAATATCTAATGGTTGTAGAGTCATTTACACTTCCTCTGTATCAGAAAAGGTGAATGACAACCCCTTTGAAGTCTGTATTAATGGACTTCCTAGTTTATTCAATTCGTGCATCATGAAATGTAGGTCATGAAATACAGACCTCCGACGATTCAAAAAGACGCTGCTCCCTTCCACACTTAGCCTCTTTATACCTTTACAAATAACAGCAGAACCAAAACATATTCTATTAAAAGTTGGAAGAGATTTTTTTTTTTAAAAAAAAAAAACTTTTCCTCTCCAGCTGAAAGAACGAACAGCCTCCCTCCCCACCCAGTTCTTTGCAGGAATAACTACAGACCATTTGCATGCTGAGCTGTCAGACCATGCACTTTCCATTAAAGAGATAACATCCTTTTTCATAAGTCCATTTGGGATCCATTTTAGTGTTATCTAAAAATCAAATCTACACGGTAATCCTTTTAATGTACTCTTGACTTTTAAAAAACAGCTTTATGTTCCTTCAGGAAATGTTTTAAGCCATTACTTGGTAATTACTATTCACCCATGAAAACACTGATCTTTTACAATATATAATCAGTTTGCAGACTCAAAAATAAAGCAGGCTAGAATTTTGTCGAGTGAAAGCAAGGGAGAACAACCCAAAGGTTATGGGAGTAAAGTCATTTTCTACTCAGCAGTCTAAATATCAAAAGTGGTATATTTCTCCATTATGCAAGAAAATTGTGCCGTCGTGGCAGAGCTTCCAAGGCTCCATATGAAGATAGCTTGATGTAGAGGGGTCAACATTTTGTTTTAAAGTCAAGTTTTGCAAACAAAAACAGTGATCAATTCTCTTTCACTTTATATGCAGGAAGTGTTAATATTTCCAAACATAGCTTCTGCTTTGCTGTATGACTACAACACTCAAAGGGTGTCAAAGGGCGAAAACAATAGAAACAATATGTCACAGGGCGTGGTCTAAAGGCGCATGAGGCCAACTTCCATTATAAAGCTAAAGAGGTTTGGGTCTGGTCAACACTTGGATGGGTGACCACCTTGGAACCACATCTTCCATGATGGAAGAGGTGTGGGATATAAAGATAATAAAATAAATACTAAGTGCTTATTTCCTCTCTTTCAACTATTGTTTCTGATGCAGACTCAATGCACAACCACCACTCTGGGATCTAAATACCTCCACTACAGGTAGCCTTTCCCACTCCTTTTTTCACCATTCTCATTCTTTTTCCATCTATCATTGCCAAGTCCAATTTAAAGTGATGGGCATTGATCCTTAAAGCCCTATATGGTCCTGGAGAATGTTAAGTGAGTATCTGCCTGTGCCAGGTTAACCTGCCCAGGTCTTAAATTCAGCCCCTGCTTGCAGGTCCAACAATCAGATTGGCAGCCACAAGAGTCGAGGCCTTTTTGGTGGTGGGTCCATATCTGTGGAACATCTTCCTACAAGAGGTACCATTTGGCTCCCTTCCTGTTTTCATGTAGGCAGACTTAAATACCTTTTTATTTCAATTTCCCTTTGATTAAAGGGCGTCAGACTTTAAATTAAACAAAATTCCTTCCAGTATGGCAGACCAACACGGCTACCTATCTGAGACTTTAAATTGTTACTGGCCTTTGCTTTAGATTGTTTTTAAAAATGGTGATATTGCTGGCTGTATTTTGGAGTGCTGTTCTTTTACGCTGCTCTTTTAGTTCCTATATTTCACATTTCAGTGTGATTTTTAAATGTTTTTTTACTAACAGTAGGGCACCTTAGGAAAACTGTGTTTTGAAACATAAATCCTTGAACATAAATATAAAAATATCCCTACAGTGGACTACTGCTGTAAGAGGCTGCCACATAAGGCATGCTTGTTTCACCCAGACCTGCTAAATCCCATAACGAGTGCTCCAAATTTAGCCACTCCCCAAATATTTTATCCACTCGGAAGCAGATATCCCTTTCACCCTCCTTTCACAAGGAAAGGAGGAAAAATTGGTTCTGAAAGTGGTTGTGAATACCTAAAGTGCTGGCCCCGAGGGCACCTTCTACTTAAACACAGTCCTTAGGCAAAATCCTTTCAGCATCCTCATTTAGCCTACCCTGAAGTCAGAGACTAAAACACAGATCATGACTAGAGCAGATTTTGACACATTTGGTTCTGGAAATCCCAATAACTTAGGGGCCTTTCAAACTTCCAGTTACTTTAACATGCACCTCAAACCAGGGGGATGTGTTTACAAGTGCATTTTTAAGTATGGGAAGATGGAATCCAGCACTTTGGATATTCCACTGGGCTGCCCAGGCTTCGCAAGGTGGCATCCATGCAACAATTTATTTGCAAATGCAGGCAACATTCAAAGGAGGAGAAAAAGTTCCTGAGTGTTCCCCACTGCTTAACACCTTAGGAGTATAGGAAGCGGCCTTCTACTGAGTCAAGCCATTGGTCCATGTAGCTCACTATTGTCAACACTGACTGCGAGCCGCTCTTTGGGTTTTAAGACATGGAGAGATTCTTAGTCCTACCTGGAGACACCATGGATGGAAGCTGGGTCCTTTTGCATGTGAACCATGTGCTCTACCACTGAACCGCAGCCATCTTCTTCAGCCCCAGCACCATTGTCTTCTGAGAAGCTCAATGCATAGGATCGGATTCAGTGGAATGCAAGCAGTTCTGCGTTCTGAATGGAGTTTTCCTGACTCACCCTTCCCATTGCACAATCCTGCATCTCTCCCAGAGTAATTCTTGGTGGTTCAGCTGGAGAGGGATTAGGGACCCCCTCACACCAAGAGAAGTGATTTGTGCTTATGATCCAAGCCATTCTCTTTTCTTCCTGTTTGAAGAAATCATCTGACTTTGGGCCAAATGCGATGTGACCTTAAATGCAAATCGGCAATGAATACGGAGGCTGCAGTGATACTTGCTGTTTTATTTTCACCTCCTTTCCTAAGTATTCCCAGTTTTAAATTGCCCTTTTCGCTGCTTCTCTACGCTGAGCTGGTGTGTTTAGTGAGCTCTCTATGACTCCAAAATCTCTTTCCCGGGTGCTTCAACCAATTCATACCCAATCAGCATACATGAAAAGCACTTTTTTTGGTTCTGTTTGTGCATCACCTTACAATTCTATCTGACCAGTTTGAATGCAGCTCCTTTTACAGTTATTTAAGATCCATGTGATTATTTTTTTTTTACCATCCTGTGCTATTGGGTTTCAACTGCAAACTGGTCCAAACGTAAATATATTTTGGTCAAGGGGGTGCCACTGTTTACTTTCTCGTTACAAAAGGAATTTCCGATTGTGTGTAGATTCAGCGCCTCTCCCCCCCGAACCCCTTTTATACAACACATAACTTGTTTATAAAAGTTATTATCATAACATGTGATGATAGCCATTGAAAGGTGTGGGTGGGTGGGTGATAAATTAAGTGAATATCAGTGGATATTTGGATATCAGCCACGAGTCAAATGGGGCCTCAATGGATTTCACATGCAATGGAAATGTGGCATACTATCAAAACAGCATGGTATAAACTCCTAAGAGTTTTCCATAATATAAGGCAAGGATGAGGAACTTGTGGCCTTCCAGATGTTTTGGACTCAACTGCCATCAGCCCCTGCCAGCTTTCCAATGATCAGGAATGATGGAAGCTGTAGTTCGGCAACATCTGGAGGGCTCACAGTTCCTCACTTCTTATATAAGGCCAGACACAGACATGGACACTCCTGATATGTGGCCAAAGACAGAACTGGAGACTAGAAAGACCTTTGCTCTGCCCAAATGAAGCAATTTTTAGCTCCATTTATCCCTAGCCTCGCTTACTGCCTTTAAATATGCAGTTCTATAGCCATTTACCTAGGAGTAAGCTCCAGTGAATTCAATGGGACTTACTTCTGAGTCAACATGTTGTAGTAGAATTGTGCAGTAAGGCAATTACAGATCCTTCAGAGGACCCATCACTTTATTCCACGGCTGTTAAGTTCCTGTAGTGTTTGTTGGATTTTTGAGTGCTGAAGGGAACTGGACTTACCAAACTAATAAAATAAGGCATTCTAAGCACCTTCCAATCTTTTTAGAACAGTCCGATTCTCTCGGCAAGTCTCAATTTCACTGCCTCAGGTAACTGTGTGCCAATGCACTGAACCAGAAAGCTAGAGTCTAGCAGGAGTTAGAGACACATTGCTAACATCAGGGTTATTTTAGATTAGGGTACTTCAAAATCAATTTTGGATTCAAACTTTTAAATGCACTCACTCTCCAGAACACAGAAAACGAACTTGCAATAAGTGGGTATTTTCAAGGCTAATTTGCTACAGGCTTCAGTGCAACTCAAAAGTTTTCTAAAGAAAAGAAGCAACTTGGAACCTTTTGGTGCTCGCAGGCCTAAATCAAGTGTGTGTATGTGGTGGTGGGGGATTGGATCTCAACAATTCTAGAAAGCTTGAGGCTGACTCGTACAGTAGTTCAGGCAGCCTAGGAGAACCTGCGCCATTTGAACGTTCATATTACCATGTCTTTTCTTGCTTTGATTGGCACCTTACTCAGTTTCACTACTAGAAGACTAGAGAAACTTAAATGGTACTGTATATAATGAAGCACATACCCAGAAAATGCAAAACAGGAGATGAAACAAACCCATAGGTGCAAGAAATTAAACTTCAACAATGCAAAGTGTGTTATGTTTCAAGCCACACTGTTCAGAGACACTTGCATAGATTTTATAAATACATCTAAACCATTTTTAGCTCCTGCTGTTGTATTAATTTATGGGTTGAATACTATATATTGGATCAGTGTAAGCTTTGTGTAGTCATCTGATTTGAAAAGTGGGATAAGTATGTTTAAAAACCACACACACTTCCAGAGCTTGTCCCCAGGGGTGATCACAACAAGAACAACCCTTTCAGCATCTGAGCCTACCTGAAAGGTGATCCCACGTCTTAAAATGCCTGCATGGGAATTCTAGCTTCAGCACAGGAGCTCTCTTGAGATCAGGCAATGTCTCCACATGTACTATAGGTAAAAAGGTAAATGTAAAGGACCCCTGGATGGTTAACTCCAGTCAAATTTGACTATGGGATGCAACACTCTTTTCCAGTTTCAGGTTGAGGGAACCAGCATTTCTCTGTAGGCTGCTTTCTAGGTCATGTGGCTGGCATGACTAAGCTGCTTCTGGTGCAATGGGACACCATGACGAGTGCCAGAGCACACGGAAACGCTGTTTACTTTCCCGCCACAGAAGTACCTATTTATCTACTCAGGCTGGTATGTTTTTGGGATGCTAGGTTGGCAGGAGCTGGGACAGAGCAACGGAAGCTCACTCCATTGCGCGGATTCAAACTGCCGACCTTATGATCGGCAAGCCCAAGAGGCTCAGCGGTTTAGACCAGAGCGCCACCCACGTCCCTATACTATATATAGGCATGGAACAGGCTATCTTGCACAGCCACTTCTTCTATGCAGCAACTAAGAGCAAAAACTAGGAGCCATGAGAAGCATATACTTGGCTTGTTATAATAATAATAATTTAATAATTTTATTATTTACACTCCACCCATCTGGCTGGGTTTCCCCAGCCACTCTGGGCGGCTCCTAACAGAACACTAAAAACAGAATAAAACTTCAAACGTTAAAAAATTCCCTAAACTTGGCTGCCTTCAGATGTCTTCTAAAAGTCAGAGTGTTGTTTATTTTCTTGACATCTGATGGGAGGGCATTCCACAGGGCGGGCTCCACTACCAAGAAGGCCCTCTGCCTGGTTCCCTACAACCTCACTTCTCACAGTGAGGGAACCGCCAGAAGGCCCTTGGAGCTGGACCTCAGTGTCCGGCCTGGACCATGAGGGTGGAGACGCTCCTTCAGGTATACTGGACCAAGCCTGTTGTTGTTCAAGATACAGCAGCCCTAGGGAATCTCCAACAGGGATGTGGTGTGTCAGGAAGGGGTGATTTTCTCCCTGTGGTCCCAATTCAGATCAGTCCCCTCCCCACAGCTGCTATTTAATAAACAAAAACCGAACACGCAATGGCCAACCCCGTACTTAACATCACATCTCCCAGAGAAATGGAACTGTGTTTACGTACTTCCGATATTAACAGAGCCCAGCAAGCACAGACACCATTGTGCTGTGCTTCCAGCATGGACACAAACTAAAGACAACCTTCGGTTCCCACGGGTCTTTGCAGGACAACATGCAGGCACACTGCAAAAGCTGCACTTATCTAACCCCCTTTGTAGGCACCACTCAAATAAGCTTCATTTAGAAGATGCAAAGTCTGGATGAAGTCAGTCTCAAATGGCAGGTACATTTCTTTGCACACAGTAAATCACAGAAGTTGGTAGTACAAGCCAAAACCAAAGCCAACCCTCCCCCAAAGCACTTGAATAACCTTAAACTAATTCATGTGATTATACAAAAAAAAAAAAAAAAACCCCACTCAAATTATTTCAGATGAGGCAAGAAAATTTGCAAGACATATAGATGAGAGAACTGAGGTCAAAGGTCAGCCCAAAAGCAATTAAGATGGCTAATGCTCAGCAACTTGACACAGGTTTGCTTTGTATTCAGAACTAGCACTAAGTATCTCAAGAGATTGTAATTAAAACCTGTCAAGCTCAAATTAAGTTATTTAGAAAGACTCAAGAAAGCTTTTAAAGCACTAAACGCCTCTGCTAATATGGAAAAAGTCACTAGATAGAGATTAAAATGGTTTAAAGTTCTGTGGGCACTTGATTTTTTTTTTTTTTAAGAAGCAGCAAAAATGAGGCAATTAAGAGGAACATACCATTCAGAAGACTTTGAGTTGTGAAGGAATTATTTGAATGGACTTTCAAGATACAATATAAAAATGAATGGATGTTCTCTCAAAACTGGGTGAATCAACCTTTATTATCTACCCCTCAATTTCTGCGTCTATTATTACTACCACAAATAAAGAGTCACCCTTGTTCTGGATAAAAGGGGAAATCAGGAAAAGCACGATTCTGCTGCTGGTACCCTTTGGGCCAAATCTAGCCTCCTGTGTGGTATATTCTGGTGCACAATCTCCACAGTGGCAAAAGATGGACACAGATGGGCAGCACCGGTGGCAAACAGTCCCTGCAGAAGACCTTTTTGGAGGGGGAGAGGGTGGGCATGGGCCACACCCCTGTCACACACACTTCCTCCATTTCAAAGGTGGACTGAGGAAATAAAAGGGTCTTTAAGCCATGACACTCTTTAATGTTTTGGCTGCAACAGACTTAGGCTGGATCTAGACACATCAAAGAAGCGTTTCTGTTTAAAGCATTGTAAATTTAAACAGGGAAAACAGGTAGAGAAAAAAAGGGTCTCAACATCACCATCTGGTGGCATAATGTTATATCGCACATACAACGCATATCAATTGCTTTTTCTTTACCAGTCTAGCTGAGTCCTAACACAATTTACCTCTAGAAGCTACCACTTTGTATAGTACATCACTGGCTTTCAAATTGTGCTGTGAGAAATGCTGGGGCTCCTTAGAAGCTTAGCCGGTATTTCTCAATGAGATGACAAGTAATGATGAACAGGCATCCCAGTTGCTCCTAAAATGTGCAGGCACAGGACACAATCTCAGCTTTCAGAGGCAACCAGGAATCATAAGAGGCCCGACCTCTGTGTGAACTGACTGTGAGCCCAAAAACATTTCCTCAGAATCTTCTACACTACTGAGTCTACAACTAGGAGTTGAGAATGAATACATGCTTATTTGCATTTAAAGGTCACCCTATCAAATTTGCAGTTTCCAAAACAATATGCAAACCAAAACACAGACACCCTTTGGCATCTGCACGTCTCTGAATATTGCAATACAGTTCTCAAGCTAAGCAGTGTACAGAAATGCACAAGCTGTGCAGAAAATGCATATATATTAGTGAAAACAACATACAAAAATGCATCATACTACATCAGGGAGAATGATTTTGCAAAACTGTATATTATGCAAAACTGAATTAAAAATATGTGTACCCGAAAATGCTTACGGATTTTCATGAGGACTGTTTCAATTGCAAACTGATGTGGAAATGTCGAGAACTGAGCTTACGACTGGAAAAATGAGAAACCGAGAGAAACCAAAATTGAAAGATTCTGATCTATATTTACAACACAGAGTTTCCATAGCAGATGTTCCTCAGCGGACAGGAACATAAAAAGAAAAATTAAGCCCTGTGTAGGTTTATTACTACCTGAGATTTTGTTACTTCTGCGCTAGACAATCATGTCAGATTCCTGTTGGCAACTACACCATGTGCTAGAACACCAAAGTGTTTGGAGCAGAGTACAGTACAGACCCCACCTTGGCTAGCCAGATTATCGTCAGTGTTTTCCTTTTTACACAAACATTTGCTAAGAACTAATGAACCACGGAGAAATGACCTTGCTCTTTACTGAACAAAAAAAGGAATTATCCACAAAATGTCAAATGGCATCATGAACTAATCAGGCAATATATTAGCCCACACAAAAAAAGATCAGCTACAGATATTCAGAGAGATTTTGAGAAAAGTTCATGGATCATAAGTGTCTGGAAACCAGATTTGAAAGAACAAAACCGTCTCTGGGGAGGAGGATGTTGCATAGTCCATTTTATTACTTTTGAATTGTGTTAGGTTTTTACTCCTCCCTCTCCTCCCCCCCCTCCATTTTATTAAAGTGAACTCAGTGCTGGGAGAACAAGCTTTTAATGGACTAAGAACAAGGGAGGAAGCAAGAGACTTTACCAAACCCAGTCATAACGTGTGTGTTTTTTCCATTTTTGGAGGGCAGTTCAAGTTCATACTGAGGAAGCACAAACTGCTGTAAAAAGGAAACATTGCTGTACAAAGACAAATATGGGAATATACCTGTTACCATAGTCTTTTCTCTCACTCGTGGGGTATTCAAGCTAGGTATTTGTTTCTCTTAAGTTTCCCCACCTCATGCATCTTAGTCTTACCTTCTCCAGTTCCATCAAAACACACTTGAAATACTGAAGGAAGTGCCCAAACAAAACACAAATCTCATGTTTCTAATCTTTTATTAGCTCTAGCAACTGAAGAGGTGTACCCGAAAGTGACTGGCTGAGTGTCGTGTGGAATATATACGAGTTATAGATATGGGTTCAAGCCCCAATTGGGCAAATGCTGTTTTCTTTTGTATACTCAGATTCCTGACTTACGAAGCTAGTATAGTGCCTTATCCTTCACTATAAAAGGGGGCAAGTAGGAGATGTTCTTATGGCCATTGCTGTTTTGAGCGCTCTGCACACTAATTTATTTTCTTGCAGGGAGGTGCTTGAAGGCATGGATGGAGGAGGCATAGAAGTTCTGCTTTGAAGAGTGACCTTCCTCTCCCTAGTGAGCCCCCCTCCTACTGTGCTTACCAGTGTGGGGCGCCTTCTCCCTGAAGCCCCAGTTGCAGAAGTAGTGTCAAGATTCCTGGTGGGTGCTTGTATTTTGAGCCCTCGGTTTACCTGCAAAGGGTTGTGAGGAGATCATTGTTATCTTCCTGTTACCTCTCTCTGCCTCCTGTCACCCATGCAATTATATTGGGTGATCATTGTTTAAATGAAGTGATCTCTTTCTGGAAAGTGCTTAATCACTTAGGTCTTCACTTTTGTATAGGGGCTCACAAGGGTCTATTTGCTTGGCCTATATGAACCCTCACAAAGGTTTGAGCACATCTGCCAAATGCCTATTTTCCCAATATTCAGGGGCAGATAAAAGCAGCAGTGGGCAATCTCAGGCAACTTTTCCTGATGGGAATGTGGAATCCCAGAATCCACTGCTGAAGATGTCATTCAATAAAGTCCTTTCCAGTTCGGCAACAATGAGGTACTAAGAGCCAAGGAGGCTAGTTTCTTCCAACATGAAGCCAGAGTACAAATGTTTTTGACTAAATTTTCATCCCCCCTTTTTTGCAATGTGTCCGACAAACCTATTGCTGTAGTCTGGGGACATAATTCATTTATGTCCTGCTGTTTTTGGTGCTACTGTAATTCTATTGCATAGTGGTTTTGCTGTTAGTTTAAATGCCCATGATTGGTTACACTATTTTGCTGTATTGTCTTTTATCATGTTGTGCCTGACCCTGTCCTCTATGAGAGGAAGGGCAGGGTATAAATAAAATAATGATGATGACAAAATGATGGTGTAGGAAATTCGATTCAGTTTGAATTTAAAGGCAAACTTACGTAATTCACACTTTTCAGAACAATGTGCAGACCGAAACAGCCATCTTTCAAAATCCACACTCTGCTGAATTTTGCAATGCAGTTCTGTTAAGTAACGTGTACAAAAATTGACATAGTGTGCTTAAAAAGTGTGCTTAAAAATGCACAAATTGGGAAAAATAGCATACAAAAATGCAGCACATAGGGGGAAATGGCTTTGCAAAAATGTATATTAGGCAAAATTGCAAAACAACAACATGGATGCACTGAGAGAAATTTGCACATGAGCTACAACATGTTATTGGTTAAGAGTCACTATTTGATATTCTCTTTTTAATTCAAATTATAGAAACATCAAACCAAAATGCATTTAAAACAAACACACAAGAGTTTTCCTGCTGTGTAGGAATGTTGGAATGTATATATACATTCCTGCTGTGTGTGTGTGTGTGTGTGTGTGTGTGTGCGCACGCACACACACACACACACACACCTGGCTGGGTTTCTCCAGCCACTCTGGGTGGCTTCCAACAAAATATTAAAAATACAATCAAACACCAGACATTAAAAACTTCCCTAAACAGGGAATGTCTATTCAGAAGATGGGTAACTAGGATTGTGCTGTTGGGCTGCAATCTTGTACCCACTCACTGAGGTGCAAGTCGTATTGAACTCAATGGGACTTACTTTTGTGTAGACATGTACATAAGTGCACTATTAACTTTTAGTTGATTAATCTGCCAATTAAATTATACAGCCCCCTCCATTTACGACGCATCAAACAAAACAACAGCAGTGCCACAAAAGCAGAACTGTGTTTAGTCAATACGTCTACATTTCCCCCAACTCAAAATTCTTATGTAATATTTTGAGAAGTGAGTAAATGCACTGCTACTATGGGACATACGTTTTAACCTTATATGTTCATTATATGTGTGTTTGCGGGTACAGAACCAGAAAATAGGTATCTTCACACATAACATATAACAAATTTTTATCCCGGAGAAGCTGCCCCCAAGGTATTTTAAGCATGGTTTTCACTTCCAGTGTACTGATGAGATCAGTGAGACTAAACACAGTGCAGATTTAATAATATATAAGGTGTAATACCATATTAGAATGTCACTGGCAAAGATGAGTCTAAATATTAAACACAGCTGTACTTTTTAAAAACCTAAGATGCTGCTGTGATGTATGTGTATTAAAGTCATTTCTAGAGTCAGACAACCCAGTTTATTCCATTTGGCTGCAGTTCTCTAGAGCTGGACATTAAAAAAAAAAAAGCAATTCTCACACAAACAGATTACAGATGCGTTAGGAAAACATTTGTTTTGCATGAGACATTCATTAGGATGCTTTCGCACGGCTGCAGAGGACAGTGGCAACAAAGGTCGCCAACATTCTCAACGGGTGCATGAGTGTGTACAAGCAAACGGCTTCCTCAAATCTGCAGAACGGTATTTGGAAAAGGCAGGCAAAAAACCACATATCCCCACCACCACTACTTGGTCTGCAGTAGAGAGCAGCTTTGGACTGGCTCCGTAAGCCTGAGTTGTGCCCGAATCTAAGGTATCTAGTGTGTGAACGTGAATAAGCATCCATTTCAAGCATTATAGGAGAACTGTAGAAACAGGGAGCGCAACTCAGGCCCCATATGCACTATACATTCAAAGCTGTATCACACCACTTTAAACAGTTGTGGCTTTCCCCAAAGAGTCTGGTATCTTGGTTTTCTATTAGCACTTGAAAGGGGGGGGGGGTATCCAGAAAAAGTGGTAGCCCAGTAACAGGCCTGTCACTTCATCTCAAAGTCTAAGACCTGACTTAAAAAATGGAAAGTGCTTCTGGTATCATACGTTATCTATTGCTTTTTCGCAATCGTGGTACAAATTCATGGTTTTATGATGGCCCTAGAGAAGATACACACATGTGATCTGAACTGGTCTGCATTTGTATTGGTGCTCTACAAATCACGCTTTTACATACTTGCTGATACATATCACCATAAAGGCCACTGGTTTTGAGCTATCATTTCAGACACCATTTCTCACATATGCCACACTTGTTTTAAGGAAGAGATTTGGAAACTACACTTTGTAAAATATATTCCTTGTGGATAGGTGCTGGTTATGTAGAGCTGAAATTGCATGAGCTGCAATGGGATAGGAAACGCTGTTTTATATGCTGAATTTTTTATGCCTTTAAGGAATAAATGCATTCAGAAACAGAAGCAGAGGCCTCCTTCCTTTAAAAGCAAGCAAGTAAAGTAGCATTTACTATTCTCAATTAATGGCATCTTGATGGGGAAGGGGGTGGGAATTAAAGTTATTTCTGAGTAGCAAACTTAGATGGATTGCTAATGTGTAAAGGCCTCTTTTTTGGTTACAAAAAAAGTCCACACAATGATCGAAAGACTAAAATTTATGCTGTGGCTCAGTATAGACTAATTTTACTTCAGACACATTCTTGAAAAGAGTGTTCCAAAGACGACACTCCATTTTCTTTATTATTTTTCAATGATGTATCAAAATGCAGATTAAAGTATCTCAACCACTGCAGAACTTTCATAAAACTTAGTGATGATCACAGTCTACCATATCAGGAAGCAGTAATACATCTTGATCATATTCTCCTATGGAT
Organism: Podarcis cretensis; assembly: GCF_951804945.1. Classification (NCBI taxonomy): domain Eukaryota; kingdom Metazoa; phylum Chordata; class Lepidosauria; order Squamata; family Lacertidae; genus Podarcis; species Podarcis cretensis. Next base: position 72,129,082 of record NC_137170.1, on the reverse strand, counting down.
TATTAGGAAAACCTAATGTGGTAGAACACAGCGTAATAGCTACTTTTTTAAAAAAAGAAGCAGCAGCTTTAACATACTCTTCTTTAACTTATACATAAAATATAATAGGACTGGATGTTAGCTGGATCTCACTTGCAGTGGTACCCTTTCCACTGCCAGCTAAACAGTAGGATGAATGGGCAGCATCTGTTGCAATGGCAACCAGCCGCTGATGGAGGGACCATCTACCTGCAAAAAAAAGGATGGAGAGGCAGGATGCACTATGGGGTAGCAGAATGTGGGTTGGCTAGAATATCCTGAAAAATATAAGGTAAAGCCAATGTTCAAGTAAAGCTGATCAGTATAACGAACCACTTTTTTCCACAATGCCTCTTTCCTACCAAAGGACAATTTTTGGTAATAACTCTCTGTATGAAAACACACATTACAGGTCAGAAATTGTTTTGCCGATTGAAATTAACTCAGATCTTGAGATATTGACGACTCATGCTTTAGAACACTAAATTGTCTACAGGCCATTAGTAATTGGCCTATGAGATTTCATAAAACCTTTAAAGAGAAACTTTGTACTGGCTTTAGATTGGTTCTGAAACTGAGATTAGGGAAGCAATGTTTTAGGAAGCAATTTGACGGTAAGAAGCAGGAGAAAAGGAAAGACCGCCAGCAGTTAGTGAAAGCCTGTTAATAGCACAAATATGATAATTGAAATGGGCTTCACTGAGTATCGTGAATATTCTAAGGTATCTTTCTATTAGCACAGATGTGGATACAAAACAACATCAGAAGTAAAGAGGTGGGAGCCAGCTGGCATCTCTGGTTAAAAAGGGTCAAATAGCAGGTAACTGGTAAGACTTCTGGTAGAGATTCTGGAGAATAGCTGCCCAACAGAGCAGTCCATCAGGTAGATGGACAAATGCCCTGAGCTGTCACAAGGGAGTTTCCAATGTTCCAAAGAGGACAGTGCAGTCGGTCCTGTCAAATGGTGACAGCTATCAAGGTGGGCCCTGCAGGAAGTCATAACTGAGTGCAATTTGCTACTCTGGCCTTTCCTGTTTCCAATCAGTTTCTTCTAGGAGTGGGCAAATAGATCTATGGATTGGGAGCAACTAGATCAGTTAATCACTACCAATGCAGACAAATGCAACAGGGTAGTAGTCACATGCAGGATAGTCATTCAAGAAGATATATGGAGGCTGGCCTCCTTTACACATCCTCCATTTGCATGCTCAAAAAGTAAACATTTTGGGGGTGTAAGAATGAGACATATCTCCAGCTTTGATTCAGAAATAAAGGGTGCCTTCAGCTATCAGAGGTTTTGAAAACATCGCAAAACAGCGGAGGATTCGAGTAAAAACATGGCCTGTTTAGAAACCAGACCCTAAGAAGGGCCAATGAGTGGTTGCTGATTTCCACATCGCAGCAAAAAAAATGACAATAATATACCAGTTTAATCAAAAGTGCAGCAGAAAATTCCCCCCCCCCTTTTAGTGCCAAAGAGAAGAGTAGATTGGCTAAATTTCAATTTGCCTCTGCAAAATGTTAAAGACATGTCATTTTCTGATACCAGAAAGACAAATATGAGCAACTAAAAAAGACAGCTCCCTCACTTTTAAGTGATGGAAAGTCAATTTGCATCATAATTACAAGCAAGTCTGTATAGCGGTGCGTTTAGTTAAAGCAGTAAACTACTATAATAAAAATGCACCTGGGGAATATTTAGAGAAAGCACTAATGATTTCTTCCCTAGTGGTTAATAAATTCACTTCCAGATCAATTTGTTCATGATAGAAACTTGAGAACATAAACAGTTACACAGGCACATTAGAGTGTGTCTTTTTCAGTATAAATGATTTATTACAATGATTAGCAGCACATAAACAATTTAAAATACAACTCTAATTAGTTTTTTGGAAGAAAAGGAGAAAAACCTTCCTAACTCTCTCTTCACATTATGTTTTACTTTTCTAAGTGTGTACTTTTTAATTAAATCCAAATGTCACAATAAATTTAAAGTGTTTTATTACCACTCCGACTAACTAAGCCATTCATGCAAACACCCATTATATTAAACCAGATGCAGGGCTGAGAGTGGCTGGGGAGGAGAGAGAGGGGTGGGAAAAGAGGCAATCATTTCTGTATTTGACAAGAGACTTTACAAAAGGTTTAAATACCACAAGATTTTTGGCAAGCATTTTCAATTTTACCCGAGGAAGCTGGTCAACTAATTGATGTTTAAAACCATTTCCAAGTTTGAAAGCGTCAGACTCCATTAAACTGTCCCTTCTGGGGTTGGAGTTGCAAGGGAGGGAAAGAGAAGAGCCGAAAAGAGTGACACTTCTGCCTAGCCTGGGAGTTTTGTCTTAAATGCTTCAGAACTTTGGTTGTAAAAGGCTGCCTTGTGGCACACATTAAACTTAGTGTCTGGATAAAAGGTTCTGATGTCTTAACAGTGGGTGGATCTGGTGTTATACAGGAAGGAGCAAAATGAGAGAAGCGAACTTTCTCCTTTTGCACTTTTGAGTGGAAGGTTGGAACGTTGCATCTCCTGAGATGTGACATCGGAGGTGTCAAGGAAGACACACTGATGGCTCAGGACGAGTGTCATGCTGCTAATTTCTTAGCCATACTGAAGAGCTTAGGAAAAGTCCACAGGACCACAGGAACCACTCCAGCTTCAAAATTTGTTTCAATTTAGCCCTGCCGCAGACTCAAGCTACATTCACACTATGTTGCTACTTTAAATGGCCATGGCTCCCCTCCTCAGAAGAATTCTCGGAGGGTTAGTTTGTTAAGGGTGCTGAGAGTTGTTAGGTGACCTCCTATTCCCCTCACAGAGCTAACATTCCCAGAATGGTTTGACAATCAAACCCTCTTGACAGCCAACTGGGGGAATAGTAGCCCTGTGAGGGAAGAGACCAGACAAATTAGGTCATGCACTAAATAATCATTCAGTAACCCAGCAGCAAAGTTGAAGCAATGTACAGTGGTACCTCTAGTTACGAACTTAATTCGTTCTGTAGGTCCGTTCTTAACCTGAAACTGTTCTTAACTAGAGACGTTATTTTGCTAATGGGGTCACTTGCTGCCGCTGTGCCGCCAGTACATGATTTCCGTTCTCATCCTGGGGCAAAGTTCTCAACTCGAGGTAACTCTTCCAGGTTAGCGGAGTTTGTAACCTGAAGCGTTTGTAACTCGAGGTACCACTGTATTGTCCAGTACCACCTACCAACTTAAACATTTTTGAAGAAATTAACTTATATTTATGTTATGTTATATTTAAGTCACTTTGGGTTGCCTTGGGCAACCCAAGAAAATATGGATGTTTCCCTAAAGCAACATGGATGCAAAGTGTTACATACTAACCAGCTGTGTTAGTAGTCATATATTTAGAAAGATATACAAAACCAACACAAAGAGATTAATACGTAGTTAAAGTAGACCTCATTACTAATTTGCTTGGGAAGCTAGAATCTTGATTGGGAAATTCCCAAATATGTCAACGTAACTAAAAAACCAAGAGTAGCATTTAACAATGCTTTGCTGAGGAAGAATCAATGAAAGTAATATTCATAGCTTAGACATGCTTATTTAAATGGGCCTACTCTGAGTATAACAAAGTTGAACACCACAAGTTTTTAAGTGGAACCAAAAAGTTATTATTTAAAAACAAGTTTCAGAATCAGGGACTGAAAACTTTTAAGTGCTACTAACATGGAAGAAAAATTACAGAGAGGTCCCTCACTTCAGAATTATTTTTTCAATGTGCCTTTTCAATCTCCCTTTTCTTAAGGAAGAAAAATGTATTTTTTTTAGAGCACAGAATTAAAAGAATAGAGAAAAGCAAACCTCTGAACATACATGTATTGAGAAGAGGTCATTTGCCAAATATACCTCCTGCTAGCATCCATACTGTTTGACTGAAAAAGCCTATTGAGAACTGTAAAGGACGTGACATAAAGGATTTCTAACACAGATTACTTAACATTGGAGGGAGGCAGAAATACTCTGTATGCAACCAACTTCTTTCAGATGGGTTTCTCTTGAGCCTTTCTTTTGCTCTTCTCCGTCTACCTCCCCAAATTCCAACAATTAAAACTGTGTTCCCACTATGGACTTTCATAGAACAACTTTGATAAAGCACAGCGGAAAGAATAGACTACTGTTTGCAACAAGGACTAAAAAAACCGCCAAACCGTTCCTCAGGTTTTGCGACTGAAGCTATCCACCCACTGGTGGAAATCTAGGGTCAAATCCTGTTTTAACACATTCATTTTAATTGAGGGCTAAACTAGATACAGTGGCAGCAGTTCCACAGGTTGGACCCTAACCATGTGTGCTCACAAGAAAGCCCTTATTCAATTCACTAGGCTTAAGCCCCACTGATTTTAGCAGGCACCAAGTGCCAACTAACTTGCCATGCCATCCTATGTGTGCCCACTCAGAAATAAGCCCTAGTCGTGACTCCAACTATGCTTACAACCTTATAGTGCAATCCCACACATGTATACACAGAATAAATTCCCAGAGTTCATGGGGACTTAGTAATTGCAACTATCAGGTGGAAAGGTGATGGCAGAGGATCAAATTTTAAAAGCAATGGGGATTTGTGGAACCCTTCCCTCAATACCCACTATGTGCTTACTTCTCTACATCTCTTTTCTCCCAGTCAAGACCACTACTTGCTTGGGCTTAGGAGAAAAATGTCTGGAAAGAGAAACCAGCAGGAGCTTCTATACCCTCTCGGTCTGTGCAATTCTTTTGTTTTTTAAATACTGTATATATATTTTTTTCTATTTTAAAGGCCAAGCTATTTTTTTGTGATTTTCCCCCAGACACTTTTCTAAAATAAAAGCTATGTGAATGAGGTGATGGGAGGGTGGGATGGGTGCTTAACCCTTTCCTTATTTCCTTATTGTTCATTGCAATCATGGTATTGTTCATCATTCAGCTGTCCTCCCCAACACAGAGAAAAAGATATGGGTTCAAAGAATCCCCCCCCCGCAGCCCCAGGAAGGAGTGGGGAGGGTTCTGTGCAGACAGCAGGAAAATGGTTAAGAAGCCCCTCCCTCTGCCAGTCTTCTGCCGCTGATTTCAGACTCCCATTGCTGCTGCTGCTGCTGCTGCTGCTGCTGCTGCTGCTGCTGCTAATAATAATAATAATAATAATAATAATAATAATAATAACTGTTGAGAGGATGAATAGATTAACCTTAGAGTAGGAATGGGTGAATCTGTCAGCTTTGGTTTCTCTCCATTTCTCATTTTTCTAATCTTATTGTTCAGTTTGTTATTATTATTTTTCAGACATTGCAGAAATACAGTTCCCATCGGCTCCAGCCAGTATGGCTACTGACTAGGGGTGATAGGAGTTGTAGTTGCACAGGAACACAGATTCTAGAGGGCTGCAAGCTAGCTTCCCCTGCCTTAAGTGAGAAGAGTGAAATGTGTGAACATCAGGGGAGGGGATGGAAACGTTTCGTTAAATTTAGGAAAATAACCAGTGTGTTGGGTTTAAACTGGATAATATTGCAGGTCTATGAACAACAATACAATGTCACATGCTTCCATCAATTTTGAAAAGATACGTGCAAACGTAAAATAGCTAAGCAATGAAGTGCATAATTATAATGTACAAATGTATAATGCATATTGTCAGGAACAGCAACACATGAACTTGTTTACTTTGTTAACTGAACAGTGGAGGATTATATGGACATGTTTTTGGTTTTTTTAAAATCAAATCAGTTTAAAGAAGAAAACGAAAGGGGTATTTTGTTACACATTTGTTACTATTGTTGTTCTTTTTGTTGTTGTTATAACCCACTCTTCCTCACATGTGAAGATGTTCCATTTCAGCTTTCACTCTATATTCCACATTCAATTTCACAATCAACAACTTTTTTTGCATCAAAGCAAGTGGTAGTACTATCTATTAAAAAGAGTCTCTTGATACATGTTTTACCAATGTATACATTTACTTCATGAAACATCCCATGGAAAACAGACACTATGAAGGACCCCGGCTCAGAGGAGCAGAGCGAGCTCGGACTTAAAAGATGGAACAGATCCATCGGATCAGTGACTCAAGGGGCAAATACAGGAACCAGCAACGCAACCAACTATCAATAGCTACTAACTCTGATGGCTAAGCTGTAGGTCTAGGGCCAGAGCCAGCATGCCTCTGAATACCAGCTGCTGGAAATTGCAGGAGGGAAGAACGCTCTTGCATTCAGGTCTTGCTTGTGGGCTTCCCATAGCCATCTGGTTGGCCACTGTAAGAACAGGATGTTGGACTAGTTGGACCACTGGCCTCATCTAGCAGGTTCTTGGCCTGAGTCAGAGCCAGAGCAGATCAAGAGCTCTGGAGTGCTCTGCCCTCCAATGCTGTCCCCCCTCCTCAGGAACTGATCTCTCCATGCCCATGTCATTTCATCAATGCAAGGATGTTTTGGAATGGAACAGTGTCTGGGCTGAGCTCCATGCCAGAGACCTGTCCCTTTACAGCCTCAAAGATGCCTAAGAGTTGCAGGGCAGTCCAGGAGTTGCATCATCTCTGAGTGGTAAACCTGCTGTGAGAGTATAAAACCTTTCAGTCCACTCTAAGACTTGCTGGAGCGAGCTGCTTACTTGGAGTTCTCCTAGACACTGCTTCTCCTGGACTGCCCTGCCCTATTGTACCATGTGGGTTGTTGTTGTTGTTGTTGTTGTTGTTGTTGTTGTTGACAGGCTTTTACCATGCTTTCTTCCTCCACTAACAACTGTTCCAACACTCTAGTTCCTTATGTTTGGGGGTGTACCAAATCTGCCTGTCACTAATTCTCTTTGCGTACTGACTTCACGTTAACCTCAGCCTGCAGGTGAAACTTAGTAGCAACTTCACTTACATCAAGAACTTTGCTTCCTTATGTTACTGGGCATTTGCACACGAGAGAATCTGAAGGAAATTTAGCTGGGGGGTTCTGCTGCCCAGCAAGTCAATAAGGGGTCGGGTGTAGACCCAAAGGCTCAAGCAGGTTGAGTTACGCTGGCCTGAATTATGGCCTCTGTTCATCCAAAAACTCAAAGGAATCATATATTTGCTCAGAGTGCTTCTTGATGGAGCTACAAGATTGCATTCTCGCTTGATCATTGTTTTGTATATTTCTAGGACACCGTTTCTGTTTTAAAGAAATGTGTAAACCATATACTGTAAAGTACATTATAACTCTTATTTGCAGTTGCTCTGACTCAGCTACTGTCAGCATCTCCATCAAATGAGAAGAAGATGGAGCAAAGGCATAAACAAAGCCTCTTCTCTCTTCCCCTAAACAGCAAAACAATGCAAGGAGGAAAACAAGAGACATTTAATTCACGAAACGGCATAACAGCCAATTTATTCTTCCTCACAGTTCTGAGAGACAAAGCCATCTTCCTCAACGACTATCAGCACCTAATTATTCATGTCACAAACTGAATCAACAAGGATGAACCAAAATAATGTCAGCTTTGTTGCATTCTTTTGGCTTATATGTTGGATGCAAAATACATCCTTTCTGCTGTCATCCCAGTTCCCTAGACTGGCTGATGAAGAACCCCAATATTAATGGTGCTGTACAGATAGCATATCCATCAATGGTTTTTGTTTAGTTTTGTTTGTAAAAATCTATTAGGACTGGTTGAGATTTAATGCTGCACTTGTTTTAACTAGTAGGGGTGGCCTATGGGATCTTACGTTAGAAAACACTCAATGCAGAAAGCTTGGGATCCTGGCTATGTTCATAGCAAGGCATAGATACTTTGGACTGTAACACCCATCTTGAGGGCACTGGGTTGGCAAAGGCTGGCACAGGTGATCCCGCAACTTGATCCTGATTCCTAAACCTGGTTTCAGCATTAAGTGTAAGCCATCTCATAGAAAGAAAATGGCAAGTATTAGGAACTAGTCTGGCAAATGCTGTGTAGCAATCACCTTTATTGCTTCTATATGACTTAAATAATAAGCTGTGGGCAGCAGTTAAAAAAGGAAACAAGCTCTCTCTCTCTCTCTCTATTATAATATTATGTAGGTTGCTTCCACACTAGGATCCTGTGGGGCTGCTGAAGCACTGCTTTCCCCCCAATCAGCTGGAAGTGCAATTATAATTGTGGTTCCACAAACCATTTAATACAGCTCTATATTAACACCCCACAATGCCTGTCTCCACAGCAAAGGCAAAAGTGGATGATTGCAGCCTTCTTGTGAGATCTTAAGAACGTTTTACTCTGAAGTAAGCCTCACTGAATGCAATGGTACTTATTCACTGTAAAAATAATGCGCTAAGGAGTGCTGCCTTTTCAAAAGTTATATATATATATATATATGAAAATCTACACCTTTTCCAAAGAAATGCCAACAGCTGTGAGTTAAATTTAAAAGTTACAGGGAAGGGACAATGCAAGGTGCACAGGGTCTAGATTACCTGCTGTGCTAGCTTATGGCTGCAGAGGATATGGGGATGGCAGCAAATGGTGACCCTGGTGCTCCCCAACCCCAAGATTGTACCATCCTGTCCAGGCATAGCACTGGGGGGGGGGGGGAGAGAGCTGGCCACTGAGACAGATGTCCAAAATGCCAAAAAGCTGCTGGTGCTCAATGAGATTATGCCCCCATCGTCTCTGAAGTGCAGAAGCTGGAGCAAGAGGCAGATGCTCCATCTGAGGCTGCACAGTAACATGCAGGTATATGTCACAGAACAAGGGAATGGAGAGTTCCAGGGATGAATGAGGGCACTTTCTCACTGCCTCTACCAGCATGCAGGGTACCAAAAACAGCCCTTGCTCCTCTAGGAATTTGACTGACTCGAAGGAGGGGGATTTCTGCTTCTCTCCTTTAACTTTTCTTCCACAACAGCATTGCAAAGTATGTCACCCTAACTCATAAGCCACACAATAGTGCATCAATAGCACTTTAATAGTTTATACATTAAAGTGAGGTGCTTAAACGCCACAGCAACTTGGAAAATTCAGATTCATTTTTTTAAAAAAGGACAGATAACTCAGGGAAAAAATGGAATTCAATTAGCTACCAACAAATTAGCATGGATTCTCTGTACGGATGGCTGAAACACTATACTTCAGATCTATGTCTATTTCATGTGTTCATTCATAAGACCATTTAGTCTCATTTCTGAATCAATCTGCATTTTCTTTTTTAAAAGTATCTATACAAAAAGTTGTACTTATTTTAATACATATGTAAATAAATATTTTATCATAAACATGCACTTAAATACAGTATGTTATTTCATCTCAGTGGATGCATTTCTAAACATTTTTTACCCTAAAAGACACATTTTAAATACATTTTTGAAACAAAAAGTGCGGTGCAAAATTCAAAGAAGTGCAAAACCTGAAGGATAATTACATTCTGATCTGTGTACTAGCCTGTGAGGCATGAATTGTGTCAGCTCACTTTGAAAAAGCAGACCAAACAAAATTCTCCTCCATCTCTAATTCCCTGTAAATTTCTCTGGCAATTCCTGGGAATGAGGACTCACATGGAAGCAACCAGAGACAGACAATAAGGCAAGGGGAAGGAGACACAAGGAGAGGAAGAGCTGAAGGCTACAATGACAGTTCTTCTTAAAGATGGATATTCAAATGCTGTTTAAAAATAGAAAGAGATGGGGTGGTGCATATGTGAGAAAGAAGAGAGAGAAGAAGAGAAAGTAAAAAGAAACAAAGACAAGCTATACTGGCGCCATCTTGCCATGTGTGTTGCTGAGTATCCATAACTGCGGAGCAGTAAGCATAGCACTAAATGGAAGGCCCATGTGTATTTATACTATGTTAACAGTGGCTTCTTGGAGAATAGCCCAATCAGTACTACAAACAAAGTAGTATTTGAATCAAACCTAACTTAATCCACAGTAGTTAGGCCAGTGTCAATCTATTGACCCTTTCAAATCAACAGGGAGCTTACAGTCCTTGCGCAAGATCTTCCTGCCTCTAATCAGATTCTTAGTGAGTTCTGGTACCACATACATCAGTTTGTAAACTTCTCTCCTGTGGAAACCAAGATTACTTCTGAGCTGCCCAATTATGCCATCCCAGAAGGTGTGTTTTATAGTCATAATCGAATGAACTGTAGAGGGAGAGACAAATTGCAATTACAGTCTAAAGCAGATGGCGGGAGCCTCAAATATCTTGTCCAAGCAACATACAGACCATAAACTCACTGACATACCTATTTATCTATTTGTATTTTTAGGCCATGCCTTGAGGCAAGGCTCTCCAAGATACTAACAGTAGCTTGGCAAGTCAGGATGTTGATTCCCCTCATGTGATCTCTCCCTGTTTCTTTTTATCTTAGACCAAACAAACAGTATTAACTGGTTTTATTTTAAAAATGTGTTTCTGGCAAGCACACATACACACCTCTTAAAGTCAATCAAAGCACAGCAACAGTAATAATTTTAAAAAACCCATGAAGGAGAATCATCTATCAAAGAAGTAGAAGAAAATCCTAAAAGCATTCAGTCACCACACTAAAACGCCATGTTTTGACAAAGCCACAAAAAGAACATAAAGATGGGTGCAGGTAAACTACCCCGGAGACAGGTTTCCACACCATCGGTGCCACAACTGAGAAGGCCCTGGCCTGTGCAATCACTAGTCATATATGATGACTAATAATGCTCGGGACTAATGGGAGAATAACATGTTTTCCCAAGGGCCACGTTTACCCTTGAGCAAGCCTCTGGGGATGGACTCATTATGCCAGCAGTGTGTGTGACTAACAGTGGATCTGGTCACCGTACACTTTCCCATGCATTCAAAGCTGGCCACACATGCAAATCAGCAGAAATGGGGGGGGTATCACCCCCTCCCTCTGCTCATCAAATGATTGATCTGATGACTGGGGATGAGGCAATCTGCACTGCCGTCAGGGTGCTGGGCTTTATATCTAGGCTGGGTCTTGGAGGGGATGTAGAAAAAAATTCATGTGGGAGGCCAGATTAGGCCCCTGAACCGGGTTTAGATACTTCTGCTTAGACTCTGGTGTCTTGCCTTCATGTACTATAAATCCTTTGTTGCCCTGCTCAACTTTTCATTGCCCTATGTGTCCACGAATGGAAGCAAGAACCAACACCATCAGCTCTGAATGTTTAGTTATCGTTCTCCACCTGTCCCCATGCATATTAGGAAAATATTTATGCATATGGATTTCCTTTGTATTTGCAGCCTTATTAAAGAAGACTTAAGGTAGAATGATTATGCATTTATATGCATCTCGGTGATTATCATTTGACGGCCTACAGCTGCCAGCAATGAAAACTATTTGAGCTCTCATGGCTTTTGTTACACAGGCAAGGAATTATTCAGAGCTAAGGGCACTAAGGGATGGACATGAATGTGTGGACTCAGGCTGAGAAATAGTGGCTTGTCCACAGACAGCTAGTGAACTTTTCAGGTGAACACAGATTTGAACCTGGATCACTCATCCTTCAAAAACTTTAGCTATATTCTGGTGTTCATCTGAACACACAATATGCCACAGCAAAAACGAGAGAAGGCACAGGGTGTGCCATCATCTCTGGTCATGGTCCTTCAGATCTTTATGTGCTGAGCACTAAGGTCTGAAGAAGGGTTTTTAAGCATGTTTGACTGGATAGGCTTAGAAAACACATGAGCAGATACCCTGACTTTTTAGGGTCCCTGATGACTGGGTAAGTTTCAAAGTGGTTTCAGCTAAAAGTACTCAAAAACCTTATCCAGATCTTTGCATAAAAACTGAAAAGCAGCTGGCTTGCCTTGGAATTTTATGCCTGATTTTTCACTGTCCAGGAGTCCCCCAGTTGCTCGCTTTGCATGTTAACATTTAACATTAATTGTGCTCCATTGTCCTCCTTTCTTCAGGCTAGGTTATCAATTTGAAGCTATTTGACTTCATCTGCATGTGGCAAGAGTTGACATTTATGGAAGGCTAGTGTTTCAACCAAGTGGGATGCAGGTGGCGCTGTGGGTTAAAGCCTCAGCGCCTAGGGCTTGCCGATCGAAAGGTCGGCGGTTCGAATCCCTGCGGCGGGGTGCGCTCCCGCTGCTCGGTCCCAGCGCCTGCCAACCTAGCAGTTCGAAAGCACCCTGGGTGCAAGTAGATAAATAGGGACCACTTACTAGCGGGAAGGTAAACGGCGTTTCCGTGTGCGGCTCTGGCTCTGGTTCTGGCCAGAGCAGCGATGTCACGCTGGCCACGTGACCCGGAAGTGTCTCCGGACAGCGCTGGCCCCTGGCCTCTTGAGTGAGATGGGCGCACCAACCCCAGAGTCTGGCAAGACTGGCCCGTACGGGCAGGGGTACCTTTACCTTTACCTTTACCTTTACCTTTACCTTTACCTAGTGTTTCAACCTAGTTCAACCCTAGTGAAGACTACAGCAGTCAATTTATGCACTCACTCTGTGTGACGATACATTCAAATACTATCACCATGCAAAACTGATGTAGTGAAACTATGGGATGCTGTTACCATGTCAACGAGTTATATATGAATCAAGCATCCAGGATGATCACTTGGGGATGACGTGGAAGGTCTTTCTTTTGCTTATGAAGTTCACTCAGATCCAGGTTGCCAGCCCTCCTATTTAGCAATATCTCCTGCAAGGGAAGAATTATGGTCTCCAGTCCAACAGAAGGCATTGCACCTAACTGCCTAAGCATTAGGAATGAGGCCAGCGTTCAAGTTGAGGATCAGCAAGTCTGGATTCAAGGATGAACAAAAAGATCTGTTGCCACAATCACAGAAAACCCCAGTCTTAAAAACAAGGTAGGGTGTCAGTTATCAACAGTGGGAAATGAGAGAGAGGATGAGGAATGAAAAAAGGACAAATACAAGTATGTGTACAGTGCCACTGTTTCAGCACTGTTTGAATATCATGTTGAACCATGGTTTAATGAACCATGAACAAGCCTAGCTTGCTCTTGGGCTTCTGTCCCACCCCACTCTGTCCTTTCCCCCGCCTCCTTGTGCTGCTGAGAGGAGAAGGTTTGGCTTAACTAAGAGTAGCTTAAAACAAGCCAACTTCAAGTCACTTTCTAATGCTGGTGTGTTTAAACCATGGTTAGCAAAAACCATATAAACCAGTTTGGATAACATGGGAAGCTATGGCAAACCCAATGCAAAAGTCAACATTTCCAAATTCCTCCTGGCTGTAGGGAAGGAAGACAAGAAAAGGGGGAATGACGGAGCCCAGAACAGGCTGAGCTTGTTCATGTCTTGCTAAAGCAGGGGTGTCTAATATTTTTCAAAGGGAAGTGCCTTATAGGAAACCCTCCAGGGCTGCATGCCATAGTGGACAAAAGTGGACGGGGCCTCTCTCTCTCTCACAAACACACACACACGCACACACACACACACACACATATACATTCGTGCGCATACCACAACACATCGCTAACACAGCTACACCTCTGGAAAAGGTTTACTATTACAATGGAACCTCTTCAACAATTAACCTGCAAACTGGAGAACAGACCACACACCCCATTGTAGGTTACACACATCATAACCCAGATGGAAGGCCATCTGTCATGGATGCTTTAGTTGAGATTCCTGCACTGCAGGCAACTGGGCTAGATGACCCCTGGGTCACTTCCAACTCTACAATTCTAAGATCTTCCGTCAGAGTCCTTGGATTTCCAACACCCACCAGCCCCAGCCAGCAAGGACAATGGTGAGAGATGATGGGAGCTGGAGATCCGCAACATCCAGCACTTGGGATCACTAGTTCCCTCACCCTGAGATATGCTGTCTTCTATGAAAGGCTATTCATTTCAGCCTTGCATAGCTAATCCAGGATCTTAGGTAACATTACTTTTAGAATCCAAGATTTACCTTGTCCTGTATTTTGAAAGTAATGGGTTTTTTTAAAAAAAATAAAGCGAAACATCAAGCAGAAAAATAAAATAAACATATCTTCAGGCTGCAATGAAATGTGCAGGGTTTTCCCTGCCAAGTGAATTTTGATTAAAAATATTGGTTGTATCCAAACAATAAGGCCATTCTAGAATAGCAGGTTTGAGAGAAAAGCCCAAGGCTACGAGGGATAGGCTTCCTAATTTGATGCATTTGCATTTAAGCTGTGGCCAAGTGGCGTCAAAAGGATGGCTAGGGACTCTCACCTGCTTTATGTGCAAAGATATCAAGGTGGGTGATTTGTAAAGCATGCTGAAAGTTTGTTCTCAGATTAAAAATAACTCTACTGTTTCTTATCGGCCCTCACATTTGAACCATTTTTCCCAAATACAGTGGTACCTCAGGTTACATACGCTTCAGGTTACATATACTTCAGGTTCCAGACTCCACTAACCCAGAAATAGTGCTTCAGGTTAAGAACTTATCGTGCTCCGGCAGCACAGCAGCAGCGGGAGGCCCCATTAGCTAAAGTGGTGCTTCAGGTTAAGAACAGTTTCAGGTTAAGAACAGACCTCTGGAACAAATTAAGTACTTAACCCGAGGTACCACTGTACAAAGTTTTAAAGCAAATAAAGAATTACCTTTGTCTTAAGTAATAAAATTAGGTCCCGATCCTCTAAATAGACAGAATCCTAAGTGGGATCCCTTTCTCAATCTGTAAAATTATGCCCAATTTAAAAATGATGTCGAATATTTACTAGCTGTGGGCAGGAGTCCTGCACTACAGGGGGTTGGACTAGATGGCCCTCAGGGTCCCTTCCAACTCTACAATTCTATGAATCTATGAGCACTTTCAGGAATTGGATGACAACCTTTACAGGTCACTTTATAGATAAAAAGGCACATCAGTCTCACCTAAGGATCAGTGAGTGTGCAGATGTGTTCGTAGATCTGTGGAACACAGACGACACAGGGATCCCTATTGATTTCAGTGGAGGGAACTGATCAAAGAAACATGCAAGGATAGACTCCTAAGACAAGGCAGAGTATCATGTGAGCATTATTTCTCAGGCACTCAGAGGAAGTTGCTGATAAGCAATTAAATGTCTGCTGCAGATAACGGCTACACGATCTTCGGCAGTTGGGTATCCAGACCAAAAGTGTTGCTAGCTAGCACCAAAGGTATGGCAATGTTGGCAGATCAGTTATAGCTCCTAAATGTTTGAAACTGGATCATAGTTTGTTTTTTAAAAAAAGAATAATAATGTATACATTTTATATTTTATAAACCTAGTAGGACAATTCAGTCCCTGCCTAAACCTACCCTTTTGAACACGAAAGAATGATGGCCTCCAAGTGTTGTTGGACTACAACTCCCATCATCCCCAGGCAGCATAGCCAATGGTCAAGGATGATGGGAGTTGTGGTCCAACATCTGGAGTGCAGCACTTCCTGGGCCTGAGCTAGTCTTTCCCCAAACATATTGACAACCAGTAGGGAACAAGAAAAAGGAACAGTAGAAAGGAAAAGAGGAAAGAAAAATGGTTTAAGGGCAGGAGGAGAAAAAGGAAGAGGGCTTATTATACCAGGGTTCCCAGATGGCCTTGGGCCGCAGATGTTGTCAAACGATATTTATTTATTTATTTAATAAATAACCCACACTTTCAGAACGTAAATCATACAGCATACACAATAAAGCCAGTCCACATGCATCTATAAAGCATAATTCAAAACATCAATGCAAAATGGGTAGAGACTGGCTGGCTAAAAAGAGGAATTCAGATTGTGAAGGTGTGTCTAAATATTACAGTTTCCAAAGATGTCTGAAAGAAGGCAGGGATGGTTCCTGGCAAACCTCTACTGGTACGAAGTTCGATGGGCAAGCCCTCCTGCACTAAAGGCTCAGCCCATTATGAAGTCTGACCATACCTCAAGGGTGTGGGCAATCATGAGAAAATGCCCCATCAGGGAATCTCAATGATCAAGATGGAGTACAAGAGATCAGATACTTGGGGCCCAAGTTGTTGAGGTCTTTGCGAATTGACAAAAGAATCTTGAATGTGCAGCTGTCTCAGCAGTGGAATTACATGCTGCCAGACCTCAGCATTTGGTACTAGTTGAAGCTTCTGGACCAGTTACTATAACTCCCATCACCTCTAGCCAGCAATGGTCAAGGATGATGGGAATTGTAGCCTAACAACGTTTGGTGACCCAAGCTTTAAGAACACTACATGATGCCAAGCAATTCAGAGTAGATGTCATACGGGCACAACAACCATGTTGCATTTTAGCTGTCGCCGTTTTAGGTGTTTGCTTTTTAATAATTTTGCTCTGGCTACCACCTGCACAGACACAGAAGAACACTTTGAAAGAAGAAAATGTATGGAAGGCTTTGTCTCTCCATCACGCCAAACTCCTCATGCACTGAACTGGCTATTTTCTTAGCTACCTTGGAAGTTATGAAGGCAGAAACCAATCCAGCTATTATAAATTCACATAAATAACCTGAGATCTTAATTATTAAAACCTGCTCTTGCATACCAGGTACATTTTTCTTTAAAAAGGAAATGGTATGCAAGGTTGAGGCATCATTACACAGTATTAAAATGTTAGAGGTCCACGCTTTCTGTTGGTTAGTCATACGTTACCCAAGAACCACTGATGGCAGCCATAAAGCTTCCCTTAAATTATTAAGTATAAAACACCAGACTGTAATATTTTGCTAAACCAAAGTACAGACACAGACAAAGATGTCATTTCAATATTTGAAGCCTGCAAGTTTAATTTAAAATAAGAGCAAACCAATAAGCTCAGAAAATAGCACTGTGTGAGAGGGAAATTACACTGCTAGAGAAAAAAGGGGGAAGAACTTAAGAAATTTATAAAAGTAATCTCCAAGTGGAAATTAGAAATCAACCCCTAGAAACAGAGTAACACAAAAGAAATATTACTGTCCACTTTCTAAATCAATATAACACTGCTACACGACAGAATTACCATGGTAACTCAAGTAAAAAGAATAAAGCAATTCTTATTATTTCAAAATAAAATCACAGCCTGAAGCCCAGCTTTTATTACAGCTGCTGATAGATCACTGGCTTGTATTTATCTGAAATATTGCTTTTCAATCAGCTATTTTATGAATGTACCTATTTCGCTGAGCAGCCCACTTAAAGAGTGCACTTTTTTCCAAAAAGAAAAGGCTAACAAATGAGTCATATGGGTGTGTGTGTGCCTGTGATCTTGACTAGGAATGTGAGCCCAGAACTTCACCAAGGAAAGTATCAGAGTGCAAGGGTGTAGGATTAAAATCAAAAGGAGGCCTAGGTTTCTTAAACTTTGGGGGTTGTGGGCCCGAACTGTTACAGGGGAAATATTGTCAACAATGCTCATTAAACTAAACACTGATCACAAGAGTTTGACCAGTTGGAAGCTATTGCTTGTTTAAACAACTTAGCACGTGTTGGAAGTGTTTTGCATATAGAACCACTGGTGTCCATTTCTAACAAGATTTCTTAAAACCACCAGATCTTAACCAAGCAGACTTATGACTCCAGAACATCACACATTCTTTGCCCTGATTGAAAGCCAGGGGTTGACTTTCTGGTCTTCTCCTGAGTGTCTTTTGGGTCTGCAAAGGAGCACTGATGAAGAAGGGCTCACAGCAACAATCCTCTCCCAATTTTTGATTCTGCCCAATACTTGATTGAACAAAACATATGCAGACGTGCAAAAGTATTAGCCAAGACAGGAACAACACTAGTTTGCACTCTTGATTCATCAGTAAGGATACCCATGAATTCTTTTGATAAATTATATATTGAGGCCAGAGATAGACAATGTGGTCCCCTCCAGATGTTGCATGACTACAACTCCCACTGCCCTTGGCCATGTTGACTGGGGCTGATGGGAGTTTTAGCCCGGCAACATATAGAGAGACCATGTTGGTCTCCCCTGTTCTGGGATTTATTAGCATTTGACTTGAGTTTTCTCCCTCTATGAAAAAGGGGGGGTGGATATATTCATAGGAAGGCGATGAAAACATACTGCTTTGTATTGCTCCCTTCCATGCAAAGTAGCAGGACAAAGAAGGAATGTCTCAGTCTAGGAATCTAAGTCATAGTCAGATTCATATATTTCCCAAATCTTCCCTCTTTGCCACAAAAGTAACATAGAAGCTGAGGTCCAGGAGGTTGTCAAGAAGTCCTTCATGCATTTTCTCTTTCCAAAGGATAAGGATGTCAGAGGGCTCCCAAAAATTCTTTTTTGACAAAGAGGATCCAGCGCCTATGTTATTTTTCCTATACAGCTACAGTGATTAAATCCACTTTGAATGCCTGATTTTTGAATGTATGAACTAGGACTAAGACAATAGTTTCGGCTCCTCCTCTCAGAATTGCTCTTTGAAGACACTGATAAGGTTGCTCCATTATTTCTTAATACTATTTCTTTTGAGTCTCATCAACAAAAGCTCTGCATGAGGGCTTTTCCCAAACCCTAAAATTGGATCAGGAGGGTTGGAAAAACACCCAGAACAGCATGCGGGGGGCGAGGATTGTTCCATCTGGTAAGTAGCAAAGCTTGTTCTGGTGACACATTCTCCACAACATGACACTGAACTCCTTCCTAAATTTATATCCCTCCCTTGCTTCCAAAGGAGCCCAAGGCAGAAAGCAAGTGGTAAAACAATAAAACATTGTATAAACAATTCCAGTAGTAATGCAGACTGGAAAAGATATCAACTTAACAGGTTTGTTGGAAGACAAAGGCCTTCAGGGGCACCGAAAACATAACATAGGTGGTGCCTGTCTAATACTGAAGGGGGGGGGGTTCCAAAGAGACCACTCTATGGAGGCCACTTGATATCTACTCAGTGGCTTTAACATGCAGGTCGATTTGCCACACCATGGTGGACAAGGAGAACCCAGCTGCCCTGCATATCACAGCAACATGGAGGCTATTTCCACTGACTTCTGTGTAGTGGTCATGATGTCTATGAGCCCTCAGTCTTTGCATTCTTCATTCCGCTAAGCTTATTTTACTAAACATTACAATACAAACCTTTCGCTCTACACTGCTACAATTTCAAAGTTAGACCCTTTCAAGCTCCTAGTGGCTTTAATAATTCCTTGTGCTTGACTTGTGCCTAATTATAAAGTTATTTGCATATGTCATTACCTTTTGACATGAAACAAGAGAGGTGGAAGTTAAGAATCTACATTGCACACTGACCACTAGCTTACATCCTCTCCTTATTTCTTATAAATTGCCACATACAATGGTCCAGTAGATAGCACTTCACTCTCTCCTATCAACATGAAGTTCAAATCAGAGTTCAATCATTAACAGCTCCTAGACAAGCATCAATCTCCATTCCTCTCATCTGTAAAACTGGAATCACATTTTATTTATCAAGGATGAGCTAAATATTGCAAATTACTTTTAGACTAAAAACAGTGAAAAATAATATTTGAGAGTTACAGCATGGAATTTGAACTCTAGGTGTCAAAACTTTGTATCTTTAAAGTATGGGCTTCAGTTGCTCCTTCTTTGATGCCCCAAGAGCTTAAAGTATTTATCTGTTGTACTCTACTGAACCAGCTGAACTCTAGCTATCCCAAACAACTTGTTTCATCCTAGCCTTCCATATGCCATATGCACATAAGCGCTCTACCAAGCTGCACACATGCGCAAGACACCTCCAGTTGCAAAAACCTCAGGATCCAACCAGAGCTCCGGAATGTCCGCAACCAGAGGTACCACTGTATCTATCTATCTATCTATCTATCTATCTATCTATCTATCTATCATCTTTCTATACTGCACATTCATGAAGATTTACACTCATGATGCTGTTGGGGCAGATATCCTGTAATTGCCTGCTAAAATCCTTGCTTTTGTTGTGCTGCAACCCCTCCTGACATAAATCCTGTGGTAGCGTTGGTAAATCATCATAGAATAACTAATAACATAGGTTAAATCCACTGCTAATGTAGTATTAGCCCTAGTATTGTCAATAACATGTTGCTGAATGTACCCTCAATAAAACACCAACCTGAAGGGCCCCCCAAACCCCTCCCCCAGGGAAACTGGCATGGTGGAAGCATCTAACCTACCCTTCTCCCTGACATGCTGGGATTTTTATTGACTGATTTTGTGTGTAGAAGCACTTTCAATCGTGCGAGTCCACAACTGCTGTTTAAAGCAGTACAGTTGAATCTCAGGTTTACCACCTCAGTGGAAATGAAGCCATCTCTCTATATTTAGAATGCTTTCTAGCGACTTAAGGCACCTCGCCTCTCAAACAATCAGGTTGGGATTAGAGAAAGTGCAGAAACCATACGGGGTGGGGAGGATGAATTCTGCTCCGTCTAATTCACTAAAGACAAAAAAAGAAGAAGGGGGGGGAGAGGTAGAGTACGTCTTTCAGTGACAAAGGCACAGAGCAACAGAACTAGTTAGAGCAGTGGTGGTTAAAGTCTTTATTCAAATAGGGCCTCTCCCCCAGGAGATGGGAGAGCAAAATCTTGAAAAACGAAGACATGAATTTACATGCATTAAAAGCATCTGTGTGACACTTCTTTTTAGGCAAGGAAAAGAACAAGAACCGCCCCCTCCCCACACGCCCCTTTGTTGCTGTGCACGACAAAATAGCAACTGAATGTTTGCTTTGATCCCAGCGCATAAAGGGTGAAGCTTTTAGGCAAGGAGCGGCAGGTGATCTCAGCTCTTCTGCAAGTCCTAATGCTCCTAAAAGCCACTCTTCCAGTTTCTGTAATTGGGCATCAGTAGTTAATGTAGTATTGACTGCATTACATGCTCCTGTGCATCCTCTCTCTCTCTCTCTCTCTCTCTCTCTCTCTCACTAATGCCAGTTGCATCACCTTGTACATTTACCATATTGCTTAGCCAATAGCTGTTAAAAGCAATTCAAATCATGAATCATATAGGAAACTTTCAGCAAGACACGACATCCAAAGGAGACAATTTACAGTTGAGTTAATCTGGGTACATTAGCGAGACATGGATTCAGGAAGACAGACCAATTTATGTTACTTTAGTTTTACCCTTTATTGCTTTGTATAGGCAAATGAATGGAAGGGCACAGAGTAAAAACAGACATCAAGGAGTCCTTTGCAGAGAAGAGCTCTGTTCTTTGCAGACAGGTCAAAAGGTGTAAGGCGGCTGCCCACTGTTGGCTTCATATCTATAGCAGAATATTTATAGAAACCATTTTCCTTTCAAAGGATGATTTTTTTAAAAAAAGAGAAAGAAATCAGATTCATCTTAAGCTTACGCAACTATAAACACATTATAGGGGCCAAGGAATAACTAGTGCTCAAACAAGGCTCATTTTCCTCTGAGCTACTGGATAGGTTTCGCCAGCCTTTGGTGCCATTGCAAAAACCTTCAACCGCTTATTCAACCTTCAACCAAAGAGCATTGAGCTGAGTAGGTGCCATTGCATATTAGAGTTCATTAGTCCCCCACCCACGAATAGAGACCAATAGCAACAAAAGTCCCGATTACCACAATTGTTTGTACTCGCTGATGAACTTTTCAAAAATAGGTAGTGTGGCTGAACACACAAATCTGGCACTTACTGGGCATGGATGTATGGAACAAATGCTAGTAAACACCTACCAGAATACCTCTAGTATCGAACAATGACTAAGGAGCAGAACCTCAAAGTCATCTCTGCCATTAATTCACTTGATGGTCTTCAGCAAATCACTCCATCACATTTTCCATCTCTAACCTCTACCTTCAGGGCCGGGTGCAGCATCTGGAACCCTCAGGCAGGTGCTGAGGCCCACAGACCAGAGGGGGGTTGGGGCACTGTCACTGAGGTTGAGCCTTCCTACATGCCTGTTCTCCCAGTGGTAGGCTAACCTTGTGCCAGCAGCTGGATCTGGGAAGCTGCCTGCCATTTTAAATGTCCCACAGTGCCCTGCAGCGACACTAGGGAACTGTGTGAAATTTAGAACAGCAGGCAGCTCACAGTCATTTGGCACAAACTGTGGCACTTCTGCCTTTCACTGTGGGTAAGCCTGCTGTGATGGGGGAGAAAGGATCCTGGGGAGGCCAATCCAGTAGCATTTTGCTAGGGAGTCCTCACACCTAGAAGTAGCATATATGGGTCCTAGTGGATTTACACAGTTGCTGCAAATATTACAATATAGGAAAAGTGATTTGAATACTCTTAACTTCTATATAAATGCTAAGTATTATTAAAGGGCCATCCACAATCTTGGAATATATTACACTTTTCCCCCTCCCCGCCCAGCAAGATGACAGTCTGTCACTAAAAGCCTGCCAAGAACTCATGGCAAAGCAGTGGCGTATTTCGTGCTGGTGTTCCATTCCACCATTTTGATTACGTGTCATTAGTTAAAAATTAACAAGTGGAACTCTTTAGGCTGCAGTCCGGAATCCACTCACAAACAATCCTGGTACTTTAATTGTTAAGTGGTTTCAAAACTGTGGTTTTATTAGGAGCCCGAGGCTTAGAGGTGTTACACAGAGAATGCGCTCCTGTCGGAATTGTGACAATAGAAAGCAAATCCACCCTTAAAAATAATCCGCAATATTGGCACTCCAGACCTTTAAAAAGCCCATTTAATAAGATCCAGATTTGTCTTTAAAAATATCTTGGAGCTCCCTTGAAAGGGCTGCACGCCGGGCTACTGCCTAAACAAAATTGATCAATTTAAACAGCTGTGGTAAAGCTGCAGCCATTGGCACCGTCATTAACAATTTAAAGCATGGCTGCCTTTATCTTCCTTCCCAGTTACACACTCATTATACTTGCTTTTATTTATTAGAAATCAAGTCCACTGCAATATGTTTCTGTTTCTTCCGTCCAAACTGAACACAGCTCGCGAGATCGCAGCTCTTGATCATTCCACGGAAGACACGAAGGTAGCCGCTCACATACTTCACATCCAATCTCTTTCACTTGAAGCATATAAGTATAAATCTTTTTAAGAAGAGAAAATCCAGCTCAAGGAAGTATAGAACAAAGAATTGCTCTACCAAACCCCTTCTTTTCAGTGACTTTGAGCCATACCTTTCAACACTGTCCAGGAATAAATCAAGTGTTTTTGTTTTTTAAAACCTATTCAATTATGCGTCAGTACTGCCGAGTGCTATTCTTGATAGAATTTCTTGAGCCAAGCGGATAAAAAATAATCTCAGGATGTGTCTTGGAAGAAGAAGAAAGGAGGACAATAATATTAACCTAATAGATATGGGAAATAACAATGCTGACAGGTACTTGCAGACCTGAAATGAATAACAGCACTTGCACCCACAACACACACTGGCTGTGTCTGGACATTATGGTCGACTATGGATTATTGTGAGAGGACTGAGCCTAGGTGATCCTCAGTCCATGCACTTCTCCCATCTCCTCCTCCAATGCAGCTTTCAGTCGGAAGTTCTCATTCCTGATTTCATTTAACTACTGTTTACAATGTCCCATCTGGGGTTGATCTTACATATCTTTTGTTGAAACAAGTCAGCTTCAACTGTGGGTTTCAAGAAACTGGCTTTCATAACCATGGTTGAAGCTGACTTATTTCAGCAAGCCATAGTTAATGCTACCTACGGTGATTGGGTTCAGGTGCAACAAACTGTTTTAAGTGCAACAGCTTTAGAATTCCTCTTTGTAGCTACATCTGAAAAGGGAGAGGGTGGGACTCGCAGGGGTATTGTGACTTTTTCTAAACACAATAAATGAATGCTTATCATTATGTACAAACACAGGCACTAACTGTTTCTTGTTGCTGTTTGCAAGCCCAAAAGCGGCTGAAATTAATTTACGTACACACTGCCAACTTTACTAACATCAGTATAAATAGGTCTTGTTAACTTCAAATTCCATACTGAAATCTCACCTGGAGGTTATAATGATGCTCTTTCCATCATCTAACTATTTTAAAGTGTTGCGCAAGTGTTTGGTGCAAGTAGATTAAACAGTACTCTTGAATGTGGGAACCCAGCCTCAAGATCCCGGCACTTTCTGGGTGGATTCGCGTAGCCTCAGTTGCCCCACAGGGTGGTTGCAGGACTAAAACACCATGCTGATCTCCTTGGAAGATAGCTGGAAGGATACAGATTAATGAATATACAAATGTTCAGTCCAAGTCAGAGGCGCGCTTGCACTGGGAGGTGGGGGGTGAATCAAATTCATGATCTGATGTGGATTAAACAAGAACTTCCAGTAGGAAAGTCACATTTACAGAGCACAGCTACCTCTGAACTTGAAATGTGAAGACCTAAAATGCTTCCCAAATGAAATCAATTAATCCTCCAACCGTGATAAATTCCTTAACCATTTGAGAGACAGATATTTCAGACTCTCTGACCCTTTATCACCAGACCTAATGGACTACTTTATTAATAATGTACTGCTCTTAAAAGGAACATTTTTTGAAGATTCTGTAGTTCCAGTGTTTCATAAGAGCTGCTACAGCAAAGAGATTGATATTTTATCATCTCTTGTGAGTGCAACATGAACACTGAATGCAAGTCCATAGAAAGATAGTGTCTGTATCCCTGCGCTTCAAAGATTCTTCCATACTACAGTTAAAAGTAAACCTTTAAGTGCATATTTTTCATACACATTCATCCCCCTTCTCCAGTGTTTAATGCTAAAACAGAGTATTCAAACTGATCCCAACAGCAACATCTGGGAATTAAGAGCACAACTTGAAGGAGGGATCCAGCCTCAGGTTTTATTTATTATGTGTTTGTTCCCTAGAAAAGTTCTAGGAACTGGGTTTGCAAGCATAGCCATTCAAATGATTGCTGACATCCTACAACAGCAACATACATGCAATTGCCGTTGATTCAAATGAACCTTAAGCATAGCCCATAATCACAGGATTACAGCCTTGATGTTACCTTAAAATAAAGGAAAGTCTATTCCAATCAATCTTTTCAATGGCATGCCAAGCACTTGACAAATTTCAGCTCACTCTTCCTCACAACCACCCTCTGAATATTCCAATGTTTTAGAGTACGAGACAGAAAATATTTACTTGCTCACTGTAACCTAGGAAACCTGTGGCAAAGTTGTGCTTTGAACCCAGGTCTTACAAAGCAAATTCTCTGTCCAGTGGATGATCCAGGCTCTCTGCTGTCACATGTATTCATTGTTATGGCTCTTAGAACACCTCATTTTCCTTTTGGGTGGAGAAAATAGATTGGTTAAAGTACCACTGACTCAAGACCCTGAGGAATTAATTTCTGTCCAGACATACTGTATGCTTCATACATTTGAACTGCCTGTTCTAAGACTGTTGTTCTAAAAAGACAGTGCTGTACTTAGGGTGGGACCCCAAAATAGCTATGTTTTTAATCACATACAACTATTCAGTTTATTACATTCAGACATGTGCCACCAGCCTTGTTCACTCAGGTTAGGTTGACTTTTACTTTTAAACCAAGAATTAGTTTTAAACCAGTTCTACCAGTTTGACATGTGATAATCCCCAATATTTAGTGATGAAACTGAATTGTGTGTTCTTCTAAGATGTTGTGATGTTACTACCACTACATAAGCGAGATGCTTTGGTGGCGTTCCTTTATGCTATACTAGAACGACAAACTTATCTATTTCTGCTTTTACCACTGCTAAAACTACCTTTTCTTTTCTCTTTTCTTTTCTGGCATTGCCAATGATAAATACAATTAATAAACTGATACTCTTAACACTCATTTTGAACAAAGTATCTTCATTCTTCCTAGTAGACTGCATAATTTTCTGAACTAGGTACATTACAGAGTCCCTCAGCAGCAATGTATTTCTAATTCTTTTTGCAATTTGCCGCAGGTAATTACAGATAACTTTTAGCAGGATATCTCCTGGAAATGCATCTATTCCAAAGCAAAGAGATTTATCATTATAGGAGGACTGGTGGGACGCACAATATTCAGAAGTGCCTGTTCAATGGCTCCATAATGTTGCACATGCATATCGTTTTCTCAAAGTAGAAAGCAGTCAGAGTGGTGCTTAAGGTGACATTTTAGAGTGAGTCACTTGCTTTCCCCTCTCATCCATTTCTTCACTATCAATACACCAGATATCTCCCATTCCCACATTTCAATACCGTCAACACCCCACTTCAGGTTTGTTTTTACTCTGTAAGTGCCTTCTTAAATGCCCGTAAGTGTGCTGCTAATGGTATCTTACATCAAGTGGATTGTCCCTTCTTGATCAATTTATCTGCAAGCTTTGACTTTCACTATTATTAGAGAAATCTACCCCAACATCAAGTGCCTGGAGTTCTCTAACTAATCTTGATGCTTCCTGCTACTGTGACCTTTGTTCTGTTCAAGAGCTATGGATGCTACAATATGCTGATCAATGTCTTGCTCTATAACTGGCCGATGTTTCCAACTGCTAACAACCTTCATCCGTATCTACTCTCCTTTACATATTGTTACTTTTACTTAAAAAAAAAATCATTCAAGAAAAACACAGTGCTAACTAAACAGTACACCAGCGATTTATGCCTTCTGCAATTCCAAAATGAAATGAATTAGAAGCATCAAACTGAAATCTACATGCAAAGGCGGAATTTTCAAACTGAAGATTCCAACACTAGGATCTTAAACTCAAATACAGGATTTGGAGATTAGGTATAAATAGTGCTTTTCACAGAATCATAGAATTGTAGAGTTGGAAGGGACCACTAGGGCTTCTAGTCTAACCCCTGCAATGCAGGAATTATTTGCCCAATGTGGGGCTCTAATCTATAACCCTGAAATTAAAGGTTTCATGCTCTACCAACTGAGCTATCTTTTGCAGAAGTTTATGCTGTTGATGGAGTGTTTTGGGGGGATATGCTCACGTCTCATGACAGGTGTATTTGGAATTCATTTACCATATTGGCCTGAATATAAGCCGCCCCTTTAAAATTCAAAGGGGGGGGAGACAATACCCGAATATAAGCCGCTGCCTTAAAATTCCACAGGCACTCACACCCATTTTACCGTATGTTTGTTTCAGCAGCGAAATTGTAAAAGCCAATTTTTGTAAGGTCGCAAATTTAAGCCGTACTTTAACTTTTCGATGGTCAGAATTGGGGGGGGGGGGAGTGAGACTTATATTCAGGCCAATACGGTAAATTTGGAATTTTATTTAAAGTTCTGGAGACTCCATTTAGGAGCAAAATTCAAATATAAATACCAAATTTATATGAATTCCAAATATATTCACTGTCATGGTGATCATTTGATCTAAGCAGTTGACCACCTTTTTGAATGACCAACTCATTTGACTTCCCTTGCCCATCAGACCTTATATACAAACAGGGACTGGGAAGATTCAGGGTTTGATCTTTGCAGTTCAGGTTTCTGCTGTTTCATTCTCTTCTTGGTATTAATGGGTGTAGAGGTTTGCACCATTTTGTATAATAAGTATTTTGTAAAGGATTGCAAAAGCAGTTAACCTACCCATTCCTCTAAAAATTATTTGATATTCATTACTCCAAGCATCCAGCTTCCAGCAAACTCCCCTCTCTTCAAAAAAATAATTATTATTATTTTAAATGTAAACAATGTGGTCCAAGGCTATCAGCAAATCAAACTAGGTAGTAGAGGCAGAGTAACTGTCCAAGTTCCTTTATTAAGGAATGGTTTTAAAACAGATTTATCAAAGCACTTGAGTTTAACTTGATATGTGGATATTTAATTTGGTGGCTGGAGTGGGGTGGGAGTTCTATTATTTCTGAACTGCACTCCTCACTTACCCCTTTTACATATGAAACAATGTTTCTAAATTCCTGCACACAACTTCATTTTGTTTTCCTTCATGTATTAGTTAGATTACACCACCACCCAAAAAATCTAGCAGAGATCTCAGGCACTGTTATGCAAGTCCTATTGATTTCAGAAAGGCCATCATGTCATGAAATATTTTTTTTTTTGGCTTTGATACCAAACTCCATCTCAACAGTGCAACACCTTCAACTAAGTGTGAACTAAAAGAAACAACAAGAAACTCCAACCATAGAAGATGTGCTTTCCTCTGAACACTTGAAACTCTGAAGGGAAACAAAGAAATCAGTACAGTTATTGTGGACGAGTAAAAAAATAAGGTCAGCCTGCCAAATATTTCTTATTCACATGGAGGTTTGGACCTGATCCTAATCATGTATACTTGGAAGTAAGACACATAGGCTACAATGAACCTTCCTTTCTGATAATAACGTTTAGAATTATAAGGCAACAGCATAATTTATGCACTGCTTCCAATGAGCTTACTCTTCAGTAAGTGTGCATAGCATTGCAACCTCAGTACTCTTATGATGTGCTTCCTTATGTATGCAGAGCTTACTCTCATGTAACTAAATTTGTTACGTTATATATATATATATATATATATATATATATATATGCCATCTGTTCTGTGAACAACAATAGGTAAAAAGGTAAAGGACCCCTGAACGGTTAAGTCCAGTCAAAGGCGACTATGGGATGCAGCGCTTATCTTGCTTCAGGCCGAGGGAGCTGGCATTTGTCCATAGACAGCTTTCCGGGTCATATGGCCAGCCTGACTAAACCGCTTCTGATGCAACGGAAGCACCATTTACCTTCCCACTGCAGCAGTACCTATTTATCTACTTGCACTGGTATGCTTTCGAACTGCTAGGTTGGTAGAAGCTGGGACAGAACAACGACAACAATGTTTATTCAGCAAGTGTCTAACATCAGCAAGCACTTTGAAATACCTTTGCTAATTCTGCCAGTTTTTTCAGGGGGAAAAGAGTGGTCTGATAGAGATGCTGTTGCCTGTGGTGTGTGCACTCACCCCTTACTGGCTCCAGGAAACAGGATTTGCAGGTTTTGCAGTGCTTCAAATACCTGAAACACCTCTTTGACCAAAAACAACACCGCGACAAAAGAAGTAAGTGGAGTTTCTGGGGTGCTTAACAAAAATGAGTGATACCACTTTCAACTCTCTTTGCAAAACTGCTATCTCTAACCTATACTAATCTATTCTAAATAACTATTTTGTTCATAATTTTAAACCACTTTGTTATTTGAAGCCATATCTATTGATTTATTAAAGAGAGGCTAGAACAAATGTTGTTGGACGACTTACTTTTTAAGCACCAGGGCATTTTCATAAAGTCAAACAGAACTGGTAGAAAAACTTCTGTCATCACACATGTACAAAATTCTAGATGGCAGCTTTTACTCGTGCATATGACTGACAGCTCAAACTAAGAATTTTAGTGACACTGTAATACACTTAAATAAACATCAAAGGAGTTTTAAAAATACAGTAAGGTTGCATACTTTCCTGAGAGTACGTCTCACTGAACTCTGTGGAACTCTCTTCTGAATAGATATGCATAGGACTGCACCGATGTAAAGCATTGCACTGTTAAACTTATGTAAAGCAGATCAAAACAGTGTATGCATTAAATACTGCAATACTTTTCAGGGGGGGCTCCCTGCATCCAAATTAGGTACACCCCACTACATGCCAAGGAGAAAGACCTAAAAGATCTCTGGGCAGACACAAAATTTCAAAGAACTTCTGTCATCCTGAAACACACCGGTGCATTAACAATTTTCTTAAATGCAAGCGTGTTGCTTTTTCTCTGTCCCACCCCACTCTCATGTTAACTTACCTTTGATAAAAGAGACATGAATGGTGCAATCCTATGCATGTCAGAAAGAAGCTCCAGCAAGTTCAGCGGGACGTATTCCCAGATGCTTGTGTAAGACTGCTGCCTTTAAAAAAAACTGAGCTAGCCAATGTTGTAAATAGCAACCTTATGCAATCAACACTGCTTTATTTTAATATTCAGAGCTGCCTTAAATAATACACCAACTGCATGAAAAGTTATGTTGAGTACTTTCTTCAACAGCAACATTATTTATCATCCTAAGTGGGCTGGAAAAGAAAAATAATGCTGTTGCTGATATCCCCACTGAAAACCTGGTCATATCCAGTGTGGGATTTTTTTTTTCACTCTCCCCATTCTCCTCCCCACTCTCACCCTAACACATACCCCAACCAACATACATGCTATTCTGCAACAGATAGCAGAAACAGATAGCAGAAACTGTCTGCTGTCACTTGGTAAATGGAGGAGACAATGTGCTTAAATGAAACCACCATATGAAGAAGTAATATTTAACCTAACACACAACTTCTCCCTGGAAGTATGTTCTAGTTCACTTTGTGTCATTTTTGAGAAAATGAAACAAACAGTAGAGGGGAGGGAGGATTCTGAGCTCTCACACTTCTTTTAACTTACTAGCTGCCCCTTCGCATTCCAAGCGCAACATTTCATACGCTACCCTTAAACTTGACCAACGATAATCTGTATCACAGGCACACCAAGACTAGCTGAAGCAGATATATCACACACACACACAAACAATGCTTGTAAACAGCATGTCTTTCTCACTTACCGTACTTTTCCTAGAAACCACTAGCATTAAGTTGCGTCTCGCAGGTCATTTCACAGTCACACACAACTATGCCACATCTGCCTTTGAACCCTTTGCTGTACTTGTATGCTATTCATTTACTCTTTGCAAGGGATAAGTTAGCCTCAGAAATTAAAACAGGAGGAGTTCCAAAACACACACACACACACACACACACACACGTTTATGTTTACAGAAATCAACTATTTCCTACCAAAATGTTTGTTCCAAGAGCCATTTAGTAGGTGCATTCACAACTGTAATTATTAAGCTTATAGCTACAGAGAAAGAGAGGCGTTTTAGAGATGCAGAGTTCTGAATACTCTCTCAAGTAGCAAGCAAGGGGGGGGAGAGAGAGGGAGAAACTACACTAAGATGACAAAAATAAATTCAGCAAGCAGGGTGGCAAGTAAGAGGGGGGACCCTCCCACAATTATTTTAAAATTAAACAGTTTTTAACTTGTTAGCCTTCACTAGAACCAAAAGTAAAGCAGCGTGAGTTGCTTCCCCCCTTTGCCGATCAGCCAGAGCAGAGGAGGAAGCAAGCTGTTATATCAGACAGGGTCATAAAATGAACGGGAGACAGGAGACTAAAGCACGCTTAAGGTTCATTCGCTGCATGTAAGCAGCATACGTGAATATGCTGAGTGATGCCCACAAAATCTCAGCTCACCTACCGTCCTCCTTGTCCAGCACCATCATCTCAGGGTTCAGAGGAAGTCGGGGTGCAGATGCTCTGTCTCCAATAGCCTCCACTCAAGGCAGAAAAGAGCTAGTCTACGTGGGAGCCAAGATGAGCTGCCACGTACGGCTGATTGTCCTCTAGCAGTGAGAGAGCTCTAATTATCCAGTTGTCCAGCTTTTAACCTAGATTGCACTCAGTTAGAATTACCTTCAAAAATGAAGCACTTTGCAGATACAAAAGCAGTCTCACCTACTTTCGTACCTTGGAATTGCAAGGAACTAAAACTGCAATTTAGAAAAAAAGGGGGGGTCAGAGCTGTTTCTTTGGTTCTCACCTTCTAAATGGCTCAATTTGCACAGTATAATCTGTTTTAATGTAATTGCATTTGATAGCCCATAACCTTGGCTGTTGCAACTATACAGCTTTCAGCCTTATAAAGTGTTTTCCCCCTGGATTTAAGCTGAATCTCAATCTAAAATTACACTCAAAGAGAGGGAGGAGGGGGAGAAAAATATCTGAGCCTAGCTACTGCTGCCTCTGCTTCTCCATTTGTGTGAGCTTTGCACCCTTGCTGCTGAATAAATGCACTCATTTCCCAGGGACACCCGCTTATTCTTCTGTTAGGTTTTAATGGAGAATTTAAAGCTTTCCAGCTCAGCAGCACCACCTGCAGCACCGTTTGCGCTATAACCAGAGAGCACCAACTACGTTGCGTTTCTATTAACTTTGTCGTTTTGATGCTCTCCATTTTCATTACATTGGTTCATTTATTTGATTGAGTGCACCTTTGATATGATGCTCAGTAGGAGAGGAAAAAATATCCTTAATATCTGTACAGTAAACTACCATCTGCATTATTAATCGTACTTAGACACACACATCCCCCCCCCCAAACACACTTCTCTTTCTCTCCTGCTTACTTTGAAATAACTGGTTGCTTCTAGCAGGTCATAGTCTATCATTCAGAAACACAGTTCTGTACACTGTAGGAGAATGGAGGTTTCAGGGCAGATCCCCCCCAATTTCCCCCTCTCACTTTATTGAGATAGTAAAACACCCTCGGGCTGTTGTTTTAATATACAGTGTGAAATAACTTTTGTAGTCTTACATGTGTGGCTGTGCATGGGTGCTATTTCACATGCATGGGTTGCCACAAAAAAATTAGGTGGTAAGTCATTATGCAAAAGACTTTATCATCTGAATAATATATATGTGACTCTTCCACCCTAATCCTACAGTCATGTTATATTTCTATGTTTGAAAGCCGTTCTGGCAGCTTCCTCTGTAAAATCACTTTGTTTATTTCTAAAACACATCCCACTTTGACATTTTGACACAACACTGAACACAAAATACAATATTCACATCAATATGCTTTAATCTAAAACTTGAACTCTTGGATACAGGGGAAGGTAGTGAATTGGAAGACCTTTTACCCATTATTTTTTTCACTAGTAACACCTAGATATGATGAAGATGGGGAATCCTTTACTAGCTGGTTCTCGTCTGCAATTCATTCTTTCCACATTGTCTCACTATGATAGTTTACACTGCTGGTGCTGAAACCAAAATCTGAACCGAAACGCTCCCTAGTTGCACACATATAACGTACTCTCAGAAGAAGCGTTCAGATTTTTCTATCACAAGAAATAAGGGTTACACTTACAGGATGAGGTTCTTAAGTACTCAGTGCTAAAGAACAAGTTTCCGACTGCCTTTTTAATCCCAGAAAACATTTCATTCCAGTTTCCGCTATACTTCTCCCTCTACTTTACAACAGATACAAGAGTCATCTTTTAAAAGCACGATAGCAAGCTCAAGCCAGATACCCTTAATACCTATTTTAATTAGATTCCTTATCCTCAACTCAAATGGCTTTGCCTTTCCCCTTCATTTTGAATGCTTAATCCTAACAGTCCTTGAACGTATTTGATGTTAAATAGATCATTTTGCATAGAGAATCATTTCATTCAATACTTAAAACTTCCCTTCTCATTTGGCCACTGCCCATCTACAAACGATAATTTTTTT
Source organism: Podarcis cretensis (assembly GCF_951804945.1). NCBI lineage: Eukaryota > Metazoa > Chordata > Lepidosauria > Squamata > Lacertidae > Podarcis > Podarcis cretensis. The sequence goes on along the minus strand of NC_137170.1, from coordinate 72,096,037 downwards.
TTTTTTTATGTTATAGCATGAATGCCACAACTGTCAGTGGGATTTTAATGCCACAATCCCAAAGGCACTTCTTTTCAGAAGGCATGCCATTATCATTTCCAGCAATCCTAAGCATCCATGGTTTTAGATCTGGTCTTTAAATGCCCTCAGAAAGCATCACTTTTACCAAATTGAAAAAAGTATACACAGCATCTATTTTGTCAGGTTTCATCCTGTTCGAGGTTCTTTTAAATGTATCATAAAAGCAAATATAATACTTCTCTAACACATTGTTAAACTTTAATAGCTATCAAATTTTAAGTTTCTTGAAACACTGCTTCCCTCTTTATATCACCACAGATTTCCTTCAGCAGTATCATTTAAGAGATATCCAGACAGAGAGAGAGAGAGAGAGAGAGAGAGAGAGAGAGAGTTATTACGTTTCATGGGAACAGGAGACTTAAATGTCCCCTAAGCCCATCCCATTATTTTAAACCTCAATTGAAACTACAGTGAGAAGCAGTACGCCAACACAATCCCATCTATTAATTTTACCCAGTTCAACATCTCCTCCTCCACTCATTCTGTTTGGCATCCTCGCCCCCCCCCCCACGCTCTCTAAAATGCTAATAAACTAAGGACAGGATCCAGCCAAAGTTAAGCATTTTTAAAATCCCTTTGATCTCAATGGAAGAGTGAAGAGCCTGCTTTAAAATCTCTGCTCCTGAAATCAGTGTGAGTGAAAAGTGCTTAACTTCGGCCAAACTGTAGCCTCAAATTATTAACCGAAGCACCTTCAGTTAAACCAAGGTTAGAATGGGTCATATTATTCTGCACCGAATTGACTCAGTGAGCAGGACTTGAATCCTTTGCAATTCAAAAGCAGTCTGTCCATATTGATCCAACTTTGGATCTACACCTGGCACTGAGTTGGTTTGAACAGGCATAGTCACCCAAGAAGGAATAAAGATAAAGAAAATGAAATTCAGTTGTAACCTAGTCCACGTGAGTATAACTTGAGTTTCTATACATTCCAGGTCATAGAATCTGCTCCTTCAGCCCTAATTTTTGACCTTTGCTTCTGTCCTAAAATAAGATTCCCCATCACTACCTCAATATCACATTCTATTGCATCAATCTAATCACATCAGATCACTCTGGACTTATAGGACATGATGGTACCTCACTGACACAACTTGACATGGTGCCAGGAGACATCAAATCAAGACTGTGACAGTTTTGTCTTCTTGTCCTTTCACGTATTTGGAATATTATTGAGTCCTATCCCACAGAAATAGACTTTTGCCTGGATGTTAATTAACTAGTTACTTATACAAAAAATGAGCATTTGCCAAAAACACAGACAAAAGCACTGACAAAAAATATCAGATTTGAAAGAACAGCAACTGTGCAAACTCTATGCTTCCAAAGGTGGGATAGAAAATTTGAAAATAAAATAAATATGAAGCCAGTTCTCCTCTCGTGCTCCAGAACTAGATCTGCAGAGATCTTAGTAATACAGAAAAAAATCAGTGCACTGCAGTCTTCTCCTAGCTAGAGAACAGCTTTTAAACCATTAGTGTTGCTAGTTTCCTAGATGATATCAAAAACCAAAGTTTGTCAAAGGACAGCCCATAATATTAATGGCCACTCCAACACCCACTTTGAAGAGAACAACTCTTATTTCAGAATTTGACTTTATTAGGTTTTTTTAATTGCTGATACTTTATGAGATGAAATGATAAGACTGTTAGAGGTAAAGTGACAATTTGACCTTCTGCCCATAAACAAGACTTCCTAAAAGTATCATTAACACGATCTCTCCACCTTAGTTTACAGAGGAATACCAAAGGCCAATAAAAACTTCCACTTCTCTCACTTTTAATGTAGCAATAGGACATTCCCTTTAATGTTTGCAGATTAGCAACAACTGGAGCCCAATCAAGAAGAAAGAGAAATATTAGTGTAGAACAGCACGCAAACCCCCAATGGAGGGGGGGCAAACCTTCAAGTTTCTTTTCCCAGCTTCTGCCCTTAATTTCTGAGACACATTTCAACAGACGTAAATTTCTCTGCTGGAATAACTTCCTTACAAACAATTCTGAAAAATTTCCCAGGCGCCGCTTCAGTTTGTTACTCTGATCTCCACATCCCTCTCATCAGGGGTTTGTTCCTTAACATTTCTTCTTTTTAAGTGCATCCCATTCTAATTTCCTCTTTACCTTCACTACCATCCCTATTATTTCCTTTTATACACCCATTCGTGAGAGCTCCTGGAAGGAGGGTTGTTGAGAACTGTCTGGATAATCAATGTTTCTAGTTTCACTTCCTTACACCACCATTATTCCAGCCCCTGAGCTCCTTATGTTTAATGAGTATGTCTGCAATACTTGAAAGAACCCAAATACCCCCATTAGGAATCTCTCCTTAGATCTCAGTCTTTCCTAGTAGCTCACCTGCTTCCCTTACTACCTCTGTGGAGGCAGCATCATGCTGTTTGACCCGTCAATCAGATTTAAACAGGTATAGGCTGGAAGGCTCCCTTTGGCAAAAAAAAAAAAAAAAAAAAAAAAAAAAAAAAAAAGGTAAGGGAGGACAGAATGTCACCCAGCTTATTATTTAAAAGCATCAAGAAAAAAAAGACCCATTTTTTTGGTCTAGTAAAACAAAATTTGTAACATTTCAACATCACTCGGATGATTTGGTGCAGTTCACACTATCAAAACCAGAGCAGATGGAAATGCAAGTAAAATCCCACAGGAACAAAACAGCAATGAATTAACCTTGCTTAATTATACTGACATTAGTTAACCTCTTACATCTTTGTCTTTAGGGGAATAGACAAGGCGGAGGCTTTTTAAAATTCATATGTAGTTACTATGGGGACCCAAGTCCTAAATGAACTTGTTCATAGATATAGCCATTATTTGTTATGACGGAAGGCTAAGTTTTGATGACTGGGAGGGAAAACCTCAATTGCTAGAATACAAGATTGAGACAACAGTGTTTAAGTTTCAGATATCTGCTGGTGGGGGGACGGGGGACATGATAGCAACAAAAGTTCCAGTTTGGGCATATAGACAACTAGGCATACCTATCCTGAAAAGATTTGAGATCTCAGTACAGGGGACAGAAACATATGCCACATTTCTCTCATAGAGATGAAAAGATATTTAATTCCTACCTGGTAATAACAATTTTAAGAGCTTTTAGCAACCAGGAGCTAGGGCTTGATTGATTGATTGATTGATTTACTTTGCCCCTCAGCCTTGCTCTATGGCCTTACAAATAGCATATAAATTTTAACTATCATGCATTTTTCAATGTATGACAGCCAGATTCCTCTCCTGATTAGTGCACAACCATAGATGGGTTAACCTCTGTAAGTGCGCAAAGTTCTGCCCTCTGGTATTAAGGCAGAGTCATGAAACAGGCACAGGATTGTGCTCCCGCTCCCCCCCCCCAGCCCCAGTTTATATCGTTGGTTCTCAGCTTTCATAACTGGGTACATCAGTTAGAGAAGGCAGTGCTTCCATTTTATTAAGCTTTACTCAGAAGATATATCCTTGGAAATGGAAAGTGTATGCAAAGCAGGAGGATGAAACTTTTCTCTTACCATTATGTTCTTGCAGAACACATAAAGGGATGCTACTTTAACAGTACTTTCATGGGGGTGGGGGGTGGAATGGGATGGGATGATGACTTCATGTCCCAAACTTCACGTTCTCCCATAACTTTATCAAGGCCAAAACATCAGTTTACATCTAAGGACAGCATTTCTCTTTCATGGCCCTGAGCATCTTTTGATGCTTAAAGATGCAATGTAATGTCCTCTTACTTGGAAGTAAGCTCCAATGAAGAAAGCCTTTCCAGCCCTATAACTGAGTAACTAAGGAGAAATTATGAGAGAGCGCAACTCTGTGTTGAAACACCGGTGCTGCAAAGGGAAAGCATCAGTGCTCCCTAGCTAAGCTCTGTGAGGGCATATTTATGCCCTGATGCTTCGAATGAAAACTCAGAAGAGGAAAAGGTTGCTCATGAACGTGCCATGCAAAAATGGTACAGCGCCAGACCCTCTCACATACTAAAAGAACAGTTTCACGTATTAGGCTAGGAAACCATGGGAGGGGAGAGGACTTTCCTGCCTGGCCACTGTGAGAACAGGATGCTGGACCAGGTGGGCCAATGGCCTGATTCAGCACTCTTCTTAATGTTCTCATGAGTTTGCAAGCAAATTTCACCCTCAGGCAGGAGCCACATCCAATCTGGTTTTCATGTGTCTGTGCTGTACATGGGTTTTTGGACACCTGTTTGTTTACAGTAACACTTGCACATGTTTTAGGTGTACACCTTGAAACCTTAGGTGCACACCTAAAAAAACCAAAAAACAGCAACCCAACACATGTTGAGATGCAGTGATATCCAAGGATGCTGCATTCTGAGAAATATACAGTACCAGCAATCTTTTTTCCCAGCTGCAAAAGCAGAAGAGAGATTTGTCTTATAAACTTAAAAGGATGCACTCTCACGAAGCACGTAGGTTTTTCAAAAAAAAAAAAAAAACCAAACCCAACAGTAATCCTTGTGCAACGAGCAAGAGAAGCTTTATTCGGTTTGTGCTGACAAATAGTTTTGTTGTAAAAAGAAAAAGCAACATATTCTTGCGGGAGAGGGGGAAAACGAAAGCTCAAGCTTTGCTCCATGACTTTATTGTGGTGTTGTTTTTAAAGTGCAGCTGGGACAAAGGCCGCCTCAGATGGTTAACTCAAAAAAGTGCTACAGCCGGGTCTGACAGCTAAAATTACTACTTAAGTAGACGCCACTGTTCTTAACTTATCCTCGCTTCAGTCTCAACACACGCCAACTTCCAGGAGCCTATTTACCCCTTGCGAGAGCTCCCTCCGTCTCTTCAGAGGCGACGTCCCTTCCTCCTCCTCAGCAATTGCCCTTTTCATTAGCTTATATAGTCTTTTTAACTCTCGCCTCAAACTCCGGCCTTCCCTCGCTACCCCCAAGTGAGCCCTGCCTGAATTCCCAGCAAGTCTTGACAATAACCACACGCTTCTTCGAAACTTGCACGCAGTTACCACTCTCCTCCCTCCCGCCCGCCCTCCCTCTCCTCTCCACGCACACACCTTGTCCCCTCAGCTCGGCCTCAGAAGCGCTCTCTCGAACATTTAAAAGTAGCCCCGTTTCCCCGTTGAAAACACCCGGGAGCCTTTTGGCGAGGCCGTTTAGCCAAGTCGGCTCTCCTCAATAAGAGGAGGCGGGGGAGAGAGAGCGAGGCAAGGTGGCGACATTATTTCGCGAGAGGAACTAATGGGTTTTTAAAGGACAGGCGAGCTAATCCGGGGACGGGAGAAGAAAGTGGCAGAAGCAGACGCAGCAGGCGGGAGGGAAGCACGGGACTGGCTTCCCTTCGCAACATGACAGTTTCGGGGTCCTGTGAGGGGGGAGAGAGACAAGAGAGCAGCACCCGGGCAAAGCGAGAGAGAGAAGCCGCGGGCTGCTTCTTTGCACAGGCGCCGAGGGGACGGGCCGTGCACTTTGCAGAAATGTCCCTCAGCCAGCCCCGCGCGCGCACGTCGCCCGGAGGCAGCCTCTCTCTCGCTCTCTCTCTCCCCGCTCGGGCGGCTCTGGTGCCTTATTGCCAGCTGCACAGCAGCAGCAGCAGCAGCAGCGAGGAAGGCACGGAGGGTGGAAAGGGCAAGCGGGAGCCACGCTCGCTCCTCGCCACAGCTCCCCCCCCCCCGCCGCCGCCGCTTCTGCTGCTGCTGCTGCTGCTTCTCGCCCACCCCGCCGCACCCGCCACCTACCGTCCTCCTTGTCCAGCACCATTGTGGCGGGGATCGGCTGCCTCCGCCGCTCCGTCTCCGTGGCCGGCTCGCCCTCCAAGCCGCCGGTTCGCTGTTCCTCCGCTCCGTTGGAAAAAGGGCAGAAGAGGAGCGCGCGGGGGAGAGAGAGGAGTGTTTGCAAAGCGGGCCGCCCGGGAGGGGGAATGCGCCCGGCTCGGCGTCCTCCCTTCTTCTTCTTCTTCTTTCCCCCCTCTCCCCCCCACCCCGCCCCACACTCTCGCCTTTTCTTTCCTCCGCTCTCCCCCTGCCGCCCACCCCACCCCCCTTTTGCACATGCACACCCCGGCCAAGCCGGCTACAGTTGCACGACTTTTAACCCAGATCGCGCTCAGCTAGAATTACAGGAGGCGAACCCCCGAAGAGCCAGCTCGCTCTTGCTCGATCGCTTTCCCTCTCTAGCTTTCTCTCTCTTTTCCCCAAGGCGGCGGCGGCGGCAGCAGCAGCAACCTCAGAGACACCCACCCTCCTTCTGGGGCTGCAACTCGAATGCCAGTTTGGAAATGGCACGCATCGAGAAAAGGAGGGAGACGAATCGAGGGCGCTCTCTTTCTCTTTCTCTCTCTCTCTCTCTCTCTCTCTCTCTCTCTCCTGCTCGTCCCTTTCCCCGTAACCTCCACGCAGTCGAAATAATAACAATAATAACAATCGGAGCCCCCTAATGATCCTAATGCAAGCGCATGGGATCCTCCGCTAAACCCTCTTTGGCTGTTGCTACTGCAGAGCCGGACAAGCTTCTAAAGTGCTTTTCTCTTGATTTCACTCTAAATCTAAAATTATATTCAAAAGAGGAGCGGCGGCCGGGGGGGGGGGAGGCGGAGGAGAGGCTGGAAAGATGCGAGCCTATCGCTGAAGCAAATGCGCTTGCTTGCTGCCCTTTCTCTCAATTTATGTGCCTGCACTCTCTCCTGCTGCTGAATAAATGCACACATTTCCCAGGGACCCTCAGATTCCCCTGTTAATTAAATCAATTCATTATGCTCAGATCTGATTAGCAACCCCCTTCCCCCCCTCTTTGAATCAATTATTCAATACACAAACATAATTGCCTGTGCCAGAGGTGTCTAAGTATTAGCTTATTTAACTCCAAGGACACTAATTACCCCTAGGGCAAGGGAACTTTTCTCATTAATTCTGACAAAACACAAAAGCACAGTTAAAGTGGGTGTGTGTGCGTGCGTGCATATACGTGCGTGTGTTAGAGAGAGGGGGGGAACGGGGGGGCAGAGTGTGTGTATAGCTGGGGGAAAGAAGCACCGCTGACACACGTGCTCCAGTATAAATAAGCGCTATTTTCTGCCTACCTATTGCATCCGATTATTCCCCACATCTCCCCCCCCCCACGCCTTGCTTAACTTTCTCGAAGTACAAAGTTAGAGTTGAATTGCAATGAACTTCGGTGACATGGTTGGGTTGGAAAGCGTTTGCAAGTAATATTTGTTTTTCTTTAGGGTCTAAGGGAGGATTTCAAAATAGTTGTTTATCAGAGCAGACAACTGTGAAAAATCTCTAAGCTTTCTGTTACAAAAAACCCCCGAAAAAGCCGTGAAGGAAATAGCCCTATGAAAGCAACAAATGACACATAATTTAGCATGTAGTGGTAACAGTAGTGAATTGTTTACAATCTGAATTAATGTCAGTGCCCACTATTAATGTACTTGCTTCCCACGTTTACCATATAATGGGCTTGATTTTCCATTAGCAGAAACTAAAGTGCTGAAAAGAGACTAGGCAGAACTAATACAAACTGAAATCAACAATTATAGGCGAGCACATACACACTCTTTCGTCTCCTCTTTCTCTTGCTCCCATAGTCTATTTTGGATATAGAACTTGGTGCTTGGAAGGCACCTATTTCTTCTTCTTCTTCTTCTTCTTCTTCTTCTTCTTCTTCTTCTTCTTCTTCTTCCTGTGAACTTCAGTCATTAAAAAGGAGCTGCAATTGTCTCCACTGCTACCCACCTTTTTGCACCCAATTAGGAATTTCCTCTTTCTATTGTTACTGTCCCCATTGTGCACAGAAATATGGAAGGTACTCTTTTTGTTTCCTGATGCAGTGCATGAGCTGATCCATTAATCCATTTGGCTATATATATGTATATATAAACCCCTAATATTAACTGCTCATCCCGGGTTTTAGAGCATCTGCCAGCCCTTTAGTTTTCAACTATTGGTTCAGGATGGTTCCTCTTGATGAACCACGTTCCAATTATGGACCACTTGGAAAGAAGGGGGGGAGGAACCCACTAATTGCAGCCATTGCAGCTTAGGTTTTTGTTTTTGGTCCCCGACCCCCAATCCCATATTTTCACATTCACCCATGTCAGGACTTCCATGATTAAACCGGCTCATTTGGCAACTCTGCCCATTATCTTTAAAGCACACCTTGTCCGTATCACTTAAAGCCAAGGAGGAAAAAAAGCTGGCAAGATAGTTGCCAAGTGAGCTTAACTGAAGTACACTCATTGCTTTTGCAAGTATAAATATGACTTGGAATATAGCACTGTGTTCCATTAGCTCAGGATGTGTTTCTAGGAGCATGCGGATAAAATGTCTTCAGCTTTGTAACACAACAAACCCTGTTAATTTTCTGGTCTTTAATTTCCAGTGGATGGCATATACTGCACCCACAGGAACTTGACCTGCTTAACTCAATGAATCACATTTTGAAAGAACACAACAGAGCTGGAGAAATACCAAACCGTGGAGAAATCATTTTGCAGCAGGCTCTTTTACAATAGGATAAAACTTGTCGGGTTTGAGCCTTTCCAGGAAACTTTCATTTGGACTGTAGCAATGACTGATCAGTATATAAAAATTCACTCTCTTTCTTTGTGGTTTGCTATAAGCAGTGGTCTTAGTGAGATGCTGTTACCAAAGCTGGGATATCTTTCATAGTCACAGTGATGTGGAAAAGTACTATTGCAAGTTCTACTCTAGGCTGCCAGCCTTCTCCAACCTGGTGCACACGGCACTCCATAACTTTAGGGATACAGTTCCCATCATCCCTGACCATCGGCCATGCTTGTCAGGTGGATGACAGTTATAGTATGAAAGATCAGGAGGGCACCAGTTTGGGGAACCAATCTAGGGCCTAGGCTCAAAAGGCAGCGTGGCTGAACACCAGTTGACCATGGTCAATGCTCAGAGATTAGAGGAGCTGTAGTCCAGTAGCAGCTGAAGGGTCAAAGGTTTCGCACCCTTGTTCTAGGGCAGAGTTTCCCAAACTTGGGTTGCCAGCTGTTTTTGGACTACAATGCCCATCATCCCTGGCCTTTGGTCCTGCTAGCTAGGGATGATGGTAGTTGTAGTCCAAAACTGGGAAACCCTGCCTAGGGAATATGAATAAATGAAGCAACCTCATACTGAATTAAGGGAGGCAGGTGGCGCTGTGGGTTAAAGCCTCAGCGCCTAGGACTTGCCGATCGAAAGGTCGGCGGTTCAAATCCCTGCGGCGGGGTGCGCTCCCGCTGCTCGGTCGCAGCCCCTGCCAACCTAGCAGTTCGAAAGCACCTCCAGGTGCAAGTAGATAAATAGGGACCGCTTACCAGCGGGAAGGTAAACGGCGTTTCCGTGTGCGACTCTGGCTCGCCAGAGCAGCGATGTCACGCTGGCCACGTGACCCGGAAGTGTCTCCGGACAGCGCTGGCCCCTGGCCTCTTAAGTGAGATGGGCGCACAACCCCAGAGTCTGTCAAGACTGGCCCGTAAGGGCAGGGGTACCTTTACCTTTACCTTTTACCATACTGAATTGGACCATGGGCCCATCTAGCCCAAGACTATATACTCTGACGGGCAGTAGCTCTGTTGCAGTCTCAGTCCTATGATCTGAGATCCATTAAAGGAAGATGTCACGGGCTGAAGCTGGAACCTTATATACATAAAGTATGCATTCTGCTTCTGGGCTATGCCTCTTCCCTAAGGGAGAATTCAAGTTCACAATCTCATGGGCGGAAACATACTTGAAACTACAAACTGAGTAGTGTTGCATTTAGTCCTGTTCTCAGATATGAATTTGAATTCATCATTCAAGAAGGAGATGCTTACCACCAATTTAGACTGACTGAAGTCACAAAGGGGCGTGGGGAGAGAATAACTAAAGCATAAAATGAGATTATTCTAACAGCTGTAATTACATAATTACATTGCCATTTGAAATGCATACCCTAACCTCTGCACTTCCATTTAGAAGGAGTTTTAAATACTCTATCTTTACTGCATTCCAATTTATTGCATTGATGAATGCTTTAAGATCCTTCTGTACACTACATGTACATGTACTGCGCAAGTTTATGAAATTTTAATAATCAATTAAATACCCAAATATCTGTAGGCTTGGGTCTTTCCACACTTCTGGAAAGACCTGGATTTTCAAAGGGAAAATCTTTGAAACAAGTGAGACAAAACTGGTGGGAAGTTTGAGAATGAGGTAGAGATATTTTGCCCATTCCCAAGGTAGTCCTGACATTTTGGCACTAGAGTATATTTTCATAATCTCTACAGGAACATTATGATAATACAAGCTGGGGATCTCCAATAAATTGTGCAAGGAGGGGAATTACTAGAAAATCCCTCTTCAACAGCAGAATAGTGCACTGCTAAGTTGTACTTACAGTAGTCCTATTGAAATTAATGGACATAACTTAGTCATGTTCATAAATTTCAGTGAATAAGACTTAGTTGACTTACCACCCCTAAGATATAGAACTAGCTTCCTGCTCCCCTAGCCCTGAACTTCAGTAGCCTAGCCTTATAGTAAAATTGCTTTATCATGTGACTACTAAGGTTCAAAGCTGGGTGAGTATTAAGCAGCTCACCAAGATCCAAACCTGTGTGGGGTGTATTCATCTCTGCCTCCGTGTAGTATGTATGAGTCAGAAGGAGTCAGCAAGAGGGGTTCAGAAAGCAATCCAGGAGGCAAAGACCTGGATGCCATATCATGAGTGGTTGATACAAATGGGCAGTGCCATGTACCTGGTCTCCTGACAGCAGAGGCACTGCCACTTACTGGGCAGGAAGTCAGTGTGTGTGTGAGAGGGGGTGCATCAGTAGAGCCTATCTGTTTCTCTTCACTGATTGCTGCTAGTATGGGTGTCAGGAATCGCTGATGATTAGCCCTTGTGGTGAAGCCCAGAACTGCAGCTTTTCGGTGAAGAACCTTCCAAGCTCTAGACTAGCTCCACCCACCTGATTGGCCATCTTCTGGGCAGGAAGTAGTGTAAGAGTTCTTCCTGTCTAGGTGGCAGTGTTCCCGAACAAGTGGTTTTCTGTCTAGGTCTTGCTGAACAACTGGTGTGCTTCTGGTCTAGCTCTTTGGTTCTGCCTCTTGGTTCACTCTCTGATCCCGATTGCTCTTTGACCCTGACTCATGGTTCCCATCTCTGCCGCTCATTGCCCTTAGCAATGGAAGAGTTTGGGGTGGAAACTGAGGCGTGTGTGAGATAAATTAGGACTGGAGAAACTGTTTCTTCCGTCCATTTTGTTCATAGGATTTATACTCTGCTTTTCAAGAAGGCCATCCACAGAGTGGCTTACACATTTATTTTAAAAATACAAATCCAGCATCTATAATAAAACATACAGTCAGCAGCAACAATAATAAAATCAGAAGTAGCACAAAACAACAATAAGAAACCTCCATTTATAACCCCACATTTAAAGCTGCAGAGAAGAACTAAGTTTTCAAGGCACTTGGATATACAAGAGAAGAGGGGTGCCTGATCTCTAGAAATTGAAGGTAACTTCAAGTATTCAGAAACCACTACCGGGCTCTTGGGCATTCCAGCTTTGCTGCCCAGCTTAGAGGCATGATCAGAAACCATGCCTTATTCAGTATTAAAAGGAAGGGAAACATGTGACTTGCTAGATACTGTTATTGTTTGGTAACAGCTTTATTGATTTTTAAAAATAGTTCTGTATCCCGTGTACAGAGAAACAAGAAATGTAAACAAACCCCATAATAATAACAAATAAAGGAAATGACAATAGATTATCACAATATTGTGTCTACTATAATCAAACTTTTCAGATGCGGTTGGACTTTATCTCTCATATTCTGACATCTGGCCATGCTGGCTGGAGCTGATGCAAGTTGAAGTTCACAATATCTGGAGGGCCACAGGTACCCTCCCTCCCCTGCAGTATGAGAAGACGCAAATTATTCACAGCAAAATGTTGCAGGGCTCCTGGCAGGCTAGAACAGGAATCTGATGTTGCTGTTCAGGGCTCGCAAAAACTTACATCTTTCCGAGCATCTTCCCCTGTCCTCAAGCTGCATTCTGAAGCCTTTGCTTTTGAGGTTTCCAAATCTAGTTGGGCCTGTGATCTAGATATACGTTGAAGAGTTTTCCTGATAAGATATAAATACATATCCAGCCTTCACAGACTGGATGAAGTTAACTCAATTCAAATATCCCTTTCCTTCGGAGTAATATTCACACAAATCCAGCCTCATAATGTTCTCCTGACTTTATCAATTGTAGCTTCAAATACATCACACCTCCCACAGCCTTCTGGTGGATCCCACAACCTCCAACCTTTCAGAGAACTTGGATGAATTCTGAGCTCAGCTTCAGAGTTATTGCTTGGGCTACAAATGATTCTATCAAATCCCTCACTTTAAAGTAGTCCTGTTAAATTCAGAGAAATTTGTGTGCATTATACAAAATGTGGCTCTTTCAGGTGCTCTAAATTTCCAAAATCACATGCTATCTCACCTCAGACTGGAGTGATCTTAGGCAGGTCACAATGTTAGGCAAGTTCCCAAAAGCTATACAGTTCTACACTCACTCAAGTTCCATTGAACTCAATGAGCTTATGTCTGAACAGATACTTATATGATTGTTCTGCCAGTCCCATCTTTGCACCATGGCATGGGGATGACTTATTCTGCAGTGTTTTCTGTAAGGGAATACTGCAGTCATGGATGTGAAGCACTTCAAACACTCTGAATCTATATAAAAGTGATGCATTATTTCATCTTGCATTTGTGTTTTATGGGCAACACATATTATGGCTAGCGCATTAGTGCTGTTTTCATGTCGGAAAACTTTTTCTGAAGTGTTTGCTTTACTATACTGTTCACTGAAAAAGGCAGATTCAGGTGGGGGAAGTAGGGTGGAGAACTGTCTGGGAAAGGGAGAAAACTTTCATATAGTACAATCTTTCCAAATAGAAAGCTGCCTCAGACCGAATGAAACCATTGGTCCATGTAGCTCAGAACTGTCTGCAACACCCATCTCCAAGCTGGTGTCATTCAGATGTTTTGAACTGCAACACCCATCAGCCCCAGGTCAGGACAGGCCAATGGTCAGGACAGATGAGAATAGTAGTCTGAAACATCTGGAGGGCATTAGGTTTGGGAATGCTGATCTACACTGGCTAACAGTGATTCTTCGTGATTTCCAGTAGGAGTCTACATGATGTTGGCATACCTCTCAACTGTTCCACGACACCCCCTTTTTTTTGCACAAGAGTATGGCGGTCATTTTGGGTGCCCTGATCTTGCCCTAAAAAAAGGCTTTTCTCGGTGCTGTGATTTCCTCCTTATTATCCCCTTTCTTGCAAATGGTGATGGGACTGAAGCTGGCAGAGATTGGCTTGCCAAAGGATGCCTAGTGAGTTCATGGCAAAGGTAGGGATATCCTAGTAGCTGAGTCCCTTAGCTACTAGTCTGCACCAGATCTTCAGTAGCTCTGCCAACTCATGAGAACTAACCGCTGTATTTTTCAGGGACTGTGTAAGGGAAACGCTTTATAACACATAACAAGATCTGGTCTCAGTTCAGAAAGAACTTAAGACATGTATAAGTCTGTTTCTCAGTGGGATTTCTGCAGTGCTAAAATACTGTCCTGTATGAGCTGGGGTTTGTGTTTTTTAGCTTACCACCAAAATCTACTGTATTTAATTGCATATGGAATTTGGACTTGATCAGCTAAAAATGAAAGAATTCTTAAATCTTTAAGTACAGAGTATTTTCACTGAATCACTTGTGTCACAGTGTTATTTCTGACACTCCAAAAAAATTAAAATGTGAAGGATAACTCATAAAACTAGACCCTCTAGAGAATGTGTGTGTGATGCCTCTATCGGAAAAGGTAAAGGACCCCTGGATGGTTAAGTCCAGTCAAAGGCGACTATGGGATGCAGTGCTCATCTCACTTCAGGCTGAGGGAGCTTGCATTTGTTCATAGACATCTTTCTGGATCATGTTGCCAACATGACAAAACTGTTTCTGGAGCAGCAGAACATCGTGACGGAAGCCAGAGCGCACGGAAACACCATTTACCTTCCTGCTGCAACGGTACTTATTTATCTACTTGCACTGATCTGCTTTCGAACTGCTAGGTTGGCAGAAGCTGGGACAGAACAAAGGGAGCTCACCCCGTTGCAGGGATTTGAACTGCCGACCTTCTGATCAGCATGCCCAAGAGGCTCAGTGGTTTAGACCACAGCACCACCCGTGTCCCTCTATGACATAAGGCTGGCATATTGGCTCGTAGGCTGTGCAATCTATGGTGACCTTCTCTGGGAATTCACAGGTATTAAACAAAGTACAGGATGTGGCTTCACTACAGCTCCCTGAGTATCTGCATTATGATATTGGAACCAACTTAAACTGTGGTAGGCGATATTCTCAGAATACTCACACATGCACAGGCATGGTAAAATTAACATTGATGGGTCTGCACCAAAGAACATGCTCTGTTAATTTATTCAGTGGCTTAAAACTGTACCAAATAATAATAATAATAATAATAATAATAATAATAATAATAATAATGCTGCATATTGGATTGTCTTTTAAATACTGTATGCATTCAATAGGATTACATATCCCATAGTTGGGTGAAGGAATAAAGAGAATCTGTCCCACCCAATTTGATACATAATGTGCAGTCCCCTGAGCTTTATCTCCTGTTTCCACCAAAGTTTTTCTTTTTTTAACCAAGAGTTAAAAGGCTGTGTCTCCCCACACTCTGGGCCAACTAATCAATAGATATCCCATATAAGGCATGTTCTGTACTCAATACATATTAGGCTGTTTGCCTATTTTTTAAATTTATTTTTTAACACCTCATATCCCACCGATTTTTCTAAAGAAAATCAAGGTGGCTAACAAACCACCAAACATCACAGAGGCATTGAAATATGCACTCATTCCCCATTCCAACCCTAGTCATAAGATCAAAATATGAGTGTAAAGCCACAATAACAAATTCTAAGACAGTCACACCAGAATAAACCAGGAAAAGAAATGAATCAGCCAAATGTCTTTTTAAAGCTCCATGTTTTAACTAGCAACCTAGAGGCCTGGTGCCCCTCACTTGGTAAGGAGTTCCACAGGGCGCTGCTCCAACCAAAAAACCATGGTTACCTGCAGCCATTCCTCACAGAGTTGAGGAATCTGGAGCAGGGGGCCTCAGCTGATGGCTGGAGCATGCAGGGAAGAACCTACAGAAGAAGGCGGCCCAGGTCTCAAGTCTTTGGGGCTTTAAAGGTTAATGCCACCTGTTGGTATTTTGTATTCTAGCCCACGGTAAGTAGTGCAGCCACATACCAAGGAGAACAGGACTTCTTAGGAGCCCATTAGTAGGGAGATTCCACCAGAAGGTTCTGCTATCAGCCTATAATGAAGAGCATTATACCAATGGCTCAGCAGTACACCTTTTGAATTTCTGTAGATATAATGTAGTTACCCTGATAGGAAGTCACACATGACCCATATGCTGGCTGTGGACGGAGTACCGTTGATGTTTCTTTTTGCTGGATTAAACATTGGGGTCCTGTTGCCAGAATTTAGTTTGAATCTGAAGACATTGGATCCTCTTGATCCATTAGCTACGTTGGGGAGGAAAAATACACCGCTTGTGACTGCAAGTAGTCATCACTGTTTTCCCCAACCCAAGTATCAGATTTCTTTCCACATCTGGATTTAGAAAATGAGTGCAGAAGGTAGAATAAGAAAAGAGCACTGACATTGGACAGCTGGAAGCTCTGCAATTTGTCAACATCCTACTGGAAGGCTTAGAAAGCTATATGGTGTGTGCCTTGCCAGTGATTCATAATAGACAATGGGTGCACTGAGATGGGGATAACGTTGATTGAAGACTGTGGGGCAAGACTTTTAGGATTTTTTTAAAAAAAATCATGAATTTAGTGTCTTATTTGGAAAGCTTTAGTTCTGCTCCTCTCCTCTCTTTTCAACTGGGAGCTTGCACTGAAAAGCTTGCCATGCATCCCATGGCATTTGAAAGGCACTGGTTATCTGAGTATATCAATGTAGTTGGATTGAAGGCCAGAATGGTGCAGAAGGAAGAGAGCTGAAGGTGGAAGACTGCAATGCAATGCAGTTCTGTCACTCAGCTGTGAAGCTCGATGCTTTGGGCAAGGCAGGCACCATTTATCAGTGCTTTGTAGGGTAGTTGTGAAGATTCATGGCATGATGTAACTGGTTCATCCAATCCTACACTAAATCTCTAGCAACAGTGAAAGTTGGAAGAGGGCTGGGTGAACTTAAAGAGTTTGCACACTGCAGTGTACACCCCAGTTTTATACAAGCCAAGCCCAAATACCACCAGAGTTTGGCCCTGGCTCATTAAAAGTTTGCCCTAGTGCCATCACTCCCAATCACTGCAGCAGCGATGCCTCCCCTTTCCCCCAAGCTTATCTGGCTGTGGCTTCAGAGAGACCTTTCTGTTGGTTTCCATTCCTCCCTGCTTGACATCTGGAATGCTGACATAGAGTCTCCCAGGCTAGTCCAATCTAGGGATGGTTCCAAAATTCTCTTCATCTGAATTCTCTCCCAATTTTGGAGTTCCGAATGAACTGGTTTCAAAGTGGAACCAATGTATAAGGAATTCACTAACTGTTCCTCTTTTATTTTGGCACATGCACTGTGCTGCAGCTTTTGGTTACTTCCATTAATTCATGATTTTCCCCCCATACTCCTTAACACACGTTCAACTGAAAAATGGAGACTTCGCTGTAATTGTACACATAATGGGCAGGGTATAAATAAATTGTTGCTGCTGTTGTTGTAATGAAAAATAAGATGGTTTTTTGCTTTTTAATTGCAAAATGGTGGTTTAATAAAGACAAGGAAAACCTTCTTGTATCCTGTACACTTGTATGCTTTGGTAAAGTACCGCAAAAAGCAAACTCAATGCAACTGCGTGTGTGCTTGCACCAAGTTGCCTTTGTGGGATCTTTTGCTAAGGTGCAAGAACTCATGAGTGCACCACACACAAAATAATCTTAATGCAATATTATTTATTCATTTCAAATATCCAAAGGGCTATCACATAGAAGAGGACAAAGGACTTGCTCTTTGTCACCCAGGTGGGCAACTATGATTTCAATGGAGTTTAGTCATAGGAGAGAAGCTTGTGTTGAACATTCGGACAAACTTTCTAATAGTAAGAGCTGTTAGACAATGGAACCAATAACCTGGCAGTGTGGGAGGACAGCTCTCTCTCCATTGGAGGTCATCATCCGGAGACTAGATAGCCGTCTGTTGGGAATGCTCTATCTACAAATCTCCCACATTGACCAGAGGCCTTCAGCTTCATGGTTCTGTTCCAAACATTTATATAGCACTTTTCAGATACCTTTCAAAGGTGCCTCTCAAAGCAGTTTCAGGAAAGTCATACAAAACATAATTTTTAAAAATTAAAAGCCTCTGCCAGGACAGAGGTTAACTTAAGAAGTTAGAGTAAGGAACGGTAACTATTGACCCAATGAAAGAATATAGAACTTCTCGACTTTGCTTAACCCTGGAGCAAATTACATGTCAGTAGCAAACGTTCGAGAAACACAAAAGTGATGCAAGCCAGCCAAGGAGATTGTGGGTTCCTCTTAATTATATTCTCACTCCTCTTTAATTTTCTTCTTCTCTGTACTCTCTACTGTTGCGTTAATTGACAGTTCTTCCTTGTTCCCCACCAAAACTGTGTCTCCATGAGCTCCCCCCCCCTTCCCCCTTTACTTTTTGACTGATTCAATTTCTTGCTGTTAATTCACCATAAGGTCCCAGGGTGGGTCACAGACATCACATAACACATTCCAGAAAGCCATTAAATAAAACAAATAATTAACACAGCACGATAATTAGAAGTCAGATAACAAAATCCCACCATAAATCAGCAGTCTCAACACAATATATAATTAGCAAATCAGTAACACAAAACCTAGTGGTTTCAAAGGCCTGTGCAAAAAAAAGTGTATCTTCAGCTGCTGCCAGAAAGACATAATCATGGTGCAAGATGCTCCTCTGGAAGTAGATAGTTCTAGGGGTAAGGGGCCAGCACCAAGAAGACTCTCTCCCTTGCATCCATTCCTTGTACTGCAGCTGCAGTTGGGTCAACAAAGAGGGCCTCTCCTGAAGCTCTTAAGGCACATGTACTACCAATACTAATTTATTTATTTATACCCCGCCCATCTGGCTGGGCTTCCCCAGCCACTCTGGGCGGCTTCCAACAAAACACTAAAATACAATAACCTATTAAACATTAAAAGCTTCCCTAAACAGGGCTGCCTTCAGATGTCTTCTAAAAGTTCTTGCTCTTCCTCTATTCCAATTCTTCAGCCATATTTGCTTTTTCTGGAACAATTATGTCCTCTTCAATTTTGTGCTTCCAGGGGATGAATGGGAGTGTAGATTTCTCAGAAGGAAAAGTATGTCGCCACATTTTCCGTAGGTATTTATTTTGAACTGTTTATTGCTCTTCATATTTATGCTAAACCATATTAAGAAAAAAAACTCCCAAAAGAAGTCCAGTGTGTGTGTATAAAATAAAACCAATCCAGCAGACCACACAAAGATCTGTGGACAACCGTAAACAATATCAACATTTTGGAAGTGCCTGGGCAAACAGAAAAGCTTTGAATGGGCATCAAGACTCAAAATGGCTGCCTTACTTCATGAGTCAGAGCATTCTACAGAGCAGGTGTCATAATGCTACAAGCTCTACTTCAAGCAGCAATTAAGTGAATCTGTGGACCCTGCAATACCATTGGGGCAGGGAACTGATTTTTCTCAGTGAACTAATGAGTCTGTAGAAGAGAAAGTGCTTTCTTAGGCACCATTATGCCAGTACTCATCTGTCCTGTGTGAGGCATTTTCCATGCCACTTATCTGTGTGTTTACTTTTCAGGTTCCAAAGAAGCGATAAACAGACAAAATGGTAGAAATGCTCTCCTCTTTGGTCCCATCCATCCTGCAGACAGGTCTCAGCTTCACTCTGTTGGGATGGCAGGAAAATGGCCAGGATCTTCACCAGAAAGATTGAGTCGGGGCAAGAAGGTGTTTCAAAGTGCATGTCCACCAGTTTCCTACTATAACATCCCTTTTAAACCAAGCATGCCCGTAGTTGGGCTGGTATCAAATTCGCATTTACAAGAAGTGCAAACATAAATACAGGGCTTATTTCAAAACACCCACAAAAATAATCTAAACCTTAATAATTCTCTTTTAGCATACACTGCTTGATGCACTCAGTGTGAATTTGCACTATAAACACCCTTGCAAACTATCTATAGCGGCTTGGAAGTCTCTCCAATTTGCATAAATATACCTCAAATATTTATAGATCACTAGATATAAATGTGCATTTAAAGATGACGACCAAAGTGCATTACAACAGAAAAAAGCTCTTACACATCTTCCAATTAATTCAAATAATTGCACGTTGGCTTATTAAATTACACATTAGATAGATAAAATACGGCTTACCGTCAGTTGTGAGCACTAAAACACTTTTAGAGAGAAGTGTTCCTGCCAAATAGCCGGTAATAGCAAGGGGGGAGTTGAAATGCTGCTTTAAGATCATGGGACAACCAATATTAAAGTGGATCTTATGGACACAGATGCTTTAAAACAATTTTTCTACCACTGTCAAATATTTCAGCTTGCCTTCCAACGTCTGAAAAGCTACAATACTCTGTCCAGAAGAGGTCTGGGGTGATGGTGCAGTTGACAAGCCCAATCAGCCAACTTCTCCCACGGAATACTTGGTGGCACCAAAGATTTTGTGACAGTATATTTCCCCACATATAGATGTAGTGCAGCTCTCTAGATCTGACTCCACACAATTTGTCCACTGGAATTTTAAGGCTTTCAAAATGTGAAATATATTGGCAATGATGCAAGATTCAGTTTAAACAGGAGCAGACCATGGATGGGATGGAAAGAGACCGTTAAAGAGTATGGAAAGGGTTTCTGCTGGCACGTGGTGTAATGGGAATGCAGGAGACCTTTGTGTTGTGAGGAGTAAGTGTTATACAGCAATTGCTCCTTTTGCGCCCACACCTTTCCTTGGAGTGGGGGTCTGGGTGAGAGAGAAGCCACCGCTGTACAGCAGTTAGCCAGCCACATTTCTTGTGTTCAGGCACCTGCTGATAAAGTGGCTAATACATTACCTATCACTTTGTCATGGGAAGCTCTTGGCGGGGCTTCAAGGTCAGCCACCTCTTAAAGGAGTGCTGGTGTCTAGTCACATAGTCTCTGAGAAGGTTTATGTTTGTAAGATATAAAAGGGGCTTGGGAACTCTCCTCCATTAACCTCAGCATAGACCAAGACCATGGAAGGTGCTACATACTGACGATTACAGGAGTCACATTCAGTGCTGGATTTACGTATAAGCTAAATAAGCTATAGCTTTAGGGCCCCACTCTGTTGGGGGCACCCAAAAAATTTAAAGGGGAAAAAAACTGGATGTACATTTCCAAAATATAAGATAAAAAGCAAATAAAACCTACATACAGCAATAGTGTTTTGTGTTGTGTAGGCTCCTGTGATGTAAGTAATGGGCCCTGCCTGCTAGCCTGCTCCCTAAAATCTCACTGTTTTGCTCATTTCTCTATCAATTACTTTGATAAAATACATATTGTGTTATGTGCAAATGGCTTTAGATACCTATTAGGCCCATAAATTACCAGATGGCATATATT
This sequence comes from Podarcis cretensis, assembly GCF_951804945.1. Lineage (NCBI taxonomy): Eukaryota > Metazoa > Chordata > Lepidosauria > Squamata > Lacertidae > Podarcis > Podarcis cretensis. Next base: position 72,075,257 of record NC_137170.1, on the reverse strand, counting down.
CAACACAAAAAACAGTGACAATTTGTTGTTGACAAAGGACAGCTGGACATCTAAAGGGCCCTGTTACCTTCAGTAGCTTTGTTGTAAATCTGGCCCTGGTTGCATTACATGAGGGGGTTCCCAGCAACTGAAGTGATGCAAGATGTCTCCTTTTTTGCTTTGCTCTTGGTTCCTTGTTTTCCTCTCTCAAATCTGTTTATTAAGCAACGCATCCTATGCACTCTTTGCCTTGTTGGAATCAAAAAAGAGCATTTGATATTGGCAGAACAAATAGGGAAGTGATTGCCCCGTTTTCTCTAGCTACCATAGACTCTTGAACCAAATCAAATCGACTGTGTTTGCAAAAGGTCTCTTGATGCCGAGGAGCAGCTTCTGAGTGAGCGCGATAGAGATGGTAATGCTGGACATGGTCCTTAGGATTCAGTCCTGTATTGCTGGACAAAGGGCTCATCTACACTTCTGGCTGCCCTGCCACTTTCCTCTGGGAAAACCCACTTTTGACTGCTGAACAGAGCAAACTTTATTCAGGTTTTCTCCGGATTGACGTTTGCTATCATTCAGGACTAAAAAGTGGGTTTTCCTGGTGAAAGCAGAGGGGCCAAGGCAAGACTGCTGGGATCTGCGCTTTCTAGTTATGGGACAAGCAACAGTGTGGACGAGCCCAAAGTGGTACAACTGTTGATTTAGCACAACTAAATCTTAGATGACTAAAAATTCAGCACAAACTTGCAATTTATTATACCTATGGGGCCCATTCAATACACCATGTGAGTGAGTCCATTTTGTGAGTCCACAGGAACCTTGGGCAGATAGCCTCCCTTCTGCTCCTCACTCCTTCCCTTATGCGCCCAGCTCACAATCCTTGTCTCTGGCAAACCGCAGTTGATCGTTTTTTCTTACCAAGTAAACTATGGCTTACGTAACTGAATTGAACATTGATTCAGGTGCTAGTCTTGCCTCTCCCTGACACTGAAAAAAAAAGTTATAGCACTTTATGCATGTTTATGCATTTCATTCTTCTTCCTCTCATAAAAAAAATCACAAAAATGCATGATATGGTGTGTTTTTTTTAAAGCAATTGCTACAAACCAATTCAGAATTTGGGGAAATTGGCCTATTACAAAGAACCTCCCAACAGTTCCTTCTGTAATGAATCTTCTGCATTCATACTCTACCGTGTTGAAAACCTAAATGATTTTTTTTAAGAGCTCATATTGGAACATTGGTACTTGTGATCTGTTTACAAAGCAGTAAAACTGCCTCTGCCATTCACAGCAGTACATTTGTATGCATCCTAAGGCCACAATCCAGTCCAGATTGAGGCACACTTAAACTCATTGAAATCAATGGACTTATTCATCCACTCATTCATTCATTCACTCACTCACTCATGTGTCTCAGCCATAGCTCCCAAAATGGTTAGGAATCAGTCAGGACAAAATAATAATGGAAAATAAATCAACAATAAATATATATGGGTTTGTGTGCGGGTGAAAAAAGGCAAGCGTCATCTCCGCACACCTAAGATTATACTCAGCTATACTCAGAGTAGAGCCATTTCAATATTTACTAAGTTAGATCCATCAATTTAATGGGTCTATTCCTAAGAGGGCTCCTGTTTTGGATTGTGGCCTAAGGAAACTAGTATCCTATCACATATAATTTTGTACATCCCCATCAAAAGCAAGAATTGCCTCATTTCTCCAGCTGCTTATTCATTTCCCCCATGTGATTCGAAATAACACTACACACACACACAAACACCCTTTTGCTAGTTCTTTTTATAGAACTCTTTCTAAATGAAAGTGCTGCTGCCAAGCAGAAGTTACAGAGAAGTTGTAAGAGCAGCAATGTATTTCCCCCCACCCTCAGGTTGGTACCACTTTAAAGCTTTTATATGCCCACAGATGTTAGTGGAGGGTAAATCTAGCCTTGCTTGAAAAGCAGTGATTAAAGTTTTTAAGCAGCACAAAGATTTTATACAGAGTGGTATCATATTCGAGACCAATTAAATGTCATCTTAAGTACTTAACTGAAGCATTTTTATGTGTTTGGAATCAGTTAAGTGGAAGGTGCCAAATTAAACTTGCATTTAAATTTTGTCACAGAGTTAATCTCAGGAGATTATATACCATATTTCAAGAATGATTTCAGAAAGCTTTCAGTAAGTCCCTGTTAAGTTTGCTTAAGGAGGCACAGAAACTTCTGTAAAGAAAGAAAACAGAAGGACAATTCTCTAGGTCCTTCTTTCATCCAAGAGCGAGTTAAGTGTTGATAACTAGACAAGTACTGTAATTACATCCTAAGTAATGCAGGTGGCATCACATTAGGGAAGTCTTGGCCAAGTGACTCACGATAAGGACATTAGCGTTTACCATTTTTCCTTCAGAGCCAAAAAAAAAGGGGGGGGGGGAGAAACATAGAAAGAGGCTGGGGTGGGAAGGGGGAATAGTTTGGTGGTGTTGGTGTTTTTAAAACACTTTGAATTTGCAATGTGTTAATCCTGGTATTGTAAAAGAAGCTTCATTCAAAACAATGCCATCTTATAAATTTCTGAGATTTCTAGTCTTTTTAATAACATTTTTACAGTATGCAAGTATTTTACAAGCCCTGTCTTATCACAACCATGTTGGAAGCATGGCATTAAGCTAAGAGACAATAATTTGTTCAGTCTTATTCAGTGAATTCTATGGCAAATGAGCTATTTCTGCATTCACCTACATCCAGTCCCAATGCCGACAGAAATACATTTACATGGATAAGTTTCTTTCCCCAAGTCCTGGACTAAAATCTACATTGTTCTTCTAAATCTTCCATACAGTTGTACACAAGATTGGATACTGCCATAATTTAATTAACTTCTCAGTATGGAAAGTATGTTTATTCTGTTACTTCCAGTAGGCTAAATAAGTATGCACAGTTTAGAAACTTCGAAAAGTGTGTGTGTGTGTGTGTGTGTGTGTGTGTGTGTGTGTGTGTGAATCTTCCTATATTCTCATGTCAAAGGGACTTGTGGTAAGCAGTCTAGCGGAGTGCATAATGCTCTCAACCAGTCAGATTTCAGAAGTAAAACAAGGCAGAGTAGTTTTGCCAGATTCAATATGAAACTTTACTCTGTATAGTTTATTATTGTATACAAGAGAGTATTTCATTGGGGACAACTACTCCCATTTCTGTGTTGAAATGGTAGAAGACACTATCATATACTGCTATATACAATTCTTTGATATACCAGCCCTATTTTTGTTGAACCAGGCAAAGCAGTGGGCAATTGGCATTGAAATTACCTTCTGCAAGGTTGCTTCATGCTTTGCTATAGTTAGGGACATTCATGTAGGGCTTGAAGCTTCCATATGGCTAGTGCACTTTAAGATGAGTTGTGTAGCGGCAGGACCAATCTTCCTTTTCCTCCTATCCTGAGTCTGCCTTACACCTAATATGTGAACGGAAACAGAGGTGTCCTTTGAAAATCTGCACTTCTAATTTTGCAATGCAATGCAATGCAATGCAATTTAAGAAGAAGAAGAAGAAGAAGAAGAAGAAGAAGAAGAAGAAGAAGAAGAAGAAGAAGAAGAAGAGCTGTGTAGACATCACAGGCAAGGTCAATTACGTATAGTAGGGTTTGTTAAGAATTCCTTGAGGAATCATTATTGCATGGGATCTGAAACAAAGGACTGTTCTTCTCCCTATCATTAAAAGATACCCCTGCCCATAAGATATAAACCTGGTTATTTTTTTTCTCTCTCTCTCATTTTAAATGTCATGTAAGCAGTGTGAACCTTGCTGTTGCATATGATGCCAATTCCCTGTCTGTTAACTTTGTTTGGGTAGCATAGCCTCAATTACAAACTGAAATATTTGTCAAAATGAAGCATGTGGAAAATTTATATTTAAGTACAGGAGAAGTATGTATAATTTATCTCAAACAGAAGGAGTAGAGCTCTTTCTTCAGTCTATACACATAAGGTTAAGAGCTTCATATGCATACTTGTTACGGCTTTCATGAATCATAAACCTCACTCTGGCTTCTTGGGGATAAATTATTTCACTCCACTTATTATATATTCTTTGGATAAAAGATACAACTGCACGTGTTTAGATTCGTGAAGCCAAGGACAAAATTGTATTTGTGTGTCTGTATCTCCATCGAGCTCATAGTGCTTGAATATGGCGCTTTGCTTAACTATAACCTCACTCTCAGTTTGAAAATCCCTGTTTCCAAAATGAGAGACATTTCCAAACAAAATGAGGAGCATTTCCAAACAAACAGAGGTTTGAAATCTTAACTACGGGCTTCATGTCTGGCTACAGGGCCCCTCCAGAGGTGGAAAGTCCCATTTCATTAGCAGGACCCCTGCTGGCAAGACAGGTTAGTTGAATCCCACCCAGAATTTTTTAAGGTGGCATTCAACTAAGTTTTACTCAGAGCAGACCTATGGAAATTAACAGCTCAAACATAGTCCTGTTCCTTAATTTCAGTGGATCTACGCTGAGTAAAATATGGTTGTATACCCCCGTGATATACTTCTCACTGATATGCTTTCATTATCAGTTGACTTCATTTAACTTTAAGAATGTCCTCATATGGCTAAATCCAATTGATCTTGAAGCATTGTGACACTGCTTTAAGGATTGTTGGTTTTTGTTTTTTTAAATCAAGTAGTGTATAAATTTAATTTAACAACAACAACAACAACAACAACAACAACACTGTGTGCTCCCTGATTTGGTGGATCATTCATCCAAGCAGCGTTATCTCTTCATTTTCAATTGTCGTCATTTGCCCATCATGATGTCAATATGTAGCCAAGTCTGTTTGACTGCATAGCATCATCATAACATCCATCAGTTCTTGCCCAGAGAAAGACAAATCAGGTGACATTGTGCTGAAGAAGCAGCAACCAAAGGGGGAAGAAATCAAATGAAGGTGGATATTTGCACAAATTGACCCCAATAAGACCACTACTTTTGCTCCAAAACTGGCATATATTCAGCATAGTCCAACCACAGCCTAGCATAATACGTTAAAGCATGGAACACTGGGAAAACCAAGGAAGGTTACAATTTGTACCAGATTACAGGGTTCAGAATAGCAGCTATCACAGCTGAAGAAGCAAGTTCCATAAATCCCATGTTTTATTCATTTCATCCACTTTTGGCTTGAATTTCATCCTGGAGCTTAGCCACTACCTGCAAGTATATATGAATGGCTGTCTACAGCCCATGCCAGAGCTAGTGCATAGATTGCTACACTAGC